>NC_083648.1:9528738-10823738 GCF_963576545.1 Limanda limanda
GTATCTCACTGTTGAACAGGTTGTCTGTATTTCCTCCTCACAGACTGTACGTCCATTTACCCCGAGCAGAAGCTTGACAACAGCAGTTCTCTCACACACTTCAACTTCTCCTTAGACTTCCAAAGGTGACTAAACTGAAAATACAGGTTTTCTGCCAGTCGATGAGTGCTGCCTGTTGATACGTGTGTGCGTGTGTGTGTGTGTGTGTGTGTGTTTGTTTGTGTGTGTGTGTGTGTGTGTGTGTGTGTGTGTGTGTGGGTTTAGGCTGCTATCAGTGAACATCTTCCTAACACTGAAAACCATCAATCTGCAGACTGTGCGGCACCAGGAGCTTCCAGACTGTTATGACTTTCATATAATGGTTGGTGACAATGTTTGCCAACTGCCAAACCCTGATTTGAGCTTTTAGGTTTGTTTATCTAGAAATTGTTAGCTACATCGCATTTTTAAACATTTGCATAAAAGCGTTGATTATGTTGTTGTAATATGAATGCTCCCCAAAATTGAAGCCAAACGTCTTGATTGCCCCCTGGTGGCCGGCTTCATAAATCTGGCCTCTGTTACGTTGGACCAAACCCAATGTAAAAGAACACGTCTAATAAATAAATTTGGCACATTGTTTTTTCTTCATTTTTAGATCGTTTTCACTTTGGATTCTATAAAAACCATGATGAAGCGTAATGATTGACAGCTGAGACGGACTTGCGATTAGTCAAGTGTGCTGGTATTGACGCAATTCCCCTCATTTGCTACTGTGCAGACTGTGGTTTCAATTGGGCAAGATGGTTCATTTCTAGAACTTCTTTCTGGATTGTAGGAGGAAGTAGAGACATGTCGTCTATCTTTACATACAGTCTATGTTTCCATGCTCGGGGAAAAAAGTCACCAACAAATGACTTAATTACCTTTGTTTTTTTCCACAGATCATGTTTGACAACCATGCACACAGTGGAAAGATAATGGTGGATGTTGAAAACGATGTCAGAATCTATGAATGCAGAGACTGGAACGTAGAGGGCACTTGTGAGTTTTTCCAATAAATGTTTAAATCATCGCCATGTAAGAGCAATTATTTAAGAAGCATCATCTAAACTCTAAAATGTGGTTTAAATTTTCAGCTGGGAAGAACGATTATCTCCTCCTGTGGTTTGACTCTGTGGTCATCCTCGCCTGCCTCACCTCGCTCATCCTCTGCACCCGATCTGTCATCAAGGGCATCCAACTCCAGATTGTAAGTTACAAATTTTAACATGTACAAGAGTTTGTGCCTCTAGTTATTAGTGCAGTAAAAACACAAGTTGTTTAAATATTTAGATTTAAGTCATTCATGGTTTACTGTTTGCTCTATAGCTTTGAGCAAAGTCAAACAATATTGAATATACATTGGAACTTGTTCCTTCCAAAAAAAAGTAAACGTGTTATAGTAATACCATAAGGCCATTTACGACAACCTACCACAGACAGAGGCCATTACAAAAGTATAATAACATTGATGAAAGAGGGGGGAAAGCAGGATAATAATTTTACTACTACTACTACTAATAAAAATCTTAATAAAAATAATAATTTTGATATTAATATTCATAATCCTAATAATAGTAATTATCAACATTTTTGTTTAATTTGCTTCTCATTATGTATCCTCCTAAATCACGTTTGCAGTATCTATCACATCACTGCTGAATATTGAATATGTGCATCTAGTGAGATGTGTCAGTCAGTATCGGCTACTATTTAGGCTTGAAATGAATCTCTCCAACAAAATAGTTAAACATGCATTAAAACACATCAAATGTAAAACCCACACCATTGTGTGATAGTCACTGCCGCAAAGTTAAGGTGAATTCAATGTAAAACAACAGAAATATATTAAAGCTTAAAGAGATATTCAGAATCATACATTTTTTGACAGAGATGTCAAACTGATTGGTTGGTTTAAAATGTTGGTCGGAATCGAAAACTGGACCTCTCTGTTAGGCTGCATGGATCCAAAGCCCCATCCGCTGTGGTCGATTTCAGGTATCTTCTTCTCAGGATTCTTCAGCTCAATCTCAAAGTAGGCCAACACCAGGAAAACAAACAGCTTCATCTCATAAGAGGCAAAGAAACCGCCGGCACACATAGAGGCCCCAGCACCCGGGGCATGCAGTGCCTTAGGTTCTTTAAAGGGTCCATGAGTATGGTGCATTTAGTTTTTGACACAACAAACTCACCAGTTGTTTAAATATGTACTCAGCATAACAAACACCATATGTAAAGCTGCATTAGCAAGTTGTGTTGGTCCCTCAACCGCCTTTTGAGTGAATAAAGTTAACAACATGAAAAAAACTTGACAAAGCCACGTTTTCAACATGCTGTCCCATTTGTTTATATAGCATTTCGAGCCTTCTGGGAATCCACACTGGTCACCAAGACATTTGAAATGAGTACACAATAGGTTAAGATAAGTAAATAATAATAATTAAGAGCACCTGATGATTAAGCAGTAATTTAGTTCATAATCCTGCAAAGACAGTTCATGATCACGTTTAATATTTGAGTCACAGCTCAATGTCTGGAGGCAAACGGCCAGGGAAAGTGTGAGATAAGGCGAGCACACCCAGTGTGAGGCTTTTTCCTCTGCTGGTATGTTTTTTTTTTTCTTATATTGTTGTTCTGATGTGCCATTGTCACAAGTTGTTAAAGGATTTACAGAAACTGTATATTAACTGTCCCTTACCCCCTAAGCCTAACGGAAATGTTCTGTCGTATTAAATGGAACACACAAACCCTGGTGTCTGCACAAGAACTATGGAGCTGTAGATATGATTGGACCCCACCCTGTACATTTTCTAGACCCTCATGATGGTATGCACTTACTTTTATAGCCAAAACAATAAAATAAAATTTAAAAATGTATAAATAAATGGAAGACACCAAACCATTGTGTTAAGCTGTAGAGTTAACTCACTGTACAACCCGGACTGTTATAACGACTGGATGGGTTGTGTGATGTGGTAGCAACAAATTTATTGTATTCTTATAAAAATAAAACAAAATTATAAAGGAATCTTTAGGACAATGGTCATTGAGCAGTTACACGTGCTTTGGTCTCTGCAACTATAGCACCACCTACTGGTTCATACATCTAATTGGAAAACAAAGCAGCAGTTGCATCAGTTAAACCTTCAACCTGTTTATTGACAGATCAAAGGTTTATTGAATTTGAACTAAAAAGCTTTTTAATGTTAAATCAAAGACGTTAATTCGTACACAAAAGAGGGCGTGTTGTGTTTATGGTAACCAGTTTAACACGTTTTTTTTGTATGTAATGGCATAAATTACTCTTAATGAGAATACAAATCTAATTGTTTCTGAGTCTACCAAATTTGACGGAAGCAGCCATTCAATTCTTATTTCAAATCATGACCCTAATCCACTGTCTGTTAGTTCATGGTAATACCTGGGTAATACTATCAATCATACATAAAATTACCGATTTACATGACATTTCTACATCTCCTCAGACTTTTTGAGTAGTTTCACAAAAGTTCTGACCGTTTCTCCTCATCTTCTGTCCTGTGAGTGTTGTCCATCCTCTGCCTGCCTCTTCATTAATATGACATACATGGGCAAAATGCATCCAAATGCTTAAGATCTGATCATACACAGTTTTTGGGTTCATGTGCACAAGAATGTGTCAATATTATGTCACAGACTGCTGCTGCCATAGATGAGGCCACTGTTAATTATGGTAATGTCCCGCAACATAGTTCTGTGTAACACTTAGAAAATGTAATTGAAGAGTAAAAAAAAATTAAACATTAATACTGAATCTTTTAACATTTTTCGTTTTCTCATCAAAATGTTGAGGCAAGCAAAAATGTGGATGTCGATGCTCTTTAAACAACACTACTATGAATATGAGTTATTCCTTTGTTTGTGTATATTGGTTTAATTGATCAATTAATTGAACAATGTGCTAATACCTCTTCTATGCAGGAGTTCAACACATTCTTCCATGCACACTGCAATAAAATTGTCACTTGGTCGGACCGCATGGAGGTTGTGAATGGCTGGTATATCCTCATCGTTGTCAGCGACACGTTGTCCATCGCTGGGTCAGTGCTCAAAATTGGAATACAGACAAAGGTTTGTTGCTTGGAAATTAAAACCTGAACAGATAAATGGTATACTATGTAGTTATGGATCGATTAATACATGTCTATGTTTGCAGCTTAACTAATGAAATTGACCTGGTGCTTCCTCGATATCATAAATCCGTTGTTCTCTATCCTATGTTGCAGTTCCTGACAAACTATGATGTGTGCAGTATCCTGCTGGGAACAGCCACAATGCTCGTCTGGGTCGGTGTGATTCGTTACCTTGGTTTCTTTAAGAAATACAATGTAAGACCTTCTTCAGTGCTGCATTTTAATTTTAAACCATGCATCAGCTAGCCTGATGCAACAAATTTAAAAGGGTTCCTTCCTGATCCACAACACATCCTTCCACCAAATTGTGTGGTGACCCATGCAGTAGTATTTAATTAACAAACACAGATGAAAACGTCTTGGCAGAGGTAATAATTGAAGACATTTTATTTCATTATAGATCTTAATCTTAACCCTGAGAGCCGCATTCCCAAATGTGATCCGATTCTGCTGTTGTGCGGCCATGATCTACCTGGGCTACTGCTTCTGTGGCTGGATTGTTCTCGGGCCTTACCATGACAAGGTATAACAATCACATTCATAACCTATGGCAAGTATTGTTTTGCTTTTTAATATCTCTCTGAAATCAATAATCAGAATGTATTTTTTCCAGTTCCGGACGCTCGACAGGGTCACAGAGTGCCTCTTCTCTCTCATCAACGGGGACGACATGTACGCGACCTTCCTCAGGATGCGAGACAAGAGCTACATGGTGTGGCTTTTCAGCAGACTCTACCTCTACTCCTTCATCTCGCTCTTCATCTACATGGTGCTCAGCCTGTTCATCGCTCTCATCAATGACACCTACGAGACCATCAAGGTCAGACTGAGACACAGATAATCACAGCACCAGTGTGGTATATTGCCGAACATAGACGTTATCTTTGCACTGGTCCGGCCTAATAACTGCAAAAACCTTTTTCTTTTTCCAGCATCACCAGCAGGACAAGGTGCCAGTGTCCCAGCTCCAGGCCTTCATAGCCGAGTGCAGGGACCAGCCTGAGTCTGGGAGGTACCAGACTGATGAGGAGCCGGCCTCCGGCTGCTGCCTGTCTCCATGCTGCTGCCTTAGATGAAGTGATGGGACGTGGCATGTGCCTTCGCCAGATGTTGGCCAAGAGTGCAAAAGAGTATTAGGGCCAGGCATAAGGGGGACCAAACTAGAGGAGGAAGGTTTTTCGTTTTGCATTTTGCGAATAAAGTGGAAATTAAATCAACTCCTTTGGTCCTTCAAATCCAGTTAGAGGAGCAGAAACTTCAGTTAAGATTCATACTTTATTATTTTGTGGTTCATTGTGTAATGATTGATTGAAAGAATAAATACATCCCTAACCCACCCGATCTGTCATCAAGGGCATCCAACTCCAGATTGTAAGTTACAAATTTTAACATGTACAAGAGTTTGTGCCTCTAGTTATTAGTGCAGTAAAAACACAAGTTGTTTAAATATTTAGATTTAAGTCATTCATGGTTTACTGTTTGCTCTATAGCTTTGAGCAAAGTCAAACAATATTGAATATACATTGGAACTTGTTCCTTCCAAAAAAAAGTAAACGTGTTATAGTAATACCATAAGGCCATTTACGACAACCTACCACAGACAGAGGCCAATACAAAAGGATAATAACATTGATGAAAGAGGGGGGAAAGCAGGATAATAATTGTACTACTACTACTACTAATAATAATCTTAATAAAAATAATAATTTTGATATTAATATTCATAATCCTAATAATAGTAATTATCAACATTTTTGTTTAGTTTGCTTCTCATTATGTATCCTCCTAAATCACATTTGCAGTATCTATCACATCACTGCTGAATATTGAATATGTGCATCTAGTGAGATGTGTCAGTCAGTATCGGCTACTATTTAGGCTTGAAATGAATCTCTCCAACAAAATTGTTAAACATGCATTAAAACACATCAAATGTAAAACCCACACCATTGTGTGATAGTCACTGCCGCAAAGTTAAGGTGAATTCAATGTAAAACAACAGAAATATATTAAAGCTTAAAGAGATATTCAGAATCATACATTTTTTGACAGAGATGTCAAAGTGATTGGTTGGTTTAAAATGTTGGTCGGAATCGAAAACTGGACCTCTCTGTTAGGCTGCATGGATCCAAAGCCCCATCCGCTGTGGTCGATTTCAGGTATCTTCTTCTCAGGATTCTTCAGCTCAATCTCAAAGTAGGCCAACACCAGGAAAACAAACAGCTTCATCTCATAAGAGGCAAAGAAACCGCCGGCACACATAGAGGCCCCAGCACCCAGGGCATGCAGTGCCTTAGGTTCTTTAAAGGGTCCATGAGTATGGTGCATTTAGTTTTTGACACAACAAACTCACCAGTTGTTTAAATAAAATCTCTGTTAATGTCACTTTGAGAGTATCCAAAGGTACAGAAGCAGATCTTTTTTAACTCTTTTGCATAGAACTGCAACCAGTGAATTACTGAAGTGTTCCTTCAAAGAAAAGAAATCAATGAAAATTTGTGCTCAGCATAACAGGACCTTTATTTCTTTTTATCATGGTATTGAAAGTGGTGTAATAATATTTATTCTTGCTTTGTATCCAAGTCTCAAAAAAACTAAAACAAAACACACAACAATTTCGCAGAACAATTGTGGAAGAGCAGTCAGGCAATGAAGGTCTGAATGTATTATTATATGTCCTATAATATATTTCTCGTTGCAAGTTAGATAGTGTGCTGTAGCTTTTTCACAAGTTAAGGGTAAAAAATGTTGGTATGTGAAGACCCAAAATAAGACCGTAACCAAAATGTAGTGCGGTTCAGTTCCCACCCGGACTCATCCATCTCCCATTCAAGATGTGATTTCTTTCTGAACTCTATATTGTGAAGAATTGGCTGCTAGTTTGTGTAGTGAGAGAAAATATGTCACATACACTGGATTGACTACTTGAGCATATACTATACGTCTTGTCTTATAGGATCTTATACCAGAGCCGTGCAGCTTGAAGTGTTTTCTACTTGTTTCTATGCAGCATTAAGTCGAGAAAAAGTCATTTAGAATTTGTATCACTACAGATAATATGGTTAAATACACATGGTGTAGTGCTTTTTACTTTGTTCAATTGTCTTGTACAATGTATCTCATACTAAAGGTTTTCTGTATGAATTCTACTTCTCTTTTGTCCTTTGTTGGTGGCTGTGTAGTATTGTAGAAAATAACTAACACATTTTATCTTGGCTCATTTGATAAAGCGAGAACATATTATCGAGGTGACATTATGAAATCCTTCAAAATGATCTCTCAGACTTTTCGAAGCTCTGGATGAATATTTAAATACACTGAGTAGAGTGCACTCCTTCGCCAACGCCCCAAAGTCCTTTTTTAAATTCAATTAAGCTGTACAAGATTTCACACACTCATAGAAAGTAGTCCCTTAAATGTGCCTGATATTTATATATTCATTCATAATACGATTATTTCTTGAAAGTGGTGGATCAGCACTTAAATTGAATGAGTTCTTCTTTGCCAGATACTATATCCTTTCACCGGGTTTTGTGGAAATTCGTTCGGTTGTCTTTTTGTAGTGTTGCTTACAAACAAACAGACGGGGCTGAAAACATAACCTCCTTGGCGCAGGTAGTTAACCTAATCCCAGACTTGGTCGTTACACATACAGTATCAGCCTGGATGGTGTAACTGTGAGCTCTGTCTGTGTTTTGGAAAAACTGGACGCAGAGTGATGCGTCATCGTGATGACAGCTTGTGTCTCCACTGTCTCGTCCTCGCACACAGCACTCGTGTCCCTGTTGGACTATTTGCTCTGTGGCTGGTGCACTGCAGGCGTCAGCAGGTAAATCCCTCCTTCATTATTGATCATTTATATAACTGTATCTTAAGTTTACCTCAAAATGTAGGGATTTTATTCTCAGCTAAACATATATTCTAGAAAGGAGTATTTAATAGTTAATAAATGTAAAAACCTGTTTGTTGTTGGTATTTCTTATATAAACTTGTCTCTTTCCTGCTCACTGTGGCAGGCAGGGTTGCCACAAAATGACTAAATGACACCGAAAAACTCTTCTTGACACTTTAGAGCTGTAGTTGCTTATTTTGATTCATTCAGTTTGTATGACAGTATCTTCGTGAAGACAGAATGACATCAGCAAACTTATGCAGGAGAACCAGTTTGATAAACATCAGAATGACTGGAATGGCTAAATCCTTTCACCTCCCCCTTGGCAAAATTCTAAAGTATGCTGAACCTTTAACAATAAAAGAAGACAAGCACAACCCAAACTGTACTACTCTTTCTTTTCTGCCCTGCACTCAGTATAATGGAGGACTCTCAACCCCTGAGGTCAGAGGGGAGGAGGCAGAACAGCCACTGCAGGTGGAGCGCTGACACTCTGGAGTCCACGGTGGTGGAAGATTTCAGGCGAAGGCTCAAGTACTTCTTCATGAACCCCTGTGAAAAATACAGAGCCAGGGGCCGCAAACCGTGGAAGCTGATGTTGCAAATAGTGAAAATTGCCCTTATCACAATCCAGGTAGCGTACAAAGTCCTTTATATTTCAAAAAGAATGAATACACACATTATTTTAGTCTTTTTTTTATTTGTCTTCTTGATCAGTTAGTGTCTTTTGGCCTGAGCAACGAGATGATGGTCACATTCAAAGATGAGAATCTCACGGCCTTCAGACATCTGTTCCTCAAAGGATACAAAGATCACCGTCTTGGAGGCTACGCACTTTACACGAAAACAGACGTTTATGATCACATCTACTACATCATCAACCAGGTACGGAGAAATGTTGATAAATATTGTGTAACATGCAAAGTTCATGGCAAGGAAAAAATGTGTGTGATGTCTTTCTTCAATTTGTCGTTTCAGTATATCAGTCTCCAAAACCTGACCGTAGGTAATCTTGCATACGAAAGGGTTGACGGGGAGAGCATTCCTCTGACTCTCTGTCAAGAATTTTACAGAAACGGCAGCATTGATCCTGGAAATGAGACCTTCGACATTAATCCACATATTGATAAAGGTACCAAAACATAAAACTGCTACATAAAGACAACAAAAAACATGTATTCAGAGTTACGAATGGCTGTATAACCTGTTTATTTAATCTCAGCAACTACAATGGGTTGTGTCCATATTGTTTTTGAATAGAATGTATTTATAGAAGCTGATTCATGCTGACAATGGAACATAATCCCACTGCGGATTTAATTGTGACTCCATAAAAGAGGAAGCTTGTGCATAGTGGAATCAGAGGTTTGAATGTGGAATAGTTCCCCTGCAGAACAATATTAAATGTACCTAAGAGATGTCAAAATGATTAGTTGGGTTTAAAATGTTGGTCGGTATCGAAACTGGACGTCTCTGTTGGGCTGCATGGATCCAAAGCCCCATCGGCTAGAGTCGAATTCAGGTATCTTCTCCTCAGGATTCTTCAGCTCAATCTCAAAGTAGGCCAACACCAGGAAAACAAACTGCTTAATCTCACTAGAGGCCAAGAAACGCCCGGGACACATGGAGACCCCAGAGCCCCAGGGTAAGGTGTAAAACTTCACCTTCTGCCCATTCTTGTAAAAGTCTGTTTTCTTTCTCCCGTCAGGATTCAGAAAGCGGTCATATTTGAAAGAATGTGGGTCAGGGTGGATCTCTGGGTCAGTGTGAACAGCAGAATAAGGAAACATAGCCAATCTGTCACCTTTGCGGAGGAAATATTCACGCCCATCTGCCATTTTGAGGGTCATATCCTGGAGCACAGCTTTGTTGAGGACAGGTGCAACACAGAGGCGGAGGGTCTCTTCCAAAGCACTGTCCAGGATGGGTGTTTTCTTCAGCATTTCATAGGTCAGGTTGATAGAAGGGCCACCACGTCTGACTTCCTGCCCTGATTCCTTCAGAACCTTATCAATCTCTTCCTTCACTGCTTTCATGGCTTCTGGGTGTTTCATGAGGAAGAGGAGCAGCCAGAATGAAATGGGCCCTGTGTTGCCCTGAGAGGGCAAAAGAAGCACGAACATGTATCTGCTTATCATTGAGTCCTTCATACCAATCCCCTCTAGATGCTGGTGTATGTCCCGGATCCAGCCACTGACGTCGTTCTTCATCTTCATCTTCTGCACTGACAGAGTGTTCCAGAATAGATCCATCAGCCTCCTTATTTCCACCCTTTCCCTCGGTGAGAGGACCCCGTAAGACAGGTCGGGGAAGAGTTGGTCATATTTACGAAACTCTTTAAACAAGGCTTCAGATTCCGCTCTGTCTTTCTCTTTGGCTTTCTCCTCACTTTCTTCTGACTTGGGAGATGCATTGCCATACAGAGATAAGTAGCCGGCCCTGAAAAGGTTATTGTAGCTGTACATAAACAGTCCATCTTCTTTCCAGCTGCTTTGGTCTGCTGCTGAGCCGATTTCATGAGACATCAGATTCAGCAAATTATCCATCACAGCTTGTGTCAATACCTTCAGGCCGTCCCCCTTGAGGTGCTTGTTGTTGAAGACCCCGAGAGCATTGTGGTTATCCTGCTCTGCCACATATCCAAACACTCTGCGCACCAGCTGTTTAGCAAACTGTCTGAAGTCCAGCTTTTCTCGACTCTCCTTAAAAAAAGCCCCAAACGACAGGGGATCCTGAAGGAATGTGATATAAAACCCTCCCAGCTGCACTGTGAACACATCACCATGTTTTTGCTTCATCCTCTCGATGAATTTTAATGTGTTTTTGCGAAACTCCAAGACATGACCAAGCCAAGGGATGAGCCCCTTATCCAAAGGGGGTTCACCTGGTCGGTGCCGTCGAAACACACCAAGTAGGTAGAGTCCTCCAATTAAACAGGAAAGTAAAGCAAGAAGGAGAGGTAGCAGCAGTCCCATGACTGATTCCTGTAACAGACACAGAGTGATTAGGAGTTAAGCTCCACATCCAGCTTTATGTAGAGAAATGTTGCTCCTCCCTTTCGTGTGACGTCAGTTGTGGTCTTCAGGGGATTGCATAATCAGTGGACAAACAATTAAACATATAACTGTTGTGTTAACAGAGTGAGAAGAAGTTAGTCAGACTGGCTCCAAACAACCAATCCTATCCTGTTGTGGATTTGTGCTGAAAATAAACACAAATATTCAAGAGTTTCTTTGCTTATGGTGCAAAACCAGTTAGATGTGAACAAGGTTCACAAGAAGACAACTACTTTAGGTCATACTTTCACTGTGTAACATTCACCATAAAGTAATCAGTGAATCATGAATTTCCTAGGAAGATAAATATGGCCACATCTTACCTTTTCTCGTTTGTTCAATGAAATGTGTAGGCCTACCATGTGTCCACAATTTCACTTGGAGCAGTTGCTGATAACACAATAAACAAGTAAATATACACACATCAACCAACTTAACAGAATAAAATAAATAAAAACATATACGTTGTAAGGGAAATGTAACATTTGACCACAATATGATCATGGTTACGTTCCGTGCCATATGACCCTGCTGCATGTCCTTCCTCCTCAACCCCCCCCCCCCCCCCCCCCCCGCTGACCTGAACTCACATTACACATTAACAATAATTACCAACACTAAGTCATAAAGAAGTAACAATATTCAAATGACACTGTCTGATAGCCAGTTAAACACTCCTTAGGGTCTTTTACGGCTCCCTGAGTCTGGTATATTTATTTATCAACAGTTGTTTAAATATGTACTCAGCATAACAAACACCATATGTAAAGCTGCATTAGCAAGTTGTGTTGGTCCCTCAACCGCCTTTTGAGTGAATAAAGTGAACAACATGAAAAGAATTTGACAAAGCCACGTTTTCAACATGCTGTCCCATTTGTCTATGTAGCATTTCGAGCCTTCTGGGAATCCACACTGGTCACCAAGACATTTGAAATGAGGACACTCCATAAATAGGTTATGATAAGATGAGAAAGGTAAAATAATATTAATTTAGAGCACCTGATAATTAAGCAGCAACACAGTTCATAATCCTGAAAAGACAGTTCATGATCACGTTTAATATTTGAGTCACAGCTCAATGATGTGTCATTGTCACAAGTTGTTAAATTATTTACAGATACTGTATATTAACTGTCCCTTACCCCCTAAGCCTAATGGAAATGTTCTGATTTAGTCGTATTAAATGGAACACACAAACCCTGGTGTCTGCACAAGAACTGTGGAGCTGTAAATATGATGGGACCCCAGCCCTGTAGCTTATTAATGTTTAATAAAAGATGTTAATTCAAGTCACAACTGGCTCTATAACCTGTGTATTTAATCTCAGCAGCTGCGATTCGTTTTTTTAATGGAATGTATTTATAGAAGCTGATTCATGGCAACAATGTAACATAATCACACTGTGGATTTAAATGTGACTCAGTAAAAAGAGGAAGCGCGTGCATAGTGATCAGAAATAGCAATCAGAGGTTTGAATGTTGAATAGTTCCCCTGCAGAACAATGTTAAATGTATCTCACTGTTGAACAGGTTGTCTGTATTTCCTCCTCACAGACTGTACGTCCATTTACCCCGAGCAGACGCTTGACAACAGCAGTTCTCTCACACACTTCAAATTCTCCTTAGACTTCCAAAGGTGACTAAACTGAAAATACAGGTTTTCTGCCAGGCGATGAGTGCTGCCTGTTGATACGTGTGTGCGTGTGTGTGTGTGTGTGTGTGTGTTTGTTTGTGTGTGTGTGTGTGTGTGTGTGTGGGTTTAGGCTGCTATCAGTGAACATCTTCCTAACACTGAAAACCATCAATCTGCAGACTGTGCGGCACCAGGAGCTTCCAGACTGTTATGACTTTCATATAATGGTTGGTGACAATGTTTGCCAACTGCCAAACCCTGATTTGAGCTTTTAGGTTTGTTTATCTAGAAATTGTTAGCTACATCGCATTTTTAAACATTTGCATAAAAGCGTTGATTATGTTGTTGTAATATGAATGCTCCCCAAAATTGAAGCCAAACGTCTTGATTGCCCCCTGGTGATAAATCTGGCCTCTGTTACGTTGGACCAAACCGAATGTAAAAGAACACGTCTAATAAATAAATTTGGCACATTTTTTTTCTTCATTTTTAGATCGTTTTCACTTTGGATTCTATAAAAACCATGATGAAGCGTAATGATTGACAGCTGAGACGGACTTGCGATTAGTCAAGTGTGCTGGTTTTGACGCAATTCCCCTCATTTGCTACTGTGCAGACTGTGGTTTCAATTGGGCAAGATGGTTCATTTCTAGAACTTCTTTCTGGATTGTAGGAGGAAGTAGAGACATGTCGTCTATCTTTACATACAGTCTATGTTTCCATGCTCGGGGAAAAAAGTCACCAACAAATGACTTCATTACCTTTGTTTTTTTCCACAGATCATGTTTGACAACCATGCACACAGTGGAAAGATAATGGTGGATGTTGAAAACGATGTCAGAATCTATGAATGCAGAGACTGGAACGTAGAGGGCACTTGTGAGTTTTTCCAATAAATGTTTAAATCATCGCCATGTAAGAGCAATTATTTAAGAAGCATCATCTAAACTCTAAAATGTGGTTTAAATTTTCAGCTGGGAAGAACGATTATCTCCTCCTGTGGTTTGACTCTGTGGTCATCCTCGCCTGCCTCACCTCGCTCATCCTCTGCACCCGATCTGTCATCAAGGGCATCCAACTCCAGATTGTAAGTTACAAATTTTAACATGTACAAGAGTTTGTGCCTCTAGTTATTAGTGCAGTAAAAACACAAGTTGTTTAAATATTTAGATTTAAGTCATTCATGGTTTACTGTTTGCTCTATAGCTTTGAGCAAAGTCAAACAATATTGAATATACATTGGAACTTGTTCCTTCCAAAAAAAAGTAAACGTGTTATAGTAATACCATAAGGCCATTTACGACAACCTACCACAGACAGAGGCCATTACAAAAGTATAATAACATTGATGAAAGAGGGGGGGAAAGCAGGATAATAATTTTACTACTACTACTACTAATAATAATCTTAATAAAAATAATAATTTTGATATTAATATTCATAATCCTAATAATAGTAATTATCAACATTTTTGTTTAGTTTGCTTCTCATTATGTATCCTCCTAAATCACGTTTGCAGTATCTATCACATCACTGCTGAATATTGAATATGTGCATCTAGTGAGATGTGTCAGTCAGTATCGGCTACTATTTAGGCTTGAAATGAATCTCTCCAACAAAATAGTTAAACATGCATTAAAACACATCAAATGTAAAACCCACACCATTGTGTGATAGTCACTGCCGCAAAGTTAAGGTGAATTCAATGTAAAACAACAGAAATATATTAAAGCTTAAAGAGATATTCAGAATCATACATTTTTTGACAGAGATGTCAAAGTGATTGGTTGGTTTAAAATGTTGGTCGGAATCGAAAACTGGACCTCTCTGTTAGGCTGCATGGATCCCAAGCCCCATCCGCTGTGGTCGATTTCAGGTATCTTCTTCTCAGGATTCTTCAGCTCAATCTCAAAGTAGACCAACACCAGGAAAACAAACAGCTTCATCTCATAAGAGGCAAAGAAACCGCCGGCACACATAGAGGCCCCAGCACCCGGGGCATGCAGTGCCTTAGGTTCTTTAAAGGGTCCATGAGTATGGTGCATTTAGTTTTTGACACAACAAACTCACCAGTTGTTTAAATATGTACTCAGCATAACAAACACCATATGTAAAGCTGCATTAGCAAGTTGTGTTGGTCCCTCAACCGCCTTTTGAGTGAATAAAGTTAACAACATGAAAAAAACTTGACAAAGCCACGTTTTCAACATGCTGTCCCATTTGTTTATATAGCATTTCGAGCCTTCTGGGAATCCACGCTGGTCACCAAGACATTTGAAATGAGTACACAATAGGTTAAGATAAGTAAATAATAATAATTAAGAGCACCTGATGATTAAGCAGTAATTTAGTTCATAATCCTGCAAAGACAGTTCATGATCACGTTTAATATTTGAGTCACAGCTCAATGTCTGTAGGCAAACGGCCAGGGAAAGTTTGAGATAAGGCGAGCACACCCAGTGTGAGGCTTTTTCCTCTGCTGGTATGTTTTTTTTTTTCTTATATTGTTGTTCTGATGTGCCATTGTCACAAGTTGTTAAAGGATTTACAGAAACTGTATATTAACTGTCCCTTACCCCCTAAGCCTAACTGAAATGTTCTGTCGTATTAAATGGAACACACAAACCCTGGTGTCTGCACAAGAACTATGGAGCTGTAGATATGATTGGACCCCACCCTGTACATTTTCTAGACCCTCATGATGGTATGCACTTACTTTTATAGCCAAAACAATAAAATAAAGTTTAAAAATGTATAAATAAATGGAAGACACCAAACCATTGTGTTAAGCTGTAGCGTTAACTCACTGTACAACCCGGACTGTTATAACGACTGGATGGGTTGTGTGATGTGGTAGCAACAAATTTATTGTATCCTTATAAAAATAAAACAAAATTATAAAGGAATCTTTAGGACAATGGTCATTGAGCAGTTACATGTGCTTTGGTCTCTGCAACTATAGCACCACCTACTGGTTCATACATCTAATTGGAAAACAAAGCAGCAGTTGCATCAGTTAAACCTTCAACCTGTTTATTGACAGATCAAAGGTTTATTGAATTTGAACTAAAAAGCTTTTTAATGTTAAATCAAAGACGTTAATTCGTACACAAAAGAGGGCGTGTTGTGTTTATGGTAACCAGTTTAACACATTTTTTTTGTATGTAATGGCATAAATTACTCTTACTGAGAATACAAATCTAATTGTTTCTGAGTCTACCAAATTTGACGGAAGCAGCCATTCAATTCTTATTTCAAATCATGACCCTAATCCACTGTCTGTGAGTTCATGGTAATACCTGGGTAATACTATCAATCATACATAAAATTACCGATTTACATGACATTTCTACATCTCCTCAGACTTTTTGAGTAGTTTCACAAAAGTTCTGACCGTTTTCTCCTCATCTTCTGTCCTGTGAGTGTTGTCCATCCTCTGCCTGCCTCTTCATTAATATGACATACATGGGCAAAATGCATCCAAATGCTTAAGATCTGATCATACACAGTTTTTGGGTTCATGTGCACAAGAATGTGTCCATATTATGTCACAGACTGCTGCTGCCATAGATGAGGCCACTGTTAATTATGGTAATGTCCCGCAACATAGTTCTGTGTAACACTTAGAAAATGTAATTGAAGAGTAAAATAAAATTAAACATTAATACTGAATCTTTTAACATTTTTCGTTTTCTCATCAAAATGTTGAGGCAAGCAAAAATGTGGATGTCGATGCTCTTTAAACAACACTACTATGAATATGAGTTATTCCTTTGTTTGTGTATATTGGTTTAATTGATCAATTAATTGAACAATGTGCTAATACCTCTTCTATGCAGAAGTTCAACACATTCTTCCATGCACACTGCAATAAAATTGTCACTTGGTCGGACCGCATGGAGGTTGTGAATGGCTGGTATATCCTCATCGTTGTCAGCGACACGTTGTCCATCGCTGGGTCAGTGCTCAAAATTGGAATACAGACAAAGGTTTGTTGCTTGGAAATTAAAACCTGAACAGATAAATGGTATACTATGTAGTTTTGGATCGATTAATACATGTCTATGTTTGCAGCTTAACTAATGAAATTGACCTGGTGCTTCCTCGATATCATAAATCCGTTGTTCTCTATCCTATGTTGCAGTTCCTGACAAACTATGATGTGTGCAGTATCCTGCTGGGAACAGCCACAATGCTCGTCTGGGTCGGTGTGATTCGTTACCTTGGTTTCTTTAAGAAATACAATGTAAGACCTTCTTCAGTGCTGCATTTTAATTTTAAACCATGCATCAGCTAGCCTGATGCTGGATCCGCCCCCGGATCTGGATTTGCAACAAATTTGAAAGGGTTCCTTCCTGATCCACAACACATCCTTCCACCAAATTGTGTGGTGACCCATCCAGTAGTATTTAATTAACAAACACAGATGAAAACGTCTTGGCAGAGGTAATAATTGAAGACATTTTATTTCATTATAGATCTTAATCTTAACCCTGAGAGCCGCATTCCCAAATGTGATCCGATTCTGCTGTTGTGCGGCCATGATCTACCTGGGCTACTGCTTCTGTGGCTGGATTGTTCTCGGGCCTTACCATGACAAGGTATAACAATCACATTCATAACCTATGGCAAGTATTGTTTTGCTTTTTAATATCTCTCTGAAATCAATAATCAGAATGTATTTTTTCCAGTTCCGGACGCTCGACAGGGTCACAGAGTGCCTCTTCTCTCTCATCAACGGGGACGACATGTACGCGACCTTCCTCAGGATGCGAGACAAGAGCTACATGGTGTGGCTTTTCAGCAGACTCTACCTCTACTCCTTCATCTCGCTCTTCATCTACATGGTGCTCAGCCTGTTCATCGCTCTCATCAATGACACCTACGAGACCATCAAGGTCAGACTGAGACACAGATAATCACAGCACCAGTGTGGTATATTGCCGAACATAGACGTTATCTTTGCACTGGTCCGGCCTAATAACTGCAAAAACCTTTTTCTTTTTCCAGCATCACCAGCAGGACAAGGTGCCAGTGTCCCAGCTCCAGGCCTTCATAGCCGAGTGCAGGGACCAGCCTGAGTCTGGGAGGTACCAGACTGATGAGGAGCCGGCCTCCGGCTGCTGCCTGTCTCCATGCTGCTGCCTTAGATGAAGTGATGGGACGTGGCATGTGCCTTCGCCAGGTGTTGGCCAAGAGTGCAAAAGAGTATTAGGGCCAGGCATAAGGGGGACCAAACTAGAGGAGGAAGGTTTTTCGTTTTGCATTTTGCGAATAAAGTGGAAATTAAATCAACTCCTTTGGTCCTTCAAATCCAGTTAGAGGAGCAGAAACTTCAGTTAAGATTCATACTTTATTATTTTGTGGTTCATTGTGTAATGATTGATTGAAAGAATAAATACATCCCTAACCCACCCGATCTGTCATCAAGGGCATCCAACTCCAGATTGTAAGTTACAAATTTTAACATGTACAAGAGTTTGTGCCTCTAGTTATTAGTGCAGTAAAAACACAAGTTGTTTAAATATTTAGATTTAAGTCATTCATGGTTTACTGTTTGCTCTATAGCTTTGAGCAAAGTCAAACAATATTGAATATACATTGGAACTTGTTCCTTTCAAAAAAAAGTAAACGTGTTATAGTAATACCATAAGGCCATTTACGACAACCTACCACAGACAGAGGCCATTACAAAAGTATAATAACATTGATGAAAGAGGGGGGGAAAGCAGGATAATAATTTTACTACTACTAATAAAAATCTTAATAAAAATAATAATTTTGATATTAATATTCATAATCCTAATAATAGTAATTATCAACATTTTTGTTTAATTTGCTTCTCATTATGTATCCTCCTAAATCACTTTTGCAGTATCTATCACATCACTGCTGAATATTGAATATGTGCATCTAGTGAGATGTGTCAGTCAGTATCGGCTACTATTTAGGCTTGAAATGAATCTCTCCAACAAAAAAGTTAAACATGCATTAAAACACATCAAATGTAAAACCCACACCATTGTTTGATAGTCACTGCCACAAAGTTAAGGTGAATTCAATGTAAAACAACAGAAATATATTAAAGCTTAAAGAGATATTCAGAATCATACATTTTTTGACAGAGATGTCAAACTGATTGGTTGGTTTAAAATGTTGGTCGGAATCGAAAACTGGACCTCTCTGTTAGGCTGCATGGATCCAAAGCCCCATCCGCTGTGGTCGATTTCAGGTATCTTCTTCTCAGGATTCTTCAGCTCAATCTCAAAGTAGGCCAACACCAGGAAAACAAACAGCTTCATCTCATAAGAGGCAAAGAAACCGCCGGCACACAAAGAGGCCCCAGCACCCGGGGCATGCAGTGCCTTAGGTTCTTTAAAGGGTCCATGAGTATGGTGCATTTAGTTTTTGACACAACAAACTCACCAGTTGTTTAAATATGTACTCAGCATAACAAACACCATATGTAAAGCTGCATTAGCAAGTTGTGTTGGTCCCTCAACCGCCTTTTGAGTGAATAAAGTTAACAACATGAAAAAAACTTGACAAAGCCACGTTTTCAACATGCTGTCCCATTTGTTTATGTAGCATTTCGAGCCTTCTGGGAATCCACACTGGTCACCAAGACATTTGAAATGAGTACACAATAGGTTAAGATAGGTAAATAATAATAATTTAGAGCACCTGATGATTAAGCAGTAATTTAGTTCATAATCCTGCAAAGACAGTTCATGATCACGTTTAATATTTGAGTCACAGCTCAATGTCTGGAGGCAAACGGCCAGGGAAAGTTTGAGATAAGGCGAGCACACCCAGTGTGAGGCTTTTTCCTCTGCTGGTATGTTTTTTTTTTCTTATATTGTTGTTCTGATGTGCCATTGTCACAAGTTGTTAAAGGATTTACAGAAACTGTATATTAACTGTCCCTTACCCCCTAAGCCTAACGGAAATGTTCTGTCGTATTAAATGGAACACACAAACCCTGGTGTCTGCACAAGAACTATGGAGCTGTAGATATGATTGGACCCCACCCTGTACATTTTCTAGACCCTCATGATGGTATGCACTTACTTTTATAGCCAAAACAATAAAATAAAGTTTAAAAATGTATAAATAAATGGAAGACACCAAACCATTGTGTTAAGCTGTAGCGTTAACTCACTGTACAACCCGGACTGTTATAACGACTGGATGGGTTGTGTGATGTGGTAGCAACAAATTTATTGTATCCTTATAAAAATAAAACAAAATTATAAAGGAATCTTTAGGACAATGGTCATTGAGCAGTTACACGTGCTTTGGTCTCTGCAACTATAGCACCACCTACTGGTTCATACATCTAATTGGAAAACAAAGCAGCAGTTGCATCAGTTAAACCTTCAACCTGTTTATTGACAGATCAAAGGTTTATTGAATTTGAACTAAAAAGCTTTTTAATGTTAAATCAAAGACGTTAATTCGTACACAAAAGAGGGCGTGTTGTGTTTATGGTAACCAGTTTAACACATTTTTTTGTATGTAATGGCATAAATTACTCTTACTGAGAATACAAATCTAATTGTTTCTCAGTCTACCAAATTTGACGGAAGCAGCCATTCAATTCTTATTTCAAATCATGACCCTAATCCACTGTCTGTGAGTTCATGGTAATACCTGGGTAATACTATCAATCATACATAAAATTACCGATTACATGACATTTCTACATCTCCTCAGACTTTTTGAGTAGTTTCACAAAAGTTCTGACCGTTTTCTCCTCATCTTCTGTCCTGTGAGTGTTGTCCATCCTCTGCCTGCCTCTTCATTAATATGACATACATGGGCAAAATGCATCCAAATGCTTAAGATCTGATCATACACAGTTTTTGGGTTCATGTGCACAAGAATGTGTCCATATTATGTCACAGACTGCTGCTGCCATAGATGAGGCCACTGTTAATTATGGTAATGTCCCGCAACATAGTTCTGTGTAACACTTAGAAAATGTAATTGAAGAGTAAAATAAAATTAAACATTAATACTGAATCTTTTAACATTTTTCGTTTTCTCATCAAAATGTTGAGGCAAGCAAAAATGTGGATGTCGATGCTCTTTAAACAACACTACTATGAATATGAGTTATTCCTTTGTTTGTGTATATTGGTTTAATTGATCAATTAATTGAACAATGTGCTAATACCTCTTCTATGCAGGAGTTCAACACATTCTTCCATGCACACTGCAATAAAATTGTCACTTGGTCGGACCGCATGGAGGTTGTGAATGGCTGGTATATCCTCATCGTTGTCAGCGACACGTTGTCCATCGCTGGGTCAGTGCTCAAAATTGGAATACAGACAAAGGTTTGTTGCTTGGAAATTAAAACCTGAACAGATAAATGATATACTATGTAGTTTTGGATCGATTAATACATGTCTATGTTTGCAGCTTAACTAATGAAATTGACCTGGTGCTTCCTCGATATCATAAATCCGTTGTTCTCTATCCTATGTTGCAGTTCCTGACAAACTATGATGTGTGCAGTATCCTGCTGGGAACAGCCACAATGCTCGTCTGGGTCGGTGTGATTCGTTACCTTGGTTTCTTTAAGAAATACAATGTAAGACCTTCTTCAGTGCTGCATTTTAATTTTAAACCATGCATCAGCTAGCCTGATGCTGGATCCGCCCCCGGATCTGGATTTGCAACAAATTTGAAAGGGTTCCTTCCTGATCCACAACACATCCTTCCACCAAATTGTGTGGTGACCCATCCAGTAGTATTTAATTAACAAACACAGATGAAAACGTCTTGGCAGAGGTAATAATTGAAGACATTTTATTTCATTATAGATCTTAATCTTAACCCTGAGAGCCGCATTCCCAAATGTGATCCGATTCTGCTGTTGTGCGGCCATGATCTACCTGGGCTACTGCTTCTGTGGCTGGATTGTTCTCGGGCCTTACCATGACAAGGTATAACAATCACAGTCATAACCTATGCCAAGTATTGTTTTGCTTTTTAATATCTCTCTGAAATCAATAATCAGAATGTATTTTTTCCAGTTCCGGACGCTCGACAGGGTCACAGAGTGCCTCTTCTCTCTCATCAACGGGGACGACATGTACGCGACCTTCCTCAGGATGCGAGACAGGAGCTACATGGTGTGGCTTTTCAGCAGACTCTACCTCTACTCCTTCATCTCGCTCTTCATCTACATGGTGCTCAGCCTGTTCATCGCTCTCATCAATGACACCTACGAGACCATCAAGGTCAGACTGAGACACAGATAATCACAGCACCAGTGTGGTATATTGCCGAACATAGACGTTATCTTTGCACTGGTCCGGCCTAATAACTGCAAAAACCTTAGTTGTGACACTGCATACATTTTTTTTTTTTTTTAGAAAATAACATAATTATTCATAAGTATGCAGTGTAGTGGTGGGAAGTAACGAGGTAGAAATACTTTGTTTCTGTACTTAAGTAGATTTTTCACATATCTGTACTTTACTTGAGTATTTCTTTTCCTGACGACTTTTTACTTTTACTCGTTACATTTGAACAAAAATATGTGTACTTTCTACTTCTTACATTCTCAAACTGGCTCGTTACTTGAGCAGCGGAGGTTGTCTCTCTCTCTCTCTCTCTCTCTCTCTCTCTCTCTCTCTCTCTCTCTCTCTCTCATCTAGGGTTACATTTTTTTACATTATATACATTATATTCATATTGTTGTTAAAATTTTTCAGTCAGTTGAGATAAATCTTGAGGAGAAACATTTTGGTTTGTTTTGTGTCTGTATAGGCCTACTATAAAAAGTAGTAAAAAACTTTTACCGAAGTCACTTTCAGGTAAGATATCTGTACTTTTACTCAAGTATGGCTTTCAAGTACTTTATACACCACTGATGCAGTGTCATATATGTCTATGACTCTTACCACTCGCTGCCTCTTGGTCTCATTTGCATAAATCGCCCACCTTGCCCACCGTTCTCAGCCAATGCACAGCTCGCAAGCTGGTTGCCTAACAACGCCGCCTCCAATCAGAGGGCGGCTTGGTGTGTGGCCGGCTGAGGACTGCACTTCAAAAACAGAAGCAGCTGCTGCGGAGCTTCGTCTCTGTTTCAGAACTCACCGGTGGACACCTGAGCTTCGGCTTCTCACCGGAAACACCAGGGCAGCTGCACACGGACCCTGCTGCTGCTGCTTCCGGTGTCTCTGACGAGGCGGCGTGCTGTTAATGTGTCAACTTCACCGGGAACTCGACAACACAAGGACCGGGGACACGTTTTCACACCGCACCCGTGAGTACTGGCCTAGCTCTGATCCAGGTTAGCACACGCTGCTAAATCTCTGTTGCTACGGTATTTAACTTCTGCTCCTTGTTATCATACTGACCAACGTTAGCAAACAGTCCTGTCTATGTAGTTGCTTTCTACATGTAGTTGTAGTAGTAGTTGTCTACATGTGTTTAACATGATCTACATGTAGTAGTTGTAGTCTACATGTAGTAGTAGTAGTTGTTGGCTACATGTGTTTGTTATAGTCTGCATGTAGTAGTTGTAGTCTACATGTAGTTATTGGAGTCTACATATAGTCATAGTAGTAGTAGTTTACTACATGTGGTAGTTGTTGTCTACATGTGTTTGTTATAGTCTACATGTAGTAGTTGTAGTTGTAGTTTGAGTGGTCTTCATCAGACTAGAAAAGCGCTATATAAATCCAAATCCAAATCCATTTACATGTAGTAGACGTAGTTATAGTCTACATGTAGAAGTTGTAGTCTGCATGTAGTTGTTCTCTACATGTAGTAGTAGTTGTAGTCTATTGGAGTCTACTTATAGTCATAGTAGTAGTCCTCATGTAGTAGTTGTTGTCTACATGTAGTAGTAGTCCTTTTTAACAGACTACCACTATATAACATTAAACCCATAAAACACACGCACACTGGACCTAATCATCAGTCACCAGTCAGTGTTTCCTTAGATAACAGTTGTGTGTTTTCTGGTTTGCTTGATAACAACATTAGGGAGTTAACTGTGCCGCCCACTGACACTTAGTGGTTGTATTTATGAACCTGACCTGAATGTTTTCCTCTTTCGATCATCAGTCCAGTACGCTCGACAGTCCCTGAGTAGAAGTCGTAACCTCACAGTACACGTTGTGGGAGTGGCAGACTGTGTAGATATCTGGCTCAACTCGTTTCACCACGACATGTTATGTAATTATCCTATTGTCCCACAAGTCCAAATCATAGCTTCTCACGCTCTCAGATTTATTCCTTTTCTTTGTAATGGATTCTCATAGAGCCCTCTTAAAACACCCGATCTAACCCCCACCCCCCCACCCCCACTGGCACACAGCTGAGGTTTAATCCAGTGTTGGTGATGCAGCGGCCGGGATTATCTAATGCTGGTCCATCTCATGGTGTGATGCTCTGTTGCAGGGCTCTGTTCCAGCGGGGGGCTCTGATCCACTGCCTGGCTGATAATCCACCTCCTGGTTGATAACTCGTCGTCTCACATCCTTGTGCCCTGATGCGTCGGTGACATGGGAGAGTGGTGGACAAGTGGGCCAACGGAGACATCTATGGGTAAATTTATCTTCTCTGTATCCGGCAGGATGATATAAATGCGGAAAGTGATGCTTTTTATAGGATCTGCAAGAGGTGACCCATATTCACGCCCTAGTTTTGGAGCAGAAACCTACTTCAAGCCTTAAAATAGTAAAAGAGTGCAGTTGATGTAAGGTTTATACACTAAAATACATAATTTCTCTGTCTATTACCTCTTCTCTTTACAGGAAACTATGAGATCTCAAGCATATCACATGTGACAATGTCACCCTCCAGACAGAACAACCTCGTGTCAATGTACCCCTCTCTGGCCCTGTCCAAAAGCTCCTACAATGTGATTAGTGCCTTTTGCACTGAGGATAATACCCCTCAATGTATTTCATACATCAACCAGGTAAGAAAATGTCAAAGTGAACTAAATTTTCTTTAAAAATAAAATGCATTTGTCCAGGTTCATCTTGTACATCAGATTTGATCAATAAATGTAGTTAATTTTGCCCTTGAATGTCTGCAGGAATGTTTCACTGTAAAACCAGGACAATGACAAAAGTCCTTTCTTTCACAGGAGCTCTCCTCACTGGGCCTCTCTTCCACATGTATCGAGGCCAGCTCACTGGGGGGAGCCGTCCTGAGCACTGTGCCAGCTTTGAACGCCATGTATGAGCTGCTGCAGATTCACAGACGAGATATGGGCACTTTAGAGGAGCTGGAGAGAGAACAGCTGAAGAAATCCAGTACCTTGGAGCACGTGCAGATGAACAATTCCAGATTGAAGGCATGTATGATGATGGAGGAGGAGAGGGGAGTGTCAGTGTCACTTTTGTACTATACTGAATTCAAATCTAGACAGTGTCTATTTAGTTTCCTTTGGTATCAACTGAGTTTACACACAGACTATAATCTGTATGTGTCCAGAAGTGAAGATGCAGTAATAGATTTCTGACCACTAGTGAGCAGTAAGGAAAAAACGTACAGAGGCAAAAAAAATCGACAAAGCTGTGTTCACAAATAGCTCAAATTTAGCAATGAAATGCATGTTTCCTTATCTTCAGGAGATACACACCTCTTTTCTCCAAACTCACCAAATAAGTAGTCAAGGTTATGAAATGCATTGTGAAAAGTAAGGAATGCGAGCGGAGGACAAATTGTTTGGATTGCAGTTTTACAGCACATTTTCAGTTTTTTGAGAAAGGAGGGGAAAATGGCAAATACCTAGACCATGTGTGTCTGTCTTATTTGACCTTAATTGCTGTCTTCTGTTTATGAAGGCGTTTGCTCAGGAATCTTCTTTCACAGCTCCAACCCTGAACTGATCGCTTCCTCTCACTGTGCTCACAAGTTGTGTGTATTTCATTCCAGGATCAACTGGAGATGTCCATAAGGGAGAAGTCGGGTCTACATGAGACAGAGAGGCAGCTCCAACTCAAAATCAAGACTTTGCAGAGCTGCTTGAAAACTGACAAAGATGAGGTGGACCTTCTGTGTTTCATTGTCATCAGCAACACCCAGTTATACAAAGTGTAGAAGACTGAAAAACTTATGATTTAATGATGTTGTGCAGGTTCAGAAACTCCAAAGTATCATTGCCAGCCGGGCGTCTCAGTACAATCATGATGCCAAGAGGAAAGAGAGAGAAGCTGCTAAGCTAAAGGAACGGCTCGGTCAGCTACTGGTGGACAGAAAGGATAAAAAACTAGGTAAGCATAAATATACTCATCATTGAAAGGTGTATGGGATGAATTCATTGCATTCATCTTCATCTTTTTATCAAACATTTCTCAGCAACTCATGTGCTCTTCCCTATTTTAGCTATTGATGTACTGAATTGCTTGGGACGGTCGGATGGAAAAAGGAGCCACTGGAAAACTGCAAAAGTGACGACCAGGTAGCGTGAAACTTTTGACAATAGAATCTGTTGAATGTTTACTGCAGTCAGGTTAACTGTATCTGTAACTTGCTACCCGTAGCCATGAGGGTGAGATGTACAAGTCCTTGCTTAGCGACTATGAGGCGAGTCAGAAGTCCTTGATGCTAGAGAATGCTGAGCTGAAGAAAGTACTCCAGCAGATGAAGAAGGAGATGATACACATCCTGAGTCCACGCAAGTCGCGAGGAGCCACTGCTGAGGACAGCCATGAGCAGGTGTTCATATAACCTTTGTTCTCACAGAAAAAATACCTGTTATGATGGTTTCCTGAGCAAATGATTCCTTTTCATTAATCATTACAGGCAAACTTCACTTGTGAGCTTGTTTCTTTGTATCAGACTAAATGGGATGAGAGGTTTGCATGTTGAGAATGTACCCTCTTTTCTGGCTCAGGCTGATTCAGATGGGGAGGAGAAGATGGGAGACTGCAGCAGGGAAACTCTGGACCAATCCTGTGAGCATGCGAAGGAGCAGCTCACCAACAGCATTCGCCAACAGTGGCGGAAACTTAGGAACCACATGGAGAAGCTGGACAGCCAAGGTAAACAAAGCACTGGCACATAATCTGAAATACTGCAATATATATATATATATATATATATATATGTATTTTGTGGATTTAGAAAACTTTATCTTTGGCTAATTTGAGGTTATTAAAACATTGGATTTTTGCTGTATGTCTGGAAGAAAATGTAGTTAAACACTTGTCAATGTTTTTGTTTATGAAGCAACTCAAGTTCAAAACCAACTGGAGTCCAATACAGAGGTGATACCAAGGGAGACACACGAATATGAGATGGAGAAAATGAGATGTGAAGTCCAGCAATGCAAAGAGTTCATTCATGCACAGCAACAACTCCTCCAGGTACTTATCTGCTGATTCAAATCCAGAGATGGAAAGAAGATCTGTGCATTTTAAACACTTGCTTAGTTTTATACCAAAACATAAGAGGCTTCTCATTACGAGTGTAAATTAAGTAACAGTTTAGCACTTTAGAGAAATAAGCGCATCAGTACATTATTGAATATATTGATAATCTAAATGATGATTTCCTCTGAAATAAACGTGTGTGTGCATGTTTTCGTTCTATGCAGCAACAACTGAACTCATCATTTGACGACGAGACCGCAGCTCTCCTCAATGACTGCTACACGCTGGAGGAGAAGGAGCGTCTCAAAGAGGAGTGGAGGCTCTTTGAGGAACAGAAGAGAAACTTTGAGAGGGAGAGGAAGAACTTCACAGACGCTGCTATTCGATTGGGGCGAGAGGTACTGAAGTCTTCTCGTCTGATGTACTACCTCGGTGTTACTCAGCGTATATTGTGAGGTTTGTGATTGTGTGTTTGTATTTCACAGAAAAAGGTCTTCGAGGAGGACCGTGCCTCTTGGCTCAAGAATCAATTTTTGAACATGACTCCCTTTATCGACCGTAGGAGATGTTCCTCGTCTGATGGTCAAAGTGCCTTATCAATCAGTAAGTAATTTAAGAGTATATATTGTTTGATGTGCAGAAATGAACTGGTAGGGGTGAACTTCACCAATCTTTACATTTTGATATGCTGCTTTGGGACAGTTCAGAAAACTACAACAACAGAGGGCAGCCAAATGTACAGCAATCTTTTAGAGTTTCAGAGGGCTGGAATGACTGAATTTTTTTACTAATATTAATTGTAAACAGAAACATTTAATACTTGTGGTTTTTATAAATCTCAATGTCTCCTACATTGCAGGAAGTGAGCCAGAGATGAGGATGTCTTCCACAAAAGCTGAACTGACCAGATCCTCAACCTATGCTACATTCTCCACTCCTAAACCTACACACAGTGCTGCTGTGCCGTCCACAACCGAGCTTTACCGGACTCTCCGTCTCATACCAGACGGCAGGTATTATATACTCACTTGTAACCTATTATCTGCCATGACTGGAACTTTATATACTGCCATTTACCAGGAATTGTTTTAAATGTTAACAACATAAGAGTATCTTGTAAATGCCACGAATGTCTTACGTGTTAGTGTGGAAGTGACGACATGATTTCTGCGGCACATTAATACAGTTTATCTCCGTATTTCCCCATTTCAGTAGCTCCAGACATTCGAATGGAGGCCGCCGGCAGGAGTGCAGCACCATCGAAGACGGAGATACTCGTGCAAAGTCAAAACGCAGAGTTCGCTGTGGAGACCTGAGTATCTTCTCTCTGGGTGAAGATGAGAACAACCTCACTTAAAGGACAAACCCGTTCCTGTTTTTTCTTTGTTTTGTACTGGAGTTTAAATCAATCATGGCTGAAATCCATTACCACCGATGAACTCTTCAAGTTTTTGCAACTTTGTTTGTTTTTTTGGGTTGCTTTTTTTATGGACATGCACAAATGATTAATTCACCAAAGCTGATCAAACAAGAAAGCACTTTAATGAATCTGCCACTGTTTTGTTTACTATCTTTACAAACGGAGCAGACGCGTCTCACACAAGCACATGGAGGGAAAACACGAATACAAATGCCGCAGTGAAATGTAAAAAGCCACACGATGGAAACACAATCTCAACAGAAGTGAGACAAGGACTCCAGCAGTTACTAACTGCGATAATACTTATTTTTCTTTTTCCTACAGTCAAGTGAGCCGTCGTTTGTAAAGACACGGTCAATACAAGTCACTGCTGGTCCCCCGCTGGTTGTGCTGTGGCTTTATCGGTTGTGTTGCACGCCTTTGTCGTGGAGTTGTGGTTTTTGCGGTTGTGTTTTCCAATAATGTGCATGTGTGAGGCATCTGGATCATCGTGCAATACAGATTTTAAGCTATATTCAGGGGGAGGGGATCTACCGAGTAAAGATTTGAACATGTGGAGTTGTTGATATCTTCTCTATATTGGGTGATGTGAAATGTTAAGTTTGTTTGAAATGAACTTTAATGTTGTAGATGTTTTAATTGAATCACATATTTACATCAGAATGTGTACGATCTGGTCCCTGAACAGAACAATAAAGAGATTTCTAATGAAAGAGTTTTATTTTTTTGTTCTTTAACGTGGCGCCCCCTGTCGGGTGAGTGACCGGAATCCGGAAGTCATCATCATCTTCGCTTTTGTCTCCGCATCCAGCCCGGACTCCCTCCCTCTTCCACTCAGACGAGAAGAAAACGCCTCGAAAATGTCGAGTTCCTCAAACCTCGTCGCCATGAAGAAAGTGGTGCAGCAGCTCCGCTTCGAGGCGAGCATCAACAGAGTGAAGGTGACTCCCCCGGGTTCCTTTTGGTTTGATCCGGACAAACAACGAGGACAAATGTCGACCGCGTCCGGCTAACGGAGCTAGCTGCTGTCCGGAGCTAGCAGCGTTAGCCCACAGTCAACAGGCGTAGCTTAGCATAGCAGGGCGTAGCTGGGGGAAGAGGAACGCAAGTCAGCTGTGATACACTTAGTTAGCGTGGAAGAGATAATATAAGATGTACTGACTTATCTGGTGGCTGCTAGCATCTGTCGGTGAACTTTAAGTTAACAGGGAAGCTAGCGAAACGTAGCTGAAAAGTAATAAAACGTCAAATTTAGCCTGATCAATAACCATATAGATCAATATCCACTTTTCCAAAGGGGAACTGCCACAGTTTCCCTTTTGTGATTTTAATCTGCCCCATACAATCTAGCTAATGCATGTATTGCTATCATTTTACTTAAGAAAGTTAAAATGGAGTTAATCAATAATGTTGATGACGTTTATTATTCAGACTCTGGGTCCAGATGAGATACAAAACATGGATTTAAATACATACAAGAGCCCCAAAAATAGAATATGTATATAATATGTTTGATTCATGGAAACCATTCAGTACTTCTGATCCTCTACATTCAAATGAATGTGTGTACAGCCAGTTATTTGTGTTGTTTAACCTCATTACTTGACTCAGTTCTCGGGCTGCATGTGCTAAGAAATCTAATATTTTGTCGGTTCAAAGACAACAATCAGTCGAATAAAATACTGGGTTTACAATTAAACACTTCTGATCTTCCACACTAATACTATAAATGTATTTAGAGAGAGGGAGATTCTTTTTTATTAGAGTCTTTGAGCTGACAGATAATGTTAGGTTTCTTACAATACAGCAGTACTCCTAAATCTGCAGTGAATGTAGTACTCCATTAGGACGTCTGTTAAACCTAACTCCAGTATACTCCCACGTCATAGTTAACATTTCGATTCCTCTTGTCTCCAGGTCTCCCAGGCAGCTGCAGACCTTCAACAGTTTTGCCTTCAGAACGCCTTGCAGGACCCTCTGCTCACAGGCGTGTCCTCCAGCACTAACCCGTTCAGGCCGCAGAAGGTCTGCTCCTTCTTGTGAAACCACTGCATTCATTGGTGAGTCTTCCACCCTGTCCACACATTCGGCACAAGCAATTGGAGAGAATTAATAATTGCTTTGCAGGATTTTCCTTTATGTGCCTCTTATACTCCCTCATAAGTCTTTTCATGTATTTCTTCCTTCACAACAGATGCAATGTGGTCAGCTTGACTATCACTGTTATTTATTTACAGTGCAATACAATCCGAACATCGATAGAAAGTTCTCAGACCTCCCCAGCATTATTAACTTCTTTGTTATTTACTTTTATTCTCAATTTATTCCAATCTCTATTATTCCAATAATACGTGTGTTTGGCCGTCCTTCATATGTTGCATCCTCTGAATAATGAACATATATTGTACGGCACAATTTCTACTTTTTAGGCCAAAAGATGTCACATATGGATTCAAATGATGATTCATGCATTTGCAATTTATTACAGCGTCTCTGAATGTACAGATTGTTGAACATCATGAAACAAATCGTTTCGAATTCATTAAAGTTCAAATCCAGTGCCTAATATGTTGTCTGTTTTTGTTCCTTGTTTTTTTCTCTTCTGCAAAGGCCTTCATTTTGATGCTACAGGGAAAAGTTGACCTCAACACTGCTCCTCATGCCAAGCCATTATACTGCCACGGGATCTCTGGAGTGTAGAAAACATTGTCAGGAAGATGACCATCTATTTTCAGCCACAGTAGAAGAAAGGAGACAGTTTTATTTTTCATGGCACAGTGTGATTTTTGAGTAAATTATTGTGCCTTTTCTATTGTTCTATTTTAGTCATCACTGTTCTTGACTTTTTTGTATTTAATGAATAAAAACATTCTTTCCTACTATAATGTTTTATAAGTGTGGCTTTTTTTGTTGCTGTTTATCTTTTTGACAACATTGCGTGACACACGTGGCTGACAGTTCTCAATAAAAGAAAATCGTTATTATCCTTCGAGGGCAATTTGATGTACAACCAGCAATCAGTGCATAACAAAATAAACCAATATATGCAATGTAAATAAAACACAATATAAAAAAACCCTATAGCCTTAGTAGCAGGGGAAAATGAGCTTTTAATAAATTAATTGATAGGTCGACCAACAGAAAATTACCCGTCAACTATTTAAATGTTCTAGAAACATTTCATTCTACTTTTAAAGCAACAATTCCAAATGTTTGCTGCACCCATTTTCTCAAAGGTGCTGATTTTACACTTTTCTCAGTCACTAGGATTTTAAACTCTTGGTTTGACAAAATATTCACTTCAGGCTAAAACTAACACGCATATCAACATTTTCCATAATTTTCAACAAGATGTCAAAGACTAATGCAGAAAATACTGATTAATCAAAAGTGAAAATCGTATTTAGTTCACATTAGCTTAGAGGAGGCAAATATCCCATTATTCTTAATGTTTGAGTTATTTCGATTTTCCTCCTCTCCATGTTTGTTGTTTTATTTCTTTCCCTTCTCTCTCTCCATCTATATGCCCTCCTCTCCCATTTACAGTATTTCTCACCCTCGTGTCATTCTCTCTCTCTCTCCCTCCCTCTTCGTCACCCCCTGTTCTCTCTTCCCTTATATTATCATTAAGGATTGGTTTACCTGCTCATTCCCATTAGAAACGAAGCAAAGGAAGAAGTTGGACAATTATTGTGTGTGTGTATGTGTCTGTGTCATTGTATACTGCTTTTGAGACACATTTCAGAGAAAACCATAGTATTTTCTACTTAAATACATATATTTGACAGCCTTACTTAAAAGTTACTTTTATTATTTTATTACATCTGTTCATATAATCCTCTATTTAAGAGCTCCATATAAAATTTAAATAAATCACAAGTCAGAATCAGAATTCTTTCAATTGCCAAGCATATTTGCACATACAGGAAATTGCCTTGGTGTGATTGGTGCACATAAATAACAATTAGACATTAAACAACAATATATATATATAAATATAAATATATAATAATAAATAGCAATATAAAACAAAACAATATATACAGTGAGAGAGTTATGGGCACATACAGTGCTAAGGTGCAGAGTTTTTCTGGAATAGGCGGTGACTGTTAATATTCATAGTTAATATTCATAGCCCCGAAATTGTATAGTAGTCATGTAAATTATACAACAGTTATACAACTATATACAAAATGAAACGGACACACGCTGAGAAAAGCACGAATTGTATATAGAAGTAATCTATTAATGAGAAGAAACCACACTCACAATAAAATGTTTAATTGTATTTATTCATAGAGCTATTCGTACATTTCCTAATATCATGTGAGGTGATAAATAAATAATTTACAAGCACATTAAAATGATACATTACTAATAGTATGTTAGATAATAATGGTAAAACTTCAGTATTATCAGAGTATGTGTTTTTAGAAGTGATCTGGTGACGTTGATCAGTTATCAGTGGGCTGGTTCAACTATCGCGAGAGGTGGCTCCAGCTCCACGTGAGGAGCCAGTAGTGATCTGCCCCAGCAGCTGATCCCAGGACTGTGTTTCCCTCCCGCCGCTGCAGCTCCTCCTCCGAAACTCGTCCCTCTCACGCTGCCCCCCTCGACCGGCCGAATGTAACCCGCCCTCTCCGGCTCCGAAGAATGAATCATGGGACGACGTTACTGTGGAAACGACGGTAACTTGTTTTGTTAACCTAGCATGTTAGCCTAGCATGATACACACAGTTAGCCCAGGGGAGGGGTGTTGCGGGGTTGTGATGCTACAGCAGCTGCATGATACCGCTCGTCCTCATCGCTGTTCCGGGCAGATAAGGGGAGTTGGTTTTTTTTTTAAGGTTGCAACACCAGAACCAGCGTTAGCCCCCCCCCCCCCCCCCCACACCCACTGGGAGCCGGTGGGTTTATTTAACTCCATCAGCTGAATGGGAAACCGTTAGCTGAGCGGTTCAGTAACCCGGAAAGCACGTGTGTAGAACGTGTATTCTGCTAGCTAACATCCTGGAGATTATTACATTGTTATTACACATCATTGGAGATTATTACATTGTTATTACACATCATTTGACTGACAATAAGTACACTCGGGGTGGGGCAATTAGGGGTTCAGTAACTTGCCAAGGACACTTCAGCATGCAGATGGGGAAGAGTGGGGATTGAACCGCCAGCCTTCCTGTTGGAGAACAACCACTCTATCCCCTAGGCCACACCGCCCCCCGATGAGGAGATGATGCTCCAGGACGGATCCACGCACCTCCTCTGCCTCACCGCCAGCAGCGGGGTCCCCCTGTTCACCCGGGGGGCCCCCAGGCAGCTGCCCTTCCCCGTCATCGGCTCCCTGAACGGCGTCCACATGTTCGGCGGCGGCCAGGGGGTCGAGCTGACCTCCTGCGAGACCGAGGGCGGGGGGAAGGTGGTGTGGAGGGTGTTCCGGGACAGCGTGATGCTCATCGCCGTCAGCGGAGGCGGCAGCAGCAGCAAGGAGGAGGAGGCTCGTCTGCAGCGCCTCCTGGAGGACGTGTGGAGCTGCATGGTGCTGGTGCTGGGCCAGGACGAGCTGGCCAACATGAGGAACGTGGAGAGGCTGAAGCGGGACCTGCGCTCCTGCTTCAGCCTCATCGACCGGCTGCTGGAGGAGAGACAGCAGGGCATCCTGGGGAACCTGACTCACTGCGCCGACTCGCTCCTGCCTCCCAACCCGGCTCTCCTCCAGCAGGCAGTGGACGGCTTCGCCCAGGCCGCGGACAGCGAGTTCGGATGCCTCCTGGTCCACGGGCGGATCGCTGCGGCCACGGAGAAGTGGTGGCGTCTGGCTCCGCAGGAGGTGGTGCTGCTCTCCACTGTGATCCGGTCCCTCTCGGCCTCGGGATCCGCTTCCTGCGATTACCCGGTGTTCCTTCCCCACGGCAGCCCCACAGTGGCTCACCGCCTGCTCCGCTTCCAGCTGCTTCCAGGGGTAGACGTGTGCGTGCTGTGTGGTCCCACTCCTTCCCTGCACCGAGCCGAGAGCGAGCTGGTGGGTCGTTTCTGGTCCCCGCTGGTGGAGGCCCTGAGAGACTGCCTGGCCGTAGGAGAGCGCTGCATGCCGACATCTGTGCCCCTGCGCCCTGATGTGATGGCCCTTCTCCTCATCAACCGCGAGACACGCCGGTCGGTCTCCTGTGTGCGGACTCATCACCTGCCCAGTGACCCTCCTTTACCCTCGGAGGCCCGCTGCTGGGAGCTGCTGAAGCTGCTCTACATCTTCAGCAGCACACGCTACTTCAGCCAGGAGGAGGCATCGTGCGTCTCCCCGGAGGAGAGGTCTCACAGAGGCAACACTGAAGACTTTGTCCTGGGGTTCTCACACCAGCCGCTACAATGCTACTCGGTCACAGAAGAATGTAAAAGCTACGGACTTCAGACAGCACAGCACCAGCTCTTTCTGCTCACCCCCCCGTCGGTCCCCACCTTCGCACTGCGTTCTGTGGCCACGCAGACTCTCTCTGACATAGTTGCAGCCACTGGGTTTTAAGGGAAAAGTTTACGTTGCTATAACACCTCAGTTTCTGGTAAATCTCGTACCTTTTGACCTAATAATATATCATTGAATGGGTGGATAGCCTTTCAACTGTGATTTGTATTCTTTACGGATTTTCATGTTTTCTTTCTGATGACTGCAAACATACAATTACATGATGACAATCAGATCTATAGTAGAGGCATATAAATATCTTCCATGTATTCATCTTTTATAAAGACTGATTGACAGACAGCACACCAGGCATGTTCGATATAATACGGTTACTTATTTAAAATAACATTGTGCAACTTTTTGACCTAAAAATAGCAGCTACAAAATAAGTTGATTGGTCACTGACTTAGAAGAGGGAGAATGGTGCTGCTATCATTTCAGTGAGTTGGGTTATTCTCTCAAAGCTCCAGGTTTTGGGGTTTTTTCTCTACATGAAACCCCAATATTACTTGTGTGCCTGCAGAGGGCACTGTTGTTCAGTAAAACCCTATGGTAAAACGTCACACAGCGTCCTTACAGCTTTGTTTGTCTTGTAAGTGATCACTGTTTCCCATTTATGTTTAGCTTGGCGTCAGGGCTGTTGCTACAGCAATGAAACCTGAGCAGATCTCAGTTTCACATTACATTTTCTTACTGCTACTGAATACTAATGTTACCTCCTAGGATTTCACTTCACCTCAGAGTGCATCAGAGAAACGTGAAGATGTTGCACTGGGAAAAAATGTGCCTGCTGTCTGTTGTTTGAACATTATGAATTGTTTGTCTCAACATAATAGTATATATTTGTCTTTTCTAGTTCCTATATATATATATATTTGGTTGATTACTTTCTATGGGTCTTTGTATCATTCAGGGATTTAATCCCATTTTCTTATCAATTATGAGATAGTTACAATATTTGCACTCAATGTGTTGAATGTTTCATTGCAAAACTCAAATGTGCAACTTCAAATAAGACATATAAACCATTTGCCAATGAAGCTACATCAGCTCAGTGGTTATAATATTACATTTCAATAAAACTGCCACTTATATAGTAACAATATGGTTTTTTTTGTATCTCACACAGATGGTAGATTATATGGATAAAATAAATCTAAAAGCATCTGCAAGGACTCAAGTTCTTTTAGTCCTACTTATTCCATAATTGTTATAATAACAGTGACACTGGCTGTTGACAATCAGGGTACACACCATTGTGGAATGAATACTCTTATGGTCATGATAAATGCTGTGTTTTGTCTTTATATCTGCGCTGGTGATTTCAAGAAACCTATCGCTAAACTCACTTTTCAGTGTGAAGGCATAGTTGCACTGAAAGTCTGAATGAGGATCAGTAACAAACCACTAAGTTTCAAATCCGAGTTTTCACCAGATTATCTGCTCCTCGTGCTCATTTTGTCTGTGGGATTTCCTGCCAGCGAGGCTGACGGGATCGTCTCATTTCAACCCGAGAAACCTGAAATGTGAAATTTGAACCAGTGCCTTCAGGTCTGATCCCATTTCACCACACCAGGGGCCTTTAAACTATTAAGCAACTGTTGTATAATACATTTAACTAAGCAGATTTAGTTAAATACTTCAGAGCCGTTCTAAACCCGCCTGTTTGCACCACAGCCAACTTAAGAAGTATTCCCTGTCATTAGTGAGTCCTGAAACAGTTCTGCAATATACTGTCACGTTTTAATTGTTCACATGCAGAGCTTTTTATAAACAGCCCATTATTTTTTGCCATTTTGTCCAATTTTTTATGACTAATTTACCCACTAACAGCAGGAAAATACCACTTCCTGGCCACCTCCGAATTTTCATATTGAAGGTATCCCATGTCCAAATTGCCCCAAATTCGACAGTGCGCTTCCCCGGCCTATTGAGAAAAAGCATTCCAAGTATTAGAAGCCAGATTTACATGAATATCTATATATTTTCTACTATTAAAGCCAGTGTGTGTAGACTTTAATTGTGATTATAGGTTTTTTTATATCGTTCTGATGGCCCGGGTTGATGTTTGTGAAAGGAAATGATGGAGAAAAACTTTCCTCTGGTGCAGAAAGGAGGAGCATTCCCCAGCAAGTCTCCTTCCAAGTCTCCTCCCAAACCTGCACAATGCTCTCAGGACAAAACCCTGAGACTTTGGTGCGAGAGGGACAAAGCTGAGAGAGGGTCAAAGCTGGAGAGGTGCACCGGTCTCCTGGTTGTTGATCTCTCAGATCCCCGTCTGGGCCCCAGAGGTGTCCGGGCTCAGTAACCGGAGAACCGGGCTCGGGTTGACAGCCTCACGGTGCGTCGGGATAACGGGATGACGGGAGGAGAGGGGGTGGGGATGCGTGCACAAAGGGGAGGGATAGGCTGGCTGGTTGTAGAGTTGCCATGTGTGCAGGGAGAGAGAGCCCCAAAAAAAGTTGAGTCGGTGCATGCAGCCTGGTCCTGAAGCTCCCGGAGCCAGTCAGGGTTTTTTGGCGGAGTCTTATCTCCTCTGTGCGGTGCAAAGGTCCGAGCTCCACTTGCACAACTCCACACTTCCTCTCGGGTGAAGCAACCAGCTGCTGCGGAGCTTCAGTCACTCCGACAAGGGTTTTTTTTTTATTTCTCTGGAGCTTTGTTGAGAGAAGGCCGTGCAAGCATGTCCGCCACACGGATGCAGCTGCTGTCACCCAGAAATATCCGGCTGCTTAGCCGGGTGGGAAGCGACTCGCCGGCCGTCGGTGGTCCCACTCCCAGGGTCCTTTCACTGACCTGTCCCCCCCCTCTGTCCTCCTCCTCTCCCGGCAGAGCCCTATCGAGTCTGACCGCAACGCGACGCGGGCTCCCCAAAGAGAAGATGACCGAGAACGGAGTGGTGTCCCGGGCCAAGGTGCTGACCATCGACACCATGAACCCCACGGTCAAGAAGGTGGAGTACGCGGTGCGGGGTCCCATCGTGCAGCGGGCCGTGGAGCTGGAGAGGGAGCTCTCTGAGGTTTGTAGCCTCTGGACCACTCTGTGCATCCGATCTGTTTTAACATCTCAGCTTCTATCTTTCAGTGGTGGGAAGTAACGAGGTAGAAATACTTTGTTTCTGTACTTAAGTAGATTTTTCACATATCTGTACTTTACTTGAGTATTTCTTTTTCTGACGACTTTTTTACTTTTACTCGTTACATTTGAAACAAAAAAATATGTGTACTTTCTACTTCTTACATTCTCAAACTGGCTCGTTACTTGAGTTGTCACTCTCTCTCTCTCTCTCTCTCTCTCATCTAGGGTTACATTTTTTTACATTATTTTCATATTGTTGTTAAAATGTTTCAGTCAGTTGAGATAAATCTTGAGGAGAAACATTTTGGTTTGTTTTGTGTCTGTATAGACCTACTATAAAAAGCACTTTGCATTTTTAATTTTGGTACTTGTACTTTTACTTTTGATACTTAAGTACATTTCAACACCAGATACTTTTGATACTTAAGTACTTTTAATATGAGCTACTTTAAGACTTTTACTCAAGTCATTTTCTGAAAGGTGACTTCTACTTTTAACGAAGTCACTTTCAGGTAAGATTTCTGTACTTTTACTCAAGTATGGCTTTCAAGTACTTTACACACCACTGCTATCTTTGCATATGGAAATACATGTGTTTGTGTTTTTGCTTCCTAACACCAGTCAGTTTACTTCTCTTCCCTATGGGCAGACAGTGGCAGTTCCCGTTAAAGTATCTGTTGTGTAAAGAGAAAGTTTCAAATGTTCAAAGATCTGTTTTTATTTTGCTACAATTCGATTTACTTTTGAACTATCTGGCGTCGGAACAAATTGACATGGCAGGGTGGACTCCATTGAAAGGGGACCCTGCTGGTCTGCTGCTGATGAATGCTTGTGTTGTCTGGTCAAGCATGAACCCAGTCGGTGTCCTTTACAGATCTACACAGTTCTCCCCCAGTATATTATAACCATGAACATTTACACATTATCCTAAAAGAAAACTCTTATGTTAGCTAGTGGGCTTCTTTCACACCCTTGAATCAAAGTCCACGAGTTAGTTAGTTATTCCCCAGGACTTTCATCACGTTCGATGATTCATAGACTGACCAGATTATTTGCTACATCCACACATTTCTCTTTCTTTGACTCATCACAACTGTTAATCTCTAACCCATGTTTTCTTTCCTCCCCCTGTTTTGTTAGTGTCGCTTAAAGCACTAAAGAATCGGGGGAGTCCAAAGTGTGTGTTTCACTCTCTGACGACCTGGTGATGAATGATACACTTGAATTCCTGATCTCCAAAATATCAAACTGTCCACAATTGTGTTTTTTTATTATCTCAAAATCTCCAGTAAAGTTATATAATTGTATCTGTATCAAGTTTATTATAGGTCCTTTCCAAGTAATTGCCACTGTAAATCCACATCATCATTTGTGCATTCCTCTTTTTAAGCCCTGCACAATCCTTTTATGTGAAACTGTTAATGGTGATGTGGCAACCGGCTGTTTAGTGTACCGAGTGCAGTGTGGTGTGAACACAGTCCCCTCTTTAGTGCTTTGCTCAGGAAGGGATGAGCACGCCAACAGGTCCTTGTGCAGCTGGACGGCTCAGCGGCGTGGCGCCTGCAGTGGTCGTAATGGCAGCCGTGACCTTTTTAATCAGACGGTTCAGTGGAACCAAAGATTTTATGTTCTGTTTGTTCTGACCAATGCTTATCTGAAGCTGACCCCCCCACCCTCCACCCTCCACCCAGCTATCTCCACTGGATATTTACTTTCTCCTCAACGGTGTACGAGGTTGATTTGTCGATTATGTAGTTGGAAGAAATTGCAGTTGTTGGATAAAGTTGGTAAAACTCAGCCAAGATATTGAGGGTTGGATGAGAGCGTGTTCTGGGAAGTAATAAACTGATTACCATACATCTCAAAAGGGCCAATTCCTTTTTTACTTCTCACATTAACCTTTAAGACAGTAGAATCACTGAACTTTATTTGTTCATCAAATGCAGATGTCTCCCACTGTCTGTCTCTGCAGTCGTGCAGCATCGTGCCAGAAGGCAAAATTGTTCTGCTCTGTAATCGGCTCCAGACTTCTCTGTCTTCATCCGATGAGAACTGAGCTTTTATATAACTCAAAACAATTCCACTTCATTGTCCAAGCACCTACTTTCCCAAATTGTCGTACGGTGTTGTGTTACTTTGGGAAACAGGTCACAGAGCTGTTCTCTCCTTTGTCTGGGAATTAAATTCACTGATCCCCTTCTCTGATTACCTGAGATCTTTTCATTTACAGTCTTTTATTCTAAAGGTAGAAGAACAAGGCGTCACATGCGGTTAATAACTCCTGGTCTTTGTTTGTGCTTAATGAGCAGATTGCTGTTAGCGAATGGGGACATTTTGAGAGGGTCACTGTGGGACACACTGCCGATACTCAGGTGTAGTTTTGTTTTCCACATATTGTGCCAGAATGAAATCCAATACACAAACCTCATCTGAAGACGTTTTCCAGCTGAGGACTGGGGAAAAAAGACTCTTGAATGATGCATATTTGTTTATTATCTGAACTTTTCGTCATCAACGTCCGAGTTCACAGTGTTGTTCACAAAATATTTCACTGTTTGATGTCCTTAAAGTCTCTGCTGTAACTCTGTGACGTAAAAAGCCGGAGTTTAACAACCAGATTCCCTTCTTTCACCTTCTGTTGGACCTTCAGCTTTGTTTGCCCGGCTGTGTTTTTTTTTATCACAGACTGGAGGATACAAAGCACTGAGCCATTCTAGTTGTTTCTCAGGAGCAGAGGTCAGTTTGTTTCTAAAGGATCCCCATCATGCATGGGCGGTACTTCTAACCCAGGGGTGTTATTTATCCCCTGTAATGTTATTGGTCCAGACCGAGAGACGCCTCTTTTGTTGGACCAATGAGAGAGCAAGACTCCCAAGTTCCTAAAATATGAGCTGGATTGGACAAATCAAACAAACAGGCTGCTTTGATTACCGCAGGGAGCGAGGCGCCACTTGTGGTTTCGTTGGAGTCACGCTGTCCTTAACATCTGGTGTCAACAGGAGGAGTGTGTGTGTGTGTGCACGTGTTTTTGTGCGCTGTGGTTTGTCCTCTGTCCTCACAGCTGCTCAAGAGGTTATTTCTGAAATCTTATACTATTGGCCTGGAAGAGAGTAAACAGATACCTTGATTTAGCTTATAAAGTATGATTGACCTTCAGTCCACTTCTGCTCTGCTCTCCTCCCCACACTAAATGAGGTCAGAGGTTCTGTTTAATGTGTGTTTCTGTGTCTGTGTGTCAGACGGTTATTGCCATCTGTGTGATAAGGTGCTCATATCGAAACTTTGATCACATGTCTGCACGTACCAAATCGTTTTTACCACACAGCTTCTTCCCCTTTGACAATGTCTCCAAGTTACCTCCCTAATGAACCCTGTGCACTTTGAGGAATAGAGTGCTTGGATAAAACCTCTTAATATTGGTCAGTGAAGACTTTTAGTTCCCTTTGGTAGAAGAGTTAGAAAAAGGAACATTTGTCACAAACTGAGACTTCCTGAGGTTATATTGACACATAGAAAAGCTGACTTGAAGTTTTTCTTCAGAAACATGGAAGTTAAAGGTACTAGAGTTAGAGGGACTTGTGTCAAAAGATTAACCTAAATGATTCAAGCTGCAGAATAACTGTTATCACTTAAAAACTTGGGCCAAACTTTCGTCCATAACAGGATTTGGACGTAGACACATTATAATTATAACGTATTGCATTTTTTTTAGTCCCAAGCGTTCCTTCATTTGCAGGAAAATAACTGGTTTGAGTTTAAACATCAGCCAATGAGTGAACCAATAACCCACTGTGTGCTCTGCAGCTGCTCGGCTCACAGACTCTGGTGTTTATGTAAAAGCTACGTATGTGTTTAAACCTGTGTGTAGAATGGGGTCAAGGTTGTTCTGCTGGGCTGCTCTCAGCCAACCCCATACTTCTTAAAGGAGATCGAAACATTTGATTCCATTCTTCACGTGTATAATACTTTTTGTAAGTTATCTTCACTTGTTGCAGGGAATGAAGAAACCATTCGCTGAGGTCATCAAGGCCAATATCGGTGACGCACATGCCATGGGACAGCAGCCAATCACTTTCTTCCGACAGGTCTGAATCTAAATATAGCCCCTCCCCTCTGACATGTCGATGTCTGAAAAAGTTTGATCTCCTCTTGTCTCAAATAAGTTGGTGTCATTCCGTTTTCTCTGGGTTGTGCAGATTATCACATAATGTCCTCATCTTATATACTCACACGTTCCTTTGCTTCAAGGTCTTGGCTCTGTGCTCCTACCCTGAACTGTTGAATGACAGCACATTTCCAGAGGATGCTAAAAGTAGAGCACGCCGCATTCTGCAATCATGTGGAGGGAACAGTATGGGTGCGTGTATATATATACATACAGACATATATATATATATATATATATATGTGTGTTGGTATTTTTTGCGCCAACACTTCATATAACCCCGGCTGCTTATCAACACCTTCAGGCTCCGGGTTGAATTATGTTTCCTGATGGTGTTTTGTCGTGTGAAGGCTTTAAGACTTCTGTTGTCTCCATGTGAATCTCCCTCAGGCTCCTACACTGCCAGCCAGGGAATCGACTCTGTGCGTCAGGACGTGGCACGCTACATCGAGCGCAGGGACGGCGGCGTGCCCTGCGACCCGGACGACATTTACCTCACCACAGGGGCCAGCGACGGCATAGTGGTACAAGTCACCTTTCATTTGGACTTTTTGACATTATCACCTCTGTACTTTTGATCATTTATTATAACACCCACCACCCCCAAAAAGCTGTCATCTCAGTATGTATGATATAAGCTAGTTCAGTATAATCAGATGCATACATGTTTTGGCCGGTGGCCCTGTGTCTTTTTTGTGTCCTTGAAAAAGAGAAGTCTAATGAAAGCTTCATAATTAAAATGCAGAAGCATCCAGTCTATAAAGAGTTTACTTGCTCTCAATGCCCACTCTTTTAGCTACACCTAATTTAAACCAATGCAGTCTAACAGCAGCTCATCACCCCCATGAAGGTTATAGTGTTCCATTTTTGTTAAGACAATTTCAGAAGCATTGTACAAACTGATGTCCACCTTATTTTTATCAACAAGGGAAGTCTACATAACATAAACACGTCTCTTTATGTCTAATGCCCTTCTTAACTTCCCTGTCACAGACCATGCTGAAGCTGCTGATGTGCGGTGAAGGGGCGGACTGCACAGGCGTCATGATCTCCATACCTCAGTATCCCCTGTATTCTGCTGCCTTGGCCGAACTCGGCGCTGTGCAGATCAACTACTACCTTAACGAGGAAAACTGCTGGAGTATGGACATCAGCGAGCTGCATCGCGCCCTGGACGAAGCTCGAGAATACTGCAACCCGAGAGCCCTTTGCGTCATCAACCCTGGAAACCCAACCGGTAAACTTCTCTCAAAATTTACATTATATGTATGTGTGACTCAAAGTTAGAAAATAAAGTGCCCCGTCATGTTTCCCAGTGAGGAACGGTTTTAAAACCACAAATGCCATGTATTCCTCAGAGGAGCCACTAGATGACAGCAAATGGACGTAATTGCTGCAAATCCCCATTTCGGTCTCTTCTTCAAAATGAGCCTCCTTCTGTTTCACAGGTCAGGTTCAGAGCCGGCAGTGCATCGAGGACGTCATCCGATTTGCAGCAAAGGAACGTCTTCTGCTCATGGCCGACGAGGTACTGCATCTCTTTTATCATCCGTCTGCTTGATTGTCTATTTCCCTTTGTAATGGGTCTCAATCTGTCCCCATCTCCAAGGTGTACCAGGATAACGTGTACGCTGATGGTTGCCAGTTCCACTCTTTTAAGAAAGTTCTGTTTGAGATGGGACCAGAGTACTCGGATACGGTGGAACTGGTATCCTTCCACTCCACATCAAAGTGCTACATGGGAGAGTAAGTCATCACACGGTCATGCTGGGATTAATCCGTCAGACCACATTGTCGTCACAAAGTCTGTTTCTGTGTCTCCTATTTTTTTCTTTCGTTCTTCTGTACATCATCAATGATACTACGTCACATTCAAATTTTTGCGTTTCCCTCTTAGGTGTGGCTTCCGCGGAGGCTACATGGAGATCATCAACATGGACGAAGATGTGAAGGCCCAGCTGTCGAAGCTGGTGTCGGTCCGTCTGTGTCCTCCGGTTCCCGGTCAGGCTCTAATGGACCTGGTGGTCAACCCTCCGCAGCCCGGGGAGCCGTCATACGCCAAATTCATCAAGGTTCACAGTTCTCATCCTGCTGATAGCATTATTCACTCTGCGGGTGGAACAGATAATCAATTCACTAATACAGTACATAATCTGATGTCATACATTATCGCAGTAGTCAGATTACACAGTCTTTTTTCAGTTCTCTATCTGTACGCTGCCACTGACATGAATTTCACCTAGAAATGTATTTTTGTGTTGCTTTAATTACCTCATTCATTGTCTCTTTCTCTGCTTTATCCCATCATATTTCTATACGGGGAGAAAATTTAAAGCAGAAAATTATTTGCCTGAGACACTTTAAGTCAATAGATTAAGGCAGGAGACAACTGGATGGTGTTGACAAATAACAGTTTCTTTCATTCAAGATTCAAAGAAACCATTTTCTGTGGTTAAGATTTCCTCCGGACCACATTGAGCTTGACGGAGGGTTACAGCTACAGAAGATGATTGAGTGCAGTCCGTCTATGTGGCCTGTGTTTTCTGATTTCTCTCTATGCTTTTCCTTCATATATTTTTCTCTCCGTTCTCTCTCTCTCTCCCTCTTTCAGGAGCGCACAGCCACTTTAAGTGCCTTAGCAGAGAAGGCCACCCTCACAGAGCAGGTTCTCAACACTGTGCAAGGCATCAGCTGCAATCCTGTGCAGGGCGCGATGTACTCCTTCCCCAGCATAACCATCCCTGAGAAAGCCATTAAAGAGGCCATGGTCAGTCCTTAACCTTCTCATTCTAAAATGTTACCATAGTTTTGTGCTTCAAGGAAATTGCATTGATCAGTAAATGAAATAGACAATTCAATGATGAAAGATTTATTTTCTCCCACTCCCACTGAAGTACTACTTGATAATTTGGTGCACTTGTAATGATTGCGCTCACTACTTGTCTTCATGGTCTCAACAGCCCTCAATCCACCAATACGCATGTTCACTTCAAGCAACCAAAATCATGGCTGGAGTAAAGTTATATTGTGTAAAGAAAGAAAGATACAAGACGAACATCTCTTACTTTACATTGTGCCGATTTTTATAACGTTTAACCAGGAACGCTGTGCATCCACTGCCCTGTTTGCGAAAGGGAACAAATGATTTCCGATGGCTTGTGGTTTCAATTCTGTCCCGTGGTTGACTGCTCGGTAGGAATTTCAGTGAGGACGAATGAGGCAAGCCACCGAGGATCTGATTAGCCTTACAGAGTATAATGTCTGAGTGGAGCTGACCTACTGACACGTGATCAATCCCGGTGACTGGACACCGCTGGCAGAGCTGCCGTGCGTTTTACTCAGCGTATTCACTTAGAGAATTAAAAAAAAGCTCTTGATCCAAAAGAAATTAGATAAACTTAAAAATTGCTTTATCCCATCTCTTTTTCCTCCGATTTCTGTTTATATCAACCTTCAGTTACCTTTTTTTACCGCTCGTCCTTACTCAAAGCCGAAGGGCACCTGTGTTTAGAAAAGAAACTCAAATATGGACAATGCGGCAAAATTGTCCACTTGAAGCTATAGTACACAGTTAATAAAACATTCAAAAGAGTGAATTAAATCCAGAGCTTATGATGGGAGAAAAATATACTGTATAATTACAGGAGTGGGCTGTTGGATACAAAGAGATGCTCAGTTGAGCTGTTCCGGCTTTCATTTGGTCCACTTCTTCTTTAAATTGATTTGATCTTCTGAAAATTGAAAATCCTTTCAACTTCAATTTGAAGTCGTGAAGGAAAAACAGAATGCAAACACTGTGCGTTAATTATAAACGCTGAACTGGCAACTACAGAACCACACTTGATAAAGGTTGGAGTTTATAGTTAAACTAGCAGGATATTAAGTGTCAAACAGCTCAATCATGTTCCGTTCCCCCTCTGTTAGGACCTCGGTCAGCAGCCAGATATGTTTTATTGCATGAGGTTGCTGGAGGAGACCGGGATCTGCCTCGTGCCTGGAAGCGGCTTTGGCCAGAAGGACGGAACCTACCACTTCAGGTAGAGAACATTTATAAAGCTGCAACTGACATCAATTGTTCTGCCGATTCTCTTCTAGATTAAACAACTTTATTATTTAATTATTTCCCACTTTTAATGTCTTTGAGCCCAAAGGGACATCTTCAAATCCCTGTCCAATTAACAGACCCCAAAAACCCAATGATACGCCTTCATTCAGCAGAATATTTGACTTTTTATATTCTATATTTGACTTTCTTTCCCTCTGCTCTCCTGCTCAGAATGACCATCTTGCCACCGAAAGACAAGCTGCAGATCCTGTTGAGCAAAGTCAAGGAGTTTCACGAGAAATTCACCGCCGAGTATTCTTAAATCCCTGCAGATTTTCTTTCCACAAAGGGAAGGAGGTCACCGACCACGACAAAGAACTCAACCAATCACAATTTATCTGTCACTGATAAGTGCCTTCTATGCAGCGGCTCTGGTAGTCTCTGTGATGACGCACTTCGGCCTCTACAGCTCTTTCATTTGGATGTTGTTACACAAGGCACTGTTTTCTGACAGAAAACAATACAAAACCAGAGATGAAGGGATGGATCCAGAGACTTGTGTCAAATTAGTGCGGAAAAACGTCTTCATCTAGTGTCGTTCCAGCTGAGAAAGATGTATTTACTTTAGACCTGTGTATTTGTGAGTACCAGAGATAGGTTGTTCCGTCGGTGCCAAGCTTAAAACTGAAGAAGGTACAATTGAAGAAAATGCGATGCTGCTTTAAATCTTGAGTACATGTACAACTGGATAACATATTGCATTCCTGCAGGCTGTACTTGTCAGGGACATTATAAAGGAAAGTCTCATTGCATGATTATTCAAAAATGATTTTGTAGAATCAAAATAAATGTAACAGTCAACGGTTTGTCTCGTTATTTTGATGTGTTAAGAATTTCAAAGAAGACAAATAGGTCAGATCCTTTGACCATGACTGTTATTTCTCAAATGCATAAATTAACATTGTGTCTTCAAATCTTCATACTTTCTTTACGAGAGGGACGGGTTAGACTTTGGTTTGATATTTTAAAGGACACCAACGTGTAATTGTTACTGTTCTTTTAGAGAAATTACAGATTTTTCCTTTTTCAATTGAAAAATGACAGACTGGTTATAACTGCTCCAGTCGTACTTTATCTCCTATGACTAGTAGCTTTTGTGAAATTAGTTGTATCCTTTAGTCTTAAATGTGCTACTGTTTCTCAACATTTATTTTTTATTTCTAATATATTGTGGATCTATAGTTGCTAAATGTTCCTCTGTGTTCAATTAAATTAAATTAGATATTGCAATATGATCTGGCAAGGAATGATTATCTTTTTATGATTAATCGATCACATTTTTTTGTTGAGTTACTACAATAGTTAAGGGTGTTGCAGTGTAGCCTTAAACAAAAAAAAGCTGTTAGTTATTCTGCCAATAATAACTTCAGATATTGTTTTTGGAATTTTGAAATTGGAATCTGAAATATCTTACAGCAACACATTTCTAGGTTTTAAGGATTTTATTCACATAAAAACAACTATCCTGTATTTCCATTAGCATCTGCTGCAGGGAGTCATCACATAGAATAGCAGTTTTATTTTATTAGGTCTCCGTTTAAATCATTCCCTCACTTTTCATTATCAGATCTTTTTTTGGGAAGAACTTTCATTCCCAGACAGCTCAGATTCAGAAGCTGGTGCAATTAGAGATTCACATTCCATGTAAATCAATGTGCTCATGTAATCTATATAATTGATTATGTTGATGTGTTGTTCCAGTGACACAAAAATATTGAGTTGTGCAGCTTTAAAATGAAGCAAATTCAATGTGCCATTATTCTGTAATTATCATCCGCGGCCACAGGGGTCACTGTTCAGCAAGTCAACACGTTCACTTTAATGAAGCCAATTCACGAGATCCACTGGTAATTGTGTGGTAGGTATGTGTTAAGGGATCTAAACGGATTATTAGCAAAATGATGCAGACAACTTCCACTTCGGTGATAAAGACCGATGTCGCTCCTCAGGCGTCACAGATCTGCAGGAGGATGAGACGTGAGCTGTCGGCTTTAAACGTCACTTCGAATAATGATATTGTTCAGCTTAATTCCAGGCCAAACGACTGGAAGTGTAGATACGACGGCTGTCTTATTGTATCTATTAATCTGTCATCTATTTTATTGCCTTGCGTGCAGTTTCCAAGCAAGCCGGGATGATGAATGGTACTGCAGGTTGTGTGTGTGTGTGTGTATGGGAGTGTGTCAGGCACAGGGACTGAAAGACTATGTAGAGAGAGTGTTAAAGTGAAGCTTGTAGTTTGAAGGGGTTTTTCTGCTCTTCCTCTCCACTCCACAGTGGCTGTCAGCTTTAATTATCTTTGACAAAGGGGGCTCCTGAATCCTAATTACACTGAGCTTTGTCTTTCCTGGAACTCCTCACCATTCACTCCAGCAGCATGACGTGCTCACACGTTCCAGTCCTCTGCACCCTAATTTAATTGGGTGCGTTTGCATTTTTTTCCCTCATCTCCTGACATCTTTTGGGAATCAAAGGTCATCATTAGTTCGGGCGGGGATGTAGGGCGTCAGGGAGACAGTCATGCATCACACATCAGCGCTGTCGTGTGGCTCTCCTGGTTGTGACAATGACCAGTCTTCATTCCCTGTGTACAGTCTCATATCGGGAGATTGGTATGATGGACTGGGGTGTGTTACTGAGACTGGCAGTTGTGAACTGACAATCATATCGTGTTTGATATTCTGTGTGTGCGCTCGGTTTTAGCTCCTTCAAGTCTTGTAACTTTAGCCTGGAAATGAAGGGTGATTCCACAAATGTCAAGTCAATGGAATTTGAAATATGAACTCTTACTTGGTTATTTTCACTTAATGTCAAAAGGTTTTTAGGATTAAAACTGATACCCAAAATCAACACAATCAAGTGATCAACACAAAACACAAGTTAATTACAATCGTGATCGATAATTACTCACCCACCTGATGAATGTAAATCCAATATCAACTCTCCTTTTAGCTCCACTTTTGGTCTCCACCAAAACACCTGAGGGAAGCTCTGGCTCTCTAGCAGCTAAACGCTTTTACAATTTTCACCAGCGAGTTGCCACCTTCGTTATTTTGGATCCGTTGTTTTCTGTCGGATTTCTGGGCCTGCCATTTCTGCAAATCAAAATTCACGTCAACAACCCTGTTTATTAACACATGACCTAATGATAATTAATGTTATATTGATCGGAGCAGAATTACCAAAGATATAAAGTCTGTCGGCTTTAGAAATGCTTTCCAATTTAACTAACTGAAAATCAAAAGGAACATAAGCGATAGAATCCAGATGTGTTACAGTTGGTAGCACAGCAGGGGTGATTTTTTTCTCCATCTATTATCTTTACCGTTTATCATTTGGAGGTGGTGGGGGGGTTGGAGCCAATTCCTTCTGACATTGGGAAGGAGGCAAAGTACAAATTCAAAGCAATTTAATTTGTCTCCGGAGGGCAATTCTAAATCAGGTAGGTAAGTTCACACTGGACAGGTCTTCAGTCCATCACAGAACCGATAGAAACAGACAAAAACAGACGTTCAACCCTTACATCCTCACATTCACAATTTAGAGTCTTCAATAAATCTCTGGTGGAAACCAGAAAAAAAGCCAGCAGACACAGGGAAACAATGTTAAATGTTCTTTCTGTGAGGCAACAATCTTTTTTTTTTAAGCTAGTTATACATAACCAGCCGGGTCTATTTCTGTCTTTGTCCTGCGTGTTATCATCATGCTGCATTTAAAATGTGCTGTACACAGAACTGACGCGTTGAGTCAGATGAATCCTCAGCAGCTCCAATCAGCCACCGTATTGTTTCCCTTCAGGTGCGAGAGGTGGCTCCTGTTCAACATTGTGCTGAACTCTGTTGTTGTAATCACCGTGTTGAACACAATGATTTGCATGTAGTTGCGTAATTGTGAATCCGAGTTTGGTTGCTTCTGAATGTGAGCCTGATTTGTAAAGTAAAGTGAAGTTATTTTCTATGTTTGAAACACAAAAAGAAAAAGAAAACTCTTTCTGATAAATATAAAGCTACAGCCTACGGCCGAGAGCATTTGGCTTAGTTAAGGATAAACATCGAAAACAGCAGGAACACGCTAGCCTGGCAATGTGAGCACACAAGTCAACAAAATGTATAACACAGGTTGAGTCATTTTTACACATTTTAATGTTGAATTGTTAACTGTTTCATCTTTAATACCATTCTCCTATGTCTGTCGCATATAAGGGCTGCTAACTTAGCTTAGCACAGAGAACGACCAGCTTTGACCAAAGATAAGAAAATCCATTTACCTTGTCCTGTCTTCTAGAAATCAAATAAGCAAATCTCCAAAGGTGTCAAATTATTCCTTTAATACGATAAAACGTGTGGGCACATTGTGTTCATATTGTCTATTTGTTATTTATTCAATCAACCCGATCAGAAATTATCTTTTGTTACTTATTTAGTGATTATAGAGGAATATTATACAACTAACAACATAACTCACTTGAACATATAATATAGGTTTATTGTCTGTTGTAAGCTTATTGTCAGACCCTCTGCTGATTTAGAAAAAGAAAATCGTTCAATGGGGTCGAACCGTTTTTCCTGCAGTATTAACCCTTTGTAAATGGAGCTTGAGGTTACTCTAACCTTGTTATTTCTCTATTTGTGTTACCACTGCAACTTGCTCGAGAGCCGTTCACATTTAAAGATGACACACTCACGTTAGTAAATGGAGAAGGGCAGATTTGGAAAAAAGAATAGTACAAGAAGAGAAAACAGTGAGAAGGGGAGGGGAGGGGGGGGTGATGATACAGAGATTGGGTGATAAATCTTGTTCTGATCAGGTTTCTCTGGTGCCCTCACACCTCAGTCTCTTTCTTGGGGTAATTAATCAATCCCAGACTGGAGGCATTGATCGGCCTCTTGTGGCCCTCTGTATGTTTACACTCCTCGATTGTATTTGCCACTAAGCCCCTCGCTGCCGCTCAATCTCATCGGCAGAAAATGTGACACTCCGCCCTCTGATGCCATCAGCGAAACAGTGCATCGATTGACATCTCGATGAAAATCAATCTACTTATTTTTTTCTTTCTGTTGTTGTTTTTGCACGGGGGATTTGGTTTGGTTATAATCCTTTGTTGTAATCCTGTATTCCAGTTTTATTGCGAGCAATCAAATCGCTCCTGGACTGAAGGGACGGGAATTTCCCCGGAGATAGTCACACACAGGCCTACAGGTAAATGCCCACAAGGCTTTACGGAAATGCGCATTTTCATTTATACATATACTTAGAAAGAACACATATACTTTTATTTATGTAACAATTTTATTTACACCCCTTTAATGCATTTTGTTTTTCAGCCACGAAAGTCCCCAGATTCCTCCCTAGCCCAGCAGTGGAACAGTAACACCCCTCACAACATACAAATAGTGATATGACCATCAAAAAAGTGAATGTGGAAACCCATTTATATCTTTTAATTAAACCACTCATTTAGCTGTATCAACCCTTTACAGTGTCTTATCTATTATTATTATTTCTGTTTATAAATTAAAATATGTTTTGTATGTCAAACTATAATTGTTAAATAAATGGAGTACAGTAGAGAAAAAGTGCAATTATAGAAATAATCAAGTATCTCTACTCAGTTGTTTTTAAGTGCAGCACGTGAGTAATTGGACTCAGTTGTTTTCAGTCGCATTTATTTCACACAGTAAAATGCATTTCTCAAAACCATTCACACAAACAGCACCACACAGTGGATTACATGCAAAATCCCATAACTTGTTAAAAATCCTTAGTTGGTCTCTCAAATGTAAATATTAATGCCGAAGTAAACATGAGAGTTTGTGTCTCATTGATTACAAACAAAATAAAAGCATAATTTCTGGTATGAACAATGACAACGTTTTTGATGACAGTAATTTAAAATGCCCATTAGTGTGTGTGGGAGATTAAGGATGTCTGAACCTCATTTTGTTGACAGAACATGTCATCGTGATACAGTGAGGAGAAAAAGACCAGACGGTTTTATACAGCAGTGAGTTTAACAAAGGGAAAGGGAAAAATGCTAAATTAGAAATGTAAATAAAGGGAAAACCCCTGAGGCAGAACTGCACACGCAGCTCGGTGTGGGGATTTAAAGTGCCGCCTCTCTACACCTTAATGGATATTTTCCCAAAAGACCAGCACAGAAAGAATCTTTTGGGCTTATCCAGCCCCGGCAGGCGTCTGCTGTGATGTCCCCACACGTCGGATCCGTGGCAGACAGCAGGGATCGTCTGAGAATGAGGCTGGTGACCGTAAACCTTCCACCTCTATGGACCCGCTACGGGTTAAAGCATGGGGAATAAGGTGGGAAGGCCAATCAGCATCGATCGCCCGATGGTGTTTGAGTGATGGGAGCTCACATTATCTTTACTCAGGCCCCTCCCATCATCAAGAATGAGATAATTGACGAGGTTGTTCCCGGAGTAGACGTCGTGACCCCCCCTGGAGGGTGACAAGGGGATATCGAGAAATCAAATACAATAGTCAGTATCTTATTTCAGCTGTTATTGTTCCAAAAGCAGAAAAATACCATTTCGATTTAAAATGCAAATAATCATAAACCTTCTGATTTCCTTTGACTCCATTAGACTGCAGAGGTGATTAGGATCCGCAGGTCAGTTTACAGCATCACAGCAATGTGGACCAACGTGATTTTTCGTGAACCAGCTCAAATAGAAACCCTTTGGGATAGTGGGGGTCAAATGTCTCTGGCGGGATTATTTGGGGTTCCTTGGGGTGGATGCTCTGTTGTATGACCCAGCGAGGCCAATGCACATGCTGTAAACTTGACCACACCCTCCTCTTCTGGTCACGTTGAAGGTGCATGTTCGACCTTGTGAGATGGTTCGATTTATTCAACTTGCTTCCCTTTTTTTTGCCGGGGTGGTTCAAGTTAAATTTAACTCAACACTGACGTTTTTCAGTCTGACAGACGTCTGCAACAAGTGCATTTCAAGTACTTTCTGCAGACCTGTTATAGCTCCAAAATAGTAGTTATTTGGTCGAGAGCGTTAAAGTTGCTGAACCTCTCACAGCCCGAAACTTGCGTCACATCTTGACGTGTTAACCGTTTGGTCTCTTGTTCAAAGTCTGGGAGAACAGTGTGAAAGCTTTAACAGAAACTTTAACTGAGTCTTACATATACTGTCTTTTGTCTGCGGAGACACTTCAAGCAGCTTCCAACAGAAATAAACATCGCTGCACAAGAAATGATGGGAATTAAACATAATTGGACTAAAACCCAGGAAACAAAATTGATGGTATTTTAAGATGTGCAACAAGAAAAATAGATTTAAAAAAAAAAAAAAATACTAAGACACAAAACTATCTTTGGGGAAAAAAATAACTGAAGGAAAAGCTACTGTCTATGTCATGTCTGATGTGATAAAGTTTGGTCTGGGATCAAATACCCACAGACTGCAGTGTTTCCACGATGCCTCTATTCATAAATCCTCAAGTGTAATTGTCGTGTATTCACTAGAGTTAATGATTTTAGCATGTGTTTAAATATAATGACAGGTTTATATTTATGATGCTTATTTTCGTGACTCTCAGACATTCCCTAGTAGTAGGTCTGTAACCATAACCTCTGACCAGCTAATATATGGCTGTAGAAGGAATGTCCTTGACCAATGTGTGTTGATGTTCGGACAAAAAACGCATCCTTAGAAGGCCCTAGATGGGATGACATGTTACTCGAAGTCGTGGGCGGAACTAACCTCTCTATATAATGTGTGTGAGACCACGGATGGTCAGATCTCACTTTTTGGCCTGGGTGATTTCTCCGAGTTCTAGAGCTGGTCCTGACCTGTGAAACTTCTGTGTAATAAACATTATTATACTTTTAAGTACTGGGTCCGCGTTCCTTTTCTTCACCATCAACTTCTACAACACAGCGACCTCTCGGCTGACCAGAATATACTTCATAATCAAGTGAATTCTCCTTCTTTCACTTCAAGTGACCCGAATGGTCCAAATCAGTATTTTCACCTCACCTGGGAGAAGCTCTAATCCTAAAGTCCAGTCTCCTGGCTGCTTTACTTTACTTCACTCACAAACCTGAATGAACTTCCTGCGCAGAGAAGAAAGAAGAGAACGACATGACGCTGACATTAGAGAACAAGCGCACTAATTTAATAAAGTACCAGTCGTCTGTGGACTTGACTCATATAAGGAAATCAAAAAACTGAACCAATCACCGATCACATGTTTTTTTTTTTATTCACTTGAATGAAGAGCAACACCCCGGGGGGCACTGTGATTGCCTCCTTCATCTTAAATACAGTGCAGGACCAGCTTTGAGTGGGTGGTGTGGTAACCCCCCCCACCCCCCCACTGAGCTGAGCCACTGACTCGTCTGCGGGGAATGAAGGAGAAGAAGAAGAAGAAGGAGAAGGAGAAGAAACAAACAGTGCAATTCAATTATATTTCTGTTTATATCCGCGGCCGGTAATGAGGGCTCCATTCCGTCTGCTTCCCATTCACCGCGCAGATCTGTTTGACAAACCTGTCTCCGCTTTGATTGTCATAACCGCGATTGAACCCTGCTCAGCCACCCAGGTCAGGCCGCGCACGTGTCATCCATATTTCATGCGGCATCACCCTCTCACTGACAAAAGGGGGGATTTTTTTTTTTTGGGCCCCGTGAATTGAAATCACGCCTCATATTTCATTAGACACTCCGGAAAGCCTTGCGCTCTGTGGTCAGATGGGCCGCATGTTTTATTCATGTCCTCTGAACATCTGCTTGTCCGGGTGTCAAAAACCATCAGGCTCCCCCCGGACTGCTGCCTGACTGGCTGTAAATGAACTCCCGAAGTCGAGACTGAAAACAACCTGTCAGAGCTCCTCACCACCAGAGGAAATCTTCAGTAGGGGCCGAGGAGGTGAGCTGAGTAACTCACATCTTGTGCTGGGAGAGAGCGATGACCGTCCACTTTGGACACGGACAAGATGGAGGGAGGAGGGGGGTTGTCTTCTTAACAGAAATATAAAATGTGTGCTCTCTGATACCGTGGACAATCTCTCTAACACAACTTGTGTTTCTTCTTCCCGCGGCTTCTCGGTGGAGTTTGACACAACGCTGCTCACTCTGTCTCCTGGTCGACAAGTTTCCCTGAGTCACCAGAGGCTCGTGCCAACTGGAGGGAAAGAGCCTGACCGCTAACAAGTGTTCACTGACTCATAGCACCACAGTATGTCCCACTGTGTTTGTGCCTGAGTGTGTGTGTGTGTGTGTGTGTGTGTGTGTGTGTGTGTGTGTGTGTGTGTGTGTGTGTGTGTGTGTGTGTGTGTGTGTGTGTGTGTGTGTGTGTGTGTGTGTGTGTGTGTGCGTGTATGTGTGTCTCTACATACTATTCTATTATATACTATTCTATTTCTCACTTTGCACCCATCCCACAGAAAACGTGTTCTGTTTCCAAAGATCACGTACTTCGGCTGTAACAAAGATACATGCATAAGATAAAAGTATACCAAGAGGAAAATAGACCAATAACAAGGAAAAAGTGTTTTCTGTCTTTAGTGGAAATTATGAAAAGAATTTACAATATTTCTGAAATCCTGTGATTCTGAAATCCTCGAGATATTTTCACTTGAGAACGCAGATGCCTGAACCGGTTGATCCGAACATGTACTGGAACCGAGTCCTTACCAGTCCCCAAGTAAAATGTCAGGGAAATTCACAGCGAGCGTGTGGGTGAGTTGATGACACGCAACAGACACACAACCAAAAAACAACAACCAAAAGAATACATATATTTGAGGATGAAAAAGCGGAGCCTTACACACAAAAGACACAAATTAAGATGTGAGCTATAAACGAGATTTGAAAGCTTTTGGTGATGAGGTCCGATGCCACTGACCATTGATACAGGAATTGATGCCTCCTTCGTTTTCTTTAAGGACACCACCGCTCTCAGATGGTTTCCTCTTGTTGTTGCTGTGTCTTAGATGGACAATCTCCAGCTGCGTTCTTCATCCAGATTGGTTCAGGGCAGGTAACGTACAGTGAGTTTCTAAAGCAGCCAACAGGCTTCAGCAGACGATTATCCTCAGAAATGCGGAGAGACAAATCCAAAACAACGAGCTGAAAGATTCTAAAATGCTTCATCAGATCAGCTCTGGTTACACCTAACCGATTAGGGCCGATGAAAGGTCATAGGATGTTATTCCCCTCCTCCGTTCCCCAACAATAACAAGGACAAAAGTTAAATAGGGAACAAGAGACAAAGATCCCTGACATTTCTTGACGTTTTGTTTGTTTGCGTCACACGGATGATTGGTCCTACATTTCCTGGTAAACGCAGGCATCGCGTCTGCCTCTCTCTCCTCTGGATTCTATTCAAAGAGGCATCTCAGACAGAGACACTGAATAGTCTTCATTCAAAAAATGTAATAATTTCTTGTTTCTGTCTGCTGGGAAACTCAGGGGCTTGAAGAAGAAAGAGAAAATCTCGGTCACAGTGCCATAACAGTACACACACTTAAATATAATCACACTCCAACCTGTAAATTGCTCCAAACATGAATAGACGGCGCCATGCTAACCCGTCACGGAGACGTCATGTCCTTGATCAGGCTCGGAAGCTTAATGGTGCTCCGGTAATGTTCAAAATATCAGTCCTCGGGGTTGAGTCTGTCTGTTTTCCATCGAATGTACACGTCTTAACCTTCCCCTCCGTTGTTGGACAATTGGCTTGAACATCGAATCCCCATCAAGATTTATAGAGGCGTCTCTGCCCCTCCAGCCTCCGTACCACAAATCAATAAAATAAATAAAAAGATCAAATCAAATCTTAACTCCGTCCATTGATTCTTTGGAGAATGTGTCATTTCCACCAACTTGACAGCTGATGATGAAACAGACGTCTTAACCTTGATCATTTGTAGGAACGTGTGTGTATCATTATTTGTCTTGCTTATATCCTCGTTTGGTCAGTGACATGAAGGAAAACACATTATGACCCAGCTGCATGATGAACATTTGAAATGTGTGGGCTTGTAGGTTTTCTCTCTTTATGTCCTGATAATTAATATGTGTTTTGTTTCGAATGGGATTACTTGATTAAAATGTAAATTAATGATAAAACGTAACCTGACTTTGTGAGAGGCCAGGTAAAATCAATTAAGATGTAAAAGACAACACAGCTTTGTGGCTATGAAATTGTTGATTGAATGTATATTAAAGGTTCAGTGTGTATTGAATACAAAAAAACCTAGTGATGTTTTCAGGAGTGTGTTTTCATCGAAAGGAGAATGTCCCCTCCATATTTTTAATACTTTATATTTACATCGTGAGCGGGTCCACTCTACGGAGGCCGCCATGTTTTTTTTACAGTCGTCATAACGGGACAAAATTCCAATCTTTTGAGTTTTTATGACAACTGAAGGCGACCACAGGTTCTCTCTCATGTTTGGAAGGGGATGATGAGGTGAGGGGTATTCAACTGCAACATGCAACTATACCACTAGATGTCACTAAAGTCTACACAGAACCTTTAAGATTAAATATTCTGGAGAACAACGCTGCCATTTTAGAGCCCAAGTACAAAAAAATTATCCAAACATTTCCGGAAAATTATACTAAGCAAACAAGTGACAACCTAAAATGGGAGAAACCATGTTTAAGAAAAATGTATTTGACGTGTTCTTTGACTCTTAGCTTGGCCCACGTAACATGTTTACATGGAGGAGGGACTAATGCCATATACTGCAGCCAGCCACCAGGGGGCGATCAAGATGCTTAGGCTTCACTTTTGGGGAGCTATCATGGTGTCCATCTTAATTTTTAGTCTAATCTGTATTGGAATGATGTGAAAAATTAAATTCCCTATTGTGGAAATCCACACGAACGACATCTTGGAAGGTGGACGACCTCTTTGTTACACGAGTTGCTGACGTCATCAGTTATAAACCAATCACAACACTTTCTCTACAACCAGCTTGAAATAGCAGCTTCGGATGTCAACTCATCAAATGTTGCACGTTCGATTACCTGCAAACTGTGAACGTCTCTAACAAGCAACTAACACCAGACTTTTGAGCCAATACACACACTTCTGATTAACTTCTTAAATTATTCATTTGCCCTTCACATCTGTTTCTTTTCCTTTGCTCTTATATGTAAAAGGAAAGATGTGTCAAGTTGTTGTGTAAACGCACTCAACACATTAAGGTTAATATTCACAGTTTTCCAAAATTGCGAAGAAAGTAAACACAAAGTCGGGACGACGACGGGCACATAACAAAACACTTGTGATAGAATAGAAATCCTTAATATTTGTTGTCAAATTATACTTCTTTTGTTATAATTATAGTCCTTTAAACTAAATCTTTGAAACTGTTCCACCAGTTCTGTCTGGCACTTTTTTTAAGTCCTGCATGATTCAACAAAACGCCTCGTTCCATTTGAACCTCCATAGCATCTCATTCACTCTGCAATCAGCCCCCCCCCCCCTCCTTGTCTTCCTCCTCCCAAACAAAACAAGACCATCCGTGTTTTTCCTTCCTGTTCATCTATCTCTCCACCTGTGCCATCGACACAGAGTGACAGCCTCTGCATTCATGAGCATATCATCATCTGCCCTCCTCCCCGCCAATTAGCCTTTCATCACTCAAGCCGCCCGGAAGCCACCGTGGGTTTTATCTGAACAAGACATTTGCTTTAAATTTTAAAAAAAAAATCAATACGGACTCTTTGGATTGTTTCAACAAATCAATTCATATTTGTTTAATCCACTTATTACAATATTACAACCCACAATTGATATATTTTTGTAACCTACAGCTAATGATGGTAGATTCCCTCAGGTAATTAAGTGGTCTCATCCTATTTGCCTCTAAATGCCTCAGCATTCAGTCATCTCATCTCTGTGGGAAGTCATCCTTCACTGCCAGCTCCTAGTGACTCCCCCCTTCCTCTCAGTGGCTCTATAGATTTTCTCCAAATGATAAATTGGACACAAGGAGCCACTAAGGTGTGACCAGGTGCCAAAGGAGTATAGCTTTTTGTCCTAATGGGCTTAATTATGCTCAAGACCTTTAAGATCTGTTTGGATAACTGCTAATAACCTTTTGGGGGATGTGGTGTTTGGAAAAGTAATATACAGTTTTTAAAAGCCCTGTGCAAATGAAGAAGTCGCTTCCTCCAACACATACATACAACAAAAGTCTCGTTTGGAAGCTTTGAAAGTTGCATCGATGTTGGTATGTTGCTCACTTTCTCTCTTTTGATTAAAGAAATGCACGGTTTCTAGCCCATCCATCACCTCCACCCCTCCCCTCGCTCCCCAAACACTGAGACGGGGAACGCTTAATTCCGAGCCCACTCTCTCCCGTGGCACCGAGGCGAGCAGGAAACTTGTGCAGCTGACTTTGTGCTGCACGATCCCTCCACGCCGAGTGTTGGTTTGGTTCCTCGCAGAAAGTCTTTTTTTTCTGTCGTGTTTCTCTGCAGGTGACAGAGTGGACATGAACCAGTCGGACGGATATTGTAGCGCGTAAAAAGCGGTCAGTGGATGGTTACTTTTGCGCATCAACATTTCAAGGAGTGTTTTGTCTCCAGAAGTTGCAGCGCAGCACAAGAACGGGTCCGATTCTTCTCTCTGCAGACATCCCACCCGCAAGCAGGCTGGAAGACCCCCGGCTCCGGAGGACACCGCGATTCCGCAGAGCGCAGATGATCGCAACTGGTGTCTGTGGCGTCGCGCTGGTGCTGGTGTTGGTGGTTCTGATCCCAGTCGTGGTGAACTCCGCCGGGAGCCCTGCCCGCTACGAGATGCTCGGGTCCTGTCAGATGGTTTGCGACTCCCACGGGACCCCGGCCACGGCCACGGCCAAGACCACCAACCCGATCAAGGACAACCGCCTGGTCCAGTCGCTTCCCACGTTCGTCCAAGGTCCTCAAGGAGAGCCGGGGCGCGCCGGGAGGATGGGTCCCAGGGGTCCGGTGGGCGAGCCCGGACCACCCGGACCTGCGGGTCAGCCCGGGGAAAGAGGGGTACCGGGCCCGCCGGGTCCACCCGGAGACCCCGGAGCGAATGGCCCCAACGGTGCCATCAGCGCAGCCACTTACAACACAGTGCCAAAGATTGCGTTTTACGCAGGACTGAAGAAGCAGCATGAGGGATATGAAGTGCTGAAGTTCGACGACGTTGTCACAAATCTGGGGAACCACTACGATCCGTCTTCAGGGAAATTCACCTGCTCAATACCGGGGATTTACTTCTTTGTTTACCATGTGCTGATGCGAGGCGGGGATGGAACCAGCATGTGGGCTGACCTCTGTAAAAACAACCAGGTAGGACGCTTCATGGTGTAATTATGCAGTCCAACCAAAACTTATATTAATTTAAATGTCTTTTTGTACGATAAAAATAACATTCAGCAACAGTTTCCAACAAATTTAGAATGTCCGCATTTTTACGCACAACTTTTACGCACGGCTGTTCAAAGAAAGACGCACAAAGAACGCACTTTACATAAGAGTGCAACGTGAAAAGAGTTGTTTGAGGACTGAAACGAAATGAACAGATCTATCACCAGTGACCAGACCTCCCTTATTGAGCTGTTAGTCTCCAAAATAAAGACACGTTTCATGACAGAACTTGGCACATTTGTCTTCCAGGTGCGAGCCAGCGCCATCGCCCAGGACGCCGACCAGAACTACGATTACGCCAGCAACAGTGTGGTCCTGCACCTGGAGCCCGGGGACGAGATTTACATCAAGCTGGACGGCGGGAAGGCTCACGGGGGCAACAACAACAAGTACAGCACGTTCTCCGGCTTCATGTTGTACGCTGATTGAGACATGGAGCCGCTGCGCTGTGGGAGGGGATCCACTCTGCACATAGCTTCTTGCTTCATCGCTCAGTCTCGGTTCAATGTCGGTTGGATTATTAAGAGACAGAGCTCACCATTTTTCCATATTGCAAAACGACCCAGGGATGATGTGGAGGAAGGCATGCGGAGAAAATTTAAAAAAAAAGAGTAAAGGACTGTACTTAGCAATAGTGATGCTCTCCCAGTGTAATCCCAGGATAGGGAGAGTGAATCTTAATTTGTGCATTGTTGAAAATGTTCCCTTCTCAGACTGATTTGCGCACTTTGAATGAACTCTTGCTTTACAACTTCAGTTTGCTGACATGTCAAACATACTGTAGATGCCGTGGTAACACATACTGAGTGACTGTAGTTTAAAAGCTCAATGTATTGGCCCTTTAGCATTGAATTGTAGATGCTAAAATGATACTCACATAATCACCACTCTGTTCTCAGCGTTGTTAGTCCCACGTGTGTGCTTTATTCTTTCAAAAAACAAATATGTGATAGTTGTTGCATTTTGGGTGAAAATGTCTAAAGCTGTAGTGATGCATGAATATAACGATTTAACATTTGAAACTCTTCAGCAGCATTGGCACACTTGGAGAAGTTGAAATCTGTAACGGGCCTTTCTGATGTTCACATTGAAGCACTGTTCTCAAAAAATAATCAGCGCCACTCATTTTTCTTGTCTGTCTCAATGTGACAGCTGGTTGGGGCGACGGGGGAGTTCTGGTAGTTAGTCACCATCACAAAAACTGGACAGTCGCTCGGACAGAAACGTTTCCTCCGGCTCAACAACATTCATCGATCTGCCCGCGGATTGTCAAGCTCCTCCAGATAACACTGTCGGCCACGATGTTAAATGTATTGTAAAATGAAATCCTCCGGCTCACTTTGTAATCCCTCTCGGAAGATTAATCAAAAGTTACACAGGGTTTTTTTTTCCGCCGTGCACAGTCAGCTGTTGCGATCACGCCATTGATCATGTGGCGAAGTCACCCTGCGAGGCCACCTGTTTCCAGGTGAGAGGAGAACATGTCCTTCATCTGGGCCCTGCCAGACAGCCAGCCTCCCGTAGACAGCCAGACACCCACTGAGGGGCGACAGGACAACTCATCTAACACGAGGCACATTGTGTCGAGAGCCGAGCAGCATACTGATTACCGACGCGCTCATTATTTACCTCCCGTAAAGCGTGTTTGCAGAAATGTCACTAACAAATACAAAGAAAGCAGCTACGGCGCCGTCATTGAAAAGCAAGAGATGAATTAGCACCGTGTGTGTGAGCAGCGCCCGTCGAAAAATACCTCCAGAAAAATAGAGAAAATGTGTCTTAGATTGAATTCACATTCCTGCAGACAAGAAAAAAAACAACTGCATCGATGGGACCAAAACATAACGCTGCTAATTAGAAGCACTGTGATCCTTGCAAGGCTCCGATATTCAATTTGCTTAGAAAGTGAATAATGTATAATCACAATATAAAATGAAGTTCTGCTTAATAAGCGTGTCTATAAAAAGTTAAAACAACAGCCTTTAAAAGGGACTCTTACCTTTGTTGCATTTTTACACTTTTTTTGGATAAGGTTAAATTGGTATTAATAAGGTAATGACACTCTAAAATGCAAGACAGACCCACCAGGAGTAAAAACAAACAATTATTTCACTCTCATAATATTTAGTGAAAACTTCAACCAATAAAATTCTTCGGACCGAAGGACCTTATTGGCCGACAGACCTGTCTGTTTGCTGCATGGACATGCAGGTTTTCCGTCTGCTTCTTGTGGCGCATTCGGGCCCGCGTCATCAAGGCATGTGAATGTAAATGTATATAACTTACCGAATCCATTGCTTTGGTAAACAAAAACTCACGTGCGTGTGCGGAGGCAGTAATTGTAAGTCTGCTTGTAAATAAAGTTTCTTCAAAAAAACACCGCGGATGGGAACGAGGGGGTGGGGCATTGGAGGAAGGCGGGATGATTTGAATGTGCTGTAATTCTCAAATGCAACAAAGGTAAGAGTCCCTTTAATGATCTTTTACAAAGCGATGAAACATTTTGCTTTGCTGGGAAATTTGGAAACGTGAACATTAAAGACAAATGAACTGTGAATTTATTGGTTTGGGCTCAAAGTCACATTTAGGAGTATCTTTGAACTGTGATTATTGCAGAGTTATGTTGCAAATATTCAATTTTGGGGTGTGCGGCCATCATCGGGAGATAAAATAATCGCTACATGAAAACTCCTGTCTCGCGTCTCTTCTTTTGATTGGCGCTTTATTTGAAGGTCAGCCAGCGTTTGGGGTTGCCGATGAGAATCTTGTCCACCTGCTGCTGCGAGATGCACCTCCGCAGCATCTTCGGCACGATGTTGTTCAGGATGTGAGAGTAGCCGTGGCCGCCGTACTTGGTCAGGCGGTTCTTGGTGTGGATGTCGTGAGCGATCAAGATCTTGTCCTCGTAGCCCTCCTTCACCAGGAACGCCAAGCTGAGACAAAGACACCGGTGAAAAACCCGAGAGGAGGCCTTGAGCGAAAAAACACCACTGACAATTTAAGGCTTAAGAATTTACGGTTGTTGAATTGCCAATCAACCTTCATGCATTGTTAAACCCGTCTTTTTGAGAGTGCACCGACAAACATCTGGACTGAATGTGAATATCACAGGGATCGTGTGTCTCATCTGTGTTACCCTCCTGTTGACACCCTTCTCCCAACGCTGAGGTGGGAGATAAGTGTCTCACAGCTTTTATGAAACCCCCCTCCCACCCCTAACAAAAAAAACTCTTCTCTCCAGAAGGAGTGAAACACAAAAGTGGCATTTTAGTCCAAATAAAATATTAATGATGTGTATTCTAGCTCCAAATACATGACAAAAAAAAAACGGGATACACAGAATAAAAAGGAGGAGAAGAGGGCACAGTCGTGTATTCACTGTAGATGTATTTAAGACCTCATTCAGAGCTGGTTTTAAAATCCATTCTGAGTGATAGGATCTGAAATGGTCGTCACTCGGTTCAGATCTAAAGGCCCCTCAGTGCGTCCTGAGATCTGATCACTGAGATCACATTCGAAGGTGGTGAAATGTATTTTAATGCTTTCAAGTCATCATATGTTGATTTGTTTGTGGCCACAATATCAAAACAGATCAGCTAATGATCGAAACTTCTCTTCCACTCTCTCTCTCGCTCGCTCACACTGACAATCTGTAAACTCAGACTGGGTAAAAACAACATTTTGTCTTCTGTAACACAACTGACGTGTGTGTGTGTGTGTATTTGCATAGAGAGCGGCGGAAGTGATATCTGATCACAAGTTGTCACAGGAGACACATTTTAATAACAGGTGTGAACAGATGAAACTTAAAGGCATAGTTCATCCAAAAAGGAAAGTTCAGTCATTATCTATTCACCACTGTGCCGATGGAGGTGGCGGGTGAAAGTGTTTGAGTCCAATAAACACTTCTGGAGTTTCAGGGGTAAACAGTGTTGCAGCCAAATCCAATACAATTGAAGTTAGTGGCGTATGATTCTTTAAATGTAAAAAGAACAACAGAAAATGCCTCCACACTGCTCCTGTGGTGTCAGACTATCCCTTTAACGCTGACCACTTGAGATCGGATCTCTCGAGACGTAATATCACTGTAATAATCACCCTGAAAACACAACATTACAATACTCACGTCTTCACCCTCTGACTGTCGCTGGGCATGTCCAGCTCCAGGTCGTACGGGTAGTTCAGCATCTCCGTTCCAAACAGATCGTACTCCAGGTAACTCCCCAGTTTAGCGAACTCCAGCAGTTCACCCTCATCAAATATAGTCCTGCGGGAAAAGAACAGAAAGAGGATTCAAGTCAAGGAGTTAATTCCTTTATGAAAAGTTTCCTGCTCGATGCAGCTTCTGTAACTTTAATGAGCAGCGACCAGGAGCAGAAACTGAACTGATTTATCAGAAATAGCAGATCTAAGAAAAATGTTAAAGATTAGTTTGTTTGATTTCTTTGCAACAAGCTCTGTCCAATTTCCTTCGACAATATGTTATGAGACAAACGGTGAGAAAGTGCAAATTAGCAGATTATGAACTGGATTCCAGAATAAAGTTCAGTGTTAAAATCCTGTGTTTGCACTTCAAATGATATTTTCACCTGTTTCACTGACACAAAGACACGAAGAGCAAATACGTGGAATTAATGACAAATCGATTCTAACCCTTTTTTTTTAAATAACCACTAAAAAGATTAATACGCTGTCAAACATTTATTTCAGTTTGCTGAATCAGCACTGCCTGTTCTCGGGGACTTCTTACCTGTCCAGGTGAGACATGACAGTTTTGCCGATGTCTCCGCCGGCCTCCTGCAGAATCCGGACGACTTCAGCCGGGGCGGCGGGATTTCTGCCGGGATGAATGATGACCGGGCAGCCGAGCTGAGCCTGAGCGTGAGCCGTGGCCATCAGCACCTTCTTCTCGCTCTCGGTGATTGGCCAGCCGGTGCCGATCTCTCCGATCACACCGCAGCGGATGTCCGTCCCGTCGGCGCCGTGAAGCACCTCCCCCACGATGATGTCCGTGAGCTGAGGTGCAGGAGGGCAGGAGTTAGACGAGGAAGGAAAACTCTTATCTTTAGATGAGCAATTCACAAAGGTTATAAAATCACTAGAGCCTGATCAATGCTGTAGTCAAAGCGGTATTTCTTATTACAGATATTAAATATGCAGCATATGTAGAAATAATGGAAGTAAATAGAAACGTGCCAAACAAAGAGAAAAAAATGCTTTTTACAGAAGTTCATTTGTCGTCCGTGTGCAGGTGAACAAACTAAATGTTTCAGAATCCTGAAACTATTGTATCATTTCCAGATTTACGTGAAAATATTAGACCTTTTCACTGAGATTCTGAACTCCAAGGTAGCAGGCGATATTTCTACATCAGAACATTTCACTTCATGTAATCGTCTCCAAGAATTCTTTATCGGTCAGGCTCTTAAAATCTTTCTTTTCTGATGTCTCTCTTCTGTCCCTTTAAAATGTTATAACCGCATGAAGGGAGCACATAGACTAAGAAAATTGATGCTGGACAGCAATCCAAAAGAGAAGCCAATTCATCTAGATCGCCCCCTGATGGATGGCTGCAGTATAGGTCATTAAATCCCTGTTAAAAGGGTTTTTAGTAAATTTTCCTTACTCTTGTTGAGGGTTAAGGACAGAGGATGTCACACCATGTTAAAGCGCTATGAGACAAATTGTGATTTGTGCATATGGGCTATACAAATAAATGTTGATTGATAAATCCACCTCCTCCACGAGAGTAGAAGGACATGGACTAAACTAAAAAGTCACTTTAAATAAAAAAATGCTCAAATGTTGGTGAATTCATGGTCATTTCGTTAAACATGTGTGTAGGTGGGACTGGAATCGAACCGCCCTCTGTAACACTCTCTCTCTCTCAGACTGAACCACACCTTCTCCACGCTCAGGTTCCTCGTGGCCTCGGAGTGGGTGCAGTCGACGTAGAACCCCGCTCCCGCAATGACGTGCACCCCGGTGTCTCTGGCCAGCTGCCGGAGGGTGGGCAGGTCCCGGTCGATGCCCGTGGTGGTGTTCTCCACTATGGTGCCCCCCCCGGCCTTCCTGTAAGCCAGCAGCTCTTCCCGCACGGCGGCGGTCTCCTGCATCAGGAGCAGGTTCTCGTGGCAGCTGTAGGGGTTCTGCCTCAGCCAGTGCATGTGCTGCATCTGGAACGGGTTCTCCGCCACCGCCTCGTCGCCCGGGGGGGGAGGGAAGTAGCAGCAGCCGAAGGTCATGGTCAGGTGCTCGTGGGTCATGGTGCGGCCCAGCTGCTCCGGGTCCAGCAGGCCCAGGACAGACTGGACTTTCCCCGACAACTCAGACATGGTTCTCCGATCAGTGGGTTCCACCGCAGCCTGAAAGAGACACAGGTCATTGATTCATTCACAGCTCAGACAAACACAGTGTTCCTCCTCTTTTGAGAAATCATTTTCCAGGACAAACCTTAAAAAAACTCTGTGCTAATCCTACCTGGTTAAACTGCACTGAAGATTTTATAGTCAATGTTTTGCATAAATTGAAAATGAATATGCATTATCATTGTTCACAAGTGGTTTATGTATAAGTTTGAATGATTTACTGAGCTGGGGTTATTTTTTAACACATTGCATGTTGTGTATTTCTGAAGTCTGTTAAGCAATCGACACCATCATTAGACCGAGTCCACAACTTTTCAAAAACAAGAGCTTGATAATTCCACTTGGTGTAAAGCAAAACAGCAATAAAAAAAACAACTTTTACTTTTAAGACAACTTGCTAAAGATTCTATGAATGTTCAAAATCAATCAAATAATCAAATTTTGCGATTTTGACCCAAGCTTTGACCCAGGTGTCGATCGCTACTGTAGTTTATCTGTGGACGTAGAAGAATTTTTATTATATTGACGAAATTGGACAATGCACTATCTCGGGCCTTTTACAATCAACATGTGTGAAGCCGATAAGATGATCGGTTGTAGAGATACGTGTTCCACATGCACACAGACAGATGTTTGTGGAATTAGCAGATGGAGGGTTCATGTTAGTCAGAGGTGATGTCTCCATCCATCACTGCTGATCGTACTCTAACTACGATGACTTCAAGTCGTACGTCTTCTACAAGTTTTTGTATCTTGATTCACCTAAACACGTTCTTGACGTTACGTTAAACACAGGCTTATACGCAGGTCGCTCATATGAACTTCAAACTTGGAAAAAAGATGACTTTGCTCTACCTCTGTTACAATTTAAAATATGGTAAATAACACTGTAAAATATGCATTACTGTCAAAGCTTTAACAGGTTAATTGGTATTGGGTTGTAATAGCCTATCCTCACAGGAGTATTGCATGAGAGAGTAGATTTATCATACCTGTATTTTAACGATTTAGATTTATTTTATTCATATTTAAAGCAGGTGTTGTTTTGCTGCTCAGAACTTTCTTTGTGTTGAAAAGTGATCTATAAATAAAGTTATCACTTCAGTGAGATGAATTTCAAACCAGTTTACAAACTTCACTTTAGGTAGGCGATTTATGTCAGGGGCTAAAATGGAATTTAAATAATTGTATTTAAATAAAATCGATAATAATATGATATCCAGGATGAGTGTAAACCCTGAGACAGGAGACTGAGGTAAAGTGTCAGCAGCTCAACAACAGGAGTGTGTCTTTGTTTTTAACATAGTGCTGACAACTCATTGACCAGTCTGACGTCACAGGGCAGAACTCTGACCTTTGGACCTCACTGCACCAAGTCCTGGTTTGAACCTGTGTCGAACTCAAGTCTCAATTCATCTGATCACTTCCTTATTTTTTGCTCTATTTTAATAAATATGTGCAACTTCTGCAGCAGAGACGCAACTAACGACTGCAAGCAACACACACAACAGACACAACAAACACAACAGACAACACGTAACAATCTGACGGTAGAAGCTGAAGTCAGATCTGCAACATGAGGGAGTTTCATCCACTGGGAACCTGAGAAGAATCTGAACTGACCTCGTTTCAGTGTATCAGTGTTTCGCACTGATCTTCACTTCTTCTGCAGCTGTCACCTGCAAACAGCTGATCCGCTAAACGTGTGGCTTCTTCTTCTTCTTCTTCTTCTTCTTCTTCTTCTTCTTCTTCTTCTTCTTCTTCTTCTTCTTCTTCTTCGTCTCCTCTCTGACCTCCCTGCAGACTGCACACGACTGCCCCCTACAGACTGGAAGTGAGTCTGCAGTTCATATCTAGACTGATTCTGATGATAAATGAAAATAATTATAATACTTCTTGTTGTTTTTTTGACAATCATATTATATATAGAATTATATTAGATTTTTGGTATTGAGCTTTACTTCTCTCTATGACATTGCTCTAATGACATCCCGTCCTTACATATGACAATTAAAACATAAACTTAATAATAAGCATAAGAATAATAAGAATAATACAAATGAAATAATAAAATAAAACAGCCATCAATGACATATTTTAAAATCTCTGACTAGACTCTTGTTTGGAATCTGCAGGCTTCTCAATCATCTTTATAATATGATATGATATGACACAATACTGTACGATTTCATATGATTTCATATGATTTCATAAGACTTGATACAATAAGATACAATAAAATACGATATGTTACAATATAATACAATATAATATGATAAGATACAATTTTTTAAACCTCTACTTATTAACTTTTCATCACAATAGCTGAGCTTCACGAGGACGCACTTAAATCAAACAAGCCGTGAAATCTTCATTGTAAAATTTAAAAGACATGAGTCATACATTTTTAGATTTGAGTTTTTTCAAGGACCGAAATTTCACTTCAAATCAAATCAGGAAAGTCCCTCTGATAAAAGGTTTAAAGAAAGGACTCACAACAAATTTCTGAGTCAGCCGACTTGATTTAGATATTTTTTTAGCTTATCAGTGAACAAGGTTTCAAAAACTCCAAAGTATTAAAACACAATCCCACCCGCCTTAATTCACTGGATGCTAAAGCTGAAAATGAAACTGCTCCTGCTATAATATCTAGTTTGTATGTCATTGTTCACTTTTGTCTATCCATAAAAATCCATTTGCACATCGTTCAGTTTGCTGCCCCTGAGAGGATTGTGTGCATCCCAGTCACCTACAACTCCTGTCCATTATTTGTTCCCCAACCGCCTGCAAATCCCATATGTTAATTGGCAAACTGGGATTAAAGAAGGTTACGATGTTCACCCGTCTGTGATTTCCCCCCCACGCCCTTATACCACACACTGTATCTTACAAATGCTCCACAGCCTCGTCCTGCTTAATCATTTCGATCCTGGATAATACTTTCATACACTGGAACCACAAAGTCTCCATGTTGCTTAAGCCGAGTTTCCTGGGTACACAGACCATCTGAATACGTCCACAATTCTTTTCACTTCTTTCCAATTTGCAGCCAAAACTCCTCCTGTTCTATTGCAAAATATAAAATGTTATCAAACTTAATTTATATCCATGATTCCCTCTTTATTCCATCTCTCTTGTCCGTCTCCTTTCTTTATCTAATGCTCCCCTCTCTCGTTTTTCCATCTCCAGATTCTGCCTCATGAATGTGTGTGTAATTCCACTGGGCCTAGTTTTCCCCTCTGAAGAAAGCCAAATAAATCCACGAATAAAACTGTTGGCTATATTTGGTGGCGCAATGGGCCGGGGACACTTGTAGCAGTTCATTAAAAATGTCAGGTTCAGAGGTTGAGCATGTACGCTGTCAGTTGACGGCCCACAATGCAATGCACCCCAGAGACGGCCGTGTACATCTGCCACGACGGTGACAGTGATTGAACAATTCAGTCCAATGGACTCACACACACTCACACACACACACACACACACACACACACACACAACAATCGTTTGGGTGCTACATTTAAAGATGTAGGATAAATCAATGTTTTTCTCGCTATGAATCTTTCCCTTCAGTCAATTAAGGTCTTGCATAAACGTTGTAGTGAGACTCTCATTTCAGCAAATTACTGCTATAAAGCTCACCCCCGTAGGTTGTAACAATTGTGTGTGACGCTTAACGACTGCTACACAATCATATAATCTGTGAATGTCTTCTACAAGTGTCCAGCAACACGAATGATAGGAGTGTCTGCACAAACCTCTGCAGAGACGTTCTCAAGCAAAATATAACATTTCAAGAACCTTGCTGTGCATTTTATTGATTTACAATCTTTGTTCAGTGAACGTATCCAATCAATTTGCAAAAACAGATACATAAATGCGAGGAAATCGTTAATATAAATAGATACAAGCGAGTGGATATATGCTGGGACTATTTTCTAAAAACTCTCCCATTTGAAAGGATTCGTAAAGCTGTAACCTGGCTTCATTAGATGAGTCAAAATATGAGGTCATTCAGTTTCTGACTCTTTAATAAGACAACAGCAAATGTAAGTCACTCATCGAGGTCATTGATACATTGTTGTTATAATCCATCAGGTGTGGAGTTGTAAATGTGAAAATATCTGTTAATGACTGAGGTCAATATGCTCTGCAGCACAGAAGGTCAAAGGTCAGAGTCAACTCAGGGGGCGGGTTCCTGATAAAGACGTTAACAAGAGGAAAAGATGAAAACCAACCGCAACCTGCAGATGATAAATGATTTCTGATAAATCAGTGAAGCATCGCTATTTATTGACAGAGCCTAAGCTAATGGCTCATTAGAATGTAGCACCAAATATCTTTACTTGTGATTCAATACATTTACTCACTACAACCACAACAGATTACAGACCCGTACAGTCTTAACTTCTGTTGCCAGTGACTATGTTTCATATCTCTGTAAGGAGTTTAAAATCTGGCTAATGTCAGATTTGAGTGAATCTTTGAGAACATGTGAGGATGATGCAGAGTTTGTGAGACAGACTGTGGCTCGGCTTGTTTCTGTGCCTCACGCAGAGCAGATGGTCTCCACAGCAGCGTCGCTGTGGCGGTGAACTGCCCTGTGAACACGTCACCATTTCACCGAGCAACTCTGCAAATGACCGAGCAGCCGCCCGTCCTCATACTCTCGAAACCACATGCCACCCGTTTGTCGGCACGATGATTTAAAGGAAAATGTATGTATTCATGTGAAAGGCTGAATTAATCTGGCTTGTCTTTATTAGCTGTTAGGAGCAGAAAGGGCTCAGTTAATTATTGTTAAATGATGATTCAAGATCTATGACAACATTCGAAAACCCACATGTTTAGACTTACTTTAGTTTATTTTTATTTAATTATATCTCTGATTTACCCCTTTAATAGTGTGTCTGTGTTTTAGGTTGTCTTTTAGTCTTTTATTGTGGAAAACACCTGATCCAAAAAGGTGCCATATAATGAATTCACTTTACAGGTGCACTGTTCTTTGTACTGCTTAGTTTGTTGTTATTTTATTTAACTCATTATTTTAGGAATATGCACAACGTAATACCGATTTAAAATTGCAAACTCATTCCTCCACCAAGACCCAACGGTCCCCTCATTTACATCAAATTTTCATCTCTAGGAAAACGACTCTGACTCCTGGAGGCCTGGGGGAGGAGGAAATGGGTGGAGAGTTGTGGAATGGCGCCTTCTGCAGACAGAGGGGAGGAACACACCCTGCTGTTGGATTTGAAACAAACGTCAGTTTATTCACAGTAGAACTTCTTCTGTTTTGAAAATGCTACAAGATTACGATTGCTACTTCTGTTAAGTGCATGAAATCAGAAAAATAAACATAGTAAAAAAGAACACATTATATTTATCAGATTGTGTCCTAAGAGTAAAAGTCACGATGGCGCCTCCCCGTGGAGAGGAGTGTGTCGCACAGCAGCAGCTCCACCTGACAGACCTCAGCTTGAGGCAGCAAATGAGGAGTGACTTTTGGAGGGAAACCAGAGGAGGAGAGTCGGGCCTGTGGAGAAGGAGCTGAGTTTTAATCTTTAAACTGAGGAAACACAAACAGACCGGGAAGTTCAAGCTCTTTCAGCGTATACAATATTTCTCCTTTTATATAAATCTGATCTGAGCCTATGGATTGAATGATTGTGTTAGTTAACATTAGTGGGAATATTTGAGTTTTTCACTTTTTCAAACGAAAACTAAATTTATAATAATTTTAAAAATTCACATCTTTAGATTATGTTGTGAAAATGTACAGTAAAGATATATACAAATTCTAATGTTTTTAATATATATAAATCGACATAAGTCCGAATCAGGGTTGATCCACGTTGAGGAAATTATCAAATGAAAAACACGACATCATGTCTGATGACTCCAGAGCTGCACGTTCCAGATCTGCTCTGCCCCTCAACTATCCTTCTATTTATTATCATCATGCTATCGTTGTGGCTGATATAATGATGTTATAATATAACATTTATTAGTATGACCATTACTGTACTTAGTGCTAAAATAAAACCTTAACATGGCTGTGTCTCGTTTTCTCTCCTCTGTTCCTTTCAGCTCAACTGAGTTGGGGGGGAAATATCTTCTCACCCACTGTCTTGTTTGTCTGAACTGTGAACTATAATAATATCAGGTCTCCACTTAACTCTGTGAAGTTCATTGAGACACTGTCCTGTGTGTTGTGTGATGTGCCGTACAAATAAAATATAAATAAGTGTTGTAACTGTGCTTTGTATAACAGGCGAGCCAACACAACACAAGTCCTGCCTGCAGATGAACTAACGTTGTGCACAAACAATCAGATAAAGAACCATGGTCAGCAGATTGCAATGTCCATAGTAACTGTGAGTATTTTTTGTTTATTTCAGTTTATTGATTCAGAGTGTGAACATCTTTCTCTACAGTATTTTGTGACGGATTTCAGCGTTAAAGCAGAGACACGTGGATCCTGATCTCACCCAGACTGGAAAATGTGATCAACATGATGCTTTAATCCAAGTTTTATCCGGTCAGAGGGTCTGAGGATTCCTAATAACTACTGGAACTCCCGCCTGATGCTTCTCCCTTAACAGATTTCAAGGGGCTTACAAAAGTGGGTCTGCAAAAAATAAATAAAACATAATACAGCAAAAGAAACTCGAGAGAAGTAACAGTTAAAAACAAATCTTTGTTCCCTTTCACCCACGAGAGCATGCGTGAGTTGAGCCCGATGTTGTGCGATAAGGTCTGTGTTACGGCTCCTCCCAAAGGTTTTAGATTTGTTTCAGGTCATGGGTCCGTGCACGCCAGAAGCTACTAAATATACCTCAAGTCGTTGTGTACCCACTGAAATTAAAACAAGTTATCCAATTATTATGGTTTCAGAACAATGACTCATCAAAAAAAGTTGGTCCTTTGGCACAACTTGCTCCAAGGTGGCGGTAAAATTATCCTTGTGATGGGGTCTATTGATACCTCTATGGGTAAATGGTCCCACTATTAAAAACTGACGTAAAAATGACACAAAATCAAACATTTTTTAGATAATTTTCAGCTTTAATGGCATCAATTTAACAAAGACAAACCATTAAAGTAAAACCACTTATTTGTTTACTGAGAGAATGTATGTGTACTTGTACTTTTGTGTAGGTACAGCATGTTTGTGTGACTTTAACTTAACATTAATCAATAAGGGCTTTGATACATTAACATTGTGACACTTGTAACATTGATCAAACCTGAACTTGTAACAGTGACACAGAAAGGGTTTGTGTACGTGTGCATGTCTATGTAGTTACGTAGTAATGTTTAGATTATTGCTTTGTTTTGTAGCTTATGAACACGTAATAATGTCAAAAACATCTATTTTCATTAAGATACCAGACTGATAACTTTAGAAACATGATAAACTCACTTTCCCATGTGGTCTATAAAGATGAGAGGTTTGAAAAACATAAAGTCTCAGTAAACAAATGGAAAAACAAATCTCCCAGACGCCTCAGCTGAACTGAAACGGAATCTGACCCTGTCGGGGCGAGAGATGCCGTGAAATTCCTGGATCGTCAAACAAATCCCTTCTTCCACGGGTCCACATGACAAACCAGTGGTCTTCAAGCTCTTCCTGTCGGCGCAGAGGTTTGTTTAAAAGCCAACAAGCTGCAGCGTCCACTCAGTCCTGTGAGAACTTCCAGCTCCGGAGGAAGAGACCAACTTTAATCATGGCGGCGAGGACTCTGGTGGTGGCCTGCGCGTTCTTTTTGGGACTTTGCATCATCACGAGCAGCAAACCAACGGACACGACACACGCCTTCTGCAAGATTGTGTGGTGAGTGGTGGTCTTCTATCTGTGCATGGAGGGAAATATAAGATATGGGATGGATTGTGATATGTTTGCTGTTTCTGTTCCTATAGGCTGATGGCGCTGCCCTGTGCTGACGTGTCCATGGCTGTTGTGACTCAGATTAAAGCCATGGCCTCTTACAAGGTGAAAATGTTGTTAAAATTAATTTTTATATTAATTCAGTATTTCCGATATTTTTTTCGGGTGCCTGGATTCACTGTCAATGATTTCTGTCTCTTTCTATTCCAGCTCGGCGTTGTGACCCCGACCTTAATCCAGGCCGACCACACGTCAGGGGTCAGGCAGGTCGAGCACATTAACTTCACCATGATCCCCACAGCTATGGACCAGGGCTGCCATGTGGAAGTAAGTCCTGTCTAAATCATCGTAATCATCACGGGTCAAAGTTGAAGATACAAATAAATAATGTAAATGACACTCTTTTTGTTTGGTCGCTGTTCAGGGTTCATCCATGTCTGAGTTCTGGTACAGCCTGCTTGACAACGGCACCAATTACTGTAACCTTCACAGTGTGATGCAAGGCAAGTCCTCACACACTGATCAGTAATAATTACAGACACTGTTTTGAAGTAAATTTAATCTTCAATTGAAGCCAGAATCCGCTCATAAAAAGGTAAATATGTCTGCATGCTCTTTATTCTTACCTCTCGGTTTCCTGTCTACACAGGAAGTGGACTGACCAACGCTCCGGGCTTCGTGGAGTTCACCAACGAATGGCTCTGCCTTGGATTCGGACTTTCCACTTGCAAATGATTGTGAAATCTGAAATGTGCTTTTTTTGTAATATCTAAAATTTCTGTCCTGTGATGAACTGAATTAATTTGCTGGATAAAATCAGTGTTGATGTGTATGGGGAGACGTAATTCAATTTGGTAAAGCACTTCTAAGGACAGACATTGGGAATTAGCTCCTTCTACAAATGCTGTATATGTATTGTATTGTATTTTTTATGTTGGATTATTGCAATGCTCTATGTATTGTGTTTATAGCCATAAAATATTATTATTGCAGGACATCTGTACTACCCTTGACAGATTTCATTGTCGAACTTACCTGAACATCGGACCTGTTTAATTATTAAATGTGCTGCAGCTAAAAAAAAAAAAAATCCTAAGAATTTGGCACCAATGACATGCTTCTCAAATAAGTGACTCATGGAGACCGTCGTGATTTAAGTTCAGAACATGTTGACGCTTAAACTATAAAACTTGCAGACTTTGAACACGATCATCTTCACGCAGACGCCTCTGACGCAGCCTGAGCCTCTGAAACTGTTGGGAAGGTTGGACTGTTGGAGACCACTGAGGGAAAATGAGACATGCCGTTATGGCAATCTGGTTGATTTTAACACAGATGTATCAAAGGGGGGCACCATTTAAATTCTGACACATGAACCTCACTACAAGACATGTAATGGTAACCTTTCAATGTGAAGCCACCTAATTTAACAGTTTTTAGCAGTAAATAAACCTTTAATAAATAGTTAACACACTTCTTATATCTTCTCATATGAAAACTAATTATTTTATATAGTGGAGTCTTCCTTCTTCTTGTTTTCTTTTTGGATCAGAGTGTTGAACAGTGTTAGGTAATGACTGTTACAAAAGCAGGATGTGTGATGAGCTAACCACAAGTTAAACTAAAACAATTATCTATGCTGCATTTCCATAGTTGTCCTTCTCCTGCGTCAGCTCCAGAGTCAACAGGAACTTGGTCAATGTCACACGTGTATTTCAAAAGCAGTCGGTTATAATAAAAGGTAAATAATGACTATTATGCTCGATATGAATGCATTCAGATCTTTATTTGCTCATTTTGTATAGTGATGTATAGTAACATTTTACATTATGTCATATCCTTGATATGACATAATGGTAACGGAGGTTGTAATGACTAACCATCACCTCTTCTAAGTCTGGAAATCGGTTTTCTAGTTTCAACCAGAAAACCCCCCGACCTCATTCTTCGATGTTATCTTAATCCAGATAGAAAATGTCACCTGACTTGTGAAGATCGTCACACATTTGACTGTAGAAATCAATTCATAGAGCGATTTACCAATTCTTGTTAATAATTGATAATAACACAAGTAGCATGTGTAATGTCAGAAGACCTGTTTCTAGTCTTTGTTTAATTCAATACACTTTAAATAACGTTTATCAGCAGCTGTGTGTTACATGAACAAAGTCTGAGCGTGAATGAGAATATTAATCTACAAGGACTCTAACATGTCACAGGCAGAGACATCAGCAAACACCAGAAAAGCAATTAAAACAGCAAATGGTACAATGAACTTTTCCCAGACATTAACAGGACTGAAGGCTCGAGTCTGTTGCACCAGTTTGTTGCCGACATCAGCACAAGGCACTGAAAACACCTGAAAGAAGCGAGCAACTATCGCTGCAGGGAGACCACAGAAATCAGCAACAACTGATTTTCTAATAGCGTCTTAAATGAGCGGTTCTGTCTGACCGAGTATCTTTCTGAGCTCCAATTTAAAGACACAAAGAATGATGGACACACCAGTGAGTCTGACCAGAGGCACAGCGTGAGGACCAGATAATGATCCATCCAGATAATTGGTCCTGTCGAGGAGAAGGGAGGCCGGCAGCAGTGAAGCTGGAGGTGAGAGTGAGCTGGTTACTCGCTCTTGAGGTATTTCTGTATAAGATCTGAACTACTGAGTGAGAGGATACATTTCAAAAGGAAACTCATATGTACAGGACTTGTCACAAGGGCCAGTGTATCAGGCCGAGTAAAAGGGATCAGGTCAAGGATGTGTCTGTCCTCGTGCCGTCAGCCTTGGATGGTAGAGATCATTCTATGGAGCCTCGTGCTGAGTTGCAGGATGTAAACAGAACTACACGTGACACATGGTGAAATTGCAAGGATTTATTGATATTCATTGCAGTGTCCATACGATGGGTATACAGTGAGTCTCCTCAAAGTGTTGCTCTCGTGTCTCCCCTTAGGAGCCCAAACACAATCTTCCCCCTGCAAAGATGTTTTCCATTTTGCCCCAGTAACACCAGTCAAACTAGTAACAACACCTGTCAAGTTGAATTTCACTGAAATTTATTAAAGATAAGAATAAATAGAGTATTTTCCTTTTTTTTTTTTTAAAAGCTTGTTAAGCATTACAGGTGCTGAGTCCGTATCCCATGCAGGCCCATTCATTGGTCATCTCGATGAAGCCGGGTGCTGTGCTGAGTCCACTCGCTAGAATCAAATCACAGATGAAAATTAGGTCCTTCCACATTCATGTGTTATTTACACAACACAGAGCAGAGTGTCTGGACAGATGTTTATTTTTTTATATAAGAAAAATGAAGCTGCTGGCTTGTGGACTCACCCGACAGGATGTTGTAGAGGTTGCAGTAGTTGGGTATGTCCTCGAGAAGGCTGTCGAATCCAAAAGAAACGGACTGGGCCTGGTAAATAAGCAAGAAGGTCGATAAGTAATTTGGCTTAGTTGAATTATACAAGGAGGGGGGGGTTTAGGTTATTGACTGCTACTGATGACTTCACCTGCAATTTCCATCATATTTGCTCCTTTACAAATCAGTAAATATGTTTCTGTCAGCTGGACAAGTCCCTGTGTGAGGTGTGAATCACTCTAGTGTTCGGCTAGTTTTATTTCCATGTGCTCATCCGATTAAACACAGATGAACTGAGGAACCTGCTGCACATCAGCACCAGACGGAAATAATGAAGGTCATTTTGACTCAGGGGCCCTCGTCCAGATGGTCTCTAGATTAAGAAATGAAGCAGCGTGTGAGTCCTGCTTTATTATATCAACCTGTCAATTGATATTGGGCTTTAATTATTAGCTCATTAGCTCAGACCGGGACAAGCAGCGAGACTCGTGTCGCCCTGGAGCTCGGAGGCATTCAAATTTGTCGTTGTGTGTAAATACAAAGACATGATGTTGTGAGTCCACACTGAGTGAAAGCATTAACATAGTAATACATATTAGGATCTCATGTTGTTATTGAGTATGTCGTTCTAATACTATTACTATTACTATTAGTCCTTCTACTAGATTAATACTTTGCACATTGTCTGCACAATCTTTAATATACAGCTGGTATTTCATTTATAAATGTAATATTATTGTATAGCTTTTCACTCATTGCTCTTGTACTGTAGGTTCCTGTGTTTATCTCTGTCCTTGAACTACAGCACACGTTTCTACTTTTGCTTTTGCTTTCACACTATTTTCACCAAAGCAAATTCCTTGGCAATAAAATCTGATTCTGATTTTTGCAACAAGATAACTTATCAGTTATTTGTAATTATTAATATATTCACAACAAATTACTAAATAAGGTTAAGATGCATATCATCTATTGTGAAATTATACGTCCAGTTTAATTCAAGCGAATTCCTGCTGGGTCAGTTTTTCCTTCTCTTACTTGATCAGTGCAAAAATCTTTGTTTGAATAAAAGAGCAGCGCAGATTCTTACAGCGACACGGCAGCCTCCAGTCATCAAGGGATTGAAGGTGAAGAGTAAGTCCTCAGCCTTAACGTCCACAGTGGACGTGTGGTTGGCGGCGACGGTTTGAGGGCTGACCGACACAAGCTGGGAAAGACAAAAAATATTTTTACATTATATGCATGATTTTATTTTGACATTCTTGTGTTTTTTAAACCTGTTATCACTTATTGTAATTCTACCGATGTAAACATTAACAGATGAGTGGTCTTACTTTGTATCGACACACATCACAGCCAGTCTTAGGACTGAACGCCTGAATCTGCTGCACTATTGTGGCACTGATGTCAGCACATGGTGTCACAAAGAACCTACAGGAGAGGAGAGGTTTGGATGCATTTAAAATTAAAAGGATCAAACGTTTAAAGTATAGTAGTTAGCATTGGGCAACAATAAAAACTCTTCTGAGCTAAAACACAAACGCAGAGAGAGACACAATGAAAAAGAAGCGTACCACTTAGTCTTGCAGAAGGCGTGGAAAGGTGGAGGAGCAGGAGGAGTAGGGGCAGCGGCTGAGAGGCCGAGCAGCCCGGCGAAGAGAGCAGAGGCCAGCAGCAGAGGCGTCATGTTGAAGAAAGCAGGTTCCTGGGTTGAAGAAAGCGAGGGACGAGGCTGGTGGCTGGTGACTGGTGGTCTCTCGCACCCTAATTTATACAAAACAACCGGGTCGTCATGAGGCCCCACAATGATGCTTGAAATTGATTTGATAAAATCTGTGACTTGTCGGTCTTGTGATGATCATTGTGTGACTCGGCCTCTTGCTGCAGCAGCACATGGGGGGTGATTGTGACCAATTATTCATATAATGTAAACCTCATTAAAGGGATAGTTCACCCAAAAATGAAAATTCACTCATTCTCTACTCAGCACTATGCCGATGGAAGTGGTGGGTGAAGTGTTTGAGTCCACAAAACACTTTTAGAGATTCAGGGGTAAACAGCATTGCAGCCAAATCCGGGACAATTGAAGTAAATTGTGACAGATTCTTCAAACTTTAAAAAAACAACAGAAAGAAATATGAAATGCCTCCATACTGCTCCTGTGATGTCATCCAAATGTTCACAAGCCCCGACATTCAAATTTGAATCAAAACAGCGAAATGTACACCTTGTTTTTAGTCTAAATGTCCATTGGTATCCTCTTAGCCCGGGGGCGTGCTCATCATGCTCAAACACAAGGAGCTCTCGCCTCAAGGAGCGCAAGATGAGATCAGAGAAAACTTGTGATGACTTCACACCAATTTTAACATACTAACGTAACTTGCGTTGCACAGAACTGAAAGAGAGCTGCTCGTATAAAGTGACTTGAAACGCCTTAAGTTTACTTTTAAAACTTTCTAACAAAGAAGAAAATGTCTTTGACATAAGATTCTGCTCAGTAAGTGTAAAGTAACGGAGGTATTATTTATTATTATGTATACTTTCATACTCAATAATTATTTTATATGCATCATATTTACTTTGTGATGCCTAGAGTTAATTTTTGTCCTCTTCAAGGTTGAAGTTAGTTTTAGGATTGGATTGTTTCATATCATTATAATTAATAATTATGTACCTCATTTTACATATGAGTGTAAGGCCCAAAGTGCTATGAGGCTAAATGTTAAAGGAAGCAAATCAAAGCTCCCAGTAAACGGAAAATAACCAGAACCATATAAATGCAAATTGGAAAAGATTGTTTTTTAAATGCTTGATTCTTGAATCTGTATTCTTAATTCAGTTTGTGAATTTGTTTCTCTGCATTTCCCTCCATTTTCAAATCGATTTTTAAACTGTACAATGAATTTTCAATTATGTACTTAGCCAAGAAAGAGACCATGTAGTGCTACGCTTAAAATAAATAATTTGTGTATGTGTGTGTGTGTTTTTCTACAATTTCACTAATTTCACAATGTGTGGATCTTGATGAAATATCGTTTTAAGAACTCACAAACTGGACGTGTTTCCTTCTTCCTGAACTTTACTGATCCACATCTCAAACCCAGCAAAGAGCTCGACAGTCACATGTTTTGTGAATGACTGTCGGTCAGACTCCTATGTTAATGAAGAATTAAGTGATTTCATGGACGTCATTTGCAATTGATATGCTGAGCCTTATGCACAAGAGGTGGAGGCCACAGGGCCAAAGGAAACAAAGGAGCTGTGGACTTGAATAGCATTGCGTTGATGTGGTTCTTTGTTTTATTAATTCCCTGTGGTTATCAGCAGCCTACTCTTTTTCTTGACATTTGAAGAAGGCATTCATACTCATCTTTATGAAATTAAACAGTATGTAAGAAAGCCTGAAAACTGGGAGAAAATCTGAACAAGAAGAGTATCTTTAAATGTATGTAATCATTTGTTATGTAACATGTATTTTTTAATGTAGCTAATAAATACTGGCCATTTTTAAATGTAAAGATAACGTATAGATAATTGTAGCCACACGTGATCCTTTTGTGTGATGTGGTTCAGCACAAAGTAGTAATAGTAGTAGTGAGCAGTGGCGGTTCGTCATACAGGGCGCTGGGGCGCCGCCCACCCTACAATTTTGAGGTGAAAAAAAAAAAAAAAAAAAAAAAATGACATGTCAAAAAACATTATATATCAAATAATTTAATAAGAAATGTACTGTTTTAAGGCGTTAAATGTGTGCCGGAGACCGTAAGCCCCTGTCAAAAACCACTTAATATATTATATTTGGTAATATATTTGCCATTCGTTATCACTGAGAGAGAAGTCACTCCTCCCTGTGGGCGCCGGGCAAGTGGAAGTCTATGGAAGCCAACAAAAGGGGCAGGAACATTTGAGCAAGGACAGCTTCTCAATGGCGGATGACAGTTCGAGCCATGGGCGCACTTCACTTGCGCCTACAGCCAATGAAAGGGTTTCTTATACATCATGCTGACAGGACTGTCCAATCAGAGACCTTATCACTGATCTACAGGAGCTGCATAGTTAGCAGATACTTTTAATCTGCACGGAGGTGCAGCTCCGGTCCCGGAGCACTGAGTGAGACAGATAGAGGACAGACAGTGGACAGATAGAAGCATTGTTGTTTACTGTGTCGTGTGTGTAGTTTTATCGATCAGTAATAATTTATTTAATTTATTTATAGGTTGAGTAAATTCTACTTTTTAAGATGAAAACACAGTGTGTTGAGGAATTTCTGACTTATATCTGTACAGGAGAATAGTGCCTGTTTAAATTCCACAGATACTCCCTTCTCTCTCTAAGCAGGACCCAAGGTCAGGTTATAGATAAAGGTTCAACCAACAGCACATTGTAGTGTCTACGATCAGGGACTTTCATATCTAACTCCCAGACAGAGAAACTTCAACTCTCACCAACTTCAACTCTTGTGCGTATTTCATTATTGGCAAGAAGTTAGGACCCAATGTGATTTAGGAATTCTCACTCTAGGCTTAACTATTCATTAGGATGCAAACACCTTATGTTCATGTAACATAGAGAGTGCAGCAATTCCAGCTATTCATTGATGTGCTGTTGGAATTGGTGACGAAAGTAGAGGAAGATCTACTGGGATGCTGTGGGATCGTTGGTATATTGTTTCACCTTCTGGTCTCCTTGATGCATCAAGTCTACATTAAACTCTTCTGCACAAGACATCAGCTGCTGCCTGAGTTCTCCTTTCACCAGCTTCCAGGAAACTTCCATAACACAGTGGACACATTTGTGATCCATGGTTATTCATAATCTTACGGAACTTTGTATGCACACATTTGTATGTATATATGCATATATGTGTATATACATATACTATACATGATTTTGAGTATGTGTGTATATATACACATATTTGTACATAAGGTATATACCACTTTACAATTCTGAATGAGCTTCAGAAAAGGTTAATTTCAAAGATTGTATAGAAAGATGGACGACATGACAGCTCCTCTGGAAAGTGGAAAGAGGTGGAGATACTTTTAAATACAGTTTTTATTCAACTTATATAAAACATATTTGAAATTTTGACTTTACTGTTTCATTTGATGTACTATTTGTATCTTCTCTGTAATAACTAAGCTGTGTGAAGAATTTATGCGCGCACACTCCCATAGAACACTTACTGTGCCCTCTACATAATCATGTGTTATTATTGTGTATCAGGAAAGGACACTCGTGCAGTGACAATCTTGTTGAGAATTAGCTTCCTTCACCAGAGGGTTTATTTCCTCACTCAGTTGCAGGACGAGCACACGAGCACACAGACACGTCATCATAGACTTGCAAAGATTTTTATTTGAACTCATGTAGGAAAAGGTTTCTACAATATTATTCAATCAGTCCACAGCATATATCACGATGTAAACTATGAGAGAGGGTCATCTCAACATGGAAGCTTTTTATTCCCTGCAGGTGGCGAGTCCGTAGCTCAGGCAGGCCCATTCATTGGTCATCTCTGTGAAGCCCGGGGATGAGGTGAGTCCACTCGCTAGAATCCAAACACAGACGGAAATCAGGTCATTCCACATTCATACTCCCATTCCCTTCATATTAACACTGACTTTTAGAATTTAAGTTTAATAAACAGCAAAAAGAATGTAACACTGAATATTTGAAATCGCCTTAGAGGTTATTTTTGCTCACCTGACAGCAAGTTGTAGAGGTTGCAGTAGTTGAGGCCGTCATCCAGAAGGCTGGTGAATCCAAGAGACATGGACTTGGCCTGGTAAGGAGGTGAAATAAAAAAAATAAATGCACATATACATACAAACAAGCATTCCACAGGTACGTACCTCTTCATTTGCTCTACATTACATCATTTAGAACATATACAGTTAAAATGTCTTTAAATAAATATAACATATTTATCAATGTTTATCTTGCCAGTGTGTCAGTCAACTGTTTCTACTGTTTGAAGTCGGTTGAAAGTTGAATGCAGCTGATACTCACAGTGACACGGCAGCCGCCTGTCATTACAGTGGAAGTGAAGAAGAAGGTTAAGCTCTCAGCCTGAAGCCCGTCGATGGAGGTGTGGTTTGCTTTGATGGCATTCGCGATGACGGACACAAGCTAGAAAAGAAATGTACAAGTTGCTGTTATATATATATATATATATATACAGTATTTGTTTTTAAATTCACATTGGGAGTTGGTTGGACAGAGTTAGGAAGATGTGCAGCAAAGGGCCGGGGTCGGACCTGAACCCGTCGCTGCTGCAGGACGACTCAAGCCCCTCCACACAAGCACAAAACTGATTTCATCCATTGAAATTCAATCCATCTGAAACCCCATGTAGTCAACAGATCAATATTCAATTACCTCATACTGAGGGCTCATAGCTTGAATCTGCAGCACTATCGTGGTGTTGATTTGGGCACAAGGTGACGCAAAGAGCCTGTAGAGGAAGAGAAACGACAGAGTTTGGACCCATTTAAGCTCGAAACGGGAAATCAAAAAACATTCAAATCCTCCCGATTCAGAAATCCTCCACTCACCACTGTGTTCTGCAAAAAGCTTGGTACGCAGGGGGAGCCGGGGGGGCAGGGGCTGCAGCCAAGGAGCCAAACAGTCCTGCGAAGAGAGCAGAGGCCAGCAGCAGATTCTTCATGGTCATGACTGGAGCAGGATTCCTTTAGTGGTGCAGAGAGTGGTCTGAGTGGTCTGAGTGGTCTGAGTGTTGAGTCCCCCAACGAGCCCATTTATACAAGAAACCAGAGTCGTCATGAGGGCCGGCGATGAAATTGATTTGGTCATGGTTATAACTTGGCGGTCTTGTGGTGATTGTCTCACAGCAAAGTTGTATTCTTTGTTCTAAGGTAAGAAGAAACAATCCTCATTGTAGAATTTGGCAGATATTCACCAAAATAACAATTTTGGTTATTTGCTGATATATGTTTGTTCAGAAAGGACTCAACAGTCACAGAATATGAAAGCATACTAAGTGATAACATTAGGTTGAAGTGAAATCTTCTGTCTTTTGTAATAAGTGGCTTTTATATCAAAAGCTCAGTTCACCAATATTTGAGAACTGCAGGGATTCAAGAAGACAAGTTGGAGAGAGGAGATGCAAACATCTCATTAAGGGGGAATTATTACAAATTGCAAAAAATAAAGAAAGACAGAAACAAAGGAAAATATCTGAAAACCTAAATATTTTTATATCACAGTATCTTCTCGTTTTGTTTCCATGTTCATTTCAGTTATTTGTCTTTTTTAACATTTTGGGTGAACCAGCCCTTTAACAGAAGTTTGCTCCTCTTCTCATGAATCTGTCACCTCGAACTCAACAAAAGAACAAATTAGTCGACTGACCCGTGCATGACCATGAAGAATTACATGCTTACTTTACCATGTGGTCCCTGTGACCAACAGGCTTCATCAGTATCTGCTCACAGATACAGACAGACGTGCACATGATGCTACAGAATATCAGAATGTACAGTTTAAAAAATATCTTGTGATCTGGAGCAGTCAGTGTGACTACAGCTTCTTCAGTAGAAAGAAGTGCAACTAAACTTTAAAATGTCAATGTTGTGTAGTGAAGTTAGGGAGCAGAACTATGGACTGGCACATATAGGGATGGTGGTTTGTATTTAAATCAAAAAGCATATCAAGAATGGAGTATATTTATATAAAGTACACATATATATGATGTCATTTTATATGGTGTACAGAGAATTTTCTCCACTGTCACACTGCTCAGCCTCCCTGGGAGTGTGGAATCTAATGGCGTAAGGATGAGACTGAGATCCCAGGTTTCTGTTCAAAGTGTGATTTCTGCTGTGAGGTTTGACTGAACAGTGGCGTTGGATCAGATGAGCGGTTGTTGAGACAGACACAGACTTTTGGACTTATTTATAGGTGAAATTAATCCTACCTGAAATTAAACACACATCATTTAGAACAGGGAAAATTCCTTCAAATGACTGCTAATTGTGACGCACAACAAGGGATACAAATGGACCTTAAACATGCTGTGAAGACTATTTACACTTTGTCTTTGAATGCCTCTACAATCTAACAGTGGATTTCTTTTACATAGCATTGTTCCTGAAAAAATTACGTAAATAATCAGAAAAAAATAATAAAAAATGGTGTGGTGTATATATAGAACTTCTCGGTTATGTCCTCTCCTTCTACAGCACTTCTACATATTTACCATGACCTGCAGGACTGACCCATTACATGAAGATGCATCACATGTCTCCACTTCCTCCCATTGTTCAAAAAGGAATCTGAAGACAGAGGTGCATTGTTTCAGGCTCAGTCTCATGGGACAAAAGGATTTATCTCTAGTTTCCTCATATAAACATGTAACATTTATTGTCTTTCGAAAAAAAACATAATGACCTAATAGGTTTATTGTGTAAACATCCCTTTGGCTAAAAGGGATTTATTGGCAGAAATTGAATATAAAATAATCCTAGTGATGTTTTCGCGAGTGTGTTTCATCTAAATTGTAAAAATTTTAGTTTTCTTTACCTTCAAATTTACCCTTTATATTTAAATACTTTATGCTGCAATATTTTTGGACAGTAGCCCAAACTGGACAAACTTAACACCTTTTGAGTTTATATTTCATGTTTGGAACGGGAGGGGGAGGTGAGGGGGTTTCAGCTTCAACATGCAACTTCACCACTAGATGTCACTAAATTCTACGCACTGAACCTTACATTTTGGGGGTCTTTGTTATTGTGACCCTGCTCGAGGAAATGTCCCTTCCCTCATGTGTTGGTCTTTAACCTTCATGCTGGACTTCACCATGACAGTGCTGTTCTTTGCTCTTTCTCATGCAAACCAAGTGAAAAGTGTTTTCAGGGAACACGTGCGTGAGAACACGATACAGGACACTTTCATTATGCACTTGTTTTATTTACAACACACAGCATTTTCTTTATCCATGGATCATGATGGATTAAAAACAAAACTCTCCCAAGCAGACAGTATTACCCTCTGTGTTTATGTACATCTCCTGTTCACTTCTCAGACACGCGCCACGTGTCTATGTATAAGATCTCAACTGCAAAATCACTCCTCATTCTTCTGCACCCTTGCCTCTCATGGTGTATCGACCGCGGTCTAATCAGCTCCATCTACTTCCTTTAACGACACTCCAGATTAGCCCTAATGCTTAGCAGCATGAATCAAGGCAAATACAGAAAGCACTGAAGAGTCTGGAGATGGACGGAGGTCGGAGGACGGGGGTCGGAGGTCGGAGCATCGAGACGTCACTCTTACACTTAAGTCCACATTTAAAACGCCGGAAGTGGATTTAAGTATCAAAAGGACCAATGTAAATGTGATTTACCTCTCAGAGATGGAAATAAACATTCGCACCAGATGAACCGTTTGTTGAGGTGGTAACAGAAGGAGGAGGATTACTCTGTGGCAGTGAGGGGAAAGAAATCATTGTATTTCAAACAAACTTTATTGACGGCTTCTTGAGATCTGAAGTGCTGAGCACGGAGGAATAAATACAGCAATAAATACAGTACGGACTCGCCTGGCTGGCCGTCTCTAACTCACACTCCATGGAGCCTTGAGACCCCGGGACCATAAACACACAAACCTACATAAGACGTCACACATGACACCGAGCCAAAGGTTTTGTGTTTCCACCTTAGATTACAGAGCTCATGGGTCCGAATGATATGCACAGCATCTCAGCACCTTCCTTTTTTAAAATGTTTATTTCCCTTTGAGAATCGCCTGAAGATTGACGAGGGGGGGGGGACAGACTGGAAGCTAGTAATATGTCATGGTTGGTAAAAGATGACAGGATGGGATCTGTCAGAGCGTCCAGCAGGAACGCTGTCACTTTATTTAACCACAGGGAGAAAAACTGAAGAGTACAATAAAGTCCCAATGATCCGTCAGTGTGACATCTTCGTTTAACAATGACATGCATTGCCTTTTTTTTCTTTTGAGCTTTCTTCACCTAATAAATGATGATGAGAGAAAACAACATCGAAGTTTTCAAACCACTGATTCTGGTTTGGTCCCTTTTTTTTGATACAGTTAACTTTTAAAAACTATAACCGATATGTTATATGGTGGCATCGCCTTAAAGCAACCCCATGTAACTTTTTTTATTCGACCTTAGAATAGCTGCTTCAAAATGACGTTCCACCCCCTCGCCAATAGGTAACTTGAGTGGGCTGGTATGATCTCTTGTGACTGATAGTAGCAGATTAAATTGCCAAAATCAGACCCTGAAATTTTAAGAATAATTCCGAACTGTAGATACGTTAAAAACACTTAGAATCAATTAAAAAAACGCATTTACCTCCAATATTCAGCAGGGATTTTTTTGAAATATTAAGAAATCTAAACACAGCAGCAGCTCCTCAGGTTCATGGGTAATATCCACCATTCAGTTGGGTTTCAGATCATTGAGCTGGACTTCGCACTTTGTTTTTCTCTACATTAAAACCACTTACTCATTCCCAACACAAGTTATCACCACATATGGCTGTAGAGGGCGCTGCTGCTCAGTAAAAAGTTACTTAGCGTTGCTTTAATCTCAACGGAAGCTTGAGTCAGATGTCCTGCCGCTGATGTCCAGTGACCATTTTCAAGTAAAAGAGAAACAAAAAAAGGAGCATAGATATAAAACAAATCATTTCATGAACTCTCACAGACACGTTATCTGGGGAAAAAGAAAGATCTTGTTAAATGTACCGTAGGCAACCAAAGGCAATAACCACACAATAAGTTTCATGGCGATCCAGGCTGTGCGCTGCGTTTATCATAGATTACATTGGGAGGAAAAACAGCTTCTGCTCAGTTCAGCTCCATCTCACCTCAGATATAAAATCTACCATGTTGTCTTTCATTCTTACCTGATAAACTGCTGTGTTAACATATACTCTATGTATGATATATATGCGTAACGTCATATAACATGATATATATGTGTGAAATCAAAAAAAAGATTTAGCTAGTTTTGTCTGTAAATATCAGCAATGTTAGAGTAGTTCTATAGATATTTATTAGTAATTCATTAATGTAACGTAAGTGTAGTTTTAGTATGGTGGTTATTTGCAATTACAGTGCATAAAATACCCTGGTCCAATTATTGATCATGCCACCAAAACCAGTTTTAAGTTTTTCTTTACACCCAGAATTCCTTTTTTTTATTAATACTGATTAATTCATCTTATTGTACAGACTTTTTATATTTTTTGTCTTTTTTTAACAATAATTATTTTAGCTTTTTAATTCCTCATAAACTAGAGTTATGTGTTCAAACTCGGTGAAAAGATGGAGCAACTGAGCAAAAGCACTGGCTGCTGTTAACTAGATATGCAGAGAGGATTTTCTTCTATTATTTAAAAACAGGAAAAACGTGGGCACACGTCGTATTTTTTTTCTCTCTCTCCGTTTCCTTTCCTCCTCTTCCTCCCTTTGTCCTGTTCGGTGTGAAGAATCATGTCAACTTACAAAACCTTTTGCACGGAAATGTAAAACAAAACAAAATGTGGATCAGTGAAGCTGCTTAAGACGCACAGACTGAAACTCGTTTGGAGTATTAGCGTCCAAACGTGGCAGGAAAACAAGGGAAGCAGGATGTTGGCTGTTCAATATCTGACACCAGAGTACAGTACATATATAATGTGGGTAATTAATCTCCCTTTCTAACCTTCGCCGTCTCTCTCACACAGTATTTAACACAGCTTTCAAAAGCAATGGAGCCATCGTGGATCAAAGTGTCCTTAACCACTGGTTGTGAAGATGCATCGCGGGCACTGATCAACGCCTTCGCTCGCTGGTTGTATTCCTGCTGCGTCGCTCGCTCCCCCGCCGCCAGAGCAACGGAGAGAGAAAGAGAAGGGGAGTTTTAAGCAATCTGTGATTAAGGCAGTCTCATTAATATTGCAGAGAGGTTTTTGGCCCCTGTTTTGGAGACAGACCGCCACAACAGTCTTGAGTTCCCAGCTCTTACTAACGGCTGCTTCCCATCCCCACAGATTACAGAGCAGACGGGCGGATATGAATAGAAATGGCGAAGAAAGAAAATCGGAGCATGATGCCACGACGTTCGTTCCGTGGAGGAAAAAAATATCCCATCAAAAAAAAAAAACATCGAATCGGTAATCCTCTTTGGAAGAAAAGGTCATATTTGGTTTGTGTATCAGTCCTCCACACAATAAATTATCTTTTTACGGGGACCCTAAATCAAAAAAAAAAAAAAAAAAAAGCACAGCTCAGGGCGATTTAATTAAGAAATGGTAAAGTAGAAGCCTATATCTAATTTGTCCACTGAAGTCGGTGCTAGGGGCTTTTTAAGCGACGTGCAGAAACGAGGATAGACAAAGGTCCCACTTACAGGAGCTTAACTCTGTCTCACTTAATTGAGTTCATTCCAAGATACAGAAAGAAGCAGATACATACATATTAGCTGGACATTGGGACATGTGGCTCCCTCACTGTGTTCAGTTGAGTTCTGCTGATCGTTTTGCCTCCTTGCAGCCGGCACGTTTTTTTCCGTACAAGCAATTTTTAAAATCTGCCAACATGGCAATCCTCACGTACTGCACCCTTTACAGTGCCTCCAATTACAGTACTTAGGGCTTCGAGCAATAACTAGGCCTTTATCAGAGCTTCACATCCCTCCCAGTCAGATCCTCAGACCCACTCCTGCATGGAGCGCTTGCAGTACAGTATGTGGCGCTGCGTGCTCTTCCTCCTGAACTGGAAAACGGTGTAGAGGAGGACCATCATGCACAGCGCCAGGACGCAGGGGATGGCGATGGCCACTGCTTTCTCCGTGCCCCCCACGCTGTCCAGTTTGATGACCACGTCCACGTCGCTGCTGTCGTAGTGGCGCTCCTCTGCCGCCGGGGGGCTCCAGTCCCAGTCGGGCTCCGCTGGGAGGCCGTCGCAGCCCATGAAGTCCCTCAGGATGGACCTTGGGTAGGTGGGCTCCACGCGAAGCATCTGGTTGTTGAACTTCCAATACTCCTTCCCCTTGTAAAAGTAGGTGTATCCTGGAGAGAGGGATTATGAGATATTTCATATACACATATCTCAAACAAAGACAGGAAGTGTTTGTTGATGTGTGCAGTTGTAACAACCTCTGATGACTGATATGAAGAAAGATTTAATCTGGAAAACCGGAGAAATCAACCGGGCAATTAAAATAGCAACAGTCAAATGATGGTCTTATTCCTCAATGTGTTTTCTGAGGCTTAAATAAATAATCAATCAATCAAAAAAATTCCAATTTTCCGAGTTAGCCTATATCTTCGCCCCAAAATTTGAAATTCACTCATTATTTACTCACCACTATGCTGATGGAGGGGTAGCTGAAGTGTTTCAAAGCCACATTCAAATTCAACTCGAAACAGCATCATTTATACCACGTTTTCAGCCTAAATGTTTGCTGTTATCCTCAAACTAGTTACTGCTGAAGTTCTTTTTGGGTGAAATATCCATATATATTTTCACATGCCAAATAAAACCTCTGAACTATAACTATTTGGCGAAGAGCTTTTATAAAAGATTCATCCTAATCACGTAATGATATTTACAGTATCTCCAGTCTCACTAACTAGTTGTTAAATGAGTCCAGTGAGCATATATACCGTTGGCTTTGTCGACAAAAGCCCCCTGTGGAGAGTCGGGTATGCCCTTCCAGATGGTGATGGGTTTGGGATAACCTAGGTCCATGGTCCTCATATCCTCATTGTACCTCCAGTATCTACAATAGGAGAGACAGGGACAACGCAGCTGTCAAAACACAGGTTTAACGACCCCTATCAGACAGTAAATGACAGTTAAACATTGGTGCACTCAAAAATAGAGCCTGGCCGATGTGGAGTTTTGAGTGGACGTTGCCCAGTACCCATACCAGTACCAGGGAGTAAAAAAATTCTGATACCGCTTAAAAAAAAATGGCAACGATTCCTAAAATGTTGTTATCAAATCCTCATAAGAAATGTGATTTTATACTTTTCACAATATTTTTAATTTAAATGTGATGCAGCAGAAAATGAATATTAAAGCTGCATGCCTTCAAATTAAAGGAGGCAAAATTTCACACTTCTTCTCACACACGTAAGTATTGGCATAAAACGTAATTTCTTTATGTAGGACAAAAATCCCCTAATTCCACAGAGAGAAATCATCGTGTCCCGTTGGTCGTGATGTGCAGCAGCAGGTTGAGGGATGACAGTATCATGACCTGGCATTTTGTCAGCTTCACCCACAGGGTCCCCTGACCTCTCTGGATATGATTAATCGTGACAGCTGAACAAACACGTGAGTCACACTGGCACTCCGTCAAACTTCAGAACTCAAAGATAAACAACAGATTCTCTGATGGGGCTGTGATGGAACGACTTTGCTTCCAACTGCAGGTGAATGACTGCAACCATGAATAATTCAACACGTTCACACGCATTCATACAAACACTTGACAGAAAAGGACTTAAAACTCTGAAGTAACATAATCTTCATTACCACTGAGGGTCCAACGCTTGAATTGAATGCTAATAAGCGGAATTTATCTGTTTTTAAAGAAGAGGTATGATGCTTTTTCCGTTTTGTGACCATACTACACACACACACACACACACACGGGGGTGGTCTATGTCAGGAGTGGCCGCTGTAAAAAAAAAATGCTGCAAGGCTAAGCAGCGGTCTGGCATAAAGTTCTTATAATACATCTATGGACACTTCCTGCATGCACTTGAAGTGTGTGACCAATCACAACAGGGGGGGCTAGCCAGCCAATCAGAGGAGACTGGGCTTCATCGCCTTGGGCCTTAAAGAGACAGGAGCTGAAACCAAGACTTTCAGACAGAGGCTGAAAAGAGGAGCAGCAGCAGTGGATATTGAAATATCACAGTCATGCAGAGTCTTGACGCCACATATTAGCATAATGCTACCTAGTGGCTTCTCCGGAACGCCTCCTAAAAAAGCCAGGTAACACAAGAGCGGAGGCCAATCAGAGGGCACTTAGGAGGAGCCTTTGATGGACAGGATCTCAAACCAAGTGTTGAGAAGAAGAGCTGCAGCAATGGAGAGTGAGGAAGTGATGTTTTTTCGGAACATTGGAGCATGTTAAGTAATAATCCAAATTAAAATGAGGAGCCTGAATATGAATATAATATGTCTCCTTTAAAGAGGTAATCATTGGTTTCAAAGCAACTTGTTTACAGATCTGCGAGGACGCCAAATTATCCACGCCTGAAATTAAAGACGCACACACGTCTAATTATTTTGCATTTCATGGGTAACAGCCCAAGAATCACAAGAATTGTCCAACAAACAAACATTGCATCAGTAAACAGGGAAAGACGGGGAAGGCACCGACAAATAAACAATATTATCATATCTACAAAACCAGATTAGAATGTGCAGTGAAATGTCATTTTCTATCCCACATTCAGTTTACCGTGATAAGCAAAAGACTTGAATGGTGCTCAAAGTGCTGATTACAGTTCTGCCCCAGCGCTTCACTTCATGACAGCACTAATAATCATTCCTCACAGACCTGTCTCCTTTGAAGAAGTACGTTTTGGCGACATCCTCCCACCAGACAGCTGTCTCGATGCTCTGAGTGGGCATGCCGCTCCCGAACAGCGAGATGTCCTGAGGGTACGAAGGCTGGAGAGTTGTGTCCTTGAAGACCCAGAAACGGTTTCCTAAAATACACACAGGCAGTGTCAGGCGGCTCTGGGACAAAGACATTATCATAAAGATGACCTCAAAAATGCTTCTTTTTTTTTTTTTGCAAATGCACGGGCGGCTCCCAGCTCAGTCCAGCCTTCTCTGTGTTTTTTCCCCCCGTTTGCATTCACTTCATTTCAAAGGTCAGATGTATCACGGTGTTTACAAAATACCTTTGCAGCACGAAATCTATGCCGTGTTATCTATAATACAATAAACAGCCGGATGATGCTCTGAAGGCATCTCCGCCGAGACTTGCTGTTTTTCATTGATGCTATTGTTGCCTTTAATTCAGTTTGATCACAAGTGCCTGAGGCAGAGTGAGGAGAGCTGCTGTGGTGGTGTCCTCCCAGTAAGTAGCTAGACACACACGTGCACAGATACATGCACGCGCACATGCACACACAACACACAGTAAAGTCCCCCTGAGTGAATAAATAAAGCATGAGGCACTCTGATCCCACTGGGGGACAGATGTCATGTTAATCTGCCTGATGGACGGATGTCTGTACCAGACGCGTACCCGCTCTGTTATCGTAGGGAAGGAAACAACAACCTCACAGTCACACAGTCTTTATATCGCTTTGTGACAAAATATAACTTAAAGAGCTCAAACTTTCTAATGCATTAATATTGGAGATACACAATAAAGGATACACAATTTTGAGATTTGACAGATTGTATACTTTGTCATTAAGGATAAGGGGGGAAAGGGGGATTGGCACAAAGTACTTTTTCAATTTTATTTGTAAATGTAATCTGGGAAGATGTTCATATTCAGTGTTTCATACCAAATGCATTGTGAGGCTGTTAAATGTGTTAAATGCGTTTCATTCCACATATTACAGCCGTGTTTACTTGTTAAACACTTGTTGGTACTTTTGGTGCATTGCTGTGTGTCTTGGTGCTGGTCATAGAACAACAAGATGCTGTAGAACTACTCGTGGTTAAAAACTCAACATGCAAATAATTTATCTTCTTTTTATTACCTTTAAAAAATACGAATTTCCCTTCACTATTTTCATAGACGGCATCAATTTTTGGCGGCAGGCCTTTCCAGAAGGAGTTGATCTGCATGGGGTAACCAGGGACCACCGAGTTATCTCGAACTCTCCAGAACCATTGGTCCTATTCAAAAAGGGATAAGGAATCATCATCATCATTATCATCATCATCATCAGCAGCAGCAGCATCATCATCATCGTCTTATGATTCTGATGATCTCCTCTTACCTTGAAAACAAAAAGCTCCTGTCGCAGGATGGCCAAGGTGTTGAAGCCTCCATCGCAGATGTTGGGTTTGGAGTTGGGGTTGGAGGGCTTGGCCCCTTGGGGGGGGCGGTGGGGTCTGGAGTGGCGGTCATGCTTGCGGGGGTCCAAGGGCGGGTGGAAGCGAGGCGGCGGGACCGTGGGGGGGGGCCTGGTAGGCTGCGGTGCTCTGTCTGGTGGACCTAAAGAGACAAACATGTTTCAACCTCCTTCCATTAACTCCGTTGTGTCAGTTCCCGTTGAGATATTAAACCAGTTTAGATAATAAATATTGTATTTATTTTATTCATACACTGTGCTTTTATTTTAATTAATGGGTGAAGTATTAGTATTGTTTTTTGCAGTGTGATAATAAACTTGTAACTTGGGCTCGAAACTTATTTATCACAGATGACTGTTCTGAGCTGTGTTAGCTGACTCATCGTGTTTTGGAGAATGAGTATTGGCTGGCCTATTTAACAGATGACAAACGCTCTTTCAATTCTGCCTAATGTCACTGACGCAGCAGCATTTGTAATTGTGATGAAGTTGCTTCAAAGCTTCGGAATATTGGAGCAAGATAATAAAGACGTGTAGTTACTGCAGAAAAGACTTACTTCCACATAATGTCTGATGTAAAGACTAAAGACAGATAGTATAAAGTATAAAATGAACAGTTACCGTAGATCTTCTGGATGCCCTGCAGGTCATCTTGAGGTAGTTTGAAGTTCTCTGTGTCCATGTACTGGTAGAAAGGAGCCATGATCGCCGTGGGGTCGTTGGAGTGCTCCAGGCCGAGGGCGTGGCCCAGCTCGTGAACCGCAACCAGGAACAGGTCGTTACCTGGAGAGGGGAAGAGGACAAACATGAACAAACATGAGGCGAAGGAGAACAGTATGTGTGTGATGGAAACAGACGCCTGAATCCTACAATAAGGTACAGAAAATTGCACAGAACTCTGCATCTTTTGATTATTTTACTTTTTTTTTTTTTACATTTTCCTGTGGTGCCTTATACTCCATTGAGCTCATGGCTTAGTGTGCTGCAGCAATCAGAGCAAGACATGTTAATATAAAACACATGTGGGAACATATGCAGGAAATCCACCTTCTCCCAGGTCTCAAGTGATCACTTGACTATGATCCAAAATAAATCAGCAACAATTTCATAATCCTTTAGCCATCAAGCTTACACATGAGAATTAATATCTTTTCTCTGGTTTAGGTCATTGTAAACTGAATAGCTAGTGGTTTGGGACTGTACTTCTTTATTTATTCTATGTGATGCCATTTTTTCAAAGTAAAACCATTAAATATGCTGTTGTCATATAACTAGTTGATTAATCAACAAAGAAATAAATCATTTCTTGCAGCTCTGTGGTCAGGAGATAATCTGCATTGAGCTGATATGGTGCACTGTAGTGAAAGTAAAGATTAGTGAAGGTATTGACCGAGCGTGAGTACTTTTCTCTCTTTTGCCTTATAAGAGAAGATAAGCCACACGAGCTGCAGCTCACAGAGATCAGAGGGACAAACCCTCACGTTGCCGCCCATGGCAAACAAACACACGCTCATATGACCACATACGTGTCGAACACGTACAGATGTTAACCCAGCACAAGCACACACACACACACACACACACAGTGGGTATAGCTCATCTCATATTAGAACACACACACAAATGAAAAAGAGAAAATGTCACGGGCAGTGTCTGTGGTCAGCACTCAGCTCCCAGTGTCAGCCTGATTTAGAGAGAAGTACAGCATTTACATACAGCTTCTGACTGAAGCTGTCCCGAGGAGATTGTTGCCCTTTAAAACGATGATATCCACTCCCGCCAGCGGTGCTGCGCCGACCAACCACTGACCATCAGCCGGCAGCCGAAAGGTTGCACCTCCCCCTCCCCCTCCCCTATGTCTCTGACACGACCAGCATCTTTCACCTCGCCCAAACTGTCCCGTAAGGACTCCCAGGGGAGAGGCCGGAGCTGCCATTAGCACACATGTCAACATGCAACATTTACAGTTGCACTGCTGTGAAAGCCCATTAAAGGTTGCACCGCCACATAGGCAGGAGGCAGGAGCTCCTCAGAATCTGCCCCAGCTCTCCACATGGATAAGCACGGGACACTGGGCGAGGAATTTAACTTGTGAGACAAATGACACAGAAGTGTGAGGAGAGAGGAGAGGGGAAGGGGAGCTGGTGGGTGGTCAGCATGGTAACCCACAGCAAACTCTCATGGGAGAATAGAATGTAAGTGTATGACGCACACACACAATCACACACACACACACACACACACACACACACACACACACACACACACACACACACACACACACACACAAACATACTGTACAATAGGCAATAAGATGCTCTGTTCTATAGATCTACACTATGGCTACACATCGTGTGGCTTATTTCTTCAAAAATTGTCTGCAGTGACAATGATTTTCCTGTGAGCTACATGACACATAACATACAGCAGGATTCTATATATGTTATATATCCATAATAACATAATACAATATAACACAGTGGCCCAAGGTAACGCAACTGATATAATATCACTGTGCATATAATTCATAATAATTTAATCTGACATAACCTATTCTACCCTAATATACCTTCATTTAAAACATGCATCTTAACGCCACATAATTAAATGACATTATACAAGACAAAACTCATGACATAACAGGATTCATAATAAGCAAACCTAATTAAATATATGACACCAATGATAATATAATATAACACAGCACAGCATGACATAAGCCAACATAAACCCCTATATAATAACATTAAATTACATTACACAACAGTAAACAACATAGCACAACATAATATAACACAGCATAACATAACAAATCAAATAATACAATATATAACATAAAAGAAAAAAACACAATATAGCATAATATAACACACCATAAGGTGAATTCTGTTAATCTGGGACATCTAAACTTCACTCTGTTTATTTTTTATTCAAACTAAATCTAGTCAACAGGACTTTTACTATAGGTCAGCATGGATATCATGTGACTGACATCACATGACCTCGTGGGGGTAACGTCAATGGGATTGCACGACAAGGTCAGTGACAGGATTCTGACCAGATTATTGTTAAAGGATACAAATCCGTCATAAAGGAGACAATGTTTTTTCAGGCATTTCTCAGTTGTCCCACTTTCTCAAATATGATTGATAATGTGGGACAGCCTGCTTTGGGTAATCTGGGTCAGACATTTAAAATCTCTAAAAGGGGGAAATAAGCATTTTTGGGATTTCCTAAGGTAAAAACTAAAAAGGTACCTTTGATAGAATGTTTTAAATGAATTTGACAGTTTCTGTTTTTAGGCTATATGAATAATATAATTTTTATTGAGTCGTTTTTTTCAAAAGGCCTTTAAAAAATTGGTAATATTGAGCTTGACGTGCATAAACCATGTCTCCTCTGGGTATGATATTTCTATTCTTTCTTCTGGTGTGGATAGAAAACATGTTAAGGATTAATCAAAGGTACAACGTGTTGATCAAATGTGTAAAACAGTTATCGCAATAAGACACAAAATCAAAATTGCAAAAAAAACTACACCATACCATAATCACAGATATAAAACAGAAAACAGCATAACAAAACACAACAAAACAAAACACAACATGCCATAACATAACATTACATAAAAACACAACAAAATATACAATAACATAACATTACATAACACAACATTAAACAACATAATATGACTTAACACAACATTAAAAGGAAACAACAAAACATTCCTAGCTACTGTATCTTCTCTGTTGAATGACTGGTGTTTATCTGTTAGATTCATGCAGGCCTCTTTTGAAGCGCAGCACTGAGCTCCATCAAATTCACTAAAAACAGAATGGCCACAACCATGTGCCAGCAACCGGTGTCTTAAAATAGCAGGGCTTTCTATCCTGTCATCTGAAGAGCTTATTACACAGAGAGAGGAAAAAAACCATTGAAATCCTGACAGATGGGGTGATGCATCTTTACAGAGCATCAAAGACATCTCTGCATTTTTGAGTTTTTTTGCTGAAACCCGCTCCTCCACTGCACCGTGACACCCTCCTCGTCCCTTTGCCCTCCTGCCCGGCCATCTGTTTGTTTTTATTACATGGTTAGCGTCAGTCCGTATCTTGGTTTCTCGATGACGGATCTGTTTTTCTGTTTCTCTGATGCTTTCCGCACTCTTTCCAAACCCCGGACTGTTTTACTTCACTGTCAACATTCAGCATTTAATTATTTTTCCTCTTCCTTCTCTTTTTACTTATCCTTATCTCCTCCTTTACATCTATGGTTTCCGTCCCTGTTTCCTCGCTCTTTGTCACTTACTTTACACCACCACCATGTTCTTTCTCTCCCGATTCAGGGTTTAAACCAAAGCCTGTTAACAACGAGATCTGCACCCATTTCTTCCACTTACCATCATGGTTGGGGTTCCCCAGGGTCCAGGGCTCGTCTGAGTCAAAGTGTGTGTCCCCTCCGATGCCTGGGCCGGGGAAATAGGCGTGTGCGAGGAATCCCCCCTCCCCATCGAAGGGTGAGCTGTCACCGTGAAAACCCGAAGCGAAGATGATGGTGATGTCCACGTCACGCCTGCCAGCCTCCAGGGCGCTGTACGGAACGGCCTCAAAGCGTAAGGGAGTCACACCCTGCCACACGTCAAACGCCCGCCGTATGGCGTCATGAGTCTCCCGGGCGCCCACCTTTGGCGTGACATTTTTTATGCTGCAGAAAGAAAAAACTGGTAAAAACACTCAATAAAAACTTCCCTTGCAAGCTGTAGTTTACACAATGTCCTGTAAATGGTGCAGAGCATTCGAGTGACGAGGAAGTAAAATACATACTGCGTCCACCGTGCACTTTGAGATCCCATTAATTTCAAGTGAACATTTCTAAAAGGAGGAGAACAAGTTGCACTTGACACAACTATTTCAAGCCCGGCAGCTTCCGCTGAACTTTTCTAACACGGCAGTCGTTATCAGTCGCTGGCAGGCAGAGAGGAATGGGAAATCTTCTCCCTCCCTCTGCACTCATTTTCATGAATAAAGTGCAGTCGGCAGCAGCCCCGGCTCAGCACTGATTGACATTCCATTAGGAAAGGTGGCTCGTCAATTCAAATTCAGGGAGGAAGGAAGGATTTGAATAAATTGACAGTGTTATCGTCTGTTTCCGCTGTAACCTGTCAATTTGCAGCTGTGCCTCAGACCCGTTTATCGGTTCTCCTCAGAAGCCATTAAAAGCCGCAGCTTAATCAGGCGAGATAAGACGAGAGTTTGAGTATTTCTGCTGAGATTACGGACAATTTACACTCAGGATTTTCAAGCAATTTCATATTAGTTGGGAGAAAAGCCTTCAATCTTCACGCTGCTCAGCTGAAATTGTTTGTTTTGTTCTATGGAAAAAGAAGAATGAATTCAAGGGGCTTGAGAAAAATGTTTTTTTCATTTTGCCTGCGAGCTATTTATACACCGGAGAATAAACACAGTCACAGCGCACATCGGCATAATTATGTGTTAATCTATGTGTTTCTGAATGTGTGACTTTATTTTTGTGCATGTGCCCACACATATGTGACGTATCTGCGCAGTCTCTATGACAACACAAGGCATGTGATCCCAGGTGTTCAAAGAGGAGAGAGAGGGATACGAGAGAGAGAGAGAGAGAGAGACAGAGAGAGGGAGAGAGAGAGAGAGAGAGAGACAGAGAGAGGGAGAGAGAGAGAGAGAGAGAGAGAGAGAGAGAGAGAGAGAGAGAGAGAGAGTAAATGAACACTGGCAAATCTAAACCCAACAATGAGCGTAGCCAAACTCAATGGTTGCCGTGACAACTGCCTCCACCACTGTCTTCTCACCTGTAGGTGATGTGTGTCCGCTGCCACTTCTGTCCGGTCAGCGCATACCGCCGCGACCGCGACCTCGAAGCACTTTTGAACTTGTCCGGAACTCCACAGCGAGGCTTATGCATCCAACTGAGGGAAGAAGGGATGAGAAGAGAAGAGAAGAGAAGAGAACTGATGTTTGCTGTGTAAGAGTTTGAGGTTAAACATCATCACGAGACAACAAACAGCACTGAGAGAGACTGAGGAGTTCTCTTCCTGACAGGTACCAGAAAATCACAGGTGTTGTGCGAAATACAAGTAGCATCTCATTCATTCCACATCAGATTTTACACAAAAACACTCACAACACACACACAGCACAGAGGCCAAACATGAATCCTCACCTCAGCGTGATGTCACTGCATCACCATGAAAAATGAGAAGAAGGAGAAGTGTTAGAAACCTTCACCCGGGGTTGTTTCAGGCGAGGTGATGGGGGGTGAAATGAACATCTCTGTTTCTGCTCGTCACTAATTCACTGAAATATTGATGGATATTGCTTCTGCATTTTAGATGAACGAATGGAGCATTTGCATTAATGTAACATCAGCAGCCTGGTGGAAAGTGCATGTGCTATCTCAGCTTGTGTTTTGTTCATGCACGACCATGGCATGTGTGTGTGTGTGTGTGTGTGTGTGTGTGTGTGTACTCACTCCTTGGTTTTCTCATCCAGTGTCCCTGTGACATTGAGACCATAGACACGTTGCATGGCAGCGATGGCTGAGTGCAAGGTTTGTGCCGAGCGTAGGACAGACATTCCCGGTTCTGTGCGGGTAAGGTAGCCATACCTCTGTAGCCATCCCTGGTGGAGGGAAGAAGGGAAAGGATTAGGGCCTTTATTCTCTGGCTATTTTTAAGATTAAAAAGGATATAAAAGAAAATCTTCTCCTTCTTATTATGAGCTGCAGATATGATCTTGAATCTCCATCATTTTGTGTTTTAATAAGCTTTGGTCCCACATGTAACCATTTCAGTGTATTCTAATAACCGTGCTTAGTGCTGAGTGGCAAACACACACCACAGATCTTCCACCTCCACACGGGTACCTTGCTCAAGGGCACCACAACCATATCTGTGTAATAAGGACTAAATATTGTTTGTTACTTTGCATCCCTTCTCCAATAGGTGGTGAATCCAGGGTGGCTGGCCAGATTCCAGCCACAAACCTGGTTCTTTAACCTCTAGTCCTCTGCCAATCCCAGAATGAAAATCAATATGAGTATATGGCAATGCATAATTCATCCTGCAGCTCACAAGAGGCTGTGAGGTGTCAAACCATCGCTACAATACTTTTTCATTATTACAAGAACCGAGACAGAGATTCTCTTTGCAGAAATTGCATGTGAATAATATGTGGTTGGCCGGATTCATCTATCCTGCAGCGCTCCAGGTTTAAATTAGATTTGCATTTGAATCCCTCCGAGTGACCTTAGTCAGAGTTTGTGTCTTGCGGCTGCCGGTCGGTGGACATGTGCAGGACTCGGGGCCCGGCCTCCTCGTGCCCTCCAAAGCCAGAGTGCAGCCTGGTGCTGAGGCGTGGGGGGGGTGAGACGGACTCCATCCTGATGCTGAGGGGCCACAAGGTGCCAAGGCTTCCACGCAGCTGTGCACATGCCAAGCAGCTGCCTCCCCATCACACTGCTATGAGAGATGCTCCAGCTAACCTGACTAGCTGTCTCCTCTGTCCATCCCTCCCCCCCTTCTGCCTCTGCCTCTCTTTCTGCTGAGCTAAACGCCTTGTTTACTCCATCCCTTTTTCTCCTCTCTATCGTGTGTGGGTGTGTGTTTCCTGTTTGTGTGTTCAAGCACAGAGGTAGATTCTCTGCAAGCCTGAAAATGAAATAATGATGCATATGTGTGTGTGTATGTGTGTGTGTGTTGTTGGGATTGTCGGCCTCAGCATTTAATTTCGTCAAACTGGTGGGAGGGGAGCCTGTGAGGGTGGATGCAACTAATAAGGTGCACAAAAACAGAAAATCCTATTATGCAACTTGTCTGTGTCAATGCTTAATCTCCTCCAACACTAGGATGCTTGCCACAGCATGTCAGACTTGATGCTGGCCTGACACTAAACTGTGTCAAGCCACGGCTGCACAATGTTGTGTATATGCACACACTGAGGGTCTGTTTTATCCCGAATGTGCAGCCGGATCTCAGCTCAGCTCCTGCACCGCAGTGTAATAACCTCAGATGAGCATCCTTCTGTTCCATCGCACCCTATATATCAGGAATGTTCCGTTATTTTCTGTCTCTATGTTGTGCTTTATGGCGATTGTGCCCACGGATTAGACGTGGAGAAGCCGTGTGTGTGTGTGTGTGTGTGTGTGTGTGTGTGTGTGTGTGTGTGTGTGTGTGTGTGTGTGTGTGTGTGTGTGTGTGTTTTTCTCGCTCGGGCAGATGCTGTACAGGAGATGGAGCTCGGTCATTTGTGATGGAGCATGGGAGGGAAGGGAAGGCCATTTATCTTACCTCAACGCTGAAGTGGTGATCCTCCTCTCCGGACACGGCGCACGAAATCCACAGCGAGGAAAGCAAGCAGAATGCTGCCGCGTAAAAGCAATCCGATGGTTTTCTTTTACTGGAGGATACTAAGGTCATAATGACCCGTTTTTCCCGGAGTGTTTATGAGGAGAAGCCGCCCGTCTGCTCGTGGCTCTTGTGTCAAACGAGAACCATCGGGCGAGCTGTCAAAGGCAAAATTCCGACGGAATAAAAAAGAAAAGCACCGCGCGTTTTTCTGTTTTTCGTGCCAAAGAAATAAATCCGGCGAGAAATGTTCCGATGTCAAGCAGAGATAACGCGGCACGGTAGACGCGCTGGCCTCGCCATCCTTATTTACATCAGGGGCTACATCCATCCAGCGGCATCAATGGCCATGTACAGTACCCAGGCTGCGCAACGTAGAGAGGCGTCCTCCCGACTCCACGCCTGCGCTTTGATTCCTCTCGCAGCGCAGCATCCTGTGTGAAGCAGCGTCGTCCTCCAGAGCTGCTGCTGATGCTGATGCTGATGCTGATGCTGATGATGATGCTGCTGCTGCCTGCATGTGCACACGTTTGACTTTTACTCTGCAAAGCCCTCAAGGCTCTGTGTGGGAAATGTGAAGCCGCACATGCACGGTCAGATAGAATGACCTGAGAGATGAGAGAATAGTAAACAAAGGGCTAATGGGGCCCCCCGGGATAATGGCCGGATGCAGCCTGCAATCATGTGCTGATGAAGATATGAGATCATATATGAGAAATAAAATGATGATGTGCAATACCTAAATATAAAATGTATAATATGATATGATATAGTAAGGCGGTGTGGCCTAGGGCAGTGGTTCTCAAATGGGGGTACTTGTACCCTTGGGGGTACGTCAAGGCACTCCAGGGGGTACTTGAGATTTAAAAATATATATATATAAAATTAGCATCCATTAAAAAATCCTTTAAAAATAGTTATTTAATAAATATTCAATAAAATATAAGTGTAAGTTCATAAACTGAATAGTATATTCAGTAGGCTATTCATTTTCATTATCCTAAAAAACCAAGACCCATTAAATATTTTTATTTACAAGTAGTTCAAGAGAGACCACTACAAATGAGCAATGTTATGCACATGGATGGAGTTTTAAATGTTTTGTTGACGTATTCTCAAATGTTTGAAATTTGAAAGTGTAGTTACAAAGTTTAATAAATCAGACACAGCGAAACCAAAAAATGCTTTGCGCTGGTTAGGGGGTACTTGGCTGAATAAAGGTTGAGAACCACTGGCCTAGGGGGTAGAGTGGTCGTTCTCCAACAAGAAGGTTGCTGGTTCAATCTCCTCTCTTCCCCATTTGCATGCCGAAGTGTCCTTGGCAAAATACTGAACCCCTTAATGGCCCCATATAAAATGTTGAGTATACTAATTGTAAGTCTTTTTGGACAAAAGCGTCAGACAAATTACATGTATTGTATTGACATTGTCTATTTATGGTACTGTTACAATAACCAGCATTCACCAAACTGAAGGTCTGGCTTTGCTGTGTTCATTTATCAGTGAATGCATGTTTAGAATGATGTCGCCTTTTACTGTGTACATAATACTCTGCATTTTACCCAATCAGTCCCTGTTCTATGCTCAGTGTTAATTTTTTATATCGTGCACATCAATTACTCAGGTAGCATAGGGATGTGGGACACCTCAGGCAGTGATGCTGCACTTTTTGCCTTTTGGTGGCCCACTTGTAAAACAACAAATGTGGCCCAAATATCCCAAAACAAACGTGGGCTTATTCTGGATAACATGCAGTGCTATATAGGCAAGGTGTAGCCCCATGGTGGATATGGCCCAAATAGCACAAAACAAGTCTGGGCCACCTTTGGCACCTTTGGCAAACAGGAGAAGAAGGCCCAGGTACCATCATTCTGTTCTGTATGTGGACCAAATCTGGGCCAAAACAATTCTGTTTCTGCACAATCACTAATATCATGATGTGGCTTTGTCGGTGTTTGTTTCTCCTGATCTTTTGGTTTTAGTTTAATTAGTAATCTGTTTATTTATTTTATATGTGAACGTGTCCTTGGACATGTAGAGTGGTGCCTTAAAATAAAATGTATTATTCTTATAATTACATAAGAAGAGGATTCATCTAATCATGTTTATGTTATTCTATAATATTTCTGTGGCCAACGGGCCTGACACCTTCCCAAGACATTTAGAGCTCTCACATCTCATAGTCCCAGATTCAGGCTGCTAACAACAACATGCCTGGAGGAAACTGAGCCAGAAGATGGCGCTGTTTCGCTGAGGAGAAGTAGCCGCCAGCTATTTGCTCGCAAACCTCTGAGGCACAGCAGATCCAACCCCACATGAACTAATGAGCTGAGGGATTGATCCGAGTTGGATTGAGTGTGACAGGCAGAAAGGAGCATATGGAGAGAAGTGAAGGTGACGCTCAGTGCAGCATATATAACACACCTCCTCTTTCAATGTTTACATATGGCCGTGGATTCAGGGCAGAGAGGTTTGGGTGATTTGTCCTCTGACGTGTGTCTTCAGGGTGCAGCTGGGGGAAATACAACAGCAATAGATGGTATAGATAAGCCATAAATAACAAAGGAACATTCTCCATCCATCCTTCCATTTTTAAACCATTTATCTGTGGACTGTGAGGAGGCGTGAATGGAACTGTGTGAGGTGTAGTCTCTGGGAGATTTGATTTGTCCAGTGTGTCCTGGGTCCATGTTGTTCTCTGTCAGTGGACAAGCAGCCATCTCTAATGTCTCCTGCAGGGGCAGTGACTCATGACTCTGAAGCTTAAACCCAAGGCCCCCTGCAGAGAATACGACATTTGAGCTGATTACATCCATGATTTCATTCAATCAGCCGCTTGTAGCAGAGACATCTGGAATAAATTTCACCTGCTTAACTGACAGATTAGTGGTTTTGTAGTTTCTCGTTCTCATGACCGATTTGAATGAGAGCCGTCTCCCCCTTTTAAAGGAAGAGAACAATGGCTCAAGCTTTGGGAATGCAGACCTACGACCCGGCTGTAGCACAGTCATCACCAAACCACCAGAGGGGAACACTAGTAATCAAAACCATAGATATATATAAAGACTAGATGTATCGTTCGACGGAGCCGGACGTCACCACATGGCGGCCATCTTGCCAGAGGTTGCTCGCTCACCCATAACATTGTGTTGGTAGTGGTAAATAACCATAACTTGCTCAATTTTCAACCGATTTTGAAACGGTCTGGTTTGTTATAAACGTCAGAGATATAGATATGACACTGAATACTTATGAATAATTATGTTATTTTCAAAAAAAATTTATAATTTATGCAGTGTCATAACTACACCTCTGACGTTTATAGCAAACCAGACCGTTTCAAAATTGGTTGAAAATTGAGCAAGTTATGGTTATTTACCACTACCAACACAATCTTATGGGTGAGCGAGCAACCTCTGGCAAGATGGCCGCCATGTGGTGACATCCAGCTCCATTGGCCGGCAACGCGGACGAGACTTTATATATAAATCTATGATCGAAACAACCAAATAAATCTTTGTCCACAGACCAAATAGCGACACCTACTGGACCGACAAAGCAGAACCAATAATGTTTCTTTAAAAAAACAGACACAGTCAAGGAGATTCAATAGTTAATAGTAAAAAGAGAACATCTTTTACTGGATTTGAGGATTGATTTTCTACTATTTCATATTTCTACTCCACTACAATCCCGATGCTACCTGGCGGATTTGAACCAAGAAGCTTCTTGCAGTGAGGTGACAGTGATATCAACCCTGCTGCTGGTTTTATTACATTTGATTCAAATGTTCACTCCTTCGTTGATGTTTTCTCTCATTAGTGTATTTTGGCTTTTACAAGGAACTCCCTCCTCTTGATGTGTGCAACATAATTGATCAAAATTGTTATTGAATGAACGCCAGCAACCTTGTACCTTTGAAATGTGAACACACAGAACCCTCACGCAATCACCCACATTACTCATAACTGTGAACAAGGTGTTTTTATGTTTTGAAACAGGATGTGACTGGTTGAGAAGTTGAGACAGGGATTCCTATTCAAACAGGTTCATTCATTTACTTCGAGGTGTTTACTGTGTAACTCATCGGGGCTTCCATGACGACCACATGCTCCGGCAAGTGAACGTGGATCGGAGCCAAAAACCAAAGGCCTCATCGGGAAACGGCAAAACAGAGACATGTGAGACACATGCACACATTTAATCGCTCTCCCAGGGAAGAGAAAACAAAGTGTGCATGTGAAGAATTACAAAACAACAAGCAGCTCCTGCATTCAAATATTTGCCGTTATTATTTCAGTTGAGCTTTAGGAAATTTCCCTTTTGCGGGGCAGATGGCGAGATACAATATAATCTCAGCGGCTTCTCTAATTAAACCTAATTAATTGGTACTTGACAGTTTGTTCTGAATGCCCGAGGCTTTTCAACTATACCGCTGAAAACAGGATTTACAAAGCTATAAATAAAGCTTTCATGGATTCAGTCACATCTAATCTAGGTCTGATATTATATGCCAGCGACATGGCGGCTCTGACAGCCGGAAATAGTGCAGAGATTCACAGGGCGCAGTGGTGGAACTAAACTGAAGATAAATATATGGATCTTTGAAATGTCTTTGCTTTTGGTTGGATTTCATTTAGTTCATCTAGAGAACTAAGAAGTAAATTCATGATATTCGCAACACTACATGTCTTTATTAGTTTATTGTTCCACTTTTGTTATAAAACACTCAATAATCAGAGTTTTTCAGCTTTACATCTATTTCATACTGCCATACTTAACATTTTTGAAGGAATATTTTCCTATTGAAATGAAAGGACAGAATGTTCAAAAACAATTCAACTACTATTTCAGTTTCAGCTAGAGGCTTCGTTCGAGCTTTAGCCATTCTCTTATATCACAGCTTTTTGATATCTTGATTTTGAGTCATCGATGTTTAAGTTTAAGCATTATTCTTTCATTATTATTATTGTGTTTATATTGTTTTTTATATAACATATACATAAATAACTCTTATTTCTATTACATATTTTTTTCAAAAAACATTGAATCCTCATGTTTGAGAAGCTGGTTTATTCGACCTGTTTGCTTAAATAATTACAATATTTATTAAAAAAAATTTTTTATTACATTTTCCAGTGACTAATCATTCATGTTAGTGTTTCAACTCCAGTAAACACCTTCACTGGTGCTGTTATTGGCAAATTCATTCTCGGGGAAAAACCCAACTGGTGTGATGTCTGTCCGGGTGCAAGCAGCAGATGCTGTGCCTTCCAGTCACCGGTTATCCAATATGATCCCATACCGTTTCCTCTCTGCTCTATAGATGCTCCATATGCAGTGCATGACGGGGAGATAATAATGACAGGGGTGATGGTGGAGGTGGGGGTGGGTGCGTGCCGGTGTTGCTCGGTCCATCTGGGCTCTGTCATGCAGATCAGACTTCAGCCCTTCAGGATAACAACTCATCTCCCCTCACGTTCACACAACCTTTACGCCTCACTGAACCACCTAATAAGACTCCTTGTGCATCCACTGGTTAATCGAGCGACCTTAGAAGTTCTGTCTTATATTGCTTGACTTTACTTGACAGAATGTATACGTCTCAAATACATGCTGCATTTATGGCAACATACTAATTGGATACATAATTATTAGAGGACGTAGAGCAGGTCGTCTTTTTGACAAAAGGTCGGTGGTTCGATCCCAGTCTCCTCCATTCCGTGTGTGGAGGTGTCCTTGGGGAAGGCGAGTTTGCATTATATAAATACAGACCGTTTACCGTCATCTCTGAAGATGAAATGAGTGCGTTATGTATTTACTTTGCCAGCCAGCAGCTGTCCTCCCTCCTCTCGCTCCTTCACACACTTTCCTCCTTCCTCTCTCTGCTTCTTTCTTTTCTTTTTCTCATCCTCTCCCTTTTGAATTCCCAGTGGCCCCGGCCATTATTCTGGGTTTGTTTTGCGCTTGTGCTTGGCTGACAGACAGCGGTGGTGTAAGGCTCTCTCTGCTAAACGCTCAGAGTTTCGGGACGGCCAAGGGTGGTGTAATGAAACCCTGAGTCAACCGGGACGTGTCTCTGTTTCACTGTGGAACATTTCCTAACGCAGACGTTGGGCCAGTGGTGTAGAAATCGGTCGCTGGTGAGGAGTCACAGCGACTTCTTTCTGTTTCCGCCTATAATGAGCCTCCATGTGGTTCAGAGTGTGGTAAACTTAGGTTTCAACACATTTAAAACCAGCCCCTGAGTGGAATTCAAACACATGACGCTGAGGTGAAGCTGAAATCGGCTTTCCACTGAAATTGAAGCTGCGTCATTTGACCACTCTTGATTTTCTTCATGAGAACTGGACGATTTGAAAGCGGTGGAATCTCACGGTGGAAATAACCTTCTTACTTAATGGATCTGCATCACTTAACCCCCTGACGTGCTCAAAGGGATAGTTCACCCAAAAATAAAAATCTCCTAATTATCTACTCCCACTATGCCTTTTGGAGTTTCATGGTTAAACAGCGTTGCGTCCAAATCCAATACAATTGAAGTAAGTTGCGACCACAACAGGATTTGGCTGCAGCGCTGTTTACGCCTGAAACTCCAAAAGTGTTTTTACGGACTCACACACTTCAACCCACCACCTTCATCGGCATAGCGGTGAGTAGATAATGAGTGAATTTTGATTTTTGGGTGGACTATCCCTTTAAACAACAGAGGGCCAGTTTCCCAGTGACAGTTTCATCACATCAACAGCGCACTGGAACCATCTTGCCGATGTGCTTTCTCATGTGAAATGTTAGCCCCACATTAGGCAATTTCTCCTCAAAGCGAACGCTCATAATTTCACCCCCACACAATATCCTCTTCCTCCGACAGAACAACCAAAGACGATTTGCTGAGCCATTAAGCCGCGGTAATGAAATAAACACCAGTGTGAAAAATGATTTCTATCACTCCTGTCCCCATAGAGTCTGATCTGTGCACAACAACAAACACATTTAAGCAGCTTGACATCCAATTAGACTCGGCTGAGATCAGAGGGACACTCTGTCAACAGTCTAGACGTATTGTCCATTCAACCCCTGTATGACACTGATACCAGGGTTGTCTTCCAGATGCACCCACATCAGCAGCTAACCAGCAGAGATGTCCCAATGTTGTCTCTGCTTTTACTGGGACCGATTCAATGAAACCTTTAAAACGTAATTTCAGCATCTACAAGAGTTCTCATCATTCGCCTCAAGCCCACGGGACACTTACATCAGATTGAGGGTAAAAGAAAGATATTGCTCAAGATTACTAGGAATTAATCAAACTTTATCTCAAATCATTTTTGTGATGGTTTCACCCAAATTCAACATTTCAGGGCAGTTTCTTCAGGCTGTGGCCAAAGTGACAACTCATCGCAGAGCAGAAATGTAATTATTAATAACAAAAGTATTGACTTTGTTCATTAGAATTAGAAATAAAACATAAAGGATAATTTGAGATTTATTTTTTAAGTGTAAGTATAATGAAATAAAGAAAAGAAAATGTAAATTGGATGAAGGAATCTCATTTAGGTTGGATTTTAAAGAAGAACATTTTTAACAGATGGTAAGCTTTTGTCTTTGTCCATTTAAGTTTGTCAGGTCCGATATTATGGAATTGTGCACGTTCTATTATTTGAGTGGCTCAATGGGAGAGCTAAATAGAACGGAGCCATAACGTTTAAAATGTAGCCCAAACTATTTGTTAAAGGCAAAAAAGAAACAACTGTTAAACCGATCTGATCAAACCTTCTGATTACAGGATAAGTGTTTTCTTACTCACAAAGATCTAAAAAGAATCCAGACTAGATCCAGTAAGTCAGCAGCCTACTTATAAATATATCAGTAGTAGAAGTAAACAAAGGAAGTTTACCACGTTAGAATCTGCCTCAGATTTATAAAATGTTTGTCATCCTCTGCCTTTAAAGAGGAGAGTAAAGGAGTAAGAATAAGAAATCTTGGCGTGACATTAATCGTGATAATAATCTTCTGCATTTTGACTGAATTGAAATATGTACATATCGTGCGATTGTTTTGGTTATTAGGTATTTCTGCTTTTTTGCACTTCTCTTCCTGTACCTGATTTGTGTCACACAATATCACGCATCTCAGCATGAAACATGAATTAACTTAGTTCTGCATTTCTCTGCAAAACTGACAGCAACTGGTTTGGGAACTTTCAAAACTTTACTGTATTAATGGAAATTATATGTTACAGTACAGTATAAGAAGAGACACTACATTAACTGTAATAAAATTGCGAAAAAACACAAAGTACTGGATAGCGCCAGGAATTTTAATTACATAAAAGCTCATTGAGTCCTTAAAACAAACGTTATTAATTCCACTGTTTCCTGAAAACATACATTTCCATACAACAGTTTGTATTATTATTTTCCTTCTTTGTTGCTATTGAGCTTCATTATTACTATTATAACTATTATTATTATTACTATTATTATTATTGTTATTATTATTATTAGTATTAGTGGTGCTAGTAGTAATAGTTGTAGCAGTAGTAGTAATGGTAATATGTAGTTAATTGTCCAATTTAATACAAAGTTTCTCCTTTGTTGCTATTGAGCTTCATTAGTATCATTATTATTATTATTATTATTATTAGTAGTAGTAGTAGTAGTAGTAGTGGGTCTCTAGTAATAGTAGTAGCAGTAGTAGTAGTGGTAATATGTAGTTACTTTTCCAATTTAATACAACGTTTCTCCTTTGTGGCTTATTGTTAAAATAATAATAACAATAACTATAATTTATATAAATTGTATTGTTATTATGAATTGTACTATTATTAATATCTATGCTATGATGTTTGTTTCTCCCTCTACCTGTGAGGCGCATCTGTCCTCCCTCCTGCTGACGTCAGAGCAGCAGCAGTGGGAACCAGCAGCAGATCTCTGAGGAGGAGGAGCAGTCAAAGTTTGACTTTCCCACAGCAGCAGAAACACTCTCTCACTCAGGAACCAAGAGGCAACTCGGAGACTGGGAAGTAGTGACCAAGCGGAATATCTCTCTTGCGTGGTGGACATGGAGTGACCCGGACCCGGTGGGGAGCTTTAGTGGGAACCAGACGAGCCTCACGATGGAAACCAGTTTGGTGAAGTGGATCAGTCTCACCTCTGTGCTGTGGCTGGGCTGCTGCGCACTGGCGGAAAAGAAAGGTATGTCCGCCAGACATTATTACGACATGTACGTGGCTGTGGGTCGGGAGTTAGGGGAGAAGACTTTCGCTTTCCCACTTTACTCTAACAAATCACACAAATCTCAGACAGTCTCTCCAAAAAAGAAAAACAGAAAAAGCTCAGAGGGAAACATGATCCCGGCGCTGAAAAGTTTCTCCCAGTCTCGCCGGGACCTGGTAGAAATGCCACAGAGGCTCCAGAGAAGTTTTACGCACATGACTCACCAGCAGTGCACACACAGACGCGGGTTCGAGGGGGTGGGAAATGTTGAATTAGCTAATTGGTGGAATGCGCAAAGACGCATCTGTGCCACAGCCACGGTGACTCAAGTACGCAGCTTCGCACCACGTTGGTGATGATGATGGTGGTGGTGATGATGAAGATGATGCAGGGAGGGAGTGTAGATTGTGCAATTTATCTTCTTCTTTCTGGGCTGTGCGTTTTTATTTCATCCTCATATCGTTGTTTTTATACTCTGACCCGTTTGTAGGCAAAAATAGAAGCAGAACTGGGCCATGCTGTCACCTTCAAACACACTTAAAAGTACACAAGTAACTTTTTCTCATCCTCACAGCCTCACACAACCACAGACTCACATTAGAGATGAGGTCTGGCAGCTCTTCCCAATGATGTGTTTATTTTTGCCCTGGACTCGGAGCATCCTTTGACATGATGAGATGCTGCACGGTGCATCTGGTCCTCAGAGGAAATTAGATGAAAATGTGAGAACAGGCCTTTCATTCTTCATCTTGCACAGATGATAGAGAGCAGAGCGGCTGCAGCGAAAGTATGAAAACAAGCTGCTGAGGACAGAGGAACAGGGAACTCTGATTCTCTGGCTTTTGGCTCGGCCCTGACGTTAAGGTCAAACAACTCTTATTCTAATGGCACAGCAGTGTTTTGACTGTTACTTCAATTTCTCTCTGAGCAGCTGAGATTTCAGGGTCTCTAACCGGACACCTCACTATACAACCCACATTCCTATTTGACTATACCCGCAAGGTACACCCTTGCACCCCAGTGGTTAGACTAAGTGTTGTTGTAAGATTAAAAGCTGAAAACTACTACGACTGACTGCACATGTACGTCGGAGGGAGTCGCACTCCGTTCAGGCCAGATGTCGGCAGAGAAAGTGACCACATCTCTTCAGTCCCTAATGAATTTCAACTTCCTCTTCTCATGAATCATCACTGTCAAGTCTTGTTCCTCCATATAAGCAGATGAGCACAGTGTGTGTGTGTGTGTGTGTGTGTGTGTGTGTGTGTGTGTGTGTGTGTGTGTGTGTGTGTGTGTTTGTCGCCACCAGCGCACGAGCAAGTTGCATCTTTCCTGTCCGCTCCGACCAGCCACAGCCAGTGCTGGTTTTCACAGGACCATAACAAATCAAGAGTGTTTGTGAGCCAAAAAAGACAAGAGTCCCTAAATATTTCTGGGCGTCTAAACAAACCAGACGGAGCACAGCAGCAGCAGGTCTCCCACAGTAAATAAGGATTATGGGAATTTTTCTAAGTCCAGAGAATTTTGGAGTTGAGCAGCTGTAAGGAGAGTTACGGTACGCAGCGCAGTTGTGTTTAATTACCTCATTTTTTGAGACTGATTCAATTTCCAGCGATATGCAAGGTTCAGCCATCTGGTCCGACAGGTTTAGTTGTTGTTGTCCTTTTGTTTTTGGCCAGAGGCTGAGACAGATGTTTCGGTGTGGCACAACGTGGTTTCTTAGCTCATATGTGTCAACAAGATGTTAAACTCCAGTACTTTCCCATAATCACAGAACCTCAAAACCCCCAAAAGATTAAATACTAACAGATAAAGACAATTAAAGATAAATATCTAACAACCATTTGGATAATAACAGATTACAGACGTCGGCTGTTGAAGGTGCTTTTAAATACACCTAAATATAGATGTAAGAATAGATTTTTTTTAAATGTGTCATCAAAGGAGCGAGTCAGGAGCAGTAATACAACTTCTCTTTCCAGCAAAAACAAGGTTTTAAAACAAGATTCAAAATACAGTCTTGTTCTGAACTTGGTGGCAAAGCATTTCTGATATAATCCAAAAGGGTTTCAAAGGGTTTTATGAGCCTTAAAATGAAGGATAATTTCCTCAGCCCACAAAGGAGCATGTAATCCTTCGACCTATTTTAGAATCTCCAATCCGCGAGACGTGCGGTTTATCAGGGGCGGCCGACCGTTCGATCTAATTCAGCGAAGTCTGTTTGACCTGAAAGTGTTTGTGTTGCTAGGAGCCAAGTGAGAACATCTGCTCAGCTGTTTACACGTGGAAGTGACAAAAGATTGTCGAGGAGAGAAAACCTTAGAAATACACGGAGACCAGGGATGGACAAAGATAAATCTGTGTTCCAATGTTCCAATAATTTCAACAAAAACGGATCAATGAGCTGGGAAGGATAGAGAGAGAGAGGGAAAGGAAGAGAGAAAGAGAGAGATAGAAAGAGAGAGAGAGAGAGAGAGAGAGAGAGAGACATTAACAGTCATGCTCACTTTATCACAGACATAATAGATTCCTTATTTTCTATTCAATCACCATTTAACTCCTCACCTCAATAGTGATTGGCCAAATCAGAGCATAACAACTTATAGCCACAGTAGAACAGGAGGTTATAAGGTTTTAACCACTGTCTGTTTGTTTGTATAAGTGAGATCATCTAAAAACTACCTAAGCCATTACGAGGAAACTTGGCAGGAGCACCTGCAGTGGGTCCGGGAAGAAGCCAGTAAGTTTCAGGGTGTGGATCCGGATTAGGAGGCAGATCAAGGAATTTATTCATCACTTTATTCAACATTGCGAGATACATGGTGTTTTTTGACTTTGTCCCAGACTTCCCAGGGAATAATTCATGGATTTAGATGAAGAAATATCTGGCATGTTTAGGGAACTGATGTCTATGAGAGTGTTTGAAATTTGGTGCAGCTTTGATTGAATTTAAGGGAACTGTTGGGATGAGGCTCAGGCTCCGATGACGGAGGTATATATTCTGTTTTTCTTAGCTTATTTACAAAACCAAAAACATGAGCAAAAGGGGAGAAGTGTAAGTTATGGCCTGTCTGTCTGACTACTAAACATACCTTTTGAGACAGCTATAGAACAGCACTGAGTAGAGCACATATGTCCACCACAGGCCTATCTCATAATGCTGAAGTAAGTGGTAAAACATTTCCTGGATCTGCACCACAATCTATCACCAGGCAGCGGCTGAAAGGAATTGGATCCGCACCAAATCGCATACACTCATAAATATCAGTGCCCTAAAAATGCCTGATTTGTTTTAATCAGTCCCTGGGAAATTGGTGAAAATGACACTCGTTAAGAAAATGGATCTGTCCCTGTGTCGGGATCTGCCCCAAAACTTTTATTGGTTCTCTCTTGGCCCATTTCCTATTGCTGACAAACCAACAAACAATCAAGCAAATGGACAAGGGAGTCAGCAGAACCACTTTGTTGGAGGTAATAGTCGCATATTGGAAAATAAACAAGCAGGTGGCCATTACGCCCCATCAATCAGCCGCCCTCCAGTTGCATTCCTGTCATAGGGACGACATTTGGAAATGAATTTGAGTTTTGATAAGTGCAGCCTCTCCCACAGGAAGCCCACCTGTCAGTCCTCCGCTCGGCAGCGGCCTCGGAAGGTGCCTCTCCTGCGGGAGGCTCGACAGGACTCGCTGAATAATAGAAAAGCTCTTTGTCCTGTCTGCTGGCTTGCTCATTTTATTAGCTGTCATCACGTGTGGAGAGATTGTAAATAATGCCCGCAGCTTCGCCCAGCAGCTAAACCACAAGCAATAACTGCTCTGATTTATTTCCCAGATGGAAATGCTAAATGGTATCTGAATCAATCTGTGTGACTGGAGTTGTACCAGCGAGGTGATGATTAACGCTTTTTATTGTATCCTAAAATATTTCTAAACTTTTTGCAATCTTTAAAAATGCAGATCTGAGGTGAAACGGCCTCTTTAACTGGTCCATGAGTTAACCTGTGAAAGATCAAACTAATCTCAGGGACATGTCGACGGCCTAATCCTTAATACCCAGTGCAACGCTACCCAGCTCATACTGGGCACAGGATAACCCGCTTATATCAATATGCTTTTTTTTTCGGAGTTAATGGTAGTCTAAGTTCTGGACAGAATGAGATTAGAAGATAATATAAGGTGAAGGCAGATTCTACCCCCTCTCAGTTTAAATGTGCTTGCACACCTGCAAAACCTGAGCTGAATCATGAGAATATTTCACTCCTGCAGTGCGTTTTCTGTGTTCTGACTAAGTGCTTTTCCCTCTGTGTTGCGTTGGGATCTAACAAGTCAGCTTCCCTCATCATTCATCTTTTTTTTTCCATCAGTTTCAGAAAAAAGTTGTGCCTTTTCTTTTCATTAAAGCCCACTCTCCGAGGTTAGATGGACGTCGGTAGTGAAATAAAGGGTTGTGATCCTGTGTAATCCTAGAATCTCCAGTCTGCGTTTGAGGGTCCTGAGTGGCCCTGGTTCTCCCGCTGCTGGTGTCGAGGCTCGCTGCTGCTCTGACGACCTTCCCAGACTTTCATCTGCTGCAGCCATTGTTGCAAATATGGTTTTTCGGGTTTCAGGCCGTGGGAGCCGGAGGATCGTTTCTCACCATCCTCCCTCCCAGCTTTGATAAACTGCACCACGTCTGAGTGGTAGAGAATTTTTTTACGGAGCTACTTGCAAGGTGCAGGATTTTGGTTTCACTCTGGGACAATGGTGCCTCTGTAGCGAGCGAGTTATCTGGCTGCACTGATACATCTGTAGAGCAACCGAGATCTGTGCCGCGCAGCAGACGCACCCGAGGCTAGACGCGTGTCATCGGGGGGGGAACACAGCAGCGCAGCAGCTTTTGTTCTTCGTCTCACTTTTATGACTCTGAAAACGGCAAATCTATTGTGTAACCTTAAAAAATCAAAAGGCCCCGCCGCTCCGCCAGCGTTAATTATGTGTCTGGTTATTCTGCTGAGTCTAAACAAACCATAACCAATAACATTTGATGTAGTGTTTTCATGTCTGACATTAATATTTGATGGGTTAAGAAATGCTGACTGTTGCATGATTGATATGAATTATTAAAAGTCCTTGTTTTGGCCTCCCGCTCAAAGTGAACCACAGTTTATGGTGATGCAACTGAAGCAACTCACATCAGTTGTGTTAGTTTGTATACATCCAGGGAGAACGCAGCATGGAATAAGTGAGTGCATGTGGTTACTCATTGAACTGTGTTGTGTCCTTTTGTTTGCGCCTGGTGACAAAGTCATCCGCTGATTTTATGGCCTTTCCATGATCCACCGCTCGCGTGTGGAGTCTCCAGTGGAAAGAGACCCAGGAATTCAGTTTGGAAAAAAAGGCCCTCTGATATCTTCCCATCTCATCAGGTGCAGTGTCATGTTCGAGGGGAAAATAGGCCACAGCTCCAGTTGAGTAATCGAGCCTGTGAAAGTATGTCTATCTCTTAAAACTGATCTGACCTGAGGGCGCGTCGGAGACATAATTTCATCAGATTCAGTTGTTTCACCTTTAGCGTAACCGTTTTTTGGAAAAAACATGACCGTCACTGTTAATTCCCACGTTCTCATGGATGCCAAAGATATTGATGGATCATTAGCTGTGTTTATTAGTGCCTTTTATATTGGAGCTATCAACTTGGCCACAGTATAACAACAAAATATTTTTTTAAGTAACAAAGAGAGCTACTGTATTTTTCAGAAACTTTATCCACAAGTATTTTAATAAGCAGTTAATTTACATTTTTGAAAGCAGATTGAAACCTTTAATTCATTTTTAAAGAAAAAAACACAACAACAATAACATTTCCAAGCTCAAGTTTCTCAGATGTAATGTGCTACATCAGTTAAACTGATTAAACTGTTACCCTCTGTAAATAATTGTTTTATGACTTTAAATATAAATCAAACCAAATCATATCATTCGTTATCTCAAGGTATTTAATATAGTGAGCTTACAATATTATAGAGAAAAGGTTCCCACTGTCAGGTGTTGATATAAAAGGAAAAATCTGGAAAGTAAAGTAAGTTTGACGAAACATATTTATGCATATTTCATTTACCATGAGTGTGTACTTTATTTCAGTTTTTGAAGAGAAGTTCCCACTGGAAATAGCAGAAATACAGGGATGGAGCAAATGCATGAACTTAGCTTGATTTCTGGGTTCCTCTTTTCATTGGCTGGTGTGGTATTTTTTCCTTTACATTCATGCCAGTTGTAGAAAGTGAAACATTTCTTGCCAGTTAAAATCCCTTCTGAAGAAACCTCATGTTTTTCATTTGTTTGACGAAGCAGTTTTCAAACGCGTCTTGTCAAACTGGAACTGCTGAAACAGTAAGTCGGCTCTAGTAGCGAAAGGTAAAGATGGAAAGTGGGCACTGAACATGTTTCCATCCTGGAGGCTTTCAGCTTGCATGAAAACCCTGAATCTAAGACACTGTGAACCCAGCTCAAGAGCATTCAGTCTGAGGCCCTTTTTCCCCTTAGACACAAATAGCTGGTTCATTTGTTTTCAGGGCTGAGCTGTACGGATCATCGTGTCATGATGCAAATGTAAAAGATGTCAATGAGATGGACTGAGGAGGTGCACTGATCTAAGGAAAGGGCTGAAAAACAGGAGAGTCAAGGATAGACAAACAAACATCAGAGGGACGGAGAGAGATCTCTGACTTCGGAATCCGTGCCCTCGCTCATTTGTTCATCAAAGAGGCTTCAAGCTGCTTCAGGTTAGTGCGAAAAGTCAGAAAAGACAAGAGCCTGTTTGCACCATCCTGAAGAACTTGTGTAGGCGTGGCATTTTCTCCAATGACCCCCAGGTCAGCCTGAGTAGCAGTGCTTCAAACGGGAGGAATCCCCTACAGGGAGAAGAACAATAGCTTCATCAACAAACGTCCCATCGCAGAACATTTGAGAAGAGGGCGCCGGTCGAAGGGCTGGCGGCTGATCTCTGAAGCTGGCTTCCCTCAGCCTCTTCCTGTGTGGTCCATTGGCCCAGTAAACTAAATGTTGCACTCTGTGCCGTGAGTCATTGTTAATGGTTTGGACCTTGTGGTACATGCAAGTTCATTTGTCCAATTTTTGCAAATGAATTCCTGCATTTGTCAAGAGCTATTGTGATGGAGATCCACAATGTTTAATTTGTAATTCCCCTCTGCAAGGTAAAGAGAGGAGGAAGGAGGGGGCTTCCTGCCTCACATCCTGATTAAAAGGATGTTGGAGTTCTTTAACCTGAAGCTTGAAGCTGTTTGGTTTGGCTCCGCTCTCGACTATTGCTTAAAGGTTTGACTTTTTCCAAATGCCAACAATGGAGTGTGTAAGAGTCATTGACGTAAAGTTGTTCAGCTTAACTTGATATAGATTTACTGCAACTGAGGTTTAGGGTGAATATGATTGAACTGTATTTGTTTCATAATTATTTCGGCGGTTTGAGATAAGCCAGATCAGACTTGTCTGTCAGTTTTCTTTGCTCGGCTACCTATGAAAAAGTGTTTTCTTAGCCAATGTCATTATAGCATTACATGCTTCATGGCACGGGTGTGGCAGAGTGGCAAAGCGGAACATAACTTTCCAGCAGGGTATTTATTTAAAAGGCAAGTAGGAAAAACAATTGCATAGATTTTGTAATAAATTTCAAGTGAGCTAAAATATGAGTTGTTATTAAAACAAACTCTTGAAATCATCAGGGGATTGAATGAACTACTGAAATTCAAACTTCCCAGCATGCATTGTTTGAGGGTGACTCCTTTCTGAGGAACACAGATAAGGAAATACAATCCAAACATGAAACTGCTTATCATGACTAATGTGTGACTTTTTTTGATCTGTTGAAAGAACAACTTGTATTTGACTGTGAATGAGGTTCTTACGATTGGTTCTTGGTAAAACCTCCTTTTACCGAGCAGAGTTTCTCACGAGCAATGTAGACATGTGCAGCCATGCAGAATGACTTGTTAACTGATACCTGTATGGCCTCCAGGTTATAGTCTAGACCCCTGTCACATCCTAGAATGTGCCTGGTAGTGACATGTTGCAGAGTGCAAAGCCTGAAGTTTCCTGGCATACACTGTGCCTGTTGTGGTTCAGTTCCCTGTGCTCCCTAACAGGAGAAAAACGTTAATAAGGCTAGAAGTTAGGTAATGCACATGGGGAAAGGGGCAGGGTGCCAAATAAGATAATGGGACAACATACACGACTGAGAAATAAGAAAAAGAGGAAATGCATGAGACCAATGTGTAGGCCATACTTGAATGAATGTCTCCTTCCCTGCAGAAACCCCTAAGTCTTTGGACAAAAGGTTCTTTATTTGGGGCTTTGTCGTCTTCTCTGACACATGCTTATCTGTCCACCCTGACCTTAACGTTCCTTGTAGACATGACTTTACAGCCCTGTGTCAACAGTGGGGAGAAAGGATCCCTGTTCGCTGGAAGTTATAAAGGCTGAGGGGGGAACTGAAACTATTAAGTTGTCTTTGAGCTTGATGTTGACTCAGGACAACTGATCCTACATACAAATATCAGAAAAATACCACATGCATTGAAGTAGCAAAAAGAAAGGGTGTAATGGAGTCTGGAGTTTGGTTTGGACTTTGTTTTTTGAGCCACAGTTGGGTTTATAGTTTACCAAATAAATCACTGTATGGGAAACTGTTAAAATATGTTCAGTTCTTTGGAAACTGTTCCAATATACTTCCTGCATTAGTTTTTCAGGTTCGGCCAAAATCATGGACCCTGGTTTCTTCATATGAATGGTTAAGAATCCACAAAGTTATTACATTTCATACTGAAAGGGACATGAATGTTCGTATCACATTTGATCTCAGTCTATCCAACAACTGTGGAGTAATTTCATTAAAAATCCAAACTGTTATCACTAATCACTAATGGTGTGATTCAACATCTGGAACCATGGACCTCTGTAACTTTGGATGTGTTGAGCTGCCAGCTCAGATAATCACAAATGCTTAATCAGGTAGTTTAGTTTATGCCTAAATGTTTGTTTCTTCATTGACCTGTAAAGTTTTATAAGTACAATGTGCGTTATTTAATTAAATTAACAATGTTGTCAATGATTACCAAGATGCCATTATCAAATCCTTATGACAGAGAAATGTAAGTGAGGCTTGATCTATTTACAATTTCACCATAACCTTTATAAAAAAGAAAACATATACAGTACAACCGAACATGCAGAGTTTTAAAATAATATAGACATTCTTACATGAATCTTAACTTGAATGCATAGGCTACATGTTTTTTTTAATAAAAACATAATATATCATATCTGCAAACAGATATATGAAAGGTTTATCAGGGAATATTTCAATAAATCCTTCCAGCTCTAGTGGGAGTAGTGTTCCTGCATCAGAAAGCCAACATCACCTATCAGGGAGGAGATGATTGTTCATGATAGCGTCATCGAGGCTTGGCTCGGCTACAGATTTGATCTGTAACTCCCCCAGCACTAAAACATCACACTCAACAAAACGCCCCTCGTGCACTATACCTGCTCTAATTACCTAATAAGATTCAACAACACCAACGCTTCGTTGAGCCCAGATTTAATTTCCTGGTGGGACTTTGAGCGTAACATCTTCATTACCTCATGTTTTCATAATTGAAGCCAGAGGCCTGTAAAAAAAGGGATTCTGTTTGCAATGTTTCCGTCTATAAAAAAACAGACGGAACTGCTTCTCTACTTCTTTCCACTTAACCATTAAGGGAGGCCATATATTTAGAGCACATGCTCTCGCAATGCATCGTATCACAGCCCCACGACACTTAAAGCATCACGGATAAATGATCAATATTTGCTGCTCTCTCCTTTCATATTCATAACAAACCACTTTAGCTTCATATCCGTGTGGCTCGGAGTAGAAAGGGTTCCCTGGTAGAAATACCCTGGAGTGCATAGTTGAACTCGTGCCAGGCAGCAAGGATTAGCCCTGGGGACCAGCAGTATATCCACTGCCTCAACAACCTCTTCCTGAGCTGATTAAACAGGCAGAGATTTTTTTTAATATGAATCCACTTGTTTTTTTTTATCCAAGTATTATTGCAATAATCAGGCACCCTCAACATTTCCAAGAGATTAAAAATGCTCAAACCCTATTGTGTTATGAGGTCAAAAGGACATAAAAACAAGCGACTAAATTAGATTTTGTTTTTAAACCAGTCTAGCAGGAGGTATTTTAAATATGCATGTTGAACTGGCAGAAGAGAAACTATTGTAATTCTGCTTTGAAAAGTCAGTATATTTTGAGTTACTTTTTATGTGCTAATACCTCCAACAAATGAAGTGATCTGAACTGTCCAAGACTTCTGCTGGGTTATAAATGCTTGGCACCTGTTAGTCGATTGAAAAACATCCGAAATGAGATCCAGGATTTGGAGCTGGAAACATCATTTAATCTGCTTTTCATGGTTGTAATGGACAAAACTATCTCACCACAAGGTCTGTTTCAGAGTTGCTCCAGCGCTTTTGATCGTATCGCACAATTTTTCATGGAAGATTTGCTCAGTTGTCATGGAATCGTAAATCTTAAAATGTCCTCCTTTTGTCTGTGCACTTCGAGGCCCCTCATGTCAACGATTGCTTGAAAGGTCAGACTGAAACTTTATTCTCAACCCTGGAAATAGGGGTTGACGAAACAATGATCTATTTAGTAGCTGTTCCGGAGCTTTGAATCATATCACAGAACAGAGTTTTCCCAAATGCCCTTTGAGCACTCGAAGGATTTCTTATCCATTTTGGCTTAGAAGTTGACACAGAAGTTTACTTTGGAGGATGTAGTTGGCAAAACTTTAGTGGAAGCAGAGGGAGACAGAGTGATATGATCGAGGGCTCCAGAGCCGCTAGAGAAAGAACCCATCGGTGAGACCGTCTCATCCCATGTTGTTTCTAGAATGAACTTTCAATCTGAAAATATTCATTTGGCAATTTGTAATGTGTAATATGAGGCAACTACAACTGCACTCAGTAGAGTGGAAACCAACACCAAGGCCGAACAGTCCCCTTATATTAAAACCAGTCCTAGTTTCACAGAACGTTTCCCAGGGTTCCAGACCTATTTGTTGCCATATTGCGGCAAAAGCTAAATCTCTATGAAACCACATTTAGATTCACTTGAAACAGATGTGGATCTTCACAAAACAGTTCATACTTATCGATACCAACACCCTTAACACGTCTGCATTTTTTCATTAAGACTCACGTAATTCTCTTGAGTAATAAATGAAAATGTGGGAAACGCCCTATCCCTCAATGTTTAAGGAAAAACATTAAAAGGATTCCTGGATCCATCCCCTGATCCGGGCCCAAACCAAAACTTAATGGTTTCTTCCCTGATCCTTCAACCAATTTTCTTCCAGTAGTCTTCAAATAATTAAACTAACAGAAAAAACAACCACTGATGAAAGTTAACGTTGACTCTATTTTCCGTGTTGTGAGACACACACACTGATTCGGAGCCAGGGTCCTTGTGTTCAGCAGTGCAGCCGATAGCAGGATAAGGCTCTCGTCTGCCAAGTCTGATGCGTTTGATGACTGACGCAAAGCAGCAAGGCCCCAGGTCGTGCTAAAGCCCCTCTGTGTCTCCGCAGTGAGGGAGCGTCCTTGAAACAACCACCCTCCTCAGTCATAATGGTCTAAAACAAGCTAACGCATTGTTTGGGAGCTTTGCTAACCATATGTGATGTGCTGTTTTGGTCAGGAACCGGATAACGCCCTGCACGTTAACAATGGGAGAAATCTGAGCTGTGGGCTTGTGGGAGAGGTGTCTGATGCAAAACTGTCAGTTCTCGCCGTTCACACTACTATAGCATAGATAGAGTTGTTCTGAATATACTCTCAAGTTTATAACTGAACACTTGGCAGTGGCCCCCTTGATGCATTTCAGGCATTTCAGTTTGGTGTGTCATCAGGAAGACGTCGCTGAAGTTTTCTCAGCTTTCCTGTGCAAATTAAATCGGTCATGCTTTTGGCAAGGACAACGCAACATGTAACAAAATACCCTTCCTGAGTGCCGAATATTACGAGAGCTCCTCTGCTGTACAAACTAATTCCCCCCGAGCTGCATTTGTCCCTGACTTTGGGCCTCTGCCAGCGTGGATGAGGAAGAAACTACTCATCAGTGGATTTCAGAGCCGGCTGATTCCGGACGCAGAGGTTGAAATGGTGAGTAAGGGATGAGCAACAGAGCTTACTAACGCGAAACCCTGGGGCTTTTGTAGAATCTTCCTTTTATGGGATCCCTCTCTCCGAAGACTTCAGAGTCACTTCAGAGCCGACGAAGGCAGGAACAGAGTCGAGCAGCGGTCAGACCTTCACAGAAATGAGCCTGTCAGCAATCGGGGCTAAAATAAGAAACCCTTAAGCAGAAAGGCGACCTCAAAGAGCATCTATCTCCTTTGTTGGGATGAAGTGAGGAGTGCAGGGACTGAGAGTTATCTGTCCTATCTCTGCTGGGCTCGAACCTGCTCTGTGCTGGGAATGCTTAAACCAACAGGCTGATTCCCGAATCCCAGCTGCTGTCTCCTGCTGGAATGATGTGTCAAACGTGTGGGATTCTTTGCTGGTGGTGGTTGTTTTTCTTGTCTTTTTGCCTCCCTTCTTCCTCTGCTTTTCTTTTCCATGCACGGCTCAGTGGCGATTGTTGGAAAGAGGAGAAGGAGGAGGAGGAGGAGGAGAGGGCTGGGGTGGTGGGGCATTGAACGAGCGAGTTAGCAGCAGTGTGCTCTCCGCCCACTCCCTCTCCCGTCTTCCTCTCCGGCTTCCTGTGGGATTGAAGAGGAGTATGGTTTTAACAGGGAAGGAGATGGAGGAAAGGTGGAGGAGGGGGGTTGTCTTGGCGAGAGCGGTCCTCAATGGGGAGAATGTGTGGACGTGAGGAAGTGGGTCGACTGTTTGCACGTCATTAGGAATTTAAATGGGTCCCGGGGTAACGGGGGTTGTGTGAGTTTGGGGGTAACACGAGTGGGATTAGTTGAAGCGCTAATGGACTTTCCAACCGGGCGTGTGGGAGAATCGTCTGACTAATGATGAGTGTAGCGTGAGGATGTGGGCCCCATCATGTGAAGCCCCATGTATGTTGGTCACAGCTGGAGAGGAGTGGGAGCGCAGTTTGAAATATTTACATTCATCCAATGTGAGGAGCAACACGTAAACGTTAATGCCTCTCCTGTCGTTCGTGATATTTACATCTCATAGGTGTCACAGTGGGTTCAGGAATACATTGACTATTGAGATATATGTTCAGTATGTTGATGATTCACGGCAGTAGTTAAAACAAAAACCAGTGTGACGGCAAATACAAGATCCTCATGTCAGCCAGTAAAATCAATATTTTTCTACATGGTTCTCTGAACATTTGCTCACTTATCTCCTTTGGGAGACAAAAGCAGCGCGACAAACTGTACAAACAACATTGGCCGCAATACCGAGGTCCCGCCCACACACGTGCTCGACCAATTGCGAATCAGTCTCAGCTGTCAGTCATGACGTTTCACTCGTTACACGTTTAACTGGTTTTGTCACATTAAATATATAATCAAACATATTTACTGGAAAAGGTAGCACTTGAACAAACATCGGTGTCATCTAAAATGATTTGACATGTGTTTTGACCATTTACGTTTGGTCCGTGTCCCATTAATAACATGGAGAAGAAAGGGTTTATGACTTATGCTGCGGCCACTGTTGGCTTCACTTGGCTTTGGACGAGTCCATTTTGATATGCAGTCAACGATATTCACACATAGAACTGACTCAGAAAGACATTAGTTCATGCACTCTCTGTTCTAGTATTTTTTACTTCAAGTGTCTGACGCCAGAACAGTAAAATACTTCACTGTGTTCACCAGCTGGCAGAAAACTTTCTGTCCACCATTTGATGCTGGGCAGGCCATGTTCAGTAGGTTTATCACAGCTCCTTCACTGGAAGCAGCTGTCTGTTGCAGCTGGAAACGACGCTGATGAGCTGTGGGAGACGACTGCAACGAGGAAAAAGAGCTGAAAGATGCTTTAAAAGTCAATAGAGCTGCAGGAACGTTAGATTTACTGTACCAGCAACTTTCTTTCCAGAGATAATGATCTGCTGCTCTGGATTGTCGACACACGTCTGTCTGAAGAGTTTTCTTTGGAACGGCTTTCTACTGTAGAACTGTAGTTCCAATGAAAACTGTTGCCAGTGAGGTCTGTGAATCATATAGAGTCAAGGAGGTTTCTCGTTAGAGACGTTTCCTTAAAATGTTTTTCATTTTTATTAGAATTAACATAAACCAAGAAACTGTTCTCTTCAATTTTACTGAGGCCAGTAAAACCATAATGTTCAAAGAGTGAGATAATTCTTTTTTGGATTAGGTGAATCCAATGTTTTAAAAAGGTAAATTGCACAATACATAAAAAAAACAAAATAGCAGACATCTACATTCATAATCCATATGTTGTGTCTTATGTATGTAAATATACTTTTCTTTCTCTCTTTTCTTTATTTTGCTGCTTTATCTTAGCTTGACATCATGCAGTCATGGTGCTTTCATATATTTTTGTTGGTTGGAGACAGAAAGCAAACCCTATCGTTGAAAAAAACTAATAATATTTATAACAATAATAAAGTAAATGGCTTTAAAAGAACTCTGGTTCCTTGATGTGACATGGTTCTGGATGGATCTTTTCACCTCAGGGTCTCAAACCTGCTGATCCCAGTCCTCTGCAGTGTGAGTATACATGCTGTATCCTTGTGTTTGTGCAGAACCTAAATCCACGGCTTCCTCACACCGAGGTGGAGAGTAAACATTATGATGGGCCCGGCCTCAGGTATCTGGAGTGTCTCACTGACGGCTGGAGAGCACTTTTCAGGGGCCGCGAGTAAACACCAGGCTTCTTGCTCTTTATTTGGTCACTTTGCTCTTAACAGACTAAACTTCACAGACTGAGATCCGACTGAAGTTGGGGGGGGGGGCCGGACTTGCGTCGTCACCGGGGGGGGCGAATGTGACGTGTTCAGCAGGAAGCTCTGGTTTGCTTGCGTTCTACAGCTGGACACTTTAAGGTTTGTCCCCCTTTGTAAGCCTCCAGGGAGACATCGGCCACATTCATACATCAAGTGTGAAGCTTTACACCCCCCCCATCCCCCCAGTTTGACCCCGCGGCCAGCCGCTGCATCCTCCACCAGCTCAGTCAGTCAAACCGCAAAACTCGCCTTCCTTCATCGCGTTTTCTTCCCCCCCTCTCCACCCCCACCCCTTTCACTTCCTTTCCATCAGTTCTCTTTCTCCAATAGAGCAGGATTTATATCCTCCTCTTGTCCTCCTCCCCTGGAGACGACAATCAGCTACCATCTGGTTCAGCATCGGCCGGGGTAGATGCATGAAACTGACCCTGGCGCAGAGATCAACTTCCTGAGATGTCAGAGGGACCTATGTTGTTGCATTCACTGGGAATAGGGAGGGAAAGTCATGGATGGAGGGGGGGGGGGGGTATCCTCCGGACCCTCTTTTCTTTTTCTCTTTTAAGGCCCCAAGATGTTTTCTCTAAGGGATTGATGCATCTCCCACGCAGAGGAAGGGAGCAGGATATCAGGAATTTCTAAGTCCGAACTACAAAGTGTGTTTATGTGAATGCAGAGAGCACATACGAGCACTTGTTCTGCTGGTTTTGTCTTTATGGGACATTTGATCCCTCATTTCCTGCTGAATCTCGGCCAGTCAGAAAAATATAGGAGTAGGAAGTATGAGCTGATTGCACAGAAAGAATACAGGAAGTGAGTTTTTTTTTTGTTAACACACTGATAGTAGGCTTTGGCAGATTTATGCTTCCTTGAAAATCTGGAGGTCTGGAAATTTGAGTAAGTATAACCCCAAGGAGCCTTATAGTCTAAAACTGAGGCCAATAAAAGCTGATAGTGTGCCCCCCCCCCCCCCATCTCTCATCTGCTTCCTCTTGCTGTCTGCAGAGACATATGAGGGGGGTTAACCATAATTTACCTCTAAATAAGGGAATTAATCTCGGCATCGATTTGTTATCAGCAGAGGAGCACTGCAGATTGTGTTACATAAGAGACTTTGCCGTAATGCCGTTGAGTCGGAGAGAGAAACAAACAAGTCGTGTCAGTTCGCATTGTTACTTCCCTTTAATTATATCTAAGATTTCAGGGAACGTAATTATCCGACTCTGGACACAGCGTAATTGAATAGCGGGGTCGCGAATGAGAGGAAGCGAGCGCGGCATTGCCTTCTCTGTCCGTCTGTGGAGCGATATGAAGCATGATGATTTCAATGTATAGCAGATGGCTCAGCGCACGGAGGGAAACCATTAGATGGGTTTGAGGAGCCATCGTCTCAGTTTGGTTTACAGTCACTATTTCCTCTCAGAGACGAGGTTTCAGCCAGATATACAAGGAAAGAAAGAGAGAGAGACCTCCAAACGTGAATTTATGGTTCACTTTGACCTTTTTTCCTCTTTGGTTGCGTTTGATACTCGACGTTGTACATTTGATCTCGCCATGTTTAGTCAGTGCGTCCAAAGTGTTTACTGTAAATTTCGTCTGCCGTGACTTTGGTTTTCTACTCTGCTTCACTCGTTCCCTTGTCCTCTGTCAAATTATTTCTCTTCAGTTCCAAAGTTCAAAGAAAAGCTTTTGATTTTACAGTTTGATGCCAACAACAATGTGCAGAGTAATACAAATCAGCTTGAATTGCATATATGCAACCCAGTGCATAAAATGCTTCTTTCCTGGGAGAGGCTGAACCTTCTTAAGCCGTAATTTATAATGTTGTTTGATTGGATTTCATTACGTTGTGAGTTTTTCTTGCGGTTTTAACATTTCCGTACAAAAAAACAACATAAACACTGAATGGTAATATTTATGTTATCGTTCTCTGATTTACATCTTGGGGAGAATTACCAGTCTTCTCTCTCAGACATGAACTCCTGAAAATGTTTCATTCTCACTCACAGTCCCTACGGATAACTTCAGGAGAACGTCTGAATAAAGCTTCATGGTATCCTGTAAATTCTCATTGATGGTGTATTATTATTATTTTTATAAATCTAACAGAACTCTCTCTATATTCTCTTCGTCAGTAAACACTTTTTATTCTTGTTCTGAACCGGAACAATAACCTAATTATCTCACAAATAACCGCTTTCACGTTGTTGCGCAGATCCAATAGCCTCGAGAAACAAATATCTGCCCAAACACACACACAATTGACTTGCAACGCTAGTCCTCAAGTAAACATCAGAAGAACGATACGCGAGCAAACATAGCAACATGCTCAGATGAGTAATGATCGGGTTTATCGAGTCTTTTGTTTGGCTCTGACATGGCTGCCGATCAGCACAGTGCAGTCCAGGGAATGCCTTATTGAACTACTGGTGTTGCGCGCACACACACACACACACACACACACACACACACACACACACACACACACACACACACACACACACACACACACACACACACACATGCACGCAGCACTGAGGCAGTGATATAATGAACCTGCCACTCCTTGCTCCTGGAGTTATCTCCTGGACATTTAGTGACGACAATTCAGCTGGAGGAAGTGAAGCAATCGGTAATTGGTCTTTGTCACAGTATTACCGTACTTGCGTCTGTGCAGGCTCCACCCTTCACATTCAAAGCAAACTGTTCTTATATGCTTGATGAGTAAAACTTGAATCACTCGCCCCGGAAAGTACAGGGTTGTGGGAACTGTTGCTCACCTGCTGTTGTCCTTCTATGAAACTCTTTATGTCAGATCTAACTCAGACATGTGAAACCAGACTTGAATCACTTGGAAAATGATCGTCTAGGACGGATTGTGACACCATCTGTCAGTTATAACTTGTGTTGCCAGGGCCTGACCTGGTTTCTTCCTCATGTGTTGCTGCCTAATGAGGAAGTCAGTTTATGCTCACAGGATATCAGGTCGTTCCCCACCTGCAACAGACGTGTGATGAAATCAGCAACTAGACGACGGGAGTGTTTACCGTGGCCGAGCGGCTGTTTGCTTGAGCAGTAGAATCGGTTTCTTTTTCTTTCTGCCTTGTGCATAACTCGAGAATGAACTTTAGGAAACTTAAAGGCATAGCTACCTGCCTTGTGCAGCCTTTACTGAACATCATAGATCAGAATCAGAATCAGAAAGTATTTATTGCCAAGTAGGTTTAAACCTACCTGGAATTTGCTCTGGTTATTGGTCCATACAATGAACATAGAAACATAATAACACAATAAATACACCACACATAAGAAAAACAATAATAATAATAATAAAAACAATATATATTTACTCACTATTAACTTCTTATTTACTCACTTTTTCTAATATTTATACAAGGTAGCATTTATTTAGACAAATATATCTATATAAAAATATATAAAAGATATAAAAAGTGAAGTAAAAGGTGAAATGCACAATGCAAAAAGCAAAACAGTGAACAGTGTCAAATTGCATTATGCAATGAAATACAGTATAATATATATAATATAATATAATTTAACACATCTTAGGGGTGTGGGGGCGGAATAAAAGTCCAAGACAGGTGGAGGTCCCGGGCCTTGTTGATAAGGCCCACTGCAGTCGGGAAGAAGCTGGTCTTGTGCCGGGCGGTTTTAGTCCTGGTTTTAGATATTAACAGAACAAACTAGTAGAGCACGAACCTCCACCAAGGCTGAGAAGTCCCCTTAAATTCAACCAAGCTGCACCAAATTCCAAAATTTTGAGGTAATCCATCCTGCAGTTTTTTGCACAATCCTGCAAAGACACAAACACAGATGACATCATTAACCTCCTTGGTGGAGGTAATAATTCAGACAGGAAACAGGCTCCATGCACGCGAGACATATGCACATAGATATACTGTATGTGGCATATCAACAAACCATTTGGGCATAATTAGCATCCCTGTTAGCAAACTGTCATCTGGGATCTCCAAATCAGATTGATTAATAGTCCCAGCTGCGCCGTCATGACAACCGTTTTGTTTATTACAGTTTGGTTTCTCAATCCAAGTAATAATTAGGGGGCTAATTGCATCTCGCATTGCTCCTCTAATTAAAACCGTCAGCTTGCTTTTGCTCGTCCGCCTCTGCTGCCCGGGCATTAGGGCCGCTGGACTGCAGGGTTCATATCAGGGAGATCCCTCAGGGACAAACTAATGAGGAGGAAGAGGAGGAAGAGGAGGGAGAGCGGGAGACAGCTGTTTGTGCCTAATTCTCCCTGATTCGATGCACCCTCGCTGTGTGTTGAACAACAACCTGAGTGAAAATGCAGAGTTTGACAGAGCATGAGAGATGATATCATGAACTTTTCCTTTCCTTCGGTCCTGAGAATCCGAAAATCCCTCAGTCACGTTAAAAGAACCGATAGAGCCCAGCGGAGTTGTTGTGAGGTGTGTCCCAGAATTCCGTGCACATGCTTTGGTTTTCCCTGCAGTCAAGAGCCGACACGTTGAGGAATGTGACCCACGAGACATTACCCCAGAACCGTAATGTCTTCTCAAATAAACAGGGGGATGAATCTCTTTGTTTTTTCTCCAGGTATTACCCAACTAAACCTATAAATCAAGACTTAAAAGAGGTAAATCGATTATTCCCTTAATAACATTACATGTGTGCAGGCGCCAGACGGGTGTTGAACAGGTGACCCTCTCCTCTCTGCCAGTCAGAACCTGTCTGACCAGCTTGGAACGACTGAATCCTGGAAACCGACCCGACACGCATTCTTCCCTTTTTTAAAACCTACATTCATCAAGCCGGCTTTTGTGTCTGCTGCACTTCTCAGTAGTGCTGACGTCCTTACACAAACATTTTGTTGCATAACACCAGATACAGGCCACAGTATCAGCCTTCAACTATACTCCTGTGAATCTCTCTATCAGTGCCTTTACTTCCTGTGAACTGTAAACTAATGAAAGTGCACGGATCAGCATCGGATTCAAGCCCTTAGCTGACATTTAATATATCGAGAACTTGATATCGGATCTGCGTCAAACAAAGCTGGATTCACAGAGACAGTTGTTAGTTATGAGTTCCCCTAAGAATCCCAGACACAAATCTCCTGGATATGTGACACACCAAATGCTTTCTCCGAAATGACACGACGCGCCTGGAGATGCTGGTCACAGTGGTTGTTTTTAACTAGCGCCGCGCAGCAGTGGAAAAGACTCCGGCCCTTGCCAGTATAAATACGGCCAGCTCGCTCTGACACACGAGCCAGGACTCGCTTTGTCGCTGAGATTTGACTCCCATTGTACACGCAGCCGACATCGCTTATTTTCACATGAAAGGCCGGCCAAGTTATGACTGCACGGAGCGGATTCACAAACAGACGCACACACAGAGACACACCCGCACACACACACACACTCACACACACACGGAAAGCGATAAATTGAGCCAATGTGTTTCATAAGCAGTGGATGTTCCAGACTGAGAGCACCAGGGAGCTTTGGATTCATGTTTTTCTGACTTTGCAATTCCACATGATGATTTACCTGCAGTGTGCATCATTTGTTTCAAGTATCATTCAAAAATGCATGAAAAACTCTTACAAAAATATCTTTCTCTGCAGTATGCCAAGGCCTCAGCAACCGGTTAAGCCTTCTGGGTTCCAAAGATGACCACTACCGGAGCACGGTGAAGACCTACAGCAACTGCACTGTGGTCCTGGAGAATCTGGAGATCACCTACATGGAGGAGCACCGTGACCTGTCCTTCCTCAGGGTAAAGACTCTTAACAGTGAAGGCCAACTCGCAATAATAGAGGTTATTTGTTTTTTGTCCTCTCAATCTCTTTGGTGGTCCAGAGTCAGTTTGCCAGACAATCTGAGCCCGGGATCTTTGCAGCGCTCCCGACTGCTCTTATCACCTCAGTTCAGATAATTAAAATCAATGGAGAGCGAGTCCGCAGAGGGACGGATGATTCACGGTGTTTGTAGCCCTCTGGTCGGAGCTTCGCTTCTAAACTTCAAAACAGCTGTAACGACCTCACAGATGTGAAGAGGGACCACACACACACTGACCCACAAACAGAAATAACACACAGTCAGCACATATCATGCAGAATGTCCAAGGATGGGGTTTTCTTTTGCCATGGCGTGGAGACATCTTACTCAAAATTTTTAAATTGTTCATCTTTCTACCTGTGCAGCTGTCGTAATAGCTTTTTTTTTCGGTTTAACTTTTACCTGTGAGGCCGCACACATACTGATGACCTGTGCTTAGTGTTTGGTCGATAATATCAGACTGGAGTCTTTCACAGACATATTGATATCGGATTTATTCACCAATAAACATTGGTCTCTATTTCTCGGGCTCTAATGCTTTAGTTTTTTGGCTGGTCGGGGGTAAATCCTTTAATTTGCTTAATGATTTGTAAAACCATTCATAGTTTCAACATACTGTGTCAATTTTTATACAGATATACATAATTTTTCTTCCACAGTCGATTCAAGAAGTGGGCGGCTACGTCCTGATCGCCCTCAACACAGCTCCCAGGATTCCTCTGGACAACCTGCGCATCATTCGAGGTCACACCCTGGATGTGGGAGACTTTGCTCTTTCTGTTTTCGCCAATTATGACAAACCTTCCGCTAAGGGCACCAAAGAGCTTCTTCTGAACAGCCTGACGGGTCAGTCCAATTCTCTGTTTTCAGATTTAATGTCATATGATTTAACTCCAATTTTACAAATTCTAATAATATATTATATTCTATATTTATCAACTTTACATTATTCTGCAGAAATTCTCAAAGGAGGCGTAAAGATTGAGAGCCAGCAGCTTTGCAACATGGAGACGATCCAGTGGTACGATATCGTCAACGCCGACCTCAAACCCCGCATGGAGCTCTCCATAGTCAGCAAAAACCGACATTGTGAGTTACACACTTTACTGCAAAATAAAGAGTCGTCAGGTTTAATTCATCATGTGTGAGTAAAGAATATGATGTAACCATTTTTTTGTGTTTTACCTGTGTTTTTTTTACAGGCAAACCATGTGACTCAAGCTGCTCTAACGGTTCATGCTGGGCAGCTGGTCCTCAAAACTGTCAGACACGTAAGCACCATCCGAGTTTTTATTTTACCTTTTTGACAATTTGTTATTCATTTATTAAAGTATTCAGTAGATACGTAGTATGACAAGAGTATAAGGTCCCAAAGGAATCCAAGATTTGGAGAATCTAGTTGTAGTAATACCAGAAAAAACGTTTTACAAGAATAAAGTCCTGAAGTTATGAGAATACAGTTGTATAAATCATGATATAACCAGAATAAAGTTAAAATCTCAGTAAAAGCAAGATAGTTCCAATACTCTCTGTTTGCAGTCATATTACTCAGTCAGTTATTTACTGTATACCAACAACACAAAGTGGAAACTACTACTAAATATTCTCCATAGTTTCTACCATAACATCAACATACCAATGGTTTTATTTACAGCCCTCAAACCAAAGAAAAGTTTTTAAAAGAATGATGTGCTGCTGCTGGTCGCTCCGCTGACTTTGTCCTGTTCCCGTCTCCAGTGACAAAGCTGAACTGTGCCCAGCAGTGCTCTCAGAGATGCAAAGGACCTTCACCGAGCGACTGCTGTAATGAGTACTGTGCCGCCGGCTGCACAGGACCGCGGGCCACCGACTGTCTGGTGAGAGAAAGACGTCTTCTCATGTGGGAGGGGAGTGGAGATACAATCAAAGAACCGGGGAACAGACGAGCTGGAACAACAAAATAAACTGAACGTCTCGTATCCCTGCGTTAAATTTGGCTGGGAGGCCTCCGACTAAACAAACCCCTCACTCGGGAGCAGCATCTGTTTTTATGATCAGAAGTATTGTTATTGTTTTCCGTACCAATGAGACTTATAAGTGGCGATAGAATCTCTCGTCTGGCAGCGCCAATAGTATCAGCGTCTGCTCTCCCTCTTCTCATGAGCAGCTAGGAGGATAAGTCCAAGGCCGTGATGGAGGAATGCAGTGTTATCATTAGTGTGGAGCTCTGTTTTGATCCCTGTGTACTGGATGGCTGTTGTTTGTGCTGTAGGCCTGTCGGGACTTCCAGGATGACGGCGTGTGTAAGGCCTCCTGCCCGAGCCTCATGCGCTATGACCGCAACCTGCACCAGCTGGTACCCAACCCCCTCGGGAGGTACAACTTCGGGGCCACATGTGTCAAGAGCTGCCCACGTAAGCAAACTAAGACGAACTTTGTATTTGTATTTGTGTTCTTCATATTCATATTCATGTTCCTCTTTATATTCATATTCCTGTTTGTGTTCACCTTCTTTTGTTGTTTGTTGTTTGTTCTTGTTCTTGTTCTTGTTCTTGTTCTTGTTCTTGTTCTTGTTCTTCTTCTTGTTCTTGTTCTTGTTCTTCTTCTTCTTCATATTCATATTACTTTTCTTGCTAGGAATCGTAGCTAGTCCTCTGATATATATATATTACTATGTGCAAAAACATTCAGTGTAACTGCAGTGCACTTGACAGTCAATCAAATAGAGTAAAACTAGTCGGCCTCTCTAGCGAATATGAAAAGACATCATACACGAGTACGAGCAGAGTCACATTATGTTTTGTTGTCCAGGTTGTCCTTCAGCTTTGTTAGACATTCATTGGTCACAGTGCCCAGTTCCAGTTTAATCATAAACTGTATGAACAAGGAAAGAAAATGATTGAGTTTCAGGGCGTGTTAATGCAAGAACTGTTCTCTCTTAGTTTAACTTTTAGCTAACTGTCCCAGTATTACTCAGCCCATGCTTTAGTTTAGAGCCTGCACATTATAATCTCCCCTATGGTGATGACGGTGGTCTCATATAGGTTATTAATGCTGTATTTCTGCAATGATTCCAGATAACTACATTGTGACGGATGACGGATCCTGCGTGCGGGCGTGCAGTGGGAACACATATGAGGTGGATGAGGGTGGAGTGAGGAAGTGCGCCAAATGCGATGGACTGTGTCCAAAAGGTAGGAGGTTAAGATGTCACCCTGAGCAACCTGGGAACCTTTTCTGACGCACAACCACACAGTCCACAGAGGAGGAATGGGACTGAATACATGCACTTGAGTCACCTGCTTTAGTTGCAGCAAATAAACCATCTAATCAAGTTATAAAACAATCACAGATAAACTGTTGAATTGTACATTAATTTGCACCGTTAACAACTAAAACATGCTAAAGCTTATATTAAAATACCACTAATAATGAACTAAGGGGGTCTCAACCTTAGGACTCCATGGAGGCTGAGACACAACATTTAGAATAGATTGAAAATACATCTAAATAAATAAATAAGTCTTAAAAAAAATGTAGTTAAACATCTATAAAATTTGATGGTTGTAACTGTTTATTGCTGTAAACTACCGTCCATATCAAATAAAGTGGATTATCTGCAGATTAGAGCTGTGTCGTAATTCAGCGGCCGCGTCCTCCAGTCCACTGAGATTGGATGTGACCTAAGGTTTTGCCAGTAGCTTCTCCCCAGGGATTTAAATGTACAAATAATTTGTTTTCCTACCGGTTTGCAGCTTGTAATGGACTTGGATCCGGAAACATGACTGACATCCTGTCCATCAACGCCACCAACATCGACTCCTTTATAAACTGCACGAAAATCAATGGGAACATTAAGATCATCCACACATCGATTCACGGGTAAATCCTGGACATGGCCGTGTCTATCAACTGAATCCCCTTCTGTGGATCACTGTGAACGTTTCTTTAACAACATAAAAATTTATTTTCTTCCTATTTTTTTAGGGATTCATTTACCAAAACACCAAAGATGGACCCTGCCCAGCTCAATGTGTTTAAGACAGTGAGAGAAATTACCGGTAAGACTATATGAAAACCTGAGTAATGCATGACACACTAAATCAACACATAATAGTTTCATGATTAACAAACCATGTGTTGCTTCAGGATCTTTGTGGATTCAGACGTGGCCAGTGGACATGACCTCACTCAGTCCTTTTGAGAATCTGGAGATCATTCGAGGACGAACTAAGCCGTATGTTCCTTATTAAGACCCCCCCCATTTGTTTTTCAAGAGTTGACTATTATTCAAATTAAATCTGTCTCTTTTCCTTTGGTAGTGGCGCCCGCAGCCTGGTTATCACTCGGCTCGGTATCGAACACCTGGGCCTTCGCTCCCTCAAAGAAATCAGCGATGGAGACGTGTACATCAGAGAGAACAACAACCTGTGCTACACCAATAAAAGCCACTGGGACGGGCGCTTCAGATCAAAAAGGCAAAGTGCCAACGTGGGGGCAAATGCTGACGCTGCCACATGTGGTAAATTTGAATATTAATTTTTTCAACGCTGAATTTAGTCAGATGCTTTGATTGTTTTTGCCAGATGAAATGAGCCGAGCCATATTGGTTGAGCGTGCAGCAGAGATTGAGATTGTGTGTTTGTTTTTCAGCTCTGAGGAACAACACCTGTGACAGGAAGTGCACCGAGGAGGGCTGCTGGGGTCCGGGTCCGGACATGTGCCTGGCCTGCCGCGACAACAGCCGCGACGGGAGCTGTGTCGAGTCCTGCAACATCCTCGAGGGGTAAGGGGGTGGCGGATTTTACAGAGTTTTTACTGCTTTTAATTTCGTAAATGCATCATTTCTTATTTTGGACAGAACAGAGGGCCGAGCATCAGACGTGTGTGTCCTGCAGATAAACTCCTTCAAAGTCTTTATTCTCACCACGAGCATTTCCAGACGATGACATTAGACCAGTTTGGGGATTTGTTACCGAAAGTGACGCTAAGACTAAATATGATCCGAGGTATTTTGGGAGTTAAAGCTGCAGCCGATGTAAAACAAACACTGCAGCTGGAATAGCACGTTCACTCACATCTGTTTATCTTTGCAGATCTCTGTCAAACATTGAATCTCGACGTGCTTACAATTTAACTTCTGCCCTGAAAAGAGGGATCAAGAATTTCAACTTCATGTGTCGCGCCGGCGGCGAGAGCCTGTCAGCTTTGTCATTGTTTTTTTTGTTTTTTTTTGTGTGTGTGCAGAGAGCGGAGGGAGGTGGTCGTGAATAGAACCTGCGTGGAGTGTCACAGGGAGTGTCAACGCATCAACGGGACGGCAACCTGCAGCGCACCTGTATGTGTCACCCGAGTTATTGTCTTAAAAAAATACACAACACCTCCGATGTCTCGTTAAAAAAACATCTTTGAGCTTGTTTTAGTATCCGTCACTCAGCATGAAATCACATCTCCATCAACAGCAGCTTTAATGGACCATAATGCAACGCAGCCACAAGACATGTTTAGTTCTGGCGAAGGGGCGTGGCCGAGCGAGCTTCTCTTACATGCTCATAATCCGGTCGTTGACTGAAAAGCTCAGACCCTCGTTTGGGGTTTGTTGAAAGAAATTCTAAGAAAAGGATCAAATGTAGAACTTAACCTGCAGATGAAGAGGGTTTTGAGTTTGTTTGTTTTTAAACAATATTTGAATAGAATTTTGTCACAGACAGAACAACACAATCATACTTACAGTAACAAAGATGAATGCCGTCCCACCCCAAGCACACAACGTTCAGAGAAAAGGAAATAAAACTAAAAGAAACACACAAAGAATCTTATTCTTCAATAAGTAACAACTGAAAAGTATAGAAGAGGCTTGACACTTTTTATGAGGGCTGTTGTCTTATTTTTACAGTTTCACTCACTTGCCAGGAGTTTCATATTGTGTCCCACATTTCACTAAACTTCCGTCCGACCACGTAAGTCGAGGAGGGTTTAGTTTGAGAAAGTATAAAAATCCAGCATTTGATCATAGGAAGGAGTTGCATCGTAATGTTTCATGACTGGATGTTTGTGTTTTTCATCGCCGTTACATTTGCATCTTCATAATAAAACTTTCTGAGAATTTACTACTCCTCTGAAGAGACTTTTAAACAGAGTCTTTCTCTTTCCTTTTTTTTCTGCTTTCAGGGTTCTGGAAATTGTACGAAGTGTGCCAACTTCCAAGACGGCCTGTTCTGTGTGTCTCGCTGTATACAAGGCGTGCCAGGGGCGGACGAAGCGCTGGTGTGGAAATACTCCAACGAGCAGAAAGTGTGCAAGCTGTGCCACAAAAACTGCACTCAGGGGTAAAAACATTGTTCCGCCCACCTGACACCTGGTATTAAACAGTTTCCCTGTGTTACAGAAAGTTGCATGTGGTAATGTTGATGCGGTAACTTAAGTAAACAAAAAGAAGAACTCCTTTCTGGCTTCGAGCAGAACCTGAGTCTGACTCATTCATCCTGACAACAGAGCTCCATAGATAACATCTCTATTAGCCTGATACTGTTTAGCAACAGTCTGGTAGGCTACGGTTTGGAGAAGTAGATATATTCTTTATTAAGTTTTGCTTTGGTGTCAGTTAAGTTTGATAAATGATGTTCAGGTTTGTTATTCTGTGAAGATCTAGCTTACTCTGTCCCAGTTTGTGATTATTCCCTTCATCTCAGTTTGTTTCTCTCTTGGTTTGTGCTAAAACTACTGGACAGATTACAATAAAACTTGATGGAACAATGTGCTGTGGGTCAGGGAAGAATCCATTAAATTTTGGTAACTTTATTGAACATTTGAATTAGGGTGTTTATTCGAGATTTGTGCTGATTTCCCTGGGAATCATTTGTGGGCCTTGATGAAAAACATCATAGTTAGAGGACTGATGTCTGTAAGTTGGGCAAAGGTTTGCCGTCTACTAAGTTTTGAATGTAATGTGGTCTGATCATCATAAATTAAATACGCAGTTTTTTAAAGAAATGTAGAAATATAATAATTTTTTCCATTTAAAACAAATCAAATTATTTCTGCCCCATTCTCATAAGCATACCGTGTTTTACAAGGTTTCTCTGTAGAATTGACCTTTTTCTGCAAAAGAGAACAGAACAATATTTTACTGTAATGAAATGGTCTACGGGTTAATACCATGATTCTAGCCACAATGTGTAATCGGCCTCTGTTACTCTCTGGGGAAACTTTTGCACCCGTCTTGTGCAAGTCGAGTATTTTCACAATTCATTTCAGTCATGTCAACTCTCAAGATAATTCAGTGAACTTTGATGCTTCTATTCGTTGGAAATCCTCCTTCGTGCACAAACCAGTGTTAACATTGCATTTCCCTCAGTAGACTTAGTAGATGAGTTGGTAAATATTTTAGTGTGAGGACACAGTAACGTTATAATTACATCGGATTCTTTGCTATTTGTTTGCAGATGCAGTGGTCCTGGACCTGAAGGCTGCCAGCCCAAGACGTGAGGGATCCTCTGCTTTTTGAGGATGCACATGCTCATGCAATTCACAAATGTTAAATCAGATCTTAAATCAGCCTCCTCCTCTCCTTTCAGAGCCTCTGGTCTATCCATGATTGCAGCCGGTGTGGTCGGTGGGCTGCTGGCTGTTCTGATCGCAGGCCTGTCCGTCTTCGTGCTGCTTCGCCGACGCCACATCAAGAGGAAGAGGACCACGCGCAGGCTGCTCCAAGAGAGACAGGTACGATGGGAGAGGCCAGTCAACGGGCTCTCAGCAAGACGTCAATATATGGAGAGAGGTGTCAGGATCATAGAGACGCTGAATGCTGGGATCGCAATTTTTAACTCGTCTTGTTTTATTCATCAATATTTGATTTGATTTTTGTTTGTAGCTTGAAAATATTGGTTTTCTCCAGTGGATTTGTGAACAATCACTTGCGCTGTTTGAGAGCCGGCGTGTAAGACACTCAGTTCCTTGTTTCTCCAGTTGGTCGAGCCTCTGACTCCGAGCGGAGAGGCACCGAACCAGGCGCTGCTGCGGATCCTGAAAGAGCCGGAGTTCAAGAAGATCAAAGTGCTGGGGTCCGGGGCGTTTGGCACAGTTTATAAGGTAATAACAGGCCTCAGGTTTGTGTTTCAAAACACATTGTTGTTAAAATTCCTCTGCAGTGAGAACACAATGTGCTAAGTCTACGAAACCAACCCCTTATCAGTGTGTTTTTATTTCATCTACATCTGTTGTCAGTTTCTTAATCAAAATACACATTTTTAACTGTTCATGAGTGACGTCATTCTCACTGTCAGAGAGCTCTCTCTCTCCCCCCCTCTATGGACTTAATTAATTAATCACAACTTCCCAATTGCAATCACAGTGTTCTAGATTCTAGCATCTCTACACAAGCGCTTTTGTAGAGATGCTAGAATCTAGCATGTCTCACAGTGTCAGGGTTGGGACACTTGGAGAAAAGGAAGTGGTTTCTATAAGCTTTAGTCTATTTTAGGTTAAGGTTTGGATAAATCTCTAGAAAGAGAAAGTTAGTGTGTGTGTGTGTGTGTGTGTGTGTGTGTGTGTGTGTGTGTCTGTGTGTGTGTGTGTGTGTGTGTGTGTGTCTGTGTGTGTGCGCGCTCTTGGATTTCTGTCCTTGAGAGGACTACTCAAGGTTTTAGACCTTGGGGAAGATTGTTTTTCAACGTGTTATTTAAGGTTCAAGAAACGTTTTTACAGTTGGAATCAGGTTGAAGTTATGCTGAGAGTTTTTTGTATTTTTTTTTAAGTAAAAGTACCTCAAATCTGTATTTGGGTGCAGTACGTGATGTACTAGGGCCTTCACAAGAATAGCATGTGCTGACACTATATGGATGTGAACTTGTGTGATTATATTGTATTAAACTATTATATGCACTTGTACACTTCATGGTGCGAGTAAAGCTTGTGAAATAACGAATCTGTGTTGCTACAGGGCCTGTGGGTTCCGGAGGGCGAGGACGTGAAGATCCCAGTGGCCATCAAGGTTTTAAGAGAGGCCACATCACCAAAAGCAAACAAAGAAATCTTAGACGTAGGTTCACTGTTTTATGTGGTCCTTTTTTTAAAATATGCTTTCTGCAAAACTGAGTCAGAACTAGAACGATGATTCATTTAAAATGTTATTTCCAAAAACTGATTCAGTGAACTGTGCTCTGCTGTTGGGAAAATACAGGATATATAAGTGCTTCTCACAACATTTAGGATTGACAAGTTCCTCAATGTGTTGCACAGAGTGAGTGACAATTATTGCCTGCCTGTGTGCCTGTGATTTATAACACATGCAGCTGATTTGAAACTAATGACCCCCCTTGTTTTCCTTGTAATGGAAAACGTGTCCTTTTTCTGCCCGGTGACCGTTAATGTGGCTGCTGGAAATGGGATTACTTCCTCGGAAGTCAACGTGTGGGTGTTGCTGTGTAATCCGAGCCCGGGCCGTTTTCTAGAAGGAGACGCTGCCCTGAAGCTGTACTGAGAAATCCGCCTGTTTAAACTGCAGGATACAAAGTGTTGAAAGTGAAGCTCAGATCCTGTGATTTGGAGGTTTTTTGTGGTCGTGTTGCTCCGTCACTCTGACTCTGTGTTTTCTGCCCTGTCCATTTGCTGGTTGGATGGTTTGTTTGTAAAAGAACACGCAATAAAACTTCTGACCTCCACGGAAACAAGGATGTGGAATGAGTCAGTGAATTTTGGTGCAGCTCCGGCTTAGGATCCTTGAAAACGTTATTTTAAAAATAACGGTGCCAGCACTTTTTCACTGATTTCCCCGGGGAATAATTCCTGGATCTTGATGATAAAATCAGACATATTTACAGGACTGATTTCTATGAGTGTGAGCAATTTGGTGCAGCTTGATTGAATTAAGGGGATTGTTGGGCCTTGGGCGGAGGTATGTGCTCCACTGTCAGAATTACAGAGCTCTGAGCAATCAGGTGGTTATTTCCTGATTTATCTTGCTACAAGATATATAAAAATAATTGGTGATCCAGTCAATGCACTCCACAGTAGATATACATATCTATCTAATCTGTTTACCTCCTTGTGAGAAGCCAGCCGTGTGGCTTATCCCTGTGTTTCCACTCTGAGCTGAGACGTGTTAAATATGCTTGGCAGGTAGGCCTGTTGCTAAGAGACTTATTTCCACATACGTTGTGCGCTGCCAGTTTCCAGGATAAATATGGAGACTTCAACTAATAATTGAACAGGCTGTGAAACATTTGATTCAAGCAGAGATATTTATTTTTTGTCTTTGCATCATTAATATGAAATCCAGTATTTTTCCTCAGCCCATGCACTAGACAAGATATAGAAAGTAGACACAGAAATCCAATATGAATGTATCTCATTATTCCAAGACTTGTATTGTGGATTGTGTCACCTGACAAAACGATGGATTGTGTGTCCCCATGCTCGCTGCAGGAGGCGTATGTGATGGCCAGTGTGGATCACCCCCACGTGTGCCGCCTGCTCGGCATCTGCCTCACCTCCACGGTGCAGCTCGTCACGCAGCTGATGCCCTTCGGCTGCCTGCTGGACTACGTCAAAGAGAACAAGGACAACATCGGCTCCCAGCACCTGCTCAACTGGTGTGTGCAGATAGCCAAGGTAGGAGCGGCGTCGAGTTACATGGGAGGGTCTGCTCGGCAGCTTCCGTGTCTACCGGGGGTTGTTGTTGTGTTAACTGCTGATGTAACAGGGATGTGGAGCAGTTTGATTGTTTGTATTTGTTGTGCATGTTCAGTAATACAGATTGTACCTGGTATGTGTAGGTTTTTTTAAATAGTGTCACATGATTAAAACAAAGGAAACTGAGCATTTCTGCAATGCATGTTATGTGTTTGGATTAACATCAGCTCCTCGGCACACAGTCTCACCTACACTGTGCCGGTGAGTGAAATCAGGTGATGGTGACAAGCTTATCTTGGCAGAGCTCAGCGGTCGGATCCTTTATCGCGTTTGATCAAGCGATATATTTGCACGTTCCGACACATTAGTCGTCTTGTGAAAGAAGCACGGCTCTTATGTAATAAACCGCACTTCATCCTTTGTTTGACAAAAGGGAATGAACTACCTGGAGGAGCGCCACTTGGTGCACCGCGACTTGGCAGCCAGGAACGTTCTGGTGAAGACTCCTCAGCACGTCAAGATCACAGACTTCGGTTTGGCTAAGCTCCTCAATGCAGATGAGAGGGAGTATCATGCAGATGGAGGAAAGGTTGGTGCCACGATATCAAGAGTTAAAGTTGTGCCGCACACACCAAATTTCTTTTTGTTGTCCCAAATATCCTCCACCTGATTTTGCATTTATATATTTAGTCTGTTAGTGCTGGCTTGACAGATGTTTTCGATAGTGGAGTGAATTTGTTCCGCATCATGAAAGATTGCATTTGTAGTTTTTCTCTAGATTTTTATCTCGTGTCAATAAACAGACTGAAATGATGGAATCAGATTCTTATCAGCATTTCCTTCTGCAACTGAAAACACACAATTTCTCACAGAAAACGTATAAATAACTTACATTTCCCTTGTAACTGGAAGTGAGTGTTCTCCCCAACAATGGTCCCCGCATGATATTAAAACCCATTTTCTTAAGCTTAACTCCAAAACCCTAATAACATAAAATATAAAAATGTAAAATATCCTTAGAACAGGTTTCTGATATTATTGTTTTTTTAATAACCTGGACCCATAAGGTGATAGTTTTCCGTTTCAACCCAGATGTTTTATTACCTGCAGAGGGACAGATGTTGAGGTCAGTTCTTTGCAATTCATCCGGGCAGAGCTGGACTCGAACAAACACATCTGCAGCTGCCGAGATTTCCCCCTCGTCCATTCTAGTTATTAAATGCTTTGCTGCTCTGAAACATGGTGTTAATTAAATATTACAGGACAGTTTCTCCAGACGGGGATTAGGCCCTGTCTTCGCCTAATACAAAATTTAGTGGAGCCAGCCATTTGAAAAAAACATATTTTTGTGCAGGACCAGACTTAATCCTCGAGCAGGAAATCATTTTTTTTCTGTGTGTGACGCACTCTGTGTGATGACAGCGCCCTGCTTCTCGTCTCCTGTGAACTGCAAACTCAAGAAAGTAGAAAAGAAATCGACTAAGCATGTTGGATAAACTTTTTTTTAAGCACCACTGCCTAACTTTCTGACCTTAGAATTCACTGACTTGCAAAAGGGAGAAACGTCTGTTCTTCACTCTGTAAAAATTGAATTAAAAATATAGTTTATGTTGGTTTTTCTTCACTTTTTGACTTTTTAAACTCTCATTTCACAGGTCCCGATAAAATGGATGGCTCTTGAATCTATCCTGAACAGGACGTACACGCACCAGAGTGATGTATGGAGCTTCGGTAAGTTTCACCTTTATGTTTTCAATACATCCTCAGCCTCTAACTCAGCATGAACCCTGCTCACCGTGTCCCACATTGAGCCTGAATCCTTGTGTAATGTTGGATATGTAAAACAGCTGGGCCTCTGTACTCCTGAGTGATGGCGACAGTCTCGCAGGAGAAATATTTATTCCTCGCTAAATAAAGTGTTTTAACAGCGAGTGAGACACGGAGAGGACAGTGGTTATGAGGCTCCGGAAAGGATGTTGTTGTTGGATCTAATAAGGCTTGTCAATATTTTCGAAAGGAGAGAATATCTTGTTAGCATCTGCGAGTTTAGCACGCAGGTAGAACACGCCTACACACCAGCAGTCCCAGATGGACAATATCACGTCAGAAGAGATTGTTACGTCCACCCACATAAACAGTTTCACAAACTGTATGCACACATGCCTACACACACACACACACACACACACACACACACACACACACACACACACACACACACACCAAACCAAACACAGCACAGCTCGCCTCAGCAGGCCGGCCTCCAAATCCTCTTTTCTCGAGTATTTGATCGTGCCTTCCGCTCAGTATGGCCAAAGCATCAACTGACCCTGGCAGCTTCCTTTCCTCCTTTTCCCTTTCTTCAGTTCCTCCAGCGATGATGAGAAGCATCCTGCAAACTCCCACTTCTCGCAGGAAGAGCCAATTTGTCAACATAACAGTTTGGATCTGAGAAGGCTCACATTCTGCCTCTCTCACTTCTTCTCTGTTATGGTGGAGGATGAAAGAGGTTGAACAGCAGCTCATCAGACGGACGTGTTGCTAACTCTTCTCTCTGTCTGTAGGTGTGACAGTTTGGGAGCTGATGACATTCGGGAACAAACCGTATGACGGGATTCCGGCCTGTGAAATAGCTGCGGTCCTGGAGAAAGGGGAGCGACTGCCCCAACCACCGATCTGCACCATTGACGTCTACATGATCATGGTGAAATGTAAGCTCAGCGGGAAACCTCCCAAAACAAATCTACGTTCCTGGTCACGATGACCCTACATGAGAGGAAATGTTTGTAGACTGAAACTGCACTGGTTGGTGGAGGCGTACAACCGCAGGGTCTTGTTGTACAGTTATTGTGCAATGAGTATTTCTGTTTATGAACATCTGTACACCAGTAACATCTGTTTCTCATAAAGAAACTATCTTATTGGTGTTCAACAGAAATGAATCAGCAGTTATTACGATCAAAAAAGAATTTCCTGGCAAAAACGTCAAACAAACGTAATATTCCCAATAGTTAATTTTATTAAGTCAACTCATCTTCCCTCCTTCCTGTTGGTGTGTGTGTGTACAGGTTGGATGATCGATGCCGACAGCCGACCTCGCTTCCGGGAACTAATAGCCGAGTTTACTAAGATGGCTCGGGATCCTTCACGGTATCTCGTCATTCAGGTACAATTTGACTTAAAAAGCCTGCAACTGAATTTCTGTAACTCATGAGATACATTAGAGCTGAAGAGTTGAATTCTCTGCCTATTCCAGGGGGATGACCGCATGCACCTACCGAGTCCGTCGGACACCAGGTTGTACCGCAGCCTGATCAGCGGCGAGGACATGGAGGACGCTGTGGATGCAGACGAGTACCTGGTGCCGCAACACGGCTTCTTCAGCAGTCCGGGCAAGTTCAACAGGCCGATGCTCCACTCCGCGGTAAGTAACATGAAAGAGGTCGCGTGTGTCTGTGCCCTCGGCTTTTCTGTCTCGAGGGACATCCTCCTCCCCATCACCTCAATGTTCAGGAAATGTTCCTGTTGATGTGAACAGTCCTGACCCAGAGAATCTCCTGCTGAGTTCTTCACATGTGAAAGACAAACTCTGGAAAATGTCCCGACCCAATCTGACCTTTTTCAGAGTTTATGCCGGCAATAAAAGAGAAGAAAACTAAATGAAATAACAGAAAGTATTCAGTACTTTCACATGAACAAAAGACCCACTATATATATATATATATATTAGAAAATACTATTGGACAATTAGTTACGTTTAAACTGTAGCAGCTGCCGACCTGGTTCACCACATGTGCCTCTAATCATAAAGATCCAGAGATCCAGAGTAGGAATATCGTCATGGTATTTATGCGGTGAACTTTAAGCTGCTGCAGAGTTGAGGGAACAAAGGTGAACGGATGCATGAGGTGAGGCTCAGGTACCTTAAGTACACACACACACACGCACACACCCACACACACACACGTGCCAGATTCAATCACACGGACCTCATCTTTATAAACAGGGAGAGAGGAAAACCATGTGTTCTGGAGGCAGGGCCAACATTTCCCCCCCCGAAAGAAAGCAGCGTTAATTGATTCAGAATTAGCAGCCGACCCCTGAGCAGAGCACACTTCACCCAACTGAACATTTCCTTGTGCTATTTTAACCTTGTTCTGGGACATGGGATTTCTGCATAAATCATTAGCCTGTGAGTCAGAACGGAAACAGTTGCAGAGTCAGTTTTCCTTTATTTTTATTATTCGTAGCAATCAGCTCTAGCAAACAGCTGCTAAAGTGAATGTGAGTGATCATGAACGAGAATCAGGACGGTTGAGTTCTTTTTTCCTAACATGAGAACGGCGGCTCGTACCTGGCCTGAACCCCTCTCACCCCACTTGCCCTTGGTGTGTTTAACTTTCACCACGGGGACCATTCCTCCTCCTCCGCGCTCCCACGTTTCCTCCCAGGTGCCCTGTGATTGATGAGAGCTGGAGCCGGTGAACTCCTCTACCTCAGGTTCAGCGAAGGCCAACGCGTAGGCCTGGCTCTCGTACCTGGGACTGTGGCCGGGCCTCGAGCAGCCTGGTCAACCTTTCAAGTTTAATTACCTTTGCAGGCAAACTTTGTGAAATCTTACTCAGCACAAGCCTGCTTTTGTAATATCACTGTTGGGGCCATGGCCCCACCAAAGGGTCGGGTGGTTTTTTTTCCGTCGCTCCTTCAGCGTGTTTAATTTCCTTTTCTTGTTGAAAGTAATTGCATTGCCACGGCTGTCACTTCGCTGGCTTTCTTCGCTCGGTTCCCCCGGTTTTTAAACGCCGCTCACAGTCCTCCGTCTCAAAAGTCTGACGGACACAGCAAAGCTTGTCAGTTTGCCTGAATGAATATGAATCTGCTGCTCTCGACGTTTATTTTGATCCTCATCAGCTTGTATCGAGATGACAGCTACGGTTCCTCGGGCTCCATAAAAAAGGAAACGTTACTATCACCATTCAAAGGAAACTTATTGTCTCCAGAGAGGCTTTAAAATAAATCTCAATTACCAGAAGAATTACGCACTCGTCAAACCGGCTATAAATAACAAAAAGATGATAAAAATCGTCGGAAACAGAGCACAGCGTTGTGCATTGCTCTGAAAATGCCTGTTTGATAATATGTTACCCTCCCTTCTTATTTATGTATCCTGTATTGATAACATCGGCTCATTAAAATCACTCAATCGAACACTGCTGTGCATTCACATCAAGAAACACTGACCCAAGTTTAAATTTTCCCCTTTGCAGAGCCTCAACAGCAGCATCGGAACGTGCAACAGCAGAACTGGTTTACTGGTGTGTGAAAATCCTGTAACTTTGCACATTAAATAAACATTCTGTGAACTTTACTTTGAATAACGTGTGTTGTTTGCTCTAAAACTCTCTGTCCTCTGTCACAGAACGGGTTTCCGAGCAGGGACGGAAGCTTGGTTCTCCGGTACATCCCCGACCCCACGGACAAATTTTTAGACGACGCCTTCCTGCCGGCGCCAGGTGAGCATACTCCGACTTCCACAGCCCCCCGATGGCTTTTTCTTTTTTAATGTCACTCCAGTAAATACCAGTCAAACTCCTCTATGGTGTCTCAGTGTGATTCAGAGAGGAATAGAGACATCTAGTGGACAAGAAGCTTACTGCTCCACTTATTCTCACTGCTTTCATAACACTGTTGGTACAGAGGCAGGATCTAAAAATAAACAGTGGCGACACTATAGAGCTGCACATGACCATCAGAACGCCAAATACACGTTAGAACTATCAGTGTATAATAAAGCAACTTTATTAGGCTTTTAAGGAGCAAACAGGAGGCTCCAGACTCCCATGTGTGGAAGTAGTTACTCATCAATAAGATTCAATACACACATTTAAGAAAATAACAAGAAAATGGAAATACAAATATAATTAGTTCAATATACTACATTTTAGTTCATTTCTTCAGGTTGATCCTTCTTTCAAATATGTCACTCATAAACCCAACGTATTAAATCAGCCATCTGTAAAACCTCAAAGTTATAACACCAGTGAATGCATCACTCGAGTAAAGTTTTATTTTTATTATACTTGCTCACCACTGCAGCACCACAGGATGAATTTTACTGAAATACAGCAAATAAAACAAAACAGCTTGTGTCTGGAACTTTCGATCCACAAACTTGGAGCTTGAGGAAATGATTAGGAGTCATGTACTAAGAAAATGTAAATGTAAAACTTGGAGCCCCCTGGTGACTAAAAAATACGTAAAAATGCCCCCAAAAGTAATTCAATCGTGCCAAACCATCATTATGGTCCAGTATGTTTTACAGATAACCCACATATTCACTCGGCCATCCTTCCTTACAGACTACATGAACCAGAACGGAGTCTCGGATGTGATGAATCCCATCTACAAGCACCCGGCTCGCTCGCTCCTCCCCACCATCTCCTCAGACGACACGGAGACGGAGTACCTGAACTGCTTTAAGAACGGCGACGCCGGACACGAGTACCTCAACGACCTGGCGCCTCGCACCATCCTCCCGCTCACCTCCAACGGCTCGGCCCACTGCATTCAGAAATACCACCCCCAGAACAGCATAGACAACCCTGACTACCAACAGGATTTCAACCCCTTCTTCAAGAGCCACGCCAACGGGCACATCCCGGCAGCGGAGAACGCAGAGTACCTGGGTCCAGACTGACCACGCCATGGATAAAAACACAAGACACTTTCCTTTCTTTCCTGAAATGTCTGGGCTGGAGAAGCACACCTGATTGGTACCATCAACTATCATATATGTTGTACCCTGTCCCATGAAGTCAGGTGACACTGTGCAGCTTTCCATGTTGTTTGCATGCTGTCGTAACTGTCTTATAAAAACCTGTCTCATTCCAAAGAGCTTTTTTCCTCACAAATCAAAGGATAAGTGATTTTTACTCGGTGAAAGCTGGACGAGAGCCGAAGCACACGTGACTCAGTCGACCTGAGGTTGTGGAGCAGATGCGCTCCGTCCCAATGCGTCGTCAGAAAGTGAAAATCGCTTTCCAATGTCTCAGAAGTGAAAATGCTGCGTGTGATCCTAATGTGTCGGTGCAGGAGGTAAGTGCCTGAATGTCTTTGGGAGGCAGAAGGACAGAAACTGGCAGCTCAGCCCAAAACACAACTTAAGGTACATGCGTCACAGAATCACAATCATCAAAGGAGTATTGATGAGTTTGAATAGAAACGGTTGACGCACACACACGGTCGGGTTCTCGGTCGACACTGATGTGAAGCCTTTGACTGGTGGGGCCCTCGGGGGCCTGAAGACACTCCTCCTGGAGGAGGAGTCAACGAGGAGGCGAGACGTCACAACGTATAGAAATCATTGTTTAGTGGGAATACTGGTGAATGATATCATTGAAACATGTTAACCTTTCTGCTCTAAGACAGTTCTATGTGTGTGTGATTGATTTTGTTGCCTCTTTATGGTCGTGGTTAGGGTTAACTTGGGGTTAGAACACATTTTAACGACTTAAAAAGTCCCATAATCAATTGGTTAAAAACCCTTCATAGATGGATGAAATAAATAAAATAAGAGATGATTTAAAAGAGCATAGACAAAGGTGGTGAAGGTTCTCCAGACCTCTCCTATGGCTGTTAATTCAAAAAAGGTGAGACATGTTAATATGAAGAAGTGTCATAAATAATGATTAATAATAAATAACAGCAATGATAAATGTATAAAATTCATTAAGTTTAGGGATAAGGTTTTGATGAGGCTGTCAACAACGAATGGAAGTCAATGCGAACCAACTGTGTGTGTGTGTGTGTGTTTGTCAGTGCCCGGATGTGTGTTACCACAGCAACTATGTAGAGAATGTGATGGTAAATATGGCGAATGTGTTTGTGGTCATATTCAGGCGGGTCTGTTTCGTAGTTGTAGCTCTCTTGAGTGAAGTGTATTTGTGTGGACCCACAAAGTTCGCTACACTCTGGGCTGTGTATGAATGTGGAGTATTCCTCCGCTCACACAGGAAACTGTTTTCCTTCCCTGTCACTGATCATTTCCTTCCAATGGTTTATTTTTAACACTCCTGACTTAAGGAGGTTGTCAAGATTTTACAGTCGACTCGACGACCATTAACTTAAAAACCGGGGAAAAACTCCAGTAGCTCCAGATGTGTTCCCATAGAGGTTATTATTTGTGTGTGTGTGTTTCCACTTGTTTAATATGCTGGTTGAACTGTCCTAGAGTCACTGAGCGACTTGTTTGAATTTTTAACTAACTGCCATTACTAGTGGTATTTCCTTGTAAACACGATGTATCTTAGCGATTGTTTGAATGACTCTGTGTCGCATTAGAAACTCAGGATGTTTCTGATGTTTTTGTCTAAAGTATCATTCCCAGGAGACTTTTCCTTCTCTGTGTTTTTCTTTTCGTTTAGACTGTTGTTTCAGTCAGGGTGTTGAGACCGTCTCTGTGAACCTGCCCCTAAAGCTTTAAAGTTTTGTAGTCTTGCAAGGGCTTGAACTTTGCGAATATCATTCCTAGTTTTAAAGGAATCTCCTCTTGTAGCAGCCTGTAGACCTACTTTTGCAGATTTTACACAGGTACATGTACAGAAAACAGTGGATATTGCTGTAATATACCCCCATAAAAAGTCACCTATAATTTATACTATCAGTACACCGTTTTGTCACATCATACGTGAATATGCACTTGTTCCTGAATTGTAATTATTTCATTCAGAAGTGAATATGAATAAATCTTTTTTTTCTATGGAAACACATCTTGTTTGTTTGCTTTGTCTTTCCCTCACAGCTGAAACAAGTGATGAGAAGTAAAGAGACGGAGGAAGAAGGAGAAAGAGCCCAATGATTCACTCATTTACTCAGTGTTTCTTTTTTTTATCTTGATGTTTTCAGCACTTCAAGTAACAGTTTGATGAATAAGCAGATAATCAGCAGATGACGAGTGAATCCTCTCTGATCCTTCAGTTTGTTTGTCCACCAGTGACGAGCAGATGTAGTAAAACTGTAATAGTTAATGAAAACTGATCAAAGTAACTTTAATAATGCTGATTATAGTGTTTAACTTCTTATTCCTGTTGATGTCTGTCTGAGGGGAAGAAATAGTTTCCTAAACGTAACAAAACTCCTTTTTAAGAGGACGCAAATTAAAATAAAATAGGTAAAATTGTAGTAACTTATTTTGTTGTTTGAAATTTATTAAATAATGTCACAGATTGGGATGATTTTACATTGTTGTAGAAATGTTTAAATATTAGTTTTAACATCAAATTGTTATATTTTACCATGAGGTTAAATGTGATTTGTTTAAGGATTAAAAGCCGTAACTTTAAGCTTATATACTTTTGAGTTCAAATGTAAACGGCCTAGTTTAAAACCATATTTATTTCATGTCATAAATACAAATATTTGTGGCTAAATCAATACTGAAAGTTGGGAAGGTTTATAAGGAGGAACTGATCTGCTTGATCAGAGCTGATTTTGCTTTGATCAGATTTGACTAATAGTTTACTTGAACTTTATTTAGAGAAACAAATGATTAACGGTGACAGAGACCAGGAGGATGTCTTCATATGACAACATCGACAACAACTAAAAAGATGCATTGAATGTTAATCACGTCCATGTTTGAAGAGGAGGCCGTGTCATTGTGCTGGCTCATTTCATTCTAGTGCATGAAATGTAATGAGTGGTAAAAGGATTTGTGGCTGTTGATTTGCCAGTGTTACTATGAATTGAATGCAATTTGATTCAAGAGTGAGGAAAGTAATAAGAATTAATCAACTTAATTTTGATAAAGTAGAATAAAATCCTGAAACCATCGAAGAAAGTTCGAAATATGTCAATGAAGTGTGATATAAAAGGACTTGTGTACTATTCCATATAAAAAAGGAATTAAAACAGCAATAAAGAAAAGTGTTGGATTTGATTTGGTTTATGGTTTATATCATATTAAAGGTCTCCGGAGGATCAGAAATAAAATAAACAACATGAAACCATAAACTTTTTATATTTATAACTAAAATATATGTTAACAGTCAGCTTTGGGACAGAAACATTGTCCCATTAGGGTCCAATGGACGGAATCAAAAATCTATCAATGCTTTTCACCCCACAAAGTCTGATATAAGTTTGTACTACTTCTCACTCCTTTTGGAATATTATGCTAAATCATTAATCATTATTTTTCCTCATTCAGTTGAAAATAAAGTTTGTTCATTTTCACCAGTTTGTATATTTCAATTTTTTTAATGTAAATGTTTACAAAATAAATAAATGAATGAAAAAAACAACGTAATTAATAAATGTATAAATACGTAATCATGATCAAAGTTATATAATATAATACATTTTCAGGGACTTCTTAACTTTATTATATATATATATTATATACTCTAAATCATTAAGTGTTTAATTTGTGTTTATTTTCTTTTCACTAGTTGGTATCATTTATTTTGTTTAATTTACATGTTCCGAAAAAATTGACGTAATAAATAAATGCATATTATCATGATACAAGTTATCTGGGAGAAGCTGGTTAATAAAATACATTTTTTAGGGACTTCTTAAATATACACAAAGCGTTTCCTGGTGTCAAGTCTAGATGCAGTGAACCGGGGAGGACGCTGGGTGGCAGCACCGAGAGAACACTTTGTCTCCTACGCCATCAAACAAACCGCAGAAGAAGAGAGCATCCACAACATATGTGAAACTCGGGCTCCGCTGTCACTCGGACTCGAACCCTTCCGCCGGCGGCATGTGTCCCCCACACAGAAGACACTCTCTGTGTCTCCTCCTCTTCACTGTCCTCCTGTCGCAGGAATGTCTTCGACTGGTGAGTGAGACTCTTTACGTCCCTGTGTTCGTGACTCAAACGTGACTCAGCTTGTGCTAATGTTGATGCGGCTAGCGAAACTGCTAGTTCAGCTATTAAAGAGATTCCCAGTGTTTACATCCAGGTTTTAAATAACAGCGTGATAAAATCCATTTTAATCTGCTTGGAACTGGACGTGTCGTGAGTTCTGCAACGTGAGCAAGTTGTCGAGCAGACGATCGAGAGGAGGGTGGAAGATCTTCTCTTCCTGTCCCTTTATGGACATGTTATGCTTTTGTAAAGGTGAAGAACTCACTTTCAGTTTGAGGTTTTTAACCCAGTGAAGAACCAAGGAAGCTTGACAGAGTAAACATCTGTATTAAACGTTATAACAATAAGTATGATGTTATTTGTATAGCACGTTTCATAATAGTAAATAAAAACAAGGAAACACAAGCTGGTGCTGGTAGACAAGTAGCAGATTAATACAATCTCGTTTCAAATGTAGAGATCCAAAATCAAAAAGAAAAGTAAGGAAGCAAACAAATAACAACTCCCAAACAATAAAGAAAAAGACATTTTTTAGGGACCTTATTACTTAAATTGTTATAAAACAAATACATTGCAAGAGAAGGGAGAACTAAATCATTTGGGTGTGTATTTTATAATATTGATGATCACAAGATTAGAGAAATTATTGGCATGAAGGTGTAATACAAATAGATTTGATTTAATTATATGAAGTTGGTGGAACATTATTTAATCACAGACTGTCCTCTCACCCTCTTTCATTGTTTTCACCTGTATTCATGAGGTAATCAGGTCAGTCCACTGAAATGCATGAAGCTGCTTTAAAACTCTGCTGCAGCATCTCTCCGGGATCTGATTAATCATTACAGTTTCCAGATAACACACCCTGGTGAAAACAGCATGAATGTGGGACGAGTTAAAATATAGAATGTTTTTTGGAGATTGTTCTTTAGGGATTCATCAGAAAGAATTTGTTCGTTGCCAGGTTATTCTGTCGGGGTTGGGGGTCGTGCATCAGGTTTCAAACAAACCTTGCAGGTTTCTGGATCTCAATCTAAGTAAACAAGTCTCTTGTCTCAAGTTGAGAGACTTTGAACAAATAGTTTGTGGATTTAGAGACTCGGGCTGGTCTGCAGCTGCATACAAGTCCGACTGAAGAAATAATGATGTTTGCTGCCCTTGAACTCAGTCACACAAGGCCCAAGTAGGACATAGTGTGACACTGGGCTTATTCATGGAACAGTTTGTGGAGTAAGTGAATCAACTTCCCCAAGTCACCCCCCCCAACAAAGAGCATGTGAGAGCTCTGATGCTGAATAGACACTTCAACGGAAAACTTGAACTGCCTCTGTAAGAATACTGATAAAATCCATAAAGCATTTATGGTAAAGGTATGTTTTTGTATTTTATGGAATATATCCGAATGGAGCATTAATAACAAATGACACAATCAATATAGCCGACGAAATAGTCAAGATAACGGAGTGATGATATAAGAACAAACTTAAGGGTTCTCTGTCAGGCGCTGGAATGTAAAGGAGTACTTTTGCAGAAGTGAAATTTTCTTTTCTGGCATTCAAAGTACCAGACACTTGAAATACAGGAAAGGAAACATTACCAGAGCTTTAATCATGCCAACATAAAAGGTTATGGTAAAAGGGAACAGCTTCAAGGTAACATAGTTATGGTCCTCCTAAACAGTCACATGCTCCACTGTGTTTTGACTCTTTGGAAAAACCTGCAGAAATACTTCTTCAACACGAAGAAAACAAATGCTGTAAAATAAATTTGCTCTTTTTGAACACACACCACAGAAATGATCATTGTGTTTTTCTTTTCCCATCATCAGGTTGAGGCACAGCACTGTGTCTGGTATGGGGAGTGTGGGGAGTCCGAGCAGGTGCCGGGCAAAAAGTACAACTGTAACTACACCGGTCCTCCCAAACCTCTCAAGCCTGAGGGGTTTGAGCTTCTCACAGTATGTCTCTAAATGCTTTTTATTGATGTTCGTTGCTGAATCCAATGTTTTTGTAACATACTCCTGCTCCCCAGTGGTAAAAACAAGTCTATAACTGAGAATCAACCTGATGTCATTGCTTTCTGTGTTTGCGTGCAGGAACTTTGTCCCGGATATGACTATGACAATCGAAGCCTCTGCTGTAATGTGGATCAGTTGCAAACTCTCAAAAGGAGTCTCCAGCTGCCTCTGCAGTTCTTGTCTCGGTAAGCACTACGGTTATAACATTAACTATCAAAACACATGACACGCTTTATAAACACAAAGAGAGGGCAGTCTACATGTTTAACACTGCTCAAATCTTACTACACAGTCTTAAGTCTAAGTTTTGCATGTGCTTAAATCATCTTTGGTTATAGAGAGACTGTGTTATGCTTTGCAGAGGTTTGCATGTTTATATCTAATCTGTACAACACTCCGCTCCATATACACTTACTTCACATCATATGTGATATGTGTTAATATAAACCATATTGACATTATATATCATTTTATACAATAATATTGTCTTTTGCACACTCTGTCTACATATTCTCACACTCATAGTATATTATATTATCTATTGTATAGTCAAATACTTACATTTATACCTCTCCTATATATCATATCATATTATATCATACTCTCTGTATATTCTTTGTATATATAAGTCTATATACACATAATTATACATGTGTACATGTTATTATTATATTTACTATTATTATTATTATATATACTGTTGCTGCTGCCATTATTACTATATACTGCTATTATATTGGTATAATTACTATCATATATAAATATATATTATGTTATATTATATACTATATATACTGTACTATTTTTATATACTGTCTAACAATAACATTACCATCATATCATCAGTACTATTACCATCATTTTGCCACTGCACCTTATCTACCTATTTATCTTGTGTTCTGTTTTTAGTCTTTCTACCTCAATTTTTTTTTTTTTATTCTATTGTATTGTATATTATTGTATTTAAATATACCGGCTGCTATGACGACTTAATTTCCCTTCGGGGATGAATAAAGTTATCTATCTATCTATCTATCTATCTATCTATCTATCTATCTATCTATCTATCTATCTATCTATCTATCTATCTATCTATCTATCTATCTATCTATCTATCTATCTATCTATCTATCTATCTATCTATCTATCTATCTATCTATCTATCTAATCTTTATAGATTTTAATTCCTTTCCCCCACATTTTTGTATTACCTTGTTTGCAGCTGTGTTACACTTTTTAAATGTGACCTTTTATGTGGATGTTGTGCAACAGTCTGTGTCTTCTGCTTCTGACTCGCTCGCTGCCTCTGTGCGTAGGTGTCCGGCTTGTTTCTTCAACCTGATGAACCTCTTCTGTGAGCTGACATGCAGCCCCCACCAAAGTCAGTTCATGAATGCCTCTAAGATCAACGCCACCAGTGTAATTGAAGTGCAGTATTACGTCGGACAAAGATTTGCTAGCGGTGAGTTCACATCCAGGAGTGGTTCCTCTAAATGTAGAGAAAAAGTAAATATAGACACATTGCGCTTGCATGTCAAAAAATGCAGATGAAACTTCATTGACCCCCATCAACATGAAGTCATGCTCTCAGTTGCGCAATTCTTTGGGTAACTCGTGGTCATAGTTACTGCTATCGTCATCAAAAAACAAAGATTAGCTCAGTTGAAATAATTAAACTGAACTTTTCCAGCCATGTATAACGCCTGTAAGGACGTCCAGGCACCGTCCAGCAACGTGAAGGCCTTATCGCTGCTGTGTGGCAAAGATGCAAAAGACTGTAACGCGACAAACTGGATCCAGTACATGTTTGATATCAACAATGGACAGTCTCCTTTCCCTATCATCCCAATATTCTCAGGTAAATCCTTTTTTGTTGTAATTTTTTACATTTAATCATATGCCTGTTGCAGAGAATATGTTAATTTAACAACTGTCTACTACATTTGTTACTTTTCATATTGGTTAAACAATCGTCCTGTGTTGTGCTGCTTCAGATGTCCCGGTGTCTGGTTTCACTCCCATGAACAACAAGACGTACGCCTGCACCGAGGGCTTGGACGACGGCTCTGGTCCTTGCTCCTGTCAGGACTGCACCAACGCCTGTGGGCCCACACCCGTACCTCCCCCTCTCCCCCCACCCTGGACCATCTTTGGGATCGACGCTATGGCCGTCATCATGTGGATCTCGTACATGGCCTTCCTGCTGATCTTTTTCGGAGCGGTACTGATCGCGTGGTGTTACAGGTAAGGGACTTCTGGCTTGTGGTGTGTTCTGCTGGGAATTGTATCACACGGTGCATCTGCAGCCACTCACCCAACAGGACAATAATATATTGGTTTTGCTGGCATTTGAAGTTAAGACCCTTATTTGTTGGTTTGTGTTAACAGGAGACGGAGGATCATGTCCGAGTATGGCCCCATACTGGACAGCAATAACCCGCTGTCTCTCAACAGTGATAATCCTGACCAAGGTGAGAATTGTTTCTATCTGTCATCTATACGCCTTATGTCATTGTTGCACGGCCGAAACCAAAACCAGGTCCTTCTCTCCTTAGTCAATGCATCATGTTGTGAAAGTCTGGGCGAACGCTTCGAGAATGCACTGCGCATCTTCTTCTGCTCCTGGGGTTCCTTCTGCGTGCGACATCCCTCTGTGGTCATACTGGGGAGCCTGGTCATCGTGGTCGCCTCCTCCGGTGGGCTGGTCTACATGCGCATCACCACCGACCCCGTGGATCTGTGGTCGGCTCCCACCAGCCAGGCTCGTCAAGAGAAGGACTACTTTGACAAACACTTCGGCCCCTTCTTCAGAACCGTACAGCTCATTATAACCACTCCAGTCAATGAATCTTACACTTACTCCCCATACTTTGGAGGAGCGGACGTCCCATTCAATTCCATCCTGGCTAAAGACATCCTGCACCAGGTGGGTTAACATAAGTATTCATTTTGATCAGTTTGCTGTCATAAGAGCCAACGTGTGTTGCAACCATAGACATATATAAAGGCTAGATGTCTCGTCTGCGTTGCCGGCCAACGGAGCTGGACGTCACCACATGGCGGCCATCTTGCTAGGGGCCAGCTCGCTCACCCATAACATTGTGTTTGTAGTGGTAAATAACCATAACTTAATCAATTTTCAACCGATTTTGAAACGGTCTGGTTTGTTATAAACGTCAGAGATGTAGTTATGACACTGCATAAATTATTAATTTTTTTAGAAAATAACATAATTATTCATAAGTATGCAGTGTCATAACTACATCTCTGACGTTTGTAACAAACCAGACCGTTTCAAAATCGGTTGAAAATTGAGCAAGTTATGGTTATTTACCAATACCAACACAATGTTATGGGTGAGCGAGCTGCTTCGTAGCAAGATGGCCGCCATGTGGTGACGTCCGGCTCTGTCGAACGAGACATCTTGCCTTTATATATGTCTATGGTTGCAACCCTCACCAGATAAGAAATATGCAGAGCCGCCGCATTTGTGAAACCACGACTTATTTGTGCTGTTCTCTTTTTTTCTCTTTTCATTCGTTTCTAACCGTGAACAACCAGGTGCTGGATTTGCAGCTTGACATCGAAGCCATTGTGGCTCCATACAAGGATCAAACCGTCACCCTGAAGGACATCTGCTTGGCCCCTCTGGACCCCTACAACGACAACTGTACCATCCTGAGTGTCCTCAACTACTTCCAGAACAGCCATGCTCAGTTGGACCACCAGAAGGGAGATGAATTCTTTGTCTGGGCTGAATTTCACAGTCACTTCCTCTACTGTGTCAGGTGATTTAATTATTTTGAAGAAAGAAGATACATTTTGTTTATCCCACACACATGCACAAACATGCACAGACACACTCATGCAATGGGGAATTAGTCCTCTGCATTTATCCCATCTGGTGTGATCTTTGGACAGACACACAGAGCAGAGCAGTGGGCAGCCATGTACGGCGCCCGGGGAGCAGATGTTGGGGGAGTAAGGTGCCTTGCTCAGGGGCACTAGACAGGGTAGGGAGAATAGTCTTTTGATCTTTTGGACAGATCCAGGTTCGTCTTTATGTTGTTCCTTTAGTTCCCAGCAAAGTTCTCTTGAATGACAAATACAATAAATACAGTAAAACAAGAAACCACACCTGTGTCTAAATTAACACCTGCAGTTCACGAGAATTTATTTGCTTCAGATATGGAACATTTGTCTACCTTTTCTCCAAATTGCAATGATAGAAAGTTTCTCCTTTATCTAAAAAAAGCACATCACTAGTTCCTCATTGGTTGTCATTTGGTGTTTCTTTGTTTGTGTGACACTGGAGCGAGTCTCCTTCAAACCTTTAAGTTTGTCTGCTTCTCTTTTTTTCCTGCAGTGCACCAGCATCCCTTAACGACACCACCCCCCTCCACGACCCTTGTATGGGCACGTTTGGGGGTCCCGTCTTCCCATGGCTCGCCCTCGGGGGTTACGATGGTGAGCTGGATTAACACCTGTTGATGTGCAGAGAAATAGGAAGTAGATTTGGATCTCTTTTTACAAAACGTGACGGCAATAATCTTTACTACGTGATATATACAGTACGTTTACTTTGGGGAAGCAGTCAGATTACAACTGTGTAGTCGTATAAAAGATTTAACGGATAAATAAAATTCAACACCAGAGGCAGCTAAGATTTTTCCAGTGAATTCTGCCTGTGCTGTGATCGTCTCTCTGCCAAAATGAGTGTTCTGCTCCAACTGCCATGTCAACGATTTCCTTAGCGATTGCCTCACTTTGACATGAATCTTCTTCTTTTCTTTTTATTTGTCACAATACAGAGACCAACTACAACAATGCCACCGCTCTAGTGATCACCTTTCCACTCAACAACTACCTGAACGACTCAGTCAAGCTGGACAAAGCTCTGGCCTGGGAGAAAGAGTAAGAACAACAAAGATAAATCTGTTACTAGTTACTAGTTTTATTTCATTTAAAACCACCGTGATTGTTTGTGTGCATTTCAGATTCATCAAGTTCATGAAGAACTTCACAAGCCCCAACCTGACCGTATCGTTCATGGCAGAGAGGAGTATTGAGGATGAGATTAACAGAGAGAGCAACAGTGACATCAGCACCATCGTGATCAGCTACGCTATTATGTTCGTCTACATCTCCCTGGCCCTGGGTCACATCCACAGCTTCAGGAGAGTGATGGTAAGAGACCAAGTCCTGACTCAGTGTTGCTACAACAATCCATTCATGGAATAGTTTAGCTGTTGCTGTGTCACTCATCCATCCTCCCTGTGACGTAATACAAAACCGGAACAGCACGCTTGACAACTACCTGCATTTGAATGTTAAAGGAAACAACTGAAGGGCGGCACATGACTCATCCTCTACTTATTTTTTTCTGCACAGGTGGACTCGAAGATTTCTTTGGGTATAGCTGGTATCCTGATTGTGCTCAGCTCTGTGTCCTCCTCACTGGGGATCTTCAGCTATGCTGGTATCCCTCTCACCCTCATTGTAATTGAGGTCATTCCCTTCCTGGTGCTGGCTGTCGGAGTGGACAACATCTTTATTATAGTGCAGACGTACCAGGTAACGTTTCCTTCCCCTCAGTCAATTAAACTATCATATAATCCATTTAATTTATTTCGAACATATAAATTAAAAAAGGAGAAATTCTACTATCAAGTTGAAAAAGAAGAAAAAAATATTAATTATCAGTTATATATTTGTTAATTCTGCAACATGTGATTTCTGCACAGAGAGATGAGCGGATGCCACAGGAGGAGCTTCACCAGCAGATCGGTCGTATCCTCGGTGACGTTGCCCCGAGCATGCTCCTCTCCTCGCTCTCTGAGACGGTGGCCTTCTCCCTGGGTAAGTTGGATCATGTATTTAATTGACTCCTCTAAATATTCACAGAAAATAAATGTGGATTAATCTTTAAATGTGTATTTAGAATGATTGTGGTTCACCTCAAATTAAGAAAATGGTTTCTAATGGAAAATATTGATACAGTTGCTTTTTAATCAAATGCGGTGATTTCCTGTTGGTCACATGCTGATGAAATTGTGGTCTCTTCCTCTCGTGCAGGAGCCTTGACCAACATGCCTGCCGTGAGGACTTTCTCTCTGTTTGCTGGCCTGGCTGTTTTTATTGATTTCCTGTTGCAGATCAGTTGCTTTGTCAGCTTCCTCGGCTTGGACGCAGAACGACAGGAAGTGAGTGTGAGGGAAAACTGTGGTGACACATTAACAGTGATACTGGGGGGGTATTAAATGGTCATGTGACAGGGTTTCCCTACAGATTTAACAATTTTGGCCTCAGTGACACACAGTTGACGACTCGCTCTTCATGAGTCACTCTTAAAATTCGTCACAGTCAAAGTTCCACTCACCGGTTTTGTCTCTTCTGTCTAAAAGGGGAACCGACTTGACATCATCTGCTGCGTGAAGCTGCCAGAAGGTCAGCAAACAAAGACGGATGGTTTCCTCTTCCGCTTTTTCAAGAAAATCTATGCCCCATTCATCCTCAAAGAGTGGGTGCGACCAATCATAGTAAGTACCTCAGTGAGACTTGCTCCTCCTGTTGTGTATTACTCCAACTTGAGGATAGATTGAGTTGGAATCCTATTTTTAATTTAGTAGAATATTTTTGGTCTGCATATCATGATCATGCTGATTATCTTTCCTTCTTTAGGTGGCAGTGTTTGTTGGAATACTCTCCTTCAGTATTGCTGTCATGAACAAAGTGGAGATTGGACTGGACCAGAAATTATCCATGCCTGATGTAAGTCTTTGCAGTTTGTCAAAGTTCATGTATTTCTAGTGGTCGCGACTTGAACCTTTTTACAGACGGAATAACACATTTATAAATGATTTGAATATTTGTTACATCATATAGTCTGTGATTTTGCTTATACTGCTCCTATCAGTCAACATGAAGCTAAATCATGTGCATATCTTGCCGTGTGATTAAATAAATTCCTGTAACATTACTGATGTTCTGTTTGTCCGTCCAGGACTCGTACGTGCTGGACTACTTTAAGAACATGGGCGAGTATCTCCACACTGGAGCTCCAGTGTACTTTGTGGTGGAGGATGGTGTGGACTACGGTAGCCTGGAAGGTCAGAATGCTGTATGTGGTGGAGTGGGCTGCAACAACGACTCTCTGGTCCAGCAGGTCTACGCTGCCTCACTCATCAGCAACTAGTGAGTCTGAGCTGTAAACAAATTAGATCATGAATAACCAACATTAGCTACATGAAGTGCCTAAGAACCTGTTTGGAAATTATTTAAATTAACTATCTTAGAAACTTGTGAGTTCAAATGGTAATGAAAGGTCGAAAGTTAATTTAATCTAATCTACGATCTCTTAAATTTTCACATTCCAGCACAACCATAGCACTCACACCGTCCTCCTGGTTGGACGACTACTTCGACTGGGTGAAGCCTCAGTCCACATGCTGTCGATACATCAACGAGACAGGGGCTTTCTGCAATGCATCAGGTACTTTTTTTATCAAGTGTCAACATGCTATGAATGATATCTGTGTCAAATGTTCAACATAAACTGCAGTGAAACTATTTTAGTATCATGTATTACAGTTTTCTGAGGTAGAATCCCAGTAAAGCAGTTGTATGTTTCAGCTTGTAATACAGACTTTCTAATATATTTCTTATTTTGAATTTGTTCAATGTTTGTTCATTTTATGGTTTTGGTGGATATATGTCAAATACCTGGTTGCATTGAGAGGATGAAAATACTTCCTGCTGTTTTCCAGTGGTAAACTCGTCGTGTGTTCACTGCCGGCCCATGACTCCGAGTGGAAAGCAGAGGCCAGAAGGTGAAGACTTCATGCGGTTTCTACCCATGTTCCTGTCGGACAATCCCAACGTCAAGTGTGGAAAAGGGTAATTTAATATCTCTGTCAATATTTTAGGTTTCTATTGAAAACACATGACACACAGACACAATGGAAGTAGTACTTTTCACAGTTAAGCAATTCTCAATCTCAAATCTCTTCCTGCTCCTCCAGCGGCCACGCAGCCTACGGCACAGCGGTGGACCTGTATCCCAATGACGCAGGCGTGGGAGCCACTTACTTTATGACCTACCACACCATCCTGAAGGAATCCCCGGACTTCATAAATGGTTTAAAAATGGCCCGAAATCTGGCTCATAACATCAGTCAGTCCATAAACCACAAAGTGTTTGCCTACAGGTAGGTCCTCTTGCTCTTTTCAAGGATCTTTGTTAAATATGCTGAATGTTATGATTCCTAATCTGTAATTCTGTGTTTTTTGAGTTTTCTGTGGATGATTTTCCAAGCTGAGATAAGGAAGTTGTGTTTGTTTAGGTCTCAAGGTTCAAGAGCATCAGAGAGGAGAAGTAGGTCATAGATAAGCAGGCAGCAAAGAAAACATTGTAAATGGCAACAAAGCTGATGTTTGACCCAATGCACTGAATGAACTTTCTGGCCACTTTATCCTATATAACAGAAAAGGCTTGTCTTGTATACTCAAAAAGATACAAAACTAGATTTACTGGGTATTCACAATAAATGGTTACCGTCGTCACTACGGAAATGTATCTCAATTATTAAACATCAACCAACAAGAGAAAAAAAGGAAGTGATAGTGAAGCCTAGCCATAAAGTTTTCTGTGAATGTAAAAAAGCCACCGGACAATGTTAGTTTTCTTAGCATCTTATTTCACTTCCTTCTTGTTCCTCCTCTACAGCATCTTCTACGTTTTTTACGAGCAGTACCTCACCATCGTGTACGACACGGCTCTGAACTTGAGCGTGTCGCTGGCGGCCATATTTGTGGTGACCACGGTTTTGTTGGGCTTCGAGCTGTGGTCGGCTGTGGTCGTCTGCCTCACCATCGCCATGATCCTGGTCAACATGTTTGGAGTCATGTGGCTGTGGGGCATCAGCCTCAACGCTGTCTCCCTGGTGAACCTGGTCATGGTGAGTGGAAGGAAAAAGACGCTGGTTGAACACTTAAATAATATCCAAGCCACGATAACAAGATTCTTACAATCAAGGTTTAAGGAAAGTCATTCCAACTTTAGAAAACATATTGTAAATTGAGAGAGAAATTTATTTTCTCTGTCTTTCGGTATGTTGTCCTCATTTGATGTTGTTCTGTCTGGCACTGGCCTTGTTCAACCTCAGGGACTTTGATCTACAAATTTCCCCATGTCCCTAAATACCAGGAATTACAATATGTTCTAAAGCAACCGGAGCCGGGGACAGTTTTTCTTTAATCTCACGTATAAATATTCAGTATAAGGCAGCAAACATTTCCATGTGTCTGATGTGGAGTTGTTCCCTGTCTTCTGCTTCAGACCTGTGGAATCTCGGTGGAGTTCTGCAGTCACATCGTGCGAGCGTTCTCCATCAGCGTGAAGAAGAACCGAGTGGAGCGGGCGGAGGAGGCTCTGGCTCACATGGGCAGTTCTGTAAGTCTCTTTTTTAATCTTTTTCAATCCTTGAGTGGCTGTTCAGCGTACACCTCCACCAAAGCACAGCAGTCCACTTCAAATCAATCAAGTTCCACTAAATGAACACACTCATACTCATCAATTTCCTAAATATTGCAGATTTTTTTCTTTACGATCCATGACTTATTTCTTAGGAAATTGGTGGAAATTTTTTAAACTAACAATTTAGTAGCAGTTAAATGGCACTTACTTATAGCATTTTGTAGTTTTGCTTTATTTTTGAAGAATTTGTACTTTCTTGATTCTTGTTGGTCTTGGTTTGTACCCTCGGGGTTGAATGCACTTATTGTAAGTCGCTTTGGATAAAAGCGTCAGCTAAATGAAATGTAATGTAATGTCTAGAAATATAACAAATTTTCAAGGTTAAAAAAATGTCCTGGATCTGCCCACTTGTCTGCATCATGTCGAGTTTGACTTGTCCCATGTCTCATGTTTCTGCCAATTAAAATGCATTCCTTTTTATCCTGCTGAGAAACAAACCAACTAATGGAGACAGAACACGACCCCTTTGGCAAATCTTCAAAATATTTGCAGTTTAATATATGGTTTTATTTCCTACATTCTATTTTTCTTGAACTGTTCCCTCTTTGCAGGTGTTCAGTGGAATCACGCTCACAAAGTTCGGAGGCATCATAGTCCTGGCCATGTCCAAGTCTCAGATCTTCCAGGTTTTCTACTTCAGGATGTACCTGGCCATCGTTCTGCTGGGGGCCACTCACGGCCTCATCTTCCTCCCCGTGCTGCTCAGCTATATCGGTCAGTAGAGTTTAGTGGTGTAGTCGCACATTAAGAGTGAAACATAGAAGCTTGGAGCGCAGATCTAATGCAAGTGTTTGTGTTCCGACTCCATTCGCAGGTCCGTCGGTGAACAAAGCAAAAGTGTTTGCTGCTAACAAGCGCAACGTCGGCACAGAGAGGGAGCGGCTCCTCAACTACTAGGAGGCGGCGGACAATGAACAATGCCCCTGACTGTGTGTCTGGTAGGGACTGTGTGGGGGGGGTGAGCGCGAGGCAGTTTCTGTGACCACTGACACACTCGTCGTCATTGCCGCTACTATGCACGGATTTCACTCAGGAAAACACTTGGGATTGCCAGAGGCCTTGTTGGGCTGCACACTCGTATCGACTTCTGCAGCAGACTTCAGACCCCCGAACATTCCTCACACTACAGGACAAGCCCGACCTCGCGGTATTTGAAGCGTGAGCATCGTGCCGCGGGACAGAGTTCAACACTTTGACCGTGTGGACGTCAGAGAGACACCGCCCCCCCCCCAACACCATTTTACAGACAGATTATTTTAGCTATTTTGATACAGGAAAACGTAAAAGGGTAAAAGTGGTCAGTTTTTTTTTAATGTGTTTTTTTTTTTAAATCTATGCCTGAAGCAAATCTATATAAAATAGATCTGACATTCTTTTTTTTATTAACTTGTTAGAACTGTTTGATATTATTAACCTTTTATTGACTGTAGCACAGCGCTCACCGGAGCTAACCAATAACAATAGCAATATCATAAGTCCCCCATAATACCTGGCATCAACATGAATCCTCTTTAGAGCAAACTGCATCAGAAAGACGCACGGCTCATTTCACCATAGCAATAATATGTTTCCTGTGCACCTAAAGAATCTGGGAGTAGCTTGTAGGTACTGAGACAGTCATGTTTTTACGCGAGTACACTGGATTTTGAATTAAAAGTGTGTTTTAGCTTTACTTTTTTTGCTTTTATTCTATTTGTTCACATCTATGAGGCCTTTTTTCTTTTTACCTATGGAAGGTATTAGAATGGCACTCACTGGAGAACATTGCTCTGCCGAGGCCACACTCATAGATTTCAGTCCTCTAAATGTGGCAGATTGATCCATCTCACAATGTTATGAAAGTCAAAGAAATTCCCTGATCTGCACCAAAATTGAACGGGTTCTTCTCTGACCACAACCTTCCACCGAGTTTTCTAGGAAATCCATTCAGTTGATTTTGTGTAATCTTGCGTACAATCCAACCAATTAACAAACAAACGGACAGCGGTGAAAACATCACCTCTTTGACGAAGGCACCAACAGTAAACATCAACACCCTCAAAGCTTAAACTTGACGGTCACTGTTTCATTTCACGTTCAGTTTACACGCAAAGTCGTAACAGGAAGTATGTTGCTCCTGTCGTGTTTTTTATTCTTGCATCGATTACCTCTTGCGCCACATTTCATTTCAGTGATAGCTGATGTATCTTAATTGTTTTTTTGAGGTTGTTAGTCCAACACCCCCCCGAGTCAAGATACATGTTCATGCCAGATGTGAAGGGTGCTGTAAATAATGCTAATAATGGTTTAACATTGAAGTGTAACTGTGACACTTTCCAGTTTCTGAGGTACAGCTGCAGCTGGAGAGATCAAACTTTCCATTAAACTGTAAATAACATGCACGGGACTGATTTAGATTTCTGGTCAACTAGACTTTCTAGAGCATGTTTTACTGAATGCTGACTAGATAAAGACTATAGACGACACATTTAAGTTAATAATGATATTATTTTAATTTGTTAACCACTAACAATGTGAAACTGGGAACTGGAAAAATGAAATGTTGGATTTTCAATGAGTTTTTTTTTTACTTAACACCCAACAACCTATGCTTCAACCTGTCTGAGGTGTTGGTTAATGCGACTGATCATTCATTGTGCCTTAATCCCAGTTGTGTGCTCCCACTTATTGAATTTGAACAGGACTGAGACATTAAACGAAGAGGATGTTATCGTTTTAACCAAAGTGTTAAAAAAATCTTTTAAGGAACCAAATTCCTTGTTTTCAATCTTCTGAAACAATGTTTTTGTTTTCCCCTCATGATGCAGTTGAGTTTTATGGAATGTAAGAATGAAATGTGTAAAAGAAAAATGTTCATGAGCGACCGACTGAGGAAGAGTTGAGCTTATTAACGGTTCTGTGTTTTGAGATGGAAAAATAATATCTGACGATGAAAAACTGAACCAAGCACTGGAATATTTAAGGTTTTTAACAATTTCCCAATATATTCTCCATGAAATAATGTCTCGTCTCAAAATGTTGTTTCTATACTAATGTTTGATCAGATGTACGTTTGATTTAACATTGTATTGTCCTTGCATCTTATCCTTGAGGTTCTATATGAAGAAAATGTACAGTAATTTACTTTTAAGAGGAATAACCCTTCTGGCACCTTGAGAATGAGATTGTTCAGACCGACCACAGTGTGGCGTCCTCCGTTCACAAAGCTCTGACTGCATCCTGCTCTCAGTCATGTAGATGTTGAGTGACCTAATTTCCATGTCTTGAAGATATGCAGCCGTGCAAAGCTTTCTATTTGTCTCTTTTTCCAAATGCAGAGTCACTCTGAGCATAATGGAGAAGGTTGGTCAGCTTCTAAATTGGCGTCATTTGGATATTTACACTATAACTTCAGAGGCTGTCGGTCACTCACATCCCATCTGAGAGCAGCTGCCAAACCCGGAGCTGGGTCTGCTTCCTCAGTGTGTGTTGTTGTGTGTTGTTGTGACTGTGCGTCCAGCCCTGTTGTCACACAAACCTCCAGCTCATAACTTATTTATCCGCTGCCCTGCGAGAGCCGGGGACTGTTCTTTGATTCAAGCTGAGAGATTAAAATATTAATTTCCTCTGCGGGGGAGAGCGTTGCGAGCGCATGATTATGTAAGACGTGCAAAGCTCACCTCTCTCTCCACCAGACACTGACCTGCCCCTGTCCTGTGACACGTACATACTGTACAGAAAGGCTCATTGTAGTTCATGAGGGGGTGAGAAACATTTTTGGGGGGAAATATTCTCACAAATGTAAGAAAATCAAGTTAATTTTTGCTGAAAGCAATCAGAGTGTAACACAGAAATGCCCTAATTCCCAAATTATTTATATGAGCACACAAAAACACATGCTCAGTTAGACTCAGATATTCATCTGATAGTTCTCTCAATACCACACACACTCGATGTTGGTTTCATTTACGTAAAAAAAAGAGTTACTTGTCTAATCTTGGGATAAATCTATTAATAAAAATGTTTTTTTGTATAATTGCCTCTGATGGGCCAGATGAATGTGTATTAGTCTCTCAGCAGTAATCTGTTAACTAATACAGCTCAGGAGCTCTAATTACAACCATCATGTTGAATTTAATAGTTATGTGGTGGATGTAAAAAAAGAGAGCACGTGTAGAATTAGTTGCAGCAGTGTGATTTCGCTTCTGTTAAATAGAGGAACATGGACGACAGGGAAATGTATTGAGAACACATAATCCAAACTTCCCCAAAAAGGCTCTCATGGTGTTTATTACATTTTTATTATGAGTGCAAGAGACAGCCATTCTTCCTAGTACAGGTTTCAAAACTAGTTTTTCAATATAAAATATACCACATAGTTTATCCAGACCTGGTCCTGTCTTTGCCGTCCACCCTCTCCGTGTGTTTTCCTCCCACAGATTTCCTGGAACTCACACCGGGACCTCCAGCGCTCCAACTTAAAACGAAAAAGTGGATCTACGTTATCCATCAATAAATAAGTGTAAGAAGCATTTAATGCCCCCCCCTGCGTCACTGGTTTTCTGTTACACTGGTCTCGGTTGTCTCTGAAATAGACTCTTGGGGTGGAACAAAAGGGATTAGGTAGCGTTGTCAAACACGAGGAGAGGATCAGATTTTCAGGTCCACCCGCAGAGCTCTCCCAGTCCAAGTTTGGGATAACAACACAACGGTGCAGTCAGTGAAGAGGGACGCTCTCATTGTTCCCATCAGTTTGTACATAACTCATAGAATAACAAAGTGCTGCGAATAGATGCACTGTATGACTGTGTGTGTGAATGGGTGAATAAAAACTGTACTGTAAAGCGCTTTGAGTGGTCATCAAGACTAGAAAAGCGCTATATAAATTCAAAACCATTTAACCATTTACCATAACAAAAACTCAGCTTCAACTCTAAATGAAGGAAATCAAATAATAATAATATAATAATAATTCTCACACTGTTATTTCCTGCAGCTTTTTAACCACAAGCCTCAGCGGCCACACTTCCTTGTTTACAAACTACTGTAAATGACGGGAAAGTCCTGAGTCACAGCATCAGGACAGGGAAAAGGGGCAAAATGCCGTTTCAGCCAAAAGTTATTTTAAAGGGAAGGGCAATAGACTGCAGCTTGCCCCAAACGATGGTACACATATTTTTCACAATGAGGGTCACTTATGTGTGAGCAGGGCTCAGGAAGGGCTGTCAATAGCCCCCTTTATGAGTCGCCGGGGGGGGTATTAGGCCGTCAATGGAGGGGACTAAGCCACGTATGCCATGTGTCCACGCTCGGGCCTGCTCTGTTTGTTTTGATGGCAGCACGAGACTGGCGTGACCGGCGTGGCTGCGGGCCTTGTTTACGTTGGATGTGTGTCCCCCCCCCCCCCCCCGCCCCCTCCATGAGAAACAGACCTCTGAGATTGCATCAGAGCCACAGGTGCAGGCCGCTTCCAGTCAAGGCCGCCGCAGTCTCATGTGCTGACCTGATCAGACCTGGCGTTCTGGAAACATGAGTTATGAGGTGTGTTTGATGAAGGGGGCTCCAAACAAGAAGGGATAAAGGTTAGAATCCAGTCTTAAACAGAGTCATGTCTGGTTTAAGAGTCGACATGAGCTTCAGACATCGAGCAGAAATCCTAAAAAACTGCAGCTCACATTTCAGATTCAATATGGAGCAAATAGTGACAGATAAATGAACAGACCCACTGCTAAGAGATACTGTAAATTCATAAATGAGACGTATCAAAGCATCAAATATGATCCCAGATTTGTTATTTATCACATAGTAATAGGATCATTTGAATTGTCAAGGTGCTGAAGAGCTAAAGAAGTTAGATTTAGCTACTGTGTTGTTTTTTAGAAAATGTGCAATGGTTTGAATTAGCTTAAAAACACACGTCTACCACTTGCATTTTTCATAGATGGAATCCTGTGTGTTTCTGTCGATTCTATTTTAGTTTTTAGGTAACATCTCAGTTGTTGTGAGGCCACAGCCATAGGTTGATAACTATATTGTTATCGCAGAGCATTTAGTAATCTGTCCAATAACTGTTGAAACCCAAAATGCCAACTGTTGGAAAAAAAGTGGACGACATGACTGTGTCCTGATCGCCACCTGGTGGCTGGCTGCAGTATTATGTAGTAAATCCCACCTCCTCTTGGTTAGTGGATAGGACACGGATCAAACTAAAAACAAATCAGTGCACACTTGAAAAATAGTGTTTGTTATTACATTAAGTTTGGTTTTTATTAGTTATATGAAGCTATATAAACAGTGTGTAAGTTTATGAATGACAGCTGATTGCTACTGTGTAGACTCCGCCTACAAATGTGCAAGATGGCAGCCCCGTATCTGGGATTTTTAGCTTAACTACTGGATAGTGGGAGAAAGTTGAGAGACCCCATCTTTATACACATTATATGATGGTCACCTGATGGTGGCGCTAGAGGAAAAGACAGGGGAACCTCCTTAAAGTCTTTAGGCTGCAGATTCAAATCACATTCAGGAACAAGGAAACCCCAGTCTTATGTTTGATTGAACAAGCAAAGCAGTTTATTTACAAACGTACACAGGTAGTGAGTGTCGCCCGTGAGTGTTTCCTCACAGAGTCAGAGTTCATCTTACAGCGGAATCTTTGGGCTTGCAATCAGAAAGAAGCTCGGTAATTTTTTTCCCATCTTCAATCAGCACAATCCATGCGTTCATCTTTACAAAATTTGGTTTTGTGATCATTTCAGCTCAAATACCTTCAAATTTCAGCGGCAAATACCAGTAGGTGGACTGTATGTTCCTGATCTGGTGGCTGCTCAATACTCTGTGGTTTTGTGTGAAGATTTCAAGGAAATAAAAAAAGCAATCAAGTTGAGATACATGCCAAGTAAATGGAATAATACTTATCTAAATTGGTCATATTGGCACAATTTCCCCCCCTTAATTTCTCTGTTTATTTTCCTAAACAACAATCAATATTCAAAGATCTATGCAAATGTTTGATCCTTTTCAGGGTCTCGTTTAGATTTGTCTCCTCCTCAGAGGTCAGGCAAAGAGCAGTGACCCTAAAGCCTGGAGCTACTCTGTGTCTTGCTCAAGGACACTTCAGCAGGATTACCGGCACAGGGTCTTAACCCGCATCCACAGGGTTAAGGACATTCTCTCTCCACACGAGAGCGCCCTGCTGCCGATCCTCATCACTGGTCCATGGCTGCGTTTGTCTCGACCCCAGTGTAGCACCGTAAACGTGCTAACGATACACTCTAACATAGAGCACGGGAAATTCGACACTGATCAAAGTGGGTCTGGTCTCTGTGAGTCCGTGGCAAGCGTCTGACTGGTAGAAAATGAGTGGAAAAGAGGAGAAGTCCCATCTCAACAATCATGCGGATACTTGTGGCTTAAGAAATATTGAATACAACAGAAGAGGGAGAAAACAAATCAAAGGCGGAATGACGCGAGTGGCGCTCGAGAACTATTTTTCAAGGTTAGTTCCCGAGCTCATTAAAAGTCTGAGAAAATATCATGTCCCCGTTGGGCCTACGACTCGCAGTTTTTCAAAAAGTGCACTTTTAAGACGATGACTTGCAAAAACAATCTCTGAGGAATAACAGTCCAGCCAAAACCAGCCTCTTTAAAAGGCTTGAGTTCAGGTTCGATGCAGCTCAGGAGGCAACCGATCCTACCAAAGTCTACAAGAAGGAGATAAATGACGAGATGATAAAAAAAATACCTACAATCATTGGTTGCTTTAACTGTGAGAGAAAAATTCAAGATTCAAATGAAAAGCAGCTCCCTTAAGCAACAAGAGAAGTCTAAAATACACAAAGTGAAGATGAAGAGATGTCAAACTAGAAAAAGAGCTACGATTGAACTCTTCCTTTCACAAATCCATGTAGTGATTATGAATGTAGAAGTCGATAAATGGAAAAAAGTCTCTTTTAAAAATGCGTGTCCCTTTGGCTGATTCCAGGTCTGTGAGATGAAGGAGAGTGTTGTCAAGGCGAGGACCTGCCGCAGTTGAGTGACAACCTTGAAGTGGCGCCTTGAAGCTGTCAAGACGAGGAGGAGGAGGAGGAGGAGGAAGAGGAGGAGGAGGAAGGTGAGAGGATGGATACCGAGGGATGCGGATCAGGAGAACATGGTGGTCGTCCTCCTGATGGGTCACCAATGCTAGGTGGTCTGCTGCAGGCGTCTGTAGTGGGGCATGACTTCCTGTTCGGGCAGGTGCAGGTTGAACTCCAGCGCCACCAGGACAGGGAACTCGAAGGCGATCAGCTCCCGGCGGTTCACCCGGAACCTCTCCTCCAGTTTCTGCCAAAAATAATAATTGAGGATGAAGATTAAGAAAACAGATACATGTCGTGCTGCATTCCTAAATACTTTTCTGGGACTGATAACTGCTCATTTTGAACTAGCATTTAGAGGGCTGGCCCTGCTCTGCCACGGACAAAATGACATCAGACCAATTTATTTCCTTATGCGGATAAGATTCTCTTCATTTTATATTTCACAACATAAGAGATATTAAAGCTGTTGAGATGCATCTTCTAATTCCCCATCAGCTGTGACCTTAGCAACCGAGGGCCCTCAGAAAATCAGTGTTAGCGGTGAAGCCTCAAGGTCATTTGGGTTCACAGAGTTTACAACGTGAGTCGTGTAAAACGTGAGGTTGTGTTTGAGGGCTTGCAAAAAAATCTTTACACAAATATAGATGATGCTGTTCGATGAAGAATATCCAGATTAGGATGTAAGGGATAATTCCACGTGGGTTAATGAGTCTTGGCCTCAGATTTTAGGCGGCATGCCACAGGTTTATTTGTTAATATTTGTGTTGCTCCTCTCTTTTTCTCTTAGATGCGTCGATTCAACAAACAGACGTCTGAGATCTCCTGAGGTTGCTTCCTTCAGGTCAGGAGATTTTCTTCACATGCCTCATCGTGCTGTCCAGCCGTGCAAATAGTTTTGGTTTTACGGTTTATTCTGAGACGTCTGCGGCTGCTGCCAGATAAAGTGGAATTTTGTTTTTGATGCTCGCAGCACAGAAAAATAAATTTTGAACAAAGAAACTTCACAGTGGAAAGTTTTTCACTGTTTTTAACCTGTTGAGGACTCATTAAAAACAAAGGAGTAAAGTCTTGAGAATTGCAGATGTGTGGAGAAACTCACGTCTATCAAGTGCTTGACTTCATGTTTCTTCAGATCACCACCGATCTTCGCCGCCAGAAGGACACAAGCTCCGGCACAGAGTTTACGGTTCTGCTTGTTTAGTTTGCCTTGAAGAACGAGTTTTTCAAAGTAGACGAAAGCCATGGCCACCGTGGGTTCCTCGTAACCACACTCCAACAGAGCCAGCTTCTTTATCTCCCTTTTCAAGCTGCACAGGGTGAAACAAAGAGAGAGAATGAGAAAGGAGAAAGGTGTAAATGAAGGAGGGACACTGTGAATTTGTCTTTATCAACACTTTCTCTCCGTTTTACCTCCTTATCTTGCTGAGCGTGAGTCTAATGTGGGGGAATTTCTCCTTGAAGGTTTCATTCATGTCCTTCTTGAGGTCAGATGGTTTGACGTATTCGATGACCGTGGTCTGGAAAGAAAAACCAGAGGCAGTGTCAGAGTGACCTCACTTTCAGGCGACTGGATCCTCGCACGCTCGTGTTGGATTCCACCGTCTCACACTGAGCACTGGTGTTACCCGGTGTCACGTAAAAGGACCAGGTGATGTTCAGTAAACAAATTCCACCAACAGACCAAAACAGGTATTTCCTGTGTATCCAGCCACTTTTTTTTAATGGGATTAGCAGACAGCGAGAAAGAGACAGATGATCACCAGTCTTCTCATTTAAAAACCTAGAGGACATGAAAAACACTGAGTTGCGTACAGAGGTGTCCACGCCTTCGTCACGCTCCTCTTGAACAATCCTCAGAGCTTGTCACAGCACGCTCTGAGGTGGGTGAGTCACGTCGAGATGGTTTAACGAGGGTCTGAGAGTCTGGGTTTGGAAACATAATCCCAGTAGAGCAAAGTGCAATTCTAGCTCCTCGTTAAATTCACAGCTTAGATTAAAGATGAGGTAAAAGGGATCTTTGCTGCTCGCTGCATAGATAATTCTTCCGAGTAATAAAGATAATATTGCATTGCACCAAAATAATTCCTTAAATCTCCAAGACAGACGATGTACAAACGTCATTAGCCAGTATAAGAACAAACAAAAACACGACTATCTACTTTATATTTACATTGGGAGCAAGTCCTCTCTACGGAGGCTGCCATGTTTTCACAGTAGCCCAGAGTGGACAAACTAAACAACTTTTGAGTTTTCATGACAGATGAAGGCGACCACAGGTTCTCTTTTGGAAGGGGTATTGAGCTGCAACATGCAACTTCAACTTCAGGTGTCGCTTAATTCTACACACTGAACCTTTAACATTTAACCCAGATTTTTATTATTGTTATTTAAAATCAGAATTGATAAGACCCACAGTCAATAACTTTATAAACAGAATCTATAAAACTCAAATGTTACCCAACTCTAGGCGTCGGCCAAAATGGCGACAGGAGACACATAAAGCAAGACCATGACTAAGCAGCATCATGTTGATAAACGATGTAACTGAAGTCGGACTGTTATCACCTCTAACACAGACATGAACCGAGCGTGAGGCCTGGAATACGTTACACTGTAGTTTGACTAACTGGGAGTTGTGATAGAGTGTGTGTTCTGTTGTGTTGTGCTGCGATGGGATGTGGTCATTTGTTGTGGTTGGTGGACTGCACTTCTAAGATAACGTTGACTGGAGTTGCACATTGTCGATGCTGCAACGGAGCGAAAGAAGCATCGAGGCAAATCACTTGGAAGAAAGCACTGACCCCACATCCTTTGGATTTTTTCCGGAAAAGAAAAGTCATATAATGTCTAATGTGGCACTTCATTAAATAATATATATATCGGCTTGAAAATATATTCTTAGTACCTTAAGCTTTGACCCACCACAGGATTACTACCAACACTTTGGCCAGATTCTCTAAACCAATTTTTTTTTCTCTTCCTGCATTCTGTCTTTCTTGTTTTCAGCCTCAAACATGTACACACACACTGGCCTATCACACTATTACACTGGCTCATTGACACGCACACATTTTTATCTCCACCCAGCTCACGCATGACCCTTAACCTGCTGAGCGACTGTTACAACTCTGCAGCTGAAGTGTAGATATCGTCTTGCACTTCTGAACTTTTGTTTTGTTAGTGATGTCTTCTGTGTAGAAACCTTACTCAAAGTTTACCACAAAAAAATAATGTTCCTGTTGATCAGTCGAAACAAGCAAACTGAAGAGATTACCTTGGACTGAGGGATATTATACTGCTGAGGGTCCGAAATTAACTTTTTGAATCACTTGCCGAGATATTTCATTCAGATTAATATATATCAGTATTTCAAATTTAAATTAAACATACACAACATACAGATTTACACGTTCTGCATTCTTGTTCATGAAAGACTTGAGTTGTACAATCAATTGGATTATCCTTTACTATAGTGTCCACTAAGCATAAGCAATGTAATAAGGACACACTGCAGTGGCTCTAAAAATATAAGGATGTCTCTCTGAATGCAGGCAGCGTATGGAATGTGAATAATAGCAACTTTGCTGAACGCCGGGATGCTGCTCATGAAGCGTGAAGTAGAACGAATGCTTATCGATGGTCAGCTCCGGAAGAGAACATTAAAAAAGGCTCACGTCTGTCAGCTATGATCACGTCCTACACTAACTTATGTCAAAACATTTTCATTATTCCATGCTTTCAGCATGAGGATAATGACTCACAAATGTGCCCGCCACTAAACATGCTTCTTTACCACCTATAAAGTAATTTCCATGGTCATTTTCTCAATGGTGCGATGAGGATGAAAGAAAAATACAGTATCTCCTGCCTGAATTTGAAAGTTCAGTTAACTTTCCCTCTGAAATGCTGAGAATTTACTGGTTCCAGTCCTGCAGCAAACACAATAGCCCTTGTTGTGAGATGCCAGGTTTTGTAATTTTAGGAAAAGAGAAGGGGGGGGGGGGGGAGCATAGCCTGGCCTTGACTGAACATTCAACCATGTCCGTCCTTGTTGTGCATTCTGCCAGGCTGCGTAACAATAACAGAGCCCGGGAAAGAATGAGGTGGGAGTCTGTCAGGGTTTTTTCTTTTTTTTTTAACCGGCTCGTCCAACCACAATCAGACATCCGTTCTTGTCTGGAAAAGTGACAGTGATTAGTGCAGAGACGTGAACACTACAGGGGCTGTGTTAACAGCTACTGGCCTCTACGTGAGAATAATGTATGTATATGCTTTATAAGGTGGGAGAGAGTCTTGAGCCAATGACCTTCCTGATTAAAACCGTCTGAAACATCCTCCTTGCTGCCTTTCACAAACAGCTGATAAAATTCAGGAGGAGTTTTTACAGCCAAACAAATCTCCCTGGTTATTGTTCGTGGGGTTTTTTTCGTGGGAAAACTGAGCACAAAAGGTCCATAGCGCCAAAAATTACTGTTTTCAAAAAAGCATTTATGATGAGATTCTGCAGGAAGTTTCAATAAAACATTTCAAAACGTGTTAAGACGCAGCTGGAGAACTTTCTCACCATGTACGAGGGGAAGATGAGGACTCGCTTGTGTTTTCCACACGGCCACTGAGGGTCATCCAGCAGATTGGGGTCGTACTCACGGAATTCGGCCAAATCGTTCCCTGCCGTGAGCACAAACACAGCAACAGAGGTCGAGCCACAAGTTAACATTTGACCCATTTCTTTTACAATGCACGTACGTTAAAAGAAACAACAGCTGGTGGATGAGCAGGACACAACATTATGAGTATTGGCTGGCGGGCGACTGACCTGTGTCTATGCTGCTCTGGTTGCTGTTGGCTCGGCCCAGGCTGAGGCTGCGGTGGCTGGCGTTACGAGACTGAGAGAAGGAGGAGGTGGAGTCGATGGTGTTTCTTCGACCTCCCAGTGCGTTGGTGGGATACAGCAACTGGGTGTAGGACACAGTCTGTGGACACAGGCACAAACGGTAATGTCTGTTTCAGCCTTAAAAAAAAACACTGTTCAAGCTGTGAGATTATGTTTTGCAGGAAGTAACATTTTCATTAAGTCTCCCAGCGTATCAGCACATTAACCGGATGTTGCCCAAATCGATTAAAGTTGTCATTAATTGATCAACAACAACAATGTTTTTATATACATTTCATCAATTATTAAACAAAAAACAGTTGCAAATAAGCAGTAATGTTCAAAAGTAAAAAACTGGCCATTTTCAGCCATTCCATATGCACTGAACATTTTTCTAGCAGTTATACCTTTTAACACGGAGCTTAAAAAAAAATTTTTTTCAACAAAAATGTTAAAAAAGCAAAAGGCTCCTTATTTAAGGAAATACTTCTTCACATGTTAAAGCTGACTTTATCATAGCAACATCCAGCTCTACTCACTAAAGACCAACATCAATATCACATTTTTTTATCAATCTTAAAATTTTCCATCGACAAGATTTCTTGGGTTATATAAAGACATTATAGGACAAGCTAACTAAATTGACATTTCACAAGTGCATTCTTCCGCTGAGGTCTCACCTTTCCATCTGCTCCTAGCTCCACCCCCTCCAGTCCAATCACCATCTCCTTGGCACTGACACTTCCTGACGGGTGCCGCTGACGCCCCCCTTCCAGCTTCACATCCCTGATGATGACACCACGATTCGTTTTCAGGATACAAACAATACTGTGCCTCGTTTAGTGTCCTCTCTTGTGGGTGGGGACCTGTTCTATCTCACCTCTGCCTCTCTAACTCAGAGATTCACAGATTTAGGGCTTGTATCGATCTGCGCCTATCAGCTGGCCTAGTTTCTGTAAAGGTCCGTGGGTTCATCTCAGAGCAATCAGAGATAAAGAGCCCCCTTGGGAGGGAGGATGGAGGAAGAGAATAGTTTCAAACTCAGCTGCAGCTTCACCAGTGCCTGGAAAGTCAATCTACTGTGGGAGATATGCAGATCCGAGTGGCTGGAGAGTAAATCAGTCGCCATTGAATGAAATACTTCGGGACGGGCTAAATACTTGTGCTGCTAAAATGATACAAATGAAAGGGGCAATCACATGAAAATTAAACCATGTGCCCTTAAACTCGTAATTAATTGGCATAAGGAAACTACAGAGGAAAATAGGCTAATGAAAGTAAACAGTAGTTACTGCTATGAATTAACGTCACTGGATGATTTTAGGTCAGTGCTAATGAAGGCTAATGCAGAGCGTGTGCTAACTGACGAAGATGATGACACGCACTCGGTCTTACTGGATGACGTAACGCAAAACTGAGGATGATCTTGTTTCCACTTGATTTAAGGTTTGAGATTAAAAGATCACCGGAAAATTTGAATACTTTAAAAAAAAAAAATATGCACCTGTACATTTTAAATATTTACTCCAGCCTTATTTTAGCTGATAATTTGTATATTGTGTGAGCTGCAGCGCTGTCTTGTTTTTCTACCCTCCCAAGCTCGGCCTTGCTTCCTGTTTAAAGCGGAGCACTGACGAATAGAAAGAAATGACACAGCGGGTCCTCACATGACTCTCCCAGTGTTTTCGATGACATGTGGGGCCAATCTGTTATAATGGAAACAGTGTTATCGGGCAGACAGGCACGTAAGGACAAAATGTTGACAGATGCATCATAGACACACGGATATCCCCAGGCAGCAGACATCTCGCAGCAACAGGGAAGATTACACTAAAAACAAGAGGGGAAACACAAGAGACAGAAAAGCTTTCTAGGGAGAAGAGCTTTGCTGTGAAGCTTCGGTCTGCTGAGGATGAGGAGGTATGAAAGGAAATCATAAAGAAAGCTGGAATTGCTCAGTGACATGCATGAGTAGGATTCACTGGCGTTACACCTCTGGATGTTAGTCGTGTTATAATATTCGTGCTCATTATATCCAAATGTTTCTAAATCTATCAATCGATGGACAAAGAATAAATACTGACATGACCGAAGGAATCTTGAACCCTGCTCCTACTCGGGCTTTTAGTGTTGAGGTGACTGATTTGTAGTAATCTTACCCCGGTCTTGCTTAAGCTTCACCCATTAAACTAAAAGTTGGCGTCACTAGGTTGCATGTCATTATTCCCAATGAGGAGATCTACCCTTTGCATTTGACCCGTCTAACCTTTTATCCAACTGCGACAAGGCTGCACTGTCAGGAGCATTACCTAACATGCATGTCTTTAAGGGTCAGAAACATGTGTAGTTCATGCCAATACAAGAAGAACATGCAGACGTCCACTCGGGAAAGTTATGGCTAAACCAAGAGTAGATGGAACGCAAGATCATCGGGCATCTTCCCATAAACACACATGTCCGGTTTACGCTATTTTACATTGTGGGGAAATGTTTGATGGTAAGATCCAATCCACTTTCATGTCAGTCTGCTAAATGTGAGGTACAACCAGAAGTCATTTGGCAACGCTTAGCATTACGTCAGAAACTGGGGGAAACAGCTCTGTCCAAAAGGGTAAACTTTCATCTTGTTTGATTTGAGGATGAAGGAGTGATAATAACAAGTTGTTGTTTTAAGTGTGGAACTATTATTTCAGCCAGGACCAGTAACTTCCTGATGTGAGATCATCATCTTGGAAGAAGTTACTGTTCCTGCCCAAGAATTAGCCCCCATCATTACCCAAGCTGCAGCTGTTCCTCCCTAGTGTCCATTCTTAATGCTACGTTAAGCTAATCATCTCCTGGTTGTTATATTTAGCAGACATATAAAAGTGGTTGTTTTTTGGGAGCAGTCTACTGTGTGAAATTGGGCATTAGTTGTTTAAGGGACAGGAGTTAAAGATAAAAGAAAGGAGATTAAAAAAGAGGAAAAAACGACATGCAATAAGTCCAGACAATTTAAAAAAAAGTAGTTTTTGCAGTTATTACACTTGACTTGACAACTCACTGTAAACTCTCAATGAGCAGGAGTGAGCTGTCAAATTCACGAAAGCGCGCGGGGGGTTTATTTACCCTTGACCTTGCACTGATTGGCTGGCTTAGGAAATTCCACAAACTGATTGAGCCTTTTATGTTCTTCACTAAGCCCCGGTGTGAGGCTTTTTCTTCTCTGCGCATTGTGTCCTCTGGTGTTTATCTGTCCCTTTTCTCTTTCACTTCCTCCAAAACACACCGGTTCATGTGACTGGGCGTGGGGGGGGTGTCAGTGCGATGCCCATACCAGAGACTCCCCCACGCAGGACAGGTGGGTTCCCGTTACATGGACCTTTGTTTTGCTTCAAAAAGGGTAAAAAACATCTAGGAGGTAAAATGAGTCCTGTTCCATTGATGTAAACTCGGAGCCCAGACATGGAATAATCTGTAATGGTTAAAAGCAACAACTGGGACACACAACAGATGTTCCAGTCGAGCAGCATTGTTGATGATTAGACCACAATTAATTTGGGCATTAGAATAATCTAGAGACAGGAGGAACCTCATTGAGGTGAATCCTAGGCTGCATCCATACTACTACGTTTTTTGTTTGGCATTTTCAAACTAAAACAATGTCTTTCTTTGTATAGATTTAAATTCGCCTGAAAACGAATATCACATAAACACTCAGGCACACTGGGCATGCCATTGACTATCCATGTTAGGTTCTACACTGGTGGCCAAGGCTGATGCCGGTTGTTTACTTCGGGAAGCAGCCGGACGAATCTAGCGGATATGAGTGTCTACATCATTTTTTCCCAAACATTTCCCTTTAAGCCTGTCCAGACTAAAACACAGCCGCGGTGTTTTAAAACTAAAGCAGGGCTTCATTTTGGAAACTTCTCGATTTTAGTGCCACTGAATTTCCAGAGCAGTGTGGACATCAGGCGTATCTGAAGCAGAGTTGATGGTTTAATTCAAATTAAAATGTGGTAGTATGGATGAAGCCTTAAATGCTACGCAGCAAAGCCAGCGACAGACAAAAATGAGTTGATTTGAACCAAAAAGAATGAGTGCCCCAAAAGCCACCAGAGCCGATTTGTGAAAACAGCAACACAAGCAACAAGCATTAGGCATCAATGTGTTAAACCTTTATACCAAATAACATCTTTTAAAGCCCATTTCAGCCAAATGGTTCTTTAATGGGTTTTTAAACCTTAAGGTAAAGATGCATCCACCAAAACCAACCCTTAGATGATGACCAGTCAGAGAGGAGTTTATCCAAAGTAAGAGAGGGATGGGAAAACAAAGACAAAGAGGGAGCACAGGCTGGAGGAGGTTTTAGGGTTCGGCATGCTGTCGGATACATACCCTGCTTGGCTACAATCTCGATAGGGCAGGACAGAAAATACACTATAGAGGGATCTTCTGCCACTGATAAGGACTATCCTATAAAAACAAAAACAAGCTAATCAATCAGTCTATCTAAAAAAGAGCCACAGGTTAAAGTTGGAAATAAGTGTGCAGTAAACACTTGGAGTGAATGAGGAGAGTGAACTGAGAATTCACTTTCAGAGAGTGTGTGTTGTTGTGTAGTGCTGGAGCATGGAGTCTGTGGTTTGGAAGAAACGATGATGCATTTTTTCTGCAATGTCTTAATCTTGGAAAACTTCAGTTCAAACTTGAGTCATTTTTTTTAAACTAAACTGGCTTCTACTTGTGTATGAACAGGATCCAATCAAAAATATTTTCCCAGTGACCAGATATCCAGCTGGAAGGAACGTTTTTGACTTTAACGTTATGAACAACCTCGAAATTACTTCTGGTAATAGCCGCGACTCACAGACACATGATGAATGTCACAAGCGGCACGTGAGTCACAGAAAGGGAATTGTTCTGGCATCAGTTAATCAACAAGCAAGTTATTAATGCTGTGAAGGACTCAGCTCAGTTTTATCCCACATCTTTACTGGAAATGAGAGAAAACCACGTAACCTATTTACTCATCTCATCAACTCGGTGAACTGATTCAAACCAGAGGTACTTGACTACAGAGTGAGATCTGCTTCTCCGTGTCAATCACATAACTGAAAATAATGAACTATTTCAATTTATTCAATATACTTTAAAAGCAATTCAGCTGAAAGAGGATTATTTACTCCCAAAAAAAAGCACAGAATTCTGCGAAGTAAAAGACCGAGAGAAACACTAACTCGATTACCTTTCAAAGCCAAAGAATGTGACAGTGAAAAGGATGAAAATCACCAGAGCGTTATTACTCAGAAACGCACTCCCCTGGTCTCCTGGCCGACCTTTAACAAGCGTCTCCTCTCAGGCTCCTTTCTGCACACTGAGCAGAACATCAACACCACTGAGCCAAAGGTTGTCTGTGTTTAGGGATTTGTGCTCTGGATAAATCTTTGTGTGTGCGCGTGTGATTTAGAATTTCATAGATGAGAGATATTTCGTGTGATTCAAAAATTCCAACTGTGAGGAAATAAAGATAGAAATGTATAATTCTGTACAGACTTCTACAGATTCTGAATCAGTTACATGTTCTTAATAAGTGAGGACAACATGCTGGCCTGCTCGCCTCCATGTGGCCTGTAATGTGAGAAACATCCAAACTGCAGTTCATTGACTGGGGCAGTCTGCCATTATCCACTGAGGACTTGTATTGACTAAGGGACGGGGTTGTTTGCCTTCATACCTTCCATTGCGAATATCGTGTTGCCTCATGTTCTTTATGAAGTGGACTTTCTTGAAGCTCTTTGGTCGAGGGGAACCAGATAGGGTTCGGCATCTGAAAACGTAAAAAACAAACACACATCATCAGTATCTCGGGGGCGAACAACAGACAGAGAAACTGTGCCAATTGGATACATTACACCGGGGAGTCTCAGTTTAGACAGACAAGACATACGGGAGGGGACAATGTGAACGTGCAGTTTACTACCTGCGTAGAGGAGCATTCTCCTCAATGTCTTCTAGTGTTTCAAGCGAAGAGCGCTGAGAGATTAGTCTTCGTCTAAGGAGACAGACAGACAGAGGGGAAGTTGGAAGTTAGGGGGGGGATTGAGAAAACGTATCACACCAGAATCTCACAGGACCAACTGTCATCAGGCAAAACAACTTTTAAATGAACCAACTCTGGAAAAAAATACCACAATATTCAGTTTCGTGCCTGTTTTTCATGAACAAATTGTACTGCAAACAATTTGAGGGAAAAACACAACACTGATTTGTGTTTTTAGCCTAAATGTCCTCTGATGTCTTCCTATGAGGGGCATTCACGGACCCTCGGGCACAACATCACATGGCTACATCTGCTAGCTTAACGACTTCCTATAGCGGACATTTAGTCTTTAAAACATTTTGCAAATTACCTTGTTTCGAGTCGAATCTGAATGTCGGGGTTTGCTGACACTTGGATGACACCACACGAGCAGTATGGAGGCATGGTGTGTTTTTTCCTGTATATTTATTATATCTGAAGAAGTTGCCTTGGCTAAACATTGTTTACTCCTAAAAGAGTTTTGTGGACTCAAACACTTCACCCACACCTCCATCATCATAGTGGTGAGTAGATAATAAGTGAATATTAATTTTTCCGTGAACTATCCAAAATGTTGTTCAATATGACGCCTGGGTTTCCATATGACCTTTAAAAAAAATCTGTTTAGGGTTAGGCGCATGTTTGATGAATTTTTTCAATTGAATAAAATGAGTCAAACTGTTCGCTACCTCATGCTTCTCAGAAGTGACTTATTTTTCCAGTGAGTTTCATAAAAAATGTCATAAAGAAACTTTGTTGATACCTTGGTTTCAGCTATAAAAGCATGTTTAACCCATTTTTAAAAGGGACAAAATATATCAAAGTGTAGTGAAGTAAACATCTTTGCTGCTTGATCAACTATTTCTGTCATTGCTCAAAAAGCAATGATCTTTGAAACCAAGCCCTGGAACAACGTGTGGGGACTGAGGAGGTCAAACAATGGAGGTAAATCATCACCTGTTTCTCTAAGCTCTGTGGTTGATTTACAAAAAAAGTCAAGTTATGAAATCCATCGATCGACACCCGGTGTGGTCAATGATCGCTCCTCAGTCCAGTGTGGGTCACAGAGAATTCCCCTGGATCTGAGCTGCCTCCAGGATAACGAGCTGGCTCCATAAGCACTTTGTGTAACACGTTTAGTCACAGATGGCCTTTATTTCACACTTAACTCAACAGGCTAATTCTGCTGGACCGCTTCGATATGATTGGCTGCCAGTGTCAGAAACAAACCCGTGTGTGAGTGTGAAGTAAGCCTGAGCTGTTCCAAAACTAGGTGGTAATTCCATATTTAGCACCACAATAACAGCCTAATCCAACTCATTAGTCTGCCTCGCAAAGTGGCTACAACAAAAGTAGTGGAAGTTAAAATATTAGTTGTGAAACAAGAAAAACACGACTCACAAAAGGCTCTGTCTGTCACCAAGTGCTCAGCAGCAGCTGTGTTACGGCCCGGCGACGCCAAGTCAGAGCGAAAACAAGCGACTGTTCACACCGCCCTGAATCATGTTGCACCATTTAATTATTTCCACAAATCAAAATGTGTTGTAATGCCGTCGAGGCCGCAGCATAAAGACAAGCAGATGACACTTCAACCCGACCCCACCCCCCCAACCCCTGTCCACTGAGCATCTCAGGCCAAAGGGAGAGAAAGCGGAGAGCGGACTGGTTAATAAGTGACAGAGCATGAGGACAGATTAACAAAAGATGACTCGGCCCTCGAGGATCTCCCGGGGTTTAAACCAACACGAGCTGAGTGAACTCTGTATACTGGAAGAGATGGGGTGAGATAAGTGTTTACATGAGGAGTCAGACCTGCCCAAGCAGACGGGAAACCGAGGGCCATTATTCCCGGCTGACCCTCCGCGCTGTATATTAGGACCCGGGGGATGATCATAAACCGGGGGGAAGAAACATCAAGCTCCGCTAAAGGGCACGAATGGTCAAATTCAGACAATAGCAGCTGGCGTCAGCTCTGTCTGTGCTACCGTGAGCTCAAAGGCTCATCATCAAGGGCCCTGACCTCTGCCTGAAGGTCAGACCAGGGGGATCATGATTGTCAGTCTGACATCATCCTCCTCCGATGACCAACCCGGGAGATGGATCGGCTGGTTTAGGATGACTGCACGTCACCGAAGAAAACAAGGCTTCTAATTAGCTCTGATGGTGAACCACTTCATTTTGGTTTGTTTGTACAAATCTGATGTTGATATGAACCATGGTAACGGTTTTGAATGAGAAAGCAAAAATCTCCTCATCTGCCAGTGTTATAACAATTTCAAAGTGGGGCAGAAGTTTGTTTGGACAGGACTAACTTTACATTGAAATAACCGATGTAAACACACTGACTATCCTGCAGTTGTCAGATGTGTCACATATAATGTTGGTTGATAGCAGTTGTTGATATAATGTGAGGATTGTAACTCCCCAGTGTTTTCCTTGCAGAGCTGCAACAGAGGAACACAAAGGTTGAATTTCAAACTAAAAGGCCTGTAACTTTGGAAGCTGATATCTCATATGTATAAATGTAAACACACAAACAGAATGAGAACTGAACTGAGTAGAATCCAAACCTATCCGGTTACTCAGTAAACAGGGTTTCACTGGATCATCACTCTGTCCCCAGAACTTAAATATTGTTACCACCTGTCCAGCCGTCTCCATTGTGTAATTTTTCCAGTCGGACTCTCAATGAATCGTTACATTCCTCTAAAAAAATCATTCACCACTTGGCCGAAGGGCATGTTTCCACTTCGTGAGGACGCATGCGAACGGAGCTTGAGAGAACTTTGATCCGTGAATCCAGCTGAACATTGGCAGCAGCACGATGTGTTTTTCGTGCAAAAGATGTTTTCCAAGCCTGGTACAAACCATGGAAACATCAGGCGCCGGCCACTCATTCACCAAACAGGCCACTGATACCAACTAGAGGGAGAACAACCAGTTTCTACAAGTTTGGCTCCGTCAGAAGCTTAGAAAGGAAGCCTCCGTATGAATCAGTGGCAAAGAAGCAACAAGAGTCTCTCAGTGTCTTTGATACAAATACTGCTGTTGTTGCCTTAAGTCTTTTTTAGTGCATTTACATACGGGACACTAATTCATCATTAAGCTTCTTCTACTGCAACCATCATACCATCCTCTGAGAATTTGAAATGTTTAAAAAAATCACATTTATAATCCTGCCCAATGGTGCCGTGTAATAAACCTTTAAAACCCAGGTGGACTAGTTAGATGTGGAGATTAAACAGCCTCACACATACACGTGTTGGCAGATTACCACATGGGACACACGCTTCCGTTTTACCGGAGAGTCGCAGAACGGAAATAAATGAAATGTCCTGGGCTCTTTTCACATAGAATAAAAACCAGGCAGATTAGAAAAGTGATTACACTGATTAAAACAAAATCTCAGTGTCAGAGCTTTTCAGCCGCTCTGATCCTGGAACGCACCAGGAGGGAAAGTGGGTTGTATCCGCAGCTTTGAAAACTAAATGAAAGAAAAAAGTTAAGAAACAGAAACATAACAAGACGTAACAAACTGAGGTGAACGAATGCTGAACATTGCATTCGTGACCTTTGGTTTTTGGACTTGCTCGTGTGCTTTCTTTAACACTTGACTTTAGGCAACGACAATCCGTGTCATGCTTGGGACACAAAACATCACAGGCTTTTAAAATCAATTATACGAACACACTCCAGGTTCAGCGTCTGCCTCCTCTTTTGCATTAACGTGATTTGATCGGCTGGTGCCTCCATCGCCGCATGAAAAAGTCAACTTAAAGAGCAACGTGGCAACAGACCAACAATGCAGTTCGACAACATCACCCTACTCAAAGTGAATGAGCAGCATCGCAGTTAAAGCCTCCAACTGGTACGAGTCCGGCTCACAGTGGCTTTACTGTGCATTTGTTGACAGCTCAGACATAGAGAGACTCTGTGAAGGAAAAGAAACCCTTCTCTTACAGGCCTGTGATTATGCCAACCATGACCTCAGCGAACAACAATCAGCATCTCCTCCTGGGGTACGTGATCCAATCACACAAAAACTCCACAGAAGCAGAATAGTGTTGCATGCTGCTTGTTTTCCAGCCGTAGTTTCTGCTGCCTCAGAAACTACGGCTTTCTGCTGCCTCATGCTTAAAAAAGATCTTCTACAAATACTATGAAGAGCATGATTCTGCACTTTTCGTGTCCATGTGTTGGTGGATGATGAAATGAAAATAGTTCTAAGCCTTGGGGAGACAAAGCCAGATGGTAAGAGGTATGTTCTATTCAAGGGACTGTTGTTGTCGTGCTGATTCATGATGGATGAAAGCTGAGGATTTATCCGATGTGCACCAAAACTCCCTAGCCCCGCCCCCATCCCTCCAACACGTTTGGTGGAAATCGGTTTAGTACTTTTCGTGTAATCCTGCTAACAAATAAACAGACAAACATGAACCTCTTTGGTAGAGGGGAAAAAAAGTATGGCTGCAGTGAGAGGAGCACAAACGCCATTACCGAAAATTCCTTTCGATCTTGACAGATGAAAGCTGAGGTGGGAAAGGAAAGCTGAATGTGAAAACACAACATTTTCATGCACTGGACTCCGATTAGGATGTGGTCTGAAGCAGTTCTGGCCTCTCGCAGTCGGTTCTGGCGGCACATCAGAGGCTCCTCGACTTCCTGAATGGGAGCGAGAGTGAAGTCCAAAAAGTCTGAGGGGAGAGTGTGTCTCTTATGCCCCTGAGAGAGGAAGTGGAGGACAGAAAACACAGAGCTGGGAGCCAGGCTGCTTCTCAGAGCGCCTGGGCATCCTGCCTCTCCCAGCCAGGGACCTCTGGACACGTTTCCACCAGCTGCCCTCGGAAAACAAACCAGGCACTGTGCAGAACGCCTGTCTGTCCGCGCCAGTGGAATATGGCGGCGCTCTATCAACAGGTTGCTTACTTCTCAACATTAGAATTCTTTTTTTTTGTGGTCGACCTACAAAAGACATTCCAAACGGTACAGTCAGGGTTTGACAACATAATACTGTTCTTATTACAGAACTGCGAAGTAGAAACAACTGAGAACTGAACCTCAATACTGTTTTAGTTCTGAAGTGAAATGTGTCCAAAGCACAAAGTACTGAAAACTGTCAAGTACTAAAACTGACCGTTAATACTTGAACTTGTGTATTTTAGATTTTGATCTGAACTAAAACTGTACTAGGGGGCATACCTCTACCTAGGCTGAAGAATACTACACATGGTTGACATGAGGACATGAAAACCATGGAAATTAGAATTTAATACATTTTATTCTTAAATGTATTCTAGAAATTAGTACATAAAGCATTAAATACTTAAAAGGCACTTCTGGCAAGAATGAGTGTTATAATATGGGAAATATATTTAAGTATTTATGATTGAAAATCAACAATTACTATATATTATCTCACCTCAATATTAACAGCTATGTACCACTTCAGAGGTTTCCAAAACATTTCCTTGTTCTTTCATATTCATACAGACGACATTGGTCTTCAAATATATAACAGGCTATCTACATTTAATTGTAAAATACAATATTATAAGGTTAGAGGGGAAAGCAGCATTGCATTCTTAAATGGCTGAAAAGATCCCCTACAATAATAATGCAATCTGCTGGATTCCGATTGATGCGTGTCCACTTTTAGATGCAATTCATTGTCGTCCCTGACCTTGGAACCAAGAGTAGACGGAACAATTCAACCAACAGGTCCATTCAGTATTTGATCTGCAGGTTTCTACTTAATCACACAGGTTTTCCTCGGCACAGCAGCTTTGCACAGCTGTTAATGAAACTGTAGATAAAGGTTTTTTTTTCAGAGTAACAGACTCCTTGTCCATGTGTGATCAAAAGTTCAAAGCTGCCAAATGGACCTTCTGGTCAACTGCTGTTTCCAGTGTCAGGAATGAGAAGAATTTAACTTTAACACAACAACATGAACAGGAAGTGCTCAATCAAACAAACAATGACAACTTTCACATTTATATTTTTGTGTAATATGCTAGTAGGAATTATATTATGGGCCTGTGTGTATCAATTAATCTCTATTTGTCCCTGAAGCTGCAGTTGAAGACGCACTGCGCAGCACTGCATCGTGTTTTGTTTGGTTCCTTCCCTCTACTATAAATACTCTGTCGTTTAAGACTGATTAATGGATCCTTGGGTGTTATGCAACCTCTTCAATGCACGTCTTTCTCTATTAAAAAAAAGGAAAAAAGTTCAGATTAAGACATTTCGGAAGCTGTTTGTTCAGCAGTGCAATTTCCTCAAGGGTCAGGAAGGGGAACTAGATGCTTATGGAGTCATTTTAACCACGAAGCAGAGTTTCCTGAGACGCCTGGCAGAGTCACCAGAGGGAGGAGAGGATTTTGGGAGGATGAGCGAGGGGCTCTGAATGGGTCGGCACGGCAGAAGGGGATTCGACAGCAGGTTCTGACAGTGAGAGAGCCACGAGACGAATGCTACTGACAGCTGTCCTGCTGTGAGGCGAGACCCTCCAACCTCTCCTGGTGCCATCCCAAGGGAAGTTGACAAAGAGGGCATGTGCATTTGAACAGGGGGGGGTGTAGGGTTACAGGATGTTTTTGTTACGCAGAGGAGAAGAGGGAGGTGGCAGGTGCGTGGCAGCTTCAGGAATGACATCCACTAAAAATAAGTTTTGAGGTGCAGTAAAATTGGCGTGGAGCTTTAGAACATGTGAGCAAGAAACACCGAGAGGAGCAGATGAGGTGTGCTGCTGTTGTTTCCTCTCCTGGGAAACTGGGCTCCAGCTCCACAGCTGCTGGACCTGGGATCACACACACAATGTATCCCTGCACACCAGTAAGTCATGAGGCTGCAACCATCTGCGTGAAGTACACACACAGACACACACAGACGAACTTTCTCCTCCTGCTGTGTATTGCTGCTGTGTCCAGGCAGAATGCCACGCTGGGAAATCGATAAGTACCTTTGCAAAAATAAAAAAAACAACAGCTGCCTGGAAGAAATCTGAAAGAAAACGCTTCGGTTCATTCATTCAAACGTTCATTCATTCATTCATTTATTTATTCATTCAGGGCCACAGTGTTTTTGAGTGGAAAAACACAATCACCAGCACTGAACCCAGTAGAAGATCCAAATGCAATGTGCAGATTAAGTTTTAAACTTACTGAACTAAATGATTAATAAGCGATGCATCTGCTATGTTGAGCAATGCTCTGGTAACTACTGGTTTACTAAACTATAATAGATGTAATAATGAGGCTGCTGTGATGTTATGGCTGCAGCAGAATAACAATTAAACCCAGTAGGAGGTGTGTCAGTGGAATACTTTTGTGTTAATGCGTGAGAAGCATAAACAAATGGAAACCCTGACTCTTGTTTGCGGGACTTTACATGAAGTAGCCTCACTGCTCATGTGCATGCTCACAGTGGCACACTCATGGAATCCCTGGGGGGGGGGTGGGGGGGCACACAAAACTACGTGTCTGTTTGTTTGCAAATGAAAACATCCGTCTACCAGCAGTGTCCTGCAGCCCACAGCTGAATCTCTAACATGCTCCTAGCAGCAGGAACCACACTGTAATAACACGTCCCCCCTAAAACACCAGGCAGTGGAGTTACCTGGACCTCTGGAGCTCCATGGCAGAGTTGGCGATCTGTCCGCCCTCCAGGCAGTAGTTCTGGGAGGACTGTCTGGAGTAGGAGGCAGGAAGGATTCCCTGAGTGTACGTCTGCAGCCTGCCCCTGGCCGAGCCTGGCACGCCGGAGAAGGGCGAGCTGAACGCCGAGGAGGAGGAGGGCAGGAACGCGTCGCCCTCCACGTCCCCGGCCGGGAGACCTGCTCCGGGACCCGACCCTGAGCTGGAGGTCCGGTTCCCGGGGAGCAGAGCCTGGTTGGCGAAGGCGAGAGCCTGGGCTGCAGTGGTCGCCTCCGCGGCGGCAGCAGCAGCTCCAGACACCACAGCTCCGGGTGCAGCTGCTCCTCCATACCCGGACCGCTCCGGGGACCCCAGGCTGGGTCCGGTCCTCGGCTCCAGCGGGCTGTCCCCCCCCTCCTGGCTGCGGGAGTCCGCCTCGTCCTGCACCGGGCGGCCGTCCAGGGAGATGTTGCTGAGGAAGCTCAGAGCCGCTTGTCTCCTCCGCGGGTCGATGCGCTTCCTTGTGTGTTCGATGCCCGGGTGCTTCATCTGCAGCTGGGAGGTGTTGCTGCTAGTAGCCGCCGCCATGGTCCTCGTCCCCCAGTCCCAGTCCCGGTCCCAGCACCAGCAGCACCAGTGGTCTCACCTGGACGTCATGGCGGGAGCTGTGGGGAATCGTGCTGGTGCCGCCGAGTGGCCCAGTGTCCTGTCTTTTAAGTGCATGCGTGAAACTGGGTGAAAACAGGGGAGGTCACGTGTGTGCAGTATTGTGGCAGCACAGGGAAAAATTTGGACCAATGGGCTGTGAGGAATACGTGTGTGTGTGTGTGTGTGTGTGTGTGTGTGTGTGTGTGTTGTTTTTTTATACCTTTTCCTGGCCGCTGGAGCAGGACCACGTTACGTAAAGCACCCCCCCTTGCGTCTGTAGAACCATCAATCTGCACAAGCGACACTTTTCATTCTGCTGCCATCGGTTTGCATTATTCCACAAGATGAAGTGAGCAACTTTCAGATCACCCCCCCCCCCCCCCCCCCCAGGGTGCAGCTATATAATGCAATATCATGATGATGTATGGCCGTGTGCAGAATGGGGCCCTGGTCTCTGTTTGTCTGGAGAAAATAGATCCATTTTTTTTTTCTGGATTGCATTGAGTCAGCGTTTTCTGCAGCAATTGCGCCATCTGTCTGCGTGACGTGCATCGCGTCTGCTGCTCCGGGGCCCACATCCCGATGACGCGTGCCATCTAGTGGTTTTTTGGTGGTGTGACTAGTTCAGGAGAGGCAGAGCTGGGAGGGGAAAGGTACTTTACGAGCTTATTCAAGTATTGTGAGAGAGGTGTTGTCCAGTCCTTCAGTTAATGACCTTAAAAGGGATGTGGGAAAATGGACCCAGAAAGTTACAGGACAAACCGAAGGTGTTTGTGTCTCCTAGTCCTTCCTCTCACGTCCTGAAATAAAGTGATGTTAAACTCTCCCAGGGTTTAAGTGTTAAGAGGCCTTCAGGGGAACAAATAGGGCCTCAGCCGACCCTGTGTTGATCCCTTCTATGTATCCTGTTGTGTCCAAGTTCCCATCAAGAACAGTGGAAGCAACCTTGGGCAGTTTCAAAGTGTGAATGAAATGGAAAAAATCTAAACAGAACTCTGTAAGACTGGGAATAGGATTAGGTGAAAATGCTAAAGGAGCCAAACATTATGATTCACCACTGATCAAATGACTTTGACCTTACAGATAATGAACCAAGTAGCTGCCAGCTTTGATTATGTGGAAATAATGCTTCATTCCCTGCAGAGACATTAGTTAAACAACATATCTATCTATCTATCTATCTATCTATCTATCTATCTATCTATCTATCTATCTATCTATCTATCTATCTATCTATCTATCTATCTATCTATCTATCTATCTATCTATCTATCTATCTATCTATCTATCTATCTATCTATCTATCTATCTATCTATCTATCTATCTATCTATCTATCTATCTATCTATCTATCTATCTATCTACCTACCTACCTACCTACCTACCTACCTACCTACCTACCTACCTACCTACCTACCTACCTACCTACCTACCTACCTACCTACCTACCTACCTACCTACCTACCTACCTACCTACCTACCTACCTACCTATCTATCTATCTATCTATCTATCTATCTATCTATCTATCTATCTATCTATCTATCTATCTATCTATCTATCTATCTATCTATCTATCTATCTATCTATCTATCTATCTATCTATCTATCTATCTATCTATCTATCTATCTATCTATCCATTCATCCATCTATGAATCCATCCATCTATCAATCAGCTCTATACCACTTGTCCTGGGCTGCAGGTTGGAGCCCATCCCAGATGACATTGGTTGCGATCTGGTGCAACGCCCTTGACAGGTTGCCAGCGTGACACATGGCTGACATGCAGAGATAATGAATCATTCATGCTCACACCTAACCTGCATGTCTCTGGACTGTGGGAGGAGACCAGGAGCTCAGTACTGGAGAGAACACACCCTGACACAGGGGGAACATGCAAATCCACACAAGACCCTGGCCGGCCATTGGATTTGAGCCCAGAACCTTCTTGACCATGAAGCAACAGTGCAAACCATTGCCTTAGTTTAACTATGTAGGATTTAATGTCTAAACAAAAATGAGGAAGAGACTGATGTGTTCAAAATTGGCATGACACTCCTAATTTTAAGGGAAATAAGGTGGATATTGTTACCACCAAAGGGTCGCATTAGTTTGCAGCCATGTTCGGCAGAGGCCTGTTCCAGTGCATGGTTTTCACACCTTCAGCCAAAGAACACAGAACTGATCAATAATCAATGTAGAATCTGAATAAGGTGAACAAAAGCAGTGTGGAAGCGCAACAGCACCACTGAGCCAATGCAGTGTTCCTCTTCTTTTCTCTAACAGTTTCTCAGTTTTCACTTAAGTTTTAACGATAATTATGGCTGCCTTTCTTGCAACTGATCGATTGATTGATAGAAAATGAAGAAATCAGTGGCAGAACCGCCAGAATACTTGTGTCGGACTTCGGTTCTAATCTATGGATCTAATGTGTGAACACTTTTAATACATGTGTGAAATTATCAGAGATCCTGTGAGCACCAACCACGGTCAATCTGATAAAAGATTGTAACAATCACCAATCACTGTTTGTACGGATAGAATTTTCTTTACGATGTAAAACTGCATCAGAACAATCATTTATAAACGATAAAAATGAACATCTCATCCACCTGGCCACACAACCATTAGTCCAGAGCGAGTCTTAAATAGTGGAAAGTATAGAATATGTTCAACTTGTCAAAATTAAATGATCTTTAATGCATACAAAGAAAATTGGCACATGAGTTTGCTTTGCAGAAACTGCTATAACCTTAACTTACCACTAGAGTTCTCTGTTGGACCTTGAATCTGCACTATGCTGAGGGTCTGTGTTTCACAAGAAGCACATAGGACCTGATGTTTATGAATCCCCAGGGTGGATGTACATCATAATATCACGGCTAAGTGTATAAAAGCCTTGAAACCCTTACTGTGCATTATTTCTGTAACACTATTAACACTGATCCAGACAGAATGATCGATGATATTGACTCTGCCACGTTTGTAATCACTCATCCTCTAAGGTTACTGATATAGACACCCCATTAATTTCCATCTGCCGACTTTTATATATAGTAGTAGCATATTGATTTGAATTTACTTTTGCTTCCAAAGAAAGGCCTGAACAAAGTGTTATTCTTTCAGTTGTGTCTTTATTGTAGAGGGAACATTCAAATTCAGAACTATACAATATATCTACATGTAACATTTGGTGTTGGCTGAAGCAGATCTGTGCTCGAATGCCTTTCTGCCTGGGTAACAATAAAGTGTAGGAACTGCAGGTTCTCTGGCCCCGGTTAATCTGAGCGTCCCATCAGCCCCAGCCGCGCCGCAGCAGAGACTCCTGGCCTTGGTGAGAAACACTGAGCTTCCTGTGTTTGTGTTAAGTTTCCTACTCATGAAGTACTTCAGCACCTCATTGTGAGGCTCCGTGCACATGACTCGGCTACTACGCTCACAATGATTAAAGACAAACACGCCAGCATGCATCATAAATTATCCCTGCACGGCCACGACTTTATTGTAATCGGCTAATGGACGCAGCATTGTAGCTGTGGTCTCACTTAGAAAATGAAAGGAGAAGTTTTGAAAAATGGGATGAAGGTGAGAGGAGGGAACGAGGAAGGAAGAGGGCAAAGATCAGATCCAACAATAGGGAAATAAAAACGTAGCCGTCCAGGTATTTATTATTCCCTTTGAGTCCTGGAATCTAGCACTTACTAAGAAAAACTCCCCCATCAGTGACGGACGGTAATGTTTTGGATAATCCTCCGCCTGGGAAAAGTTTCCTTTTTCTTTTACCAATAGCATTTTGAGACATTGCAGGGTGAAGCAATTAAAATGCCTAGCAAGCTATTTCAGGGGTGTTAATGTCACTGCCTGCCTTAGTTGGTGCTGCTGAGACACTAACACACACACAGACACACACAGACACACACAGCATCACCTATAAAATGCCTTTGCACCTGCTCCCAACCCCCCTACACACACACAGACACACTGTACAGTAGACAGTGATGTAGCAGAGACATCAGACTTACTCTTATCTACCTCGAGGATAATGAGATGGAAATGTTATCATACGATTTTTGACACTGAATTTCCCCCAGTGTTTCCCTGGTGCAGAATCAAATCTATCAACATTAGCAGCTGTGGTCAGATTAGGTGTGTGTTGATGAAGGATTAAGATAAGGAGGAGTGTGTGAGGCCGGCGGCTCGGCTCTCCACGCGGGGATGGCTCGTCTTAATGGGACCGGGGGGGTCTTATCAGAGGAATCTAAAGAGCTCCCTGAAGTTCACCTCGGTTTAAGCGCAGGCTTTCACATGACATTTAGATAGGCCGCTGATGTACTCGCTGGTGAGCCCCCAACTCACTTTCACAACAGTGAGGATCATGGGAAATAACGGTAGTGACTCAGAGATGGAGAAAGAGCAAAGTGTTTTCTCTTGCTCAGAGAGATGACGAGTCAACGGTCCATTAAATCTCTGAGGAATTTATCTGCACTGCATTTACAGGCAAATACACCTGCTTTCTCAAATACTTTACAAGGGAAGAAACAAAGTACAAATACTTTGATAACTTAAGTAGATTTTTCAGTCATCTTTAATCGAGTATAATGTTTTTGTGACAGCGTATTTCTTTCACTCACGAAATTTCACACAAATATCTGTACTTTCTACTATATTATCATATATTATAAATTATTCATACATAAAAGTGCATGTGTCCGTGACAAGAAGTTGGGGATGAAGCAGAGCAACAAAACCTTCCCCACCTTTGGCCTTATTTAAATTAAGAATACTTCATTCAATGCATTGTACATATTTCCTCCAATTCTTCAACTCACAAATCTTTTCTTGCTTTAACCCTTGTTTGCTTATGGTATATGATTTTTTCTTTTTTTGGAAGTATGAGTGGTTCAAGTTGAGGAGCCTTCAAACTATATCAATATGACATGAGTCTCAGTTTTCTTTGCACAGATACAGTTCGCAGAAAAAAACCTTTTAAACGCACAGATACATGATAAATGTTCTCAAATAGCAAAGTAAATATACGTTGTTACATCACACCATGGCTTTCTTGCTCAGAGATACCACTCTCCCGTCTGTCCATTAAACATGTAGCTGGAGCCAGCAGCATGTTAGCTTAGCATGGCACAAAGACAGGAAACAGGGGCGGAAAGCTAGACTGGCCCTAAGATAACAAAATTAACCCACACGCTAATTAAGACGCCGTATCTTGTTTGTTTAATCTCCACAAAAAGTGCAAAAAATGACACGGTGGGGTTTTACAGGGGTGAACATTTCATAGAGGTCTGGCGTGAAGACTTTTTTTATTCACCCAATAATGCTGCACAATTCCTTCAGAGCTCCACTGAGTGAAGAATCTGTGTTTGTGTGTCAAAACAACTCGCTACCGCCGCCGCCTCCTGTCTGTTTGTGCCTGACACAGACAGACATGCTTATCCTGGCTGAGTGTTAGTGCTCCGTGGTCAAGAGGGCAGGGCTGGTTGTGGTGGAGTACACCGCCAGAGGAGGAGGAGGAGGAGGAGGAGGAGGAGGGAGGGGACAGGAGGCGTGGAGAGGTGATGGGGGTCTGCGGTTGTGACCCGGGATTGATGACTCCGTCGCAGGTCGCGGAGAAGGAGCCCACCCGTGTGCCGCAGCCCCCCAACATCAAACATGCCGTATTACGTTGATATATGGAGATGGGCCGGGCAGCACTTTCAACTGATGCAGGCCAGGTCCACCAGAGGATTTATCTCCTCACAAGATTAAAGGGGGCCAAGGCGTCTGCTAAACAAAGGCTAAATCTGGGGGTCAACCCAGGTCCCGCACTAACAGATCTATACTGAGATGACCTTCACATCGTAGTCAGACCCAGAAGAAGAAGAAGAAGATGTAGAAGAAGAAGAAGAAACACAAGTCTGAGACGTCTGTGTTAAATCGCACAGTTTAGTGAAAACACTCTCGCTGATTTTCACATCACGATTGTCCACCACTGATTGATAAAGAATCCATTTATGTGATTTTGTGGTAGATACGAACACATTAGCAAATAGTTTCTGTGCGACCGTGAGGCAGGCCGGGTAAAAGTGATTCAAAACCTCCTTTATATTTCTGACATGTTCCTGGCATCCCTCAGGATTCCACAGTAATGACGGCATCACATTAGGTCAGTTATTTTTTTCATATTTATTAAGCTGGGAACTTACGTGAAACTCTTACAAGAAAATTTCAGCCGCTTTTCTTCCTTTTTCGCGAATTTGTGTCACATCCAGCGACTTGTTCCTGTTGCTTTGACCTTTGCCCCCCCTTCTATTAGTCACTTTGTAATGTTTTCAGTGCAAGAATGTGGGACTGTTTCACTGCTGTAAGATGCTTTGGATAATTAACATCGAATGCAGCGTGAACATTAATGTCTCATATTTCTTCCTCATCTCTCCTCTCTCCACCAGCTCGTCTGCAGTTAAACGCAGACACAAAAAACAATTTAACACGTTTTTTTTTTTGTTGCAAGAATTTCCTACTTTTGTTTTCCTTGTCGACTGCTCTGCTCCTTCTGAGAGTATTACTCAGTGTTTTCGGTAACATACTTTGCTGTTTTCATTCTGTCTCGCAATGAAAACACTCATTTATATTCATTTGGAATTGAGTGGGTGAGAGACAAAGTGGACTGGTAGCGAGATACGATCAGGCGCTGCTCTGCGACCGGGACCCAGTGAAGGTTTCAAACCAGCTTTAAAAAACTGTAAAAAATCAGGGCAACACACGTTTGCAGGAATGCACTTTGCACATATTTTTGCAGCTCATTTCACATGGGAATATTTGCTCCAGTTATAAAATCAGGGGTGGAGAGTGTTGGGTGATGTTCGTGGAGGACTGAGATGAAAGAGAAGAAAAGGATTTATTTGAATTCTCATAAAGCAGTCCATCCATACTAACTGTAAAACAAAAAATAAATGTGACCTGTGCTATCTTTTTACACCTCATTATTAATAACCTACTACACTGTTTTGATTGGCAGCTTGCTCCCATTGTCAAGTTCATAGATAACTGTGAGCATGATGAAAGGTGGTTGCTGCTCGCTAAACACATTTCCAACCAGATTTCATTTGTGCAAAATTCTGAACTTTGCAGTTTATTATCCCAGTATTTATTCCCTGAGTGTGTGTAGGTGTGTATGTTTGTGGTGTGTGTGTGTGTGTGTGTGTGTGTGTGTGTGTGTGTGTGTGTGTGTGTGTGTGTGTGTGTGTGTCTGTCTGCTGGCTTACGAGTGTACACGCCTCTCTGTGTAGGCACATATCAGTATTAGCACACTGTTGCTACGTGCTGCACCACCAAGCCTCGCCCATAGTAGGAGGAGAGTACAGGGCAGGGTCAACACTGTGTGAGCCAGAAGAGACGCTGTGCCTGGCACCGCCACACACACACACGCACACACACACACACACACACACACACACACACACACACACACACACACACACACACACACACACACACACACACACACACACACACACACACACACACACACACACACAGTAGACAGGCAACCTTGTGAATCACAGCCAAAGCAGAACAGAATGTACATAAAGAAGGTCGTCTCTCTTCTCCTCTTCTTCTTATTTCTCTCCCTCTCTTCTAACTACATTTTGAGGTTTAAAAAAAAAAAGTTCCCTAAACTCTAAAAAGTAGAGAAGAACTAATTGTTCCAGCTCTTCCTCATTTCTATTACTTCCCATTATCCTCACAATACACTCAGTGAAATATCAGAGCGGGTTTTTCATCTGAAATCAAATGCGACCGAACTCACGCCTCTACTATTTTATTGCAATGTTTGCGTCTTCGCGTGGAGAGCGTGTAAAGGTTGAAGAGCGTGTAATCAAGCCCTCGCCCTGCTGCTCCCTTCCTCCTTCACTCAGTGTCAAACTGTTTTAGCGTTGGAGGTCACATGGCTAAACTTTGCCTTGTAAACACCCATCGCTGGGTTTTACCTTTGTGTTAAAGGTCCTGCTTTAACAGTGCACCCAATGAGTAGCAGATGAGGGGAGTTGTGTGGGTATAAGGTTTATAGGTGTGCATGTGTCGGTGTCGGGTGGGCTGTCATGTCGGACTTGGAGGATCTACTGCAGGGTTTGGGACTTTACTACAGGCTCAGTTTTACAGCCAAAATGTGTAACGTTAGCCCTGTAGGTAAAAGACTGCATCGAGAGCCAAGCATCTTTTTGCCTTGAGAACAGACACATTGGGTCTTCTCTCTGCACTTCATAGCCAGACAGACCTTCATGCAGGAGACTGGAGGTTGAATCCTATAACCACTTTCACCTTTTTATTCAGCTTAACGTGATCAATGGATTGCGTTACTTACATGGCAAGTAACAAAGCCAGATTAGCCATTTCAATCATCTTCTGCCTCTAGCTTTATATCCAGTAGAAGATGGACAAAACATCTCCACTTATTCCCACTTTCCAGAAATTAAGCCAAAATATCCCGGATACGAACACTGCCATCTTGTGCATCTGGAGTCTGTGCAGTAGCAACAGTGTTAGCATCAAATCAGTAATTAAAACCAAACCTATTAGAAAAAATATCACTTGCACATACATCAGTGTGATAAGAACGACCCTAAATGACAGAAACTGCCTTTGAGAAAAATGTATTTCACGTTTACTTTTTAAGTTGCTCAACGTCCCAACAACTAACATACAGCCAGCCACCAGGGGGCGATAACGATGTCGTGGCTTCCCTTATGGGGAGCAATCATGTCATCCATCTTTTGAAACAGTTTGTGGAATGGCGTCAGTCTTCACATCTATAACTCAATGCCAAAGGACCATCCCTCTATTTCCTAAAATGGCGAGCTATTCCTTTTGCTCATGGGCAGATCTTGTAAAAAGTGAAAATTTAAGAAAACGTTGGCATTGCACATTTAAAACTGAACAGATACAAAAAGCTTACATGTAATTTGGGATTTTGCAGAATTGTTTTGTGTTGTTGGACACGTATTTGCAAGAGGAAACAAAGAGCAAAGCTAAAGGGGTTTTCCACATTGTCGTAAAGTATCCATCACATTTTACAGAACCAACTTCCTGTTTCAACTTTGACCTTGTGTACTCGTCGTAGTTGTAGAGGGATTATTACAGATAATGACACACTTTCATTCTACCTCTGGTTTTATCCCGTGCCTCGTTTACAGCCTTATCGTCTATTCTTACCCCAACTGTGTTCTGGTGACCTACTTCGGTTTACATGCAAACTATATAATGCTCATGCAATGTTTGATTTCTGCTGAGGAATCTCCTGTCTCTTGTTTCCTGTCTCTTTCTATTCTGTCATCTATCAAGAGGAAAGGCTAAAATTGTAAAACATGCACATGATTCCCTCTTTATCCACAAATGAAGTTCAGTATTTAAAAGCGAGCTCGCCACGTCGTCTTAACAGCTGAGAACTTAAAACTGCTTCTTCCTGTTATGGATCCTCGCTGCTGTTGATGAAAAAAGGGTTGAAGGAGGGAGAGAAGAGAAAACACAAGCGGCAGATTTCAGGCATTCTACAACGCATTAGGTCATGAGAATTGGAACTGGTGCTGTGTAAATGATGAAATGTCTCACCAAGGGGACTTCGACTGAGCTGCACACAGTTGGTCACCACGAGGTCATCTCCATCCGAGAGAAGAGAAGGAATGATAAATACACCCGGCTCCACACAATTATTACATTTCTGTGCTCTTTTTTTTTTCCTTTTCTCTCTTTGACCAATCGTAAATGAAGTTGTTCTCGAGGTTTGTTTAGGTTTGAACATGAGCTTAGTCTTCCTGTGGTAAATTTGAACGTGACAGACACGCCGAGAGCGATGAGGGCAGGAGAACAGCGAGGTCGCAGCCAGACATCAGAGCTATTTTTGTTTGTAGAAATGTAAAAGTGGTCCCGTTACCCTGGAGGCGGCTCGTGTTTTCCATATAGTTCAGTGACTTGGCAGGCCTCCGCAGGGGCAGTTTCACATTGAGCCCCCTCCCATCCCTCCCTGCTTCATGCTCCTCTCTCTCTCTCTCTCTCTCCCCCTTGCATCTCCCCCCACCCCTTATCCCTTCCTCCCTCTGTCCTCCCACCATCCTCCTCTCACCCCCAGCAGGAAAACGCTTGTGGCCCGCAGTGGAGACAGCCTGACTGCGCAGGCAGCCCGGCAGATGCACTGGAGATAAGTTTGTGTGCGTAAGCTGGGCCGCGACCCTACGCGGCAGGACATTGACCAGATCCTGTCAGTGAGAGGGCAAGAGCCGGCCCAGCACCTCCTCTGCTCATTTGCTTCCACACTGCCCGCCCCCCCCTCCCTCCCTCCCCATCCTACTGTCTCCATGCGTGGCTTCCCCGGCAGCCCAGCAGGGGCCAGAGGTGAGGACAGGGCCCCTGGAGCCAAGACTTTCCTCTGGGATCCCAGGCTCCAGCCACAGGCTCCTCGACACCTCCTGTATGCGCCATGGAGGTGCCACAAACACACACACTCACACACACACACACACACACACACACAAACAGTCAAAACTCCACCAGGCACACAATAGGTCCCCAAGATAACTTCCCCTGTCCCATGGAAAGATAATGGATAGCTGTGTGTGGAAGGCTGTGTGACAGAGATGCTGAAACACTTATGAAAACACCATCCTTCATGCTACGTCAGCACTTTTTACTTTCTTTTGTCCGTGAATTGGATTCAGAGGAAACACCTAGACTGGAAATGTGGATGATTTGTCATGTGAGAGCTAGCTGGAGGCCCCGAGCGGCAAATACAATACTACAAGAGAAAGATGCTTACATTTTTGAATTGTCAGAGCTTTTCCCCCATCCCTAATATACAACAGGATTTCATCTTGTCAAAAGCCATTAATTCAGGGGATCAGCGACGCTGAGAGGAAATGCACCTCTGACAAAGACACACCACTCACTCATATAGTACCGACACAGCGTCTCAATGAATGTAAGCACCAACCAGTAGGATTGTTTCTGTGCATCATGCAGCGCTCTGCCGGTCCCCCAACATCCCAGAATGCCAAGCAGTACCAATGACTTCCTGACTCCGTCTAAGTGCCGGGCCCTCAAGGACCACGAGATGAAAGAACTGGCACAACTTAAAATGCCACAGGGAAGTATTGATAATTTAGCTGCTTTGAAGTGCAGATAAGTGAGCTTTCACTGTTTTTTTTATCTGCGGCTCAGACTATATTTAAACCAGTTTGCCCTGGACAGCGTCATTTAGGTCTCTCCAACAAACCAGTGGTCGGATCTGTGTAAACACAGATCATGTAGAGAGCATTATTTAAACCAAATTACCTCAGAACACAGCTTTTTGCAGTCTGCATTGTGTTTAGAATTTTGAATCTACTTTATCATCATATGTCAAATTCAGCCATTCAGTTTCTATTCTTATTTCTATGGAATGAAAAAATAACAGATGCAGTTTGCATTATTTTTGAGAGGAAACTCACGGAAGACTTCTTGATACATTTTGTGCTTAAACTGCACAACCACGCAATTTTGACGGTACAACATAGGAAAAGAAAAATTTAAATATAAATGGATTACACATGATCATGATATTTCTACATGATTAGAAAAAACTTATCTGTTAACACACATTTTGTATCATTAAGAATTTGTCAGGAAGTCTGGGAAAAGACATTCATTACATTAGTGCATGACATGCATTTGAAAATATAAATGTAAAGAATATATGGTTTTTAGGGGAATTCAGGTATTGTTCAACCTGGACCCTATGTTTTTAAATGAGAAGGTATAAATTGACTCACTTGACAACAATTAATAACAATTTTGAATTTATATGAGTGATAAAAAAGCATTTTTAAAGGACATTTCATGGGTTGTCGCGGTTTCCCCATGAGATAACAATATAGTCACTGCCTTTGTGTTGCAGCTGCCAGCTGGGAGAGAGACCCAACAAATGTATTGTTTTCTCCATTAATAAGGATTTAAAAATTCCGATAATGATTGTAATATCTTAGATTAATATTATTCAAATTTTTTATGATTACTTTTTCACAACAATCCTCAAAAAAAAGATTGCGATCGCTCTAGCGTTAGCAAATTAGCTTTTTGCATGATAATCCCGTATTTGCGACATCGACTACTAATGGCGTGTCAGGTTTCCGCGACGACTACTGATAATATACTCGCTTCTTGAAGGGCTGTCCCAATTCGTAGGTTAAGTTTTCAACCACTTCCCCTTATGACTCTGTTTCAAGGGCCAAGATAACCCTCAAAAACATGGGGGAGGGGCCAAGGGGGGAAATGGGATTGGGCCTAAAGGCTCCATTATGCTTCTGCGTATCCGTGTCGCGGAGAGGGACGCACGGGTACCAGGAAGTCTTTTTGATTTTTGCTTCTCCGACGACCGTCCTTCTGAAAACAATTCACCGCCAAACAGTAGGTGGCGCAACAGAAGCCGAGCTCAGAGAAGCCTACCCCATTTCTGGGAAGAAGAAGTCCACGTGTGTTTATTTACCTCGTAGACGGGTTGTACAGGTGCTCGTACCTCTGGACCTCCTCCACTAGAAGCTCTTCAATGTTGCTATCCATATTCGTATGGTAGTTGTGTTTGGATTTTACCGTGGCCGTCTTATGATATACGGAAGAAAACTGGAAGCAAACCAGAAGTTTGAGGTCCGGAAATGTGAAATACGGAAATGACGTCGTACGGAAATGATGTCGTTCGCGGACCAATCACAGCCAAGGGATGTCCGTGGGGTCTCCGAAATAAACACGGACAGTTAGAAAAATCAGAGGTGCACGAAAAGCTCTCTGAGGCGCTCGATAGGGCGGTCCTATCTGTCCGTGTCCGTAATACGCAGAAGCATAAAGGAGCCTTTAGAGTTTTGTTTAGAACCTCTTCTGCTGCCACCGCGTGAAAAGGGAAAACCATGCAGGTTTAACTTAAAAAATCAGTGCAGGATCAATTCATTTGAATTTTAGTCATATTTCAAAAAAATTGCAGAGTCATTTATATTTCCCCGTTTGTTCGGTTGACTAAAGGTGCTCCAACCACAGCGCGCTGGAAGGAGCAACGCATACCTCTTTCTGTCCTGAATCATATCCTACCACCGGCATCCATCTCTCAACAGACAAGCGACTCCTCCGCACAGCGCAATAAGAAGCTGAACCCAGCTCCTCATAGCTGGAAGGTTAAACCTAGTTTGTCATCAGATTCCAGTGGGAGGGAGGAATGGAGACGTTGTGCAAAGAGCAAGCAGGCCCGTTCACAGGCAACATCTGACTCCTACTGACACCTCTTCTAGGAAACCACGTCAGAAATCCCCTTTGAAACCAGAGGCCTCATGTATCTTGCTACACCTACTCCTCTTCTTGTTGCTTGGAATAAACACTTGGTGCGGCTAGTGAAGAGCATCTGTCTTCACCCATAATTTATGTGGAAAGAATTAAGCTGTTGCTGGTTTAAGGTGAGCAATTGATCGAAACACCAATTTCAAAGGTAATTGGACGTAGTCACTTTCTTGTCAGTGAGATGAGACGATTGATGCCATTGTCGATATATCAGTCGAATGAAGGGGCCAGAAGCTAGTTAGCTTAACTTAACATATGATCTGAATCTGCATAAACCGACATAGCATTATGGGATATGATATGGGCTATTCTACCGAATTGGTGCAAAGTATGGTCCCCCAACAAGAACAAAACAATTAAAGTATTCAGACATAGATATTTACTAAGAATGTGTTATGGTCTATTTAAACCCAAGACATTAAATGAGAAAGGGATAAGCTAAATATATACAAAATCATCATTTATAGGGTACTTTCTATTGGGAAGTAGCTGTCCCCCACCCTGACATCTAAATTTCAATATCTGTAAATAACCCTTTTTAAATTTTTTAGATTATTTCAAAGATCTTTATGATTAAGTTTAAACAGAACTTGGAAGATTTAGATTTATGGTGGGTTTAATTTTTAAATTAAAAAACTATACTCAAAAAATCATGTCCCCAGTTTTCATGTCACTACCGAAACAAAAGAGTTTTAGTCCATTGGCTGAGCCTGGTTTTTAGCCACACCCCTGCATTTTTGACCAGGCAGTGACACTGCATCCCTGTCCCTCATGGCTGAATGGTAAGCAGCTAAATCCCATAGTTTTGATGTAAATGTGTTCCAAAGTCTGAAAATCAGCGTGTAACCTTAAGAATTGTCACTACCGAAACACATATTATCTTCAATTAAGTAAACTTTTTGGGGGTTTTATGCAAAGTATTATTTTTGTATGTGTGTACACCTCTTCAAAGATGTGTATACTAGCCATGTGCTTGCTAGCATTCTTTAGTTATGCTCAAAGTTAGCTATAATTGTCACTACCGAAACAGTCACTACCGAAACATACCGTCACTACCGAAACATAAAGTTCCAACTTCAGGCCTAGTTTAACTGCACATTATTCAACAGTCTGAAGCCGATCTCACTGCTGCAATTTGCCAACTCATGAGATGCTAGTTCTGCACAAATACTTTAATGCTGCAAACTGCTCACAGGACCATTTTGACATATCCATTATACAATTTTTCCAATTCTATGATCAAAATTCACGCACAACATTGGGCGAAACCACCAGAAAACGTCACACAGAGGCATATCCAGATCACACCAAGAGTGTTCACTGCAGTATGTGAAAAGTTAAAATTTGTGAATGGATTTGTGATGGTGTCTGACACTGAACCCCCTTAAACATACAGTACAACATAATATCAGTTATTTGTCAATGTTTTCTTCTATTTTAATGAACCCACTTGGGTAATGTTTGTACTTTAAATGGTTCTGGACGAACAATATTTCCTCAAGAATCAAATAATTCTATTGACCACAAAACATTTGTATTTTTAATATTCCCAACCTATAGCATGTTATGAGTTAAGATTAAGCAATAGGGTTGAGGAAATATGATACAAAATTGCAAACAAAATACTGTGGTCACTACAAAAACAGTGCAATCACTACCGAAACACTGGATGTTTTGTAAAAAATTAAGTATATTGAGTTATCAACTAAAATGTCATGATACTGATTGGTTTAATGTATGTTCAATTTCATCAATCATCAACTCTGGAATCAATATGATCAGAATTATGCATTTTACAAAGAGATATTGCATTTAGATTTTGATGAATTGTATAAATTGAACTTTAAAATTTGGTAAAAATTTAATTTTTATTGATTAAATTGTGAAAAACTTCAAGAAATATTTTTAAAAATATTCTTCAGAGAAAGGAAGGAAACACAATTTTAACAGGTTAATAATAATACTTTTTTTTTATAGTTTATTACTATGTTTCGGTAGTGACAATTTTTGGGAGAGGAAAAACATTCCAACACAGTCTGTAAATACAACATAAAAATTGACGGTTCTTTTACTAGATATGTGTACTTTAGATATGGTACAATATATATACGGAAAAAGTTTTGGGAATAAAACATACAAAATTTCAAAATATTTCCAACCTGACTTTGCACCAATTCGGTAGAATGGCCCATATACTACTGAAAGAGGCTTTGAAGTGCAGATACGCAGAATGTTACCGCGTTTCTCTAGTTTTCAAGCAAAGCTCTCCTCAACTTAGCATCATATTCAATTGAGCATGCACTGTATACAAAGATGGACGACGTGTCGGCTCCCAAAAGTGAAGCCTAAACATTTTGATCACCCCCTGGTGGCTGGCGGGAGTATCATAAACTCTGCCTCCATCCATGTTAGCAGATGGGACTTGGGTCAAACTAAAAAGTAAAAGTACACGTTAAATATGTTTTTCCTGGAGATGGTTACTGTTATTTTTTGTAATGTTTATCAAAGTAACTTTAAGTAAGTTTGGTTAATTATTTGATGCTATGAAAAACAAGGTGAAAGAACACGATTGACAGCCGAGACGGACTCTTGATTGGTGGAGTGAGTGTATAGACAGGACGTCGATAATGTGGCTCCATCACTGTTCTGTGCAGATTGCGACTCCTTATGACATCACCAGTGCAAGATAGCAGCACACATATCTTATTTATTGTGGCTTCATTTTGGTACAGTGACAGTCTATGTATATGGAATGAACAGATAGTGAAAGTGGTATTAATCTCCTCATGTAACTCCGGGACAGAAAGGGAATAACTGTGTTTCCCTAAATGTTAAAAAACATGGTTCCTGACTTCATGTGGTTTGTTTCTAGCAGAGATAACAGACAAAAGAAACACATATTAACCTCACTTACTTACAAACAACTGTATTTAAAAAAAAAGGTGTGATTTCCAGGAAGTAAAACGAATTAAATTAGATCAGAACAAGTGGTCTAAATTCCCTTCTGCTTTGTGCCCTTATTTCTCAGCAGGGCTTGAAGCTTTTACACCAACTTGAAGAAACAGCCTCCCAGTTTTCTGAATGTCCGGCTGCATGTTTTAATGATTCAAACTGAACCGCCTCCCACCAACTGGTAACATCCAACAGGCCAGCGGGTGTAAAGTTCACCAACGATTGATTCATAAACCCGTGTTTACATTTGTAAAGATTCATTGTTGTTGCTGTGAGGCGGAGCAGGGAAAGCTGTTCCCGGCCCCTCCCTCCGGTGCAGTAACTTTAATAAGTCGCACAAGTCGTGATGAACAGAGAGATGCTATTGGTCAAGAGTGTCAAGAATTTATAACTCTGTGATCACAGGAGACAGTCACCGTCTCAAAAGACAGAAATAATGTGTAGTGTTGTCCCACGCAGTCACAGAAATCTCCAAAGGGATTTGCAATACACACGAGTGTAAAAGGGAAATTCCCGAAAAATGCAGCAACTTTTTATTTTATCCATTTATGTTTTAACTCACTTCCTCCTGCTGCATTGCAACACATGAAAGAAGCAGTGAAAGGGTCAATATTGTCTTAACATGATTCTCCCTAGAATTATAATGTTCACTGCCAGTGTCGAACTATACTTCTTATTTTTGTTATTGATCCCGTATCCTGTCAAGGTCGTAGGCAAACTTCACTGAGGAGCTGAGCACCAATCAATTCCATCGCTTTTGAGAGAGCTTGTGATGTGGCAAAGTTCCGTCTGGACCACTCCACAATGTTAAGGGGTGGGCGTCTCGGGGGGGTCTGGGTAGAGGTAGCGCCTTCAGTCTTCGGTCTCTCAAGTGGTTGGCTACAGAGGTCCTCACCATTTAGCTAAATAGCATCACGTGCCAAATTAACATTGTGCTAGTCAACAACAAGAATCTCCCTGAGAAGATCAACGGCCTTCACTTGTTTTCAATTGCTTGTGTGGTTTAGTTTTTTATTTTGTATCACGGAGAGAGCACTGTGAACCTTCTTTCATCCGACATTCTGCGAGGTTCAACATTCCCCGTGCATCCACTGTGTGCTGCAGATATCTTCCCGTGAGACGTCTACTGTTCGTCGGGTTTGTTTTCTGCTGTCACAAAAATGAATGGTGCTTTTTATGAGAATATGCAATGCCATAACTCACGCGCTTCAGTTTCAATTAGCATGTGAATGACCATGTTCTTTAGGGGGGTGTCTCGTTTCCACTAATTCACGGCGCTCATTGGTCCGGGGGAATATGTTTTCTCTTCTGCAAAAGTTTGTCTTTCAGCAGAACCGAGTCTTTGCAGCAAAACAAAGAGATTGAATGAATATTACAGAAATGTTGGGTCACTTCCCAGATTAGAAGATCAATGATGTTGAAGTTATTTTTCCCCCCAAAGCTCTGCTGAGACTGGGAGAGGAACATGAGTGTGACAGATATTTACTGTGGTTAAGGTTGAGCTTTGCTTTGTTGCACTGAAACACGGTTTCATTTGATTTGGATGAAAGAATCCTTTTAAAGGCCGACGACCTTAAGAACATATAAAACTGTAAGGCAGTTCAACTGGGTGGCTGCAGCACAAACCTGACCTATGGAAGCATATTGCATCCACTTGAGAAATAATAAATCTACTCTATTTTTCTGAATTAAGGACTGAATTATCTTGTAAATTCAGTCAAAAAAGATTCTACTTAATAATTGTATAACATGAAAAATGCACATGTTTTCACAAAATATATTTTATGAAATTTTTATACACTCGGACTCGGACTCTTAGAATAACCATAATTCATAGAAGAAAAATAATTGTAATTGTTCCTTTAAAGTCATCAGACACAGACAAGACAGAGAAACAAACAAACTAACTAACAAACAAACAAAGAACTGTTTTCCTTCAGAAACTAATAGGTGAAGTTAAGCTGGAAGTTGAAGGAATGTGACTGTTGAGAGACAGTTAGTAGAGACAGTAGATGTCTAACTTCACCAGTTTAACAACCAGTTTCAGTAGAAATAAAACACCGCCATCCTCCAATAAACTGAAGGAAGCTCTGGTGAAAACGTCCTTATCTGAGCCGCCGGGCCTCACCTGCAAAAGATACAAATACTACACTTCTATTAAAAAACCTCCAGGGCCTCATATATTGATTTTACCACACCTGAAAGTTCCCATCATCCCAGCTTTAGCTAGCAAACGTTCCTATAAGACAATATTTGTATAATGGTTTTCTACTCTTGCAGCTGTTATGATGCCAACAGTGATGAAGAACAATCTGTTACAGTCTATAGGTTGTGTGTATTCTTAATTGTGTCTCTGCAGAGCCTCCATTTTTCCTCCACTTTATATGTAACTGGAAGCGATTCCAGGTCAAAAGTGAAACCAGGGAGAGAACAAAGTGATAACACCCGGTGCTGGCAGGCTGCCGCCTTTCAGTCACAACTCAATACGAAGTAGAAAGAGAGTCGACTGACAACGACATCCGCTGACCAAACGTGGAGCAGGTAAAATATTGTTCTCTGCTGTTTACCTCGCACACTCGCTGCCTTTTAATCCCTAATCCCTCCTTCAGCCCTCAGACAACACAGGCCAGCGGAGCCATTGTATGGAATTCCTGGCTGCTCTCTCAAGGTGTGTGATTAACCCCTACTGTACAGGAGAGCAAACAGCAGATCAAAGGGCCCGCACACAGGGTGTCTGCAGGTAACGGGGTCGGCGGGAGGTGAGGGGTCGCTCACAGGCGACCGGAGCAGCCGTGAAGAAGAAAGATGGTTTGGAGTTTTTACTCATTCTTATGCAACCTCTTTCGCCTCAACTGAAATTCAACCGCTGCCCTTTAAAACCAAATAGTCCCAATGTGCCCGATGACGAATGACCCAGCGCAAACTGCCGCGTCTCATTATCCGATGAAGTGGATAAAACGTATTCATCACAGGTTTGGCTGCGAGTCGGAGACGCTGTTCCTGGAACGTGTTTGTCTAACGGGCAAGAAAAAAAGAAAGTCTCCACTTTATAGTCACTTGTACACATTGTACGGAAAGCCTGTAAACTGCATTTATGTCCGTTTGAGTTGCCTGTGATGTCAACAAATACAACAATACACAGACTAATGAAACAAGCTTTTGCTTCCATAGCTCTCCTGCACTTTTTCACCGCCATCAAGTTTTTACACTGAAAACTCTGAACAAATTGCAGTGAATTCTGGTGACTGGATGGGACATGAGCCAAGAAAGGAATCACCAAGTTTTGTGCACGGAATCTGACAAAGGAACCAATCCAGGAAATGTTTTTAAAATTTCGAGATAGGGAGTTTTTTTTTTCCTATCAAATTTTGATAATACATAGACGTCACTGAAAAACACACTCAGGGAACTGATATCTATGAGTGTGTGAAATTTGGTGCAGCTTGACTTGACTGAGGTGTGGGTTCTAGTGCCATTGTAGTTGGTTTCTCTTCAAATTGTTCTTTTTAAAATCTTTCTTTTAACTTTTCATGCCTCAGTTAAAATCTACATGTAAACATAAATGACAACTTAATACAACTTGGGACTTTTTTACAGTGGCCATGAGAGTTCTGTGCTTCTGCAACTAAAGATAACAGACGAAAGAATGTAGGAAATAAAGCTGCAGAGGAATAAAACACAAGCACACTATGAGACAATGACCAAGAAATACACATAAACACCTCTCGGAGAAATTAAAGACGGGTAAACATGATTCCTACTATATTTGTTTGTATTCATTCAGGTAGTATTAAGAGGTTGGTTTCCAAATCAAGTTAAAAGCACAAAGCTCAGGCCAATCAAACTTCTGTCGAAATAGAAATAAATGATCAACTGTAAAACTCTTTTAAACCGTCAGTTTTAAAAAACTCCCTGGTTCAACAATTGCCTACAACACAAATATCGGCCAGATTATCTAACGGTTAAAGTTAAAATGGTTAAACCGTCTGGGGTTCTTTGGAACTGATCTTTTGATTGCATTTGTTTCTTGCACCTTAACTCTGTTAAATTTTAACTTAACCGGAGTGATGTCACTGTGTTTCAAGACACGGCGCAATTTTGTTATAAAAGATAAGAATGACAAAATTAGAGAAAGAGGGAAAGTTAAGATTGTGAATTACTGAAAAACATACTACTACACTATTGTATTCATTTAGTGAATAATTTATAGATAAATATTGTTATGGCTTAATTTTCTCACAAAATATTATTACAATGTTTTGATGGAAGGTTTTACATCGTTAAATTCACTTTAACGAAGTTTAAGGTTCCACTGTAAATAGAAAATTTTCTATCTATTCCCGTCAGGCAGATGCAGACTCTGGTATTTTTTAATTTCATATTTGGGAGATAGTTCACTGTAGGTGTTGGCACCAATGTGCAGAGAAGTGAGGAGGTGATGTTACTCTCTATAAACAGCCGGATTCAGCACAAACACACACACACACACACACACACAAACACACACACACACACACACACACACACAGACACACCTCTTCCCACCATCGCAGAGTCCGACACAAGACCACACAAACTGTATTTACACCTTGCATCTCTCTGCATAAACACTGCCGCTATTAATTGACTTCACGCTGTTTGTGTACGACTCTGTGTTGCTAGTATGAGAACAAAGAGATTTCAGATCTTCCTCCTCCTCCTCCTCCTCCTTGAGTGATTCAGAACAGGGCTCAGACGCGCCGGCCCTGCGACTCTATCTGACTGGGATATTATCAGAGTGGCTGTCAGACCAGGGTCCAGAGCAGCTTGGGAGGAATGCAGCTTACAACTGTGGGCCAGCAACAGACCCCGCACTGCAACTGCAGACCCTCAACACCCCGCCCCGCCCCCTCCCACCCCCCCACTCCTTAACCACCTCAGGCCAATCAGTCAACAGGACCCCAGGGGCCATTTTCAAAAACAATCACTCTCTCTAAGTAGTCAAGAGGTGCCAGGGCTAATTATAAACAAACTATTGATGTTCTAGCAAAGGATTGTGCTCGACTTTGCCAGAGCAGTAAATGTTTGTGTGTGCGTGCATGTGTGTGAGTGTGTGTGTGTGTGTGTGCGTGTGTGTGTGTGTGTGTGTGTGTAAGGGTCACAGGAAGGTTCTGCTTGACAGAGCATTCAATTGGCCGTGTAACAGACCTCACCCGAAGTGAGCGCTGTGTGGAGACACCTACGGCCTCCTCAGGACAAGTGCTTCAGGCTTCACCCGAACAAACAGCAAGAAATTGTTAGTAGGAGAAAATAATTATCAAGTTCTGATCCTAATGCGTTGAAGCCAGTTTTAAGTAAAGTGAGAGTTCCGATTTTGAAGTTTGTTTAGGAGTGAGTTCAAGATTGTGTCATATTCATAAAGACATGAAGAAGGACAAACTTTTTAAGGAGCATAGGACGACTATCCCTGAATATACAAATTTCCCAAATCTCCTCCAACTTATATATAACACTAGAATGTTTCTGCAGGACCGAACAGTACCCTGATGAAACCACTTTTAAATCCACTAGATCCAGATTGTGATTTGGATCTGCATCAATCACACAAACCAGACATATCTACCTCATGGTGGCACTAGACGTCGGGTCAGGACATCGACAAAGTCATTAGGCCTCATCCTCAGGAGACAATGAATCCCTGAACATGATGTCTCGGCAATCTATCCGATAGTTTTTAAGAGAAACTCGTCCGGATGGAAGTGAATTGACCGACCAACTGACCGATCACCGAGCTGACTGTGCCATCCCTAGAGCCCATGCCCCTAAATATATATAACACATAAATACACAAAGCAAAAAGCTCCGTCTGGGGTCATTAACCTCACAGTGGCACTGAGTGAATCTGGTTTCACCCCTGAGTGCCGCGGCTGCAGCCGGCCCCACTTTAAAACAATGTATTTGGGTCTAAATCATGCGATAAGGCCGCTGCTGCTGCTCTGCGCCGTGTGACGAAGACAGAGAGCAGAGTGACAGACGCTCCGCAGAGCCAGAATGTTCCATCCTCCTCCGGTTAAAACAACAGCCTTTCCAAGAGGAGCTATCGCACTATGACACATGGTCTGATCCAGCAGAGCCGTATTTATTTTGGTATGGGCTACATTTCTTTCCTTTAAGTAATGAATTAAGAAAACACAGGGCCCTGGCGCTGGGATGTGGAGATGTGTGGGAGAGTGCTGCGTGCACCGTCTCACTGCAAACGGGAAAGGAATGGAGTCGGGGAAAGGGAGGGTGGGGGTTTGTGCGAGGTATCCAAGGATAGGAGCGTTCCCTCATCCTTTCATGCTCTCATCCTTTCTTTTTTTTTTTCCCTCTTTTCTTTTTTTGACCCTACAACCTTTTTTCCTCTCTGCTGAAGTCATGTTTTCAGTCCTCTGTCCCAGAGAGACGGCCAAACTTGGGAGCACTTGGATGAAGCGGGAGACGGGGAGTAGAGGAGTTCGAGGGAGTAAAAGAGGGAGAGGGGGGGGGGTCTTGAGAGAAGTCTGAAACACTTCATGGCAGAGAGGAGACAGAAACGCTGCGTCTACACTGCGTTTTTTTAATATATGAGTCTTCCCGGGCTTTGTAACGTAGGTTTGAAAGGACGTCGGACATCAGTGAGGTCCGGTAACGAGACAGCCGGAGAGGTTTGGGAACAGCTCCCTCTTCCTGCACGCTCTCCAACAGAACACCTTCTGCAGAGGGGTTAAACAAATGTTAGTGATGTGATAACCAGCCTGTTTATTGAGGGGCCTCCAGAGGGACGGCGAGCTGGCCTGCCCGGGTTTCCACTTATACGGCGAGTCCACCAAAAGTCCGCTTTGCATCAGTCCTCGGACATGTCTGAATTCGGAAGGAAATCATTTGACGTTTGACAGGTTTTACTTGTACGGCAATGCATAGATGCTAATGCAGGAAATGAAAGCCAACGATGTTCAGTGCGGGTTTCAGAGCTTTGGCTCTTTACAGCTGTGACGGGTCCCGATGTGCAGACATGTACATTATGACAGCTGATGTAAAATGACTGTAGCTCAACCCTGGATTGAGTCTTTATTCAAGGCCAAGATTCTCTCGGTGCTGCCAAATAAGTCAGAAGTCACGAGCGTGTTTCCCTTTTGTTTAAACTAACACATTACAACAAGTGTGTTTGCATTCTCCTCAGGCTGCGATGAATGACAGGAGTTCAGCCACTTGAGGAACAATGTGAAACCAACACGTTTTAGCTGCGATATGAATTCCACGTTGTATTTAATTACAATTGCAAATGTGCAGGTTTTAGAGCACATACATGGACTCTCCTCTGTGGAAGTCAGGTGGTCCATGCTTTGCAGATGGGCGGGAGGCGGAGCTCACCTTGGACAGAGCTGATTTATACAGATACTCACACCTATGGGCAGAGTGGTAAATCAACCCGACCTGTATGTCTTTGGACTGTGGGAGGAAGTTTGGGTAGCAGCAAAAAATACACACGAACACATGGGAGAACATGGAAAAACCACAAAAAAACTTGAACAGTCACTTTAAGAAAAGGGCATATGGAGGTCAAATGGAAATGAACTCCTGGATCCGCCCCCTAATCGGATCCAACAGCTAAATGAAATGGGTTCTATATTTAAAACACCTCCTTCCAACCGGTTTCATGATAACTCATCCAGTAGTTTTTGCATAATCCTGCTAACTAACTGACAGTCAAACAAACGCTGATAAAAGTAAAACCACCTTGGCAAAGGAAACCACCCGGCTCATTCAACTTCACACATCCATGTAACCTGTGTTTAGACGGGTTGATTAAAAGCCACATAGTTATTTATTTATTGGACTTATTGTTTAAAAGCTGTTGCTCAGTCACACACCTCATACACATTATTATACAGGAATGTGTAATATTTACTGCATGTATACATAACGGACAGGTAAATGTGTCAGTATTACCACAATAATAATAATAATAGTAATAGTTATAATCATAATAATTTTAATAATAATAATAGAAAGTATTTGAATCCTATATCAGGTCACATTCACACATACCTAGAGAACTTGTTATATATACACACACTGATTCTTTCAGTTATGTGTGAATTTTAATGAATTGACCGTTGATTCATTCATATGAAAAGCACTTTGTTAGGGAAGTACTATATAAATAAAGCGTGTTACTTTTATTATTACTCACCATTACCTGACACAGAGATTCCACAGCAGAGAACAATAGAGGGTATTAACCTGTTCAAATAACTGGTCACTTCCCATTGTGCTCTGTGCGTGAATTCGGGTAACTCCAGGTTTTTCTACAGAAATACTTTACATAAATTCCTCCCCGTTGCACGTTATTTCTTCACTTTCTCCTTCTTCCTGTTTCCCAGTGAAGCCTGGAGGTGAGTTTCAGTTCAGGGTTGAAAAGGCCACTGGCAGGTATTCAACAAGTGTGCAGCGTTTGTGATAACGGCCGAGTCGACTGGGTGCTCTTGAAAAGCGGCCTGTAGATTCAGTGGAAAAAAAAAAAAGAGGCCGAGACAGATATGGAGTGTGTCTGCCGTCAAGGTCAGTTTGTGCGTTTGTGTGCAGACTCCCTCGCTCTGCTAACAATAGCAAAGCCGTAGCTGCACCGAGAAGCACAACATCCAGCGCTCCCAGGCCGGCCAGTTGAATTTTATGCAGTGTAAGTGAAAGCTTGACCTCATAACTGCGAATTCACTGGAATTTTGTTTTCACAAATGAGGACAGGAAAGGGTAACAGTGGACGCATAAATCAGGAATTTTTTCTTTTTCTCCCTCCTCAGAATAAGTGACCACATGAGTGTAATAATAAACATGTCAGGCAGAGATTGATGCTGGATGGGCCTGACTCCGGGCACGTATACTGCTAATTCGTGCCCATCTCAGGCACCGGCTCTCCTCGCGATTCCCACATTATCCGGGGGGGCGAAGCAGGAAGAAATGACAGACATCATTTCCCCCGTGATCAAACACTGTTGATCCGTGCATTAACACGCCTGATGCAATCTGTCCCGGGCACGGAGTAATTGAATGTGCTGAAATCGGGAACTATTTTGAGGTATTTCCTCTCTTCAGAGCAGCCGGGGCAGATTGGCTTAATTAAGGGGGCGAAAAACAGGAAGTTTTAAAGTCATGTCTATAATTAATTGGACGCCTCAGCCAAAGGGTCTGCCTGGTCAGGGGAGCACAAGGAAGCGGCTCTGTTGTTGTGCTCAGTCACTGGGTTCAGACTCGAGACAGACTGTGCCTCTGACAGGACAAGAAGGGAAAATACAGCCTGTTACAACCTGGGCGTTATTCTAGTAGCTATCAGTTCTGATGATGACAGTGAACTCACACCAATAAGAACATAGATAAAATAAGAACATGGGTACAAACACAAGCGTTGGGAGAGTGGGCTGTAAATAAATAAGGACCACGTGTTTCCACTTCCTCCCACTGAACAGAACATGAACCCAAAATATCCCTGATGCTGGTGCTGTCATTCGGATCCACTTGGGCAGTGTAGAGTAAACTAGAGTAATAGCATTTTCTTTCCCGAGAGAAAATTAGCCGAGACCAACCCAAAGCCGACAGGGATTGAGTTTTTGTGTCCAAACCCAACCTGATGTGAGCCCACTGATACAGGCGTGTGCAGCATTAAAAAACTCAAATAGATATCCCAGCCAACGCAACTGAACCCGACCCAAACTTGAATGTCATTTCAAAACTCTCAGGTATCAACGAGCTTGATCAGACTTTTCAACCCATCTTTATAGCGTCAAAAAAACAAATAAAACCAACTAACTTAGAAACATCATTGTGTTAAGAATTATCTAAAATGACAGAAACCTTTTTAAAAAACGTACTTCACGTGACTTTTTGGTTTGGTTCATTTGATGTGTTGTTTGCAAACAACCTGCCTCTCGTAAGAACTACTGGAACTGAATATTAGGCTACTTGATCAGTTCCTTTTATAATTGAGCCCAAATTTGCCCTAAATGCAAACCACTTAACTTTCACGTGAGCAGGAGAATCATGATCATTACATTGATATGTTTTCACCTTGTCTAATGTTAACAATGCAGATAATTGACATTATTTCGAGCAATCAAGGGAATTAGTCCTGGTCAAGACCTGCAGACTAATACAATTGGGATGTTTCCAACTTGATGCAAATCTTTCCTTTCATATCTTTCATATAGTTATCCTCGTCATTATTGAACACATTGTAACCCCCCCGGTCGACAAGCTTCCATCGATGAGCTCAAATTCCCATTGTTAATCTGCTAACATGGAGGAGGTTGGGATTATAGATATATATAAAGACTAGATGTCTCGTCTGCGTTGCCGGCCAACAGAGTCGAACGTCCGCACATGGCGGCCATCTTGCCAGGGGGCAGCTCGATCACCCATAACATTGTGTTGGTAGTGGTAAATAACCATCACTTGCTCAATTTTCAACCGATTTTTAAACGGTTTGGTTTGTTATAAACGTCAGAGATGTAGATATGACACTGCATACTTATGAATAATCATATTATTTTCTAAAAGATTCAATAATTTATGCAGTGTAATAACTACATCTCTGACGTTTATAACAAACCAGACCGTTTAAAAATCAGTTGAAAATTTAGCAAGTTATGGTTATTTAAAAAGTAAGTACCACTACAACACAATGTTATGGGTGAGCGAGCACACTCTAGCAAGATGGCCGCCATGTGCGGACGTCCGGCTCCGTCGAACGAGACATCTAGTCTTTATATATATCTATGGTCGGGATTGTGACTGATCTCGATGTTTTTGGTCTTAAGGTAGCCTAGTATTTTTGTTAATTCATAAAAAGTGAGAAAAAAACAAGAACAGAAATGAGCTGAGAGTTGAATGGCGGTTTGTATCTTCTGTTTGGGAGCCTGCCCTGACAGCCTGTTATTTATCTGAGAGGCTCATTTGGTTATCAGGAGCGTTGGTCAGAGGCCCCAGCGGAGAGCCGTCCAATCAGGAGCCTCGCTGGTCTCCTCCGTCGGGCCGCTGCTTCCTGCAGTTCCTCCCCCGTCCTCACTATGAGGCTCCGCTGCTATCTCCAGCTCTAGATGAAAATTTATTACGCTTCAAGACTTCGGTGAGCCAAATGGTGTTTACACAAGCATACCTCGTTTCTGAGAGAGTGTGGGTGCTGAGGTCTCAGAAGCCGCGTTGCATTCTGGGTAGGAGGGGCCGGTCGAATCCTGTCGAAATTTTACATCCTCCCCGGTCGACCCGAATGAGTAAGGCAATGGCTCCATGTAGGATTCTGTGGAAGGCTGGAGATTCTGATGCCTGGCTGGGAGGGACCGGCCTCTTCCTCCCTCCTCATCCAAGTCAAACACAGAAACAAAAACACAAACAGGCAACATGCTGCGAGTGATGGAGCCTGGAAATCACCCGTCTCTGACTCACTGCATTGTTTTGTCTGTTTCACACCAGACCTGCTCGATAAAGATAGCGGCGGTGACGAGCCGAGACAGATCTGCAGAGATTTATGCCACTTACTTTCACAAAGTGTAATCAACGCAGTATATTTCTCATCTGTCGAGAAGCAGTGAAACCGGACCCGCTCGGGGGTTAGGGTTCGGTTTTGTCTGCGCGTCCTCTCACAATCATGATGGACTCCTGACCATGCATCACCGGGAGAGAATGCGCTCTCTCTCCCTGTCGAGACAATGATTAGCATGTTGCTTGTTGACACATGTTTAATTGATTAAAACAGGCCCGCTGTGATTTCACCGTGTTTTGTTTTAAAAGGCCGCGCTTCAGACAGAAATACCCGGGGAAGTATTGCATTTGGCGGCGAGCTCTGGTTCCCATACGAGAGCGCGCCGAGCTTAATTCGAAACGCCTTGGACGCAAGCGGGTGGAGGAGAGGAGAGGAGAGGAGAGGAGAGATAGCTGTAACCTTTAATTGAACTCACAGGAATCTCTGCATACTACTGGGATGGCGGCAGCATAAAAAAACTTACACCATGTTACATGATTTAGTGGCTGAGTTTCAAAGCTCAGACTCCTTCAGACAGAGGGGCTGCAGCTCACTTTCCCTAGAAGAGAGAAACAGAACTCTCACCGGACGACAGCAGCGACTCGTTGTGTGGAAACGGGAGGTGATTTGATAGTCAAATTGCTCCGGCCTGGTCAGAGCTGCCTTCGTCCTGCAAATACAGTTTCTACAGTTGAGGGGGGGGGGGGGAGTTTACTGAAGAGCTGATGAGTAACAAGACCAGAGAAGCAGCTACATGTGGTTTCATGGCCACAGTGGCAATGCTAATTTGCAGGTGTCCCTTTTTAAACACAACTGTACCTCAGCCCACATGTTTCTTTCACTAACAATAGTAGTAACACACTTTGTGCAGCTCTCTGTCACCGGCTGATTAACACAGGAACTTGTGTAAGTGCACGTTTGGCTCACTGTGCACTTCAGAAAAGTTCCCAGCAGCTCGCACCTTCACGTGGGAACAACAGTTTGGACAAACACACAAAATGGGAGCAGCTTTTTTTCCAAGCACGACAAACATTCAGTCCCAAGTTCCAACACTGTTTCATTTGTCTTGAACATGCGCAGAGAACTTGCAGAAGCAGATAGAGAAATGTTTTTAAATTAAAATTTCTCTGCAGAATCAAGTTTTCATTGTTTGATGATGGAAGCTATAGGCTGCAGAATTTAAGAAAATTTAATGGGTGAGACAGAATAGCAGGAATGTCCATATTTCTCACCATGATATAAATAGCATATATATAAATGAGATGTTATCATTGGGATTTGTAAATTCAGATATTATTTTAATAATAATAACTATTTAGAATTAAGAAAGTGTGGTAAACATTTTTTCTGTCTGTCTGTTGTTATTAGTCTGTTGTAGCTGAATTTTATGAGCAATGGAAATTCAATCATGTCTTTTATTTCATTTTCAATAAGAAAGAAAGTACATAAAGGTTTTGATTTAGACATTTTGAATCTCCTCCAGGTAGAACTGGAGCAGCTCCACTCTCAGGTTAAAGGGTTGTCACTTGTCAAGGAACTTTTTTTTTCCTTTTTCGTCCAAACAAAGCGTTTTGCTTTCGTCTTTTCCTGCACCTCCAGTGTTCAATATTTCCTCCCCATTAATCCTGAGGGCTGACAACTTCCTGGCAAATCTTTTTACGACACACTCGCACACGTGCACACACACACACACACACACACACGCACACACACACACACACACACACACACACATGCACACAGGCTACACTTACGTACACTCAGAATCAGGCCAAGTGATATTCTGTCCCACACTGACATTTTCACTCTTCTTCACGAGAAGTGTCTTCCCCTCGAACACGAGTCCTTCCCTGAACACACTCCCACTGTCTGTGTAATAAGTAAGATTTGCTTTATGACGTCATTTCTGCTGCGTGGATCCGTTTTCTCTGTCCCTTAGTTTATTACAACAGTACTGATGTTTAATTATTAAGAGGAAGGGTTGAGTTTCTTATCATTACTCATTATTTTTGAGCCCAATGTTTCCCTTGTGTGTAACAAACTTCCTGTGAGTAAGAGGCTGAGAGTTTGACAAGGGTGGAGGAGGAGGCGCCTTTATTCTTTCCTTTACACTTGTGGCTGTGTTTACTAAAGCTGACTACGCTCTGTGGACACAGCTCTGAAAGCACAGTTTGGCTTTCTATGAATCAGAGGAGGAGAGTCAATCATATTCCAGAGCAATTAAAGATTTACATTCACAAACAAAACTCTCCATCAGAGATCTATGGGTGACACTCCACATATTAAAGCCGTACAGTTACATGGTGTTTACAGCTGTTTTGTTTTCTTCTCCCAGAATGTGCCCCCGTGTCTGTCGAGGAAACCCAAAAGGGCTGAGTCAGAGATGGCATCTCTTCCGGAGGCAGGGCCAGCGGTGCTCTCCTTTGAAAGGCAGCATGGAAAGATCAACAGGCCTCTCCTGAGGGAGCCACTGGGCCACGCTGCGCCGCGGCCCCGTGGTCAAACAGCCCCGGGCCCTGGAGTCTGCTGCTGCTGTTGGGTTAGCCCTGCGCTGTTTACTTTGGGAGGACTTTCAACCCTGAGCTGCCATCAAGATCTCTCTCCCTCTCTGGCTGTCTGTGTCTGTGTCAGCCGTCCTATCTGCTCGGCCCAACTTCTCCAGCTAATGTGGACAGAATCCCTTTTCTGTTCCATGGCTGCACCTCCATCACTCTCACAGATTATAAGTGTCGCCTTGTGGCTTGTATCTCTTTGTGAGACATCATGGACGTGCAAGGCGTGGGGCTGAAGCTGCCTGTAACTGCACATTTACAATCTTTGACTGAGCTGCTCCTCTGGAGAAAAAAACTTTGTATTATCAATATGGCTACATTAATATGAGAAACGTAACAGCTGCTAAAGTTTGAACAAATTAAACGTCAATATCATCAATTTACAAAAGAATGATGCAAAGCGATGCTCCTCAAAATGTGACACTGTCCAAACTGCTGCTGCCGTCAGTCTGAATTTGCAAAATGTATATTCTATAAATATATTCTAGATTCAAAATTTTTGTTTTACACGATGAACACAATTCAATTCAATTCAATTTTATTTGTACAGCGCCAAATCATAATATACATTATCTCAAGGCCCTATACATAGTTTATAAAATTATAGAGAAACCCCAACAGTTCCCACACAATGTCCACTCATAATGATCGGAATTTATTTATTGAAATTTTATTTTTCGACACTTGAATATTGCGGTTTGCAATCGGCTCACAATACAAAAACCATATCCCTGCTTCAGCTAGTTTACAGGAAACTTTTACCTATCTGCACTACAGGTTTAACTAGCACTAGCACAAGGGAGGGAGGGTTAGGGGGGTTGTTGCTTTTTTCAGGTAAGAGCAATGGCCTCTCAGAATGTCTGTGTATGCCCCTGGTGCACCTGGTGGTTGTTGTGACCCTCAGCTTTGTGAACACATCTCTGCAGATGAGAGCCAATGCCTGCAGAGAGGATTTCTGTTGTGTTTACGTGTCCTCCCTCGCTGCACCATGGATACCAGTCAGCCAGTGCCAAGGTGGGACCACATCATAAATTAAGAAACCTATAAATATTTTGCCCTGTTCTGAGTTGAACACTGGTTTTCATTTACAAATCCGACAGTGGGTTTTGTCATTTATCTGCCAGGAAGCTGGAGCACTGAACGCCCGGTGGTCTCAGGGCACAGATTGAGTTTTATATAACACCTAGTGCAAAACGAAAGTATGCCGAACCTTCCCATCTCTGCACCAGTACAATGAAGACTCAATGGCTGAAACGGATAGCACCGTCTGCCTGATTCCAGTTAAATGCAGAAGTTTGATCCTCCGCAAAACAACACAAGCAACAACAATAAGTGTTCACGTCACAAGTGTGGATGTGGCCTTTGTGCCGAGAGCAGCACATTCCTCCACACTCAATAAACCCGGCTGAATCAATACGTCAAAGAGCAGACAGATAACGCTAAGCCGAGACATAAATCTCCACCATCTCTAAAAAATCTTTTCATGTGCTGCTACTCACAGGCCATTCCCGCTCAAGTACAGTAAACATTGTGACAGGTACTTTGAGCTGCTGGTTCAAGAGGACACAGGAAAGTGGGCCGTGCACTGAGACCCACCGGGGCTAAATGGCAGAAAAGAAAAACTCTGGTGTCAAAATTTATAAAAAGAAGAATAAAATTTGCTTCAATAAAAAAGTTTGGAGGCAAATCATCAAGAAAACACAGGAAATGATTGAGTCCTGATGTGTTTTCAAATTTAGGTGAAATATGTTGTGAAAATGAGGCATGACTTTTATTTTTTGTCTCAGTGTTTCCAGGAAATATTTGCTTTGAATTAGCTGATTTGACAAATTTTATGATTTAAAAAGTTTCTCTTCTGGGTGTTAAATCATGGCTGTGATCGCCTCATAGAAACTGACATACACTCATGCTCTGTTTAAAACACATCAATTCATTTTTGCATCACCAGAACAATTTATTGGACGGAATTTAAATAAAAATAATTTCCAGGAAGAAAAAAAAAAAAATAGAGCAAACAAACAAATGAAAAACATTATATTTCAGAAAAATAAATAAACTCCATCAAAATGAATGGCATGCCCTTTTTGAATGTAGTGAGTTTTGGAAGAATAAAATAAAACATAAAAAAAAGAAATAACTTTACACAATATCCAACTCAATAGATTGTCTTCATCTTTAAAAATCTCCCTGTGGTTGTTTTGGGGCCTGGAATGGCTTTTTGAGACTCCACCCTCACCACGACCCAGAGGAGGCGTGAATCAAACATACCTCTCAAATTGTTTCGAATTCTGCATGCCACCCATTCTGCTGTGATTTCGCCATTTCATTTAGAAATAAAAAATAATAAACTGTGATATGAACTGTTTGCATCTTTATTTATTTGTCTCATTAAACATCTCGCCACGTTACTACTGGGTCGTTACATTCCTTTGGATCCTCGCTGGGACGAGTCATCGAAAGTAACATGAATTTGTTCAGAGGTGACCTCACTCTCCACACTGTTCTGATTGTGGTATAAAAATTGATGCAACAGTACAAACTTGTATTGTGAAAGTTACACAGTCTATAATGAATCAGGTTGCAAAGCCAACAGTCGTGTAACATAAATGTCAGGTTGGCTCACAGCTATTCTGGGTGTGCTTTGTTCCAGCGAGCCGTCCGACCTCTTCACATGTGAAATAGTGTTTTCGAAGCCCTGCTTTGAGAGAAGTACCATCACGCTACAGCCAACAGCCGACAAGTATCAAAAAATTAGTCTGAAGGAGTCGATATTTGCAATGAATTAAACAAACACACTAGATGACACAGTCATTTATACCCTGTTTAAACCAAACAAGTTTCAGTCAAATACAGTAAGAGCTTTCAGTGGAAAACATGTGCAGATCCAACACTACTGCTACTAACAACCACTTGTAAAGAAATAAAAATAGGAAAAGAAGACATCAGAAAGGTTTAACTTCTACTCTATATTGATATCTTTATTAACAATCATAGCCATGTTTTCAACATTGGAAGATTTATAAATATTCTTTCTTCTTTTGATTCATTAAAGTTGTTTCGGCACGTGTGGCATGATTCCAGTTGTGGAAAGAAAAGGAAAATCTAAAATGTACTTAAAAAGAGCTCAGCGCTTTATGAAGCACTGATATCCAATCAACAGCTCTTTTCTTCAGAGAGGAAATCCGTTATGTACACGATGGCCTTGCTTCTTGACCCCCGGGTCAGGTTCTGTGCCACGGACGGGTGAGATATCGAGTGCTCGGCAGGTCCAGAAACCGTCCGCAGCAGGCCACCTGGTTGATCACAGGCCTGGAGTCTCCCTTTTTGGTTTTTATTTTTCTTTAAGGCAACAAGATCCCCACACACCGATCTGGAAACAAATCCCAGATACTCCAATCTTCAAGCTCGCAGCATGACCTGAAGTGGTCTCACGATTCTTTTTTCCCCAACGTCCGACTCTTTCTTGCATCAGGAAACAAACAATGCCCCCGGAATACTTCCACAACACATAGCATCCAGACAGAAGGGGCCAGGGATTGCTGTCCTCCCAAACACAGATTTAGGTGTTCAAGCTAGAGCCATGGCGCACCAGGGTTCACCCCGAACTGAAGCTACATCTGATGGCTGGGTCAAGCCCACGCTGGTGTACAGGCCGTCCTGTGCCGGGTACTTCAGCGCTGAGGCCGAGCCTGTTCCCTCCCCTGAGCTGGACAGCACAGACGAACTGACCTGCAGAAACAGAGCAAAATAAAAACTGCATTATTAATCTGACTATAGAAATTCTTCTTCTATAGAAGTGCACCTGCTGCTGCTTGTGGAGTGTGATACACATTTTATTTAAATTGAGGTGCTACATGCATGATACAAATGAAGGAGAATAGTATCACATCCAAAGAAATGTGAATTTTACGGCTGTCAACCATTTAAACTTAAAAAGCATTGAATCAGAGGCCACAAGGATTTCATTACACAACATTTAACCCTGAGGATTCATCGTATTCCACATCTAAAATAAATTTAAGTCAAGTTAAGTTCAAATTATTGAGTCCCATAAAATGTATTTCATGTTTTTATTATAATTATAATTTGTATGATATATGATACAGATGTCCAATTATAATTGACTGTAATACAAAAAGAACAATTTGAATACATAAATTAGAAAAGCATAAATTAAAGTCTTACCCCTGACACCTGTCCGGAGGGAGAGCTGTTTTTTGAGCAATCTTCAGAATTGGATGAGGAGGTGGATGTGGGAGTCATAGAGATTGAGTTGTTATTTCCTATAAAACATAAAGTATATTATTAAGGTCAGGGTTTTTTTTAGGAAAAGACAACTGTTGATTATATTTATTTACAGGCAGAGAAATAAGAAATAAGCAAACACTCACCAGAGGATCCCTTTGCTTTATTCATTGTCTTGGGTTTTCTTTTTCTCGTCTGAATTCCCTCTTTCTTCATGGCGAGCGGCCGAGGTACCTGCAGATTGGATCATTTGGAGACAAAGATGTATTAGTTTTCTGTGATGCTGTGGTTATTTGTGTATATCCCTTTTGTGAAATTGGAAAAAAATATGAAATTAAACCTCCACTCACCCCGTGTAATTTAGTGTAAAGGCCGCACGCGTTGCACACTGGCTCTCCTTCTGCATTTCTGCGCCACAGAGTTGTCGTGCTGGTTTGACAGTTGGCGCAGGAGAGGCCGATTCTTCTTGACGTCGACTGAAGATAAACATAAAACATAAAACATAAGTATCAAAGTCAGATTCAAGCTTTTTCAATAAAAAATAAAGGATATTCATGGATTTGTCACAGTCATTTGGGGAGTGTTTTTCAAGTGAAAGCCACACTCCACCAGTTGCATTACACTCCAACCATTCACACCCTATTTCCTAAGAACAATAAAGGCTCCATTATGATCTCCATGTAACTGGCCTTTTACACACGGCTTTCTACAGGATGTTACTTTGCAAGGAGTGTCCATGCGTGACGTTGGGTTTTCCTGGTCAAAGCCGTGCGTAATGCTGCGTAATGGCACCAGGAACAGATTTGTCTCTGTCGCCTGTTAAGATTAAATTACCCAAGATGAAAAGGCCCCGAGTGGCTGATTAAGTGCCCGATTAATTACGCTAACAATTGTCCTCTGTGTGTATGCATATGTGGTTTTAATCCAATTAAACCAGCGCCTTCGATTCCATTCAAACCAAATTTTTAAAGAAATTAACACATTTTCTTCTGGTCCCCGTATCAACTTAATTTCTACGATTGTTGAGTGATTCTTTTAAATTGGATCATGTGCTGAATGATGTCATTAACTCACATTTATTATGTGATGAGTGATTTATTTTATAAGCTCATTTCTGCGTATTTAACAAGATACACCACAGATAAAGTGGGATAATATCTGTTTGATTTAAATCGTCTGGAGCTGTAATATTTAATGGCTAACCACGGATATCATGGCTGATAACCTGCAGCCATTAGGCAGGAAATTGAGCGTTTAAGTGGTCCCTTTGCTTACCGTCCGTTTCTGTGGTTTAATTAAGGGCCTGCTCAGCCCATTCATTTTGCTGTACAGGCCGCAGGCGTTGCAGAGAAAGTGGCCGGTGCCGTCGCGCCTCCACAGCGGCGTGGAGATGGAGCCGCAGTTGACGCACTCCCGGCTCTCCCCCATGTCATCGAGAATATCTGCAACAAATCAACAACAAATCAACAACAAATCAACAACAAATCAGACAAATGTTAAATCATAATGCGTTGAAATATGCCTTATTTTGTAAGTAGTATTTTGTAAATCCTTTGTCAAGTGAAGGGGAATTAAATCTGACCCATAGACTCCATGTATGTCTAGAAAAAATATGGTTTAAAGCACACATATTGTATCATTGTATTCAAATAACGACTTAAATAAATCTGACAAACATTCCATATATTTATCCTGCTGCTTTCATACCCATGGGGGTTTATTTTTATATTGAATGCTCATGTTTTGGCCAGTCGTCGTAGGTTTACGCACAGAAACAGGCCTGATTCTTCTCGCAGCTCTGACACAAACAGGCTGCCTTGTGCCAAAGTTCTACAAAGGAATATATTTGCGGTTGAGTACTTTGTCAAAACAGAGTCATTTTGAATTTTATAACCTCTGGCCTCCATCAGGTCCTGTTACCAAAACATTTCTCCATCTCAGACTGTGAGAATGAAAACTTTTCCATCGCCATGACCTCCAGTAATTTGCAGTTTTGGTTATTTTTCCTTACCTCCGTTTGGTGCTCGGATCAGGGGCGCACCTCTGCTCTGCAAGGTGTGCAGCATGGTGTTGTCGAAGGGACCCCCGGTCCAGGGCGAGGGCAGCTGGGAGAGCTGCGGGGTCGCGTAGGGAGAGTAGGGACTCGCGTAGGAGCCACCGAGGGGCCGGGAGAGGCCGTACTGGTCCCTGTTGCTCATGTTCAGCGTGTTAGTGTAACCGGTGTCTCTCGGGGTTCCGTTATTCATGGGCGGGCTTGGAGGGTAGTGGAACCGGCTGGAGGTGTGCGGGCTCCCGGTGCTGTACGAGGGGCTCTCCGGGGCGGACTGCGACCACACCGAGTGACCGGAGACGGCGTGGCTGCCCTGCGCGGAGCCGCTGGCCTGCAGGTAGGACAGGCTGGGGATCATGGGGCCCACCCGGGAGCTGGGCACGTACACGGGCGAGTTGGGGTTGGAGTGCATGTAGCCACCAGAGGAGGAATCATATCCAGTCTGGCTTTGGGCTGCAGCGGCGATGGCCAGCGTCTGGTACATGTCGGCCGAGTCCAGCAGCAGGCTCGCCTTGTGCGCCCCGCTGGGCAGGACCAGCTTGCTGCCCTGGTCTAGATCCGTAAACAGCGGGATGTCCTCGGCGGCGCTCAGGGTGTTGTTATGGTGTCCGAAGTGAACGTAGGAGTGCAGTGATCTGCCGTCGGAGCGGCGGTGGCCCAGCGGGTCGAGCTCGCCCGGAGCCGTCCTCAGCTCCTCCGAGGTGGGGCCGCTCCTCCTGCTGTCACCGGGCAGGTAGCTCTGCTCCGCCGGGGACCCTGGGCTGCTGGACACCTCTCGCTTGACCATGGACCAGCTGTTTTCGCCCAGCTCCATCCAGGAGCACTTTCCATACACCGTAGGGGTGGTTAATAAAAAATGCTCAGGGAGTTGTCTACCCTGTGAGAACATGGAGAAAAGGGAATGTTAGCACTTGGGAAATTAGAGGAAAATACACTCGAGTTGAGCGAGTTTGAAAATGTGCAAACAAAATGCATCCAGACAGAAACTCGCCAAAGTTGTGGAAAAACGCAAGTCCACTTCGGGCAGACAGTGTGATTTCATCTTTAGAGGAGAGGCTGAAATTAAAAAATAAAAAAAAAGGATAAATCAAGAATCTACTAAATTAAAAGATCATCTCTAGCTCCAGTCAAACACCATTCAGTCCACAGTGGCTGTCATATTCCCATTAAGAGCGCATGTACGAGAGCGCCTGGATCCATCCGTGTCAAATCCCTGTCCTCCCACACACACACACACGCACACACAGAAGAGATTGGAAAAACAAAACGCAATATGTCTTCACAGCAAAAAAAAAGAGATAACCATTTGATAAGACCCGCTACAGATAAGGACCGAGGGGCAGACTCGAGCGATAAAGAAAAACGACACCCCGGTTTGACGCGTAAAAGTCGGTCCCACATTTACGCACATTAACCCGACCGTGCGTTCCCATGAGGGAGGAATAGAGAAACCAGAGGAGGCACAGAAGGAAAAAACTTGTGTCTTCTCGCCACGTACCTGCTAGTTGTGAGCCATAGGTCGCAGTGTGAGTCCTCTGAGGCGAGTGGCTGCGTCTCCTGGCTGAAGTAACGGGGAAACGTCCGTGCGCTCCAACTCGGTTTATGAGAGGAGGCGCCTGGTGCCGCGGCTGCAGGAGGCCGACCAATCAGGAAGGTGGGGGGGTGCGAGTCTGTTGATGAACTCCTCCAATCAATCACACACGGAGGAACAGAGAGAAAGAGGGGAAGAAAGAGGAAGAAATAAAGAAAGAAAGAGAGAAAGAGAGAGAGACCTGATCAAGTTTGAGAGTTTTATTACCATGCAGATTTCATCATGTTTCTGTGATTCTGGACAGAGATGGAGCTCCACCTCTTTTTTAATTGTCTTATATTTTTTAAATTCATCAAATGGGATTTCTGATCATTTACTAATAATACATGACTCAAAATAAAACCTATGCATTATTTTATTCCATTTCATTTTTCTACCCTTTTTTAAAAACTGATTATAGTCTCCTAGTAACGGTTATAACAATAATAGTAGTAATAATAAAATCTTCTTATAATATTGTACTATATATTTTATATACACGTCAGTATTATTAGTAGTATTATCATTATTATTAATATATAGACTCTGGTGACTTGTCTCTTTTCTTGTATTTTCTCTGAATGTTAAATTGTTCCTATTTTTCTATTTCGTGATATTGCAGCTGAGAATTTAAAAATAACCATAATTCATCAGTTGTTACTCAATTAAATTCAAACTTGTATTTCTCCACCTCAGATACACAACCCAAATCCTAAGTTAATACATCAATAACAACATTAATATTATATAACTAATTATTGTTGCATGAAATGTACTTTTACTTTAGATATATTTTTCTTGTAATCGCTCATACCCCAGATATCAAAAGCAATAAACTTTAAAGTTGTTCTCTTTATTTACACTATTGTATCGCTAATTTTATTATGGTGAATAATCTGAGTACTTCCTCCATTTCTGTCTGATAATTTCAATTAATATTAGGCTTTTCTAACACTGTTTCTCAGTGTTATCTCTAAACCATTTAAATGTATTTTGATGTATGGATATGGATCAGTACATGTTTTGATGTTAGGATATTAAACAACTAATAACATTTATTTTTAATAGATAATACAAAATAAACCAAAAACATAGGGTTCATTTGTGTTTATTTAAGGCCCTGGTGTAAAGTCTTGATTTCTTCCTCTTTGTTTATTCGCTCGACTCATGCGCACTGATCCATGAATCTCCTCCAAATTAGTTTATTTAAGTCAGACGCTTTTCATTCAGGATTAAACATGCGGAGGCACAAACTGGGAGCAGCGTCGCTTTGAAGCTCGGGTGATTGGTTCAGGCTGAATATACATGTGCGCTCAGTGAAGTGATCAAAAGTCACCAGAGGTGTCAATCGAATCATTCACTCGTTCGCAGCTCTTCCATCGTATGCGTTCACAGAGGTGGACTAATAGTTCCCGGTTCATCACACTCACAACCATTAGACAGGTATCTCTCTCTCTCTCTCTCTCTCTCTCTCTCTCTCTCTCTCTCTCTCTCTCTCTCTCTCTCTCTCTCTCTCTCTCTCTCTCTCTCTCTCTCTCTCTCTCTCTCTCTCTCTCTCTCTCTCTCTCTCTCTCTCTCTCTCTCTCTCTCTCTCTCTCTCTCTCTCTCTCTCTCTCTCTCTCTCTCTGTGTGTGTGTGTGTGTGTGTGTGTGTGTGTGTGTGTGTGTGTGTGTGTGTGTGTGTGTGTGTGTGTGTGTGTGTGTTTACACTGGGTCTGGAGTAGAGATAGCTGAGCACTGCAGAGCACTGGACTGCACAGCACCACTGTTATTAGGCAACAACCAACCACTACTACTGATATTACTACTACTACTGTAACTGCATTGTAATTACTGTTAATACTGCGTGTACTACTTCTTCTGTTCATAGTGTTAATACTGCACATGCTGGCTAATACTCCTACTTCTAATATTCGTACTGCTACTTTCAATAATAATACCACTACTGCAATAGTAATATTACTAATATTACTACTATTGCTATTAGTAGTACTACGTTCTATTCTGTACCTGAAGCTGCAGAGCTAGATTGATATCAATAGCTAATATATTACTCTACAGCCTATATATATTAATATATTCCAATATTTGTAATTGAAAGTAAAACTGTGCTGTTAACACTAACTTTATTATTGAATCTCTTTCGGTGTAACTGTAACTGTGCCTGTTTATGTGTTGGTGTTGTTTATGCGTAAAATGCTGTTGTGTGTATTTCTGCTCCAGCTGCACAGCCAGGCCTAGTTCTCATATTATCGCTGCTGCTGCTGCTCGACCAGACGTCTGCAGCACAGCTCTGATGTGAGTCTCTCTCGGGTTCGGCTATGGATGCAAATCTGAGAAGTTTCAACTTGGCATTTAGACTCTCTTCTCATGAGACTCATGAGTTGTCAGGTGTTACTCAGGATCAACATCTGGCTGCCTCGAAAAACCCAAGGACGTTTTGCAGATGTGTCTTTTTCTTCTAGTTAAATCCGAGGGAGTAAACCAGAGCTGTGCTACTGTTCCACATGCCATCCTCTCACTGAGCAGTGCAGTTGTCAGGGATCACAAAAAAAGAAGAATCCAGTTGTTTTTCTGCACCTCCACCCCCCCTCCTCCCCCCCTCTATCTCTGGCCGGGGTTGATGAATGAGGTGTTTTCTCAGTCGTGTCAAAGTGTTGCGGCTGTGACACACGGGCCTGAGAGGAGAAGTGGCAGGACGCCGCCCTGTCTCCACGGTTTATCCACAGCCTCGGTCACAGTGAGCGCGGACCCGCGGGCCTGTCCGTCCCGGTGAAGAGACGCAGGGCGATAATCTAATTATCTTTATCACAGGATTAACTGGGAAAGACCCATTCAGACGGAGCTGTTTCCCGTCTAATTGTCCACTAACACGACTGACAGCACAACAATAATAATAATAACAGTGGAATATAATAATAACAATAACATTAAAAATAATAATAACAGTAAATCATTAATCAATAATAATAATGATAATGATATAGAGCACCAGGTCCCAATATTATAAAATATTATACTATAGCAATATTTTCGTTAGAATATATTGGCCTATTGTTATAGTTGTAAATAATAATAGTAATAAACCAGCAAATTACCTATAATAATAGTAATAATAATAATAATAATAAAGCCCTTAGTCCCATTCCCAATATTGTTAAAATAATATGAGAATAATATTATAGCAATATTCGTTGTGTTACATTAAAATGTGACTGTTTTTTATATTGTTGTTGTTGTTAAAAATAATAACAGTAATAATAACCATTTTTATGACTCATTAAAATGTTGTCTTTAGTCCTATTCACAATATTGTTTGAATAACATAAAAAAAATATTATGGCAATATACATTGTGGTACAATAAAATAAGCCTATTATTGTTGTCATTGTAAGTAGATAATACTAATGATAGATAGATAGATAGATAGATAGATAGATAGATAGATAGATAGATAGATAGATAGATAGATAGATAGATAGATAGATAGATAGATAGATAGATAGATAGATAGATAGATAGATAGATAGATAGATAGATAGATAGATAGATAGATAGATAGATAGATAGATAGATAGATAGATAGATAGATAGATAGATAGATAGATAGATAGATAGATAGATAGATAGATAGATAGATAGATAGATAGATAGATAGATAGATAGATAGATAGATAGATACTCCTCAAGTTAAGTGCAATTAAAATGTAAAAAAAACATCAGCTACACATTCTCTCGTCAGCAGCCACACGATGCAAAATAAAAACGATTCAGGTCAAATGAGTATGTGCTTATTGCATATGAATAAATTATAATAACTTGAACTGTCTCAGTCTTGTTGGTGAATTGATTTCCCTCTCATGGCCCCAGTGGTTTTATCTTGTTTCTTTCAGGAGGTGCAGCTACAGACTGGTGATGGACCCTCTTCAGGTGTCAGTGCCTTATGTACCGACTTGATAATGATTATCTGCAGCACTCCAGCAGCTTGCTCCCGATGAGCCAACACTGCTGCGACATGCATGATGCTACACGGAGATAACATGGAGCAGCAACTTTTACAAACTCGTCACCTGAAACAAGGAATCACGTCACATCGCTCCTCAGTCTCCCTGTGAATCTGTGGAGAAGCCTCTGAGATCCAGGTTTCATTTCTCTTATCTGCAGCTTAATAAAAAAGTTTAACTGCAGATGTCTCCATTATGATTCATGAGAGGTGACTGGACACATGAAAAACGCAGGGAAGAGACATAATTCATCTCTTTAATCATCACTGTATTTTCAATATTTCATTTAAATTTAAATAAATCAGTGCGTTTTTTTAATACCGTTTTAATTATAATGTTTATTCACATTTAAATGTTGATTTGAGGACATATTTGATTCTTATGAGAGAAAAGCTTGTACTGTTATATTTAGATTTATAGCGAAATTCCTGTGCTTTGACTTGTTAATACATTTCCTGTAACTGTCTACATATGGTTTATTTTAAAGTACTATTCAAAATCTTTATACTGCAGCTGAATTAAATATGTATTATACAGTGACACAATAGTTAGTTTTCTTTATTTTGTGAATTGAATGCTAAAGATTTTTTATGTTTATTACATTAAAAAAAATGTGGAAGCCAGGGCCTGTATCCGACAAGACAAAAAATATTTAATTTACTTAACAAGGCTGTAAAAATACATTATAAAACATTTCGGTAGTTTAAGGTTGTAACTGTCTATTCAATATATATTAACAGGACAATTTAAAGCAATAGTTATTTTCTAAAAGCAAAACAAATATCATACTTTCTAATTAAGGTATCCATTTTGTATAGACTCTTAAGGAATGAATGAATAATAGACGGCCTCTTACAATAATGGATTATGGAATATTACGTAATATATGTGGGCCCATTTATTCAAGTATTATATAACTTAGGTATAACAATTGGACATTTCCATATCCCAAGTTATTGAGATACAGAACGATCTCAAAGAAAATACAGATTGAATCTTGAGCAGTTTAGTCCCCACAAAAAAAAAAAAGATAAGACAACTTATGAATAAAGCATCAGGCTCATTGCACAAATTCCTTCCTTTGGTGTAATTGTGATAGAAATGTACTTATAAATAGTGAGTTTGTCCTAATCCTTGAATCTGCTGTCTCCTGTGTATTAGTCCCACGTTCCTGCTGCTGGAGGCTTTAGATCGTTGACCTATTTGCCTTCATTTTTTATGGAAGACCCAGTTAAGTTTTATACCTGCGCGGCTCAGTGTCTCCTCGTCCTCTGCTGACTGGCAGCCTGTCCAGAGCTGCTGGAGCAAAGGCTGCTGGGAGGCCTCGAGCGTCAGACTCTCCTGTTTGAAGTGGTAGATGATTAAACGGGGCCATGACAGGTGTAAAAGCAACCTTTGTCATTTTGGACATGCGGCGTCCTTGCTTCCTCGGCTCGCCCACTACACGGAACGCCCTGCTCACCTGCCTGCTTAAACTGAGTGTGTGTGACTGTGTGTGTGTGAACCACAATGCTAGAAGCAGAGTTTGTGCAGGCGCCTTGAGGCTGGACCACCACCCCCGCTCCCTGTCAGCTGCATGTGATGAATGAAAGGTAAAGTCTGTAGGTTTGTGGCATAAAGATCAAGAAGGCGAATATCCACAAATCACACTCCTGCACCATAGACTCAGGCTCGGCTGTGCCTTGAGAAAGATGGAGGCACATGCACGTGTCACACTGGGTTATTATTTGTGTCTCCAGCAGCTCCAGTTTATCACTGCCTGGTGCCATGCTGTCATATCTCATTGACACAGGACTCTGAGTCCATTTGACCTATTGTCTTAACTCCAATCACACATCAGCTATAACACATATTGTTGTCTTACACTCGGTGTGTATCGGTTTGTGATGCTCTTGTCTCGGCCGTGTGTCTTCTCCCTTGAAGGAGCTTTGATACGAGCAGGACTATCCCAGTGGCACCAAGATAAAAAAGAATAAAAGTGTTGTTGTGCACACTTTAAGATGTGATACAAGATGCAGTTTGTTCTGATATCACGTCGAGTTCAGATTCAAACACGGCAGCTTTGATAGGACAAACCGAGGCGGCGCTCGGTGCTGTGTGATGTCAGGGATTAGGAGGATTAGCAGAGCAAAGCAGAGCTGTGTGTAATTATCACATTCATTTGCACACTTTTTCAGGATGTGCTTAGTCATATTGGATGTGGAATCAAGCGGATAAGCAGGAGAGTCTCTTTCCGCATTTGTTAATAAAATAAATTTGTACACTTTTCAAGCTGTGCTACGATTTTGATGAAGAATTCAAGTTATTTATCAAAGACCTAAGTCCTTTTACTTTTATTTTATATCCCATTATGAACTGTTGACATACAGCTCCCCTGGTGTTGTTATTTTTCCATTAAAGAGATGTGACCTCTTTTTATGACACATATACGAAAATAAATTTGTTATGTTTCCAAATTTAAGCATAGAGCAGGAGATTTCAAATGTTTCAAAGTGTAACTTAGCCTCTATGTAGTTTACTTTAAGTCAGGTGCCGAATCTCCTCAGCATTTAGGGGATTTCAACAAGTGGTGATAACTTCTGCCACTTTTGGTTTCACGTCAAAGAAACCCCGCCTGGAAAAAGCCAGTAGTCAGATAAGGTCTCCATCCATCACCTATAAAACTCAAGTGTTTAAAAAGCTATTAAAACAAGATAAGGCGGAGGTGCACAATTCAACACACTTAGCCACTAATTCCATTTACGGTGGGACCACTACAGGGTTACAGTAATGACAGATGTAATAAAATAAAAACAATAAGAAAAAGTCCAGTCTATAGCTGCAGGTTTATTTTTGGGTGACCTCTCTGTTCTCTTAAAAAATGACTAATGTGTTTTGTAAAAAAGACTCTGAAGACATTTGTATATAATCTGACTTTCAGACGGGCCTAAAGCAGCTAACAAGCTAAATCTGAGGGCTCATGAAATGAATTGAAGATATATTTTTATGTCAAATATTTTCTTGACTTGTGAAAAACAAAATGTTTCCAACAATCTCAGAGAAATCCCAAACTTTACTCAAGGACGTTCTATTTTGGTCATATCTGCTGTACGAAGGAGAAACACACTGCTCACCAGTCAGGGGTTTTTCTCCTCTCACTGTTTGTTTGATCATTCGTTGCAACATTGAATCAATAACACACTGACACTCTTATGTCTCGCTGCCAAATATAAAGCTCAAACCAACCGTTAATTTGGTTATATCAACAGAAAGACAGACAGCTAATTTGCCTCTGAATGGATTCGAAAAAAAAGGTATAACATGGTAGTTGGTGAGCTGGCTGTTACCTTTGGATAGATTCACAGAAGCTGATTCCCTCTTCTACAGTCTTTGTACGAAGCTAAGCTAGCTGATGCTACATAGGCTTCTGCTATCATCGTCCACACAAGCGTTTTAGCTCCTTATCAGTAATTGTCCCCCTTCATACTAACATAGCCGACATGAAATAGTAAAAGCACATGATCATTCATGTACACCGGGCATGTGCGTTACGTGTAAACAGGAAGTAGATTGTCTACTTTGGGTTTGGTTGCGTAGTTACAAAAAATACGAATAAGAAACAGCAATGGTGAAAAGTACGAGCAGGGATTTCTTTTCTCGGACTGACGATGATTTGGAACTGTGACTGAGTCGCTGAGTCGTGGCTGATAAGAACCAACCAGGAAGTGAACATGGGGGCGTCTGGGTCATTGTTTCCAAATGGCTCCGTTTCTGTGTTTTCAAACCAAAACGGCACCAGAAGCATTTCCAAACTTCTTAGTTTCAGGCCCTCGGAAACTCTTCAGTACTGTAAAAAGCAAAAACAGAAACATCACAGTATCGATGCATCTTAAAACAAACATATGTGGATGTAGACTAATTTAACTCTTTCGAAAGAAAGCAAATAAGCAAAACTCCCGAATCCACTATTTTGAAAGAAATAAACTACATAGATACTCCAAATTTTGTTGGTCATTTCTCTAAAAGATATAGTTTTGTATACTTTTTGGGTTTCAGATTGTTTCATCCCATGTCTGGCTTGCGTCCTGAAGTTTGGCGTCCGCCACCGCACAACAATTGATTTGAGATCAAACACAAAGCGCGAGATTTCGACAAGTGGAAGACGTCTGGCCGCCCGTCTCCCTGTCTCTGCGTCTCTGGAAAACAGTGCCTCATCACTCGCGTAGATTCAGCTGCCGTGTTATTGTTTCCACACCAATGTCTCCATCCTGTGGAGCCAGCCCCTCTCTATGTGTTTTGTCTCAGGGGAGAAGGTCAGGCCTCCAGTACACTTTGTGATTTTCCCTGAATCAGCTGTGTGGAGCCGCGGGCCGAGAGAAAACAGCCTTGGGGCCGCGGCGACGTCACTGATAGCAAAACAGAGACAGGTTTGGAGGTGGTGGTGGTGACACTCGGGCCTGAGACTCATTGTGTGGACAGAGCACACGGTTAACTGCCCATAAGCCCAAATGCAGAGGTGGTAACAAGATATGTATGTGTCAAAATAACAGTTTCTCCAATTAGGAAGTGCCAAAAGTTGGGCCGTGACCTTCTATAGCTACGGTTAAAGTTTCCTTCTACATGGAAAACGTGTTCCAATGCGTCTGTAGCTTTTCAGTTAGAAGAACAAATAAGCCCTCTGAGATCTGATAAGATTTGAGCTTCACTCAAATGGGTCTGGAGCGCCAGCAGACATGGCCGCCTTTGCGCGGCGTTTGTCCTTCCATGACCGCACAACCTCCCCTTGTCTCAGCCGTGCACACTCAACACACTCAACACACTCAACACACACACACGCGCACCCGCACACCACAGCTCCCCTTCCGCACACATTAAACACACTCTCAGTCTGACTTGGAGGTTTCTGTCGCCCTCTCCTCCGCTTGAGTCAGTTGCCAGACAATGAAAACACTGAGAGGCAGTTTCTATGGCGTGACCAGGGCTTTTGTTTGCCTGCAAAACATATGCATTCTACATGCTCCAATTATGGTTTTATCAGATCGCTGTCAAACACACCAATCACGCGCCTTCCTTTGTGCCCGCTCTAACGGTGTGTACTGTACCATGCGGAGCAGTGGCTCGCCGTGTTTGCGTGTTTGCCCATGGTGGGAGTATAATATCCCAGACTGGTTTGTGTCCCTGTTGGCAGAAAACACACACGGCTCGGTCAAGAAAAAACAATGTGTCACAATCCCTCCTGCCTGACGGTAACAGATTGGTTTCAAATGCAGAACTTCCTTGTGTGAATATTGCAGCGAAATGAAACAGGAGCAGTGTTGGCCTTCTGCTGGTATCTGACAAACATGCCCAGTTTCAGCCCTGACCGCCAACCACTGGGTCTCCTATTTGAATAAAGAGAGAGGCCATATCAGGGGGATCTGCAGCACGTACAGTCAAATCCCTCATTGTGACTCGAACCGTACGCTTCAACAAAAGGAGGCCGAGACCGATCTGACCGGCCATCGGCTCAGCTCTCGAACCGGCACGACTTCCGCTCAGCGACAAAGTCACGTCCACATTGGCAGTTATTTCTCAAGAATGCTGTTATCTGAAACTGAAGTTGTGTAACCCTTTTTTAAAATGTAAAGACTCTGGCGCACCTGTAAATGTTAAGGGACAATTTTATCAATCTATGAATTTAAATCTTAAAAATCTAATTTGAGTCTGTCCCAAACAAAACAAAATCCAATCAAATCTTTCTTTTCAAAACGAGACGCCCCCTAGCTTGACCCCCGCCGTTATCCCCACTGACACAAAGACGAACCCTGGCCTGAGTGCGTGTGTGTGTGTGTGTGCGTGTGTGTGTGTGTTGTGATAGAAGCCAGTCAGCAGCTATAGGTGCTTAGGCTCCACTAAGTCCAGTGTTTACAGATCTGCAGGAACACAACCTTGTAGCCTCTTGATGTTGCATCCAGGCAGCCAGACATCACTGAGGCTTGAGGTCTGGACTGAGGGATATTATCCTTCCAACATGATTAACACAACATGATAAAGCCGCTGAAGCTCCAGCTGCTATCTAAAGCACAACGACGTGACATTATTCAAACAAAAAGGTTGGAATAAGACGATACTTAACTTTTGTCTTTTAAATTCTTCTGACTTTTGTGTTTATCTGCTGCAGTAGATTAACAACGACTGACCAGGGTTTGAAATCTCTTTCTAGGAGGTGAATGCAATTTCCTTTCTAGGAACTGAATTTATTACCAGAATGTATTTTTCCACAAATAGTGTTTTCATTCTTCTGAAATTCACAGATTGTCAAGTTTTCATTCAGTAGAAAGTAGAAAGTGTTTACTGGAACTTGTAACTTCAGTGAAATAACCTTTTAACTTACTTAAAATTTCTTTCAGTAAATATATTCAGCAAACATATAAAATACAAATATACTTTCAACACGACATGAGTCATAATCCATCACAAAGGAAAATGTAGAACCACGTCTTTATTTACAGTTTACTGACATTGGAAAGATTGATATGGTTATGTTGGGTGGGTTATCTTTATTGACGTATCACAGGAAGAAGCAGAATCTTTTTGGGGCAAAATGCATGTTTGCATTACTGCTTTTAGAAAAGATGATTGATACGATTCTTACTTGTGTGTTAAATGTGGAACTGGTACTATAGAAGGCAATTAGTGTTGAGCTTAGCACAAACAAGAGGTGGATACTGCACGACCTGTGTGAAGGCATCAAACTCCACTCGTGTAATATAGGCCACCTGCTGCTGTTACACACACACACATACACACACAAACACACACAAACACACACACACAAACACACACGCACACACAATGATTTCTGGGATGGTGGTTACGCACTGGTCTAGGCCTTCAACTTCCTATGGGTGGGAATGGAGCATGTGACAGTATATAGGCGACAATTTATATAGATTTTCCTTATATTGTCACGTGAACACAGTAAGCAGACTACTTGATTACTATGAGCAAACTATTTAAACATTTATTTGAGTGGGAAAAATTCTCTCACAAGCTTTTTGACCCATTTAAGTGATTAATGACTGTAGCCGTGATCATTTAAACATTTTTCTCTTTACTGGGAGGTTCATGATACATGGAATGTAATGTAACTTCCCATTTAACAATTACTGTAATAAATAGTAATTGCTGATTTTCAATCATGAATACTGACGTCTGTAAATACACACTTAAATACATTTCCCATATTATAACACTCATTCTTGCCAAAAGTGCCTTTTGAGTACTTAAAGCTTTATGTACTAATTTCTAGATTATTACTGAGCTTTAGAGAGCTTGGTAGGAAGGTCTTGTTTGTGGAGAAGCTAGCTGTTTGCCTCTGCTTCCAGTCTTTTTGCTAAGCTAGGCTAATCCTCTCCTGGCTAAAGCACTCAACTTAACGGCAGGATGTCAAAAAGAGGAATCACTCTTTTCATTGTACTCTCAAAGAGAAATTGAATTAATTTATTTCACAAAATTTTGAACAATTCTTTTTAAGGACCTACACTGTCTGTGTTATGAAAAACACAAGATGATGTGAGACGCATCTTACTCCGCTATGTTAAACACATTAAGGTGTAATGTAGCATGAGCAGAGTTCTTATCACGCTGCGTGTTCGTACTGCAGAACAACACCTTGACATTACCTCATCGTGTAGCAGCATGTGCTGCTGTACATGTGAGTCATTCATCAGAGTCCCCTACACCTCGGACTTTCGCCCCAGAGTAAAGTACCTGGAGCACTACATGTCAAACAGGGTTCCTCTTAACTTTGTACAAGACATCTTTACGTCTCTGCGTTTTATGGCAGGAAGGATAAAGGTCACCACGAAGGTCGTTTAAAAAGATCCAGGGAGGGAGAGGACGAAACTGCGCACAGAGTCTGCGTAGGAGAGAAGGAAGCACAGAGGGATGAATAGAGGGAGGGAGAGGAAGGAGAAGAAGGAGAAAGAATTACGACTGGAAGGGAGGCTGCTTTCCAACACCACTCACGGTGAAGGCTGGTGTGTGTGAAAGCCGCACTGTAGGAGCATGCACACACAAACACACACCTTTGCGGGTTTCCTACCTGTGACTCAGGTCAGTGGGAGTCTCATGAGCGAGAGGCGCTAATCAGTAACAGTATTATATGGCTGTGTTAATAGTTAACGTGGCCCCTAGACACTGTGCCCCTGGCTCAAGCACCTGCAGCCCCTTTTACAGGCATCATCCACCGAGAGAACAAATAGTCTGAATGCTTGTTGGGCACATCGCTTTTACACAAACCATCGTTTCCTCAGTCAGCAGGTGGCTGGTGAGAGAAGTCTGCAGGAAAAAAGAAAGATCTGGGGTTTACGAGGTTAATAACTCAAGTTCAAACTCTGCCATTAGCTCCATAAACATTTGGCGTGTGCAACTTTACTGCTAACTATATTCTTCTCCTCTCTCTCTCTCTCTCCCTCTCCCTCTCTCTCTCTCTCTCTCTCCCTCTCCCTCTCTCTCTCCCTCTCCCTCTCCCTCTCCCTCTCCCTCTCCCTCTCCCTCTCCCTCTCCCTCTCCCTCTCCCTCTCTCTCTCCCACACACAAGGCCTTCTGGCTTCACACTCTAGAACAAATGTATCTTTGACAAACACTGTTGTAAAAAAGAAAAAGTCTTGTAGCTGCTTCTGGATCAGCTCCCGCTCCCCCTCTCTCTCTCTCTCTCTCTCTCTCTCTCTCTCTCTCTCTCTCTCTCTCTCTCTCTCTCTCTCTCTCTCTCTCTCGGACACACATGCAAACGTGCACTGGCAGGCCCCATATCTGTACAAAAAAACAAAAAAAAAAAGACACACACACACACAAACACATGCCTCCCTCTGCTTTTGATAGATACCGGCGAGCTCGGGTCAGGCTAACCTTGTGGTGACCCACCGGCTCCATCTCCTGTAGTGACCTCTCCCAGCACCTGCTCAGGCCCATCCCTGCTGCCAGGCCAACCAAACCACACCACGCTCACCAGCACCTAAAGCCACAGAAAGCCTCCAACGCCCTGAGACGCTTCAGCTTCCAGGTTCCCTTCTCCTCCCATTGGTTCGAGAGAGCTTCTCTTTTTTTTTTATTTTAGTATTCTCCACGTCCGAGCGGCATTGATCTCCAGTCTCAAAGTCCAAGAGCCTGATGCGAATGTAGTGACATCAACAGAGCACTAAGGCAATGTTAATGCTTCTCTATCCAGGCAGATGGAGGTGTGTGTGCACAGTGCAAACAGACCCTTGTACTGAGGAGACCGAGCCGGAGCAGTCGGCAGTGCCAAAAAAGAAAAAAAAGAATCTAGGCTAATGTCTGTTTCTCCCTCGAAATTGTTTTTTGATAAGTGAATATCAGGAGATAAGTGTTGTCACCGTCCTATCTGCAAAGCGGAAGCCAGCTCGATAAATCTCCTCTGTAATCTAATGGGAGTCCTGGGCAGCGGCTGCCATCGAGGGAATCCCGTCTGCCGCCCTGAGCCCAGGGGAAGATCCAGTCCCATTAAAGACCTTAGCCAACTCTGTCAACTTGTAGGAATTGATTCGATCTTTACATTAAACAAATGGCTATCGCCGCTCGTTCAGGATTACTTTGGATTTGTTGACATATTGAAGTGATCCTGATAGCCTCTGCCAGTAGTGGCTCTGTATCTGTGTAACACAGCAGGTGCAACACAGTGGAATACTATGTGTTCTGTGGTTCAAATGTTGACTTCTCTTTCGGGTGACAATATACAATTTGTAGATATACTTATTTTTAGTAATTGAACGACCAATAAAGTTAATTTGATGATTTTTTTATCGAGTTGATCAAAAATCCTCCTTGATGATGTTGGAGATTTATATATATTTTTTTAATATTGCTTTTGGAATTACCTATTTTTTCTATTTTAATCTGTTTCTATTTTTTTTCAAAATTTGTCTTTTAACTTTACTCAGACCTAATTCTCAGTAGTCTGTTTTTTCATTTCCACAACCATACTCATTTAAACCTCAGAGTCTTTGACTTTAACCTCAATATTTTCAGTTCCTATATTAAATGTTTTATTCTAAACTCCCATTTCTGTGTGAAAGCTATTAACTTTATCTGCTCAAAATCTATCTCAGGCTTTAGACGACTTCTCCAGCAGTCGGCTTTGAGACTACTTCTGTTTTCATGTGTCACCATTCTTGTTAGGTCGAGAAGCAGTTTTTGAAAAAACACCTCTGTGTTTTTGTAATTTACTCCAACATCTGGGATTTAAAAGAAAAGTTTATGAGCAACGGTGACAGGAAATCAAACCTGGATGATAAACAACTTCTTTATCAGGCCTAAATTTGAATGCATTTCCTGCAAGAGTCATTTAACGACAGACGTTGGAGTTTCTAGACGTTTACCAACAAATCATCGGCTCTGACCACGACCATTAGACTCAATGGGAATCGTTGTAAGTTAATTTGCTTTCTAAACTGACTTCATTTGAAGACAATGGCTGCTGAGATGGAGGCATGTTCAAGAACTGGTCAATTGGATCAGTCGACCCCTCCACCTTCTCGGTGTCTTCCTGATCTTTTGCTGTGACAACAATCCCACTCGCCGAGCTGGAGACGAGAAGGGTCCCTCCCTCCCCTCCCCTCCCCTCCCCTCCCCCCCCGCTGACCCGGGATCCCAGGGGTTGTTGGTGTTAAGTAAACTTTGTCGGGCCACGCAACAGTCTCCAGCAGAGAAATGTCTCTCTGCTCATCAGGAGACCTTCTCCATGACCCCCCACCTCTCCGCCTTGGCATTCCTCCTCCACACCACACCACCTCCCCGACCCACCTTTCTCTTCATCCACCCTCCCCCCCCCCCCGGCCGCCCTGTATACGTTGCCTTGAGTCCTGCTCTCTCTCCCAGCAGCCTCGGTCGGCCCGGCTGCTGCTGTCTCCTGCGCTGGAGACAGCCTATCAGGGGCCTCACGTCATCAGTCTCCAGGACGTGGGCGACAGAGATTACTAGCTACTATCGGGGAGAAGGGGGGGTGGGGGGGCATTTTAAGTGGACGCTCCTTTCTCTCACCATAACGAAACCCTGATGGGACATTCTATCTGTCTGGTAGCGTTCCTGGCCGAGCAGAAAACCCAGAGGAGAGAGAAGTTGAAACTTGTTGCTGTAAACACGAAGCGAGTTTCGGCCCAAACAAGAGGTTTGGAATAACAGCACAGAATAGTGCAGCTATGCTATCAAGTACCAGATGCTGCTTTTCCCAGGCTGCACGCCGAGACCTTCAGGGGTTTGAACTGACTGTCGGGTTTTTTTCTTTATGAAAAAATTCCTCCAGCACAGGTTGAAAATACTCCATGAAAATCAATATGTTCACTTCTCTCTCTGACTGAGACACAAAGCAAAAAGCCAATAAAAAATTTAATTAATTTTAGTTATTGATTGGAGAAATTTCACCTTTTTGCCAAGAGTTATGCGAGAAGATTAATTATTAACTTGTGAAATAAATAATGACGTTACAGCGATTTAGCATAGCTTAGCATAGCATGCCATACCATAAAGACTGAAAACAGCTAGCTCTAACCGAAAATTGGGCCTACTTGGTCAGAACCATAAATCTTGTTTGCATAATCCATTCAAAGAGCAAAGTGTAGACAAGTTGTGGTTAAAGGATGTTACGTGCTGAACTATTTCTTTCTCACTTTATGCTAACGTCACTTTCATGGCATTTAGTTCAAACATGAACTATGAGCAGCTGAGTGAGAAAGTTTGAGATATTGGGAATTTATGACAGAATTAATAATCTTTTAGAAGCTTCTGGTCCTTTGAAGGAATAGTTTGACAAAATGGAGCTTTACTATGAAGTTGGCTAAGATAACTAGCAAGATGTATATATTCACTGTTCAGATATAAAAGTATATAAAAGTGTTATCACTGTCAAACTATTTTTTAAACGTTCAACCACCAGGCAATTCACCCTGGGAAGAATTAAAACTGGACTGGAAACTGTTGCATGTTGCTAGATTTGCCTTTTGCTTTCTATTGGAGAACTGTTTTTTTTAAAATTCCGGCCTCAATGTTTCCACTGGACTGGGAGCTTTGAAAGAACATGTCTCCCTCGGCCAGGTGGTGTGAAGCTGTCTAACTCTCAAGCCCCTGTCATCCGCTCTGTCTAGAACATGGAGCCCTGGGATATTTGTGTATCACGTATTGATTTGGAGGTACAACCCTCGGCTGTAAACCAAAGATAAATAAGTTAGGCATTAACTCTTTTTTTCCAGGGGTCACTCTGAGCCTATTTCACATAGCCTAGATGGAACACACCTGGAAAAAAAAAAAAAAATGCCTGCCCGTGTGATGGACTCTGGAATATTGATTTTTTTCTCTCTCGGAACAAAAAAAAAAAAAGGGCCTTTGCAGTCAGTGTTTCCCTCTGAGCTCAGATAGGGCTGCGACATTCCCGTCTACTCCCTCCAAGGTTACTGCCGGCTCAGCGGAGGCCAGCACCTGTCAGATGGACGCTTGTTTTGCTACACAAGGTGTCTTTGTGGCGCTCGCTGTCTCCACAGAACACACTTTTTTCTTCCAGTGACGGAAAGAAATTGAGGGAAAGAAACAAAAATAAAAAAAGGAGCACTCAGGGAAGGGTGGTGGTGGGGATTCAGACAACTCTGGCTTCGGGGAGATTCCTTGTTATCTCTGTCTCCGGGTTTACAAGGATTACAAACTGTTGAACTCTCATACACTGATCCCCCCCCCCCCAGAAGAGGCCTTGTTTTAACAAAAAATCCTGAGCCGGCAAGAAACGCAGGACGACACAATCATCAACGCCGCCTTGTTTGCTTTGCTGAGTGTGGTGAATGTGATGCAGTTTACCCTCGTTGATTAAGTACGTCTACCTCATTGTTCTGCATACTCGTCGTGGTGTGAAACCAATCACGTCGAAAAAAGACCTCCAGTGCTATTGGTTAATTATTTGAAGAATTCACCAGTGGCTACGACGGCAGCGATTAAAGCTTAATTCTCACAGAAATGCACCGAAAATGTGAAAATACTTTGCTTTTTGTGTGATTTCACCCATTTAAATACAACTTACTTCAGATTTCAACACGTCTTTTCTCTACTAGAGATCACTGCTGTGGTTGTGTTTGCAATCTGCCCAATAAAATGAATAGGCCGCTGTGTTTCTTAGCCCAGTCAGGGAATCTGTTCAATCTCTGCATCAAAAGCACTTGACAGTTTACGGCCCAGGCAAAGGTTGCATCTCTACAGCTTTTATAGAATTATTAAGTAAGCAATTATGATAACCCACTGTTTTAAAGATAATAGGATGATAAGGTTCTGGCAGACTGGCTCTGTAGTTTGCCCTGACGCTGCTCTTCCTGAGGAGAAAATCAATATCTGTTTTTTTACACTTCGGGCCACTTTGTCCTCCCCAGGTGTTTATTCTTCCTGTCGCATTTTCAAAGATCCACAGAAGGCAGTGATTATTGTATCCGAAGAGTGAACCTCCTGCATCCACACGCTGCAATGACCCTGCGTGGCTGGAGGCATTTTATCAAAGCTCATAAACCTTGAATGACTATATATTGATAAAGGCTGTTTAAAGTGTCATTGGAACGATAACATTTGCACTGTAAATGTGGCTCGCAGGCTCCAGCCTCCAATCATGCCGGGGTGATAAGGACGGCACTGACTGGGATACAGCTAATAGGTCAAAAGTCACAAAACAGTTTGGCTCGGAGACGGAGAAAAGCGGAGTTTTACTGTTAAAATCCTTTAAAAAACAAACATAATTGAATTAAATTTAAGGAAGGATAAATGTCCGTGGGCGTCTCAAACCAAACGGTCACTTAACTGTAGTGATAATAAGCAGAAACAACAGAATGAAGTTGATGCAATAAAACCCTAAACGTTGAACTGGGATTAGTTGTGTAAGGAGAAGTGGACGACTTGCACAACACATGCACATGGCTTTATGTTTGCACAATAAAAATATGCAATATGATAAAAATGATAAAACGCAATAAATTATTATTTAATGACAAAAAAAAAATAAAGGATGTGACATAACAAATCAAAATAGCAAAAAATACAATTAAGGTTATTTTTGGGGGCTTTTTTCTTTTTATTAAAATGCTCGTCTCACACCGACCGGCTGCAGTCGGCTCCGGTCGCCGGGCTGTTTGTGTTAACACTCGCCCTCCACATGCAGAAAATGCATAAATAACAATCGCCCACCACTGGGAGGGTGATGGACGAGTGGTTTGACACTTTGCCCTGATCAATATCAATAAAGCAATCAGCATGTCAGGGGGCGCTGCGTGTTTTGAGGAGAAAATCTGTGAGAGAGGCCGGCTGAGTTTATGGCTTTACTGTGGGAGGTGGGGCTGCGGCTCCCAGGTACATCCAGCAAACACACAACAACACACATGGTTACACCACGTTTAGAGATGAATGACTTAAATGGGTTTTTACCAATGAGTCTTATGAGCTGAAATTCCCAGAGTAACTTTGAATCAAATCCACAACTCGTCTGCTGAATGTCAACGAGCCAGGGTTTGTCCCCGGTTTGGCTAAAACCAACAGTTCACTGCCTCCAATTCCTCAAATCTGTCCCTAAATGAGACATGATCAAAAACACCCTACCCCCCCTCTCTGCTGTGGTCCTCATAGAGTCTGTCCAGACATCCCACATCGCACTTTGCTCAGCTGCTCCATAAACGGAGACAATAAATTGGAGCAGAGTTCTGAATTGGATGACATGTGGGAGAACGGAGACCTTCAGACAGGCGGCGATCAATTCTTCCAACTTGGAAGAGAAACTCGTGGACAAACACAACGGGAGAGAGTGGTTTCAGAACCTTTTTCCTTTACAGTTGTAGTCCGATTTGATTTCTACAACTTCAGAATCAGATCCTTTGAAGCCGGGAAGTTTCACACAATAAAAATGTGTTAATAATACACTCTGTCTTTTTCTGTTGGTAAATGTATGACAAACCTAGGACTCGTTTTCTATTTAAACCTCATAAACCAATGTACACAATTCATAAAACTGGATTTTATCGACATGAGGTCAAATTAAAGTTTTCATTTCTTGATGGCGAGACCCCGAGTACATTTTTAATACTTCTGGAGTTTCATTTTGACAGTTACCTGAAATATCCTTTGGGTTTTGTCTCTAACAGGAACAGATCTCATCCCAGGATGATCAAGTTCTTTTTCTTGCTGACATGATGAAAAACTTGGTCTCAAAGTGTTGCTTTGACCCCAAATTAACTGTGCCACAGACTCGTGACCCCCACTTTCCTAAAGGATCCTGACTTGAGCTAGTTCACCAACAAGTTGGCAGACGAGCACATGAATAAAGTTGTATTTGTTAGCTTCTTAAACAATTATGGGAATAAAAAGCTAGTTTGAGTTGGTTCTAAACCGTATTTGATTCCTGTAATTACTCTTGTGACCCTCCTCTTGTGGCTCCCGACCCCCCAGAGGTCGTGACCCCTACTGCTCCAGATGAAAGATGGAGTCCATAACTACCTGTCAAACAGAAATCTCATGCACGAGTGAGCATCTTCTTCTGAACGCTCTGGATTTGTCCTCTGCAGCACAGACGCAGGCGCAGGAGAGTCTCAGGGTTTAGTCGCTGCATGCACTGCCACCTTGTGATGCGGTTTGAAACCTGCACGTCAAGACCCTCTCATCAGAAACTTGGACTATGGGCAGAAAAGGATTCTGGTTCGTCTCTGGTTCGACTCCACGGAGAAACAACAAAAAGACGAACCTGGATTGATCTGTCCAAAAATCCAAGAGGATTCTCCCTACCCTGTCTAGTGCCCCTGAGCAAGGCACCTTACTCCCCCAACATCTGCTCCCCGGGCGCCGTACATGGCTGCTCACTGCTCTGTGTGTCCTGCACCAGATGGGTTAAAAGCAGAGGTTAACTTTCCCTCCTTGCATGAGTGTGCATGTGTCTGTGCATGTGTTTGGGACAAAATAAATAAATAAATGTATCTTAATCATGTCTGTGCAGGTCATGACTTTAAAACTACAGTGCCAGTGGCAGAGCCTGATGGGGGGGGACACGGACTGGCCTCCACTGACCCGGCTCGATGATCACAGACCTGAAGCAGAGTCAGAGGCATTTTCCCTCATGCTCTCTCCTCTCCGGGGGTCTAGGGGTCTTCAATTCATCTCTATCTGCTGGCTCAGTCAAGCCTGTGAGTGGCCGGCCCACCATCACTCACACTCCGCAGGAGCAGCCAGAGAATTAGCTGACCCCCCCCCCCCCCTGGCGTGGGAGTTAACAGCCCCTGCCGTCCAGTCAGCAACGCCGCAGCCTTCAAGTGTCTGAGTGTGGCAGGCGTGGCCGTCAGAGGAGGCTCCCCAGGACCAGGCCACCGACCGGGGGGGAGATAGGGTCGTCTCCGGCACCCTGACAGTCAGCCAGCAGGCCAGCGAGGGGTCTGGGACCAGTCATTCACCTCAGCACCGTCTGATGTCATGGCTGAGTCATTCCAAACCTTAAGTACTTGAAGAATGTGGACACGTGAACTCTACACCCACTGGTCATCGCTGAATTAAACAATCTGCAGCTGAAACAGCCTCCACTGTTCTGATGAGGCTTCTCCTTTGGATTTCGGGACCTGGGAGCAGAGATTTGGATGAATATGTTGAGGTCAGGTCAAGTAGATTGACACCAAAATGACAACGTTCCCTAAACTCCTGCAATCTCCACCAAGGCCCAACTTTCCCCTGAGGGAAGCACATCTAGATCCACAAGATGCAGATTTTTTAATTTTGATATGCACCAGATTGCTCACACTCATAGATACCAGTCCCCTAAACATGCCTGATTATTTATTTTTCTTTTGTGAAAATCAAGGACAATGTTGAAATCCTGGATCCAAACTGAATTGTTCTTTTCTCTTCCCTGACTCACACAGCTTCCCTCCACCAGCTTCCATGCTAATCCAGCAGTAATCCTGCTCTCAAACCAACAAGCAAACAAACAGGCGTGAAAACACAACATTAACAAAACAACATGAATTCAGCAGGAGGGTCCAAAGATCCCCTTCAAGTGAATGAGAGGGTGGGCTGGGACCTTTGGACCCCCCCGATACAGTTTGTTGTCCAGCTTAATAATTATACATCTGTATCTTTGTTCTTTTCATCTGAAGTTGTCAACATACTTATTTATAACTTAAATCCTCTGATATCACTTTTTACACAACAATATCATTATTTTTAACATGGGCCTTTTATTGTTTATACAGGAAGTCATTTTAGCCACTGGTTCCTATGTTTTTTTATGTGTGTTCTTAGTTTTTAGTTAGTTTGCTGTGTTTTAGGTTCTTTGTGTTATTTGACTCTGCTTGTATTAATATTTTTTAACTTCATTGCTGCACATCATGAGCAGGACTCCCTGGCAGAATTCTGGCAAAAATTGATTCTTACTGTATATATTATTGTTCTTATTGTATATATTGTTGTTTTGTTTTTATGTACAGTGGCAATTTCAAATATTTCCAATATATGCAACTGTTCAGTTTACTAAGAGGTTAACTCAGTTTAACCTCAGTTGAAAAGTCACCAGAGTTACTTTTACACACAACACACACACACAGCTGTTTTCCTTGTTTATGAATATTAACGGTCACCGCCTATTCCAGAAAATCTCTGCACCTTAGCACTGTACGTGCCCATAACTCTCTCACTGTATATATTGTTTCGTTTTATATATATATTGTTGTTTAATGTCGGATTGTTATTTATGTGCACCAACCACACCAAAGCAATTTCCTGTATGTGCAAATATACTTGGCAATTAAAAGAATTCTGATTCTGATTCAGAAGAGAAGGAACCGTCCTGGTAAAACAAAAGAATAAATAAAACAAAACAATTAGTCTTTTTCACACACAAAGTGTCCAGAAGCAGAAGCTGCCATTTCATTTCCTCCCTGTGTTTCCGCTCTAACAGGTGAACCACACGAGAGAGAGAGAGAGAGAGCGAGTCGTTTTCAGAGACAGGTCCTCGAGTGTAAAGTGACAAAGCACCAGCGACAGGACACCAGACTGTACGTCCAGCGTCTCGGCCCGGCGCCAAGTCCCAGAGATCAGAACAATAAAGAGTGTCCTCTCCAGTCAGTGTGCATGAAGTGAGCGGCTGACAGCGTGATGGATGTCCTGGTGCGAGCCGCTGTGGAGCGTGAGCCGGGCCCGAAGACGTCCAGGTTATGAATGGACCAGTCAATGAGCTAGAACATAAATGGCCTTTGGTGATAATTTGTCAGCCGGGTGGAGACGGCTGCTGAGACGTCCCCCCCCCGTGTCACACCGCTCACTTTACAAGATGCATCACCCTGTTCTCTCTCTCTCTCCTCTGGGTTTTTTTTTTCCTTTAAATTCCTGCTCTTCTCTTCTTTCTCCGATTAGCATAGCTGACCTATCGCACGCGGGCGCCGACTCATTATTAGGTGTTAGCATTTTCAATTACCCCACACCTCCCATCACTGGCACCCTGTCTCCTCCGCCGGGCAGACGCTGCACAGCAGGGGAAGAGCAACAAACTACACCTGAGCTCCACTGGGTAAACACAAGCTAAAAGAAGGTTTGAAGTTTTGAAAAAACAAACGGCGCCTTGTGTTTAATGTCCCCATGGTTCATTTAGATCTTTATTCCAGCTATACTGTTGTTTTTTAAAAGCACTTATCAGCAATACAGACCGAACTGTTTTCATGATACATGTCGTACTGCATATGTCAAACATTCATGCCAAAAGGAAATAAAACAAATAAAAATAATAATAATAATACCACGGATACATTTTCCAACAGGACAATTACAGGGATTGAAAATAAAGTACAAAATAGGCTTTTTCATGACAACCAGAACAAGACAACACTACCGTAAAGCGTATTAGTGCTTCTAGCTTAAAGTGTTATCAGTGGAACGAATCAAAAACCGTACTGGGGGGGGGAAAAGTTTCAGTCCTACAAAGAGAAGAAGGGGTCGGTTGGTGGGGTGGGGGGGAATAAAATAATGCTTGTATGCGGTTGCAAATTCCCACATAGCGGAGCGAGCCGGCCACGTGGGCAACTGCCTTTTTAAGAGAGGTAAGGCAAGTTCTGTCTTTTTAAAGAAAATAAAATCATTAGCTTTTCCTCCTAAAGAAAAATACTGGTGAGAAGATACTTGACATTTTTTTTATGACAACAAAAGTCTCCATTTTTTTTGTTTCACACAAACGAGTTAGGTTTACAGAGACCTAACTCAGAGAGGGGGAGAACCGCTTCTATCTTTCTCTCCAGAAAGCTACAGCCAACAGAAAAGCAAACAGAAAAAAAACAGAAACATCACGACATATCTCAACATTAATATCAAAGCAGAATGTTTGAGAGATTTTGAGGCTACATATTAGGAAGGCAGTGAGACCTATAAATCCTATTTTTGGGGCAGCAATAAAAAATAATTTAATCTACATTTTTCATCTTAGTGTTCTAATAGATTGTACTCTCCAGCTCAATAAATGTAGATTTTTTTTGAGAAGAAAGGGAAATACACTTTAAATAAAAAGGAAAAACAGAAAAACAAGATAAAGAGCACCTTATCCCCCATACAAGTTATTAAACCGGTAGATTTTTTTGGAAGCAAAATGGCACATAGTAATCAATGGTAAATTAGCAATGCTCATTGAATTGTACAATACCACCAGGTCTCATTAGAGCTTTAACAAAAGGTTGTGACAGGAGACTGGTTTGCATCTCGTGGGTCTGTGTGAACAACAAACAGGTACGACAAGGGCCGCTCACTGGACAGAAGCTGCAGGAGGTTCACGTGTTTGTCTTGAAACCCAGCACGGCCGGCGCTCTCGTGTCGCAAAAGCACCGCCGGCGTTCTCGGTGCAGCTCGGTAAACAGAGTACGGGTGTGGTGTGCTACCTGGCAGTCCGACTGCTCCGCGTTTGTTCACCACTGAGCAGCAGAGGGGCCGCCACAGTAGGTGCGGAAACGAGCGTTAGAAACCCTGACTCAGCTTTTTTCTAGTGCAAAACCGCCGACATGTGGTCATCGGCGGCGAGGACAGTCGGCGTGCGGCGTGTGTCACGACGGCCAAACACAGACACCAAGCCAAAAACACTCACAGGAGCCTGTGGGTGCAAACAGTGAAGCGTCACAAACTTGCCGTACTGTAATGAAAACTTAGGAGCTTCAGATAGCAATACACTGGAATTAAGATTTACAGATACAATAAAACTCGACTGCGACAGATGCTTGAGAACTTTACACCGAAGGCAGCGGGCCGACCTCGCCGCCTCTACACTCGTGGACTCGCTCTGGTGCTCCAAGCTGTTCCAGGGGGTGGGGGGGGAATCCAGGCTCAGGTTCGAACCCTTTGAGTTCATTTTTCAAGATTTAAAGTCTGAGGGTGCCGCCGTAGACTCCAAGAGAGAGAAGAAGGTTCACGTAAGAAGTAAAAACAGAGAAAGGGATGAGAAGGGGGTGGTAAGAAAGAGGAAAAGAGAGCGACAAAGAGAAGAAAAGGGCGATGTGCGTAGAAGCAACCGTCTCTCCGGCTGCTTTTAGGAGACAACAGCAGATCTGGTGAAGTCGACTCGTAATTTCTCCTGGTTTTTGTAACAGAAACTCCACATGAACACAGTCAGAGCGTTAAGAGAGCGTTTGCTGTGTGGACTAAGACATGTTGAGGACGCCCTGGCTGACCCGGGTGCTGTGAGGATGGTAGAGCGGCAGCGGCAGCGGCAGCAGTAGCAGTAGCAGCGGCAGCAGCTGGTGTGGTTGTGGCCTTGCAGGCGTGGTTGGTGTGAACTTTAAGAGAAGCGACAGAGTCCGTGGGGGGGGCGGGGGGGTCTAGTAGAGGAGGATGCGGCGCTCGATGGCCTTGCGGCAGATGGGGCACTCGCTCATCCGGTCGCCGCACAGCTGGCAGGTGCCGTGGCCGCACATGAAGATCATGTTCTTGAGCCGGTCCAGACAAACCGGACACATGGTCTGAGGAGAGGTGGAGAAAAACAAACTCTGGGTTGATGTTTTGTTGCGATAAAAGTCATTTGAAAAAGTAATTTGAACTTTCAAAGAAACAAATAGACAGTCACTTATTTCAACAAACCTGGATACAGATGTTGGTTATTGATCAGCAGAGGTGTCAAGTACCTTACCTTACTTAAGTCGAAATTTGGGGCATCTATACTTTACTGGAGTATTTATTTTTCAGACGACTTTTTACTTCTACTTCTTACATTTTCACGCAAATATCTGTACTTTCTACTCCTTACATTTTAAAAATAGCCATGACACGCATGTTAATGCTCAGTAGTATGCATATGGTATGTTAATGTATTTGCATTGTAATAAAATGTGATCATTTTCAATGGGCATATATGCAGCTGAAACGGGTAGCCTAGTGCATCCCACATTTTTCAACATACCATTTTAATATAACATTATAGTCATTATGGCCTTTAGAAAAATGTTTTTTATGGAGGAGGTGGGGTAGTGCACTATAGGCCCCTGAGACGCGGCTTAAGAGTTTGTCCTTAATGGAAAAAAAAATCCCCTTAAATTACTTTTATACTTTAAGTAGTTTTGAAACCAGTACTTTTACTTCAGTAAAAAGCTTGAGTTGATACTTCAACTACTACAAAAGTATTTTTAAACCCTAGTATCTATACTTCTACTTGAGTAATGAATGTGAATACTTTTGACACTGTTGATCAGGGATCACCTCCCAGCTCAGATCAGGTTTAAGATTTCTTGGTAGTTCATTAGCCACAAAGTGTAATCATTTTTATAATAAGTTTGTCTTTAATTAATTGATGCTATTAAAAAAAATGGCATCTTCACTATTGTGCAGAATTTGGCTCCAAATGTGCCAAATGGGACCTTTTGTAAGTGGGACATTTTTTCTAATTTCTGGGTAGCAGATGTAGGTGGAGACGAGTTGTCCAACTTTATAAACTAACTGTCCAATGGAGGAGAAGTCTCTCATCTGGTGGCCTCTGTCCCTTCAGGACACTTATCCTCACCTGTTCCTTGATGTCCTGCAGCTGCTGCTGGAGCTTCTGAACATCAGCGTTGACGTTGGTGTTGTCCTTGTCCCTCTGCATGGCTGGGATGTTTCCACTGGCTGTTTGAACACAACAAAGCCACATAAAGTTGAAGGGAAGTAAAAAAAATGTTGTTACCATCCTACAGACTACACAGAGTAACAGTTTGCACCAGCGGCACCATCAAACTTCACTTCCTCATAATGATAAACTATATTGCCAATAAAACCGAAAATGCAGCCACACCAGCAAGTGCCGTTCTGCAACAAGCCGGAAGCTGGATTTTATTTTAAAAGAAATGAGCTCTGTAAAACGAGCAAAGATTAACAAACAACATGCACTCAGAGTTTGTTTCTGTATGACAGATCAAACTCAGTCTGTGTTGGCATCGCACTCACTTTTAAAATGTCTGCGTTTTTCAGAAATGAGTACTTTGTAATTATCTGAAATATAGACTGGCAAAGGACAAAAACATCATGCAGAGTTTTTGGCATTGTGCGATTCCAGCGGATGCGTGTGTGTGTGTAACGCTGGTGTGGAACTGTCGGGGTTTATTATGTGAGTGCTCGACAAAAACAAGCTGGACTGAGGCCGTGCTGGGGACTCGGCTCCAGACTGGCAAACATCTGCCAGAAGCAGTGATCAGCTCTGTGATTCTTGGCATGTGGATCATCATCATCATCATCTACAGTTCAGTGTGTGTGTGTGTGTGTGTGTGTGTGTGTGTGTGTGTGTGTGTGTGTGTATGACTGGAAGAGACAGGGAGGAGGGGGTTTCAGGGAAGGGGAAGGGGCCAGGGCAGCACTGTGGGAGGAGCTTCTTTAAAAGCCAGGCTTCTGATAAGGGGAGGGGGATTCATGGAGGTCATACTTACACCAACTTAGTGCCAGATTGTTGGGCTGGAGAAGATCCTGCGATCCCCCTGCCATAGTGTTAGAGCTCCCTGCTGGGGATAACCAGTCACATAGTTATAGCATGAGCTACTCACTACAGCCTCAAGGGGGAGGTTCAGAGAAAAAATCTAAAGAGGAAGCTTGAAAGTTTGAAACAGAAGAGGAAAGGGAAATAGCTGTACAACTGTCAAAAATGCGCGAGTGATTCTTTGTGTTTCTGGCTTCAGCCGAAGCTTCAGCATGAGTCTAATGCTCACTGGGTTAGAGGTAGATTATTGAACCAGGTACCCAACTGGTAAGTGGTGGGAATAATCAGAGTGACAGATTTAACTTTGCTCACTCGATTTGCTTCGGTTACAGACGTGAACAGCGAGTGTTACAGGGATGCTGCCCCTTGCATGAGTGTGTTTGGCTCTGCTTTCGCACGTCTGGCTTGTGGCCGCGTGTAAGATTTGCCAACAAACCCGAAAGACGTGTTCAATAATTAATACGGCGGGGGGGTATAAAAATGAGGTTAGTGAACTTGCAACAGTTTCCCTTTTAACTCAACGTAAAAAAAATGTGGAAAAACACGATAGAAACGAGCACCAGTGAGATAACAGCACTAAAATAAAGACATGGCCAGAATAACACGGCTTCATTTAGAGACGAGAAGATGGATTGTGGAGCCAACGGAAAGAATAAACAAATTTACACACAACATTTCATCATGATTCATCAGACACTTGCATGCTGATATGTGACAAATCATATTTTGGGCAAAAGTGATGAAATCCAGGTTGGTTACTAATATTAATATGCATATATCATTAGGACTATAGGTGTTTTAGCATCTGCCTACAATTCAGGTATCTGTTTTATGTGACTAGTCAAACTTTTGGAGGTCGCAGGAACATTAATAAGTTGATCAGGTTTTCTGAGGTTATGTTTTCACCCCACTTCACTAGATTTTCAGCAGGATTATGCAAGAACTACTCGATGGATTTCCGAGAAACTTAGAAGAATGGAACATGTTCCCTGACTGTACCAATTAAATGTTTGAGTGAATCCGGACAAAAGGTGGTGCAGTTTAATTCAATATAAGGAGACTGTTGAGCATTAGTGAGGCCACTGTCTTCTACAGCAAATGTCTTCATAGAAGCTAGAACATATTAGATGATCGAAATGGATGCAATGGTAACAAGATGGCAGATCTAGGAAATTAATTCTGACAGATTTGAATGTGTGGCTACATCTATATGTGTTCAATAGGATGAAAAAAACACAATAAAACAACATATCAGTGATGTAAACATACAAGTACAATGCATAAGCAAGGCAAAAGCTAAACAAAAGATAAAAAAGGGCTAAAGCAGAATTTTTTTTTAAGAACAGTGAAGGAAGAAGAGAAGAAGAAAAGAAAACTACAAAAGATAGTGAGGGTATTAAAAGGGAACGTGTGGAAGATTCACTCACTACGGTCATCATCATCATCATCATCATCATCATCACCATCATCATCATCATCATCATCATCATCATCATCACCATCATCATCATCATCATCAGCGGCATCATCATCATCCTCCATACCTTTCCCTCCACAGCAGAGAACGAAAGGAGTGCGGCGTTCTACTACAGCCCGACACTGTACGCACTTCTTCATGAGTATCGCACAGTCTGGTGGAAACAAAACATGTGACGGTCAGAGATGAATTCATAAAGAAGGAGGAGCCAGATTTCAGAAGGCGGAGTCTAATGTGAGGCGGAGATGTGTGTAACTTACTCTCACAAGCGCACATGTGGCCACAGGGCTGGAACAGCACGGCTGCTTTTTTGTCAGAGCAGACCACGCACTCCTCGATCTGTTGAAAGGCAAAATTCAACGCACAAAAACAGGAGAGTAAAAGTGTTATCCCACTTCTCATCGATAGGACTCAGTTTGTTGTGTGGTAGAGATTGCAGAAGGGTAATACCTTGGTTCTAGACTGGACCTGGTCCTTGCAGATGAGACACTTTTTGACGCGCGGCGAGCAGAGGGAGCAGGTGGCGATGTGTCCGCAGGGCCCGAACAGAGTGTCCCTCTTCATGTCCGAACACACCATACACTCGTCCAGAGACTCGATGTTGCTGTTCTGAGACGGGCTGCGGGTGCCCACCTGTCCACTGGGAGCAACGGGAGGAAAACAAGACAGTGTGTGAGAGAGCAGCAGAGACCACAAGCACGGGGGGCTGACAGCGAACAAAGAAAAGAGGTGGAGACAAGCAGAGACTTAGAAAGGGACGGAGGGGGGAAAGGCAAAAAGATTTCTCTCTCTTTCAGCCATGTCTTTACCCGAGTCTCGTGACCTACGGGTCAAGAGGCTCCATTCTCATAAATTGGCCTGACTCTCAACAATCTTATGAGGATCGAGTCAGCTTCACCTGCAGATATACCGACCAAATTTTGAAGTTTAGCAGTTCACAGTTAGCAGTTGGTTGGATGAACAGGTTTTAATCATTTTATTTAAAAACATCCATGCATCTTAATTCATGAGGATGACGTTGGGATAATTTAGTACCTCAGAATCATACAAAAAATAAACTATATTTTCAGTAACAGTGAGTTGACTTTGTCCAGATAGAGACAGGATCATGGTTAGAGATTAAACTCACTCTTAACAACTGACTTTATGGAATAAACCATGTGCTGTGTTGTGTGTGTACACGTTTGTAAAGAAAATTACACAGCACGTTGACAACAGGACATGTTTCTGCATGTTGAGTCAGTGTTCATGCTGTGCCTGTGTGTGCAGGGATGATATGGCTATTCCAGTATGTCAGTCTGTAAGATGTAGTTGGCATTCAAGTCACTCTGTATATTTTGTCCATGGAAAAAAAAGTGCAAATTATGTTTGTCTCTTCTCTTTCTGGTGTTTTTACAGAAGCACTGTACTGTGAATTTGATAAACTGGCAAGAAGAACTTTTTGATTTGTTTCTTCAATCCATACAAAAAACGTTAACCACTCATAAACCCACACTGATTTTCTTCAACTTAAAATGTGACATATGAGATAATAGTTAACATCTCCTGGTTGTAGCTTTATATTTACCGTACATACATGGGTGGTGTTGATGTTAACATGAAACTCTTGGCAAGAAAGTGTGTTTCCCTTTAAGCGCTGTTTACCTGCTCTTTTCTTTATGACATTTGGCCAGGGCCTTGCAGAGGCTGGGGTCGGGACACAGGTCCAGGGGCGACTGGCCCTTCTTGTTACGAATGGTCAAGTCGGCTCCATTAGCAGCCAGGAAACAGGCGATGGATGCTGCACTCTTTTTCTCGGCCCCCTGGGTGCCCAGGCCCATGATTAACTGCGGAGAGGAAGACAGACGGAGGAAAAAAACAGATCAGAATCGGAGACACACAGCAGTCGGCTGACACACGGGCATTCGGACCATTAGTGCACAGTGTGAAGAAGAACAAGGAGTCCTGATGTTAATTTTACTCAGAAGGCTTCACAGTTAGGTTCAGATTAACCATGTCAAAGTGCGATCACATCACCCCCTAATTAGCCAATCAAAGACACGCCTTACGATTGCCGTCAGGCGGTGGAACTCCCTCAACCCTGACCCAAAATCCTATTAACTGTCCCATCTCTGTCCCTCCGAGAGCTCATCGCCTCACTCGCTCTGCCCCCAACTCAAAGCCTCTCTCTCTCTCTCTTACTCCAGCAATTTGGGTCTTCCATGTCTAATTGTCTTCAACCAGTAGGGTTTGAATCTCTGCTGATGGAGCCACCGGGCCGACTAATTGAATTCGGATTTTGTAGACAGGGGTAGAGGGTGTGGGAGAGTGACCTAACTGCACACATCACAATTAGGCCCCCACTCTCTGTCTGTTCCGCTGCTCTGCCGGGGAACCAGGGAGGGCGAGAAGACCGGGAAGAGGTGGAGCAGAGAAGGAAAGAAGTGGTGAGGGGGGGGGGGGGGGTGACAGGTAAAGTAAGCCTGTCGCTCTAACACTCCAGCCTTAAACGCATCCCTGTGGGGATTAGTGATGTGGTGTTAACACAGAAATGGTCCAGGTGTTACATGTTGGCCTCTACAGAGGGAAAAACTCTATTCAGGCCGGTCAAGAGGCGGCGGCGAGCGGGCTGACTGCCCCCCCCCCCGCTCACGTCAGGACGGCTGTCTGAATGATGGGCCGCTGCAGACTAAGCTGTCCAGTGATGCAGGTGACGGAGGGGACTGAGGAGCACTGAGCTTCCTGTCTAGGTGTGATCCATCATCATTTGTCACACCCCGGGCGGTGAACCATACGCAGGTTGTCAAACAGGTGTGTGTGTGTGTGTGTACACAGGTTCTGCAGAACACTGCCACAGCAGGAACCTCGTCACAATCTCCCGTCACTAAAGATGCACAGAGCTATGACGAGAGTATACTCGTCGCTAACTGCTGACAGAACAAACATGCCACGTGTTCATGAAGGTGACTGAACGCTCTGCATGCAAACTGTCTGTTCTTCTTAATGGTTTGTGTGTTCTCTCCATGTTCACCAAGGGTTTCACTGGAAGCCTCTGGTGACATGCAAATCAAATGAGTGGAGATAGCACTGTCAGTGACTGGTGCATGTTTGATCAGAGGGTGTCACACTTAACACCGTCACATGGATACTACAGAGTTGTTATAGGCTTACTGGGTCCATGGTAGCTATTGGTAATATCATATTTCTGTTTGTCTGTATCTGGAAGGTTTGTCTTGAGAGAGGAAGTGCTCTGCCAAATTTGGTGAGATCTGGACATGTGATAAGTTCAAAATGAATAAGCTGTGAGTGATCAGGTGATCGGTGCTCTGTAGCAGCCTCGGCTAGAATTCATTAGCGCAAGTGACATTGTCAATCACGGCGACATCCACCACAACCAATTTTCTCCGGTTGTGACTTGAGGTTCTCTGAACGTTTCACAGGCGATCGGCTCTTTGAGCAGCAGCGGTGTTGAGGCTTCAGGTCCCTGAGGACCGAGTCCTTCAGCCGGTCTTTACTCGCTCAGGCTCAATTACTGCAGGTCACCTTTGTCATTTCAGAGAGATAGCTGCAACCAGCAAGGTAAAAGCACACAGTCCATTCCAAACAGAACGGGTATTGCACTGGTATAATAAAAATTCAGTTGCAAAAGATAACAGTCAGCGAGTCTGTGCATCAACTCTGTGTTGGTCGAGTAGCATCCTGTCTTCCCAGTGTTCTGCTGAGTATGTACAGGCTAATACGACTTGAGAGCCCCTTAATAGAAACATGCATTGAGTAATGATTATAAAGAGATATAAGTGATGACAGGTCAATGAAAATGAAACCCTTATGTAAGTCACATATTCCAATGTTGATGTTTTTCTCATCTTTTGGCCGCTGCTGGCTGTTGAACATCTTAAACGCTGTGATGACTTACTGTGTTCTTGGAGGGTTCCCAAGGCTCCACTTTGCTGACATCCTGCATATCCTGGAGCTGTCGCAGTTGGGACAGTGTGTGGTGACGCAGCGCCTCGTGAAGCGGCGTGTCCCCATCCTTGTCCTGCACGTCGAGCTTGGCCTCCGCCCGCACCAGCAGCTGTTGTAAAGAGGAGGCGTATAAACAAAGAGTTACACGAGCAGGCTGTCAAACAGAATCGCCAGCAACAGCCATAAAACAACTTTATTTTCTTTTGTTGCTACAATGCAAATGCCAACCGCGCTGATTTATATCGTTGCTTGCTTACAATGAACTGCCTCAGTGTTTGTAGTCACCCAATTATAGAGTGCATTTTTTCTCGAGTCCACAAGATGGCAACGTGGCAATCTCAAATCCAATACTACACCAAATGACTCTGACCAAGACACAGAGTCTCAGAGCATCACTCAGGAGGAGGACTTCATTCAACTGCAGGACGTCCAACTGGGTAAATTAAATGTGGAGTGGCACTGATATTACTTTACTTCCTTTTGTGTAACGTCCAGGATGAGGGACAGATACAGAGATAACCAGGGACAGGATCTTAGCTTTGTGGTGGATGTGAAGTGGGAAGGAAGGAGAACAAATAAGAAAAAAGGAGGATAAGAGAGAAGAGGTGACACTAACCCGGACTATCTGGGTGTGCTGGCGTTCCACGGCCAAGTGCAACGCCGTCTGCTGGTTGACATTCTGGATGTCTAAGCTGGCGCTGCCCTGGGAGGTGGGAAGAAGAGAGAGAGGCAAACACTCAAACACGTGTGATTGAACATGAACAACCAACAAAGAAAATAAAACTAAATAAAATTATATAAAATAAATGTTTAGCACATGGAAGACTGTTACAACTTCTCTGGCTTTATGTGCCTCAAAGAACCTTTCTTCCTTTAACCCTGCAGACCAAAGTATCACCCAGGGAGTGGGGGGGAAAACCTGCATCCTACAATAACGCTGCATGTGATTGTCATTTCCAATTGCGAATACCTCGGCTGAGGAGATGTGGAGGGAAGATAAGCATTGTGATCAGGCAGTGTGTGAAATCCCCAAGTAATAAGACTGACTGGCTGGCTGGCTGGGAATCTGCAGTGCACCTTGTAGTGTGCTGCAATTTCTGAATAGAAAGCTGAGCCATCACTGCGAACCAGCCCCATTGCAGGGACTTGGGGAAAAAGGCCGTCCCCACTGAAAGGTAGCTTGCACAGCGAACGTCCATGCGTTGGTATGCTGCAGCAACATTGCTGCCTTGCACCATGTCCTAATTAACCCAGTTCCTGCATGGTCAGGTGACTGTTTTTTCATAAACGCCTGTATGTGTTAGTCTATAGGGAGTTTAAACTGCAATCTCAAAAGGGAAAAAGAGCACAAACCTATGATTGCGAGAGGAGAATGATATGAGGGCCCAGCAGCACTAAACATTACCCCTGGAGGCCGTGTGAACCGTATGGATTCAATAAAAAAAAATGGCAGTTATAGCAGCTTCAACTGGTCTACAGCTTGCTGGCTGCAGGGGAGTGCAGGCTCTGGAGTGAGGTAAAAAAAAAGGCACGAGTGCGGGTGAAGCTGATGCAGTTGTGCTTTGGGCTAATAATTGTAAATGGGAAAAGTCTCTCACAGAGCATGAACGACCGCATTCGTTGTCAGGTTGAGTGCTGAAGCGTGCATTAAGAATCTGCTGTTACCTGGTGCACCAGCAGCTCAGCCACCTCCACGTGGTTGTTGAGGGCAGCCAGGTGCAGTGCGGTGTAGCCGTCGTCCTTCTTCTCGTCCACGATCCAAGGCCTCGGCAGCTTGGATAGCAGCACACGCATGGCACTGCACAGAGAGGAGACACAGGAAGAAGTGAGTGTTTGACATGAGAAAACCCCGAAAGGAAGACAAGACACTTAAAGTGATCGAATGCATACATTTGTGATATTAAAAGCTCCAATTCATATTTCTGTGAATAAATGTTCCGTGCACTACGTGACAGCGTGGGGTTAGACACAATCTGTTGAACGCAAACACATCACAGTGTCTGCACTGCTGATACACAGCGTATTCCAGTACACTTTTCCCCTCCATTTTTACAGCAGAGCATATCCCATTTTCACACACGGGGACAAGAATACTAAATCAACTTAGGGAGGAGTTGCTTTCCCAGGCAGAGTGTTATTTACATCAAGCTTAGAGCGGTGCAAGTGCCGTGTGTTATTTTAGAGTGCCCGTCCCTCCACCGTCACTTTGGTTGAAAAAGGGAAGCCACTTCTCCCTTGATGATGCGCAAAAAAGCGCCTATCATTGGGAGGCAAAATGGTAATTACACGAGATTCCACCGCATTCACTCAGGACTCCTGGGGCAGAAGAAGACAGGATGGGAAGGGAAAAACCTCCATTGTTTTAAACAGCGCTGTTTAACAGAAGTGGCCTGGTGTGGTAGAAAAGAGCGAGTCAGTCCTGTGAGCGATTGAAGGTCATTTAGAGGATGTGTGGCACGGAGAGACGCGGCTGCAAAGGCAGCTGCACAAGAGGAAGGAGTCAGAGTGTCACAGTGGGGATAAGGAGGGAGCCTGACTGTCACTCCCCCGCTGTCACTGAAGACAAGAGACCTCCTTGTTACTAGAAGCCACACACTAGTGATTCTATTACTTATTAAAAACAAAAGATAAAGCAAAACACTGCAGGGGAAAAGAAAGAAAAATCCCCGTAAGAGGTAGATTGACTGTAATTAGAAGGAAATACATGCGAGTAAGAATAATTCTTCGTGTGAAGTCAGCTTGAGTTTAGCGTTTGAACTCATCACATCATTGCTTTGCCCCCCCAACTCCTATCTCTCTCCGTGCACTCCTCTTGCTTTAGCTCATGGGCACACACACCCCGGCATATGGTACAAGAGCAAACTGAAATGAGACTAATCCTTATTTAATATCTGAGCAGTGCATCAGACAAAAATATCTGATTGAGAATTAATTGCAGGAATTCTTCTGTTTTTCCCCCCTTCTTTACTAATTCTACAGAATCAGAGACAAGACACTGGGAAGCCTGAGCTGCAACGCTGCTCTCCTCTCTCACCCGGAGTTAGGTACACAATGTACCTTCAATAGGCATTAAGGCAGCAGGGCTGGAGGGAGCGCTTCTGGCCTTGATTAACCCTCAATAATCTCACAGGGCACATCTTTGAACTGCGACAAAAGGGACACAGCACATTTCACTCTGACTTTGATACGACTCCACGGACGCCATGCAGGCACTGGGGTCTTTATGTACATGGTAGAGGAAGGTAAATACGGGTTGAAACATTACAGGGAGGAAATGGGCTCAGGCACAGGACAGAGAAAGAGCCACATCCTGCACAATCAATGAAAACCCGTTAACTGTTAAGACAGAGACAGGGAAGCAAACCAGTGCAAACCAACAACGCGCTGGCAGGCTTTCAGACGGAAGGTAATCAGGGTGGCTGGTTCCCCGCAGGTTTTTCTGCTAAATCTACAGCTTCCCTCCCTCCCTCCTCCTGGAGTAATGAATGAGAGCATCATTAGCCCGCTCTCTTGAGGAAAGCGGAGAAAAGAGGGGCAGAGAGAGAGAGAGAGGGGGTGTTGGGGGGCAGGCAGTCAGCACCTCTGCACGGACAGAGAGATTCAGGGCTGGTCTACTGCTGCAGTGATGAACAGCGCAGCACACTGATCCCAGGATCCAGAGCTCTCTCTCTCTCTCTATGACTGTCTCTCTCTACCTCTCTCTCTCTCTCTCATTGCACAGAGGCTTACGCACACACACCTGCATTGCTTGCAGCCATCTTCAACCACTTAATGCAGAGGAGCACTTCTTAAATGATATAGCAACCGCGCCCACTCTACCTAATCTCACATTCATAATAGGACGCCTTTGATACAAAGTACTATTTGCTTGCGTATTGTGGATTTTCCATCTCGTGGGGGGACTTTTGAGTAATTTCCTCCATGCTGCTCCCACCGGGGCAGGAGTTGAGACTTAAACAAGCACATTATGCAGGAAAAGACCTTGCCACATCAGATTCTTGCCTCGAGCTACAACATAAAACTTATTCCCAGCGGTTATACATCACACTCTTTAAGCTTTCTTTCAAGAAAATAAGTTGAAACAAAAAAACTGACAGTGAAAAACTGATAAACCACCACCAGAATCAAGGGCATTTGTCCTACACGAAGCCTTTGTTCCTTTTGTGCCGGGGTTTTTTTCTCTCCTATTGGTGCAATGTATAAGATTTGTGCGATCTGGATTGGCTGGGAACGTCTCCTATACGTCGAGCAAACTGGCCAATGAACGCCTGCCTCCTCACTATAGGGGCAGACTGGCACCTTCCAGTGTCAGAACCCGGCTCTTGAGTGCTGGGCAGGTGTTCACTGTTGTAGGGAGCCCCTCCAATAGAAGTGTGGATTGACAGGCTCCCTACCACGCTGGGCCAAATAGGCAGACATTAATATTAATGCCCCATACTGGCACTGCTGCAATGCAGTTAAGCTATTTGCTGTAAAGGCAGAAAAAAAAGAGAGTGAATTAAGAAGCAAGGAAAAAATCCTACATGTTCCTTTTTTTCTATCTCCTTGGTAAGTGATGTTAGCTGTGACTGAGGGGGGGGGGGGGGGGGTATGAGAGAAGCTGTGTGTTGGCTCTTCAGGTAGAATGTAGAGCGAGAGGGAGACAGAGGGAGAGAGAGAGAGAGTCCAGCTCAGGCTGCAGAGCTCTCACTGACTTGAACAGGACAAACTAAAAATCTGCTACGGGTGGGAAACATATTTAAAGTGTGGTGGGGATTTACTTATGACAGCAGAACACGAAAAAACCAATGCCGTGGTGTCTGTGGAAGCGAGAGGACGCGCAGCCGAGAGAGGAGAAAGGTAGAGGAGAGCGGGAGACGTGATGGAACTGGGTCACCCTGCGAGAGATCTCAAGAGTCCCCCAGGAGAGCTACACCCGGGGCCCGTCTTCTTCGGCTGCAATTTGTCATTGACCAGGACGCTCTCTGATGCCCTCAGCTCTGTGTGTGTTGGCGTTTGTCATTGTGTGTAAGACAGTGAACTAAAAGTGTATGCGTGCATGTGTGTGTGTTTGTGTGTGTTTGTGTGTGTAGGGGTCGACAGGGCCCTTCTGCTGCCCTCGCCTGGCTGACAGCCATCTGTGTGGTGGTCAGTGGCCGTTATTACAACAGGAAGTGAGAGTCGGGGGACAACAACTTGCGTAGGACAGGGCAAAGCGGGAACAGTCAACATCCAGCCTGAGATTAATGGCTGTGCACAAACATATGGTTCCTCTGATGTAGGAGACGTGTTTGGCATAACACCATCCATTAACTAAGGCTTCAAGCTCAAGAAAGGAGATTCAGATTCTGCGTCGGAGATTAGTCGCCAAAGGTGCCACCTGTCTTGGGAAAATAAAAAACCTTTATAAAACTAATGATGAAAATGATTAGCGTTGCAACTGTGAGCGTAGCTAGGCGTCAAATAGACAAATCAGAACTGTACGAGTTGCTGCAAACGCTTTGTACTTGGACGTCTTAACCTAAAAGTTATTTTTTGACCTTGGGGGAAGAAGAACAAAACTCAAGGTCTTCTCAATAACTTTCATCTGAGCTTTGTGTCACACAGCCTCCGTCCAGTGATGAAGATACAACTTAATCTACATTTTCAGGATTTAAGGGAACTGGTTTAACATATAAACAAAAGATCACAAGTCCTAAGCATCAACTTCTGCTACTTAGCAAGGGTAGGAAATATAATTGATCTCCATGGCAACTGAACAAACTCTATCTTTCGTCAAAAATGTGTTAAGGTGGAAACTTTATCCATGAAATGAATTACAACATATTCCTTAGCTGGTAGCATGTTCCTCTCTGATGCAGAGTCCTTGTTGGAACAGCCTCTCCAGATCCTACGACTTCAGACAATAAATGAGGTGTCTGCTCATCGGGGACAGGATCAATACTTTCAGGTCCTCTGAAATAGTGAACACCGTTCCCAACAAATCATTCATAAATGCAACACACTAACGCACACACGTCTAAAAGGAGCCCCCCCCTCCTTCTCCACTCAGGGCAGGGAGGAGCTCTCCATCATGTGTGAGAGCTTTGGAAGGCAGAGTCCCTAACTCAGAGGCAGCTGAGAGACTCGGAGTCGTAAAACTGTTCAGCATTTCATTGATCTTAAAACATGCAGCTCTGGATGGGAATGGTGGCGTTCATATTGCATTTACTTCCTTTTGAAAAATGTTTATGTGTGTGTTAAAATGAAGCAGGGACAACTTGGACTGTCAATTCCACTGCTGTAACTGAAACTACACACCAGACATTGGGAAAAAATAATTAAATCAGCCAATAATCCTCAAGTAGATGTAACTGGTTGGAGCTCAGATCCCTCATACTTCATCCTGGCTATCGCGCCGCCCCTGGAAGTAATTAGTTACCAGTTTGTTTTAGTCATGTGTGTCGCCCAGCTACCGGTCCTCCTGCTGTGGACAGAGTAAATAAACACATGTCGCGTCCGGGCTGGCAGTGCAGCAGAAAGCTGAGGACAAGAACCTAACTGGCACCGCTCGATAAAAAAAGGCTTTCATTACCGTGCCGTGAGGAGAATAATTTCCCCTACAATGTGACCTTCCCCTGCTCGCCTATACCTGAGGCCCCTGAGTGAGCATGCTTTTATTAAGGACTATTTGCATAAACTGGGAAGGGGAAGACAGGAACGGGGGTGCATTTCTGATGATGTTTTGGTTATCACTGTAGCAATGGCTGCTGCCTTGAAGGTTGTTTAGGAGACGCCGGGTTGCATTTTCAAACATTCTCACGTATGGCTCTCCGTCCATTTGGGGAAGTAAGTGGGGAGACTATGAAGGCTTAGCTTTAATTAGCCTTAAATCACCCGGTGTTATGGGGTGTCCTGATTCAAAGCAATTTATGAAGAAAGACGCAGCAAGACAGTCGGAGAAGCCCAATGGCGCGTTAATGTCCCATTGGTTTCGAGATGACCCAATTATTTCCCCATGCTAGTCTTCCTTTGCACTTTATTCTCCTCAGAACCTTGAAAGCCTCATTCTCATTTCAGACACTGGCCATAAGAGGTGTAATGTACATGCTTTCACTCAAAAAGTGAGAAGAGATGTAAAAGAAGCAAGGACATGCAGGTTATATTAGAATCAATCAAGTGCACTCCACACAAGAATTGCTTATTACCTATAAAACAACCGTATAATTATTGAACATCACTTTTTTCGCTAAATGGCTCGAACAGACATGCATCTAAACCTAATAGGTTTTTCTATTCGTTTTTAGTCTATTCCATGTTGCACCAGAAAATAATTCCAGATCAATGATAAATGATTCTGATTACCAATGCAAAGCCTGAGAAAAATAATTCAAATGACAAAAAGTTAATATGGTGAATACTAGGGATGGGGGGAAAAATCGATTCAGTTACAAATCGAGATTCTTGTGAATGACGTTATGCTGCCTCCCAAGTCGATATATATATTTTTTTTTTAAACATATTTATTGGTTTATACCGGGGGGGATATATTGGGGGAGCAACATCGACCCAGAGCATGTTGACCAGCTCTTGTTTTTGCACAAGAATCTAAACATACCCAAGCACTAGCTTTGTATCGCCTACATGCAAACAACAATAGCCTACTTTTTGTTTATTTCAAAGTTTATACTTTAAGTAAACTTTTATTCATTCTATTTCATTTATCTTTTATTTATTGTTTAAAAGTAGCCTAAGTGGCATACTTAATGTGTCAGTTTGTGTGCAGTTGACAGGGTCTATACAATAATAGGGCACATTTTTATTTATTTTCTCTATTGGCTGCCCGGCAGTCATTAAGTTAATGTTAATATTTGAAATAAAACTGGTAAAGCTCTAAGTGAATTTGACTGTGTTGTATTTGAAGGAATGATTCAACATTTTTCCATGGTCCAATATTTAAAAAAAAAAAAACAACCAAAAGAAATCCCAGGAAATCGTAATATCGAATTGCAATACTTACAGAATCGCAATACCCACAGAAATCGCAATACATATCGTATCGCTACCTAAGTATCGTGATAGTATCGTATCGGGAGGTCCCTGCCGATTCCCGTCCCTAGTGAATACGCTTGTGTGCAAATCAATCCAAAGCACAGACAATAACAGTTGAGCCTCAAATCACTTGTAAGCCAAAACACAAATAGACTCAAACACACTTTAACCAGAGCTTCCAAAAACTCACTGGCCTCTTCTTCACATTACTTTTTCACAGCAGTAGTTGCCCCCCCCACACGCTGCTAACAGAGCAAAGGAAATCAGATTTGGCCTCATCACCCTGCTCTAGAACATTTCAACGAACAGCCCACTGGTGGATGATACAGATCAGTGACCCACCCTCACACAACCCGCTACAAATAAAAACTTTATTTGCCTGGGGTACAGAAATCAAATACGTAGCTTATTGTATGGATATGTAATTTTTTTTTATTGATAAGCACAGCGTTTTTTTCCCGCTCGTGTGGTGTCTGCGGTGAGAAACCGAGGTCATTAATTTGCTGTGTTTAATGCAAATCTGGGCTTTTGTCGATATTTTGATTTCATGGCCCCTATAACTGTTCAGATATATGCGACAAACACAAATGGAGGATTAAGAGGCTAATGGATAATATCACGCATGCTCCATCGGTGTTTCTCCACAGTGCAGAGATACCGATGATCACTACTCTGTGCTGGAACATCACAGTCAACGTCAACGTTTACTCCGTTTGTCATCAGGTTGAGCTCCAAAAACCCAGAATTTAAACTTTAAAAAATGTGTTAGCAGCAGGATTTGTGGGTTGCACTTCGTTAACACTATTCAAAGTTGGTCTCTCCTCACCAGCTCAATCAGTGAGAGGATCGAGTGCCAGCAGTGGTGGTCAAGCGAGCTAGAGAGTGAATGAAGCGAGGCAGTGAGTGGCGTGAATGATAATAAAGCAGCGAGAAATTGTTTTCAGATTGCTCACTGCGGTTGTGGCTCCACCACACAACTCTGTGGGAGCGTGCAGCATTTTGTATGAATGCAACCAAAGTCTTCTTTCTATCCGCAGTGGTCTTTCTACTGTGTGTGTGTGTGTCTTTATAACTCATCCCTGCCCTCCGCCAATCACAACAGACATACAGCTCTTTATACACCCATGACACAGTGAAGGAGAGAGACAGAGGAAGCGGTGTAACCTGGTTGCTACGAGTCCTGCCCTCGCACCCTTCACGCCATAATACACTCTGAGCTAAGCCTTCGCTACTCAAAGGTTGTAACCAAGAAAACATCCCCAACACAGAAAGATGAGTGGAAAATAAGAAATAGAGGGAGGACAGTTTCTCTGCCACACTCATCTAGTGACTCATAACGGATGTAAGAGAGGGATTACTTTTGTATAGTTGTATTTTTTCAGGAATATCCTGCATAGATAAGGTTTTAGCCAGTTCCTTCTGGAGCAAAACTAACCTTAACCCTGCCTGGTGAAATTAACTGCAGAGTGGTAAATAGAACCGAAGGGATTGACTCTGGGCTTTGCAGAGCGGTGAAGAATACGGGCGCTCTGAAGGTCCTTCGATCGACAGCCACTCAGCAGCAGCCTGCCACACTGTCACCGTACGGGCAGAGAGTCTGAGAGGCTGCCGTGATCTACAGTCTCACGGCAAATCCACCACTTTAAATCACCCCTCGCTGCCCGGGTACTGCCTGCTACCTTCCCTTGCCCTCACACTGCTCCATTAGAGTTCATCCCTGCACCTTGTAACCGGCGGAGGGTCTCCTTATACGGAAAGACAGCAGTGACAGTGTCGCCCTTTAAACGCACTGTTAAAAACCCAAAGATAACGCATCATCAAATTCCCTTCCACAGTAATTGGCAGACTGGATCCAAAGTGACACAAACAAGCCGCTGTCGTGCTGCTGATGAGTCTGACATCTTTGGCAGTTCTGGGCACATTATGCAGAGGAGGAGGCGGTGGCTGAAGGAGTGATTTGGCAATTAAAATCCATTGTTTGCACTCGGAAATAATGGGGATCAAAAGGCCTCGAATCCGCCGCTGCCACCTCGAAGCACCAAGACAACAAGTCACGTGCCCCGGACCAGAGGAGAACATCTCTATCAGCCATCTTGTTAATGGAGCTTGAATGACTGTACATTACACAGATAAGGATCCAGAGCAACTTAAAGATATTACACACAGGTCCATGATTCTGGAGGTTATCACGTGAAATTTTACATCTCAATATAATCATGTTTTTTTTAAAGTCAAGTGCTTTTGCTGTTTCCCCATTGTTCTGATTATTCTTTGCATGTTTGTAAGCTTGAATCTACACACACACACAGGGCACGGGCAAATCCTTCATCCTCTCTGACCTGTCAAAACGCATTTACATGGGAGCCATTGACTTGGTTGTCCGCACAGGTTACCGGGGTAACATGGGCTGCATTATTCAACAGCCAAGCATGGTTAAGATGTGAACGTTGGCCTGGATGTGTCCCTCAAAGTTCATGAAGGTTACAAAGACCCTCTCCAAGAAACCCCTCTGTCCATATGCAGTCATTTACAATTTTTGTCAGAGACCATCGGTTCTGCCATGTTTGATCCATCGTTTACATCACAGGTTTAATTCCAAGATCCCCTGGTCGATCGTATTTTGACCACTTATTCCTTACGTTAAATTTTACAGCAGTCAAAATGTATTTACCTGCTTAATAAGTAAAGATGGATACATTTCTTATCTTTCTCTGAACATCTGACTGGTACGTGTACAATACATGTACATGACTGATAATCAATATTACGTGATTGGGACTGTAATTACAAAAGCCTGATTGAAACATCTCCAGCTAAAACCCAGAATGACATTCATTTTGATATAGTATCTGCCTATCAGTGTTACATTGATAAAATAGGAAGCAACATGGGGTACAACACACTGAGAAACCAGCTGGTTAAAAAAAGACGGTTTTCTAATGATGACATTGTGCATGAGTGCACTTTAAGAAAAATGCGGCACACAAGCCAAAGAACCATCACCGAAGTAAAAGTACAGTCTATAGGCCAAATAAATTATATTAGATATTCCAATACATCAAGTAAATAGATAAACTACATTTGTTTTTAAATGGGAGGAGAAAATATTAAAGATGCCTGACAGCTGTGCTGTGGAAGTACATCACCTTGCTCTGTCATATTTATTACCTGCATTGCTGAGGCACTTAAAGTGCCTCAAATAAATCCTCCTCTTTCTAGGTTTGGCAAGTGGGCAGAAACACATACCATCAGCGCTTATGGCGGGTTCACGACGCAAGCTTTTCTCTTTGCATTCTACAGTCACTTTCCCAAAAGCTCTTTATGTCCTTGAGTCCCAACAGTAAGGGGTGCACCCCTCCCTCTCCCTCTCTATCCACCCATCCCTCGTTCCCTCTTTTCCCCTCTATCCATCCATCCTTGCCTCCCTCTGCTTCCCCCACCCCTCCCTCTCCCAACATGTGCTATAGCAACATAGCAGCCAGGACTCGATGTTTCAGCATGCCACAGGACAGACAGAGCATTACAGCATGGTTGAGCTTATCTATTGGCTCGGCGCCACGGTTGGCCCGGCCCTAGGAAGAGGTGTGGGCGTTCTGATTGGCCACAGGAGGATTGGAGCTTGTATCAGCTTGTCCTCTGGCTGATCTGTTGGACTGGTCCCAGCTCATAGAGGTGGACACTGGGAGGGATTCTAGGATTGGGGGACTCTTAAATTAAGTCACAGTGCATGCTGCAGCAAACTGGTGCCCAGGCTCGCTGAAGGAACCAGTCCCTGCAGTGCATCTTCAATGGGTGCACTCGTCAGAGAATAATTTAAATGTAATAAGCTACGGCAACCTAATGCAGAGACTAATTGAACAACTGAAGATTCAACCAACAGATAATACTGAGGAGACGTATGTAATTACAAAAAGAAAATAGGCAGATTGGATCGGTCTCTCGAGGCTACGCTTTATAATAACTATCCAATATAAGGATATTACTTTAGCATATCTCTGTCATCACTTTTCTTTTAAAGAGTTACAGGAGAGCTGCAGTAGAGAAATGTTTTCTGTGAATGTTTTGCATAAAATCATACACTTTCCTCAGAAGCTACAATCCTGTTCCTGTTACTTTTATTATTTTATTTTGTGTTAATTTCTGAATTCTGAAAAATGTAAAATGTCCCATCGTAAAAGTTAAATTGAGATTAGACAAAACAAAATGTCCTGGTGTGTGGGACAGGTGTGTGTGCCTGGTCCTGCACACACACGCACCCCTGCAGTGTAGAGCCCGACCGATACTGTATTTTTGTGAATGTCATTGATATCACTTAATGCTGTGAAAAAGATATATATTATACAGTCTCTGAGCTACAATCGGAAATCAGAATGTAGCTAAATTTGATGCAAAGCATTTGTCTATTTATATATTTTTTCAATATCTAAATTACCCCCAGCATCTTTTTCTGCATGATTTTCCTGTATACAACTTTTCACATCAATGTAGATCAGGCTTCAAATGCACAGATACCGATTTATCAGTGGACCGTTATATCGGCCGGGCTCTGCTGCAGTGCATGGGTATTTGTGCAGCTTGTGAGTCACTTAATGGTAACATGCTGCGCCAGTGAGGCACGGTAAAGGATCAGAAGCAGGTGAGGCAGAGGAGCTTCCCCTGCAGTGAGGCTGGAGGGAACAATGGGCTGCTGGATCACAGAGCCTGGCTTCCACTGGCTTCCCCCTCCAGCACCAAGGTAGGCTGGCCCATTCATAAATCACTTTTATTCCTCCAAGTGCTCAACAGCCTCACCTCTTCGAATGATGCACTGTGTAAAGGGAAGAGGAGGGAGGGGTGGCTGGTGTGTGGTGTGTGTGTGTGTGAGAGAGAGTGGGGGCATGGGAGAGGAGTAGGACGCAGGTTGAGGAATGGAAGTGATGAGAGAGACAAATTATAGAAAAGGAAGTCTGGGACAGAGAGGGACATGCAGATTTTCTCTGTAAATAAAGAAGCACAAACTGGATTTAGAAGTAGATCTTATCCTCCTGTGATGTAGCTCGGTGGGTAGACACACAAAAATGAGGAACTAAGATAAACTGTGAAACTGGCAAAAGAATTTTACAAGCAGACGCTGGGGGGGGAATCTGAAGAGAAACAGAATTCTCTCAACCAAACCTTCTCAATCAATGGAGACCTACCTCTACCTCTTCTCAGTAAACTCGGAGGGATGATTCTTAAAAGATATTCACCGCACCAGTCCTGGACTTTTAGTGTTATAACTTTGAAAGAAAAAGAAAAGACTAAGTAATGCTCAAATGAAAACAAACGACTACAAATTAATTTTAATTAAGAACAAAAAAAAACAACTAAATAATTGTTTTCCCCTTATTCAAGTGGATAGCAGAGGCACCTTTTGCGGCAATTATAGGCGCTGTTGTCGGCTTAGCCCCCAGAATGAATCCTCATGCAATCAGTGGTTTTATATTTGTACTTAATTTAGATCAATTAGAGTATTCTACTCAATCTTTGTCTTCTTATTAGCATTAAAATTATCAATGGTGTTCAGTGACAATTCCTGAATAACAAGAGGAAAAGAAAAACTTCAATTATTGAAGTTTCAACAAATACTTTCTAATCAGCTGATTAACATTGCATTCGTCTCCATCCATACTGACTCCCCTGAATAATAAAAACATGAAAATGGGTGATTTCACATTAATCTGTTTTACTTATTAGTTTTTCCAATATGAATGGAGAGATGCACCTTAAAGTGGTATTCAAAGGGAGAAACACACATTCTACGCCTTCATCCAGTGAAACAAAGCACCTCCATTAGCAGACCCTTTTCTTATTGATCGATTGACTGCTCAGCTAAACATTCGGCCCCCGAGCTATTCATCATGGGGGGGGGGGGGGGGGGGGGGGGGATGTAAGCCACGCTGCTGAGTTTCAGGGGAAGATGGGATGTCTGGCTGTAACTGAGATTAAACTGGTGGGTAGGGTGGCTGGAACAGTGAGGGTGGAGACCCGCAGAGGGGATCCACAAGGGATTCTTCTGTGGGAACTGGTTACAGGCCACAAAAAACTTAACACATGGCAAGTTAACAAATCTGCACGTGCAGGCATAGTGACTGTGTGTGTAGATCTACACATAATTCATGAAAAGGCTGCTGTGGACAGTTGCTCCCGGTTAAAAGTTAAGCAGTGTGCACACGTAGATACTGTAGTGCGATAACAGGTGGACATTTCCAGTTGCCATTTATGCAGCAGCAATTCGGCACTTTTGATTGGCCGTGTAAGGTCAAGTTTTGAGTGGGCACATTAACAGGGAATCCATTTTATCTCGCCAAACGGTCAATTCTTGCAACAGCCGTAAAGATAATGTAATCGAAAGAGCCGTAAATCGCAGTGACGATATATTAATTAAATGGCTTCGCTTAAATCTATGCAGAATTATCTCAGCCATGACGACTTGAGAGATAGGTGAGTGAGGACAGAGTGACTGTACGCTTCTTAAAAGGCTGATCAAATCGAGGACCAGACAATCGCATGACATTTTTCTGGCTTGTGGGAAAAAATACGCTTTTTAAGAGATGTTCACGGGCGTATTCGAGGTGTTTGTGAGTTTTCACAGTCTCGTTTATTCCAAGTGAAATGCCACACTCTAATACCCGTGCGATCACCTTGTTGAGGAGAGCATTCGGTGTGCACAACCACAGACCCACACATCCTGGGGCTCTCTGCAGTTAAAATGCAGGTGGGGTAAGTGAGAGGACTAGCGTGCTGTCATTGAGGTGTAAGAGGTACAAGAGGAAGGTGGAGGAGAGAGTGGAAAAACCATAAGAGAGGAGGGCATAGAGGACATTGCTTCCGTACAGTATAGATGTGCCCCGTGATGAGCCCGACTAATTAAACAGATTCTTCAGTGGCCGCGCCTCGGGAAAGCTTGAAAAAGACACTTGGAAATTAATGAGAGCTCAAAAAGAGAGAGAGAGAGTCGGCAGCCCAAAGTTTCCAGTGCCTCCGAGGTGCGGCTGCCGCTTGTCCCCCCCCCTGCATTGCCAGGAACCTTATATGAAACACAATAACCTATCCCACTGTCTCACATCCTCCACGCTGCTCTGCACTTCACATTCAGCCTCACTCTCCCCTCCATTCTCCCGAATATGCAGTTCTTCTAAGTATAGCGGCGAGCGGACGAAGCTCTACCATAAGCAGAGTATTGCAGCTCTATTTAAAAAGGAGAACCATAGAGAGTGTCTGTGTGTGTGTGTGTGTGGAGGGGGGGTCAAAAGGACATAGAGATTGAGGGGTTGCTATCAGAGGAGGCGGTGGAATCGGTGGTGAAGGATGTAAAACAGGGGAGAGGGGGGGGACAGAATCAAGAATATACAAGTGGGAGCACGAGAGACCACTTTATTTGGTGCTCCTAAAAATAGCGCAGGCAAATGGTAGCAGCAGCGGCTAGCCGGCCGAACGCCTGCTCTCTCTCCTTCCAGGCCGGTGGAATCAATAGGCAGGGAGCTAGCTGTATAGGGAAGGCTTCCCGGAGCCTGTGACCAACAGTTGCTGGGGTGGGTGGGGTGGGGGTGTAGTATGAACGAGGGGAGGTGGGGTGAGACAAGGAGAGGAGCAGAGTGGAACGGAGCGGAGAGGGGAACTATTTTTTGCGCTGCCTGACTAAATATGGTCAGGTCGGCTGGTGAGACAAGACACAGGAGCAGCCCGGCAACAGGGGCCGAGGCGTGCTCCTCATGCTCGGCTTCCCACCACGTGCTCACCGCTCGGACCCCGCTCTGTGGGGAAGGGAGCCGCTGGCGTGGTCGGCCTCTTGTCCCCTTAATTTGTTGCCACCGTGTTCTTCCTGTGCTCTCTGCCCCCCTGATCGCAGCGGCATCTCTCCGCCTAATCTCTTCCTCGTAAAAAAGGTGACCCTCGCCGTGCACTTTCAGGAACGCACAGGCTGCATATTGATGACTTATATACATGGGCAAATAAAAAAAATCTAAAAACAGCCAATACACCAAAATAGATATTGCAATTTCCCTCATGTGGTAGCCCCCTGGCGATAGTGATCACATTAGCACGGAACGTGAGGGACAATTAAAAGTACAGCTGTCTTCTACCGCAGCGGCAGATACACTTACTAAATGCTAGTGATGGGGGGAAAAATCGATTCAGTTACAAGTTACAACTGCAATAACTCCACCAAACCAGCACCCTGGAATATTTGCACCAGCACCGTAATAAGCATATTTGAATATTTGCACTACTGCACAAATTGAACTCATCTGTAAAGATATATATTTAGATATATATATTTTATTTTTAAAATTTTTGATATTCTATTTTATTGTTATTCTATTTTATTCTATTTTATACTATTTCTATTTTTATTTTATTTTTTTGGGTTGAAATTACTGAGCATTGCTTAAAGAGAGCCTGTGACCCAAGTATTTAATTAACAGTGACTGCTTCATGTTATCTCTGTGCATATGACAATAAAAATCTTGAATCTTGAAATCGCAATTCTTGTGAATGACGATTTTAAATCGCCATGTTGCCTCCCAAATCGATTTTTTTTTTTTAAATATATATATATATATATATATATATATATATATATATATATATTTTTTTTTAATATTTATTGGTTTATACCGGGGGGGATATATGAAGGGGACAACATCACCCCAGAGCATGTTGACCAGCTCTTGTTTTCGCACAAGAATCTAAACATACCCAAGCACTATCTTAGCATCGCCTACATGCAAACAACAATAGCCTACTTTTTGTTTATTTCAAAGTTTATGTTTTAAGTAAACTTTTATTCATTCTATTTAATTTACCTTTTATTTATTGTTTAAAAGTAGCCTAAGTGGCATACATTTCTTAATCTGTCAGTTTATGTGCAGTTGACAGGGGCTATACAATAATAGGGAACATTTTTATTTATTTTCTCTATTGGCTGCCCGGCAGTCATTAAGTTAATGTTAATATTTGAAATAAAACTTGTAAAGCTCTAAGGGAATTTGACTGTTGTATTTGGAGGTATGATTCAACATTTTTCCATGGTCCAGTATTTAAAAAAAAAAAAATAACCAAAAGAAATCCCAGGAAATCGTAATATCGAATCGCAATACATATCGTATCGCCACCTAAGTATCGTGATAGTATCGTATCGGGAGGTCCCTGCTGATTCCCGTCCCTGCTAAATACCTCTATCACAACTCTGCTCTCAAACATTCAGTAAACTACCCATTCTAAGCTGCTGTATAAAGTTGCACTGAATAATAAAAGCGTATTTAAAGAAGCAACATAAAGCTCTGGGGCTGCGTGTGTCGGTGGAATAAGAAGGAGGCAGGGTGGGAGGACGGTCGGTGTACTTTCTGCCTCCTCCAGCGACCAGGGCATCCTCCCAGCTCTCCCCCTCAGAATGCACATGATGGAGAGGAGAGTGCTGCAGAATATTTTTTTTTTACCCCTCCTTCTCTCCCTGCACCCCCCCTCCCCTCCCCTTTTTTTTCTTTCAAAAGCAAAAGGCAGTTCTTCATGCCAGCTCTACGTCTTCCTTTTCTGAAGGTATGACTTGTGTTTGTGTGGGACGATGTGTGGATGTGTGTGAGTGTGTGAGTGTGTGTGTGAGAGTTTGTGTGTGGGTGCATGCTCTCTTTCTCTCCTTTTCCCCCATCCTCCCCTCCCTGACTCTGGCACTCCACCCGCCCGCCACCACCCCTCCTCCCCCCAATCATAGAAGCTGATTCAGCGAGTCAGGCGTGCACCCGGCACACACGATGGCTGCAGCAGCTGGAGCGCTCTCTAGGTCATTATGGCTCTCCTCACTACGGGAAGAGGAGGAGAGGAGGAGAGGAGGAGAGGAGGAGAGGAGGAGAGGAGAGGAGGAGGAGAGGAGGAGCAGCTCAGATAAGAAAACTGATCTGACAGGTAATATATGCTCTTGCTTGGCTTTTTGGACGGAGTTAACCCCTGAAGGGCCTTTGACGTCCCCTCTCCTGTGTCTTCCCTCTCTCTCTCTCTCTCTCTCTCTCTCCTTCGGATGCGATCAGTTATTAACTGCATGGTTTGCCTGTGAGCCGCGTGGTCGGAAGGGGGAGTGGAATGTTCTGCAGCAGCAGCAGCAGCAGCGGCACTGGGACAGAACTTAACCAGAGAACACCTCTGGGCTTTTTTTTTTTCTGCTCATGTTCCTCTTGTCTTAGAAGAAGGGAAGAAATAAAAGGCTTTATGACAAGAAAAAAGTATGGAGAGGAAGAGGATGCAGGAGGAGGTGGAACAGGGGAAAGGGAGGATGGGGAGTTGCTATGGTCCACATGGAATTTAGCCCCGTTTTTTGCACTCTCCACTCTATCTCTCTCATCTTGTTCTTTCTCTCTCCCTCCCTCCCTCTCTTGCACTGCACTCTCTCCCTCTCTCTCTCTCCCGTGTTCCTGGCACTGGCCGGACATGCTGCAGCAGCAGAGCTCTTTGGCTCATTAGGCTTCATGGTTGCAGCCCTGCCGCTATCTAATGACGGACTCGTTAACTCAGACCTGCACTGGTGTGGAGGGACATTCCCTTATGCACAACTCGCCCTCTGCAGCCGACTCCTTCCAAGGTGTTTTGGTCTCCATGACTGAGGATACTATAATTAATGGGACTTTTAATGCATTTTTCAATCTCTTTTTTTAATCTCTTTTTTTCCTTAATTTTTTTGGGTCTCACCAGACCACTTTATCAATTAGATTGAGGGGCGGGGGAGGTCGCTGCCATTCTTAATTGATGGGAGGTAAGTTTTGAGGACACGTCACACTTTTAAACCCGCGGCTGGCCGACTGGGGGGGGACGGCTGGATTGTGGCGACCGGGGGGGGATGACGAAGCATCAGAGTAATGAACAGCAAGGCAGGTCCGGAGTTCGGAACAGGGGGAAAAGAGGATTGACGGCACACAGCTGGGAGAAGTGTATTAACACAGATGTGGAGGGTAGGGAGGGTTATTGGGCAGAAATAGTTGGTTGTGTAGATGTGTGTCACTGGCTGAACCCCTAGCACTTGAGGTGGTAACCCAGTTTCTTCTCTATGTCTCTCTCTGTAAAGGACTGCTATAGGCTCGGGGGGGCGTGGAGGGCACACAGTGCTGCAGTGTTATCGCCTAAACCAGAACAGACAACAACCACAGGGCTAATTTGCTGGTTCATGTTCCCCAGCCTCTGTCCTGCTAAGCGTAGGAAGGAATTTCCACCCCCCCTCTCTCTCTCTCTCTCCTCTTCGCTCGCCCTCTCGGGTGGCTGTGACATTTCCTAAACAGGACGTCACACCTTTCGGCCCGAGCTCACCCACCTGCCCAGCCCCTGTCTTTGTGCAGAGAACAACTGTCGCCGCCACTTCAACCTTCCTTCATTACTATTCCGAGCCCTACCACTGCAAGAACATTGCACCACTTTCCCCCATTTATTCAGCTCCATTCCACCCAGTCTCCCAACTCCAACCTAAGCCGCCGCTGCCCCCTCCTCCCCTAATCCATTTTTCGATTTACACCCATAGCCTCAGCATTCAGTCTGCTGGCTAGCTTCGCCCCGGCTGGGAGGCCGTGTGGACTTGTGGAATGTGTTGGTGTGGGGCAAAGATTCATTAGAGGCTTGCCGAACAATTCTCGCTACCATGCAAACGGTTATTGATCTGCTCCACCCGCTCTGCAACACGACAGCTGGTTTAGCTGTGAGTACAGACAGGTGACGTTCGATCAGAGGGAAGAGGAAGTGAGAGAAGTTGACCATTAAAACAGTGTTGGGGAGAGAGAGAGAGAGAAAGAGAGGGACGGCATTGGGGTGGGGGCTAAACAGGACCAATCCACAAGTGCTGAGTGGGCATTAGCGCCTTCATGTGACCTATGGCCTGCCTCTGCGCCTAAAGCCCAAATCCTGCTCACAATAGCTTCCTGTTCCACTTGGATCACCCTCGTTTTCAAGCATCAGCAACTGCTCCGGCTCGCCACTGGGGACGCCGCTGACGCCAGAGAGACAGGCGAGAGAGAGAGGGGGTACGTATGGGCAAAAGTGAGAGGTGGGAAAGAAGAGAGGACACAGAAGGTGGGGGGTGAAACCAGAGAAGTAGATGACGGTGAGGGAGACGGGAGTGGGAGGAGAGAAGAGAAACTGTTTGAGTATGTCAGCGAGGCCGTGCAGCTTATAGGTGCACCACTGCTCCCGGGACACAGCAAATGGTCGTCACACCAGATGAGGTGCACACAGAGGCGCCTCTCACCAAGGACTTTCCTTCAAGGAGAGAACTCTTCTTCTTCTTCGCTGCAGATTTTTTAATCTACCTCCTCAACATTTTTTTCCTGAAAAGACAGAAAGACTTCCACTTTCTAACTACTTAAAAAAAAAGGGAGCTGTCTTCCTCCCCTTGACCCTCCTGGTTCCTCCCAGTTTTTTTTGGAGGACAGTGGGGGTCACTGTTACAGTCGACTATGGTATGGACTGCTAAACTTTTGTTATGTTCAGGGGCGGGGGGGGGGGACTGGCTGTTCAGCCTTACATGGCAACCAAAGGAAAGCCTTGAGCGTGGACCTGCATTTACACTCAAAGTCACCTTACAGTGCAGACTACCATACTTGGGAAGGGAGACCGGTGAGGAAAAAATGTTCGGCTCACAACTTCCTGACCTTGGCGAAAGGTGAGACAATTTCCTACCTAAGATTACCTCCTTGGTGCACATACTTCTTTATGTACCCATATGAACATATGATAGCTATGGAATGTAAAGAAGTATGTATTCCTGGTGAGGTGCGAGTCCTCGTTCTGGAAGAGTGATGTTGCACAGCGCTGTCTGAGGACGTGTTTGTGCTTTGCAAACTGCTAATATGGCTGTGATCGTGGTGTGAGAGAAAATAGCAGGCGAGGTAAAAAAAAAGAGAGGGAGAGGGAGGAAGAAAGCGAGAGAAAGAGAGCATGGATGTGAGTGGAAGGGCTCATACATTAGCTATACTGTCTCTGGGCAGTCTCACTGCAGCAATAATCGCTGTAGGGAACTTACTGCTTTCTCAATTTGGCTGAGTTGGCCAATAAAAATCTCTCATCCAAGATAGGCCAACAATTGAATCCCACAATTCATTGGACAATTATGTAAGATAGCAATCGGGGTTTCGGGCTCGCTTTGAGTTTCAGCCATCGGCACCAACTAGGAGCAAAAAGTCGCCTTGTTACATCGCCATATGCACTGGGTCTCTTTCCCTCATCGTGGGATTTTACTGCATTACAGCCCTTGAAATTCAGCCAGTAGCAACTTAGCCCTAACTTCAGCCAACAGAGAATGGTGCTCCTGACCATTAATACCATAATCTTTTCCAGTACTTCCACAAAGAAAGGGGGAAAGGGACCATAAACTCTGCCTTTGGTGCTGCATTTTTTTTTTTTTTTTTTACATGCAACTGAAAGAGCAGGAAATAGTTGCTGAGTAGGCAGAACGAGGAGGCACTGCCACACACCGGCTCTGTCCCACTGCTGTATCATATGGCTTCCGTGTTAACAATCTTGTGTGTTTAACTACGACTGCCCGTCCCTTTATGTTGCTGCCCTTCTCCGCACCCCACCCCACCCCACATCGACCCGGCTGCCCCCGTGGCTCCCCTCCTCTCTCCCCCTGATTCCTGCTCTCATTGTTCACGTTTGCTATGCTTGCCAAATGCTTTGCCGGGGCCGCATGGCAGTAAGATTAGACCATCAAAAAGTGACAATGCAGGATCAGGGTCCACTCTGGCCCGTCAGCTGATTCCGATTGTCAACTGCTTCAAACAAATAAAAGGGCAACAGAATATGGACAGAGGTGCGGAGAGCGATGAAGCCAGGGGGGGGGGAGGCGGTTTGCACAGCGGGCTATTCATATCTAGCACTTTCACCTATTCGGACCCTCTGTATGGCCTGTGCCTGGATCACAAGGCCTGCACCTGTTTTAGCACAGAGATAAAAAAGATAGAAATATTTCAATAGTTCTAACCAAGAAATAAACTAATCAGAAGGTGAACAATCCTAAACAAAAATCCACAACGGTAATTCAACTATTACTGGTTATATATGCTCATATCAAAAGTTCTTTCAATAAATTATTTTCATTTAAAATGTATTTTGTTTGTAGCTGCAGGCTGGAGTGTATCCATGCCATCAAAATTTCTCCTGCAGTAGAGCAACGAAATAGCAAACCCATGGAACTCCAGTACAAGCTTCTGAAATACAGGACACTTCATTCTGAACTGATTAATTAGCCAAGGTTACGGCTGACTCAATCTATTTCCATTAAGTAAAAGAACTATCTAACCAGAGCTGACATCCGTGACAAAGACAACGAAAATCAAAACTTCTTTAAACCGAGTTGACCGACTCTAGTTGAAAACACTTAAGCGGGAAAAAGCAACAATCAAAATGAGATTTTAGCCCAAAGATACCGATTTCGAGGCTATGAAGAATAAAACAAATGTCAGCAGCTAAAAAGGGACAGATCAATTTATAATAATTTAATATTATAAAAGAGACGCTAGAGAAAAGGTCACCTCAGTCCAAAGGTAAAACGGAAAAAATCTTTTCTTATTTTTTGCGCTAGGATCAACATAATAAAGCTTAATTTCCAGGCTTCTAACCATTCAGGCCCTGCATGATATTCGATCTGCCAGGACATAAGAGGCGTGTAGGAGTGAAGGGCTTGCACTGCATGTTTCTACCAGGCCCTCAATAGCACTGACCTGCTGTCTGAGTGACAAACGCAGCAGATGCTGACATTATCAAATACTCTGTGCCTGTCGCCCCTCTCTGATTTTGCCCTGTTATGGCCCTTAGACGAGGTGAGCAGCCCGGCCACCTGACTCTGAGTGACGGAGGGACTGTGTGAGTGTGTGCACGTGTGTAAGTGAGCAAGCATGAATGTGCATGTGTTTGTTACAAATAGACCTGCCTCTGGTGTGCCATATCAGCCTAGCCCTATGTTGACCTCTATCCTGTCTACAAGCAGCGCTGTATATCCCTCAGCTGTCGCTGGCCACTCCGAGAACCTCTCCTGAGCCTTGGCAGGAAAACATTTAATAATTATAACAGCTGACTATTTCAAACTCATCTTTAAAAATAGCATTAAAAGGAACATTTATTAAGTTCATTAAAAAAATAATGAAGTTTTAAATATTGGCCAAATAAATACTGCTTAAACATATCTTAACTCAAAAGTAGAGCCTGACGGGCGTTTAAGAGTTCAATGTTTTGTGGCAATAATAAAAAATATTGCAGCAGTAAAATTAAAAAGAAAAACTGCATAGCAGTTTGTGCAGCATGGCTAATATATGGAAAAGGAGGTTTGATGTTGCCCGAATAGCTGAAATGTTAAGTGATCTTATAAATGACTACAACTGCCATAAACTTAGGTACAAAACAACCACAAAAACATAATCACAATGTTCTTTATGTGGCTGTTACTGTGACAATTCTGTTTGTATTAGCACAGGATGGATTTTTAGTACAAACTGTTACTACAGCAGTGCACTGCAGAGCCCTGAAAGAGACATAATATAATCTGCCCTCAGTCACTGTTCAAACACTACCCTCTACAATAGAAATCAGTCTCTAGGTCTTAAATGACTGTTTAAATTAATGTTGTGACTTGACGCCCCAGAGTGCTACAGTAGGCGTGTGAGTGAAAGAGCTTGTGTATGCGGTTATGCGTCTGCATTTGTCTGTTGGCCGTCTCGGTGACCGGAGTAGCGGCGTGCTTGCAGCAGGACCCATCTGTCAGAGTCTGTAATTGCTTCATGACTCCAGGACATTTGACTCAAGTGCACTGCCACAGATTATTATTATCCTTTTCTCAGGGAACAATTTTTCTCACTCTCTGGGAGGGGGCAAGCACTAAACTTAAAAAGATAGCGAGCGGGATAAATAGGCTGCCTGGGAGGCAGCAAAGGAGAAAGTTAGGTAAGGTTGATCAACTGTACCCATGTGTTATTGGTGAGGTGGTAAATGTGCCTGTGTGCGTCACGCAGAGTGGGTGGAAGTGTGCAGGCGAGAGGAAGAGACTACAGCACTGTCCATTTCAACGAGTGGGAGCCACTACTTTGATTTTTAACAAGATGTTCAAATGCAACACGGCCTGGCTCGGGCTCTTTGGGGTTGAAACCTAACGGCAGACCAAACCTTTGGAGTTCACTTGACTTCAGCGGTTTCCATGTCGGTCTCTGAACACTGTGATTCCAAAATGCTTTGCTAAAGCTGGTAAAATGGAACCAAATCACCTCTTGAATGGATTTGGTCCCCTTCAACCAGCTGTAGCTATGCATTGATGACTACAAGGAGCTTCGACACAATCACTCCAGCAGAAGCAAAGCCACGTCTTGATGAGGACTGGCTTATTACGGCCTATTCCTCTTTCTACAACATCGTGGTATTCGGTCAGAGGTTGTCATGTTCAATGTTAAACCTGTCTACCTTGTTTTGACTAATAAAGAAAAGCAATCCCAGCTTTAAAAACTTTGCCCTGGTCCCGTTTCCTGACTCCTGCGTGTTGCCTCTCTGGCTCTAGAGGGATTGATATTCTGACCACACTATCAATGGCTGTTTCAAAAATAGCAGGGGGGTAGACTGTATGCGCTATTTCAGAAGCAGAGCACTCACATGTCTGTGTGAGAATGTGCGGCTGTCTTGCTGGGACACCTCCTAAGCTCATGTCACTAGATGCTAACAGTCAATTACACTGTGGGTGGGAATAGGGACAAGGGGAAAAAAATAAAACATAAAGGACATGGTGGATGTAGCTCAGCAGGGATATGATGGGACAGTAGAAAAAGAAATATGACGATAACTGTGATGGAAACAAGGAAGGGGGCAGGATAGAGTTGTTAGAGTACACACAGAGGCACACACTCTTTGGTCTCGTTCCCCTGAAGCCTCCTGCAATGATGTTGGACGAGGCCGAGATGAGACCCAGACGCTCTGGAGGACAGGAGCCCAACGCACAAATCACAGGAGCAGACATTCGCAAACAGTTACAGCCTCACACATTCACTCGTTGTTACTGCAGAACAAGCAGCCAGGGGAAAAAACTTCCTCCCTCCCCCATCCCTCCTTCTCTATTCTCTCTTTTTATACCTTCCTAATTTGGTGCTTAATGCGACGTCAAACTGAAGTGTTCTCAAACTCCGACAATATACAACAAAGCCACAGAAACGCTCCTGAATCAGTTGCTCCAAGATTGATCTGAAGGCTGGAAGCTTATCTAATTTGTCTAATTACCCACAGAGATTGAAGATCAAATTGATTGTAAATAGCTTTCTTATTCCCAATTTCGACAGTTTTTAAAGTGTTTTCATTGGACCAATAACTATGAAATCTATTTGGGTAACATAAGAAGCACTAGCTCAGTCAATCACAGAAGTTTAATTCGATTAGTCTAGTCTTAAATGAACAAGAGAGTGTGAAAAGTGAATCAATGGGAGCCCAGACGAACATGCAAACCTTTGATCAATTTTGTAAATTTATCTCCATGGACCTATAGCACTTTTTTCTGTCTAACAGTAATCTCCGCTGACAATACCACTACTGTTGTGGTGCAGCCTATTAGCTCTGACCACTGGGAATACTTGTTCTGCATTTTGGAGCACAGGCTGATTGCTTGCAGAGCCCCCTCCGTCTCCTCAGGTGTGACGATTAGCATTTTGGGGTTTCTCTATATGTCGCCATATTAAAAGAAAGCAATAAGAGAGAGGCAGGAGGGCAAATAATACAGGGAGGTGACACTTAAAAGGGTGCAGACCGCCGCTGCAGGGCTTGTTTGGAGATCGTTTGTGAGTCATGGGCTATTAATCGTATTGTTTACAGTACTGTAGCAGCTACTGGCTTCCAGCAGCCGGAGGGAAAGACACGGGAGACGAGCCAGGCTCTCCTCGCAGGCAGAGGTTGCAGCAAACGCACACAAGGAGATCGCACAATGTGGATGTCCGAGGAAATCCTTTTACCCGACGCGTTACTGCTGGTTATACTGGCACTTTCGATTTACTGGCAATTGTAAAATTTAACAACAAGGTCTAATTTATAAGGGGAATGCCTTTTACACTCTGTAGTGGACGAGTGTGTGAGTAATGAACAAGGTGAGACAGTAAAACTCCCCGGTTCCTGCCGCACCCCTGTTGGTAGAGTTGATTTGTCTCAGGACTCCCAAGTTGAAAGATTCATCTGTCACCCACAGGGTTCTTCCAGTGCATCTCCCTCAATCTTCTCTCCACTGCTGGAAGACCCACCCGCACTCTTAAAACACCCAGACACACATCACACATACACAAACACACACGCATACACAAACACACACAACAGGAACCCAAAAGCTAGCATTTGACGTATGATAACTTGCATCACTTACAAAGAGAGAGCGTAAAACAACACAAAGTAGGAGCAATTTTTTCTCGTTGTATTGTCAGAGTGTTGATGAGAAACTATAGATTACACTTGTTTAACTGCCAGAGCATCCTGTGCTGGTGCTCAATCCAAACAAGCCGAGACAGAGCAGAGCTGATTTTTTTAAATTACTATCAGGAAACAATAGTAACATTCATCACTAACAAGAAAGGCTTCATGTTATATTCTTTGGTCTGGGGGGCTTCTGATTAGATTCCAACTCCACAAACTTCTTCATGACAATCAACCTTATTTTTTAGAAGAAGAAGAAGTCGGAATTCCTCTAAAGCACTCGATCGAAACAACGGCCTCTCCACTGCAAAATACACCAGGCAAGCTACTTTCACTTCAACCTAGGGAGAGATTTCGAGGGCTTTAGGACTTGTGGACTGTCTCCCTGATATTGCAGGAGCTCGAGCGTGAAATAAAAGTAAATGGGCAGACTGGTGAAGGCGATATATATCTTCGTTTCTGTGAAGGCAAGGGAACAGAGCCAGGACCAAAGAGAGCAACACACACACTACATGACAGAGGCCCTGATAAAATACTGTACTCCAGGTAGAGATGGGCACAGAGAGCCAGTGCTGGGGCTAAATCATTATGCTGTGGTGTCGTCGGTTCTGCTCTCAGTACTGAAGAAATTAAGAAAATAAAAGTCCTATTTTCTATTGCAATAAAGAAAGAAGAAATGCTAAAATAAGATTTCCCACTTCAACACACACACACACACACACACACACACACACACACACACACACACACACACACACACACACACACACACACACACACACACACACACACACACACACACACACACACACACACACACACACACACACACACACACACACACACACACAAAAAGTCTGTCGCATGCAGGTGGAGATATTAACACTTCCTATAGCTCGTAGTTCATCTGTTGTCGCCTCAGGTATGTAACACATACCGACAGCCTGGAGCCAACACACTGAGTAAACTTAATTATACAAACATGGCTGATGACAAAAAAGTAACCATTAGCCAGCTGATTGTTAAGGGTGCGTTCATAAATTCAATCTGAATCAGTCAGAGCATCGTCTGAACTGTCATTCACAGTTTCTTATCGCTCAGAGCAGGAGATGATTTAGTGATTCAGCGGCTGCAGACAAATGACAGCAAATTCGAAAAATATAAAAGCATAAACATACACGCACACATACAGCTCAAGCACTTTTTGCCTCCTGAACATTGAGGCGTACAGCACAGTTACTATCTTCTCTTTTATTTTCTCAATCCTGGTCTTTAAATAACACACCCATTGAATTTTAATATGAATAATTATAATTGATGATATTTACAATAACAGCTTTGTTTAAACTCAGCCAGTTTGTGACCTACCCGCCATAGATTTACTATTATTCATTAAAGTTTAAAAGCTCTGTAATAAAAGGCTAGACAGCAGCTTTGTAATATTGTTTTCCTATCGGACGACAGAGTCGGGCTGGGACTGCTGACCATATGGTTGTGTGTGTGTAAGTGTGTGTGTGTGTGAGATGTGATTTTGATTTATTTATATAATTTAATGCGTATAATTTGCCAAGTTTTCATCGTGTCGATTGGAATCAGGTAGATGTACATCTATACAATTAGGTTATATTATAGGGAATCCAGGGTTCATCAACTCTTGACATTGGGCTTCAGACAAACTACTTATTAAACAAATGTGTTTATTTTATCTTTGAATTGTGGGTATTTTCTGCCCATTTATTGCTGTTCATACTTTATCTTAATTTGTTAATTTTGTACTATTGTCCAATCTGGTGTATTCCTTTTCTGATCCTCTTTTTGTAACACGCTGGATTTCTTGTCATGTGTAATGTTTTTATTTTTTTAAAGTCCTAAATAAATGCTATTATTCATACCATCGACATGATAATAAACCAATGACCCACAATCTGTATGCTATTGAATTTACTATATTTGCATGTTCATTATATTGTAAATGCATTACTTGACAGCTTGTTTTAGCCTAAATAAACATTATTTTGTGTTTCTATGAGTTGCTCTTTGTGTCTAACTCAATGTGAAAAACATTTGCTCAGTGTGCCACACAGAAAACAGGACCTGCTCTGTTCCGCAGTGGAGCCAAAGGTGGAGGGCTGGGCCTGGCCCGGCTTGTGGTAGGTGGCAGGTGTTTCAGAGCCCTCCGACCTCAATTTCATTTGTCCACACGCCAAAGGAATGAAAGCCAGTGAAGGGGAATGACATTAAGCCTGTGATAACCACACTCGTGTGCAAACATACACATACACGCCCCAAATCGCTCAGCAAGGAAAGCAGCTGTTAACTTTTCTCCAAAAATCGCCCGAGTCCATAAGTCTGACCCTCTAACGTCTATTTCCATCACCTTAGGAGGCCGTACATGATCAACCTGATACAGACAGCCGTCTCCCTGAGCCATCCTTAATATGCTCGTGGTTGAGAGACCAGAATAAAACTGCCAAAGAGCAGGGCAGCATACTCCTGCAGCTCGAAATAGCAATGACCAAGGACAAGGCGTGCTGCTGCTGCTGAAGCTCGGGCCAGCCGCTCCGGGCCAGCCTCTGCTCGCAGCACACAGCCATGGACAAGCATAACAGTAAAAGGAAACATCAAATGAACTTCAAGGACTATTAGCCACACCAATAAAAAAAAACAAGTCAACATAAGACAGATGCTGTCAGGGCCTCAAAGGTAGTCTCATGTCAGTTTGGGACCATACCATCTGCTGGGGAGAGGAAGCCTATAGGCCTGTTTCAGACTTCGATCAATGTCAAACTACCTTGAGATGCGAGAAAAAGAGCTTACAGATGAAGAAAATGTGCTCAGTAAGATAGTGGATTTAGTCTTATTTCCGTTTTAACTACCCAAGTTTGAGTGGAATCTGTGGAAGAAGTATCCACACCAGGTGGTGAGTTCATTTTATCCTGTGTCAGTTATTCAAAAAGGTTCTATTTCTGTGTGTGTGGATGATAGAAGCTAGTCTGTTTCTCTAGTTTGGACCTGTAGGTGGTGAGTCGACCTCTTTCATTCCAAAGGAGGATGATAAAGTAATGGATTAGTAGTACCAGATTAGTGCTTCTGCCGCGGCCCCTGTCCTTTAGCTGCTAAGAAGCAGACTACAAACCTGAGGGGTTCTAGTTTGACAAATTATTTTGTATAAGGCCCAATTATATTCATGCTCTGGTGGTCCCTTAATGTTGTTTCAGTGCTGCAGTGACTTTTCAAAATATCAAATATACTTAAGCTTAAATAAGGCACCAAAGAAAAGTACTGAACATAGTTGTGGAATATTTCTGAATATGTCTGACGCCACTCATTATTATCTAGGTATCTTTAATTATTTTTCAGGGCGATGAGATTTTCATTGCGGCTCAAATTATCAAATTTCCATACTTCTGTTGCTATTACTGAGTTTTGATGCTTAATCACTTCAGTCAGACTGCATCAATAAAACAATAATTGTTTTTGTTATTCAGCAGGAGTGTATCTAATGTAAAATCCTTACTGAGAGCACTTGGCAGACATTTGGGGACACAGCTTCCACAGATTCCACTCAAACATGCTCCGGTCTCATGCAGATGCTGCATAAGTGTGAGAGCTGGTGGTGGCGAGTGAGTGGGAGAGTAAGTGAGGTCTCATACCTGGGGTTTCCTCGCAGGGCCGCATGGTGCAAGGCATTGAACCCGTTATTGTTGGTGATGGTAACGTCCGCACCGGCCTCCAGCAGCACTGACAGCATGTCGTCTCTCTTCTTGCTTATGGCGTCATGCAGGGGTGTGTCACCCTCCGAATCCTGAATGGGGGAAACCTTGTGTCACTTATTTACTGGACTGTGAACTCTTGTCTAAAATGGCCTCAGTAGCAGACAGTAGACCATAACGTGTTCAACACTTAATGTCGTCTGAACAGTCTGACCTCTGACAGCGCTGTTGTATGTGATTGTCTCTGTTTTACTTTACTGAAATATCACTTCATGTCTCAAAACTAAACAAGACACAGTTACCTGGAGACTTGGGTGGCAGCCAAAGTCCAGCAGGGTCTTGACCACTTGCAGGTGGCCCTTATTGACAGCGATGTGTAACGGAGTCTGCCTTCGCTTGTTCCTGGCGTTCAAATCAGCTCCGCCCCTCTGCAGCACCTCAATGACGGAGCCCTCATCGCCAAAGGATGCGTGGTGCACCGCCCGGTCTCCATCTTTGTCCTGAGTACAGCACACACCCGCGTAATGACTAAGTGTTTTGTTTGCTACTTGATTTTCCTCCTTTTGCCATATTGTGTGACATTCACGATAATACGAGATGCATTTCTGATTAGGAAGAGAACGGAGGGAAGCATTATTTTCTACACTGTACCAACCTCGGCCTCAAGGTCCACGTTGTGTTTGAGCAGCAGCTTCAGGACGTCCACGTGACCGTTCTGACTGGCCGCCTGCATCGCAGTGTGTCCGGCACACTGACCGTTCACCTGCGAACAGATCAAGAGCACGAGTGAGGATACAGGTGTACAGCAATGCCATGTTTTATGTTTAGATCTGCACATAGTGAATGTGCAGATCACCCGAGGGGCTGAGAGATGATGGTGAGGATGTGAGTAAGCTTTTGGATGTGTGCATGTGTGGCTGTGTGTGCATGTTTCATCACCAACTGCAGCACTGCAAAAACTCAGGGCATAAATATTAATGTGGACTCCTTTGGGAGTCTCGAGACATCTCTTGTCCTGGCAGGCGGATCACTTGGCCAGGCTCAGTGTGCTCAGCTTTAAGCAAATAATTCCACTGAAAGGCAGTAGGGCATCTGGCCAGCATTTCTCACACACACACACACACACACACACACACACACACACACACACACACACACACACACACACACACACACACACACACACACACACACACACACACACACACACACACACACACACACACACACACACACACACACACACACACACACACACAGTCTCCTGCTCTTTGAGTGAAGACAGTATTGCAGACTTATAACTCATAACCTGAAAGGGTGTTTTCCCTGGCCTATAGCATGTGTCAGAACACAGCATTCAACCATATGGGGTTTGTGGATCTCCACTTCATTCTGAGAGTGAATTGGGTCTGTGCTGCAGTGCACACCAATGGTCCTTGGTGCCTCCTCTGGGCCCAGCCTTAATGCTTTTCAGATTGAGAGAGGTGCAGGAGTGGGAGGATCTCAGAGCCCTTTCCTAAGAGACTCTCAGCCTCCTCAATACACTGAGAGCGGAGCAGAGTTAGATGTGTTCCTAGGGTTCCTAGATTAAGCTGCTTCGATACTATCCCTTGTCATGTTGAGAGAAAAAAATGCTGGTAACTGGTGAACAACACCCAGCTTCAACTATCAATATACTCTAGATATTCTGTCGATGTTTATTGACCAAGTCATGTGGTGTTCATCAGAATCCTCTAGAAATCTAGCAGCAGCTCCTGCAAGGATAAGACAATGTTTGGTCACTTACGTCCACATCCGGTCTCTTCAGAATGTCCTCCACCTTTGCCAGGTCCCCATTGGCTGCTGCCTTGACAAGCTCCTCATTGATGTCTCCAGACTCCTGTGTCTCAAATAGTTTCTTCAGCAGCTGAGACAGACGCTCTGAAAAAAGAAGATAAAAAAAAAATAAGAACGACGAAAACATCCGTGTCTGAGTGCAGGAGTCAGACAAAAAAGGAAGCAGTGAGGAAAAAGAAGTAAGATAACCCTCTTGTCAGTTTTCCATTTTCATACATACCTCCAGAGGCGTTGCTGACAGCGGAGCCAGAGGGGGCGATCTTTGTGACAGCAGCAGGATTGTACGTCCACGAAGTTCCACATACCTCGACCTTCAGGTCACTGTCAGAGTAGATTTGCTGGACGCGCCCCACCTTTCCTAAGGTCTGTTGATAAATGTTGCCACATACAACATTAGTATATGAAGGGTTGTTGTCTTTAATATAAAAAGTGTTGTCTGATTTATCCTGTTACAGATTTCTGTATATATGGGAAACATGCTTTTTACTGGGTAATTGATGTTTAGTTATATTAATAAAGTAAATTTCGAAGTTCGTTGGAGCATTTTTGATTATATTCCAATCTGTATGGTTTGTAATGTAATTTCTTATCTGAAAATACCGGTACATATCACTTTGGGGAGGGTTGTTGACTTTGAGCAATGTTTTTTTTGCAACTTGTGTGAGTCTTTAAGCGACAGAGGAAAAATGGAGAGATTGTGATAAGGAGCAAAAAAGCACAGAAGGAAAGAAAGAATTGGAAAAAGAACAGCACCTGAACAAAGTAACTGTCCAAGAGGGAGAAGAAACAAAGCTTGTTGCTAAAATAAAGACTGGCAGAAAAAACGAACTATTATAAATTAAAGCTGCATTTCATTATTCAGAGATGCACTTGCTCCAGAAGAAACAAGATGGATTCAAAAGAGAGGGAACCTACTTGCTGGACTATCCCTCATCTATACAGGCAATACAGAGAGGACAGAGCAAAATGGTTTCCAATTTTGAATCATATCATCTTGATCCTGGCTATATGAGAAAGAGGCACTTTTATCTGTCGAGCCGGGTCCGGGGCTATCCTGGAGGATGCCATCAATAATGGGGACTGCTGCAGTGGAAGCAACAGCGGGCGGCAAACAGCCGTGGTTAGTGATCAAAGCCACAGTCCATCTCGGGGTTTTAAGGCTCATTAGCTGGTGAGGGGGGGGAAGTTTAGCAGGGACAAGTGGCATATTGGAGTAGACTGGCATTACATAACCTAAGGCACACAGGGCAGCAGTGAATACACATCATAAACAAAGAATAACGTCTTGGTGTGAGAGAATAAAAAGATAAATAAAAGCGACAGCAAAACAGCTATAGAGAGATTTGAGGGCTGAAGCTGTGGCTGTGCATGTTAATAATACTGCGACTTTTCTTTAGAGGAGAAGAGGGACTAGTCACTGTAGTGTGAGAGGAACAGCAGAAGATTACACAATCACAGAGTCATTGAGCCTAATTAATAGATTGCATATAAATGAGGCCCATGTGATGAGGACATTATGTTTTTTTTTTTAAATATGCTAATAACAGCTCTTATTTTCTCAGAGGTCCCGTGCTTCAGATTAAAATAAAATCGCTGCCTGGAATGTAGTTTAGATTTGATATTAGGTTACTCACAAAACTTTAGAGCTACAGTCTAGTGAATTTCTAGTGAGACACATTTCTAAGAGCATCCTACTTAGATTTTCTTGGAAATCAATAATAAAACCAACATGTTGTTGGAGGAGACTTACTGAGCATTATGTATGCAGATTTCTTTGTCAAAATTAAATTTAAATTGGCGTTTAAATAAATGAGACCCTCTGTGGTTACAGATCAGTGCACAAATCAGTGAGAACACATTTCAGAGTCTTACCGGCAGCATCGCTTCAGCCCACTCTCCGTGGCCACGCTGCAGCAGCTTGATGCGGTCGATGTCGTAGCAAATCTGGACCAGGTCTCCCACGAGGAACTGGGAGGTTCCTCCCTCGGCCCCGGCTGCAGCGTCTCCGCTGCGCACTACATTGGCCTTTGTCAGCACAGCTGGATTAAACGTCCATCTGAGAATAGAGAAATGTATGCATTAAAGTAGTCTGACTCAATGAATATAGACTGGGGGTGTAATACTTGCCTTAGTGGCAGGAAAAAGCAGCAACCACATCTAAGCTAGCAGCCAGTGTGGTTAACCACAAAGTTTTACCAATAATTTGGATTGCGCAATATCCAGACCCCTTTTCTTGGGAAAATTCCCATCGATACTACGTTGCAGGGGCACATCACTAATTCCAAAGACGACTGTGATTGGTTTAAATAAATAAATAAATAGTAAGATCATTTTCTCCCAAAGCAGAATTACAATGGCTGCAGCCAGACAGTTTTCCAATACTGACACACTGCTGTGGAAACTATGCAAGACGAGCATTAAAGCAACACTGAGACCCTATTAACCCAGAGTTCAGTCCATCTCAGGACTCACCTGTTTCCACTGGGGTACTGCACCACAATGTCATGATCCTCATCGATGCCGCACACTGTGCCAGTGGTAGTGAGGGTCTCGAACATGCCGTCGGTCCACCCACCATGGCCGTGTTGGAGGGACTGGACAATCTCTAGGTCTAAGTCTATGTTGACCAGATCTCCAATCTGGAGACCGCCCGGGTTTCTGTTGCCGTTCTGCTCACCTGGAAGATAAAGGTAAAGTTAATAAGTCTATGAGAAATCTAACTGATTTAGTGTATGTGTGTTTTTGCAAATTAAGATTTAGAGTCTGCAAACTAAGGTATAGCAAGACAAATAAAAACAATACTATAACACTTTTTAATGCAGTAAGAAATTTCTAACAACAAAACACAGAGAGGCATTGCTACATGAACTACCTATCAAAAGTGCTGCAATCTATGAATAATGACACTTTAAGATCTAATAAGAGACTTCCACTGCAGTGCTAAATCCAGAGAGAGACAATTAATTCCTGGGATTCTTGGAATACTGTAACTGCAACATGCCTTGAGCCTGTAACTGGATTCGGCAGGCCAGGCAACTGGGTAGTGCTGCCATCTAGTGGCCACACAAAACAGTCTACAAGTGAAACTCCCCCTAATGTCCTTGAATCCACTGCACCAGAATGGTAGGTGAGAGAATTGGTGCAACAATGACGGTGGCTTACTTACCCAAAACAGGACAGTGGTCTCTGTAAAACGAGCCTCCTTTAGCATCCTGGACACATTTCAGATCCGACTGAGAGAGAAATGAGGGGAAAGCGGGTTAGACATTTATCCAGGGGGGATTCCAATAGAAGAGGGGGCACCATCATGAATAATGAAACGGAGAATTTACACACTTCAGGCTCCGGCGACAGTGTCGTTGTCTGGAATACCAACAGCACCTGTGCCCCGGGGGTAAGGCAGGACAATGAAACGCTACACTGCTGGAGAGACAGCGTCATATCGCTTGTGATGACTCAGATATGCGGCCAGGCGGCCACCGTGGCAGATTTAGAGGGCAAAGATGAACATGTGGCAGCGGAAACATCTCTCTGAACTGATGGAAAACTTAAATCCTGAGTACAAGTCCCAACAGGTTTAATAACTCAGGTCTATACAACACCCAGTCCTTAGGACATGTTTTAATCTTAGGATGCTTGAAGCTAAAAAGCTGACATGACAAAAAGAAAGGTTTTGACCTCTCAAGCTGCATTTGGAAAATACAGTAAAGCAAGCTGGATTCCCTCAGAATTTGTTTTAAGGATTTGTTCAAGGTCTTAATAAGGAACAAAGCCAAGTTAAAACAGCCGAGATGGGGGGTCTAACCCATGATTTACTTGATCCAGAGGCAGATGCCACATACCTTTCTTTCAACCTATTAGAATAACAACAACCAAATCTGTTATGCAACCGAGAAACTCGATTGGCCTCTTTCATAAAAAGACGAGGGCAGTCTCCACCAATGAGGAGGAATGCTTTTCATTTGAGACGCGTGTGTGTCTGCGTCCGCACCCTCCTCTAAAGTTGACCTCCATGTTCACTCCCCCCCCCCCCTAAAAAGCAGGAAGAACAGATTGCCTTTATCATGCAGATACCTTCCTCTTCCAGCTGCCTGTACAATGGCGCCTTACTCATGCTGGCTGCGTGGCCCTCACAAAGGCCTGGCAGCCAAAGAAAGAGCCTCAGCCCTGCGGCCAAACACAAAGGCCTCCTGACAGCTGATCTTTTGTGAGAACCAGTGTGTGTGTGAGTGGCTGTGTGCGAGGGTCAGACGGGAAGTTTGCTCACCATTCCCTCAAAGCCAACGCGGTACAGGTTCTTGGCCCCGTTGTCCCACAGGACGTAGGCGGCGCTGTGAGGGCTGGCCGCACTCCAGTCCTGGATCTCTGTCACCTGTTGAGGACGAGACATGAGATGAGAAACACAACGAGAGGCATCGGGAAATAAGAGTAAATCATTTGGAGCCTTCACACCGACCAGAAGTTGTAAAAGTTCAAAGTTACATTGGAAGTTCACATTAGAGCTTTGTTTATGTTGGCTATTGGTGGAAAGGTCTGCATTGAGAGCCCAATCTGAATTTGTCTCAAAATCGAACTTGTTGTGATGGAAATGCACAAAAAATTTAATTAAATAAGAAATATAAAAATAAATAAAAGGTACCACTAACGTTACTGTTGCGTTTCCTGAAAATAATCCACGTGGATTCTGTGTTTTACCCCCGGAATTAAAACCTATTCTCAATTTGGTTAAATCTAGCTCGCTGACAAGGAACTAAAGAACATTTTTTAAGTTTATTGAAATTTAAAATATCAACAGGCACCACTTCACTATCTGACCAAGTTTCACTGGTAAAAATGGTTGGATGAACAGCACTGATCACTCACTATATCCCCCACTTTATTCGCAGAGAAAAGAGGACACAGCAAAGTGCTTTGAGATTTACATCCCATTTACATGAAATAAAATATTGAACAAAGGGGGTTGTTTCCTCAGCAGGTGACTTTCATCTTCCAACCTAATAATGAAGTAAAATATGATTCTTCATTGATCCCTGTTGGAAACTATCTTTCATCTCTCACTGGCTGCCTTCACACAGAAGGTTGAGCTCCAGAACAACAAGGACAAGGAGGCGTCTGCTGACACACAGAGTTGAACTTGGGTTCCTCTAGCTGATGCCTTCACTCTGCTTTCGGCCTTGTAAAGGTCACCAGTTGCACCCGGAGTACTGAGTATTAGCTGTTTGTGTTACTTTTTTCCAACATGGTGATGGATGGCAAGTTTACGTGGTAAATCTATTGCGTCAGATGCTCTGTATGTTGCATCATCACTGAAAGATTCCATGGTAACTGTCTAGAAATATCAGCAGTGGGTTACCAAGGGTTTAATTTTCACAGCATTGCATTTTTACAGTCAATAGTTGAAAAAGTGTGTTTTGCTTTTATTCGCGAATTGGGAAAACTTGTGCAAACCACAGGAATGTTTTAATTAAACATTTGAAAGCACATCTGTGTAGTAACACTACTGTGTTTGCTTGCAAAGGAAAACAAGACACAAGACAAAAGCCAGCCGGGTTCAAGCCAGACCACAGACAGATCCTGTGGTCTGGCTTGAACCCGGCTTACAAGTGTATTCTACCAGCTGTCTGTCTGACTCCTTATTTAATGGGAAATAGATGCAGTTGTTTTTTTAATCAATTATAAAAACAAATCAGGGGATGCAAAACTGGCCAGTAATCATCTTGGACATTATTTTCTATCAATTACAAATTGTGGTTGAAGTTATGTTGTTTACTTCAACCATCTAATCTAGAAATCCTCCTCTATTCACCGGCATACTAATTTGGTGGCTATCACCGACATATATTAAGAATATACTGATGGTCAATCACTGTATTTAAGCACTTTAGTTCTGGAATTCTGTGATTTTAAATTTTTTTTACCAACACTTTCAAAACTGCTCTGTATTTTTAGATGATAATTTGGAAAAATTGTAATTACCAGTCCTTCTCCAAACAAACACAAAAAATGATTATATTTAGATGAATTACAAGCTACACATGACTCTAAAAGAGAGGGAAGGCAAAAGTAAAGGGGAAAAGTTGCTATCATAACCTATTCTCCTTTGCCTTTTATGGTGGGATGGAGCAGTAAAGTAAGACTAAAACAACAGTTCTCTGCTCTATTACCCCTCCTCAACTTGTGCGTGTGCATTAAATTGTTCACAAGCACCCTTAAGCAGCCGGGAAAATGCAACTGCTCCAGTATCTTTGCACAGGATTCTCTGGATTTAGTAGCTGAACATGACTTCTGTGGTGACGAGCAGCTCACAGCTTTTATCTAACAACTTCTGCAAGGTACTGTAAACTGCTGAAGATGAGGAGTTATATGCATAAATAAGAAATGAGTTATAAATGGAAGTCTGTACAAAATATATTCACATTTAGAAGACAAGGCTGGGATTTTCACATTAGATAATTCTCTGTCCATCACAAGCAGCGCAACAGTGTCATACCATAGAGTAAATGTAAAGAGAAGAGCTAGTGGAGTAAAGTCATTCTTTAATTAAAAGCTGTGCCTTAAGTTAATACAGATATCAAACTGTTAAATTATTTTCTGTCTCCCATCCAGAGGTAATTGATTAATGAGCCTTAGGAGATAATATTCATGCTAAACTAACACAACATCTGAGCTGCAGGACATGTAAAAGCAGTATTCTGGAGAGCATATTGCTTACAGCATCATAAAACAGTAATGAGATACGCCATTAAATAACACGGCAAAATGAAGTCTTAAATTGCCTGGAGGGACTCTTAAATGGAATATTCTGGGGTCTGGACCCGAGTCAAAACCGAAGCACTTTACAGCACGGTTACAGTATTAATCTACGTAGAGGGTGCAAAACAAATGCAACCTCATCACACATCGCATTACTTGATAATGAGGTATTTAAGCCAGGAACAACCTGCAGCAAGGAAATCTGTGCACAGCCTCGGTAAAGATGAAGAAGAATCAGTGAATTAAAGGCTTTTCTGCTTCATGTTCTACCTGTTCTTACTATCACTCTATTATAAAAGATTTTACAACATTCTTTTTAAATCCTGTACAATATTTGGGATGTTTCTGTGGATGAACATATCACAAGCTGTTCAAATTGAGCCTTTTAAGTCTTCTTCCACATACAAAAATATTCTTAAATCTTTATCTGAAGTGTTTGCTGATGTGAACACCAATAATCTCATTTTCAATCAACTACTATTTAAATCTTCACTTCAGCTTCAGTTTAGTGATAAATCACTATTCAGCTGACAAATTGAAGGAGGATAAGATGCTTACTCGTATTTTGGTTTGTGTATAAATTACAATGGATGATTGATTTACGTATATCCATACAACAAGATGCGTTTTTGTTTTTTCCACCCTAAGATTGTTTGAGGGAAGCAAACCATGTTTCTTTTACGCGTACAGCCCTCAGGTGGGGGTCATGCTCTGCTCTGTAACACACATGTGGTTCTAATTGCTTCTGGCAAAGTCTGCCTTACCTCCAGGGATTTATTAACCACTTTAAGTGTGCCGCTTTGACATAGAGTTGAGTTTTGGTCATATTTCTTAACGGTGCCTTTCACCTTTTAGCCGCGCTGTATGTTCTGCAAAATTTGGACATCCATCTGCACACTTGAAGCTCACTTTACAGATTTATTGTAAGGATTTATTGGAGACTAATTTTTCTTTCTCTTTTGTAGCATTGGTCTTAGCATCGAGTACAATGTTTGCTTTTAATATATAACAATAATAAATAATTTTGAAAGGGGCAGATTAATAAAGATAATTTTTCCTGGTTGAAATGTGTGTCCTACTAATCATTCACAGATTAAAGATCAAACAGCATCTCCTTGTTGCACATATTTACAGGTCACAACTGCAGGTTTGGACGATCAAAACAAATGGAGTAGAATAGAGTAACAAGCTCTACCTCCTTGTCTGGTCTCCTACCTTTCCTCTCCTCCCGTTTCCTCCATCCTGGTCCTCCCACTGCCAGTCCACACCTCGCACCACCCGGCCGCCAGTGAAGATCCCCCTGGCCGTGATTTTCTTCGACTTGCGACGCGACTCCAGAAGAACTCTGCACAGATTGAGAAAGTTTATACACAGAGATTATTAGTTTCAATTGGTCTGTGCTTTAAATCGCTTCTATGACAAACACAGTCAAACAGAGCAGTCAAAAGCAGGTGTTTGCAGAAGCTCTGTTTACACGGATCAATTCACTGTTTTTCAATTACTCGCAAATATAAATTGCAGAACAGATGACAGTGCCTGCTTCACAATAATTGTTAAGTAAAACAGATTTAAAATGATTCCCTTGTCACCCTCCCTCCTTCTACTTTGTGTCCCTAACTGACCTGGCAAGTTATCAAACTTTTTCTCAAGTTTTGGTGTGAATTCCTTTCAAATGTAACATGGCTATAGACAAAGCACCAGCATCTAAACTGCTGGATCAACCATGAGTCCCCGACCACCATTATAACTGTCTGAGCATTGAGCAACAGACTGGAAAATAAATCAAAGCAGAAACACAATTTCCGCAGGACTTCCTCTATAAGGCAGAACGAGAACCCCCATTGTAAACGGAGCAAAAAAATAACGCAAACAAAACAACATGCGGGGAAAAAAACTCAGTTGTCACTGGCCTTTGGGCATAGTTTTCAATTAGAGTGAGGTCTTTGGCTCAGTGTTTTTGCATTTCTAGGCACCTTTATTTATCCACTCTCTGTTTCTTCATTTGGGTTTTTTGTGGTCAGAAGTCCCAAGCACAAAAAAAAATTCCCGGGGAAACAATGGACACATCACTACTGACCGATCTCTTCAGTACTTGGAAATCACATTTCACAGTGGCCGGAGCACAGAGAAGAGCTTTCTGAAAGGTCACGGTCAATCTTGACTTTCTGCTGCCTTTATAATGCCATTGTAAATTCCAGCAACACATTGTGTGTCATTAAGTTGTAGGTGCCATGTCGTAACATTACGAATAACAGTCATTTTTGTGGCAGTACAGCATTAACACCTTACTGACAATTACTTCCCTTTTCAACGATGACCCACAATCATTAAACAACACTGGAATCAAATGCTGAATTTGGACATTTTTTAATCCTATAGGAATTGAATCCCTATAGTTGAACTCCTGACCAATAAGGTAAATAGGAAATAAAACATCCAGCTGAGCTCTAACCATCAAACAACAATGTGAGCCCTGGTGGGAGACCCGGCAGCTGGACGGTGTAGGTCTAACCAGCCTTAACAGCTTGTGGCTTCTAACCACTCCCTCTTCGGCAGTTAGTGAAAGAATCTAATGTGGTGTAACAAAACAGCCCACCGTGCTGCCAGAGCGGTGCGAGCTGGGGAGACCTCCAGCACCCATTGTGCATTATGTAACGTCAGTCTTTAGGGAACTGAACTCGCACTTAGTTGAAAAGGCGGCCAGCTGTTCGGGCCATGTGTTCATTTACTAAAATATGGTGTTTGGGTGAGACGGGTCTGAAATGGATTAAGTGTCATCGCAGGACTAAGAGTGTCTGGAACAACATCATCAAATGAAAGTGGTGGAATGTAGCTGGCATGTATACACACAAGTCCAAATAATATAGTTTAAGCATTTACAATTAAATCGGTAGTAGATCTGATTGCTCCACTGTTCAGAGCATCTCTGAGGGCAGAGATTAAGCTGCCATCAAGAATTTGATCTGTCCATACATGCACATTTCCACACACCCACCCTTCAACTACACATTTGTTTTGAAGGGTATAGAAGGTAATTTTCCAAAACGCATTTGAATATATTTTGAAAACTTAAACAATAACCTATACAGTGCCACATGCCCACAGATCATGCCCCAGTTTGAAGTTTGCCCAAACTGTAAAAGCTTCTGCACCAACCTCCAATGTCCTCACCAAAAAAACTTCAAAATGTCTAATTCGATCATAAGAAAAAGACTTTTGCAGAGTCTGTTTTTAGCACTGAAAACCAATTATGCTGATGATGTCAACACTTTTGAAGGTGACACAGTACAACAGCGAAACAAATGCACAAGCTGAAGTGCATTTATGGTTGTTAACAAGTAGGGACGGGCTGAGTTCACACAAGTGGTAATTTAACACATAGTTTCCAGCAGCAAATACAGAGCGAAAGAGACAACAAGGGAAATTCCACTGGGACAAAATGACAGACTGACGCTGGATAAATAATAACAATAAGCAGAATGAATGGCTGAGACCAAATGAAGTGAAAACCCTGGGTTGTACATACCGGAGTGTTATTCTTGTTTTTTGTTTTGATGTAATTACTATCTTCTAAGACAGTTATTACACAATAATGAGTATTTTTACAGGAAGCTGTTCTACATGGTGATGTATTCAATAATATTTACTCTCTCTGTTTATCACATGCAAGTCATTTTTAAAAACCATCTGTATTTTGTTTGTTTTTACTTTGGTGCAAACATTTCAATACATGTATTTCACGTTTTTTAATGCCAATAAATTGTAATATTTTAGACTTTTAGGTTTAGACCACGTAAAACAGGTTATGTGCTACTCAGTTTGAAGCAACTATTGGTTGTGAGGCATTTTAAAATCAACTCTGACATTCTGTGTTCATTTCATATTGTTTATTTTGGACACAACTCCAGGATTTCATGAAAGAGCCACATTGATCACTTAATATTAACGAAAAACATCATGTTGGATTATTGTAAATTAAGCCCCTGAGCTTAAAACAATATCTTTCACTAGGACACCAGAGCTGAAAGACTCTTAGAATAAAATCATGACTGACATAAACAGACAAATAAGTTGCACAATTTACTTCATAAGAATCTTCACGTCTTAATAACCAACATTCAGAAAGAACAAGATCCTTGATCCCCTCAAGCAAGAGGGAGGGTGGTATTCAATATTTCTCCAGCTAATTTCAAGGAAGATACATGTCTTGGTTTATAACACAACATTCTTGTACACTGAGCTCAGCTGTTACTTGCCTCACAACTTAGCCAGTGCCTAGCAACTGAAATGTAAGTGTAATATCAACTGATGTTCATTTGGCTCAGTTAAGACGTTTTAAATACTGTGACATTTAAAACCTTTAAAACAACAAATCCTTGCTATTTCAAAAGCATAACCACTTATTTATCTAACTCCATTACTGCCAGGGCCACTGGTCATCCCTGCATAAAGCAACTAGATCTGACCGGTAACACAGACAGGAGATCAAATGGCAGGATCCTTAGTTGGGACATTTGGGCGACACCTTGACACAGGTAGGGAAATGTCATAACTGCCTCTGTTTAAATCTACACCCATGGACATGGAAACAAAAATGATCTTGGAAATGTAGAGCCTGTTACTCTATTGGTCTGACTTGATCTTAAAATGAGGCTGAGTTGTTGCCTGGCAACTGAGGGCTGGGAGCAAAGGGGTACAGTAGACTCTGTCTGCCTGAGAGCCAGGGTGCACAGAAAGACACACACACACACACAGCAGCATGAAGCTAATTTATGTCACTGTGGATTGCAGGGACTACCTGGCGACCTTGTGTCCACTGCATCACTGGTTGGTGTAAGTTGCAGCTCAATGGGAAACTTTGCCGGGTCAACTCACCTCTCACTGCCCGGGGTGGTGATCCTGTAGAACCGATGTCTCAGGTGATGCTTGTCTCCATGGTAACAGGTTGTGCAGAGGTCATAGTTGGTGCATTCAGCACATTTCCAGCGAATGCCTATGATAGGCTGTTGACGGCAGGTGTCACACATGGTTCCATCATGCTTGATGCCTGGGGGGGTGGATAGTGTTAGTCAAAGTAAATAAACCAGGGTTGTGTCATGTAATTGTGTACTAGAATAACTTTACCACGCTTTGTAATCACTATGTATTCAAGTTATTGCATTTGAGATACATGATTTGTGCATATGTTCTAATTCTCTACACTTTTTAGGATGTTAATTCCTACAAAATCCCACACTTATGATATAAATACTTTTAGGCTCATTCTGACAAATTCAAGACCTCTTTCCAAAACAGGGTTTATACTTCAGAATCTATAGAACCAAAAACATTTCAACTCATTTTCTCACACAAACAGTGGACAAACTATAAACATTATGTATATGATCTGTAAGGATGTGGTCCGTTGACCTCCTTTCAGACAATAGGTCTCGGTTTAGTGCGAACTGGGTTAGGGTGCGTCCATCACACATAGAAAACTACACACAACTCATCAGCTGCAACTATTGTAAAAGGGCAGAGACTTTAAGACACTATCGTAATCTCATCTTTGAATGTTGATTTCGCTGTGTGGTTGTCTGATCCACCCAGTGGCCCCCAAAAGGTGAAGCTAAGACAGGCTAGGGTCGAGCTCCGGAGGCACCGGAGGGACGCTGGTCCTCGGATCGAAACAAACCCAAACAAAGACCCGCTGGGGTGAAGTTACCTGTGGGTGCACTGTCCAGTATCCTCACGTCGTAGGCTCCGGAGCAGCGGTAGTTCGCCGCCGTCCCGTTATCCCAGACGACCACCACCTCCTCGGGACTTTCAAAACTCCGGACGGTGCCGACGTGCCCCTCTCCGCCGTCCTGCTTCCCCCACTTCCAGTCGGGTCCGCGGACCACCCTGGCCCCGACTCCTTCCATCATCGCCCGGTTGTTCCTGCCGGTAGTCATTACCGAAAGAGGGCTCGCTGCTCCCAAGCGATTCGTACAAGTTATGGAGCTAAGCAGCCTGAGCTAGCCAGCTATCAGACAGGAGGAGGAGGGGGGGGGGGCAGTTTCCCAAAACGCCGAGTGGCGACGAGACGGGAACAATCCACAAAGCTAGCCTCTCGCTAGCTGGGAAGCTAAGCTAGCTGCCTGTGGAGGCTGTTTAGACAACAAACTCCCAGACAGAGCTAACTGGGTCTCCTGTGCGTGGCCTCCGAGAACCAGAAACCAGTTACCATGAAAGACCCTCACGGCGCCACACAGCTAACTGGGCAGGAATCCCACTCCCAGTCCCTCTCCTCCACTCCACACACAGGAACACCACCTCCTCAACTTGGCTAGCTGGCGGTGCGAGTTGCTAGCTGTGGCGGTGCTAGCAGGGTGAAGCTGCCCGGGTTTCCCCCGCGGAGGTGGATCCTCTTTGTGCTGGTTCGTCCTGGATGAGACCGAGTGCGGTTCCCCACGATCCGTCCGAGAGGCTCCCTTCGTCGGCCAGACACGGTTCCCCGGAGTCAACTCAGAATGAACGCGTCGCCATTATTGTCACTCATCGTTGAGAGGCAGCAACAACTCGCTCCGGAGAAGACCGACAAAGCCCGAAGACGAGAGGCTGCAAAACAAGCGAGGCTTCGGCCCACGGCGCGCCTGCGCATCTGCGTGATGTGCAAATTCATTTTTTTCATCATTTTTTGTTACCAGCATTAAAAAATAACAGAGCAGATACAGGAAGATATTTATCCATGTGATGCTTTCAGATAATCGCTCGCTCTTTGTAAAGGTTTATCATAGTTATCAGACCACGACAAATATGTACTAATAAACATGAAGAAACAAAAAGTCAGAACTTGTGCAGTGTGGTTGATTTCAAAGAAGAAGTGTTTTGCAATTATTTAACTACACCACTGACATAAAGATATAAGGCAAATGTAAAATAGTACCTGGTCTAATATATTTATATTCGTATACAACCATGCAATTTCTACAGTGTATATCTTTTATAAAATAGTTTTTTGTATTATTAATATCTTTTATTTTAATTTTTATTGTTTTAATTTGTCCTCTTTGTAAAACACTTTGTAATCACTGTGTTATACAAACAAAACTTCTTCTTCTTCTTCTTCTTCTTCTTCTTCTTCTTCTTCTTCTTCTTCTTCTTCTTCTTCTTCTTCTTCTTATTATTATTATTATAATTATTATTATTATATATTTTTTTGTTTCAGCATTAGAAAATAACGGAGCAGAGACAAGGAGATATTTATCCATGTGATGCTTTCAGATAATCGCTCGCTCTTTGTAAATGTTTATAATAGCTATCAGACAAGTACAGCTATTGATGAATAAACATGATGAAACAAAAAGTCAGAACTTCTGCATTGTGGTTGATTACAAAGAAGAACTGTTAAGCAAATATTTAACTACACCACTGACATAAAGATATAAGTCAAATTAAAAAAGTACCTGGTGTAATATATTTATATTGTATACAACCATGCCATTTCTACAGTGTATATCTTTTATAAAATATTTTTTTGTATAATTTATTTCTTTTATTTTTATTTTTCTTGTTTTAATTTTTCCTCTTTGTAATCACTGTGTTATACAAACAGAACTTCTTCTTCTTCTTCTTCTTCTTCTTCTTCTTCTTCTTCTTCTTCTTCTTCTTCTTCTTCTTCTTCTTCTTCTTCTTCTTCTAATTATAATTATAGGATATAAAGTGTTGAAGGTATAGGAAGCTGACATTAATTCAATCATTCATAATTACATGAGATCCAACCCACAGAGAAGAAACTGTTTCATGAATGGGTCAAAGGTCACCAGCTGCTGTACATTTAACACTTTTGTTGAATATAGTTAATAATTTGAATATGTATTTATTATTTTATTATTTATTTATTAAATAATCACACTGCTAACTTGGAGGCAATTGGCTGAGAGTGCTCAACACACTGCAAATTAAGATCAATTTGGCAACAGATGTGCTGCAGAAAGAAGAGAAAGATACACAAAAGCTGCAAATAAAGTTATTGAAGTTTATTTCTTATCTGTGTTGATGGAACTTCACAAAGCGTTGGTTCATCACTTTTATAGGTCCCCTGGAAACATTTCTGGTGTGGTTTTCGCTATTTGCAGCCTAACGACAAACTGCATACAGCTTCTGTGTTTGCATGTGTTGTGACTTTTATCGTCAAATTGTTAAAGTTGAATTTTTTCCATCTGCAGTGCACTGATCTCTCTCGGCCACCGTACATTGGCCCCATTGGGTCTGTATGTGGCCTCTTGGGATAGTGGCCTCTAACCACAGCAGTTAATAATCATCTCTATCAATAGTTACAATAATGTTAAAAAGCTGAAAGTGTTCAGGTTTCAAACACATATTTCATTTACCACTCACTTGTCTAGAGTCATGGATGGTGAACCCACTGACTGCAGAGGCCTCACATCACCTCCACAGCCGGCAGGAGGCGACAGTGTGTGTGTGTCTGTGTAGGTGTGTGTGTGTGTGTGTGTAGAGCGCCCCCACTCGGCATTACACTTATATATCCCTGCACACCAGGTCCCCTTGACTGTCTCCTTCACAGCGGGCTCTCAGGCACACACACGCCGCTGGAGTGTGTGTGGACCACCGGCAGCTTGCAATGATCTCGCTGGACTTCAACTTCAACATCTTGACCCGGGACCTGTCGCATTATCTGGAGAACCAAGTGAGAGTGGGTCTGCTGGGCTCGGGAGTGGGACTGTCCCTGGTGCTGGGCTTCAGCGCAGCCTACACCTGCTACTACCTGATCTCAGTAGCGAAGGTAAGCACCCCCCGTGGGAGATGATGCTGCTGCACCGGGGGTCTGTGAGCTCCTCGCCGGGTAGGGACCGGGGGGAGGCGGCGCTGCTGCGGTCGGTTTGCCGGATGGAGGATGATGATGCCCGGGCTGCATCGCTCTGCTCCGCCGGTGGTGGAGGAGGAGGTGGAGGAGGTGGTGGTGGGCTAATGTCTGCACATGTGGGGATGGATGGATCGCCTCAGGCTGCATGCCACGCTTCTTTGAATCAGCATCTGCACCCGGGGCCATATTCTCCTCCATGCAGCACTTATGTAACTGCGCTTTATGAACGATTAGCCTCACGGTTAAAGTCAGATGTCAGCACCGGCTAAGCTAGGCTACCATGACAGCAGCAGAGATGCCGGTAGAGAGGAGGCTTTAGGTGGGATGATGTGCTGGTGTTTAACCGCTGTCTTTCACCGGATGACCCCCGAGAGACTGAGCTTATTACATCGTTATAACTTCATATATATTATTTACAAGATACCAATACAGACAATGCATGTAGTTAGGTTAAGTGTGATAAGATAAATCCTCATTAATCCACAAGAGAATAGACAGGATAATAAAAATTGAAAAATAAAGAAAACGTGTACATAATATATACGTTTAAGTTTGTATGTGTATTTGTCCTATGCAGTTAACACAGGGTCAACGGTACCATGCTAGTTCAGCTCAGCAGTGCAATAGTTAAGTAAAAATAAAAGCAAGGTAGAAAGAGGTCATGATAAAAACAAGTTCAGTACAATATAATACATAACAATACATCAACACCTTTCACTGTAGTGGTTTTTACAGAGATGTTATAAGGTAAAGTGCAGTGGAAAAGGATGATTGCACAAGCAAGTAGAGACAAAATTAAATAAATACATTAAAATACCTACTTACATTAAAATGATAAATGTTGGAACTAAACCTCAGTGAAATGACCTGGACTACGTGCTGCATTACCAATAATAGCAATACTTGAAGTAAAATTAGTATATTATATTATATATACATCAGTAAGCACACTTGTACAGTATATGTAATGTGTATATATGTAATAATAAAGCTTTGCTCCTGAGTGAAGGTTGTGGATATAAACTCATCTTTACTTTACTGGACAGAGAATGACAAACACTTAATAAACAACAAAACACAAATCTGAGGTCAATCAATGATGTGTTCAACTGTGCTTACATAATGCATATTCCCTACATCGATATATATTGAACCTGTGTTGTATTTATATTGATGACAATTATATATGAACATTATTGATAGTGTTTATATATGCAAAGCTCATGGATGCCTTATGTTTATCATCAGTCTCTCCAATTGTATTAAAGGCCTAATTGGCAGGTTCATGCCAATGTCACATGCTTATCTCATGTAACTTCTACTCCATGGTCAGTAGGCTGTTCTCAGTAATAACCTAATAATGTCCTCTATGTTAAGTGTTATTTTTTAGGTTAAAAAAGTTTAAAATATGACTGTTCGAAGTTGGGTCCAAAGAGAATAAGACAAAAAGTAAAAAGAAAAGGTTAAAATGTGAATTTCAGTCATAGAGCAGATTTCACATTATATAACAACGCAAGGAATAATCCTCAAGGTTGGAAAAGTCAATTTTTGACTCACTGACTGTGCCAAACTTAATTTACTTGTATTTTTCAGAAGCCACAACTCATCTCGGGGGGGAATAAGTTCTACCAGTTCCTGCGGGAACAATGTCCGGTGGTGTCGGAGACCTACTACCCCACCTTCTGGTGCTGGGAGAGCCGCATCCAGACTCTGCTCAGACCCTTCGTCACAGCCAAACCGGGGGTTGTTTACAGAAAGTAAGTCCTCATCAAGACTGACACGCTAATCATCCATTACACAAGTTGAACATGTGTTTCAATCTGCAAGCAGACACGTTTCACATGGTTCAAATGTGCATTTAACTCACAAAGCAGTCGAAGGAGTCATAACCAATGAGAGATAGGTGTTGAGCATGCAAGCTAAGCTGTCTTGTTCTGGCAGTTTGTGTAATTAATTCCCAGAGAAAACACACAGAACTCTTCTGTGCACAGCTGTACTGAGAAACGTCCAAAAGTTGCTTGGTCACTGAGAAAATGCTATTGTCTGTTTGCTAATTCCTTTCTTTCCACTTTCACAACTGGGAACAAATGCCAGTCTTGTTCTTGACCGAGACTCAAATGCTCAGAGGAGAAAGGATCTTTTGTAGGGCCGCTCTGCCCGCTGCTCGATAACATACATTCTGTTGAAGATTAATTGCAACTGTGTATTGGCCCCCGTGTGTAAAGGAGATTAAAACGAATTAACACAGCTTTGATTTTCATTACTACTATTTATTACTTTTTTATCCCTGTCACGTTCTCACACAACTTGTTTCATGTGTTAGGACATTCCTTTCTGTAAATGTCGTTTTTTCTTCCTTTTTTTTAGCTTTCGCATTAAAACCTAAACCTTAACCATAACCGCTACAATTTAAAAAAAAATTTAAAATCATTTAAACCAAACTACTGTTTATCAACAATATTGGTAATTACTGAAGGAAACTTGTCCTAGATTTGTTAAGTTGGATTTTCAAAAGTTGACCCACATGATTGTTATTATTAGTTATTTAAAATAGTTTCTGGTTTTTCTGGCAGTTTTATTGCTCGTCAGTTGTCTGTCCCAAGGACATTCATGAGATCTATGCCTTTGATACGCTGCTGTCCCCAAGTCAAGGAGATAAATATTCCCATAATGCACTGCGACTCTATCCGTCCTACTCCAACTCTCTGTTATCATCACGTGACTGATAGTCACATCCGCTGAATTTATTATCACATTTCCTACGGGGACAACAGGACATCCCCCCTCATAATGACGCGACCCAAGGTCGATCCAAGGACAGACACAGTGAAAACCGTCTTCTTTGACGTGCGTCTCTCTGTCTGGGTGAAATTTCACTCATCTTGTTGTCCTCAGCAAACATGAGGCAGCAGGTTTTCCTCCCAGCCCTGTGTGATGGACACTCATCAAGTCCCGCCCCAGGTGCATATTTCATGGCGGTTCTGTAATTTCAAGCTGATGTCTTTATCGCCGGCTGGCCAAATTGGCTCGTGGGCTGCTGCCTGTTGTTTAAGTGCATTGCAGGTTTTAAAATGCACTGGCATTGGGAATGGATGACCTCATCAGCAAGGCTCTGGGTTGTACAGCCCAGAAATTGATTGACCATAAGAGCCCACTGGTGCAGAGCCTTCCTCCTTATCTTTACTCGCTGTGTGTTGCACCGCTCTCCGTCAAGATAATCACAAGGGAGCTGAGGCAACTGTTAGTGTAGGTTCCACTCCACATATCTGATTCCCTTTGGCAGAGTGTGTGTGATGGATACAATGACACAGTTTACCTGGAACTGAACCGAATGGGATTTATCTTGAGCTTTTAATGACTGTTCCATGAGCAGATATGCACCTAAACCCAAATCTAATATTGTTTTTTGTACTTTTTTAATCAACATGTTCCAGTTGGTGTGTGTTGGAGTGTATGCATGCATTTGAATGTGACAAATGAATGGATACATATAGACACAGATGCATGATAATGTTCAGAAAGACCCGCGTTGCTGAGTTGCGTGTCCCGATGGTCTCTGCAGTGAGCTTATTAAGGGAGCAGATGGAGGACAGATCTCTCTGGATTGGTTTGATAACGATGACAGCCTCGCTCATCCCGACCCTGCAACCAGGCCCACGGTGCTCCTTCTCCCCGGTCTGACCGGCACCAGCCGAGAGTCCTACATTCTGCACATGGTCCAGCAGAGCCGGGATCTGGGCTATAGGTGGGTGGTCTTGGCCGGGTACCCTGGTCGAGGTCCAGCACTCAGCACACAATCCAGGGCACTGCATCACAAAAAGGACCTTCCCTGTGCCTTATGTTTTAACTTACCATTCATCTAGAATACAGATTTCTTGTCCAATGAAAGTCAAAATACCTCCACAGTCATATCAATGTTGATTGAAACGTGAAACCCCATGTGCACTTTGGTTGTGCATCTGTAACGTTAATGTAATAGGTGCTTGAGAGATGTGGCTTTGAGTCATGTCAGGTGAAGTGCACAGGAAAAGAGGGAGCTTAGCTCTGTGTCCTTTTTTAAATAGCTAAACGTAGCACAAGCGTGAAGAAATGCAGAGGAAGGCAGTTTTCTCCCCTCCTTCCCCCTCCTTTCTCTCCCTCCACTCGGTCCTTTCTGTATTCTCCCCACTCATTCTTTCACTCAGATTTGGGAAGGCAGGGGAATGGAGCCGACAAACTCAGCATCTTCCAGCCCTCAACCCCTGTCTGTGTAGCTTAATGAATTACAGCTTATCCCTGAACAAGCTTTGCAGCTTAGCCCAGACCTGCTTCCAAGTCTATGCTGCAGTGTGTGTATGTCTGTGTGAGTGTAAGCACCGGACCACCACCACCTTCCCTCCTCCCCTTTCCCAACACCCTATCTGGCCCCGCCCCGCTGCTGAGCTACACAGATAGAAACAGTCTGACTCCCATCAGATAAATGATGACTCGTGAGAAGTGCGGAGAGAGGAGGGATGCTGATGCTCGACAGTGTCAACAGAGCGGTCCTCACACAGCATCTCTGCACTTTCTCACTGCCTCTGTTCTCTTAAATTAAGCAACCATTAACCTTTTTACCAGTCATGATAAATTAATGATTCAAAAACTCAAAGATTTTATTCCCCTAGAATATTTTTGATTCCTTATTAATCAAAATTCATTAATTATAGGGAAAAATCTGACACACTTAAAGAGAGTGAAAAAATTCCAGGATCAACCCCCCCCGAGCCGGGTCCATACTAAACGTTAATGAGTTCTTTCCTGACCCACAATGCATCCTTCCACCGAGTGCCAGGCCCATGCTCCTGGAGCCCAAGGTGACCTCTTCACATGTCCTCACATGACCAACAGTCAACAGATATTTAGTTTACAGGGATTTATTTTGTCCATTTATGCTTAAAAAGTAATTAAGATCTATTAGTTGTCCTAAAACTGGTTAATGTTCTGTCTGTTTCCGCTCTGCAATCAATAGATGGCGCAATTCAAAGAGTCATTTATGAGACTTTGATCGTGTAAGAGAAGATGTTTTTTTTGTATTTCAGGTGTGTGGTATTCAACAACAGAGGGGTTTCTGGCGAAACGCTACTGGTGAGTTTCAAACCATAGTTTTTACCCTGTCATTCTATGTTATGTAACTTTTTTTCCCATAAAAACAGACACGTACACAGCATGAAAAGCACCGTTAGGACAAACAGTTTCTCTCGATTGTCAGTCTGACAGCCTCCCAGTAGAGGTGTCCTTTTCTTGGCCTCAGCCAGTCCAGAGCATGTCTGCCTCACACGTGTCACACGAGCCAGGGCAGACGCTGTACAGACAATGTTGATGCACATCAGGGATTAAATTGCAGATACTGTTTTTTAATGCTGATCCACAGGAATATGACCTCTTCGAGCACGAGCTGTCCTGACACCTGCCTTAATCTGTCCTCTTACACCCGGGTATATTTAGCCAACAGAATGGGCCCGAGCTCTGATAGCGCTCAGCTTCCCCACTGTTTGATGCCTCCCCCTCGGTATGTCTGTGCTTTGGAACAGAGGCACGTTCTTCATGAACGACTGTTTCACCGTGATCTAATCATCTCATCACTACACCACACAGAGATCTCATCCAAAGCACAAATGGTGTTTCATTACAGGCAGGACTTGCCCACAATCAATCTAATGTTCCTCTTTGTGGGCGTGAACCGGAATCACAGGCTGATCTGTGTCCTGCTGCTGTCTTCGTCTTGTTCCGTCTCAGCTGCGATTAAGAAACTGTGAATGTGACACTGAAGCAAAGTGTCACTCAGTTTAATTTAAACCAGTATAAGGGGCACAATGGTTGGTCTGATTGGCTGTGCTCAGATAACAAAAAAAACAGGGGTTGGTCACTGTAGCGTTGGCACTGTATGAAGAGGTGATGGTAAGGAAGGCATTTTCTCCATTTTCTCAATTCTGTACAAACAATTTAGCAATTGTACGCTCCTGTGAGTGTTTTCTCTCTGTCCACTTACTGTGAATATTGCCCATTGTTTAAATAGGCCGGCTCTCTAGAATGAAATGCTGTGTGAAAGGTGCCCCCTGCCTCAAAATCGGTCCCGAGTGCTTGGCTACTAAAACTTGTCCACCCACAGAAAGAGCAGAAACACTGGAATTTACTTTGCTCTGAGTTTCTGGTTGAATCTTAATGAAGGACCTTGAATAGCTTTAGAGTCAACAGCCTCCTGAGAATGATGGCTCAGTCAAGTTAATGGTGGATGGTTGTGTAATGTTATTTTATTTCAGTGTTGGCCAATTAGTTAGTTAATTTGACATTTAAGACATAGTTGACTGTGTTTGGTCTCCTTCATTATGTGTAAGTTTTGAATTGGCAGACATTATTTTACTTGTCATACACTCCAGACCCACAATCCCTGGTTTAGGGGGGCAGATTTATCCATTAGGCCACTGGGTCTGAACACATGGAAATATTATCATATTTCCAAAATGCAGAACTGTCATAGTTGTCACAGAAAACGATAAGGCTACTTTTCAGTTTCATCTTTGTCTAATTTTCTGACAGTAGCAGAGTCAGTAGTAGTTTCAGTTAATATAAAAATTATCTCAATAGTCTACACTATGTATTTTCCTCATTTGACCTCATATCCTGGGAAAGCAGTAAGAAACTGTAGGTGGAATATTTTTATTCAGAAGTCGAGTTTGAGTTCCCCTGTTTTCAAGATAGAAAATGCTTAACTGGGATGTATGCAATTATTAATTTAACAATTTTGTGTTCAACCTAGACCCCAAGGACGTACTGTGCAGCCAACACAGAGGATCTGGAGACTGTCATCGACCACATCCAGAGTTCCAATGAAGCTGCTCCTATCATGGCTGCTGGCGTGTCCATGGGCGGGTAATGAAGCAACTCACTGCCAAGCTAACTGGACATTTCAGAACAGACAACGATGTGAAGAAATGTTTTAGGTGGTAAACTCAGTGGTAAATTCATCTGTGACTGAAATATATTGTAAATAACCGCAAAAGTATGAGGTGAAGAAGCTTTGGTACGACTTCAGTTCTTCATAGCAGTGTGCTATTTTACCGCATAACTCTAACCCTCCAATTTGAAGGGTTGGTCAGAAATGAAGCATCTCTCGGTCCCTCTCCTTTCCCCCCACCTGTCCTCTCCTCTCACCCCTGATTCCTCTTCAGGATGATGCTGGCCAATTATCTCGGGCGAAAGGGCCGGGAAACCTGCCTGAAAGGTGTCGTAGTCTTCTCAGCAGGCTGGGACGTATTTGAGTGCACCGCTTCGCTGGAAAAACCCCTCGACCGTTTCCTCTTCAACTCCTACCTCACCAGCTGCCTCCAAGCCTCCGTGCACAGGTCAGCCAAGGCCAGGGCTGGTTTAACATGACCGCTAGCTCACTGCTAATGCTAGGGGCTAAACATTTCATGAGCTTGAATATCTTGGGTTTGAAGTGTTTATCTTTTGTATTCTGCTTTGTACAGTTTTAGGCAACAAAACTATAATATTGTCAATATATACCAATCTGTGTATTAATATGGGTATGATATAATTGCACAGTAATGCTTTTGCAGTAGGACTTTTCAGGATTTTTCAATTCCTCTTAATCCCCACGCCCCAGACACAGACCAGTGCTCGAAAATTGTTACGACATCGATCATGTCATGAAGGTAGGGATTATTTCCACTGACTCTTGGCTGCACGTGCTAATCTCGTTAAATGAGATCGCCAGAAGTTAATCATATTACCCGGCTCCCGCAGGCAAAGACCATCCGGGAGTTCGACGAGCGGTTCACCTCCATAATGTTCGGTTACCCTACCAATGACGACTACTACCACGATGCCAGTCCTGTCCACAGGCTGAAATCTGTGCAGGTGCCAATGCTGTGTCTGAACGCTGCTGATGATGTCTTCTCTCCGTCTCATGGTGAGTCCCAGCTCCTGTACGATCCTGGTTTCACCATCAAGCTGTTATTTGTTTTCTTAAATCATGATCAATTGTGTAAATGTATAATCATTAGAGTGCATACCCCCGCCAAGGCCCCACAGCCACCTTAAAATCAATCAGGCCACACAAAATTAAAAACACTCATAGCTATCAGATCCAGTAAATATTGCTGATTCTTCATTTTCTTATCAAGATCGATTAATTATACCTTGAGAAATTTGTGTTTTTGAATGCTTTGTGTCCTTTGCAGCCATTCCAGTGGAGGCAGTGAAGCAGAATCCCAACCTGGCCCTTCTCATTACCTGTCATGGCGGCCATATTGGCTTCCTGGAGGGCCTGTGGCCTCGACAGAGCACTTACATGGACCGGGTCTTCAAGCAGTTTGCCAAGGCAGTCATCGAACAAGGCGGCCGACTCAAAGACCTCTCCTGATAAGAGAACTAATAACAGTGTTCCACTAGTTTTACTTCCTCTAGCTTTTGAATTAATTCCATCTTTGTCACACACTTTTCCTTACTGCATTCCATCCTTTATTCCCTCCATTTCCCATGCGTTCCTTCGTCCCTTTCCCTTGACCTTTTTTCCTCTGTCGCTCTTGCCTTCCGTCCCTCCATACTGCATTCCATCCATTGTTCCTTGCCTCCCCTTCTCTACTTGATCCAATTCTGCCTTTTTCCTTCCCTCCACTAACTTTCTTCTATCCTTGCCCTCTATCCCTCCGTCCCAGTCTTGCTCCACAAGCAAATAAATGATTCTTTCTTATCTGAAGGGCACATCGTCTTGAATGCAGCATTTGTGTTGCATTCAACATTCGTATATTTATTCCTTAGTTAACAAGTCATTGTATGAAATCCTACTCTGAGTGCTATGCTAATTAAAAAACAAGCATAGCTGTTCATGTCGCTGTTGAAAAGCTGAGTCTGTAGTTGCAGTAGCTAGCTAAAAAAACTGTTGCTAAAACAAGTAGTGCACATGAAAATCAAACCATCTTTATGCATGAAGCATCTTTTAGTGCGTCCATTAGTAGGGTTTTAGCCCTCAGGGATTTCCTTTATTTTCTCATGCCGCCTTCTTTCCTGTGAGCATTGTTTTGTCATACTCCTTTTCTAATTTTGAGGTCAATTTTTCACCTGTTGACATACAATAGTTTATTTTCTTTAAAAGACTAGTTTGCACATTTTTTTTTCTTGCTAAGAAATAGCTGAGGATTATATTTGTATGGCTTTTAGCTAGCAGCATTGTAGGTAGCTTGGCATAAAGATTGGAACCAGGGAAAAACAGCTAGCTTGGCTTTGTCCAGACTTAAAAAAAAAAGAAAAAACTTCCCCTCAGAACTTGTTATAAGGTTTTGTTAATGTTACCACAGCTGTTTTCCTTTACATCCGGCTTCCTTTATGCTAAAATAAGATAACTGCATGAATATAGCTGCATACACAAGATTCAGATGATCTTATTTAAAGGGACTCTTACCTTTGTTGCATTTGAGAATTACAGCACATTCAAATCATCCCGCCTTCCTCCAATGCCCCACCCCCTCGTTCCCATCCGCGGTGTTTTTTTGAAGAAACTTTATTTCCAAGCAGACTTACAATTACTGCCTCCGCGCACGCACGTGAGTTTTTGTTTACCAAAGCAATGGATTCGGTAAGTTATATACATTTACATTCACATGCCTTGATGACGCGGGCCCGAATGCGCCACAAGAAGCAGACGGAAAACCTGCATGTCCATGCAGCAAACAGACAGGTCTGTCGGCCAATAAGGTCCTTCGGTCCGAAGAATTTTATTGGTTGAAGTTTTCACTAAATATTATGAGAGTGAAATAATTGTTTGTTTTTACTCCTGGTGGGTCTGTCTTGCATTTTAGAGTGTCATTACCTTATTAATACCAATTTAACCTTATCCAAAAAAAGTGTAAAAATGCAACAAAGGTAAGAGTCCCTTTAAGCATAAAATGCCGGAATCAAAGCTTATCCAACACTGACTGTTTTTTGTTTCAAGGTTTTGTTACCGTCGGATAAAGTAAGTCTAGCTGTTTTCCTTTGCTTCCAGCCTTTCATGCAAAAACCTTGTTAGTGTTGGATAAAGTTAGCTTCACTGCTGCCCTTTGATTCCAGCATTTTATGCTCAGATAAGATGATCAGAATCTTGCACATGCTAACTTAAGCTAAGCAAATTAGCTACTGCCATACGAGCGCTATCAATCTTCTTAACTTCTTAACTTTCCTTAACCTTCTGCATGCACTTTTACTTTCACACTTTCTACCTTTACGCACACCAAATAGTTCTACAATTGTATAATACAGAGAGTAACTCATCAATGACAAGGAATGTTAAATTGCACTATATTTTAGTTAAGACTACCATGCCTCTTAATTCATTAACGCAAGGCACTTCATTTTATTCGATATATGAAATGTATCCCAAAGACTGAACAGAAACGTGTCTGAATCCTGTGACGTTTTCTGTGTGAAGATGTTGGTGGAACCGTTCTGTCAGAAAGTCTCGGATGCAGTGATGTGGATGAAGTAACGCACATAGGAAGCGGCCTTTTTGTGTTTTGGTTTTGCCAACAATGATCAAGCGGCTGGCTACCGTGGATGAGTTGGCAGCGGCGAGACGAGCAGATCGGACTGGCAGCCAGGCTTTCAGTGCTGCGCTGCATGAGAGATTCTGACTTCCTGTTCCTGTGGAATTTTTTCGGTGTCTGTCTGTTCTGCCCAGTGTCCCGGCAGTAGCATGTGTCATCATCGGCGTCATCGTGTCCTGAAACTCAACATCATGTCCTAATCTGTAGCACAAAGGACATGTTTTTTTTTTTCCTTAGGATGCTGCATTTCATTTTGTACACCACATTAAAAAAAGAATATGCAGCAATAAGATTTTGAATTGAAGAAGTGTCTCTATAAGTACTAGTATATGCACATTATCAACACAAGTGTAATATGCTGAATTTAATAAATTATTAAAGTGTGGAGTCTGGATCCATTTGTCAGCTGTCCCCTGTGCTCCTGCCTGCAATGCATTTCCTCAATGTAGTATATTGGTTTGTTTGACTGACTGTGTATTGTGGGGTTTGTTTCTATGGGGATTTACATCTAAGAACATATAAAATCCAACTTACCCGGTTTAGAGAAGCTCGCCAGTTACACGAGGAGTCCCAGCTCATCCAGGACCTCACTCTTGGTCCCTCACTTGTCCTCTGGTGGCGAGACAGATTCAACAGTCTACTACTGGAACTGTCATATAACTGCAGGACCGGCGTGTCACTACGGGGTCACACTCCTCTGCTCCTCTCACGTCACAGCACTGGGTTTTGGTCCCTTGGAATTGACTCGCTCCACGCTCACAACAGCTTAGCCGCTGATAGGATATGCATTTGCTGCTGCGGTGGTGGATGTGATCCACCAAAGGCGAACTGTAATCCCCTGGCACTCCACTTACCTTCACCCCCAACCCCCCCTCCACACCAATGAGAACACAGACAGATGAGCTTTGGTTTTAGCGAGATGGTTTATGGAAACTCCGAGAGTAATTAGAGTAGCCTGCCAGGAGGGATAAATGACTTATTCTCGGTTACCATCCATGAAAATTGATATAATGCTGCAGGAATCCCTACATTAAAGATATTGCTAATATCTCTGCTCATTTCACAATCTGAACCATTTGATTATATAGTTATAGATTAGTGGGATAAGTGTTTTATGTGCCATAATGATGTGTGATATTTTTAATCATGTCCTTAAAAGTAGTTTAATATTAAGCACTGCATAGCCTGAGGAATCCATAACTGAGAGAAATCGGTCAGAGGGAATTACCAGGAGACATTTTCTCCCCAGTCTTCAAATCATTTGCTAAAATATCGGCTAAAAGACAAATATCTATCTATGAAATCAATCTCAGAATCTGTGCACCACAACAAAACAAATGTGAGAAGCCAAAGAAAGCTAATGTGTACATATGTTAAGGTTTGTGGTCATGAAGCAGGCAATCAACCCTTTGCCCTTGGACAAATGAATCCAATGGGAAATCTGAAATCCTTAGAGACAAGACTCCTTCGATCATCCTGCACAATATCTTTGTACTTTTTCCCAAAAGAGCAATTATGAGGTGCATGAATCAGAATGGCAGCCACTTTGCCCTCTCTCCCTCATCATATCCTGCCTGCAGCTAGCTGAAAATAGCCTTGTGTTATATCACACGAGTGTCGTAGGTTGATGGAGAGCGCGCTCTAATATTACCCTGCAGGAGCTGAATCAGGGCTGCCCCTGCACCAACACTGCCCCTGCACCCCCCGCAGCCAGGCCAGAGAAGATCCCAGCATCCATCAGGGAGCTATACAGTGATAAGGGTCCTTGTGCATGGTCACAGCAGTGTTTACCGGGGCGTTGAGGAGAGGAGAGACGGCTGGTAGGAAATGAGCCTGGGATTTACTCTGCGGCTGAATAAAACACCTGGGATTGAATGCAGAGGAGAGAGTGAAAGGATTATTAATCACCGGCTGGAGACAGGGCAGCGCATGCATCTCAACAGCACTGCCGGAGTTCTGTGTTAATGCACCTGCAGCACTTCTTTACTGAGCGGATACATGGGAAGGACGCTCAAATAAAATCAACTAGAAGGGCACTCAGAGAACGCAGATGACCGCCAAGGCTGTCTGGCCACTTAATCACCATGTATTGCAAAGACATCTAGCACTCTACACTTTCCTCTATGAGAAGTTCACAGTGAAAATGTTAGGGTTTATCACGTAAGAATACAGGACACCTCCACAAACTTTCATGCAAATCGGTTGAGTATTTTTTTGTGTATTCCTGCTAACCAACAAACAAGCATAGGCCCAAGACCCTTCATTAGAATTCACTTGACCTGGTTTTGGATCTGCACTGAATTGCACACATGCAAAAATGTCAGTCCCTTAAACATGTCTGATTTTTTTCATCATCCGTTGAGTAAACATAGTTAAGAGTTAAGCCTGTGATGTAACAAATGAATATAAACAAATAAATAACTGAATAACCCTGCTGGTGTTTTCAGGGTGACCTAGGTTGTAGTTCAGTGTTAAAATGTCAAACAGAAAGCTTGTATTACAAAGAGGATTCTCTGGAAATGGATAGAAGTCGGCAATGGGGAGCTGTCTTAAAAGAAGAAAGCAAGTTGCATTGTGTGAGTTGTAGGATCTGCTACTCTTTGACCACCTCAACAAGGGACTGTGGGGGGCCTCAGGCCAAAAGGAACCTGGTGGGGCTGTAAGGCGCCTGCATTAAAAAACATAATGGGATAAATATAAAATTGGAAGTTTAAATGTGTATTATTACTGTAAGAAATGTAAAGAAAGCACAAATAAATTTAGAAGTCATTTTTATTACATTCATAAATTTCCAACTACAATCGCATGGCTCTAACGTCATATGTTCACAACCCACAACAACGATGGTAAACATGAGGTAGATCACCCGGACACCAAAGCTACTGGTGGGCTGTACACGGTCATCAAACGTATTTCAGTGAAGATTGTGAGAGCAAGTTGCATATTAAGTGTTAAATTATCAAAAAGAAGAGAAAAGATACATTCTATGGACCATCACAGGTTTTGATCAGCAGTCTCATATTTAGAGAAGCAATTCCGAGGGATTGGGAAACTTAATTTAATTGTTTTGCTCATATGAGTTATATATTTTTTTACTGCTGGCACCTTGTATAGTGCAAGTTCATATTTCCCCCCTCTGACATTCAGTAAATCTACGCATCATTCTTTGGGTCTTGTGCAAAGCCTTCACGTGGATGGTTTCTTGAGGAGGACACACCCCCTCAGTTCAAGCGAGCTCGGCATGCAATCAAAAATTACACTTCAATATGATTATCAGTCCAAAATGCTTGTCAAATAAATAAGAATCCCTCGTGGACTTCACTTTCCTTTTCAAACAAAAAATAATCCAACAACAAGAACAGGGAGGGATAGAGACATATGGTTAAGGACACATCTAGGTAGATTATTCTTGCCTTCACAACACAACATAAAATGCAGAAAGACATTTTTGACCAAAATATACTGGCAAAAGTTACACGAGACTTAAAAAAAAAAAACATCAGTAACCCTCAGCGGTTAAGGGGGTGCCACAATATATTAATAATGTAAACAAAGCTTTAAACAGTACAGTAGTCTGAAATCCAAGTCTTTCGTTCACTCTGACATCTCCTCTCCTCACAGTTCAATGGTTTCTTCATTGTCATTGATCCGAAAAATCCGAAAAAATGCGTCAAACTGAGCAGCGACGGCGTGAGACGTCACTTAAGGCATATTCTTTGGACAACCCTATGCAGAAAAATACTCTTTTCTTTTTTAAACATTCGACTTTCAAGTATGTATCTATAATTGACCTGGTCGGGTGCTTTTGACAGTGTGTTCCCTTTTCTTTGATTATACCTCCGCCGCGGACCTTATGTTTGATTGTAAACAGGATAAGAGAAACTGAACGGATTCACCGTGAAACTTGGTGAAAGGATTGTGGGGTCAGAGAAGAACCCATTATATTTTATCGCGCATTCGCATTAGGTGGTGGGATTTTTCTTTCACCTTCTTTCTTTGACATTGTAAGTATTTTTAAACATTTTCAACCTTTTCCCAGATAATAAATCAAGGATCTGGCCCATTCAAGGGAACGATATCTATGAGTGTGTGATATTTGGTGCAGCTTGATTGTGTTTAAGGGGACTGTTGGGCCTTGGCGGAGGTATGCCATTACCCTTTGTCTCGGCCTGGGAGGGGGGGGGGGGGGGGGGGGTACATGAATGACAACAGAAGGTGAAATCCCCAGCAGACAGTAGCAGGTTTTTGGCAGTGAAGAGGCTTTTTATATTGCATTTGCTGACTTTATCTGATTCTGCTTAAAATAGCTAATATTAAAGCCAGTAAATGCCTTTTAATGCAAAATATATGACATTTGGAATAAAGCTCCATGCTGCACCATCTGATTGACTCTGTTGTGGAGAGCAGACCTGCTTTGTGATTAATCCCTAAGGTAACATTACTGCCCTGCCTCCTTGAATGGACACAACTTGTATGATTCTGTTGTGAATTTATTCTATTGGATGAAATCATTTGGAAAATACCGTCACACTCACTCTGCCATATCCCTGGTCAGAGGGTTATTGGTGCCATGGACATATTTTAGAGGCAAACAAGATTAAGAGTTTGCACTTGTCTTAAATAGATTTTCTGTTTGCATAACACTGGTTGGACGCTAGAATCTGATACTCGAGATGATACAAATCCAAAGCAGGCCAACCTGTGTTTGGGCAGATTTTTCAATATGAGATGATCTCAGTGGAGTTTGAGAGGCAGAGCAGGTGAGAAGGGACAAGGACAAGGTGCAGTGGAGGATTTCTTTGGTGCCAGCATACATACGTTAATGCCAAAAATACACTGTGAACAAGGAGAAAAAGCTTCAACCCCTTTTTTAGCAACCACCCTTGGATCTGCCTTAAAAACCCTGAGATAAACACTTTATGTGCTGGATGGGACGCACTGTAGTCACAGTCTGTGAACACATATAATCTTCAAATAGTCACATTATCCATCGAACAGCGTCCATTTCTGCCAAATACAACAACGAAAAACAAATCAAGTTCAGTTTCAGCTGTGGGGTTTTTCCCGCCCGCAGCAAAGTCAGTGAAACGCAAGCTCAAGTAGAGACAAGTTCAGCTACAAGCAAGAGTTCAAAACATGTACCGGCTCCTCTCCAGAGCCAGGCATAGTGCACTGTGGTAGCACAGATGAAGAAAAGCCACATCAGGCCGCTAATGTGTCCACAACCTCAGGTCTCGTGCTCCAGCAAATCCTCCAATCGGACTGCTGGTTGGGAATCAAATCTACCCTTGTCTCTGATTGTGCTTCTGCAGAGGAGAGGCAGACCCGAGCTTGTTCACAGGCTCAAACGTGGCGGCCGGTCAGGAAGTAGAGCGGCCGGTCCTCGCTGCAGTTGGCGGTCTGAAACTCGTCGCGCAGCCGGAACTGCCACTCGTCCTCCAGCTCGAGCCGGACGATGGTCTGACGCAGGGAATTCCGGTCCTGACAGATCACACAGAGGGTGGCACCTGTGGACGTAAACCAGGGTCAGAAACGTCCGATAGTAGAACATGCAGATCAAACTAGAATGCTAGCTGCTTGCTAAACCCACCAGAGGCCAACTCAATACCAACAGACTGCAGATGCACTGGTGTGAACGAAGGGCTCACCTTTGAGGAAGCGGAATTTCCTGAGAAGTCCCGAGACGACGAAGGAGTCACAGAGGTAAAGCAGAAGGCCACTGAACACCAGGCCCTGATGGTTCAGGTTGGTGGAGTGTGGTCGAGAGTTGAAGTAGCACACGGAAATCTGCGACAAAAGATGACACAAAAGCAACTGATAAATAAAAGAAACTTGAAATGAATCCATTTATTAGGTCAGAATTAATGAAATAATCTTCATGAAACCCTAACAATGAGCTTTTAGGTGAATCCTTATGAGGTAATTTAAAGGTTTGTGTGGTTTGCAACTGGGCCTCATGATTTATTCCCATTACAGGAGAAACAAAAGAAATGTGCATAGGTGTGCAGAGTGTGAACACGTCATCTGTTCTAATGTAGAGTACAAATGTGCATCGTCTGCATTCCCTGTTTGCACATGTGCTTGGATGCAGGTCACAATGTCCTTTAGCAGAACAGATGGTGAAATCATACTAAATGCTTCTGGGTGTTAAGAGAATTCTTCAGGCCTGTGAGATCATTTCGAAACAAACTCTGCAGCTTTAGTGTTAACCCCAGAAACAGTTTGTTCAAATCAAATTCAGCATGTGTTCTGGCTGTTTAGACCTCCTGCAGGTTTAAGTTGAAGGGGAGATGCTAACAGTCTTTTCTCTTCCTTTCAAACCGCAACCTCCTGTGAGCTCTTACCTCCGGGCTGATGTTGAGGTAGCTGTCGATGGACAGAACTGGGTTGTTTCTGTTTTGAACAGCCTTTGGAAACAGTCTGTGGCTGCAGCTCTGCAGGAACCTTTCCAGCAGGAACTGGGCCGGGGCGTCTAGAAGAGTCTGCTCGCTGTCTGGGGCGCAAACGTACTGGGACGGGCTGATTGGGGTTAGGTTCTCTATTTCCTGGAGAGAGGGAGAAAGTAGTTCAGTGATCGGATCGTCGTTTCATTTTGTCAGAAGACACAATAAAACCTGAGAAATGTTGCATCACGTACCATGAGTTTAGGTTTGACCAGGAAGTCTTTGTTCCCGCCAGTTGGAATGTGTTTCTTCATCAGGCTGAAGTAGTTGAAGCGGCACAGCAGCAGCCCACTGCTGTTCACCCTCAGATTAAAGTCCACCTCCTCACAGCCACAGCTGCATGAAAAACAGCAACAACCAAAAACATCAAGACACCGCACACATCGGTGGAGGCGCAGCCAGGTGAGACTCTCTGGTGCTAACTTACCGATTGAGGTCATACTGGACGTTCTGCGTCAGGTCCACGTTGAGCAGGACAAAGTCGTGGAGATGACAGCGACTGAAGGGTTGGCTGGGAGACCGGCGAGCCAGGCTGCTGCTCCACTTGCGAGTGCCGCACATGGCGTACAGGGAGATCTTCGGCGTGCCCTCCATGTGCTGCAGCACCGTCTTCAGAGACACGTTGATGAGGGTGGAGCTTCCATCTGATGACTCACTAGGGTAGAGAGAGGGTACACAAACTTCAGAATGTAGTGTATGATAGAACCGTTTAATCTGCCAGTTTTGGGGTCTCTAGCGTGTCCCCATGACTTTGTCCTTTAACCTTCGTCCACCAAAATCAGTTCATCCTTGAGTCCAATTAAACGTTTGTGCTAAATTTGAAGAAATTCCCTCATTGTTGTGAAATCATGTTCGAAACAATGGGGCGGACGGAAACGGAGGCACACAAATCTGGGTTTATCCATATATTAAAATCCCAAACAATCCGTACCTGCAGTCCGCTGACTGGTGGACGTTCCACAGCACGCAGGAATCGTCCATCATGACGATGAACGGCCACACATCTTGCCTCTTGACCCCTTGCTCCTCTAGTCGGTTTCTCTCCAGCTCCAGGTTGTGGTATGACAGCTCTTTGATCATGAAGCGAGCAGCACCTGAAAACAGACGGGATCTCATGCATCAGCATCTCAACAGCACTTTCTCGACCGGAGGCAAATAAACTGTGCAAAAAACAAATATAAAAGCCGAATTCTGACATTTTATGAGTTTACAGGTGAACTCTTTCAGTTGATGCAGGTCAGGGCTGTGCAGAAATGGATCTATTCTACCAACATATATTTCATGCGGCCACGTTGACACTAAGGGACAACACAAAGAACAAGGGTCCATGAACCCGCTGAACCCTTTGCTGTCAATCATAGAGCAGTTTAATGGCCCTCTTGTCAGACAGCCCATAGACCTGATTGGCTGATTCACAAATCAGACTATTGCTCTGCCACATGTTTTCATGTGTGATGCCTCTCTCCAGTTGGTTAGAAGACAAATGGACTTTTCACCTACTAACTGTAAAACGAGACTGACAGTAATAAATTAATCACCATGAATGACTGTAATAAACTACCTCATTATCAGCAGGGAGATAAGTTGCATGGTGATGTAGACTTTAAGGAAGAGAGAGGAGTTTTTGACCACTAGTAGCGCTGTTGAGCAATGTCTTTGTAATGCGAGAACAACCAAATTTAGGTGGGAAAATTGACAATATTCATAAATTTTTATGAGAAGTTTTAAAACTATTTAAAAAATGTAGAAAGTAAAATTTGAAATTAAACATTTTACTTTATTCAAGTTGATGACTTACTACTGTACTATAGGATCTGTCTAATAATGGTTTACACTTGTCCTTAACCTTCCTGCACATTGTTAGGATTTCTCAGTAAGTTTCTCACCAACTCCAGCGTTGTTGAACATGGCCGGCAGGACGAGCAGGATGTGGTTGGGCCAGTACTTCCTGTAGTGCGGCATCTCGCACTGCTTCACCACCAGGATGTGCACGTGAGCGGCGCCCTCCATGGCGTGAAAGATGTTGAGCAGGCCGTGCTCTTGGTTTCCAGTGGTCGGCGTGAAGATCGGACTCTTCAACAGATCAGGATTCTACGCACGGAAAATTTTTTGAGAGGAACTCAAACATCAGCATGAAGAGAAAACACAGGCCCACCCTCTCTCTTTGGATGTTGGTATTTACAGTGGGCTCATACACAGGAGGGGGGGGTGAACTGACCTTGCTGGAGACCAGAGGCAGGCACATGCTCTCCAGGTGGCTACCCTGCTGACTGAAGACAAAATGCTGCTCCTTGGCTTTGGGAATGACGAACTGGAGCTGGACCTCCTCCCCCAGCATGGAGGAGCAGAAGGTGAAGGCATGAAAGGTGCACTCCGACAGCTACAACACACACACACACACACACACAAACACACACACAAACATATGCATTATTAACACAGAGCGATTACCATCAGAGCCCAGAAGAGTAACAGGCTTTCAATTGTCAAAGCATTTTGACAGGTCTGGATATATTGTATAAGCAGTTGAGTGCCTCCGATGTTTGGTCTGCACTCACCTGCATGGCGGGGCCTGCTTCACAGTAGTGGTGACACTGTTCGCAGTGGTGAAAGGCATTGTGGGCCGCGAACCTGCTCAGACGTATGGACTTGGTCTCTCGCTTGGCTGGTGCTTGGCTCTCGCCTTCCTGATTAAAATCTGCAGACGCACATATAAACAACCCAACATGCATCGTCAGTATTTATATCTGCACTGGTAGATTGTAAAGTTGATTTGAGCGAGTGCTGTTGAGTGTTTGCTTATTTCTGTTGACCTTGTAAGACCTTTGGCATCTTAGGAGAGAAAACCGGGCTGGCCTCCTTGAACTTCGGGTCCCGGGGGTAAGGGTCAAAGGGCAGCTTTCGAACGTCCTCAATGTCGGGCCACTGGGTGTTTCCTGGAGTCATGACCTCTGAGGTTTCTGAACATGAGAAGAACGTGAACGGATGACAATTAAAACTAAATTAGAACTTTTGAAAAGACTGATTTCTCATTATCTGCTATCACAATGATCCTTACCCTCCTCTTCGTCCTCTTCCTCATCATACACATCAACCTCCAACAGTCTGATGAGCATTCGAAACAGGATACGGAGAAACTGCAGGTAGGCTCCGGTTTTACCCACCTGGCCAAGGACAAAAGAATAAGTATGAATTGCCTTTATACACACATCCAGAGTTTGTCTGTTAATTGTCTAGTAATTAGATTAATTCACACTGTGATTCAATCTGTCACATGATTCAGGGGAAGTAGAACTTTACCTGAGGGGGTCCACTGAGTAACAAACGTCGTGGATGCGGCACAGTCGGAGATTCATGATCAGCGTGATGCTGCCTGGTGATGGTCCACTGGCGGTAGTACGTGCTCTGCTCTGCCCCCTGCAGGTTCTGGGTGATAAGGGGCCTCAGTGGGCTGCTCCACGCCACATCAGCGTGAGGCAGCAGGGAGTAGGAGCTCAGCTGACTCCCCGACTCGCCGGCCAGCAGGTTGTACGCCGCCCGGGACATGATGACGGTCCGCGGTGACACCCGGGTGGGCTTGGGTTCTCGGCTGCACTGCGTGGATTGGCTGGGCCTCTGGGTGGAGGAGGACGATGGGGAGGGGGAGGAAGAAGAGGAGCTGGAGCAAAGGGACGGAGACGCCTTGGATGCTTTGGTGGGGTTCGTGGAAAACTGGCTTCCCAGGGAATCGCACTCCTGCTTGAACCCTTGTGTCATGGTGCCGATGTCTGTGATAGCAGGACCTTCAGGCAGGCAGGTGGAGGGTTTCTGGAACGAGTCCGCGACATCGGATGAACTGACTCCGTTCTCTGCCAAAGAACCTGAGTGAAGACATGGAGAGAATAAGGAGTGAGACATTGTAAAAAGTGAAATGCTAATATTCAGTCTCTCGTGAGGTTAGAGACTCACTTGAAGTTCTGGTCGCCGCGCTGCCGTTGCTCTGAGGTCTTTCCAGCTCATCGCCGTCGTTCAGGCTGGGGGAGGCCTTTTCTCCGTCGGACTCCCGGGGGGCTTTGACCTTCTTGGGCTCCTTGACCACGCCCATGGACACATGAGTGCAGGCCAGACCCACCTCCTGCTCCAGGGCCGTACGGGTCAGGTAGCTGGAGTCTATCAGGCGAAGGTCACTGTATTTCAGAGACCTGGGAGAGCATGGAGAAGAAGAGTGTAAATCTTGTGTCCATGTTTGATGAGCTGTGGGGTTATTGTGAAGTGTGACTCTACCTGGGGAACGTCTCTCCTAGAGGGTCTTTGCCTGTGAGGATGACGATGCAGGGCAGCCCTTCCAGATCCTCGTAGGTGTGAGGAACCCAGTCCTCATTCTCACAGCCTCGCCACGCCTGCAGCAAAAGACAAAGATAGTGCAGTGTTTAGTTTAGATTCAACTTTATCATCATTGCACAAAGTACAACAAAATGCTGTTTAAATACCTTTTAATGGCATGGGTGGGGATTGAACCCATGTTCTTTGATTTACAAGGACATTGCCTTATCACTTACCACCATGTTAGTTTAGAAGCCAGTCATTTAAAACTTATTCCAAAATAAGTGAGATAACTCATGTTACTAAAATCCTCATTCTGGTGTATTGGTGAAGGAAAGAATAAAGTCTAAACATATATCTGCAGGGTTTCAATGGATCGTGGTGGTTAAAAATAAGGTTGGATATTGAATAAATCCAAAAGAAATAATTTCAAAGTAAAATGTCAATTCCCTGATAATTACTTAAGACTTCTATTTAAAGCCTCATTTCTTTAAAATCCTGAAATCTAGAGAGTTTTCCACATGGGTCTGATTTCCTAAATATGATCTTGCTCGAATAAGCCAGAATCCCTTTGTTTGAATATTTAATATAAAACACAGTTAAAACCAACTTCAGTAGCTTTCTCACCCTGAGACGACTGGTGAAGTTCCGGTGCAGGATGAGTTCGGAGGCCGGACTCCCCAGCAGCACGGCGAAGCACAGCTGGAGCCCCAGTTTATCCCTCACGTCCTCCAGTCGTTCCCGGGCCAGCATGGCCAGCTGCAGCGAGGGGACGCGGACCAGCAGCATGTGGCCCCGCCCCTGGGAGCCCTCCCTGCTCGGGGCGTTGATCAGGTCCTCCACCATGGCCAGAGTCTCCGGGGTGATGTGGTCTCTCAGGGACGGGGAGGAGGTCAGAGCCATCATGGCCTCGGTGTACTGCTGAATCAGCAGGTAGCTGCGGATCACCATGCTGTGGAGGTGCGGATGTCTGGGACAACAAATGGGATTGTTTTGTTTTATTTTAGAGCTTTTCAGGTGTTTATGTTGTTTCTCATAATCAATAATACAATTCAGATATGTTTAAGTTTCTGAAAATGAGGCACTTGACAACAGAGAAGCTGTGCAAAGGTTTTTTGTAGCTGTGTGAAAGCTTTGCTGCTGGATGACGACAGCTTCTCTGCACTGTTGACCTCACACTGACCTTTCCAGCAGAGTGTGGACCATCTTCTCAAATGCATCATCACAGCGCAGAATGGGACTGGCCACGCCCCACTGCAGGGAGCTGCTGTAGTCCCTCAGGCCGAAGTAGACCAGCTCGTGGGCGGACTGCTCTCCCTGCTGGAGGAAGAGTGAACATGGCTGAGTGTTCGAGGTAGAATGCATCCAGGAAGGACGTGGCCTAAAGTGCTCATAGTTTAAACTTCTTCATTTAAATGTTGTCAATGCAAGTTGTCATAAAAATCACTGGTTACAAACCTAATCTGCTTGTGAACAGTTAAAATGTCAACGGTAATGTTCATGTGTTAGGAGCAGGTCAGAAGTAAAATTACGTATTTTTATGTTATTTATCATAAAACTGAAGGGATACAATTTTCCAATTATTCACAAAAGAAAAAAGAAACAAACCAAATTCTGTGCAGATTTATTTTCTGCTTTATTTACCATTTAATTACTATTAATTGTGTGAAACAGTGGGATTCATGGATTCATTCTTATATAATAACATGTTTTGTTGCTGTGAAACCAGAATGTACATGTATGTAAATAATGTTTCATAATGGACATTGTTGATGACAATATTATGTGTTGAATGTAAACGTAATAATATGTTTGATTTTACTTTTTATAAATTGTATTCGTATTATTATTCTTATTATAGTACTATATCAAATGTTCAATTAATTGAAGCCATCACTTATATGGTTTTAAAGACTCTATGGCTCCATGTGGTTGTAACGTGACAGATGTATTATCAGCATAACATCTCTCATTTATTATCTGATGTCATATCTCCTCCTATTGATGTAAGTGCATTTTCTTCCACCAGGTGGAGCAGCTACACCACTTCAGTTACGAATGAGGCTCTGCTAGATATGATGAAGTTATGATTTGAGGACATTTACAATAACAATATGCCAAAAACTGCTTTTATAACTTTAATGAATCAACAAAACGTTTTACAGTTGTTAGACTTGTCAGTCATATTTCTAATTCCACTGAAAACCTTTAACTTCATAATTCAGGAGGTTTCTTCTGTGTAAAGTGAAAACGCTCACCAGAGTTCTGCTGGCCGGCCAGTGCACCTCGTTGTGGAGGCTGATGCGGGACTGACGCGTCTGCTGCGTGTGTGGGAAGCAGCTGACCTGCAGGACCAGCAGGTTCATGGCATCCAGGACTTCCTGGCAGTTCACCACCCGGTCAGCCAGACCCTGCAGCTCGCCGTGGCACACGGACCCAGACAGAGCGCTGCAGAGAGAGAGAGAAAGGGGGTGAATTGTTGGATATTTGAGGCTCCTGCTCAAAATGTACCATTTTAACAAAATGTTTGCTTTTTTGGTTCATTCTTGAGGGAAATGCTTTTGAAAACAGGAAGTGATCTATTTTATGCTTCTGGCAGAAAAGAACAGCAATTTGCTCGTAATAAACCGAAGATCTTGGCAGCAGCAGCAACAGCTTCAATCTTTGAACAGAGAAACAAAAGCTCATGGGTCTCAAATGAGGTGGCCTGCATTTCTCCAGAATTCAAGGTTAAAGATTTCCTGTGTTTGTTTTCACTTGCTTGCAGCTGTTCTCCTCTCTCCACTATGAACAGAACAAGGTTCATGTTCGCAGCCACAACAGCTCATATTCTCACACAGTCGCAGATTATCAACGGAGCAAAACAAGGTCGGTCTGGGGTCGGCGTACCTCGTGAGGTCGACGTGCGAGTTGTCGTGAATGAGGACAAACAGCGTGTAGGGGTTCTGTTTGACTTTCCTCATGAAGGCCTCCATCTTGGCGTGAACGTCATTGTCCAGACGCACCACGTACTTGTCCGACTTCTGAAAGGCCGAGGAGGTGTCCTCCACTCCCAGGTCCACAAGCACCCCTGAGGAAACACACACAAAGAACCACAAATGACGACACAACTTTTTTTAACATAAAAGTGCACTCACAACCTCATGAGACAACACTGGAATTGAAAGTTCTTAACACGGACCTGATTGTCGGATGCGCTGTGCTGTCTGGTGCACCAGAATGTGAGAGGGCGGGACCAAAACCAGGAAGTCCACTTTACAGAAGCGACCCAGGTCCAGGTTCTGGGTCCCAGAGTCCGCGATGGAGCAGACCTGAGAGAGGAGGCTGCGAGCCACACTCAGCTGGGTCGGGTAGATCTGGAACACCTTACCCAGGAGGTCTGCTGCTGGGAAACACAGAGGAAACGTTAACAGAATCAGAAACAGGTGTCGATCAAATGTGACAAAACAAGAGTGATACAGATATTTAACATGAGGAGAATATTTATCTCAATGATGAAAACCAGTATAGTTTGTACCAGACTTTTTAGTTTAGTCCAAATCATAATAACAGGAGTTAAAGGTGCTTTGGAGCAAGATGTTTACATAGTGTTTGGTCTTTACCTCATCATTTAGTTTCCTCTATTGCACGGAGGACATATTTGCAGAATAAACCATAACTATGGACTGAGAGATATAACCAATGTCCAATATGAACAGATTGTTTTGGAGTCCCTGGCTTCCGGGCTGATTATTTGAGTTTACCTCTGTCTGAGGGCGGTGACATGCTGGCAGCCTCCTGCGAGTGGATGTGGTCAGTGACATCTCCCTGAAAGGGCTGGATGACCTGTCCCTTCCGTCGCCGCTGGTATCGCACCAGCTGCTTGTCCAGATTGTCCCCTGAAAACAACCCGTCACCATGGTTACACATGACAAGGATGCAAGTTACGGACGCAACCAGATATTCCCTTCTTCGTATTCATTGGACATTCACACACATTGGTTCTAGTTTATCTCTTTTTGTTAAAATATCTACAGTTTTAAAGGTTTGTCATGACAACCGACTGTTTCACAAGGTTTCACTGTATAAAATAAAAACGCACAATGAGGTCTGTTATGTGCAGAACTCACCTAATGATGTGGTTTTGAAGTGAGAAGCCAGGACGCTGACTTTCCCTGTGATGAGCTCGTAGCTGATTTCCTTCAGGAACTCGTTAGTCGTCAGCATTCCTTCAGCTAAGGCCCGAGCTTGGTACTTTCCTGCGATCAACACATTAGATTAAGTTATTGAAAATGTAAAAGAACATTGAAGAACTTAGTCGGGATGATCAGGAAGGAGCAGCAGAACTCACCCAAAACGAGCACACAGAACTCGCTGCAGCTCATTTTGGAGGCACAGATGATGACCACATAGGTGGGCAGGCACTGCAGGGGGTGGGGACCCTCGCTGAGGGTGCGCAGGGACTCGGAGATGCCTTCTCCCAGAGAGTTGTGGGTGACCACGACTTGGACGCTCCCCCCGGAGACGCTGGCCTCCAGCCGGGCCAACCAGGGCAGCTGGGACAGGGAGATGGCCGGACCCCCCGGACAGCACAGCATGGCCTTCAGGACGATCTGCTCCAGCTCCTCCCGCAGAGGAATCTGATTGGAGCCTGAGCGGGAAAATTTGGAATATGAAATCTCACATCGCTGACACACATCAGCTGACCTCCATCGAGATGTAGAAAAGGTCATAAATGATCGAAGTTAGATGTTTGTTTTTGCATGGGTGTTTAGTTGTTTAAACAAGACATGAGCACCTCAAGGTTGTCGACCCCCCCGCTCAGCTCACATGCAACCCGAGGGGTAAAAACACAAAGAGGAAGGATAGATAGAGGTGTGAGCTTTAGTGTTTGCTGCTTACTTAGTCGTGCAAGGTACTGCAAAGTGAGCAGGATCATGGTCTCCACACTGAGCAGCTGATTCCTGTTCAGGCCCAAAGTCTCCAGGGTTTTCTCTGTCAGCTGGCTGCTCTTGTAGCAGCTGACCAGCAGGGGGCTCACCACTATATCCCCAACATTCCCATAGAAGTAAGGTAAAGTGCCATGTCCTGAAAAAGAGAGGAAGCCTTCATTAGACAAAACTGAAACACACAGAGGCAATAAATAAACTATATCAACCAATGATAATAATATGTTTACCGTTAATACATTTAACACACATTTTTAACTAGTTATAATATAAAGTCGATTTTTAGAAAGTCTACATTTTGGAGTCAAAATATGAGGAACATCACAATCTAATCAAAGTAAAGTGTGACACCCGAATATGGTCTGAAAAAAAAGATAAACTTTTTAATCCTGTATGAGTGTGATGTGACGCTACAAAGTAAATAATGGGATAAAGTGCAGGGATGAGCCTAGAGTTAAAAAAAAAACGTTTCATACCTACATGAATACACTGTCTGACCTCTAAAAATGGCCGATTATCATCAGGAGGACAACTGAATTCTTATTTTACTTTGTCCTACTCTGGGTTGAAACAGAATTTGATTCTGTTTTCCTGACACTTAAGAATGAGGTTGTGGTGCTGCAGGACAGATCTCTGAATAAAGAATCGTACCAATGAGGATGACAGGGCGAACACCCGAAGAGTTGAGCAGGTTGTCGGGGACGATGACCGTCTCTCCGACTGTGACAGGTTGGGGCTGAATGACCGGAGCCACCGGCGGCTGAGCAGAGGAAACTCCTAACACAGCACCTGCATGGAAATTAAGAAACAACATGTTAATATCAGGATAAGAACAGCTAATCTGTTAAATGATACGCATTTTCATATAAACCCTGCATTAATAGTTGTGGCTGCTCTGCTAATGTGCTAATCTAATTTATTTGGAATAGTGCTGGTTTATATAGAACCGCAATTACATGAAATCTTCTTCAATCCTGCAATTTTAAAAAACCATTTCTGCTACAAAACTCTCCATCTGTATCTCCATGGAGATGTTCGGTGAATCATCCCTAACAACCAGAGAAAAGCAGGTCTGTGCGTAGTCTGTCCCCAAACCAGAGGAGGCAGAACAACACAGGCTCTGCTCCAAAAGGCACAGGAACACACACAAACACACACACACACACACACACACACACACATACACATTGCAAGCACATACGCACACAGAGGGAAATTAACTAAAAAGGAAACATGTGACATATTAAGGGCAATTTAAAATCCGGCTCCCATTGACTCATGTCGAATACATTACAGCTCAGAGACCCGTGGTGACGAGGTTGGGGATCTGACCTGGGGAGAAAACGTTCGGTCGGATGGCTGGAACAGGGACGGCTGTTGACGGGACAGGAACTAACGTGGTGGGATGCCAGCTCCGGTGGCGTTTTTTTGGCGGACCCGAGTTCATGACAGAAGATACTGAGGATCACAAACAGACACAGAGAACTACGTTAGAATGGGAAATGGAGCAAAATGACAGTTTTGACAGTTATTCTAGTTTTGCCAGAGAAGAGAGAAAGGCTTACGTGGAATGTCTGCTATGTTGGCAGAGCGATAGCCCTGGACCTGAGGCCCTAAGGACACCTGGGATGGGCTCAGTAAGGGAGGACGTCCATCCACACCCAGACCGTTAGTCGGCCCGGTCACCCTCAGAGCTGTGGGTACTGGACACACACACACATGCCATATTAACACACTAGACACAGATAGAACATATACTGAACCCTTGGATTGTATGTAAAGATGGACGACATGGAATCTCTCCACAAGTGAAGCCAAAACCTCAAGTTAAGTTTGGTTTGAATTGATTATTTGATGTTATAAAACGGGGGTGAAACATCCTGAATGACGGATGAAGCTGACTCAAAAAAAACAACCTTGGAAAATAAAATTTAGATCTTGACCTGATGAGGGCGCTAGAGGAAATTGTATTTAAACACAGTCGTAATAAAGATTGAATCCTGTGATGACAATAAATAAAGAAAATGTAAAATAAAACTAACCCTATCCCTAACCCTAACCCTAATCCAGTTGATGTTGATCAGTCAATGTGAAGGAAAAACTGACAAACTGACAAACTGACAGACCATCATTGCTAATGGCTAATCTGAAATATTTATGTCTAATATTTTACTCAATACATTAATTTAAATTATACTCCCAGCTGCAACACAGAGAGAACAATACATAAATGTGTCAGCACTGACAGCAGCGTATTGATTTCCTGTATATGATCGTCTATCCACAGTGACCCCACTGGACTTTTTCCAATCTCATATTCACTGTGTATGCAATTCACTAAAGCATTGATCCGTATGTGTCGTCTTTGCTTGTCAATATCACAACCTTGTAAAGGGACTAATGGATAGCAAGGCCTTAAAAAGTCATTACAGCATTCCTTCTTTCAGTATTGATTGGTGTGTATAAGTGACACACACACACAAACACAGTCGCGTGTTTGTGTGTCCATGTTGTGTGTGTGTGTGTGAGTCTTAACAGGACGTAGCAGAGCTTAATCTGTGCTCCACGGTCAGCCGCAGATCCATCTGCCTTGTGCTGAACCACGTAGAAAACAACCTGTAGCTAAGCAACCTCTTTCAGTGTAAGGGCAAGGCCAGTGAAGTGTCACTCAAGCAAAGGCAAAGGCTCATCAGCATCTAAATCTGGACAAATGTTGCTTTCGAAGCTCGGATGCAACTGGGAATGTAGGAGTGTGACTAGAATGTGTACTTTGATTTTCATATGATGGATTAAAATGCAGAATTCAATTTAATTGGCAATAATATGCACTGATGAAACCATGGAAAAGCTACTGCCGTGCTGAAAAAAGAGCTTCACCTATTGGGAGAGTCTTGATTCCAGGTGTGGAGGCCAGAGGTTTGAGGAAGCTGGAGTCTCTGCTGAGGTCCTGACCCCCGAAAAACACAGAGGAGGCCTGCGTCGTCCTGGTGGGTGGGGAATCTAGAAATGAAAACAGACGTGTAACAGTGTAAAAACACATATAACACTTAAAAACACTCTGACTGTCGGTGGCGTTGTGTTTCTTTGCACCAGACCGGTGTCAAACTGTATGGATTGCTTCAAACTAAAGCCCTAACATCCACCATTCCTCTGACGGGTCAATTTGGACCAATCGTTCACCTTTGGACTTCATGCTGCTTGTATCAAACTCATGTCAAATGAACACACGCTCTTCAGACTCCAGGTCGTTTGCACAGTACAAACAGGCCACTGCTTTTCATTAATGATTCCAGGATAATTTGGCACGGAGGTTGCGAGGCTGCATGCTACAGTGCACCGCCTCTCTCCTCCTGGGCGAGTTTCAGTGACCTCATGTGGGAGCAGGATGTACCTGAAGGTCGCAGTCAGGAGATTCCAGGAAAAACGAGAATCCCAACCAACGAGCCCCGCGGCTCAGCGGCCTAAACACACTAATGTGTGCGATCTGTGCTGACAGGCTGCTTCCAGGTTCAGAACAAATCAATACCAGAAGCCCAGGAGCCCTTTTTCAATCAAAGAGGGAAAGAGGCCCTGCTGTTGTGACAAGTCAGGGAGGAACCTCTACTTGAAGAGAGGCAGAATATTCCTCCTGGTCGTATTATTCAGCCTTAAATTCATCACATTGCTGTTTAAGATTCACCCTCTTACAACAGGGTTGTGACATGTCTTTTCTGTACAGAATCGTGCAACTGAAATGTATTAAATTGTCTTTTTAGTCTGAAATTGCAACAGAAAGCCGATGGTGCTAATGCCAGATTCTGATAATAACAATATGAACAGTATGAACATAAACTGCAAATCTTATTTTGCATTGAGATAAGATATTTTTGTCAAAACAAGAGTGATACAGATATTTAAAATGGGGAGAATAATTATCTCAATGACAAAAGGCAGTATAGTTTGTAGAGGTGCTTTGGAGCAAGGTGTTAACTTAGTGTTTGGTCTTTACCTCATAATTCAGTTTCCTCTATTGCACATAGGACATATTTGCAGAATAAACCATAACTATGGACTGAGAGATATAACCGATGTCCAATAGACATTAAGAATAATGTATCAAACCATAATTCAAAGCAAGTGGAATGAAACCAAGCAAAAACCCGGTTTGACACAACCTGAGTCGTGAACATCTTTCTTCACATGTCAGACTGTGCTCACCTTTCAGGGCTCAGGCGCCACAACACGTCTCTATGGCAACAACATAAACCTGTCAGCTATACCAACGGACACAACGACTACTTTTTGGTTGAATATATATTACGGATTGTCATTTTAGGGAGAATACAGGCAAAATCTTTTAATTTAAATTTAAATTAGCGTCGGAAATTTGTTTGAGCTTGAATCATGTGCATCTGTGTTGTTGTTGTTGTTGTTGTTGTACTGTCTCACCTGAAAGGGAAAAGGGAGACAAGCTGTGTCCGCTGGTGCCTCCACTTTCTTTACTGCTGAGTGAGGAGGACGAGCTGGGTTTGGAGGTGGACGCGTTGCTGGACAACTGGCGGGTTTTACAGTCTGAGAGAAACAACAACAACAAGCGTGAGTCACTGTGTTCACAAGCTCATCGTCAGAGAATAAATCAGCCTCACACAGATTTGAAAAATTATGGTTTTTTCTACCTTTCCAGCAGATGAGGGGTCCTTTGCACAGAGCACCCTGAGAATTCTTCACCAGGTAGTTCTTTAAGTGCTTCTGCTTCTTGGGCTGGGTGGACAACTTCAGGTTGATGTGGTTGGAAAACTCAGTGAAGTATCTGAAGCCCCTTTCACCGCAGCCCACACAGTTCCCTGAAAAACCTGGAGGTCACATAACAAGATGATTGCATTAGTTTAGAAGGAGTTATTTTACCAATCCAGTGATTGACCGAATTCATTCTACCAGGAACTTAAAAAAAAACGATCTGATCTCAGACCTCGGGGGGGAACACACTGACCTAAAAGTGCATTTTTCCCATTGTCGTCAGGCAAAAAGCGGCGGTCCACGGCACAGACCAGTATGTGCTCGGGGACACTGGGGGACTTGGCGCCCACCAGCTCGAAGCCTGCTGGGACCTCGATGGGCTCTGTTGCTATGGAGTCCAGGCGGAGGTCTTTGCCTGCCTGACAGAACCCTGAGAGGAGGAGGAGGAGGAAGCAGATGAGGGATTTGAAGAAAAAAACGGGGCCGAGCTTTCAGTTTATCTATTAATCAGTAAAAATATGACATGTTCTGTAAGGATTTGAGTCCTTTTCTGTGATTGATTTATATTTGAGAGTCAGGATTAAGGCGTGCAGGTTGGGGGGGTGGTTACCGTCCAGTGTGCAGCAGCCGTCGGGTGCAGGCACCTGCAGGTAGGGGAGGGGGGGGCTGCTGCTGTCTGAGTCGTCTTCTTCCTCCAGCTCCTCCAGATCGTTGGACGAGTGGCCGTTCATGAGGTCTTGACCCGGGGGCTCCCCGGCATGGAGGTCGACTTTGGGCTTAATGTCTGAAGTAGATTTTAAATCACGTTAGAGCCTGATCCCAACAATGGGCAACAATGTATTTGACAGATTTGAAATCATTTTCAATTATATGTATTATGAAATAAAGACCTATAAAGTCATGACCAGGGCTGTGACTTGATATTTCAATATTGATAATGTATCAGCAGAGATGACTGACATAGTAAACATAAGGCAATTTAATTGAAGCTGAATAATTCAGGAAATTTTATCATTTAATTGTACTGCAGCTGTTCAGACACAGAAACAGAAAACATTTAGAAGGTTTGAGTGAACCTGAATGTAATTGGATTTGAAGCACTGGCCTACTTGGCCCTCACTGTGAGGCTCCTCCTACCTTCCATGTTTCCAGGATACGGCTCCGGCTCCAGGTAGAGCTGTGTGAAGATGGGCTGTGGATCTCCGCTGCTCGAGCGCAGTGAAGCCTCAATCGAGTTGTGGAGAACCTCTTCAAATCGAGCAGACTTCAGCTGCCCGGCATATGAATTCCCCATTATCTGTGGAGAAGAGATGCACTGTCACGATGCTGTTTCGTCTCTCTTCACTGATTAGATCCTCGGATAGGAGAGGCTTTACACAGAGCGAGACAGCAACAGGTGTCTCAAGCAAATGATCTGTTCACATGAGAGAGACCTGACATAATAATCCTGTTTTATACTTTGTGAAAAGGGACAAGGATCACGGTGAGGAGAGGTTTTACTCTGGGAATGGATTTGCTAAAAAAATGCAAATCTGTCCAAAGTTTACCAGAACCATGACGATACATAAGTTAACAAACAGAATCAGCTGATATGAGCCTTTCTTTCTTTTCTTTTATTCTTTAATTTACAGAATAAACCATGCAGAACAATAAAGGTGTACATTTCTGTTTTGGAAATGTTTTTAAATCGATAACAGGATCAACCCCCAAACATCTGATCTGTCGGTTTCTACTTGCAGTGTCTAATAAGCAAAATTGTTGTACTTACCATTATACTTATACTTACACTCATACTCATACTCATACTTGTACTTATAGTTAAAGTAAGTGCACATGTATGCAGAGTTGGAAGAGTTTGTACAAAACACATTCTTCCAGTAAAATAAAGAACTTTGCCTGTTTCTGCCTCTAAAACTTAAATTGCTGTTGCAATAGTGGATTCAAGCTTATTATTAAAAAATTGCCTCCTTGGTTGGATTTTATTTGAAGCATTTCACACATTAACCAGTTAATTCAAGACAAAAATTTGGTTAATTAATAATAAAAATTGATATTAGCCGCAGCCTTTTAGTTTATAATACATAATTCCAAAAGCAGATGCAGGTCCCAACTAAATGAGTGACATCTAGACCACACACACGGAAACATAACAGCCAAGGCCAATGGCTTTTCCCTGTCTGTTTTTTTTTTTACTCCGTCTGTCCATGTTTTACTCTGCCTGATCTGCCCCCGTGCCCCCCACCCCCCCACCCCAGGGTCCACTGTGGGACATCTGCCGGGGTCGGCTGTGTGGGCCCGGGCCGGCTCTCCGGTGGCAGGTGGCAGCTGGACACAGGGCCGAGCTCGGACTCTCAAAGAGGAGAGAGAGAAGAAAGAGGGGAAGACAGAGCGTGAGGAGAAAAGCTCCTTTCAGTGGGACACTTCATTAAAACACATCTTCCAACTCAAACTCCCACTTTGAAATTTGTCATAACATGTCACCAGATCTGTTTTTAATACCGAACCCACTATCAAGAGTTTTCAAAGGATGGAAATCTGAAAGAGAAAATAAAGGGAGTGTTTTGGCTGCTTTCCTGACGTTTAGCCTGAAACGCCATCCAGGCTTGTCCTTGGAAAACATTTGACAGGTGCAGGACAGTGTTGTGGTTAATAAACATTACAACCGTCAAGTGGAGCGAGACGCAGGTTACAGGCTTCAGCTGTTTGGAAAAAGCTCAAACTCCTGGTTCTGTCCTAACGTAGACAGATCGTCTGCTGAGCAGGACAACAGGACAGGGTCACATGTTAACTTTGACTGTGTTCGGTTTCACAAGTTTCCTCAACTCATCATTTAGTTATGTTTAAACTTAACGCCAGGCTGTGCTTTCACAGCATCAGCTCTGGATCAGCTTTAAAATTGTGTTTCGTTCAGGGCAAATGGGCTGAATGTGAAATGTAACAGCAGCAAATGTGCCAAATGAAAACATGACACAAAACACAAAAATGATAATAATAAAAAAATAGAAATGAGAAATCAACAAGACTGTCACAAAACGTTCAAGAGAGTGAAAACATCCCTCCGGCAAGTTTGGTGGAAATCCAAATTGGAGACAAGCAAATGGAGATGAAAACAAAACCTCCTTGAATGGCTGTGAAAACAGAACAATTGAAGCTATTTAACTTATAACATATAGTAGATTTGTCTACAAGTAGTAAAATATCCATTTAAGGTGCAAAAGGTGTTTATAAATGTGCTGTTTTGTCCCAAAATCCAAAGATTCTTCAGTAAGAGTCAATATTTTATAGGATTTTTTTGCTTGGTTAAGGTTATAACACAGTCATAGACCTAATCCAACTAATCAATAAAAATATTTTCGCCAAAACAGTTGTCTTAATGTCTTAATTTATACATGATCTAAAAACACGTGCATGGAGGCAGAGGCTTCAATCAACCGTTTCTGTCACTCGGTTAAGAATCATCTATTGTTTCTCTTCCCCTGACTCTTTATTTTCATTAGGCAGGGTGGGAATGCGGTTGCAGTAAATTGAAAACGGAATCAACCCCCAAACATCTGATCTGTCGGTTTCTATTTGCAATGTCGTAAGTTGTACTTAACATTATACTTATACTTATACCTATATTCATACTTATACTTAAAGTAAGTGCACGTGTATGCAGAGTTGAAAGAGTTTGTCCCTACAACAAAACACATTCTTCCAGTAAAATATAGAACTTTACCTATTTCTGCCTCTAAAACTTAAATTGCTGTTTCAATAATGGATTCAAGCTTATTATTAAAGAATTGCCTCCTCGTTTGGATTATGTTTTTTCATTAAACCCTGAGTTCTGGTAATCCAACTAATCAATAAACATATATTTGTCAAAAACGTTGTCTTAATGTCTTAATTTATACATGATCTAAAAACATGTACATGGAGGCAGAGGCTTGTTTTAAAAATAGACTTTGCAGGGATTCAATCAACCGTTTCTGTCACTCGGTTAAGAATCATCTATTGTTTCTCTTCCCCTGACTCTTTATTTTCATTAGGCCTGGTGGGAATGCGGTTGCAGTCGTCTTTCTGGTCCTGACCTTGCCCACGCCTGGGCAGGTTCCAGACCCTGTGTTTACCTAACAACCTTCCTGGGGAGGAATCCGACCAACCCAGACAAAAGACAAGATTAACAGTGCCTGACTGTGCTGTTGAGGAGATAAGCAGCTTAACAGAATGAAGCTACAGTATTTCTTGCTTAACTGATGGGAGGAAGGTGGCCGGGGCTGCGTTGAGAAACAATGACAGAAGGGGTTTAAGACAAAAAAAAAGAAAATGATTGCCTGAGGGCGTTTTTTAAAGCAGCCGCTGCCTGTTGGATTGTGACGTTAAAGGAGGCTCCGGAGGCCTCTTCAGCCGACGGACCCTCCAGCCTCAGAGGACTGGTTTGTCATTAACCCTGCGCCGACCGGAGGTGAACACAGAGAGTGACCTTTCATCACCTGCACCACGTAAAACAAAGCGTGACTGTGGCAGAGGTCGCCCAGCGGATGTTTCTGGGGTGTGACTCAGGTGGTTGCTAAGGTCAGCTGTGGTGGCGAAGGTGGGGGGGGGGTGGTGAGTCAGCAGCGGCTGTTTGCATGATAGATGGTCAAACACAAGGAGGCTAGTGGCTAAAAAGGGGAGCGTTCATGAGAGCAAGTGGTGACTCTGCAGAAGTCAGATGGTCAGTCAAGGCCAGTCCTCTCCTCCTGGGTGGCATCAACAGATTGCATGAATCTGACCCCGGGTCAGAATAAGCTCCACTAATCTCCACTCGCTGGAGTGAGACGACTAGCCAAGAGGAGAATATCAGGAAGCTGGATTTCTACCAACAACACATGAAGCAGCTTATTAAAATAAAAACAAGGGGACTTACGTTGTCAGATGGTTCCCGGGCGTGAAGGGACTTGTTCACCTCTGCTACATGCTGGGTCAGAAACACTCGGCAGGAACTTTCAGAGAAGAAGTTTCTCTCAGAGCTTCCAGACCTGGGGGAGAGCAGAGAGATTTCTGATTAGCTCACACAGCGACTCTATCAGCGACACAGAGGAACACAGATGAATCCTTTTGGACCTGTGCTGAAAGATATGGACACTGTAGCACGCTGCGGTTTTGAACGGAAATGAAAAGCAACAGATTCTGGACTGAAATCCCCCAAAAATCAATAATGTTATCAAGTTACAGTATTTTTCTTTTTTCATAAAACGAGTCTACTAACCAAATCCTACTTGTTGCCTCTTATGTTGTGTTTTGAGCAACGCACATGTGTTTGTTGTTTAGTTAGGTAGTTGGTTTTTCAACAGGATGACGCAACAACAGCTGCAGATTTCAACAAAACATCGAAGGACGGGACATGCAGGCAAAATAATTGCTTTCTTTGCCGGTTGCAGGGAACAATGCACAAATCTAAATGAAATATATAACATATTTAGGGGACTCGTCTATTTAGATGCAGCTTGTTTGAATTGAAGGTGATTGTTGGGCCTTGGTGGAGGATTACACTCCAGTGAGTCGTATTCTAGTTCCAATCCTGCTTTTAAGAGTTTTAAACATTTTAAGAAATCTGTCTTTTCTGGAAGTTTTAATACTCTGGACAATAATGGACATTTTTATCAAAGTATTTCTGTCATTATGGTATTTTAATGCTTCGCAAAGAGGTCAAAACATAGTGTCCACGTTCAGTTTTAACTTTTATCATAGGAAATTGAATTATAGATCTTTTTTTGCAAGTTCAAGAACAAATGCAATTTTTTTTCATATGCAACACGCAAATTAATTCAGTTTCTTCAAATTAAAGTTGAATTTTGTTAATATAACTTTAATTTGAACAAAATTCTTCATTCTTCATTTTCCCAATTGGGTGAACAATCTTCTTTTGACATTGTACCTAAGGTCACCACAGTCCACAAAGGGGATAGTTACACTTCTGGCTTCTCAAACTCACACCATGACATATTACTCACTATTGCGAGGCTAAAAGGCTGTTATGTGATACCACGGCCCCCCCGGGGCTATTTTCATGAAACACAATTGGGTGCTTTAGTTTGCAGCAGCACTCTCTGAATGGACTCGTCAGTTACTTTGACCCCTTGACAAAGTATTGTTTAGCCACTCAGTGTCTGATATAGCCGAAGCAAAGTTCTCCGCTCAGCGCCGACTGTCATCACTTCTGACTGTGTGCTGCCGTCCTGTAAGAGCGACGCCGCTCCGGGGTCCAAGTCCTTCCAATAGCAAGTGTACACAAGCTGGTTCAACTTGCATTTACTGACTGGAACTTATTTGGTGAATGATTAGCCGGCTGGATGCAGATTATCAAACTGAAGAGTTAAAGCAGAAATGCCAATATGTCAGAAAACATAAAAAAAAAAAAAAAAAAGGGGGGAACTGAAAAGCTCACGGCAAATTTACTTTAACATAAAATAGCATTGATGACATGAAAGTAGTTCCAGCTTAAGTATGAAGTAGCACAGGTCCGGGCTTCCTCTTCCCCTGGGTGTTCCAACAGAGGATATGAATCTCCACCTGAGGTTTCACATTCTGTTAATTAGCCAGGCAGCACAGTCCTGAAATATTTGGATGCTTATCAGGTCGCGAGGGGGGAGACGACACCGAGAGGAGACGCAGATGTCTCAGGAGATGAGGACGGAAGGTGCCGTAAAGCTGGTCACATGCTCGAGCTTGGCCCTGAGGCGCCTGGTCAGGTTCTGGTTTTCCAGGGATGACATTCGAGGGCATGTTGGGGCTGATGATGTGCGTTTTTTTTTGTTGAGACAGGAATCAAGGCGACGGTGAAAGACAAATACATTTATAGTGCAACGACACGTGCATGGACACACACTCCTGTAATAAACACATCATATGACTGAGTGTGTTAATAAGTTTGGTGCAAAAATGTATGTAAAAAGATTTATTTGATGTCAGAAAATTGACAGATCCATTCAGAATGGAATTTAATCAAATTCAAAAGAAACATCTGTTTATACACTGTTCTCCATCTGTAGTGATGACTCATATTTAATTTTTTACATTTTATATTTAAGATTGTATCAAGAAAGATGAGACCTTAATTTGAGATAATAAAATTATTCCATGAGGTAAAATAATAGTAATCTATAGTAGTTTGTTTAAGTTCATGCTTCAAAGTTGGTAAAACTAATGAAGCATGAAATTAAATTCTAAAACATCTGGAATTGGTTTGGTTGTTTAATGACACACTTTAAGAATGTGTAAAGCAAATAAAAGTCTTCCCAAAATCACATGTTGTAGAATAAATCTCAAGACATTTAACCTAATTTATTTTTTTATTTAAGTCTATTCCACTGGGTTGATTTTACTTTCAAATCGGCCTTTTCTTTCTCTCTGGTCCTTTTGTTTCTCCCTCAGCTGCATAATAACATTACAGTGTTTACAGTGGTGTGTGAGGAGCAGGATTAAATTGACTTAAACTGGTTTGATCTCACTCTGAAGCAGCAGATTCTTCACGTAAAGGCCACAGAAATGTGAAGAAATCTCAACCTGCAGTTACATTACCTCCAAACTGGTTAACTTGACATTTGATACCAGTTTAACATTTAGCTGATTCAGAAACTGCAGGCAACAAAACAAGGGTTTATCCAGGATTTACTGAGACCTAAATTAAAACTGGCTGTGGGCTGAAGCCTTCCAGTCCCCTTGTGTAGCAGCAGATAAGATGTTAATGGGAATCTGATAAATATCTCAGGTCATTTTCACCTCATTGTTATGCTTCCACGTGTTAAAGTCCATACCAATGGGTCGAAATGCGGGAAAGAACTCAGCACACTCTTAACATCAGAAAAGACAACCACTGCCCATCAGACGTGAGAGAGAGAGAGAGAGAGAGAGAGAGAGAGAGAGAGAGAGAGAGTGGGGTGTGGGGTGTGGATGGAAAAAAAAGACAAACATCTCTGCATGTTCTCTAAATGAGGTGCTAAAAGCCCATCTCATTAATGCTACGTGACCCACAAGCAAACTTCTCCTGTACCTTCCATGACGCCTCACAGCAGCAGCACAGGAAACCCATCAGATCCAATTCAAACGCAGTAAATCCAAAATGTGAAGGCAGCGTTTTTCCTTTTTTCCTTTTTTTTTTTGTCAAATGCAGTCCATGTCAGATAATAAATCCTGGTGGGAGGAATCTCCTAATATCCAGGCAGCATATGGAGTTTCACTCTGCTGTGGTGGGTCTCAAGTCACCTTTGTCATGATCCTGTATAGAGAGAAATGGGAATCCCACTCCTTCCCCTCAGTACAGCAGACACCCGCCTCTCTCTCTCTCTCTCTCTCTCTCTCTCTCTCTCTCTCTCTCTCTCTCTCTCTCTCTCTCTCTCACTGGCATGCAAACAAACACACACACACACACACACAAACACAGACCCCTCCCCCAAGTCCCCTATGCCCTCCTCTGTCCTGTGCCATTTGCCAAGGAGGAGGAGGGGGGGCTGGAATCCATCGGGGGCTCATTCATCTTGGCCCTGCTGACCCCCTGTGGTGACAGATGCTCTTGGAGGCCTGCAGAGTCGAGGAGTGGGGGGGGGGGAAACAAAGGAGGGGAGCGACATCTTCCCCGGCCGCCACACGGCCACGGCGCCCTGCCACGCGTGACCCCCAGCACGCCAACGACATCTGTCCGAGGGCGCCCTGTCATGTGGAGGCATTCGAGGAAGCGAGGTCATCTCTAAACTTTCCCCTCGCACTCCAAAATCTCAGCTTCTCGCTGCCAAACCCCAACTTCTTTATTTTTTTTTTTTTTTTTTTATTGGGGGCCAATTCACAACAGCAGAATTCGTCTCAGGTCAGCCGGAGCATTTTGTCTTGGAAGCCGTGCCCGGGATTGACCCCACACTAGGGCTTTTTACTCGGGCTGTAAATACCAGAGGCTCATCTGGTCAAAATAAATAAACGGGAATGCACCGCAAATCAACAGGCGCCGGCAGATGTTAGAGGATTATGTGTCATTACAGCTCAGTGATCAGCGCTAGCACCTTATCAGGACTCTGCCAGGAAGAGAAAGGGACAAATTCCCGAGGAAATAACCAAGGGTCAAGATTGATGACACTGTATATGTGGGTTGAGTGAAGTTAGGAATGTGTCGCATCAGTGATGGGAAACACACATCTACCACTTTGCGGTTGAATGTCACATTTTCTTAAGTTTAACTTGAATGTTACTGAAATGTAAGAAATCGCCTTTTCACCTTTGAGTCAGTTTTCATTCATTCTTCCATTTCACAATCCATAGTCAGTGATTGCATTTGCAAAGCATCATTTTTAAGTTTGTCCTTTTTCTGCAGGTTTGTGGAAATTCAACATCTTGTTCTTCAATCAATCAATCAATCAATCAATCAATCAATCAATCAATCAATCAATCAATCAATCAAACTTTATTCTTATAACCCGTATTCACAAATAGCAATTTGACTCAAGGGCTTAACAAGGTGTGACATCCTCTGCCCTTAATCCTCAACTAGAATAAGGAAAAACTACCAAATTTATAAAGGAAAAAAAGTGATTTAATAATTTCTGCCGACGTAACAAACAAAATGTACAGTATGAAACATACTGAAGCTGCTTCGTCTGGTTTCCTGGCAACTTCTTAATGTCCAGTAAAGTCAGCAAGAATTTGTCAGGTAAACAGTAACTCTGAGTAAACTCACGTCTACTTGACAGAAGGGTATATTCCCAAATCACCGGAGTCTCTACATTTTGCCAATATTTTCCACCAAATACACTGATTTGATTGATTCAAACTCTCGAGATGAAAGAAACACCATGATGGATTTTTTTTTTAATACCATCTTGAACACACAAATGACCTGATAAAAAAAGAAATAAAGTCAAAATAATGTCTGAAATAAACAGTTTCTATATTTCCGTTGTCACGAATTCTCTGGTTATCCACATCTCCTGCTTCACCGGGCCGCGTGACTCATGTTCCAGTTCATTACCACAGACACAGTCAACAGTTGTTTTAATCAAGTCGTGTGCAGCTCTTCTCACCTCCCCTCCAATGGTTATATGAGGGCGCAGTCAGCGTGAGGGCGGCTGTAAACCACCGCTCCAGCCAATCAGGAGCCCCCATTAGTCCTTACGGCGCCTTCACGCACCCATTTCTCCCAATCGGCCACATTTGTCCACACATTGGGCTTGAGTTTGACTGTGAAATTTGTCCGGCTCTTGCTGATTTTGACCACACAGACCAGACAAATAAACGGGTCTCGGGCCTCACATCGGATTCTGCGTGACGGTACGTGGTGGAGATGCTGTTTATGAAGGTTTTCTTTATCAGGTGTAAGCAAAAGAGAAATCTCTCCGGTCGTCCGAGGTTAAGACACCGGCGCAGCCACAAGTTCAACCGAGGGAAAAGAGCTGTCAGCGTGATTTACGCCTCAGCCCCTGACTTTGACATGGCCCTGTCTTAAATGGCCCCATTTAAAGACGGAGATAATGAGTAAACCCCGGCATTTTTTTTTGTTTGGCCTCAAAAGACACAGTTCAGAAAAGGGAAAGAAAACAAAAGAGTGTGGATTGAATGCTCGCCCGCCCCCCGAGCCCATCCTTCACCTCTGCATTGAGCTCCTGCTTACATCCTTGACAAAGGGGAAGTGTCCCTGCCACCTGAGGAAAGACGAGTCACGTGATCAGCCGTGGGGGGAGATCTTGTTCTAGATTCAGAGAAAGAGGGGGGGGTCTTCCTCTCTCTCTCTCTTAGGATTCCCAGATGAGTGCCGCAGCTTTGTCTTTCGCTGACTCAGCAGATGCCGAACACATGATGGCTGTTCGAAGCAGCCAAGAGCTACAAGAGAATCACCTCAATTTCCACTGCTCCTCCGATCGGCCCAACTAGCACACAAGGATCACTTCCGTATATTAAATGTCAGATTAAGGTTTAATTAAAAGTGATTTGCGATTGAGGTTCCAGCGACAAACTGAGAGTATCAGGTCAGAGAGGAAGTACAGCGGCCGAGGTGCCACTTAACACGTCACACTCTTATAATAAGAAAACAATCCCGCAGCACAACTGTCAAAAAAGCAAAACAACAAACCCGAAATGGGCGACCATGTGAAAATTCCCGCAACCAGGAGGCCCTTCGCTGCTGGTTTCATACGGGCCTTCGTGACGCCAAGGGTGTGAGGACTCGCACCCTTGTTTACTGTCCGGGTGGCAGTCCGCGGCTCTAATTTCCTTATAAAAGCCCCCCGGCCTTCTCCGAGACCCTCCCTCCTCCCTCGGATCGGGACCCCCTGCTGGGCCCTGAAGTGCAAATCGGAGCTAGTGAGGATAGCAGATGAGCTAAGGCCATTCATGGGTTTCCAGTAGGCCACACAGACAAAGGCAAACATTCCAGTTGAATGCCATTGCTGAAGTCGGGAGAGAAAGAGTGGGAGAAAGACACCAGTGCAAGGCTCAGTGGAGATAATAGCCCGAGGCTGTGTGTGTGGGTGTGTGTGTGCGTGTCCGTGCGTGTGTGTCTGTGTGTGTGTGTGTTCTAGGGGATTATCTGTGGAACTATAAAGTGGGGTGAACCAGGGTTTAAGGCCTGGTGTGACCAGAGGCAACGGGGGCAGGGTCCCGGGCTCGAGGAGGGGCGGACAAAAGGAGCATTTGGGCAGATGAAGAAGCCATCATCATTAACCCACTGGAAGTTTACTGTCCAGTTATAAAACTCATTTCAAAATGAAGGGCTAGGTGGTGCGTGTGAAAGGAGAGCAGCGCTGGGAAGGCCCGCGAGGGGCTGGAGGGGTGGTGCAGCGACTCATTGAGTCACTGTAGAGCTAATCCATTAGGGGACAAGCAGCCTTTGTGTTAACACTCAGTTGATTGGAACGGTGACCTTGCCACACACTTTGGCCCGGCGGATGAGTTTAAGGGCAAGGCATTTAACCTTAAACCGAATCTGAGCCGCGGACAAAGGCCAGCGTGGTCTAATGGCAGAGGTCCACCGAGCAGAGAACTGATGCAGCACAAATGAAAATCAAACCTTGTTAAACGCAGCTCTGACCCGAGTGACACCACAGACTCTAAGTATTGGTTAACAACATAATTAGAAATATCATTAATAATGTGTTACAGGTAAAAGCTTGAAAATTCTCCAAAAAATAGTCGAGAGTCAATTGATAAATTGATTTTTTTTTAAGGTTGTTTGCTGTAATTTTTCAGTTAATTTTATTCTGACATTTTGACGAGGATTTTATTGTTTAACCAAAAGTCTAAGTTGGTGTTTGTTAAATCATGTAAATATCCGTCCTATACATACAGAATTATGTGTTTGTGGTATTTATGTGGTACAGTAAGTTTTAAGTTTATATTTTTAAACAATGTCTTTGATCAAGCGTTAAGTTCCATTAAATTTAAAAAAAAAGAAAACTTAAAGTATTTTTATCATGCAAAACAACAGTTGCCGACAAGACAGGTCCCAACAATGCCATTGGACATGGCTAGTAGCTACAAAAGGTTTTGTGTCCTTATGTGTATTGTTAACTAATGATATACTAATGAGTTAGCTATTACCCATGCTTGAAGTACGGCTGTAGAAATTGCACTTTTCCCTCAATTTCATCCTTTGCAAACTTGAAAGCCAAATACAGGCTCATGCTTTTACTTTGGGCGTCTGTGCCATAAATCACAAGACCAATATTTTCAACATAAATCATTTAAAGACTTCAAACAGCATCATCTCATCTCCAGAAAAGACCAAACGATGGGAGCGGCATTCAGAGGGATCTGCTCTCATGACTCCTAACCCTGATGGAATAAGTGAATGAATGTGAAGGATGAGTCACAGTTTACAGCTCTGTTCATGACTGTGTAATAAAATGGAAGCCCTGTCAGTCAACCCAATCTGCATTTTACAACGCGGCCGGGTTGAACACCAGTTCAACCCTGAGTCGGAACAACAGGGAGAGACACAGGACCCTAATGCATTTATGGACTTATTCAGGGGGAGCGATATTGAATAAGACAACAATGAGTTCTATTTCATACAGTAAAACTGTCAGCGGCAGCGGTCAAACGCTGGTCAATGGTAAAGGGCAAGAGGAGGTAAGGAAAACTCAGATTTTCTAAAAAAAAAAAGATTTCTGCAAAAATCCTGTTTGGCCTTACATGAAAAAGGTCAAAGAGTGAAACCCATTTTGAGGATCTGCACCAAATTTCACACTCTAAAAAAAATACATGTCCCTAAACATCAGGATCCATGTTGTTGATATGATCAGGAGAAGCACCGAAATATGATGGGTTATTTTTGCATGTTTTTGCGTATTCCTGCAAACAAACAAACACATTAACCTCCTTCGCAAAGACACATAAACTAGTTCCCTTACTGTATCCCACCCGAAGCAAGAAAGTGATTCCTCCATCACCACAGCTTGTAACATCTGGTCCACACCTAATGGCTCATCCCAGAGCAGATCTTTGATGATGGTTGACCAGGCCTTGTCCTGGTCATAAACTGTTGTTTAGACAGCCCTATTTGTTATGGGGTGTAAAAGGAGATCCATGGATCATGTTGAGAGGGGCAGCGCTATCAAAACATCGGCTCTTATCAGATGACACGACCAGCACAGGGGTCAGGTTCTGCTTCCAGGAGCCTGAGCTGCAACATGCATATACATCATATCTCAGTCAGACGGGGGGGGTGAGTGGTGATATCAATGAGGAGATGATCACCAATAGAAAAATAAATACTGATGCATCACTTGGTTATTGTTATATCATTAAAGCTTCATCATACATCGGAAATGTTATTCTATATATGTGCTGAATTATATGTTTGCATGGAGGCTATAAAGGTCATAACAAATATTTCAAATAAAAACTATTGTATTAATTATTGACCTAACTATGGATTTAATGCCAGATTTCAGAATGAGACCTGTTTTGATATTTTTTAGTAGCTCTGTAGCTATAATAAAAAAAATGATGAATATAAAATGAATAGTCAGAAACTTTAATGATCAAAGAATTATGCAATTAATTAAATGATGGATAGAAAAGGTATATTCAAGTATGTAAGATAAATTGTATGTAACAAAAAATAGAAAACAAAACCAAGTTCAAGCTTTTCCACCATAAAGGAGGCACTTTTTTTTCTCCTATAGGGGTTTTAATTAGATAATTAAGAAAGTAATTAGCACATTAATGGATAAAAAGAGTCGTCGTATAGGTTGCAGCTCTATACCCGGCTTTACTAATTCTAAATGTCTGAGACAAGTTGGAGATTAAGACGTCCATTGTCTGCGTTTAAGGATCTTCACTAAACATTTTAGATGCGTTAAGCTTTAAAAGAGAAGTAACGTAGATTAAAGTTGCTGACACAATAGAAAGGATCCAGTCGACAGTCTTCCCCCGGAAAGACCCGACCTCTGCCACACTAACTTAATTTAGCCATGCAGGAGACCTGAGTGCTCATGGAGAGGACATAAGAAAGGGGTCTGTTGTGTTTATCAGGCATCCAGAGAGAGACCCACCTTTCACAATGGGACCCCTCCTTTCTTTGCATCCCTGAAAAAAAGTCCCGGCCACCTTGAATCCATTTGAGTGACACGGTGACAAAGAGGCTCCTTAATGTCCTGACGACAGAGCCTCCTCCCCTTTTATCTCCAAACTTCCTTACCGGGCGATCAACTGTATCCATCATGCCCTTCTTCCTGACCCCAGGCGGCACTGCTGCATCAACTTCAACCCCACCCCCGGTCGCCTCCGTCATCCCCCAACGTCCCGATTAATAAGCGCCAGGTTGCCCACGGTGACAGGACCCACACTTAAATCCCATCAGACCCCCTTACTGCAGCAAGAGCCTGGGCATCAGCAGGACTCTTTTTTTTTGTCTTAACAAGACAATGGAAGCAGAGTCGAGCTTTGTTGCGGGCTTGACCCCCACACACAAACCTGGCTGATGAGAAAAAGTGACAGTAAACCTATTCAGGAGCGGTGCCACTTCATCCCGCTCTGATCCCTGCGAGAGATGGATACTGGACCAACTGGCAGATGGGACGAAAAAGACAGGAAGCTCCAGGCTAACATGTCAGCAACTTAGCAATATTTTCAGGCTGGAAAGTCCAAGTAAATCGGTGGCATTTGCCGTATGAAAGACGCTACAGTTCTGCCATCTACAACTACAGCAAACATCTCCCCGAGGCGAAGGGGAAAAAGGAGCAGCAGCAAACTTTGGAAACCTCATCGAATCCACAAAGACAAAGCAAAGCAAAGATAGAAAACAGACAAACATGTCGTCTGTTGCTGTGTATTCATAAATTTTGGGCCTTTTTAAGTTATGACTATCAGACTAGATGATAAAAGAAGTCATATAGGATTAATTCTCTATATGCATTTGTTTAACCTGAACCAGGCCACACAACAATGATAGTTATCATCACTTCCATAGAGGGTTATTAGCAGTGAGCTGTTAAAATAGAGTCGGTATTTCACAAAATGCACTGGTATCAGATCAGTACTCGTTATCTGCCAAATTCAGATATCAGGACGAGAAACGGTATCGGATCATTGCGTTGCGTTTTCTAGTAGTTTTCTATTTAAAGTCTGATGTGAGAGAGAGAGGAGAGAGAGCGAGAGAGAGAGAGAGAGAGAGAGAGAGAGAGAGAGAGAGAGAGAGAGAGAGAGAGAGAGAGAGAGAGAGAGAGAGAGAGAGAGAGAGAGAGAGAGAGAGAGAGAGAGAATGACCTCCCCTGCCACAGAGGAACGCTGAGTCCTCGCAGCAGGCCTGGGTCTTGGTCACCTTAGCCTTGGACGAGCTGTGACAGCGTATGGAAAAGCCTTCTGCTACAGACAGCACTCTCCCCCACAAGCCCTGGCTGGCAACATCAACACACTGTGACCTTGTGTTCCGATGTGCGCGCACGTGTGTGTGTGTTGGACTGTGTCTGTGTGTGTGTGATTGTGTGAGTGTGTGTGTGCAGGGAGGGAGGTTTGGGACAATACATGTGGGCAAAAGCTAATGATGCTGTCATAGAAATCTGGCTGTGAGCCTGAGTGTTTCCAGCTGTTGTTTGCACATGTTCTATCTACCGCTGAGCGTTCAAACTTTTCGTAGCTGCTGAAAAACTGATGTGTTACCTATAAATATGAAAAGTGCAATAAAGACAAAGTGATTATCAATTAAACAGCTCATTTGTAAGACGAGTGACAGTCCAAAACTTAAAGATAATTTTACTTATCGTGTTTACTTAACGTGCTTCATACCGCACTTGTTCTTGTTTTGGTGTGAATCCGGAGCTTTAGTCCTGTTGCCTTATCTTTTTTTTTTTTTAAATGTATTTTATCTGTGTTATGTGATTTCTGTGTGTCTTGTGACTGTTGACATTTTTTGTATGCTGCTGTCTTGGCCAGGCTTCCCTTGGAAAAGAGGTCATTGTATCTCAAGGGGACCGACCTGGTTAAATAAAGGCAAATAAAATAAAAAAATAAACTTAATCAAGTATTGGATTCTTAATATTGTTGATATCAATAAAGTTAGTAAATCCAGACACTGTTATGAACTCATATTACAATCGACCATTATGTAACAAGTCAAACATTTTCTGAAACTCATCAGTTCCCCTGTGTGTTGTCTCTGACAGCTGCCTCATGCATATTAGATGTGGCCTGTAATCAAAAGCATAAAACTCATGAAAATATTCAGTTGTGTCTGATGTCCACATCGATAAAAAAAACAATCCTGCACTTGATGCAGAGGCCAAAACAATGAACCTCAAACCAAAAAAAACAACCATTAACTTTCCTGCAGACCACAGTAACATGATCTGTCCTGTGTCCCGTGTCGCGGCACACACTGTACTCTTTAAAAAGAACACCTAAGCTGCATTCAGTGATTTCTGGCTGCAGGAACTGTTCCACTGGGGCTGGCGTCTGTGCTCAGAGAGAAAGGGAATACAGAGGTGCACTCCGTGAGAACACACTGTTCCATAACAGCGCTGTGCAAGGAGGAATTCTCGGCTCAGTGCTTTCCAGGTTTCAATGGCAAGAATGATGATATATTATTACTAAGTGCTCTCCACAGAGCTGCCCGCATACTTTGCTCTTCATGAGCTCACGTCGGTGTAGTGGAGCCCACGGAAAATACAAGTAAACGAAGGAGGAACAGTGCAGACATGAGTTCTTCATGCCTGCGTCCTGCTGGGATGTGGTGTGCGAGGCAAGGTTACCCAGGTGTCAGGGTTATTGACCCTTATTTGTTTATTGCGGCTGCAATTGAAAGCGTTCAACTGGAGGAACACAGGACTGAAACTCCTCCTTCACCTTGACATGTCACCACTCCCCCCCACACACACACACCCACACACGCGTGCGGTTAACGGTGACCCTTTGACTTTGCTTCGGACACGCTTCCTGATGGACGGCTCGGGGGCACGTACAGATAAGTTCCATTCATTTCTGCCAGGGAGCTATTTCAACTTTGATCCGGGGGTGAGGGGCACGGAGACATTAGGGCAATGGAGGAAGTTTGGGAAATGCTAAATATTTTTATGCTTCTTACATTTCGACATTTTCTCTAAAAAATATTCAGTATTAGAGCCATAAAAAAATAGTTGCATGAATAGGAAGAAGTATTATTTAAGTTGTAGAGACAGGGGGTTAAAATAAACTGGGGACCGGGTCAACCAGGAGATTCAGTGGTGACGGATAAGAACCTGTCCTGCATGTCACAATCAGTGATAACTAACAGGACAACAGGAAGTGCCATCTACTTAGGGTCACGTGCACTCATGCATAACACCCACACACACACACCCACACACCCACACACAATAATCATCAGGAGCCTCCCTTGTAACAAAAGAACAGGATGTATAGGCCAGTCTTTTTGGCTGTACTGCGTGTCCTACTTTCCTGGCTGTCAGTTCCTTCCATCCATCACTTAAAGACACATTCTAGGACTGTGATAAAGCAACATGTTTTTTTTTTTTTTTTTTGCTTAGAATGTCATTCAACCTTTCCCTCACTTCACTGTGAGTCGGCCGTAAACACTGAGGCACGAGGTGGACTCACAAATTCATGGTCAAGACATCAAGCCAGGAGTGATGTGTTCCACAGACACTAGTCAAACGATAAGCACAGAGCTCTACAATTCCATATCAATAACAACTTAATTTTCCTTCTCTTGTCACTGTTTTGTGATGGAAGGACACGATACAAGATGTTTGCTCACTGAACAAACTGAGTTTTTTTTAAAACACTGCAGCTGCCAGGACGTGACAAAGAGGAGACAACGTTCCAAAGTATTTCCTCAGCTTTTAATCCCTTTTTTGTCTAATAATTTATTAGCATAGCTATCGTTGTATTTAATCAGATTTTATTCCTTTGTTTTTTCTTATCGTTACACTTTCCACTGCTTTGTGCAACACATTGTGCTTCAACATGGAATAAATGAATGAACTGTGCCACATAAATAAAGCTTGTGTGCCTGTCCTGCCTTACGGAACAAAAGCAGCACTGCAACTGCTAATTACTGTCATTTTCCATTAATCGACTAATTTTTAAATGAAGTATTCCGTTAATGAAATGACTGAAAACAGTGTCAGTGTGTGTCACATGCTCTCAGAGCCAGAGCTGCCTCGTTCTGTGCAGAAAACCCATTCTCTTTCATATTTTAATTGATTGACAGTTTTCACCTCTAAACAACATTGCACACACACATCACAACTAAATCTTAGTTGATATAGAACTAAATCTAAATATGACATGTTCGCAGCCTCTTGTCACTTTCCAGTCCGATGTAAAGGAACAATATCCCCAAGCCCTGCTCATTGTATGTGTGCACATTTGCCACAATAAAATAAAATGTAACATCCACTTCCTGCAGGTGAAACTAAGATGTAACAGCTGATGGTGGAAGGCTTTGAGGAGGAAGCCCCTCCCCCGCCAGAGGGATCAATGCACATAAATGCAAGAGGTCACAGACCTTTGACATCTCCTTTCAGCCGGGGGAGGGGCGGGGCCCTTTGTGAGAATGGCTTTAATGATCCAATTGTCGACTCTGTCATACACACTCATACAGTATATACAGGTGGACTCAGGTTCTGCTCGGCCTGGCGGCACACACGCCACACTCCGCTCGTCGTCCTGAACCCTGGGGGGGCCACCAGCGTGAGGTCTGGGTCGACCGCATCGCCCCCTGTCTCGCTCGCTGTCTGCATCCAGCTGCCTCGCTTCCCTCTCTTCATCACTCCCACATCTGTTTCAACCTCTTCTCCCATCTCTTCTCCTCCTCAGCCCCCTCCCTCTCCTGCTCCTCTTCAGGCCTTATCTGTGCTTTCCCTCCCTCTCCTTTCATGCTGCATTTTTTGAAGAGAGATGTGGTCACTCCAAAGGCCAGGCAGGAGGACACGACCATTTTTCTAAGGTACTCCGATGAATGGGTTTCTATGGAAACTGAATAAACCGTTCAATTACAGCAAACAATGGAACTACTGCTTTTCTGTTATAGAAACATTATTAAACTGTAATCCTTTACTTGCAACATCCCACGCTGACCGGGCCATTACAGTCTGTGAATATTTTCCTCCCATTTATTTGAACTGGGATTCGAGCAGTGAACGTGGTGTTCCCGGAATTCTTGGCCCTCAATAAAAAGGACAGGTTAAAAGTTTACAAGCATCCATGCGGAACACTCTTTGGCTTTATCAGCATAGAGACGATCTTTTAAACATTAAATCCTGATGTTTAACTGAGACGGACAAACGGTCACTATATCTGATATGTAATGACAGACCTCACTGTGGGAATTAGCTATTTGTGTCTGTCCTACTCTAATTCTATGCATTACATACCAGAATGGTTCTTACAGCCGACAGTGGTACTGCCAGAAAAATACAGATGCTGCTAAGAATCACGAAACAGGAACTGAAATGATTGAATCTGTGATTTATATATGTTTGATTTGTGTTTGACATAAAAAAATAATTGAATCCTGTTTCGTATGAAAGTGGATCAGTGGCTACATTAACTCAAGTACCAACTCAAGTGTAATCCTCCTGTGCTCACTATGGCCTTCACTCGAGTTTCTCCATTTCATGCCTCTTCATACATCTTTCCATTGGGAAATAATGAACCTTTTATGAAATGTCATTTGAGTTGGCTGTTAATATAAAAAACGTATGAGTTACCCTGTTATCTGGAGAAATATTATCTACATATAAAAAATGATGCGTAACAGATCAAATTTACCAGTAATACATAAAACTGTTCAAATTAGCATCACTTCCAAGAGCTGTAGCTGAGACATTAATGCAGATGTGATATATATCAAACAATAGGGTATATAATAAAACCAAAACAGGCACAGAGACCATGTTTAACATAATGAATTCACAGTATTGTTACGTATTTTGTGATATTGTTTTACCGCAAACATGGAGTATAACCAGTGACATTTTGAAAAGCGGCTCCTGACTGCTGCCTCAGCAGTTTGGTGAATGACGGCTGTTTTGAGGACCACCTGTCTTCTGGGTCCTGTCACATCCCAGTCAAAAACAAAAGTTTCAAACAAAAGCACTGATCTCTTCTCTAGTTGGGATTTTGTCCCTTTGACCATCTGCAACCTGGATCAGAAAAGCCCACAATCCCTGCGAAGGACCCACTGAAAGGATCAAGAGAAGCATCTGCCTGCACTGCTGACTCGTGCAGAGCGCTGATGTGTTAATGATCTAAACCCGTAATTCACAATTTTTTTAAATGAAATGTTTCTGGATCTGGCCGAGGCCACAGCAGAAACTGAAACCCCTGAGCAACTGACTGGATTGGTAATCAATGGCGATGTAAACCTTTTTGTTATGACACTGAACCCAAGTTAAGAGCGATCTATCACACACTGGTCATAACATAATAAGATTAATGATCAAATGAACACACACCCTATTGAGGAAGCCCCCAAACGTCCTGTATGTCATAATGACAAACTTTCTCACCATGAAGGCACAATACCTCAAGATAATGACTTAGTATCGTAAAATAATGACTTAATATCTCAAAATAATGACTTCGTGCCTCAAAATGATGACTTAGTATCATAAAATACAGAGTTAATATACCAAAATAATAGAGTAGGATCTAAAAAGAATACTTAATATCTTAAAGTAACAACTTAGTATCTTTTTTTACCACCTTTTTCCCTTTAACCTTAACCCTATCTTTTTTTTCTTGGACTGGCTGAAACCGGCTCCGTCATTTTCTAAATAAAGAAATAAACATATTAAGTAAAAACTTGGTGTGCTCCGAATTACAGTGAACCAAGAATGAGAGAAAATAAATGAATCTGTTACCCTGGTGACAATCACTTTAAATGGTTATGAAACAGTCATCTATCCACAGCGTGGTCCAGCTTTTTATAAGAGAAATGTCACGGTGCATGTTTTTTGGGAGACTCTCTGAGCCTAAGAGCAGGTCTTCATCAAAATCAAACAACTGTGAATGAGAGCTGGGACAAAAAAATAGAGGAGGCTCCATTATCATAACAAGAAAGAAGGTTTATGAAATGTATTTTGAGAGTTAAAGAGACATGTTGTGAAATGGGTCACAAAAGCTGCATGGTTTTCCTAGCGAGGAGAGAACTTGATGTGTTTATTCCTCATTAATGACATATAGCATTTTTGTTTGAAGCAAGCTGTATCCAAACTGTTTCCTACTCAAATTCCAATCACATGCATCATGCCTGCTGGCACAAAAAAAGCAAGATGCTGCAGAAATTGCACACACGAATTCTCAGCATTAAACCTGAGGCCTTCACAAAGCAACATGGGAGAGAGACATCTCCTTAAAGGCTAAAGGAGCGAAACCTGTCCGAGCACAGGAGTGGTGTCACGGGGGCCTTACTTATCTCCTCCCAGATTAAGTCCCAATTGTTTGCTGGGAACAAAGACAGCCAATGAGGAAACCAGCCCCCCCCTAACGGCCAGATGGTCAGCGTCCAGAGCCCCCTGACCCCTCCAGCCCTTGCCCTCTCTGTCATTGGCTGAGACAGCCCACCCAGCGAACTCACGACACACGCTGCTCGTACAGTGCACACACTTACAAGATACTACCTGGCTGACTTTGAGGGATGGTTCTCTTTTCATACCATGCAGAAAAAACAAACACGGCTGTCTGATATATTGCCAGTACAGTCAAAAGTAAACAATTGAGATAGAAGGTCTGTATTTCTTATTATGTGCCAATTCTGTAGCTGGAGATTGTACAGCAGAAACAGGAGACCAGAAACAGCAGGATTTAAATGCTGCTTTTACATGAAAAGGAGTTCTTAAAGTACAGCATGACCTGGAATGATGTTGACATATGAAGGCCCAGTTTGCATCTGTCAAAATCAACATCTCCTCTTTCTTGTCCTTTGTGCATGCAACTGTCATTCGCTCTAGTGACACTTTGGAGGAGGGGGGCTGGGAGGTTATGGAGGAGGCGTGCAACGCAACCTTTGGGACATCAAACATGGAAGAATGGAAAGATAAGACGTTGTCAAGACGGACCGGTTTGCCTGTGATTACAATGACAAACCACCAAAGACATCTCCTGGCCGGTCTTATCTGATCTCTGCCTATCTGCAAGCTGCTGGAGCCTGTTTCAACACCGGGCCTTGGGCAGTTGTAACAGAATTCAACAGACAAACGTGTAAACTCACAGCCCTGTCCAAGATTGATATACTTTGTACCTGACAGGAGTTTGTTAACAATGATTCATCAGAGGGAGGGACATGTTCAGGAATGAAAGCAGAACAGGATATTTGGAGAAATCATAAATAAACTGGTTGTGTGCTCATGGAGAATAAAGTGTGAGCAGACTTATTTTACTGCCACGGCTTTAGAAAGGGCACACTGACATATGTCACCACAAAATGTGTTCATTAAAACACAAATTAGGCAAATAGATGTGGGTCTGTTACACACATTTGCAGCAGACCGCCATGGCATAAAACAAGGCTTGTTTATTTAGGCAATTAAATAAGAAAAACTGCTTTAAATTGCATTTTTGTTGACTTTGCATGCAATAAATTACCCAATCACCTCATGCCACATTTAAACCTCACCTTTCAAAATAAAAGTGCATTCATCGAGGCATCACTTGAGGATGAAATAAACTTGTGGAGTTGAACGTCTTGGTCATGGCGGAGCTACAGGCTGGAGAGAGACCGTCACCCACGGAGAGTCAACGACACACAGCTCATCACAGTGACCCAGGCTCCTCAACGGGACATGACATAATGAAGAGGTGTTCAGGGAGAAGGGGAAGAAGGAGCAGCCTCACATGCACCTACCTTTATCCGGACTGAAACGCGTCTTTAAGCCATGTCCATGTCGGATGTGGAGCTCCATGCACCGCCGCCTCCTCGGCTCCGTGTCGGTTCTGTGTCCGAGCTCCGTGCGCTCCGCTCCGCCACAGCTGACTTGTGACGTCAGGGACTTACTGCACGTACAGGCCAGTCTGATGTGATGGGAGGAGAGAGACGATTCATAAATGCATCCAAATATCACACAAGTGGGCTCTAATGTTCACCAGCTAAATATCAAATCATCCAAATAGAAGTTTAAAAGTACAATGGAGAGAATACTCGTGTTATAGTTCACTGCCCCCCCCCCCCCCAGTGTAACTTTATATACTGTGAAGTTTAAGATAAGATCAACAGGCTGAGTCACGATGAGAGGGGTCAATGGACAGACCACTGCTACAAATATAGGATCCATTACTCGAGAGAAAAAATATAAATATTAGAAATTAGATAAACTAACAAATAATAACAAAGAATAAATATGAAAATACATGCATTGCAAACATTGTAATAACTCATTGAATGATACATACATACATACATACATACATACATACATACATACATACATACATACATACATACATACATACATACATACATACATACATACATACATACATACATACATACATACATACATACATACATACATACATACATACATACAAGGACTTATGTGTGCTCACGTTTATAAAAACTCCTACATACACAGTCAGTATATATATGTATAAAGCATAATTGTACAGACAATGTCCAAATACTATATAGTGCATATAAGCATGTATGAATAGGCCACATTAAACTGTGTCATTAAAGCAGCAAATGTATTTCTCCAGCTTTGGGTTTTTAATCATACAGTCATTGGTTTTTAGGAGATCATCCCCCTCTATTGGTAGAAATACTGAATTGATGCACTGATTCAACAGGTTATAATGTAAATTGAGTTGAGTAGATAAAGGGTTTCATTGAGGTTCACACTCAAACTTCAGATAACGTTGTTCAAAGCACAATTTTATTGAAAGAATAGGATTTGTGGAAATTTAAATTGATAGTGACCAAGCTGTTTCACAAATGAAAGAAAGACTAAAGGTGATGAAAGTAATGAGCACACAATGTCGCTTTGACAAATTAATCACTTCATCTTCGACAGTTTTTGGTTTGCAGGCTTTTGAGTTTGCACATTAAAATAACCAACACTGACTGTTGTGGGTAATAATTTACGTCACACAAATTGGCAGGAGGAAAGAACGGATTATACAAAAAGGAATTTAAATGAATAATATGCATACGTCAGTTGGAATTGATGATATAAATACTGAGCTGGGACTGTGAAACCGAGGTTGTCTAGACAAACGATGCACTGAAATGGGATTTATTAAAACTGACAGTTGCACAAATGAACGATGGGGTGTGAAAATCAGTAATGTTCGCCATTGGAGCAACGCATGGATGTGTGTCGTGAGCTGTGGAGGTGTTGATGAGAAAGCTATGCATAGTTTGTGACTGCTCTATTGGAAAATACAGCGTGATCACATGGACCAGTGTGTGGAAGGCCAGCGTCCTGGTCCTGAATGTTCTCTGAAGAATAACCTTCTGTTTGCAGCTGTAACCTTGAGAGAAGCTTTGGGAACGTTCTGTGACAGTTACCCAAACACCACGATCACTGCAGCCATCAGCAAAATAAAAAATGAATCACATAGACAGAAGCTGAAGTAGGTGACCGCAGGTTCAGTAAATATTTTAGTAAAGAGCCATTGTTGTCAAGCTCACAGGCCTTGCTCAAGTTCCTGAGCATATGCAAGACTGCCCTCTGCTGGTTGATATAATGAACAGTCCGACACAATAAATATATATTTTTTTAAACAATGACTGAGGATGATCAAAGTCTCTTGAAAGGCCTTGCGGTCATAAAGTTGTATTAAAAATAGAGATAGTTATAGAACTCATGTGTAAAAAAAAAGATGTGTTCATGGCATATGTTCTAAAAAGGCATTTAAAACAAAGATACATATTATCTAACATAAATGAATATAAATCTTTTGGACATCATAGTCAAAAAAACTCAACATGCATGTGTCCAGTTGCTGTTCTCCAGGGAGCATATGACAACAAGTCCCAAGCATTTCCTGTTCATCATTTGTTCATTGGCAGAACTGAATGTGTGATCACATGAGAGAAATAGTTTATCGGCAGATTTAAAAGTCGAGATAAGACGAGCGTTTCACTCCCGAAGCTCGTTGAAAAGGAAATAAAACAAAGGAAAGGAACAGACTGTGGCCTATTAACGTATACATCTGTGTGACCTGAGGATGAACCTTTAACTGCAGTATAAAGTAGAAGAGGGGGTGAATGAAGCTTAATATATTATCCTTGTCTCCTACAGACCCTGATTGATAAAGCAGGGGCTCAAGTGAGTTGCAGTGACCTCAGTAGTGCTGGTGTTAAACCTCAAGTATCTGAATACTGAACATGATTTGATTCTATTCTACTTTAAATAAAAGTCACTGCAGGCTATAGGATATGGACAGCAACCATTGGATAAGCCAATATACATACTATGAAATTATCAGTAGGAATATCAGGAGAATTTATAGATCTGGCTTCAGTCTGATGCATATTTGTCCCCGGTTAAAAGTTGGGTGAGGAATGTTAAAGGTTAAATGATCCTGTAACCTTGTGTCATGATTGATCACTGGGAACTCAACCAAGGATGTTAAATATCAAAGCCCTAAATTAAAACACAGGCCCACTGAGGCCTTCTACGTGTCACTGATGACCATCTGACCTTTTCTGGTAACTCACAGGAGACAGCTGTCCTCTTGGGTGATGCAGGGAACAGCACTGCTGCAAGAACACCCCAGCAATAGAGTAGAATGGAATGGAATGGAATGGAATGGAATAGAATACTGGTCCTGTATCCAATCATGAACATCTCCAGTAGAATAACCAATATAACTTATATCTATATCAATAATTTTAATCTAGTTTGATATCTAGTCATGACCATAATTAACTGCCAGAATAGAGAAGATATATTACAAATGGTAAAAAAAACAAGAAGATCAGTAATAAAGAGAATAGATTGTAACATAATGACATTATAGTAAAATGTTATCAAGGACTCAAAGCAGAATAGAATACCTAATAAAACTATAATTGTATTGTGGTTTACTGTTATTAGAAAAACTGAAAACAACAGAACAGGTTATTTTATGAAATCATAATTACCTATTACTAGGGTAAAGCTGAACTGAATAGAACTTTAATAACATTATAATTATGATCGGGGACTGACTATGGTGATATTTGATATATTTGTATTGTCTTAAATATAAATAGTCCTCATCTCTTCTAGTTGAGCTGTAACATTTGATCAACAGTGAGATGTTCCTCATCTTCAGTGTGTGGATGTTCTTCATACTCAGTCTGTGGTTGTTATTCAAATTTAGTTTGTGGATGTTCTTCATACTCAGTCTGTGGTTGTTCTTCATATTCAGGATGTAAATGTTCCTCATAGTCAGTCTGTGGATGTTCTTCAAATTCAGTCTGTAGATTCTCCTCATATTCAGTCTGTAGATGTTCAGTCTGTGGATTTAGCACATATTCAGTCTTTAGATGTTCCTCATATTCAGTCTGTGGAGTTACCAAATATTCAGTCAGTAGATCTTCCTCATACTCAGTCTGTAGTTCTTCCTCATATTCAGACTGTAAATGTTCTTCTTACTCAGTCTGTAGATCTTCCTCATACTCAGTCTGTAGATGTTCTTCATATTCTTTCTGTAGATCTTCCTCATACTCAGTATGTTGATGTTCTTCATATTCTTTCTGTAGATCTTCCTCATATTCAGTCTGTAGATTCACCTCGTATTCAGTCTGTAGATCTTCCTCTTACTCAGTCTGTAGATCTTCTTCATACTCAGTCCGTAGATGTTCTTCATATTCACTCTGTAGATGTTCTTCATATTCACTCTGTAGATGTTCTTCATACTCAGTCTGTAGATCTTCCTCATACTCAGTCTGTGGTTCCTCCTCCTTCAGCCGCTGAGCTGTGAGAATGCGCCTCAACGCGGCGCATGCGCACTGCGCGACATGTTCAAGTCGCTTCTCCGGGGTGTTTGAACAGGAAGGCGGACATGTTGGTCGGGCTGTGGGAGAAAATCGGGCACCGTCTGCTGTTTTTTTTTTCTCTTCTCCGAAACAAATCAGAACCTGACCTGTGAGTGTTGGACCTGAGGGACCGAGCAGCTCGGAGGGGGAACCAGCCGACCACCGGGAACAGCGCCCGGGCAGCAGCGGGGGGAACAGCCGTCTAAACGCCGCTACGAGCCCTCGGTTACACCGATCGAAATTTTGGAAGAAGCAGAAGTTTTTTCCCCCGCAGCACTTCTACTTGTGAGCTGTCAGATTGGTTCGTGTGCAGCGGCCTGGCTCCGGGATGGGAACCGGCCCGGACTGACACAGCTCCTCGGAGGGGGGGCCGGACTAACTTTTTAACTGGCTTTTGTTCGGATGCAGCAACATTTGAAGCTCTGATCCCCGGTGGCATCCTGCGGAGGCTGACTAATCTGCCCTTCATCGTTTTTGCTTCTGAAGTTGTTTTGTCGCTCGTACCGGGGGTGTGGGAGGGTTTTTTGGTGGAGGAAAAACCCTCTTTTCGACGCCCAACATGTGGCTTTTGTATATTCAGCGCAACCTCCAGCGTTTCATCGTGTGTGCGAGCTCCGGGAGAACAATGTGTTTTCTGTGAAGCGGCGGAGCGAAGTTCACCCGAAGAAAAGGAACATTTGGCTAGCTAGCTACCGCTGGCTGCTAAAGCTAACGCTAGCTAGCCAGCCCTCTGCCTCGCCACCGGGCTGTGTTTGTTCGTGAGCACCCCCCCTAGAAAACAGACCGGGACTCAGGATGACAGCCAAAAAATCCCCCGGGGACAGTATGGAGGCTCGATTCGAGAAAATCGATGCCATGTTGAAGGACCCCAAGTCGGAAATAAACACGGATTGTCTTCTGGTAAGTTTGTTGCTTGCTAGCCGGCTAGGTAGCTAGCGAGGCAGCCATTCGGGGTCAGTCTACTCCTTGGAGCAGAGATTCTTTTTTCCGAGACCAACAAGTCGTTGTCACTGAAGACGTGTGTAAGACTCCCACAGGCCATTTTGGCTCACATGCTTAACTCCAGCTTCATGTATGTGTATAACATGTGAGGGTATGAGAACAGAACACAAGCATCACTTTGAAAAAAACTAATTTTCCATACAGTCAGATCCACTCACAGCCATAAACAATGAAACTGTAATTGCCAGCAATGGGCTTGTTATTCAACAACACTCATGTGCTGTCACTCCTTGAGAACCTGGCTGCACTTCAGGAGATTAACACATGTAGAAGCAGTGGTAACTGAATATGAAGGACAGATGGCAACCGTGCATCCCTTCTTCACACTGACACACACAGACACACACACACACACACACACACACACTTTGGTTCAGTCCAGGTAAAACAAATCGTGCCATGAAGTCTGATCAACTTCTGCCACTGATGAGGGCTTGTGTCGTCACTGATGTGGCTTTGCAGAAATAAGGAAGTGGGTGGTTAGGTGTGTTATTATGTCTACATTTTCTTATTGAAGCCTCATTTAAAACTAAAGGGCTGCCATGCCAGCCTGTTGTAGCCTGTACCCCCCCACCCACCCCAGCTGCATCAGTATACACCTGTTGGCTGGAGTCTGCTTCCTGTCTACAGACGGAAGAACTCACAAGTGACTCTCCTGTCTGAGGGAGGAGGGCTGCTCCTGCCACGTGCTAAACCCCCACAGCAACACCTTCATGGGTTTTATTTTACGCGGCGGTGGCGGCAATCCCAGGAACTGACTCACTGTGGAGTGGACGCCGAGGGGAATGTTGTTGTTGTGTCAAGTGTTTGTTGATATCATGAGCCTCTCAGCTTGGGCGACACTGCCACTGAGTGTTTTCTCAAGGATCGGGCTCCAAGTGACTCATCAGAGCGGTGGCTTGCTGATGTATTGGGTGATTAAGCCAAAAGGATGGATGGATAGGAAGTTATCTTTGGCATTTACATTTTACGTTTGCAGGTATGACTCAGTTTTCACCTGAGTTTCAATGCTCAAACACGGAAGGGATGTGATCTGTGTGTACAGTAGTTTCACTGTAATTGCTGGGTGTTGTGCACATAAGGTCATACTCCCTCAATTATTAATTCCTCTATCTTAACTGTATGGTATGGGACATGGTAGCAGGCAAAGGGATATTGGGATAGCAGTCTGTTTTGGGAAGGGGGCTTACCCTAAAACCCCACCCACCCACCCACCCAATGTGGAGTGTTTGTGTTTAGCTTCCTGGAGATAGCTGGCTTTTGAAAAGCAAAACTTGCTTAGTCTCCGTGACCTCCCATTCTGTTGCAGAAAAAGGTCCAATTAAACTCACCTAAAAGTGCACACGTTCTGCATTTTTAATGGCAAAAAGCTGTGGGGACTGTTCCTGTTGGCAGCCACACACACAAGGGTGTTGTTCCTCTCCCCCACCCCCCAACCCCCTCTCTGCAATCTCCCCCTGATCAATGAATGGAGGCCTTTTGCTGAGGCGCTCTCTGCCACCATGCAACCCCACCCACAGCTTAATAAAATTCCATGCTAATCAAATAACCTCTTGTCTTTGACCGGCCTGGAGTTCCATGTGTGTCCCAAAGCCATTCTGCACGTCTGGGGAGAGTTGAGAGCAGGCAGGCATCTCTGAGGTAGCTGGGTGTGGGCTCTGCTCTCTACCCATAAACCAAAATTATGTGGACTGAAGACTCATGTTTCTGAAGGCTATGAATCAGGACATTTAACTCATAAAGCAGCCAGCATGCTTGGCTATGAGTAATAGGTTCCATCAGAATGCACAATACAACCCTTTTACTGGCCATGTTTCTGTACCTGGGTCCCGAGCTGCCGATGCTTTGTGTCCTAAGTAAGGCACTGTTAGGGTTTACACTTTTTCCCACAGAACCCCGGCCTGTGTTGTGTGCCGGCGACACATGGCCTGCACCTTACCACTCAGCTGTGAGCTGGCCTATCGAGCACCGTATTCCAGCCCTGTCGCCCTTATCTGCACCCAGAGAATAAATCCTGCTGGTGGAGAAGAGTGCCTTATCTGGATGGGCTGCCCCTTCTCCAATCATTGGGCTCCAGACAGGCTTCTAAGAGCCAATCTGAACAGACAGAATTCCTGACATTGTGATGTGAATGCTCACTGACATAAAGGGACTGAGCGTTGCCCATGTATGTCTTACTGTTGGCAGCCGTCAGTAACCACCATCAAATAATTCTACCCATTGATGTGTCTGGAGTGAGCATGGTGGAAATGGTGCGCCGGCGAAAACACAGAACAGAATTTCCTGTTTGCGTTTTGCACTTGATCCTAATGTGGCACAGTCTGTTTATCATTTGGTAAATTAGCATGTTTGAGTTGATATGTTTGAACTTGTTTTGCAAGGGCTTTGCCTCCTATTTGAAAAAATATAAAGGCTTCCTGGCACAGTCTTTGTTCTTACTTTGACACTTGGGGTACATTAGTCTCTCTGGGTTTTGATCCCTCTTTCATCTGCTATTTGGACTCCGAATCTGTAATAAGGGTAATTACAGGAAACTGCAAGGCCAGTAAACCACATTTGTAGACAGTGATTGACTGTGTGAATGCTGCATTTACATGTTAGGGTGTGTAGTCTTATTATTGCTGAAATTGCAAAAAAGGCAAAATTAGTTATTACAGTTTCAAAGTTGTGAGTGGAAACAACTGTGCTATTAATGCATGTTTTGTAGGTCAACACATGCCAGTCATTACCACTCAGATGAGATTTCATCACACGCTATCTGTGGTGATTGATTGAAGTTCATTGCAGTACATTACAGTGTTTATGTGTTGCTAACAAATTAATGGTGCTGAGTGCCATTAAAATACTGTTGCGGTTGCATTTTACAGTTACGGTTATAAGAAGCTAATTTAGCTCAATTTTCAAGAGTTTCGATATTCAAAGGAAACCATCATGTAGCAAAACCAGGGTCTATAAATGTGACTGACAGGAAGAAGGGCAGTCTTCAGTCACTACTGCCTCGAATTCAGCCTTCAGATTGATCAATTCCTTTTTGACTTGCATATATTCATATTCAGTGTGCTAACAGTCAGAGTACAATCAATCCTCCGTTGCCTTTGTTGAGTCCCTGCCCTTGTGTCAGTGACCTTTGCCTTTACTGGAAAAGCCTTACCTGCTAGGTGTTGTCTGCACTTTAACAGCTATAGTGTATATATCCCTCTGCTGGAGCGAGTTATCTCAGTCAGTCAGGAGTGTTGACACTGCATCATATTTTACATCATGCATGCAGTAGTTTTGATATATAACCTACGTAAGATTTAATAAAGTCATATCGTATAATCTCATGTAGACATATTTGGTCATTAAGTTACCATGAGATGTGAAATTATTATTCTTTGAAGGACCACACTGGTGGGTTTCTATGTTAAAACTTGTATAGTTGTGTACTGCATAGAACTTCTCTACCATAGTCGTGTGATCTTTTAATAAAGCATGCCATACAATTTTAGGTGGATTTACCTTCCAGGGAGTTATGTCACTGCAGTCCATTCATCTCCTCCTCTATTTGTTCTTAATGAAAAAGACCATGACCTAAATGCTACGTTAAGGATTAGCATAGGTAGTTATTCACTCCGCTTGTGCACAGAGACAAATTTATGATAACTGAGATAAATAACCTTTGTAATAAAGCCAGGGGACACTGACTTGAAAGCTCAGTGGAATCTTGGATGCACCCAACAGGCCTTTCTCACAGCTACATCCTGCAAGACTAAAGTTACTCTGAAAAGTGCATATTCATTGTGTTGGATCATCTTCCTCGAAATGGGTTACAAGCTATGTATAATCTGTAGTTAACTGTCTTAAATATGAAACTCCCCAAGCATCTTGAGAGGAAATGTTTGTAGTCGGCATGTAGTAATTCCCTTTTGTCCAAAAGGTTTGGGCCTGCCAGTCGTTAAACCTCTCTCCTCAGCTATTCAGCTTTGAGAACAACAATTGGCCGAGTCGTTTGTAGCTCTGCGTTCCTTCAACTGACTGATTATGTGCAGGAATGCAAACAAGAAAATGATCAAGTCTTTTTATAGCTGAATGCTTTTTTCTTTGATTCACCAATTGACCTTTCCAGTCTCCTGCCCTTTTTTGTCTCATTTCTTAAGGGCTACAATGCCAGTTAGATTTGTCCCAATTACAGTCGACTCTGCGACCCCTGTCCAGTAAAGATGGTAGAAGTGAACTGGAGTCGAAGTTTTAATAAGATGCTCATTTGCAGGGGTGAGCTCATAAATCGTGGGCAGCGCAGGCAAGACAGCAAGAGTTTTTTTTTTTTTTCTCTAAACTTGAGAAGCCAGAGCTCAGTCAGTGGAAACACGTGAGTGCTCTCCGCTGTTGAAATAACTCAATTATATCCTGACATGAAAGCGTTTGTGACAGTGGCTCTCACTCACTGGGACTCAATGGAATGCCCTTGTTTTGCCACCCCTGGGTTCACTGTCACTGCCGCTTATCCAGTGGAGTTGTTAGTTATGAAGTCCTTCTAGGTAAGTGGGATTTCCTGTCAGTAGATATTATGTAGCACAGCAGGAGTGTGCAAAAGGAGTCTGGACCGATTGCTTAGTTACAGATACACAAGTGAAACCATCACTGGTGGCTTCCAGAATGTACCACATAAATAAATTCCAGAGCACATGGACATGTATTCCTCCTAGATTTCTACTTGTACCTAAAGTCGTCCATGAAAGTTAGTAGCGAGGAAGCAATGTGGTATTTCTGCTTTGAATGGCTTCATTGGTTTGTATGATCACATTTGCAGCCTTCCATGGACCTGCCTCTATTTGCATGGTGAACCGAACGGCTGTCTGCGCATTTGCTCACATGTGGAAAGCATATTGTCTTGAAGAGGTGGCAGAAGAGGAAGTGAGAAGTGGGGCTCGACTCAGGCCAGTCCACATGCCGTGTGCTGGCATGCAGAAAGGGATGATGTGGCTGAGACTCCCATGGAAATTTTAACTCAGACCTTTTAATGTCTGGAAAAGAGCTTGTGTGTTGTGTGGATTTCTCTCCACTGAAGTTTAAAGAAATAATTGCCGTATGTAATGTCAACCACTGGCTTTGTGTGTGTTGTGTAACTATACATTAAAACAAAAAAATATTTACCACATTTCATTAACGGGGGCGATGAGATGTTTTTTCAGGTTATTATTTAGTAATCCCTGGGATGTGTCGCCCTCTGCTTGAAGCAGCATCAGCAGAAATAGGATAACATGGAGCCCAGCGAGCTCTGGTTTGTTTTCACAGCTATTTTTTTCCCCAAGACTGCCACATAATGAAACATAGCCTGTGGACTGCTACCGCCCAGTGCTTGTTGCAATGAGTGAATCATATGCACGGTTTTACTCCTTCTCTCGTAAGTTGTGAGACTACTGTGTGCGTTCCTTGCTTATGCTGACTCTTTAAATTTGATAGACTGTCATATGCTCTCGCCTCATTGACTCGAGGCAAATTTAAATTGGAAGAGGTTATCTCATTGCCCAGAGATTAGAGCCACATGCATTCAGATTTAGATCATTGGTGGTTTTCTGCACTATTATTGCATTTTTCCATTTTCTTCTGCATATTTTAATCATTGATGCATTTTTTTTCTACTGTTTGTGTGGAAAACAGACTCAGACAAACCCCTGAGCCATTGGAAATTTCAGAGCTGCAGTAGAAATACGCATTAAGGAACAGTTTCACCTCTGGAAATATATCTCAATTACTTGCTGAGGAAGAACTTTGCAAGTGTCAGTTACTGACATATTTGTTAGCGTAGCCTGGGGCTGAGAGTGGTTTGATAGCTAAACCCAAACAGCTGCAATGATCGTAAATCAGTCACCAGAGGTAATGTACGTCTTTTATTGAATATGATGATCCTGCTTCTGTGTGTGCATATAGTGATTTAAACAAAGCAGATGTACAAACAAATAAAGGACACTCTTGACAATGCAGATACATATGTGTGAGGCATTCAGGTACACGTTACAGTTGTCTGAATTCAGTGAGCAATAAATTGGCATTTTGCATGAATCGTGGTCAGGTATACGTGCTGGATTTGGCCAAGAGGGACTCTCGAACTTGATCATTTTATCAGGATTATTTTTGTATATTTTACCATCACAAACATTATAGACAGTGTCTCAATCAGAGGATAGTATCTGTATTTTTCACTCCTACCACCTCTGTATCGCTTAACACAAATGTCCCTGTTATTTTCACGTGACCCCTGTTTCTAAAAGGATAGACACTATACACCACAACAGAGATGCACTGTTACTACTTTAAATTACTGATATAGTCTTCTATTTCTTCTTTCTGTTAACTTCTTTTCTCAGCTATGTCCTATTTTATGCAACACTGTGTTTTTTTTAAACACCTGGCTGTTTTGTAACACTTGTGTTTCAGCATGCGTTCCTTCCGAGCATCTTTGTTTTTTCCTTCATTTGTTCTACATTTGGACGAGCCAGCCCCACATGCACCCGCTCTCCACTCCCCTCTCCTTTCCGTCAGTGTTAACCACTGGTACTGATTGAAAATAAGTCTCACTATGTGTGACTCTGTACTTGGGATAGTTTTTTTTACTCTCCCTTCCTTCACTTTTTGTTGAGAACTTGTTTGGCCACATACCTAAAATAGCTCTCTGACGTGTACAGTCCTGTTAAGGAATGTTGCTGTGGCTGTCCAGAGTTCTCTGCGGCAGGAAGTTATGCAAACGTGCATTGCTGAGCACAGAGCCTTGTGATTAGGGTCCTGAAGGACTCGGTTCTTCAGCGTTTTTTTTTCCAGTGCAGGCTGGCTGGATACTGTGTGGCCAACAAGGCCCCTTTTCTCTCCCTGCACATGGTCTGTCTTGTGTAAATGCTCCCTCCTGAAAGTCAATTTAAAGTTTTTTTTTTCTTGTTTTCTTTCAAGCTGAGCAGATGATGGCTCTCAGCTCAGCAATCCTCTTATTCATTTTCCAAATTCTGTCTACTTGAATGTCTACATCGCTCTTGTTGTCCCACCAGCTATTCTTCACCTCCAATTTTTTACTTTGTTCCCTCCCACCTGCCTTTCCCCCCTAGTTCCACCCATCCCGGAGGGCGTCTGCTTCTTTCATGTCTCATAGAGGGGGGGGGGTTGTATGGTCCTGACCTCTGCTGAGCAGGAGCAGCAGAGTTACTTAAGAGGATTCCTCGCCTCGTCTGAGCTGCTGATTCACCATGTGTCAGCATTGTTTTGCTCAGAGATGCAAAAGAAACACGAGATTATTTCATAGATCATTCACAGTACAGGACTGACAGGATTCCAATAATAGTGAGGCAACACATGACGGCTGATGTCAACAAATGAAATACATTTTTCTTATGTAATTTATGGGTAACTTGAGTCATTTGTTTGGTAACTCAGCCATAGCAGGAGTCTTGAAGAAATCTGTAGGCTACTTGAAACAGAGTCAGAAATGCACATTTTCAACACGTAGCTCACTCCCACTTGAATCCATAACAGTATTTTAAGTTCAAGTGTTTGTGTGCCTGTCTTGTTTCAGCCATTCTGGATTATGGAAGATTATATTAAATCCTTACGCTCCTGCCTAGCCTGAGGCAAGATAGCTTGTACTATGTATGTTTGTTTACAAGTCTTGAAATGCCAGTAATGTAACTGTCATATGGGTATTTATGCATTGGCCCTTTTTCAGTTTCATTCAACAACACCATCATCCTTAACCCTGTTCTTACAGTTCACAGAGGAGGTACTGGTCCAGTCATGAAAGGGATTCAAATGAGGGTCAGACATTGTCAAGACGGGAGTAGCTCCTGTAACTGCAGTGGGTGTTGCAGCTGTGTATTGTAAAGTCACACAGTTGAGCTCACTGTATGGTTATTCTAAGGCACCACCCCGATGCCTCAGTCATCAAAAGCTACTTAGTTTCACCAGCTGCTTTTATTAGAAACTTTGAGACCAGGGTGGGAAACGCAGCGTCTCGTCATCCAGCCAGAATGACTGGTGGGTGTTTATAATCTTCCAGGGACAGAAAAAAAAACTGGAGCACTAATGTGAAGCAACCTCCTTTTCACAGTGTCCATGCTTTCCTACTGGATTCTTGGGTTTGTAGTAGTGTTGCTGATGGAATGCAGCTCTCAGTATCTGACTCAAGCACTGAAAAATCGATTTTTCTCAGCATACATGTGCTTTATGAGCCAACTTTTGCTGCTTTCAGACATACTACGCATATTTTCCTGAATGTATCAAGAGAACACAAAAGTCATTCTCTTCAGTATTACCTCTCAACCCCCCTTGTACAATGTCTGAGTGAGCCCATGTGATAATATACAGCTGAGCAGGAACATTTCTTGAGAAGTGGGTGTGTTGATGACGTTTCTTACTCGTGACATGCAAAACAGCTAAAACAAAAGAACACAAATATTTCAGGATTAAAAAGAGGAGCCATACACATAAAGGACTCGCATGAAGGTGTCAACTTGATGACGATGAGATTGAAGAGCTTTGGTGATGAGGGCAGCTGGCAATGTGTTGTAAACACAAACTCTACGCAGTGGAATTTTATGTTACGTATTTCCTTCGTCTGACGAATGTTCTGACCCAAATCTTTGGACATATTCACGTCTTAAAATCTCTCTTCAGAGTGCAGATATGTATTTCTATTATTGTTATATAGTAGATGCTTAAGTTTTCTTGCAGAAACACAGAAGAGTGCTTCAGATATCCCTTCAGCTTATTTAAGCTTTTTTAAATGTTACCATACATAAATCTTAGTGCTGTCCATGTCAGATGTCATGCTAGACATAATTTGAAGCTCATTTCAATAAACAACAAGGTTTTGAAAAATCCTTCAGTAGATCTGTTATTACTCACTTAAAAACCTGGCATGCTTACATTAGGACTAAAATCGGTGTATTTGTAATAAGCTAAAACCCTCCTAGTCTTTAGTAATGTAATCCAGGCTGGAGTCCCACAGCTCCATTTGTTTGAAAGTCTACACTCAGAGCGGTTCTACAGGGCACTGTTCATTTTACATGAAGTGTGGGATGAAGCTGGAGCAGCTTTGTTTATTAACCTTTCTCCTCTCCCCTCAGGACGGCTTGGATGCACTGGTGTATGACCTTGACTTTCCTGCCCTGAGGAAAAACAAGAGCATTGACAACTTCTTGAATAGATGTAAGTAGCTCACATGCTTTCTCCTTACGTCCTGATCTCGCCGTGTCTTTCACTTTTTAACCATTTGTGTTTGCAGACCCCTGTTACATGTGGGTGTAAGGCTAGGCTCAGAGAAGAAGGCCGTTTTGGGTCACTGCCTCTCTGTAGGCTTGGACACAATAGGTGTCTGCTGCTTAGTGTCCCCAACAAAGGGGCTTTCATAAATGGCTGGTGACCCACATGGTGCCTATCGCTATGGCTTCTCTTTTTCAGTGTCCACAGACGGGGAAACCCCCATAACTATGTTTTAGACAAAACAAAACGTATGATTTGACGACAGAGTGAGGGAAATCTATCTTTACATCACAGATCTTTGAAATTGAAACATTCTCTGCATGTCTGAGGTTGCGGCAAAGAGCTAGTGTTTTATCTCGACGATGTATGGATTTGATTTCCCCAAATTCCACATAGAAAACTTGAATAAACTAAACTGCCATTATGACATTAATATGAATCTTTGGGAGTCGAAGTTGATACTGATATTTGGGAGTAAAAATGTCCAGTACAGATATATATCGACCCTGATGATAAAAAAAGTGATTGAGCCTTGATATTTTATATAAAACTTTAGAATTAAGAAAATGAACCTAAATCTTGTAAAATAAGAAAATCTGTAAATCTCATAAAATAGATACACATCATTTCTGCATTGTCATATAAAACAGAGATGCTAATATGTCTGTTTTGGCCAATTTTCATTGGCCAACCGATTGATCAGTTGGGCTCCAGTGTGCATAATAACGGCAGATACACATTCAATTTATGAACATGCCTTTTGTAAACATGTATTTATTTGCTATACAATCCAGATTGTAATATGATAATATCATTTTATTTGGATTTGATTTATTTTTACCTTGTTATAATCATTTTATTAGTTGCAGGATAAAACTAAACCCCAGAGAGCTGTATCTGAAATATAATCTCAAGCTCCTAAACCTTTGGGCAAAAACTGCCATTAGGCATCTCCTCAATTTTCTGGCTAGTGAACTTTTGTGTGTAGCACCCACGTGTGATAAATGCATTGATGGATATGGACTAATGGACTGGCTTGTCCTGTGAGACACTGGACCTCAGTTGCATGCACAGCCCGAGGGGCTCTTCCGTCTCAATTCTTTACTCCATACATGCTTTGCACCCTGAATGTATCAGCTGATTGCTCTACTGTATATCTGCTGCGACCTGCTAGAAATAATCCTCCTCCACCCCCCACACACACACTAATACATGTACATACAGTATGTTATCTGAAAAAGCAACATGAAATCCCATTTGTACCATTTGTAAACAAGGGTTGTGTGTCTTTTCGGTCCTCTGGCATGATTTCAGTAGGGATCACGATCCCGGGAACCTCTGCACACAGTGGAAATGACTCACTCTCCAATGTTCTTATCCTAATAGCACATGGCTCGCTTTTTATTTTTAGATCAATTGAACTTGGATGCCCCCGCACAACTCCCCTTTTCCATGTTTTCCTGTGCCAGTTATGACCCATGTGAATCGAAAAATTATCCCTCTCATCCAGCTATGACCAAATTTGGGTGAACACTGAATAGTGTCTCCCCTCAGGGAACCAACATTGTTCAATCAGGGAGAGGCCAACTCTCAGCAAGAAACAAACTTTGCTTGAGCGACATTTCTCAGCTGTGCAGAGGCTCGGTCAGCTTTTTCTGTTTGCCAGCCTACTGGAAGTTCTTATGAAAGTCATCCTCTGCCACATGTTAGCATGACACCCTAATGTTAGATAATGAAAACAGGGTGGCAGTGAGTGAGAGTGATATTGCATTTAACAGATAACCCATAAACACTGTTAAAATGTAAATAAGAACAATCTGCAAGTTCCCTCAGGCATATTATGCTGTATCAACTGGATGTCATTGATTATTGTGAACTATAGCTGTGGCCGCGATGCTTCAGTGCACAAGACGTCTTTTAGAGGTCACAGCGTTGTTCCCTACATAAATTCAATTTTCTTTAACATCTGCCTTTGCTTGTTTTTTCTGCCATTTGTCAGATAAGGAAACTATAAGTAAAATCCGTGATCTACGCATGAAAGCTGTAGACTATGAGGTGGTTAAAGTTATTGGGAGAGGTGCGTTTGGAGAGGTGCAATTGGTAAGTAAGCCATATTTTGAATTTGGTTGTTTGTCAAATAACACTGCATCTATGGACTTCTAATGCACTTAATATATTTAAATTTCTGAAAAACAATATATTTCTTATTCTCTGCTCACCTTAAGTTTGTGAGAATATCTTGAGCAACACTGACTTGATTTGCGTTCTTTTCTTAGGTAAGACACAAAGCCACATGCAAAGTATACGCCATGAAGCTGCTCAGCAAGTTTGAGATGATCAAGAGATCGGATTCTGCTTTCTTCTGGGAGGAGAGGGACATCATGGCGTTCGCCAGCAGCGGATGGGTGGTGCAGGTAGGATTTGTTATTTTATGTGATGCAGCACACACACACACATTAATCCAGTTCCATGTGAGTTTACAGTTAAATGCTCGTTTGAGGTATGAATTGTTTTTCTCTAATAATATCTTCTTTTTTTTATTCCACAGCTCTTTTTTGCTTTCCAAGATGATCGCTACCTCTACATGGTTATGGAGTACATGCCCGGTGGCGATTTGGTTAACTTGATGAGCAACTATGACGTCCCCGAGAAGTGGGCCCGCTTTTACACAGCGGAGGTGGTGCTGGCTCTCGATGGAATCCACTCGATGGGATTTATTCACAGGTAATAATTCAACTTCTCCTTATCTGCAAGTGTGTCCTGCAGGATGTTTGTTTTTATACCTGGGTGGTGCACACATGTACGCCAGGAGTTCAGCTGAATATCAAAGAATTTGAGAGAGTTTGCGAGTCTACCTTTCTCTTGCCCCATGAAGCCGCTGAAAAATATATATATTCGAAAACTTCTGCCTATTTGTTGGCTAGTTCTTTAAATTGGCTGCAATCAATGTGATAAATTTCTACTAGAGCAGATGTGCTTTACCTCTGTCAGGCAATTCTTCAGTTTTTATTGTCTGTTTGGAACAGCTCCTGAAACCTTGTCCAAAGCAAATGTCTGGGATCATTTATCTGTTTTGGTCCTTGACAACTGTGAGATATGCAGTAGGATGTGGGTTTGGTGTTAACTTATTTAAAAACAGGAAGTAGTCCAGGGACAAAGACTTTAGCATTTATGCTAGCAGGTGGTGTACTGACTATTGTTCTCTACATTATAGCTTTTGTATGATACATTACTACTTTTCAAAACGGAGAATCCATCGACTTGAGCTATTTTTCTCAGAATTTGATTAACTAAAACAAAAAGGAAACACTTCTCCATTTGAATCTCAAACCAGTCGTAGGCTTTAAAATGAGTTGTAGTTCCTGTAAATGTTGATTTCTTTCAATAATGATTTTTAAGATTGAAATGGTCTATTAGAGTTGTTTCTGTTCAGCTTAGTTCCATGATGCTGACTCTAGATCTTTAATATCTCTGACCTGCTAGGGGAATAAATCTCTCTGCACTGGATGACGCCACTTTATTTCAATATACAACAGGGATACAATATTTTATTCCTTTTTTATTAAATGGTTACTAATATTATTCTTCACACTGAGTTCTTTGCACAGCTGCAGCGGTGGAAAACTCACACCGTGACAGATGTATTAAATAGTTCTCTGCTGTTTTCCCATTAGCTTGCCGAAAGTTGTTGCGAAAAGAAATTTCACAAAGACATAAATTCCCCTCGCTCAATTCCCAGCTCCTTTCATACCTCATTACATGTGACCTATCGCTGCAGTGTAGCACCTTCGCACAGTCATGATTTGGAGAGCTGCGTTTGTTTAATGGTTCCCTCAAGTCATTCTTAACTGCACACATACAAACCTGCATAGTACTTCAGTTTTCTTGTGATATGCTTGAGTTTGATGTATTTATATTCGTTCATCACTTTATTTTTTGCCTCTGCAGGGACGTGAAGCCTGATAACATGTTGCTGGACAAAGCAGGCCACTTGAAACTGGCGGACTTTGGGACCTGCATGAAAATGAACAAGGTATCACTATCAGTTTCCCTCACATTACATTGACGAAATATATTTAAAGTCCATGAATTCAAGTCATTATGATTAGGTTGCTTATCATTCATATTTTTCCTCTTTTTGAATGATTACATTGAGGGACTTGTATAAAGATCGTTTTGAATTTCTCTTCTTTCCTCAGGATGGAATGGTACGATGTGACACAGCAGTGGGAACTCCAGACTACATTTCCCCCGAGGTACTGAAATCCCAAGGAGGAGATGGATACTACGGCAGAGAGTGCGACTGGTGGTCGGTGGGAGTGTTCCTGTACGAAATGCTAGTTGGTAAGTATTTCCCGAAAAATGCAACGATTTGCGGTTATTAGAGCTCCACTGATGTATCGTTTGATATGAGCCTTCCTCAATCATATCAGTATCGCTGTTGATGTTTGATGATATGCAGTGATATGCAAAGTTTTATTTTATAAAATTAACAATTTGCCGAAAAGTTTACTAAGTCAGGAAAAAAAACATTTTCTAAATTAAAGTTCAATACATTTGGTTGTATTCGTTTTCTTTTTAGTTATTTTAGTAAAGTTAATGGTTAAATTGTAAAATATCAAGCCTCATTACATTTCTTTGTCATAAGGGTTTGATAACAACATCTTAAGAAGTATTGCCAAATTTTTTTAAACATAGATAGCGTTAGTGGAAATCATTTAACCCTTATAATCATGCTCAAGCTGTAGTTGTTATACCAATCATACATCTTACCCACAATATGAAGATTTGGTCTTTATAAATGATAAGTTTGTGCTTTATTGAATTTCCTGTAGAAACATCAGTAACCACTGGCTCTTGTTTATCTCATGCTGTGCACAGGCGACACACCATTCTATGCCGACTCACTGGTCGGGACCTACAGCAAAATTATGAACCACAAGAATGCCCTGACCTTCCCTGAAGTCAGCGACATCTCCAACGATGCCAAGAATCTCATCTGCGCTTTCCTGACTGACAGGTCAGAGAACCACAAAACCAGAAATGGATCATGAAGAGGGTCCTTATCTGTAAACCCTCTGTGGTCAAGTGTTTTCTGGTGTAGAGGAGTGTCTGTTGAAAGAATCTTGAAAGAAATATTCATACTACGATAGAAGCTGCTCCTTTTTCAATTTGTCCTCTTAACCCCTTTAGGGAAGTCCGGCTTGGCCGTAACGGTGTAGATGAGATCAAGAGGCATCCCTTCTTCAAGAATGACCAATGGACATGGGAGAACATCAGAGAGAGTAAGTTCCTTTTCACTGCTGAGATGACAGATTAATTTCACACCTTCCATTTCAGTTTGCAGTCTGCTCTTTGTTATTGCAACTGTGTAGCCAGCGACCATGTTTTCCATTTGACCTACTGCAGACAGTTGCAGGAAATTCTTGTAGACGAGCCATTCATTCAGCATCCTATCCAAGACTAAACGTGATTCCTGGCAGTGCAGCATTTTTGGGGCCAACAAAAGGGGAAGTAGCTCAATGCAAATGTTAATGCGCTGGGATTGACACTGGAGCAGAGAGAGAGAGATTAGAAATGCAGGGCTAAATCCAGTAGCAGGAGTCGGTCCTTCGGTGGCTTTATATTTAATACTCTACTAGGCTGAAGTCAGCACTTTGGTGTTCGCCCTCCTCCTGTTGTTCCACTGGCTGATCAGCTCTGCAAGCTGGCTGCCTTGCTTTGTTTTAAAGAGAGTTTCAAAAGAAATCTGTGATCCAATATAACTCACTGGATTCTGTCTTTCATTTCTGCCAGGTATGACCCTGAAAATAAAGCAAATATAATAAAAAGAGATGTGTGTTGGTGTGAGAGGAAAAAAAAGAAAACAAAAGCATTTAATGGCCTAATGTGACAATATAAGTTTAAATCTATGATTTTTAAAAGGTTGAGACTGATACATTTTGATAGTTAATTGATCTGATTTATATTATCGTCTCATTCTACTGCTGTTCTCACTCATTTGAGCCCTTTGACTTATGGACTGCGTCTTCACCACATAGTAACATGATGAAATGCGATGGCCCTTTTTACTGCATCATCATGAACCTACCATTTCCTTGTGCCACGTGCAGCGGCTGCTCCAGTGGTGCCTGAACTGAGCAGTGACGTTGACACCAGTAACTTTGATGACATTGAGGAGGATAGAGGAGAGGAGGAGACCTTTCCAATACCAAAGGCCTTTGTGGGCAACCAGCTCCCCTTTGTAGGCTTCACCTACTACAGCAATCAGCAGTAAGTCTGCCCCACTGCACTCTGTGTTCATGATTACGATACTTTTTAAATTTTTGTAGAAATAGTGTCAGTTTTAGGTTTTTACTTTGACAAAGAGTTTTAGTTTGATACCCATAAAAAGTGTTATTTTTTCAGCCTTTTGCGCGGCACCGCCACAAAGACCGGTGATAAACGTAGCAGCTCCACAAAGGAAGAGAAGGCGCATGTGAGTAGAAGACCACAATTTTTTTTTTTAAATAAATCTCAAAATACAGAAAATCTGCCAATTTTCCATCCCATCTCATGCATTCAAATGACATGTTTCTGTTTAGCTGGAAAACCTGCAGAAACGGATCTACCATCTGGAGGAGCAGCTCCACAGTGAGATGCAGCTGAAGGATGAGCTGGAGCAGAAGTGCAGGTATGAAACGTGTCATTTAATCATACACAAAAAACGCTGCTGATTACATAAACAAACAGCATATTCCCGGAGACAAGTTAAAACCAGACTTCTGCACGCAGCTATGTACATTATTTAAGTTCCATGTAACCTCTACAGTCTGTGGTGTGTGTGAAGAGACATTACATGTATTTAAATTTTTGTCTAACTCTGCTCTTCTTAGGACATCGAACACCAAGATCGAGAAGATCATGAAAGAACTGGATGAAGAGGTTAATTTGACACCATTTCTCTTTATGTCTTGATTATAATGTCATGACATTGGTTGCTTTACAGTTATATACATATCAAGTTTTTACGTTTTAGTAATGAAATTAAGTTGAATACGTTACAAATCAGAGGCCGGATTGAGGAGTGGTTTGTTCCTCTCATATGACAACTGCTCTGTCGTTTCTTCACCACAGGCAAACCAGAGGAAGAGTTCAGAGGCCGGCATTTCTCTGCTGGAGAAGGACAAGATCATGCTGCAGCACAGATTCACAGAGTACCAAAGAAAAGCTGACCAGGACGCAGAGAAGAGACGCAATTTGGAGAATGAGGGTAAAGATAATGAGGTGCCGCTGATTGATGATTCAGACACTTTGCAATTAAAGTGTAATTGCAGAGTGAAGCAGTGGTTCAGTCCATTTGATGTGGCCAAGATATTTGCCCCACATGGGTTATTGGGTATCCTGATGTGATTAGATTTCCCATTGACTTGCTACAGAAGTTAGCACTAAGTGGGATAACAGACTATAAACTGTTAGAATTGAAGACGTGATAATCTGTCACATAATATCAGGGATTTGTTGCTTTCCCTGTCTTATTAATTTCCTGTGTTTTTGAATAGTATCAACTTTGAAGGAGCAGCTCGAAGATATGAGGAAGATCAGCCAGAACTCGCAGGCCTCGAATGACAAGATCGCCCAGTTGCAGAGTCAGGTACAGCACACACTGAGACACACACACACAGACACACACACCATGGAGTAGGGGAGCACAAAACTTTATTTCCTCTGACTCTTTGTATTTGATTTGCAGCTGGAGGAGGCCAACGACCTGCTGCGTGCGGAGTCTGACACGGCGGCGAGGCTGAGGAAGAGCCACACCGAGGTGGCAAAGTCGATGAGCCAGCTGGAGAGTTTGAACCGTGATCTGCAGGAGAGGAGCCGCTCAGGGGACGGAGAGAAGGCGCAGCTGGAGAAGGAGCTCATGCTTCTTCAGAGCACGCTGGACTCTGAGAGGAGGAACTACAGCCAGGGGTCTGAGGAGATCAGGGAGCTGCAAGGTGACATATTGACACACAAAGGATGGCACTGACATATGTGATCTTAACATGTCAAAAACATTGGCTAAAAAACTAACAGTTGTAGGGTTTTATATTGTGAAATTTGATTTAATGTTGGTCACAACAGAGGGAAAGTGTAAAACCCAGACTCACTGAAAAAAGAGATGTATCAACCTTCAGGAAAAATGTTTTAAACCATTTCAGGCTTGTTCCAAATCACTCTTATAACCTCACCCTAATTCAGACATTTGAGAAAGCTGCACAAATTCCGTATATTGAAAATAAACCAGATTTCAATCTCCAGCGCTTGTCAGACAAGCACTGACAACACACGCCGCAGCCGAACCCATCTCTGATTTATCTGTCGGCCATTTAGCTTCTAAAGGGAAACAAGAGTTTGATAATACTATAATATAGAAAAGATCTAAGTATAATGGAGTAATTTTCCTTTATCAAACAGAATGTGAATTAAGTATGAGACACCTTTGAAATATCTGAATAGCTGGTTAAAACAAATAGATGCTCATATAGTGAAGACCATGATTCTGATTGTTTGTCTTTATCTTTCATTCAAAGCGAGGATGGCAGGACTGCAAGAGGATAACAGAAACTTGAAGCTCAGCGTCTCTAAAGTGGAGACAGAACGTAAACAGGCCCAAGAGAGGAGCAATAACCTGGAGAAGGTATACTTTACTACACGACTACACTAAAAGCATTAGTATTTATGCATTGTATAAACATGCTTCTACCCTGTACACTTGGTGTGCTGCCTTTGCTTCATGTTGTTTGCCTGGTTCTCGCCCTGCAGGAGAAGAACAACCTGGAGATCGAACTGAACTATAAACTCAAGACCTTGCAGCAGCGTCTGGAGCAGGAGCAGACTGAGCACCGGGTGACGCGAGCTCAGCTCACTGACAAATATGAGTCTATCGAAGAAGCCAAATCAGCTGCCATGAATGGTATGCCAGTCCGATGTCAGAGCATGCCCTACTCGCTGTTTTTACAACATGCTTTTTTCTCTACCATCCTGTTTTATCTTCTATCTCTTTTTTATTTTACTTTCCACCTTTCAGTTTATTCGACTTCTTCCTCACACCATCAGCCTCTTCCTGCCTTGTTTTTCTTTCCTGCACTTGCATCAGATTCCCCTCCAGGGGCGGTAGAGGTGCGAGGAATTCAAGTAGTCAGTCAGCATGTCAGGACACTGCCTCATTGCATATTAATGCTGGACTCTTTTTGACAATATAATGATGATCTGTCCAGGTGATTTCTTACTTTCCACTTAATGTTTGATGGAATCCAGGAGTCTTTGTCTGTGTACAGATTTCATCAGTAAATCTGGAATTATTTGAATGTTAAAACCAGGTTCTTTTGAAACAGAGCCCGGAATACACATGGTGGAAAAAAACCAAGTGAATTTTCTTTTTTACAAATTGTCACATAGTGTTCTTGCCCTTTCTTGTTCTTCGTTGTCAGATCTGTTACATATTAGAAAGATGCATTTTTGGGGCTGAATTCAGGTTTACCAAGTGTAGAGAGCATTGAAATGTTCATACGAGGTGTTAAATTTGCGTGATATTCTTTCAGCTGACAGCAGGAAAGAGTTGACTCTTTGTTTTTCATTTTGCTTCTCTAGCTGTCCAGGTGAAGATGTCTGAGGAGAATGGATCGAGAATGAGAGCTGAGAGCCGGGTAGTGGAGGTGGAGAAGCAGTGCTCAATGCTTGAGTTTGACCTTAAGCAGTCTGTGCAGAAGATGGAGCAGCTGATGAAGCAAAAGGAAAGGCTGGAAGATGATGTGAGTAATCCTTCTCAAACTAACAGTCCTTTTCTAATATTCAGTTAGATCAAATAAAGATGTGTGATTTGTGAAGCTTTGGTTTGCATGTGATATCTTACCTCTGTTTTGTTGTTTCTCCAGGTGAAGAATCTGCGGATGCAGGTAGAGCAGGAGTCGAGCAAACGTGTCCAAGCTCAGAACGAGTGGAAGAGCCGCATGCAGGATGTGGATCGCCTCAGGGTTTCAGAGAAGCAGCTCAAACAGGAGATCAACTCGGCCCTAGAGAGCAAACGCTCGCTGGAGTTCCAGCTGGCACAGTTGACCAAGTGAGTGATTTTGAATTAAATAGATCAAACAAATTCTAGTTAGATTCAATTAATTCGTATGGTCCCATTAAATACTGCACTTTATTGGCCATCCACTACTTACATCACTCAAGACAATGTCTTATGTGCATACAATAGACTAATACCTCATGTTGTGTTTTCTTGGAAAATAGGAACATTTGAAGCAGTTGTGCTTCTTAATTTTTACTCTCAAACAAACTAACAGTATCTGCAGCCAGGAATTATTACGCTTTGTTATCGTTGCACTGCCCAGTAATGCTCTTTGGAAGTCAAGGTGTAAATTGCCCTACAATTGCGTGTTATTTTCAAATAAGTGCTATTATTCCAGCTTAGGGGGTGACTATGCCAAAGCTGGTCTGTGACTGCGTTTACACCGCAGGATTAAGGTTTTTGAGTCCACTCCGTTGCTAATCCCCTGGCGAGCACAGCAGCCAGTGCTGCTTGTTGTGCTGCTTGTTGCATTTACTACAGAGGCTGACTTAGTAGCCAGCTCTGTTTGCCCGGATAAGAGTCTTGTTTTGGAAGTGGTCCTATTTATGAGTGTGTCAAATTAGCCAGAAACATGGATTTAATGAAGAAAAGAAAATTATGCACCTCCATGTTTTTGTTGATACAGACAATACAGAGGCAACGAGGGACAGATGAGGGAACTTCAGGACCAGCTGGAGGCCGAACAGTATTTTTCTGTGAGTATAAAACCCCACATCTGCCCTTTTCAGATATGAAACCTACACTTATTCAGTGTGAAATCCATGTTCTTATTTATCTCTGTCCTCTTTCAGACGCTTTACAAAACTCAGGTCAAGGAACTCAAAGAGGAGATTGAAGAAAGGAACCGGCAGGTACAAGACGCTCACAAAAAGGTGCAGGATCTGTGTGGTGAAAGGTAAGAAACTGAATTCTAAAGAATTAATTCCAGTATCCCAATATTGATTATTGACCAGCTAATGTGTTAATGTCGTGTTTTGTTCATGTATAATATCTCCTGTTTTATTTAACAAAATAAATCTCTCTTATCTTGCACAAAGGGACTCCCTGTCTGCCCAGCTAGATCTGACCGTGACCAAGGCCGAGTCAGAGCAGCTTGCCCGGGCTCTGCAGGAGGAACAGTACTTCGAGCTCAGTCAGGAGAACAAGAAGGCGTTGACCAGACATAAACAGGAGATTGTGGAAAAGGAGGGAACCATAACACGGGTGAGCGAAACCTAAAGTAGTTTATCGTCCCCCTTCACCATGACAACAATATTCTGTTCTTTGAGGTCAGATGAAATATTAATATATTTTTTTTTTCTACTTTCATGTTTCTGCGCAGCTTGAGGAATCCAATAAAACTCTGACCAAAGATGTGGAGCACCTCAGCAAAGAGAAGACTGATTTGAATGAGAAGCTTAGTACTCAGGAAGAAGGTACTTTCCCTTTGATACACAGAACACACACAGAAAATGTTTAATTCACCAATTAAAAATTATATTTTGTACTTAGTGGTTAAATGCCACTGTCTGAATTTTCATGATGTTTGCGTATTGAATTAGAGGGAATTGTTCAGAGATATTTCCTGACAAGTACTAGAATTTGATGTTAAAGAAGCAGTGGGAGCCCAGTGATTACCTTTTACGTCTTCCTGCCATGTTGTACTTGGCTGACTCCCTTTTCCTTCACAGAGTATGCAGCCCAGAAGGAGGAGATTACAATTACAATCAGGGCTAACTATGAGAAGGTGCTCAACACAGAGCGCACACTGAAGATTCAGGTAAAGATGAACCGTCTCACTCAGACGGGGAACACTGCTAACGCAAGTGGAGAATGGTGGCTGATATATCTACTTGAATCCATCAGGCGGTAAACAAGCTGGCAGAGATCCTGAATCGCAAGGACATGAAGCTGGACCAGAAGAAAAAGGGCAGTACTGCCGACCTGCGGAAGAAGGAGAAAGAGCACCGCAAACTCCAGGCGGAGCTTAGCCAGGAGAAGGACAAGTTCAACCACATGGCCATCAAGTATCAGAAGGAGTTGAGCGAGATGCAGGCGGTAAGTGAACATCTCAGGTTGCTGGTGGCTCCTGTCGGTTCTTTTTACATTCTTTACAACCCAAATATCTTCATCTCGCACCAACAGCAACTTGTAGAAGAATCTACGTATCGCAACGAGCTCCAGATGCAGTTGGACAGCAAGGAGAGCGATATCGAGCAGCTGAGGGAGAAACTGAACGACCTGCAACTGCGCATGGAAAACTCCAGTGTCACCAGTTTGCAAACAGATGAGACGGACAGCAACATCGCAGGTAAGGTCACAGCTCAGGCAAACTGCTTCTGGTATTAACACCAAAGACACAGGATTCCCCTTAATGTAGAAATAATTCATATTATTTTTTGTTTATTTTTAAAATATCGTACTTCATATGCCAGTTATATAGTCTGGTAAACTTTTATTTTGTTAGATCTTGATGTATTGAGTCTTGGTCAATGCAGGTTGTACTATATGCAAACAGGATAAAAGACAAACAAATCTTTAAGATGCTTCCTTTCGGTAAATATTCGCATTTTGAAAGCTGAGATGATCATAGATTTATTCAAGCCCAGCCGGTCTTCTTACTGCCATATGCACAAAACCCATGAGGGTAATTCCATCTTTTCCTAAAACAAAATCTAACTGAATATGAACGTATCTTGTTCTAGGTCTATTTTCATGTTTTGCTGCTGCTCTCTGTGGTTAAACAATTCTCTCTTTATTCCCCTCATGTCCAGTTGGTTCTCCTTGCTCTTCTTATCTTTGTAACTTCTATTCCTTTCCCTCTGTGAGTAACTGAGTGGACGAGCTCCGTTTGCCTGGCCTGTGCTGCAGCTGTCGTGTGTTCGTCTTTCTTTTTTGCCCCTGACTTTCCTTAGTTCTCTCTTTTTACCAGAGGTGACAGAAGCATCTCTGATCGGGGGGGGGGGATTCATGAAACACTTTTGAAAGAAGTCTTACAGAGTGACTCATAAATGATATTTAGAAGCTGCCGAAGCATTCTGATCCACCAAATTTATCCACTAACATTGACAGGATGTTAAATGACAAATGCTGGCGGTGAATTGGCTTCATGACAACTTCCGCCCTAACAGTGAAGTAACCACAGCAGATGAGCGGTTGCTGACTCCACCCTGTGTGAAGTTTAAAGCACATCACTCTCAGCGCCTTTCAAAACGTGTCTTGAAACTGAAAGTGTTTTTTTTTAATTCACGGCACTGTGTGCTTCAAACACTTAACACTCTTATTGTTTTTATATATCTGTCGGCATGTTCACCCGGAAGCGCTGCTCGTTTAGGAGAGCTCCCTCACAGCCTCACATTTAGCAGACAAGCCCCTGTTAGTTCACTGCTCCTGTTTAGCTTGTGTTGTTCCAGCTGCATGCATTTGGAAATTATAATTTAACACCAAATAATCTGTTTGTTTCTTTTGAAGGAGTGAGTGATCAAGCTTATCTGAAGATAATTGGCACAAATTCCTGCTGCTAAACTATTATAACACTTTTAACATGATTATGTTCGTATATAAGATTTCCCATGCTCTGTTAACATGCTGCAAGAAGTTGGATCTATGTCTAATATTCTCTAATATTTCCCTCCAGCATGGGGAGTGTGTAGTAGCAGCATCTAAATTCCTTTCTTGTCACCTACTCCAGTGCATTTTCCTTAACGCTGGCAGAACTCCATCAGGGATTCGCCTGGTGTTATGCAACAATTACTTTTGTCTACTTTTTTCCCTCCCCAGTTGAGTTTGGATTGAATCACTGCTTGGCCAGTGTTTTTTAATCACATTGCATTGATTTCTAACTGTTTCTACATCTGGGCTGCTTTTCAGAATCCAGACTGGAGGGTTGGCTGTCCATTCCTAATCGTGCTAATATCAAAAGATACGGATGGAAGAAACAGGTATATTGTGTTGATTTGACAGTTCATGTGTTATGTTATGTTGCTCTCGCCTTGGGCAATCTCAACCTTTTATTTTAATGTGCTTTAACCTTTGCAGTATGTGGTGGTGAGCAGTAAGAAGATTCTGTTCTACAATGACGAGCAGGATAAGGAGTTGTCCAACCCTTCGATGGTACTAGATATAGAGTAAGTATTTTTTGTTCCTGTCCTTGTCATATGCGTACCTCAACAAAACAAAGGTAATGTTTCACGGCCTGTCCTTACAGGTCAGAAGTTCTGACAGATTTTCTTATGTGTAATTGCTAATTATGTGTGTTCTTGTGCAGTAAACTATTTCATGTGAGACCAGTCACTCAAGGAGACGTGTACCGGGCTGAGACCGAAGAGATTCCAAGGATATTCCAGGTACGAGGCTCTTTCCTGTGCTGGTGTCGTCTCTCTGTCGTTTCTCTTTCCGCTACTAAATCTGATGTCCAATTTTCTTTCCGCTCAGCCTCAGAAAGGCATATTTAAAGTCCGGGTTTCTGACGAGCTGTCCTTTTTCTCTTGTCTGCAGATTCTGTATGCCAACGAGGGGGAGTGCAGGAAGGACGCGGAAATGGAGGCGGTCCCTCAGGGCGACAAGACCAACTGTTTCCCACACAAAGGTCACGAGTTCATCCCTACGCTATATCACTTCCCTTCAAACTGTGAGGCCTGCTCCAAGCCGCTGTGGCACGTCTTCAAGCCGCCTCCGGCCCTGGAGTGTCGCCGCTGCCACGTCAAGTGCCACAAGGACCATCTCGACAAAAAGGAGGATGTTATTGCTCCTTGCAAAGGTAAACAGCCGGCACTCTTGTCATTGAATATTAATGTTTAAGATTTCCTGCCGCTTTCAACATTGCTTAAATAATAGTTTTAAAATGTAAGATGTATGAATTATGCATTTATCTTCCACCTGTTGGGCATAAAATTAAGGCAGTTAGTTTGAGAAAGATGTTTTTTAAATTCAATTTAACTTAAACATGAATCCAACAAATTGTCAATAAGATCTTATATAATTCAATATATCCTGATAGGACATTTATAATTTGACCGTTTTTTGTTGCACAAATGAAAAAAATATATATACTGGTTCTTTTAATGTTTTAAACTAAAGATTGGACCAAAAAAAACACTGAAATGTATCAGTTTTGTTTGTTAGAGCTTTGATGTCATATCCGTGCTTTGACGTGTCTCCTCCACGTCACCTCCCCCCCCTCTACAGTAAACTACGATGTGACCTCTGCCCGGGACATGCTCCTGCTCGCCCTGACACAAGACGAGCAGAAGAAATGGATTGGTCACCTGGGAAAGAAGATTCCCAAGACCCCGCCATCTACTTTTTCAAGAGCCTCTCCTCGTTCCATGTCCACTCGCTCCGGACCAAACCAGTCCTTCCGCAGGAACCCTAAAAGCAATACAGGAAAGCTGAGGTAACTTGACAATTTCTGTGCTTTTGAACTGTCTCTAATTATATTTTCCCTCTGGTTACATATAAATATGTTTTTTTTTCAGTCTCTGTGTTCAAATAGCTGTAGCTAACTGCATGACCTACATACAAGCACTGTTATATTGGCCGTAGAGTGAGGGTGTGCTGAGGTCAGACATCTTATTCCGTCTGGAGGGCTGCGATGTGGTCGAGTCAGTCACATGACCTGCTGTTTGTCTCCTGTGTTGTAGCAGAGCGCAGTCCAGCCTCCAAGCAGCAGACACAACATCCAGCACTTGTTGACAGGAACTTCTTCAGAAAGTGTTGATCTTTTTTTTTCTTTTTTTTTACGACTTTTGTCTCCAGCATTAAACTTGTCTATTTATTAATTGTGTTGCCGGGTGCTTCTAACACGAGACACTTCCTGATTGGTTGGTTGGTTGGTTGGTTGACTCCTGGGTCCTTTCCAGGTGACACTGTGGATTCTTGTTTTTCTAATTGGCACTAATGTGTTGTTGGGTTCAGTAACTAACTATTTAGACTTACTGTACAATTCTGGTCAGAATGATCCACATTAAGGATTTTTTTAAAAACCTGTCGAACATGAAGCAAAGGTGTTAACGGTGTAGCTGTGTCTGTAAACGAGCTTTCCTGCTGTGTGGACTCAGATTGGGTTACTAACCGACTTTGAGATGTTTCTTTCTTCCTTTCACTGGACACCTGTCTCTATTCTTTCTTTCAGCTAACCATCTGAACCGTTCCTCATCCTCAAAAACGGAGAAACCTGTATTACGTAGAAAATTCATTAGAATGAAAAAAAGTATAAAAATAAAAAAAAACACAGCGCTGGAGAATTGCAACACATGTCAGTCAGACACAAGGCATCGTGGACATACAGAGGCCTTTCTTCAAGAGAAAACCCACCATCCAACTCAGCAAACTTGCAGCTCTCCATTCCTACCAGAAGATGGCACACTTGTCTGGAACTAAACGTGGACTGTGCAGCGATTTAGAGACGGACTCATGTCATTGGAGCCATTCTGTGTTTCATATCATATGACAGTTCTGATGGAAACCGGAAGGTAAACTGGGGGTTTTGCTGGGACTCCTGTGGTTGTGTGTTTGGTTTAAGGTACTGTCATACAGGGATTTCAGATCTGCAGTGAGAGGTTTGTGTCTCAGGGGTGGAAAATAAATATCTTATTTTGTGTAATTTCTTTCCCCACCTGACGGATACTCGAGCTAAATGCAAGCATACATCTGTTTTCAGCTTCAAGAAAAAAGAAATGAAAAGAAAAATGACCGATGCCTTCATCTAACGTCTCTGGCCCTTTTGCCTTTATTCTTATCACTCTGCGAGTCACTTATCAGGTTTGGGAGGGAGTATTGGGACACAAGTATTAGATGTTTTGAGTATTGAGTGAGGAGCATGCAAGATCATCATTTAAATCTATGCATTATTTTTATTATAATTATTTTTATTGCTCCAAGCCATAAGGAATATTCCATTGTAATGGCATATAGGAGTCCTGAAACTTAATTGATTTTTTTTGTTTATTTGGTACATTGTAATATTTTTTTTCCATTTTTTTTTTTTTTTTTTTTGTAATGTATTGCCTTACATTGATTCATAGATAAATGGTTCAAAAGGAAAACATTAAGTTAACAAATGTAAAACTGCACTGTTTGAATTGTAAATTATTTGTAGAAGACTAAACAGGTGTAGCATTTGGCCCACCTAGTGCCTTAACGTTTGGATATTGATTTTACTGCCATATCTGTTTGTTTGTTCATTTTCTTTCTCCAAAAACAAGACAAATCTTAACTCTTCCACCATCTGTTTTTTTAAGAAATCGCCACACATTTGTGGTTTTATCAGAATTCACTTTCTCTGGTTTAAGTATATGATATATATATATATATTAGATTACCTCTTTATGGACACACTGCAATAGAGCTAGTGTGTCAAAACGAAGTCCCCAAGACTGGGTTCATATCACATGACAAATTTTGGGATGGTGTACTCAAAGCGATTCTACCTGTGTCAATGATCGTCCTTGTTACAATTACAAGTTGTGTGTCTAACACGGTAATGTCCCGTTAATGCAGACCCCCACAGTGTATATAATAAGAGACATGAGGATTATGGAATACCTCCGCAATCTTTTCATCTGTAACGTTTTGTTCAGTTAAAAAAAAAAAAGCACTGGAACTATGATCTACTCTTGTCTTGGATAATTTGCATGGTTAATTGCATTGGAGTCCGCACTGATGGATATGTCAATAAACATATCTTTATCATTCATTGTTTACTAGTTTTCACTGCAGCTACCCATTAATGGCTTGTTTTTTTTATTAGGAGGCTAATACATTTTAATAGTCGATCACTAAATAAGCAAAGGGGTTCACTGCCCCAGGGACTCCACACTTACTACGTGCCATCTGGTTTGTATTTATATAACTTGAGAACTGGGAATATGTTGTGTAGATGTGCAGTACCTGACTTCAGGGGCCCTAATGTGGATTATCTTTATAAAAACATTGTTAAATCTTAAAGCCAGTTCTGAAAGAGGCTCTATTTGCCCATATTTACTTTTAAGGTTTTTGAATTACCTCCATCAAGGAAGTTGTGTTTTCACACGTCCCTTTATTTGCTGGTTAGTTTCATGGTAAGCAAGTTTACACAGCAAAAGTATCAAAACTTGGTGGAAGGATGAAGTGTTTGTCAGGGATGAACCCATTCATCCTTTGGTTTGTTTTTATCAGAAATATGAAAATGTTCTTGTCTACTCCAGCCTAGAACGATGGAGGACTGGGTGAAGTGTTTGAGTCCATAAAACACTTTTGGAGTTTCATGGTTAAACGGCGTTGCAGCCAAATCCAATAAGATTGAATTAAATGGTGACCACTTCTTCAAACTTATAAAATCAGCAGAATAAAAACGTATAAGAAGCCTCCTGCTGTCATCCAACCTTGGTGGAAATCAAATCTGGCCAATTCAGAGAAAATATATTTATGAGTTTGTGAAACTTGGTTAATCTTGAATATAGGTTAGTTCCAGTGTTGTGCATGAACAAAGTGGCTTCCTGTACAGTGTTGTGCATTTTGCGCATTTTTTAACGAATCACTTTTCATATAAAGAAAGAGACAAATATGTCTGTTCCCATCTCCTACATCTATAGTGGGTTCAACAAGCTTGAATACAGGAGTCATGTCAATGTCAATTTTTTTTATACAGCACATTTAAAACAACTTGGTTGACCAAAGTGCTTTACTGGTGAAGTGGTACGACAAAACGACAGTTGCAACGTAATACATTAAAGTTCAAGTAATACATTTAAACATACATTAAAGTTCAAGTATGAATAATTATGTTATTTTCTAAAAAAAAAAAGGAATACTTTATGCAGTGTCATAACTACATCTCTGACGTTTATAACAAACCAGATCGTTTAAAAATCGGTTGAAAATTGAGCAAGTTATGGATATTTACCAGTACCAAAACAATGTTATGGGTGAGCGGGATGCCCCGTAGCAAGATGGCCGCTATGTGCGGACGTCCGGCTCCGTCGAACGAGACATTTAGTCTTTATATATAAATCTATGGCCATGACGATGAGAGAACCGCCAAGGACGCGCAGTGGCGGGAAAAGGTGGGACTACCTTCCCAGGGCCCCAAGTGGGAGGGGGGCCCCATAAAAAGCCTGAATGATTTTTATTTATTAAAACATTTTAAATTAATCTTAAACATTTAAATTAAGTGTTTCATGTAATTGGCTAAAAATGGCGGAATAAGTCGATTGACTGACGGGAATTTGTATCCAAATAAGCTTCCTGATGACACCTGTCCCACCCCCACAATCAAATGGTTTAGTCTTTGTTCCAAGCGATGTATAAGCAGCCTACGCACTTTTCTTTCTTTCTTTTTTACCGTTGGGAAGAGAAGATGGCAGACGGGAATCTTTCCTTGTTTAATGTTCACTCTTTTGTTGGATAGATCTGAACTTGAATGTCCCTAATATCTGTCCAGCTGCATAAGGGGTTGGGTTTAGCCATGACTGGTTTGGGGTCCTCTCAGTTATGTGTGTGGGGATCCCCTCAACCAGCCGAAAATCAGATGAGGACGTCCCCCCATCTTAATTCTACTCCATTGACACATGCAGAGGGAGAGACACCAGGTAGAATGGCTCAGGTAAAGTGATTTTTCATGACTTTTAAATAAAGCAGTTGATTAAACAACAAAATATAAAGAGGATCAGTTAATCCACTTCCTTACCTATGCTTCAGTCTTATTCTATCACTCTTTAACTATGAAACTGATAAACCCCACAAACAAAAAATATGTCTGACACATGTACGATGTTCAGATTTTTTTTAACTTTATATCAAAGTTTTATGTGTGATCTGCCGGAAATATGTCCAATATAATAAGCAGTGACCGTCTGAAAGCTGATGTAAGTTGGATGTTAGGAGCGAGAGGTGCAAAGTAGATGCTACTGCATATGGAGGACCATTCATGACATAAGTATAAATAAATGTATAAATAAATGTGGAAGACATTTATTTAGACATTTCTGTTATTAACGTATTTGTTTATTTATTTCTGTATTAATTAATTAATTTCCTTTTTTATTTATTTATTTATTTATTTATTTCTGTATTTGTGCAGGTCTCGCTAGCGGGGTGCTAGCTATCCAGCCAGCTTAAACAATCAAAGAAGTCCACGGTGGGTATTTAGCGAACTTTAATGAAATTTGTAAAAAGAAAATGCGTTAGCCGCAGGAGGGCGATACAACTTAAGAGCTCCCGTCTATAAACAACACAGCAAGGTAAATTGCGTCACTTCCGGGGGAATCACTCCCTGACCCCCGGCACAACACACATCTGAACTGCCCCAAGGGGACGCTGTTGCAAGGATAAACATAGTTCACATTTGTGTGACAGAACAGTATTATTTCTACATTTATTAATTTATTTATACTTATGTCATGTATGGTCCTCCATAATAGCAAGGAGAGGCCATACAATAAACTTATTATACTTATACTCAGCAGCAGTACAACATTTAAGTTTTATAATAATGTAGCCTCGTCTTTCCTCTATAAGTCCATAAAAGTTATTTACTGACCAAAAATTCTGTTCATCCCATTCTGACATTATTTCCTTCACTTCAATACTATAACCAACTAATTTCCAACAGTGGTCATTGAAGAACCCTGTTATAATGATCCTGGTTACAGTGTTTATGTAAAGATGAGGGAACAGGATCATTTGCCAAATTTATGCACTCGTCTGAGTTCAGTTTTATTTTTATTTTTTCTGTTGGAAAGAGAAAAGCTGGCAGACGGTGGCAGCAGAGCGCTGTTGAATACTTTGTGATCAGTATCTTGTACAATGTTTTTGTATTTCCCTCACTAGATTCTCAGGATGGACCGGTCCAGCAGCTTGGGAATCTGCAGCAGCCGGGACCAGACCAGCAGCCTTGGACTAGGCGTGTCCACTTTTTATTCCTGGTCGCCGCAGGTGAGTCAGTGTCCATCATAAGTCACAAGTTCATTCATTCAGAGGAAATTACATTTCTTCTGTTCACACAGGAAATCTCTTTGCAGATTGTCAATGCCTTTGCATTAGGAGCTGGTCGTGAGAAAACGCAAGGGTCCTTGCTTCAAAATGACTGTCTGTCAGTACGGCTCCTGCCAAATTTCTCAAGAGGGGGCAATTGATGCAATGATGACTAAGGTTTTTCACCTTCTCTGAGCACTTTGAAGGAGTCAGAGAATTGTAACCAACTTAAACCAAATCTGACGGATGGCTGGACATTTGACAAGCAGGCAGAGAGAGAGAGAGACAGAAAGAGGTTGGAGGAGCAGAAGGAAGATGTGAGGGTGGCGAGGGAGCATCTGTTTGCTTAAGTGAACCTCGTCATTCCTCCTTTTTTGCAGTGCACAGGTGGCTTTGGGACTGATTTTTACTGAGGAACAGTTCCATTTTTACTAAATCATTATATTTGTATATAAGGGGAACTGCTCTGCTACTGAATCAAATTACATGTTTGAGAAATATTCTGCGTTTACAATTTTGCTCTTACTGTATGTTCCAGCTAGGACTGCGCACTCCCTGAAGAAACAAAGTTTGACTGTTTATGTTTTAATGTTTTATATTTAGCTTTTCTTCTGTTATTGTAATGTTTTGTTCAAAAAATAAATGTTTTTACTTGTTTTAAAATGTGTAGCTGTCTCTTATTTCTCACTCCTTGCACCATACAGTGAAGGAATATGTCTGTAGTCACACCTCTTACTGTCACTCAGTAGCTGATGGACCTGATCACAGCACCACATCCGGAGCACCCAGGTCCAGAGCTCCCAGTGTGGCTCTCTGTGATTAGCATGTTATATTTCACTCTAATTTACCCTCTGACCTTCTGTTTCCTGTCTCTTACAATAAACAAGTCAGTTGCATTTTCCTGGTTTCTTGTCCTTTGTATTCCATGCTGCGTTTGTAATGCAAAACAATAAGATTGTAAATCTGTCTGTGTTTGAAAACTTTGATGAAATATTCAGTCAGTAGATTCAACAACATAATCATTTTGGCTTCTATTTACATTTCAAAAAGGTCAAAACTATGTTTCTGATATATAGTTTTAAATATTGAAGATGAAGCATTGAGGCTTTCCATCCAATTGGTTCACTCGTGGGGGCAGAGCTCTATATGTGCAGTCAATGAGGCAGAGTGATAATAATGACACCATGGCTTTGAATTGAATAAATGATTGAATTATGTTTGTGACGCCAATACATAAATTATGGATTTATTAATCTGACACAGCAGTGTGGTCAAAAGGGAAAGTGGAAACAAATTGGGCAGAGGGTTGTGACGTGAATTTGCTTGTGTGACCAGGAACAACATGTAACACGTCAAATAGGGACAACATTTTATTCATTTTTAAATTAAAAATAACTTTTCCACTTTTATTTTTTTTGCAAACAAACGCAAAATAAAGTCCCAAGTCCACAAATTGTGAGGGGGGGGGGGGGGGATCCATTGCTTTGATCGTCACCACATACGTCATCAACACAAGCCTCGATACACAGAAATCTTCCTGGGTCACTCGACACACGCTTCACAGCCTCGACACCGGAGCACACATCACAAGCTGCAGCGTCATTGTGTTTGAATGAAGTTCAGACCGAGCATTAGCCAACAGGGACAAACAAAACAAGGAGTCGAGGAAGTAAAACGTTGCCAAACATGCCGGTGTTTACAGGTAGGACTTCACTGCTACACAACATGTGCACTGCCACGGAGAAACAGGAGAAAAACACGGATCCTTACACGTGTTTGTTAGTGCAGCCGCAGTGTACATTACATTAGCTTAGCTAGCGGCTAGCATGATGTGCAGCTAGCATGCTAACAGTGACGTGCAGCGAGCTTCTTTAGGCCAAATGTGGATTTTAATAACAAATAACATGTTGCCACAGCAGAGACACAAAACACCGCAACACTTTCCGCACCGTGTTGCTGTTTATTAGCGGGTTTACAGGACGTGTTGCGTGAAGCCGGCTATGCTAGCTGCTAATCTGACACAGCCCATAAAACAGCTAGCTAACTGTCAGCTAGCAGTGTTAGCCGAGGAGAGCATAAATAGCTACGGTGGTTTTTAATAGTTATGGAAAGTCGTCGTTTCCGGCCACAGCGAAGCTTCTCGAATTGTTTTCCTTGTCATTTTAATTCGAATATATAAACTTTTTTTTTACGCAGAGTGAAAATAACCGACTCACGCCTCTTAGCTCGGCTAGCATTGCTAACAAAGCTAGCTCGCTAAATCATGAGTGTACAGTTCAGGAGCTTTTCAATGCAGCCAGCTGGGAAACAATGCTGAAAAGATACGAGTTTGCTTTTTATTAAATTACAGTTCATGTGTGTTTTTTAGAGTCAAGTCCCATCGGGTCCTAAATATTCGGTGTTAAATCCTGTGTGTGTGTGTGTGTTAGCCTTCACTTTATTAGCATGTCAGCTCGTTAGCTGCTGTGTCGTACATGGCAGCAGGTTGACGGAGTTGGAAGTGACATGTGTGTGTTTGTGTTTCCACCGTCTCTGCACCAGTCAATGTGAAATGGGGCAAAGAGAAGTTTGACGCAGTGGAGCTGAACACCGAGGAGCCTCCCATGGTGTTCAAGGCTCAGCTCTTCGCCCTGACAGGAGTCCAGCCAGACAGACAGAAGGTCATGGTGAAGGGAGGCACCCTGAAGGTATCCACCCAAACAACACACAACAGTCTGGGCCTGAAGGGATCAAACACTGCGCCTAAGTTTGGCATTTTATCAATGTCAACAAATGCTGTGACAACACCCAAATCAACAATCATTCTAATAATGAATGATGCTTCTGAACAATTAAGGTTGTTATAGGACATTTCCGGTGTCCGAGTGAGCTCAACGCACTACAAATTAAGAAAATACGTGCAAATAGAACAGACGCGTGCAAATCAAGAACACAACGTCATCAATTTGACGACACATGCGCTGCAGAAAGTCACAACACATGCAAATACGACAGGGGAAATGTATCCAGGGGACCATAACAAATGATGAACCCGGCTGTAGTTCACTGCTTTGTGAAGTTACTGCACCACTGCCAAGCAGCAGACTTCAATAACCTCACCAAGAATTGAACTCCAGCCGGGTCCATCACTTTTATGAGTCCCCTGGAAACAGTTCTGGTGTTGTCATCCCACAATATGCATCAAATGAAAATAGTCCCTTTTCAAATGCACAATTTGATCTCAGCTGAATAGTGTTTGTTAAAAACTATGGTGTGGAGCTGCTGTTGGAATTGATTGAGAAATTAAACAGTTCATTTTTCACAACCTTAAAAGTAAACTAATGAACACAGATTTACGTATCAGTAGTAACGAATGGAGCTGATTGCTACAGACTGGTTAGGGAAGTTGGAAATTATTGAGGTGCGCATTAACACATTGTTGTTTTTGTTCTTTTTTTAAAATGAAATTTGATGACATCAAAATGAATAAAGTTTTACCGGAGCTAATCTGTGTGTTGATCTCAATTCCAGGATGATGAGTGGGGAAACATCAAACTGAAAAGTGTGAGTATTTAAGCTTAGGTTTGGAAGAATATAATGTAAAACACATTTTTTTGTAGGTAAAGCAGTTTAACAAATGCATCAGCAAGTTTCAGTGTGTTTCTAATGTGTTTACAGGGAATGACTCTGCTGATGATGGGCTCAGCAGAGGCTCTGCCTGAGGAGCCTGCTGTCAGGCCCATGTTTGTGGAGGACATGACTGAGGAGCAGCTGGCCTCAGCGGTGAGTAAGCCCCGAAATGACCAGTACGCCTAAAACCAATATGGTTGATTGTTGCTTTCTGCGCTAACATAGCTTTTTAAGTGTGTTTTCCGCAATATAAATTTTACCAAGTAGAGAACATAATAATATAGATATAGACTTATGTATGTTCCATCACCTAAGGATTGGTGTGCTTTCAGTGAAATATAGTCATTACACTTTGCATTGTTTACAGAATAGTTTACTGAAGAAACAAGTGGACCAACAGTCTCATCTGTTAGATAACATTTTTTGTCAAATGTCATATCAGAAACAGCCACATACGTTATACAAATGCATTAATGAAAGACTGCAATTCTCAGCCATTCCACGAATAAGCTTCATACAAAAGTAGTGGCCGTCTGTTCAGTCTTGTTTATGATGGCTATTGTGGTTGGGATGATCCTCTCTTTAGCCTCCGCTTGATGGGAGTAACTGGAAAGTTATGGAGTCTACTGTTAATTTTTACTGCTGGACAGTAAAGCTGTGTTTGGGTTTGAGTGGGGTCAGAGATTTTGGCTGCGTGCTTGATGATTTTCTATTTCTATTCTAGCCGATATCAAGCTCTAAAATATCCAGCTGAGTTCCTCTGAGCTGAAATGGAATGAGAGTCACTGATTTGATTACCTGTAGCAATGCCAGCATCTAAAGCAGCTTCAATGAAAGCTGCACAAATGTAATGGTTTGATTTATTAACATGTCCTTTTAGCAGAATGACTCACTGTTGCTACCCAGTACTAATGCGAGCTCTGGGACACTGGAAATATATCTGTTGATTAAGGATCTATTGTAAAAACCTGAGTTAACTAATAACAAACATTTTTTAAATTGCTGTGGCGTGGGAAGATTTTGCAGTATGAACTAATCAAGGGTGTGTTCAGGTCTTTTGTAAAAAAAAAAACAAGTGATGTTTACCTTCATCACTGAGAAAACCTAGCCTGCGCAATGAAGCTTGGTTTTATATTATGTGTTTTTCTCTCTGTATTTTGCAGTGGAACTTATTATTATCACGTATCCAACTGTTATTTTCAGATGGAGCTGCCTTGTGGGCTGACGAACTTGGGCAACACCTGCTACATGAACGCCACCGTGCAGTGCTTGCGTTCTGTGCCAGAGCTGAAAACTGCCCTCAGAAGGTGGGTTTTCTAATTGTGTTTATCTGCTATTTATTCAGTAGTTTGAGATGTTTAGATTTAGCTTTCTGTCTTCTTAGTGACTTTTTTTTTTGTGTTGTTATTTTGCAATTGTTCTCCTGCTGAACTCGTCTGTCTCCCTCTGCAGGTACTCAGGTGCTCTGCGATCCTCAGGGGCAAATGCACCATCACAGTATATCACAGCAGGTATGAGCCGTGGTGAATTGTTCACCGTGTGAAAGCACATGTTAACATTTAGGTCTTAAATTTACTAATGCACCTATAATATATATTTGCCTCCTCAGCCCTTCGTGACTTGTATGAGACCATGGAAAAGACCTCCTCCAGCCTCCCGCCTATTATTTTGCTGCAGTTCCTTCATATGGCCTTTCCACAGTTTGCTGAGAAGGGGGACCAGGGACAGTACCTCCAGCAGGTGAGGAGCTCTCATTACACGTTTCCTCTGCTTACGAGGGCTGGTGAGTTTACTGGTTCGTTCACTGGTGTCATGTTCTCCCATGACCTGGATTTTGCAGAACTGGGACTCCGGTGACAAACAAACACACACGCACTTGTTTTGGTTTTGGCTAAAACAGAGGGGAGACCTACCTTCCACAGCATCCGATGAACTGTCACATGCAGTAACTTATTCAACTTAATGTGGTGCTGACATTTTAAGCATGGTGGACTTAAAACAATGCATGATGTTTGTAAGTTTCTCGTGACCTGGCCTCCAAAATGTCACCAGGTCACTTAACATTAACACATGGCAGCGAGTCAACGAGAGCCGAGCGCTGCCGTTGCTCCTGAGCTGCTACGACAGGGAACCACGTCTGTGGCAACAGGACTTTGTCCTGATTGGCAAACGGCTTCACATGATGTCTGATTAAGTTTTTGTTGTTGTAAAACAAGTAATGCCCTTAATTTTATCTTTAATGAAATGCTGATTTATATTTTTCTTGTTTGATACTCGCACGTGGTCTGACTTTGTGTGTGTGTTCTCAGGATGCAAACGAGTGCTGGCTGCAGATGATGAGAGTGCTTCAACAGAAGTTGGAGCCACTAGAGCCCGAGACTTCCATGGAGGTAAAGCTTTTTTTTATTTAACCTAGTGTTTCTTTATAATCAAAAGATGTTAACGTTGTCTGTGTAACTGATGTGTTGAAAAGAAATTACTGCTAATTATTACCATGCTTCTTTCAATCTGAAGACTGACACTGAGAGCGGAGCCGCTTCCGCCTCTTCGAAGAAGAACTTCATCGACCAGTATTTTGGCGTCGAATTCGAGACTTCGTATCCTTGCAGTCGTAACGTTTCATTTCTTGGTTCAGTAGAGTTTTCATCTTTTAATTATGAATCATTAACGTCCATTTGTAGGAATGTAGTTGTGTGAAAAACACTGCATCACCATGACTCTGTCAGAATTTTTCTTTAACTCCCTGGATCAGCATGAAATGTGCAGAGGCTGAGGAGGAGGAGCCGGTTAAGGGCAAGGAAAATCAGCTCCAGCTCAGTTGCTTCATCAATCAAGAGGTTAAATACCTGGCAACCGGACTCAGGCTGGTATGTGTCAGAAAAACACTGACTGCTTTCTTCAGTGTCCAGACTTATGTGTGTTACCTTGCCATGCACCCTTCGTGTGTTGGATATTTAAACCTATGGATGTTGTGTTTGCCAATTATTAAGAATATAAACACCAAGTGGAACATGTGTCTTTGGGGTAAAGTCTATTGTGTCTGTGTGTTTTAACTTTGCAGAGACTGCAGGAAGAAATCACAAAAATGTCTCCATCCTTGGGAAGGAATGCCCTGTATATAAAATCTGTAAGTGCTTCTTCCCTTTGGAAATTTAAAAAAACTGTGATCCTGTGTCCTTTAGTGTTTTTTACCTTCTTCGTTTTCCCCCTCTCCCTCTAGTCTAAACTCAGCCGCCTCCCTGCCTACTTGACTGTTCAAATGGTCCGATTTTACTACAAAGAGAAAGAGTCTGTCAATGCAAAAGTCCTCAAGGTTTGTCTCTAGAATCTCTCGCAACAGAGTCATAGTAATTATCAGTGTCAATCTGAATCAACGCCACATTGTCTCTTCTTTTAAAGGATGTCAAGTTCCCACTGATGCTGGATGTGTATGAGCTGTGCACTGCCGAGGTCCAGGAGAAGATGCTGCCAATCAGGTCAAAGTTCAAGGAAGTTGAGGACAAAAAGTTAGAGCAACAGCAAAAGGTAAAGGACAATCTACAGTTTTGTATCTTATCAACTAGTTGACATGGGAGCAGAATATTTCCTGCTTCAGTGATATTGACGTGTCTATACAGTGTCTCACAATACTTTATCACAACAGGTGGTGAAGAAGCCAGATACAGTAAAGGAAGTGAAGTACGATCCCTTCTCGTTCACTGACGGTAAGTTTAGACACAACACTGACAGCCTCTGTCTATTCACTGAAAGACATTTAAATGAAAATGACACATGAGGTGAAACATGTTATTCAAGTATGGAGTAATACAAAATTATTTTAAAAATAAATTGACAATTTTCTTTTACTGACAAAACTGTTTTGAACCTGCACTTTACAAAGGTCATGATTACTGTAACAAAACATCCATACAATGCTAAGTATTCAACTTAAGTGTCTAGCTGAACACTTTCGGTCTCTGTGCTTTGTTTTCTGATGTGTGTCTTTATTAAAACTTGTACTCTACAGAAGAAACACTGCAGGAAAAGATTTGCATTAATGTTTAGATCTTCCATTAACAAATGAAATGTGAATTTTCTCCATTCACGCTCTATACATTTGATTGTATCTGATGTTGTTCTAGACCTTGGGTCCAACAACAGCGGCTACTACGACCTGCAGGGTGTGCTGACACACCAGGGCCGCTCCAGCTCATCAGGCCACTACTTGGGATGGGTCAAGAGGAAAGAAGGTAACCACCGTTGTTTCTTACTGCTGCACAGTCGCCATGTTTCTGCTGTCACTCAAGTTCAGATGTTCAGCAACGTGACCTGTTTCCTCTGACAGATGAGTGGGTGAAGTTCGATGACGACAAGGTGAGCGTGGTGTCTCCGGATGACATCCTGCGACTGTCTGGGGGCGGAGACTGGCATATAGCATATGTTCTACTGTACGGCCCCCGGCGGCTGGAACTACTTGAAGAGGATCAGTAGCTGTGTAAGATTTTTCCTAAAAGACAAAGACGACATCCAACACACACAAATTGCCATTTCCACGCACTGTCTGCATAGATGTGCAATAAAACTGGTGTCTTTAAAGATATGTTAATTTTTTCTTTCTCTTTTTTGTAACCAACACAGATGCTTGTAAAACAAATTCTGTTAACTGGTGTTAAATATTCAACCATGGCGAGCTATGACAATGGATTGACGAGAGCCAATCCCTGGCCTGGATCCTTGAATGAGGTTTCGCAGTCGAGCTCTGCAGTTTCATTAAATGTTTTATACACATTGTATATTTTTTAAAGCCTTTGATGAGGTGCTCATGTCATAATGCAAAAATATTCTCTTCAGTCATTTAATCAACGTGTACAAAAAATAAATGCCTCGGCGAGCTGTACTTGACATTCTGGCTTCTCTCTTCTCAGATGTATTCGGCCCTTAACAAATATTTGGTCTAACATCTTTTCTCAAGTGCTTCGCTCGTATCATCTGCCGGAGTCGTTGGCAGATGTTTCGACAGATGAGATTATTTCTGCCAAAAGAGTATGTGTGGAGAACTGTGTGCATTTAAAGATTTGAGATTTAACCGTGATGGTTTCACTCAACGAGCCTTGAACATTGTTCTCGCTGACACTGATTAGACTTTGACACTCTTAAAACGCTGTGCTTCACTTTGTTTCTCCGCATCCCGCCAGTGTGTAAGCCCCAACCATCAGCACTCTGTAATAAGTTATTGATTGATTGCTTTCCAGAGGTGATGAAAATAAACTGTTATACCAAAACATGTGACTGTTTTATGTGAGAATGGACCAAATAGTCAAAGTTTTTATTTAAAAAAAAAAACATTTATTGGCTTTTCTACAGTGTGAAAAAACAGTTTTCAACTTCAGCTACATACAAAAATTCCCATCACTGATTATTTTTGGTACAAAACGGAGCTGCAACAGTAAAACTCAAGTATTAATTGATTTATCTACGATCTACTTTAAGCCTCATTGAGGTTGTCTGCAATCTGAGAGAACCCTGCCGCATTCAGAGCAGAGCTCAGGTTCTCCACAGTAGCTTGTCCTCCCTCTCTGTCCTGCCAGGCGACCAGCAGCAGCTTGGCCTGCATGTCCACGTCTTCGCTGTCCGTCTCAATCTCCCGCAACTCGGCTGCCTTCATCTCCAGATGAGAAGCCAGCGTCTTCCACTGAGCGCCGAGTTTGGCTGCGATTTCGTCCATCTGCTGGTTGGTCACAATCTTGGTTTGTATGCTCGGACCTGGAAGAAAGACGGGGGAAACATGATTGGATCTAAAATGAAATTACTACAAGTGGATGAGGATTTGATTATAAGTACATCCTCAAACAAGGTCAATTAGCTGCAGATGCATGTTATGATGTTGAAATTGATTAAGAGGAATCGTGTTAAATGAGCAACAATTGTAACTCACTGTCGTTGCTGTCCTTGAGGAGATTGTCTCCATTATCGTCGTCATCCTCTTCTCCCGTCTTGATCTCTTCAGAAGGGATGTCCTTCTGCATGAACACAAGTCAGGATATTAGTCAACAGTAATTCTGGACATCACAGTGTTTGTGTAATAATAAATACAGTTTCTTTGTTGGTAAATAAATCCTCACCGGCAGCTCTTTGGCCAGTTTGCTGACCATGGTGTCCAGGTAGTCCGCCTGGCTCTTGAACTTCTGGTTAGTCGGTTGGAAGAAGTGCGGACTTCTCCTTGACAGCAGCCTCAGAGCGCGCCAGCCGTAGTTTGAGTTCCGAACAACCCTGCAAAGATTTACCAGAAGTGAGAAAGCTGAAAATAAAGCCCCAAAAGATAATGGACTGCTATAGGTCATTTAATCTAACGAACGTACTTGTACTCATCCTCCACCTGGTTGGTGGGGTCGGCCTGTTCAATGGCTTCTGCAAAGAATTCATCCAGCGATGGCATGAACTCCCTGAAAGAACAATAAAACAAAACATTGAATTCATACTGAAGCGTGAATGCAGATGTAGAGGAGAACTTCCACCTTGTTTTATAAGCCACTGACCTGCTGTCTGACTTGCAGGCTTCCATGTTGTCCAGGTTCAAATTCCAAAGTCGAGTCAACTCGTCACTGACAAAACAAAGAAGAGCTTCAGTTAATGAAGTAAACATGAGACCTAAGAAAAAAAATAACACTTCACTTCCTCCTGCTCTACTAAGCTCTGTTTTTAACAACATACTTTCCCATGAAGATCTTGCGGTCGGGTCCTTTTCCAAGGAAGTCTTCTGGTGCTTGTCTTTTCCTGGTGGGTCTTTTGGGTTTGTCATCTACTACCCTGTAAAAGTAATATAACATTTTTAATGCTACTCAACATTAAATTTAAGACCAAACTTGCGATGGAAATACACAACAAAAGTCCACTAGCAAGTTGAAAACGCAAGAGTTACTAAACCTAACCAGAAACATACTGAGACTCAAAATTTCCAATCTGAATTTAAGAGAATTTAATACTTTTTAAGGTCTTTTATTCATAAAACGGAAATTAAGACATTTTCAGAGTTTTTAAATGAGCCGTGTCCACGTGTATTATTATAAAATGTAATAATTATGTTGCCGTACCTTTCTTTTACAAAGCTTGGGCATCCCTCATTTTTCCAGGCGTTCCAGTTCTCCTCTGTGTTGAGGATGTGCTGTGAAAACACGAGACACATTTATAGAATCACTCCTGTAAGCGAACGCGTGATTTCATTCATCTGTTATCTCAGAACGTGACTTACCTCCAACATGGTGGCAAACTTGTCTCCATCTGGAGGGATCTCTTTTAGCAGCTACAAACAGAGTTAATAACTTATCAGTCAACAGATTGATACAGGTTGGCTTTCCTCTCTCTCTACATGCCAGTAGAAAAAGCAGAACGGACATAATAGCAGACATTGCAGAACCTGAACAGGTACATGAAAGACAGAGGCTTGTATATTTATGGATTACAATAGCTAATTGTGGGTATGATCTATGTCAATAAGATTCAGGACTGACCTGATAAACCAGTTTAGTTGTCTCCTCTATCCACGTGGCCTGGTCATCATTCAGCATACAGCTGGAGCTGCACGGCCACAGAGACACAGAATGTGAATCAACAACAACAGATGAATGTTTGTTCTTTTGTTAAACACACAAACTAAAGTGTGTTTAATGTCCAAAGTTAATGTATTAACGAATTTCTCACCTTTTGAACTTGACCTGACCCTTCAAGTACTGGAAGAGAATGAGGTACTGAAGCAGAATGTGTCGTCTAAAGTTACTGTCACTCAGCTGCAAGTCCATCAGCTGAGGAGAGAAGACAGGACCCATGTTAGTGAGAGATCTTCCTTCTTTACTTGTAAATACAGGTGAACATATTAAATACTGCTGCAATACTTAATAGTGACCATCAGATTTTAGCACAATGATATTTTGGTTTGCTCACGTTGGCTCGGACAACTACTGGATTTTTGTAATTGGGGAAAACACACAAAAAACACAATGTCTGTTGGTTAGTTTGCTTATTCAATAATTACACCCTAATGTGAATGTATTCATTTGACGAAGTTTGTGTTGTTGATATTAATATTTGGGATTGACAAATTCCCCATCGATTTGTACCCAACCTAAATAACTAGAATGTCTTTTTTCAAGTCGCAAGAAATGGTCACTACCTCCCCTTCTGTGTCTGAGTGATGCCGTTGAGTGAATGAGTGTTTTTACAGAACATTATGATGTCATAGTTACGTATGTCATCATTTTATCCTGTTTGACATTTTGTCATCATTGGTGAATGGGTTCTTGAGTTATGACCAAGGCTTTTCTCACCTTCTCGCTGGTGAGGAACTTGGCAAAGTAGACGTGTTCTCCTCCAGACGCTCGAAGCTCCTCCAGTTTCCTCTTAGACGCCTGCATGTCATCCAGCTTGAAGCTCTTGAATACTGCCAAGGTCTCGTCGGAGTACTGAGCAGGACACACAGAAGTTGACATCGGCAGTGAGTCACGATTGCTTCGGTGATATAATCTGACCGAGAGCCAGGGAGGAAAACCCTCTCACCTTGAGGAATGTCATCCACGAGAACTTTTCATAGCACTGCAGAGGGTTTCTGAAGTTGTCCTGCAGCGTCCAGAACTTCCTGTACAAGTTGTAGTCAATCGGAATGGAACTGAAAACAAAACGAGATTCAGTTTTAATTGACTTAAACCACAGACGCATTTTAGGGTGAACTTAAGAGACAGGCTTGAAGTTACCATGGTGCAGGAGCATCATCCTCTCCCATTTCTCCTTCCTCCACCTCCATGCCATCCTCCTTTTCTTCAGAGGGCTACAAACACGGAGCCATTAAATACGATTCAAGTGATTTTCAAGATAAGTTTCACAATGTTTACAATCACTGTCACATATTGACACTTTACCTTCTGGCCCAGAGTGCTTTCTTGTTCGTTTTTATTAAAAACAGTCACATTTTCCAGATTGAACTGGCTCTGTAGATTGAGACCTGGAAAAAAAACACAAACATGCACGTAAGAGAAGCTGAAAACTCGGTTACCAAACATTATTAACTATTCATTGTTAAAAGCTTTTGGTTGTGCTTGTTGTATTCATTCAAACACAAGATACAGATGTTGCTGTTTTTACCTGATTTCTCAGACAGGGGGAAGAGGCGTGCCAGGAAAAGCTGGATCCGACCACAGAACACTGTGTTCTGAGATTTGGAAAGCCTCCTCAAAAGATCTGCACAGGGGGAGAGGCGTGTCACAAATAGCTACATCATTTAAATACTAGGGATGGGGGGAAAACATTTTTTTTAAAAACATATTTATTGGTTTAGCCACTTAGGCTAAAAGTAGCCTAAGTGGCCTACATTTCTTAATCTGTGAGTTTGTGTGCAGTTGACAGGGGCTCTACAATAATAGGGCACATTTTTATTTCTTTTCTCTATTGGCTGCCCGGCAGTCATTAAGTTAATGTTGATATTTAATATAAAACTTGTAAAGTTGTAAAGCTCTAAGTGAATTTGACTGTTGTATTTGAAGGTATGATTCAACATTTTTCCATGGTCCAGTATTTAAAAAAAAATATAACCAAAAGAAATCCCGGGAAATTGTAATATCTTACAGAATCGCAATACATATCGTATAGCCACCTAAGTATCGTGATAGTATCGTATCGGGAGGTCCCTGCCGATTCCCGTCCCTATTAAATATACAAGTCTTTTTAATGAACAAGCGATTCATATGTTCCTTACCATTGCACATCCTCAACAAGTAGTTCTTCCCGGCCGAATAGAAGGAGTTCTAGGAGGAAGGAGAGAAGGTCATGATCAAATCCTCTGGTTTACGTTGGGAAAACAACTGAGAGGATGTAGCTCATTTACCGATTTCCAGGTGGAGACATTATCCTCCACAAAGGAGAAGATTTTGTCACACTGGTCGAGGGGGAGACAATCCAAAACGTCCCCTAGTAGAATGAAGGGTGTTGTAGCAGAGCAGATACCTGCAAAACAGAGGGACACCAAAGCTTGGTAAAGCTAGTTTTACTATAATGTGGCTTCAATACTCTGCCTTGGTTACTTGTGTCTTTAAATCACCTTATACTTAAAATATCTGTATTGTCAGTATCTCCATTAGCACACAGTTCTTTACAGTGACAGGTTTGCAGTAGTTCTGGTGTCTGGACTTTCATCTCACTGCAGTGAACCTATTATTGACCTACTTTGACCTTTTATTAGTCTTATTATTCTTATATTTACAAAACAATCATTGGGCTACTGTCACTATAACTCTCCTCTCTCATCAGCTGGAATTGTAATACCCACAATACCCGCTCCCAGAGCTGGCTTTCATTATATCTGCCTCGTGTTAACACTAACTTGGGGAAGACAGTTTCTGTTATAAGGCACCCTACATTTGGAATGAGGTCCAAAAATCTTTAAGGTTGTAGTCATTTGTTTCATTGAGGGAGTTCTCAAGTCTGGTCTCATGTACAGCTGACTTCTCCTGCAGTGATTGTAACTGCTAGTTGACTTGGCCATAGTATTTTATACTGACAAATTGTTTTATACCTTGTATTACTGTATATATATATATATATGCATATTTGTTTCATATTTATTCAATGTATTAACTCTTCAATGTATCAACTCTTTATTGTACCCTCGGCACCATTGTAAATGAGGGTCTTATCCCTCAATGTGTTTTCCGAGGCTTAAATAAATATTCATTCAAATTCTTATGCTCTCGTGTTTCACTGTGAGCTGCCGGATGCCTATATTTCCCTCTGGATCAATAAAGTATCTATCTCCAGTTCTGATTTGGTGTAAAGAGCGTTGCAGAGTACATGAAGTGCAGCGAGGATTTATCTTTCTTTGGAACATGAATGTCAGCTGCTTCGAGTCTTTATCCATCTCTGACTCTGGAGGAGGAACCTACCCTCCTTGACGCCATCGATGCTCAGGTCGATGAGGGACAGGTACTCATCGCAGATCGCCTTCCGCTCCACCTGCAGACAGAGACTCCATTCAGGCTCTCACGTTCCACACTAAGTCAGATGAACTGAAGTAAACAAACAGGGATGTTCTTACAATCTGATCCCCGAGGACTCCCCTCAGCGCCTGGTCCAGCGTGGTTTTCTTCTCCGTCTCACTGAAACATAACAGATAACAAATACGTGGTTGTTAGACAAACATGACTTTAATACTGTTATAAATCCATGACGTTTTAAAGAGCTGTTTTCATTACACGGTGATACAGATGCTAGCTACGCGTCACCCACCTGCCGGGGATCTGGTTGAAAGCGTTTACCAGCGGTTCACTGGTTTTACCAGTTAGAGCAAATCCGGCAGAAGCCTGAAGGAGAGAGAGAGAGAGAGAAGAAGAAACATGTTTAAGACGGGAAATCCATTGTAAACGAGCGAGGCTATAGCTTAGCTTAGCATCTGCTAATAACAGCAGGAGCTAGCATGGAGCTGTGGCGACGCTGTGTTTGTCTTCCGGTTGTGATTCAAACCACAGGATTCAATATACAATAAAAACAACGACAGGTCAGCGATTTCTCACCGTAAATTTGTCTTTAGCTTCGACAAAATTAAATAAAGACGTCGACATCTTTGCACAGTTACAACCGGAAGTGCCACTGAACCTTTTCCGGTTGGGACGGGTGCGTTCAGGCGCAGTCAGGAGAAATTAGATGCGTTTAGGCGCATTCAGGAGAATTCAAGATCATTGGATATTTAGAAACAGTGAGACCATGAATGTTTTATGAGACCTTGTGTTACATATAAACAGAAGCTGATAGCATGTTCCTTCAGAAAAAAAGTTTTAAGACTATAAAAACTGTTCTTGCACCATTTAGCCGGTTGTTGCAAAACTAAAAAAAAAAGTGAAATAATGTCTGTCAAAATTAAAATATAGCTCAGTGTGCAGACAAGACATGGATGAGAGGATAATGAGAATAAATTATAAACATGTTTTAAATGGTGACTGCCTTATAATAAAATCATCAAGATTAATTTTTAAGAATTAATGTTTCATATTTAATGATGTTTGTTGATGATACAACTGCAGATGTGACCATTAAAACGACTGTGAACTAACAGGCCTCATCCAGCTTAGACCAGAGGGCGTCAGTGTTGCACAATGTTTCCCCACTATAGTGAAAAGACGTGTGTGTGTGTGTGTGTGTGTGTGTGTGTGTGTGTGTGTGTGTGTGTGTGTGTGTGTGTGTGTGTGTGTGTGTGTGTGTGTGTGTGTGTGTGTGTGACTGTGTGTGTGTATATGAGAGAGAGAGAGAGAGAGAGTTCTGTACCATGGCAGGACAGACCAGAAATCTACCCTTTCCTCATATTAAACCCTGTAGCATTTTAAACTGTATGAAAATATAACTTCTGAATATATACGTGACAGGACGACCGTCTGTCTCACTTCTCCCACTCATTTGATATGTTTGTGTTCAATTTTGTTTTCACAATCTAGGAGAACATTTATTTTACTTCTGAATTATTGGTCTGATCGTGTTACTCTGTGTGTGTGTGTGTGTGTGTGTGTGTGTGTGTGTGTGTGTGTGTGTGTGTGTGTGTGTGTGTGTGTGTGTGTCCTTCGTGGTTATGACTCAACCAGTGTACAACCACTGAGCTGCAGAGCTGAATTTATAGATGGAATCTACTGTTCAACAATGTCACACAGCCCATAAAAACCAATGAGGCGTAACAATGTGACATCAATCATTAAAGGTCCAAGCGGTGAATTATTTTTTGACGTGAGTTCAAGGTCTATGCACCATGTGATTGATTTCATTATCATTAAGTGGGCCAATATGAAAATAGGACCCTGTGCTAAAGATGTATTTCCAAACATTACTTATGTAAACAAACCTTAAAACAATCTGGAGAGTGTTTATAGTGTTAATTTAGTTGTTTGGGCTTTTGATGGTGACACCTTGGTTTACATATGAATCCTGGACTGTACCTTTACCTTTGACAGAACCAGTGTGAACACTCTGGCCCAGTTTGATCCATGTTTAGAGGCAGTTTCACGGGTCAGGACCTCTGAATTACAGTTTGCACCAGTGGGATCCCTCAGCCTCTGCACCCTGTGACAACCGTTTATAGCCGCGCACTTACCACGGCTGTTAACTGAAGCTTAAGGTGTCGTGCTGATGTTTGGAGAAAAACATTAAACCTGTGAAAATACAGGCCAGTGCTGTCACGTAGAAAGAGCTGAGGGGTCGTTTTCGTCACGTCGGTGTGATCCCTGCGGTCTCAGAAAGGGGAAGCGAGAAGTGTTTCACTCTGCAGTTTAGACTGGCAACTCGGTTCTCGTACACACTGCTCAACCAGATATCTAACTGTGCTGCCCCCCCGCAGCTTCCCTCTTCTGACGCAGCACTCGCTGAACATTTGCCAAAACCTGACGAAAGGCAGACAGGGAGGCAGCGTGGTGGGTCGCTCTCGGGCTGCAGATAGGGGCCCCTGGTATCAGTCAGCATGTGCAGACGGGGTGAAGAGGGCCAGCGGCGGGGTAACGATTACGGTTAAAGGCAATTAGTCTTCCAGTTTGAGATGTTCCTCTCATGCTTTGCTTCTTCCAATGAAACTGGGAGTGTGACCTCATTTATTCCTGCTAATAACATTAACCTTCAAGAACAGGCCTCTGGTGGTATTTTTCTAAAAAAGGCTGAATTATTTCACGGTGCTTCTGAACTTCATCCGTCACATGTTTTGCTCCGTGCGATGAAAACAACAATAATATAATCTTTCTTTTTTTTAACTCCCCCCCTCCTTTATTCCTACTAATTGAATCTGGAGTGTTTACTGCAGATTGATTGGGTGTGATGTCATTCTGAGGGCAAAGCTCTGAGGTTTAATGGAATGCAGCAACATGTTTTCAACAAACATCTGTGGCTCAGAAAAACTTCATATCAGCTTTTGGCTCTACAGACAATATTTGACAGGAGTCATTAATGATTTTATGATGAGTATTGTAGACAGTAAAAATATTTAAAATACTGCCTTCCTCATTGTGGTTCTATAACTTTTAAAGGGAAACTTAATGACAGAACCGGACTCTTCCGAAGTCGTATTGAATAGAACATTTTTTTGAGATGAATATTACATGTCACTCTTAAATCACTTAAAAATCTAATGGGACCATAACTGTTTATTTTGTCTGAATAAATATAATGAGGGCACTGCGCTCCTGTGCCAAATCATGGAATAATCAAGCCTCAGCATGAGAGCCAAATAATTTGATGGAGGACACTCGCAGACAAAATGAGTGAGTGGCAACAAAAAGAGCATTGTCCGCTTTGACGAGGACAAACTTCAAAACAAGATGCGAAACACAATGCTCTGCCCTCTGAGGTTAAGCACACAAAGGAGGGAGATTGTTAGACCGGCCTCTGAGATTCCACCATAAAAAAATAAAAGAAATCATGTGAAGAAGTGTCGAGTCGGATAAGGGAGATCATCCCATCAGCTGTCACTCGTGGATACATCTAAACGTGCACCTGAGGAGCCACAAGGACCGAGCTGAGGCGACTTAAACCAGAGCAAAACAATATTCCTCCTTGAAGGGAAGATAGATTCGGAGAAAGACATATAGACTGAGTGTGAGAATGTTTTAATATGATCCAGCCATTTGCAATTAAAGAAATACTATGTTGATTTATTTCAGGCTCTCGGTTCATACAGCGGCTTCCCTTTGCTCACACCATCCCCATTTCAGCCTGTTGAATTAATAACCTCTGCCAATGAGCTTAGGTTTTCATTTGCGTTTGTGTGTTTGTCAGCATAATTTCTTAAAAAGGACGTAAACAAATTCCATGTAAGGGGTGGGAGCATGACCCAAAGAGGAACCCAATACAGTTTGGTGCGTTTCCAGACAACAGGGCGGTTCCAGGATTGTTTTTTTCACTTTTCTAGGGCGTGTTTCAAAACTTTCATTGATTTCTCAGATAATAATTCAAGGATCTTGATGAAAGCAGAAATCTGAGTTTGTGCAAACTGGTGCCAGTTTATCTGTGGGGCCTTGATGGAGGCATGAGGTCGACTGAGTACAATTCATACATATGGTTTATAATTAACTCTGGATGTGGCATTTTTGTTGATTTCTCAGCGAATAATTTGTGGATCTTCTCATGTTTAGGGAACTGATATTTATCTGTGTGTGCATTTAGATGCAAGTCCAAAAAGAATCCAGGTGTAGTGAATTTAGACCTGGTTTCATAATGGAACGGCTGTTCGATCCCAGTCTTCCCCATCTGCCTTCCTACGTGTCCTTGGGCATGATGCTGAACCCCAAATTGCCCCTGATAGAAAAAGTGCTGCTCATAGACAGAAAGGCACTAAATAAATACAGATCATTTCCCATTGACTCTAGTGTTGTGCTTCAGTAGATCAGAGCGATTATCCATCATGGATCTCACCTGTCTTCAGCTGTTGGGCAGCAAGTTGATGCTGGACGTGACAATATAATAACACACCTTTACTCCCTCCCTCACAGGCCATCGTAAAATTATTTGGAACACTGACATTTTGTTAATCATCTCACGCCCACGAGAATAATGGTCGACGCACAACAAGGTGATGTGCATCCAACCGCGCAGCCTCTGATTAGGTCACAATAACTTGCAAGTATACTTTCACAACCTTGGCTGGATTGCCCTCGGACCTGCAGCCTCTCTGTTGGGAAATGTTTGGTTGCCGGGTTTGAAGTCATCTGATGGTTATTCAATGATTAGCCGGGGGTTAGGGGGACCATCAAATGCTCATAAGCCATAAAACGGGATGTGAGACGGGCCGTGTGTGTAGATTGGAGGGACATTCTTGTGACACAGCCAAACAGGAAATCTCCACGATGGCCTCATCTTGTCTAATCATGCATTTTCTTAAAAAGAATCTAAAATGTTCTTGTGTAATTAGCTGATCCACATCCTCGTGTTGTTTTACAGTCGAGAGGTTTGGGACCGGTGCCAAACACCTTGAATAGAATGATAATGGACTCAGGTAATACCTTGTAAAGAATCCCATGTCAAGGTCATTCAGTTCTAAATGTATTTGTGTATTTGTGCAATAAAAAAAAAAGGATGTGTCAACTTTGATTTGACCTTCGCCATTTAGGAAATAGTTTAATAAGAAAACAAAGACATTGGAAGAAAAGGATGGAGCTTTATTATATGAAATGCACTGATCAGAAAATACACACTGCACAGTTAAAAAGGAAACCAGCCTTAACGTTAAAAGCAGCGTAGTTGTTTATTAATGTGCCGACAGCCAGAAAAGGAATAATGTTTCATGCTCTTCATTGTTTCGGCCACTGACTCGACCCCGGGCTGCCGTCGTCCTCCCCAGTTACTTCAGCTGCACGGGTTTCCTCTTGCGGACCATGAAGGAAGACGTTACTGCGAGTCCTCAAGTTAGGCGTCCGTGGGTACAGGAGGAAATCGTAGATAAGAGACGCTGCCATTCCTCCGCACATCGGGCCCAGCCAGTAAATCTAGAATGAAGGAAGTCACATTTGTCGTTTGACAGAATAAACTGCGGTAAAAAAAAAAAAGAAAGAAAGGGAAACCACAAAATGCTTCTCAAGTGTTTGCTGACATTACCCAGTGGTTCTTCATTTCACCTAGGATCACAGCCGGGCCAAAGGAGCGAGCAGGGTTGATGCCACATCCAGTGAAACTTATCTGTAAATTACATTAGTCAAAAAAGTAACTGACAGGAGAAATAAATGCAGAAATGCAGTTACCCCTTAGTACAGTCGTCTATCGTGAACTTTGTTTAATTTAGTTTTGGCACCAGTCATCTACTCCATCACTCAGTGCAGCTTTTCATATTTTGCCAAGAGAGCAGCTGCCAGACTTTTATCAAAGTTGAAGCTGCTAATTCGCATTTAACTTTATGACACTTGTGTAGCTGCCGTTGAAATTTTGATTTGTTGTACTCGCTTACTGAACTGCAGGCACATCAGCTGCATGCACACACAGCGAAATAATATAATGAGGGAGAAAACAAATAAGGTCTTGAATCATTACCAACAGCTTCTATACACAGGAAAACAGTGTCCTCAATAATATTTAGACTGAAGGGGATATTTTGTTCAACGTTGAAAAATTGAAAATTCTAGAAAACTCCTTAAAAATAAATAATTTCTCAAAGTTATTCTCATGAACCCTCTGCTATAAAAGTTTCTTGAAATAAGATAAATTTTACGATTAATCTGCACTTGGTCAAAATTGCTGCAACAAAAAAAATTCAACAGATTTAACCGAATTACAAGAGTGTGACTTCTTACAGCTGCAAAGTGGCCGAGCCCCACGGACAGCCCGATGGCCAGCGGTGCGAAGCCCTTCACATGACTCGCTTGTCGCTTATCAGTCACAGCGATCACACACAGCACCAGCTGAAGGGTGGCCAGGAACTCGATGGCAAAGCCTTGTCCTTTAGTCACATTGTTTAGCTGAAAAAGACAGATAACTACAGCTGAATGCAAAAAGTTAAGACCCAATCTGAATAAAATGATTGGTTTACATAAAACTCTGCCGTTCGGTCAAATGAGAGACAGGTGTTTACCTTGTTAACCCCAAGAGAATCTTTATGTCTGTATCCATTCACTATAGCGCTCGCTGTAACTGCCCCGAGCATCTGTGCCAGGACGTAGAAGACACACCTGAGGATGCTGATCTGGCAGCTGACCAGCAGGCCCAGTGTGACCGCAGGGTTCAGGTGAGCTCCACTGACGTGTCCCAGACTCTGAACCAGGGTGGCGATGGCCAGCGCGAAGGCCAGAGAGACCTTCAGCTCCTGAGCGAGCGTTTCTGTCTTAACGCCGCCCTCGCTCTTCCCGATGATGGCAGACAATCCGACAAATAGGAACAGCAACATACCGAGAAACTCTGCAGCCACGGCTCGCCAGAACACCCAGGTTCTCAGTTCCCTCATGTCTGCTCCTAACGCGTCTGCTGTGAAAAACCCCAACATGTCACCTACTTCAGCATTTATAGTGAAGGGGTTTGTGTGCAGAGGGGGGAGGAGAGAAGAGATGAACCAGGAAAAAGATGCACTAGAAGTTGGACAGAACTTGATTTTATGTGACTCAGATAAGCAGTACACAGCAATAAAGTCCTCTTCACACTTCAGCTGGCCTCCTTGACCAGTTCACAGCCTCAACGTTGTCCATGAGCGGCTCATGAGCGCCAGTGTCCGCTGAGGAGCTGATTCTGAACAGGTCTCTTGTTTTCTCACTGGAGGTCTGGTCTCTGGGGGTCAGGAGACGATGGTACAGAAGAGCTGCCACCACACCGGCACTCATCGGTCCCACCCAGAATACCTGGGAGAAGGAAGAGCAGGACAAGCGCGACCCGTTTCAATAACTGGTGAAAACAAAACCACTTTCTGATTTAAAGCTTCCCAACACGTACCCAATGATCATCAAAAGACTGCAGTATAACCGCCGGCCCGAAGGATCGAGCTGGATTCATCCCGCATCCTGTGTAGCGGACCTGTAAACCCATATCAGAGGAAAACACTGCTGGCCTCTCCTGGCTGTTCATCAGCAGATTACACACAAGCCTGATTTACCCTCGGTTCATCCTACGCACATCCATTGTGTCGGGCCACGGGAAGACTGAGAAACCCATCTAACAAATGAACGAGGAAGGGGAATGTTTTCATGCACTCACCCCGGTGAAGTGTCCCAGCCCCACGGAGAGTCCGATGGCCAGAGGTGCAAACCCACAGACGTTGCGTCTTTTGTCGCTGACTGCCAGCACGCACAAGACCAGCTGGAGCGTGAGCAGGAATTCAACGGCCAAGCCTTGACTTGGGGTGATGCCATTTAGCTGCAAAGAGGAAACACACCAGCTATTCACAGGCCACCGCTGTCCACAAGTAAACAGCTTTGCTTGGAAGATTTTTTTGCTTACATTTATGAAACTCTAGCACTATGAAAAATCACTTAAAATCCTAAAAATGGTGCGCGTCATGCAAGATAAAACTAAATGCAAACTACTGATGAGGATTTAAAACACTCCTGACAGAAAATGGGCCTTTGCCTTTGTTGCATGACAGCTACAAATCATTGATAATTAATATCTGACTTTCCAAATGAACAAGCTGTCCCTGGCAGTTTGCAAATGAGGAAGTCTTGGAGATAAGAAGAGAAAACTTCAGACAATGAGTGTCTGGCTTTCACAGACAATCTAGGTTAGGCTGCAGGCAATTCCCCGAACGCCACTCAAGTAGAGCACCAAATGTCACAGGAAAATATGCTAGCACACAAGGTTCCTCCTCACCTTGTTAACACCGAGGGAATCTGTGGTTCCCGGCACGATCCGGTACACAATAGCACTGCCGGCCACTGCTCCCAGAACCTGAGCTATCACGTAGAAAAAGGCACTGAGGAAACTCGTCTGACTGCTGACCAGGAGGCCCAGGGTGACGGCAGGATTCAGGTTAGCACCGCTAATGTGACCTATAAACTGTGCTATGGCGGCAAAGGCCAGACCAAAGGCAAACGCCACTTTTAGCTCCTGGTCAGGGGACGGATTATTCCTGGTCCCTATCACAGTTGAGAGGCCGAAAAATATGTAGATGATCATTCCCAGAGACTCGGCGAGGACGGCCCTCCAGAACACACAAGTCTTAATGTCCCACATGGCCACTCACATAACCTCATGCTAGCCAGCCGGTTGTTTTTGGGGGAGTCTGTTTAAACGGTACAAAATTCAGTTTTGCTGCACGAGCAGGCAAAGTGAAAGCGTAGTGAGTGACGCTCATAGAGGGAGTGCAGGCTTTAAAGAATCAGGCCTGATTAGAAGCAGCTGAGAGATGCGTGTTTCCACCAGTGAGAAGGACCTCCACCACCTCCACCACACCTCCACCAGGCCTCCTCCACCACCTCCACCACACCTCCACCAGGCCTCCTCCACCACCTCCACCAGGCCTCCTCCACCACCTCGACCACACCTCCACCAGGCCTCCTCTGCTCCTCTACTCCTCTGCTGCAACATAAAACCCTGGTGCTGATACTCTCATTCACTCTCATGGGAGACCACAACAAACAAAGTGTCAACTCAGTAGTTTAGAAAACATGTCCCATTGTAATGTGTTAAATGATGGAAGTGTGCTTTTAGAAATAGAAAAAACAGAGCAGGTTTTAGTGCATAAATTCACACAATTAAAGGTTCAGTGTTTAAAATGAAGGTGAACGGGATCTATTGGCAGAAATTGAATTTAAAATAATCCTATTGATGTTTTCACTAGTGTGGGATCATCTAAATTGTGCGAATTATTGTTTTCTTTACCCTCGAGTCGGCCCTTTATATTTACATCTGGAGCAGGTCTCCTCTACGGAGGCTGCCATGTTTTTTACAGTAGCCCAGACTGGACAAACTAAACACCTTTTGAGTTTTCAACTGAAGGCTGCCACCGGTTCTCTTTCACGTTTGGAAAGGGAGGTTGAGGTGAGGGATATTCACCACTAGATGACACTATATTCTACACACTGAACCTTTAACAGGAGGGTGGCTGCAGTTCAGTGGATCTAAGCAGCTGGTTCAATCACCAGCTCCAGAAAGTTCCCTGGACTCTGAATCCTAAAAAGGCCTCTGATCCCAAGGAAGTTATGTTTTTATCTGCATCTGATAGTTAGTAGGACCATCAACACCAAACCTGTTTGAAGGGGGAGTCAGTGAAGAACTCGTTGATGAAAGGTTATTTCCAACAATTTCTGTAATTTCTCAGAGAATAATTCATGGATCTTGATGATAAATTCAAAAGAAGAATAGTTTCATAAAGGAGCTGTTTCTAGTTTTATATGGAGTATAATCTATTATATGTTTTGCCATTATAAATTATCTTTTAATATTATTGCTCTAACATGAGCTCGAAAATATACATGCAGGGTTTTTGGTAAAGTAATCGAGGCAGAAAAGCTGCTGGACGTGTGAAGGACACTCACAGCCCTGCAGCTTTTAGCCCAAGTCTTTGTAAACAGTTTCCTTAACTTTCCCTCTACTCATCCCGTTCTGAGCATGTGTCACGCCGGGTCGGCTGCATTGAAGTGAACATCAGTCATCTGCCGCTGTAGGAAGGAAATTGGACTTTTTGAATTCACGACATGGAAACTGGTCTTTTCTCTCTGAAAGAGCTGACGGGTTAAAGGGCCCCGGTGCTTCTTCTCTTCTCTTCAGAAATAGCTAAAAGAGACTAGTCAAAGGTTCACTTCACACTAAACACATCTGCATTTCTTCTTATATCTTTTAGGACCTTTTTGCCAAATATTCCCAGATTTATTTAATTCAGTGCTTTTTCTATCATGTATCTGAAAGTCACACTAAAGTAATGCAGGAGTATAGAAACCATTTACAAGACAGAGATGACAGTGTAGCTGTGAGGAAAGGATTCGTTATTTCAGGAGAGCAGGATGGAGGAGGAGTAATGATGCAGAGAACCGACAGGAAGGACAAAGGTCATGTTTTCTAGCCTGCGAGCAGGAGCCGCTCCGTTGACCTTACAACTCACCAGTACAGCGCAACATTCATTTGTCGAAAAAGAAAATCACTTTTTCTTTTTAATTGACACATGCAAATCAGATACTCTAATCCTCTATTGACGACATCATTCGTCAGCCTCAGCTCCAAGTCGACTGGCCGGAGGATTTGTTTTGTTGAGCAATAAGGAATTATTACGAAATTCACAGATACTGAAAAACATGCAATTTCAAAACGTAAATGCTGTTCAGAGGTTGCATAAATAAAAAAATGACTTACTTCAACTAAGGGGCGTTTTGACACTTGATATTCTGGACTATGGTCTAGAATGTTTACATTTGATCAGCCTCAGCTCCAAGTCGACTGGCTCTCAGCAGCCAGAGGATTTGTTTTGTTGAGCAATGAGGAATTATTACGAAATTCACAGATACTGAAAAACATGCAATTTCCCAAAAAAACGTAAATGCTGTTCAGAGGTTGCATAAATAAAAAATGTACTTCAACTAAAAGCCGTTTTGACACTTGATATTCTGGACGATGGTCGAAACCAAGGTTTGTATCTCTGTTAGAATGTTTACATTTGAACAGGTTAGTTTTGGTTTCACATTGTAATTTAGGGAGAAGAAGACTTTTTCTGTGACATATGATTGAATGAAAAAAATTATTGAAGAAGAGTTAGCAATAGTTGCTGAAACTGCCAGATCACCACATTTCATCAGGCAGGTGGACTTATTTCAGACCAGAGGATTAGTCAGAGATAAAGAGAAGGCTTTCGATTATGGTTGAGGAAAGTCTTATAGATAGCAGCCCCCCCCTTGTTCCCCTTGTTCAGTAAGACCACCTCCTCACATGAGTGGCCTCTGCTCACCCATGATGCCCCCCCCCTTCCAGTCTTTCACGTGTAAATACAACGCAGTCATGACTCATCCCCCAAATCTCGTCTTCCTGCAGAGACACTAATAACACGGTGATGCAGGTGGCCCGTCGTGAGAGTATTGGACATTAATTCAACTCGAGAAAAATTATAGGAAGATCCCTTTATTCACGCAGAAATGGAAGCAAGTCAAGTATATGATCAACAGGTTTGCTGCTCGGTTAAGCCCAGTGAAATGGAACTCACAGCTTCAAAGGTTGTTCCCTTCCAGATGCTGGAGAAGAGTGAAAACATGAAATCGTATCACGGTGAAAAACAGAAAGCATGACCCCAGAAAAACATCAGAGATTGTCTGAATGGTGGTGAATGAGTTTTTTACTGAGTCCAGTTTGAATTAGTTCTCAGTCTATTTAAAAACAGTACAAATATTATTATCCGTAGGTCAAAGATGGATCAACACAGCAGCTATAAATACTCTACTTTTATTTGTACACCAGAGCTGATTCACACAGGTTCTATATATTCTAAAATAACTTGGCTTTAATATGAAATATGTTGGGATCTAACAGGCGTAAGAGAGGGAGGAGAAGCTGAAGCAAACCATTTAAAACACCATGAAATAAGGACATGACATTCTTTGAAAACTGCTGCTGCTATCTTGAAAAACAGGCTGAGCGCCAACGCAAACTTTGAAATACCTCATGATACCGAGAGTCACAGAAAACCGTTGCTCCTTTCTTCTTGGAAAACAAGTGTATCTGTTCTCACCCTGCAGAATGGGGAAATTTTCAATTTAACACTATATGGAAGGTGGATGAAGAACAAAACAAAACAAGTGAGAGGGAGAATAGATTGATAAAAAGCTGGGGAATATGTAAAAAATCAGGTTGAGTGAGAGTCTTTCAAGAAAGAGAAATCTTTATTGTCACTGTATAAGTACAATTAAATTTTGTTTAGAAGAATTGGTTAAACACAGGAATTAAGACTATAAAGTATCAAATAAACACAAAAAACAAGGAATTAACAGTAAAAAGTCAGAATAGGAAAAGACAAAAATATCAAAAAACACAAATGTTTATGTACTAAGAATTTAAGACAGACATAATATAAAACAGCCAAATAAAGTGACAAATCCTGTTATAATGTGACAGTATCGAGAACAAATTGTTAAATATGTCATTCTGTGGAGATCCTGGATGATGTGTGGTCCCTGATGTCCAGTTTGGTAAACAGATTCACAAGTTTGAAGATTTACCAGATACTGAAACACACGTGCAGTTGGTTACAACACTTTACAATCAGGCTTTACAATCCTGGGAAGTTATTATGGTGGCATCGCTTTGATCTTAGAGACGATTACAAGGTAGAAATTTTCCAATCCAAAGTCTTTACCAATCACTACTCAAGACCTTTTTGCTGGGATTCTGCTGTGGTGATCCAGTGATTCCAATATAGCTGTTGAAGTATCAGTATGTAAAAGGCCAAATGACCTTGGCCTCTCTGATTTTGATGAATCCAAAAACAACTTCCCTCTGAGGAAACCTGTCTTAAAAGGACACTTCCATCATCCCCTTTTGCCCTAATGTCACAACAAAGATGTATATTTGCAATTATGACTCATCGTCCTCCATAAAACCTTGATAGGACGTGGTGTCTCTCTCATAAGCCATCTCCTGTCCGCACCCTGCATGTGGGGGACGTGGCCTCCTTTTTTCATTTTTGCCGCTGCTCTTTCTGAGCCTGCTCCCCTTTGTGCAGCAGCTCCTGAAGTTCACGGGTGAGAACACTCTGCTCCTGAGCGGCAAAACATGATGGAGCCTTAATACCAGCACACTTCATCAAAGGATGAGAAAAAAGGCTGCAGGGTGGAAGCCCGGAAACGGTTCAGTCTTTTTCTGTCTTCCTCCGATGGCACGATGCCTCGAGCCGACCGTGGTAATCCGCAGGGGAGTGAGGGAGGAGAAGAGAGAGAGCCAGTGAGATTGTGAGTCAGAGAATTCTTGTGCATGAACAGTTTCTTGGCTGCTGTAATAAGGACACACTCACCAACCTGGCAACCTGGCACTGGACGCTTTACTGCACCCAGGACCAAAATATAAGCTCTTATTTCACATTAAACCATATTTAGTAGCAGATACGCACTAGAATTAAAGTTTATGCATGTTCAGGTTGGATGAGGGAGGCAGCCTGTTAAGATGAATATTAATTAGGCCCAAACCAGTAATTTACAAGCTATAAATTGTAGCTTTATACACAAAAGAGTTTGGATTACAGATGAAAAATATGACGAACACATTCAACATTTATGTTTATTAACTTAACATGCAGGTCTATGTTTTAAAGGGCCTAACTCCTGTGATTAAATCAACCTGTTAAAACAGAATTAGATGGATAGATTAATCCATCCCCAAAATAAAACTGTGGTCTTATAGCAGCAGTACAATTGATCAAATAAATGCACATCACAGAGACAACTATATATCCATTTATATATGCATACATAAAATAAAAATAAACAAAATACAAATTGAAGATGTTCATATAAAAAAGTTTTAAAATATTTGAAAAGAGCTTCAAATTAAAATTGTTATTATTATCATCACTATTGAGTTTAGTTTAGTTGATAAAAGCCCACAGATGAAACATGTTGACCAACATGTCAGACAATTTGGCTCCAGCTCTTCAGGAGACCTTGATTCACTTTGATCAGATACATCCAAGGCTAGATTCCCAGATTATGGTCTCTCAGGAGCCTAAGACCTTGAGATCACAGGTTTACTTCACAGGTTTACTTCACAGGTTTACTTCACAGGTATGTCAGAAACAAGAGGGTCGTAGTTATTCCACGACCTGCACATCTGTTGTTGTAATTTAAATCAAATTAAAGCACAACATCAACTAATATAGGCTGTGAATTATTCAGTTTCGTTCGGGGGTTCTGCATCAAACTTGACTTTGTGCTTTTTTTTTTACAATTTAAGTTTTATTAAACTAGTTTACACACAGTAAACGTGGGGCCATTACTAGTTTGTTGTTGACCTTGGGCCTTGAACTTGGAAGCAGCAGGGTGCACACACAAAGAACAAAGGACTGAATGTGGTGGGTGGGGGGGGACATTAGCATTTTTTTCCCTTTGCTTTGAAGCCCTGAAATGTTTGTCTGACCTTGTATGGATCTGTACATTTTCAATTAGGTTTTTGTCTTCTTTTAACAAACTAAAACTTAACTGGTATTGCTAATATTTTTAAATACATTATATTAAATGTTAAGGCTTTAATTTGCATAGAGGGAAAAAAACCATCTACTCTTTAATGACTTATACCAATATCTATTTATCTTTGATATAAGAACAACAAAAAAAAAACAGCTCAACAACAGCTAACAGCAAGTGTTTTATTTACTTACAAAAGTGAGAGACATTTCAAGAGTGCACACACAATACATCATCCATCAGAAACAAAAAGTGATACAAGAAAATAGAAATAAGTATACAAAAAAAACACAAATTGGCTCAACAGAGAATACTGATATGGGAAATAAATTCAACACACTGCTCCGTCAAGACGTTCCCCACCTCGACTCGTAAGTTTGATCTTCAGTTCGAATACAAATTGTGTGCCGGGTCAAACAATGGAGTGAATGACAGTGAGACGCCAACTGACCCGTGACCACAATCCTCATTGGTATTACAAACAAATAGAACACAACAACACCGGCTTCCTACATTAAATTCAAGAGCTTTTTACAGGAGTATGGACACGTGCAGCTGCACCGGGCGGTGGAGCGGCACTACTTGGATGTCATCTCCACGGTTGAGGTTTCGTTGCCTCCATTGACGTCGTAGTCGCCCACTGGGCCGCTGACCAGGACCTTCATGCGCTCGGGGAAGTCGTCATATTTGGGGGAGAGCAGGAAGTCGTAGATGAGAGCTGCTGCGACGCCGCCGCACATCGGCCCCACCCAGTAAACCTGCATGGAGAAAATAGGGTCAATCTCCGGGTCGGTATTTGCCGACATGAGTCATGGACAAACCGTTCTTATCAATAAATTCCTTTCCAGGCCATTTTTCAAAGTTTTACTTTTTTCAATACCTCAGCTGAAAAGACAATAGAAATACTATAACTGATTAACTCGGGGCAGAAGGTAAAGGAGTCATCGGTCTGTTATGGAATTTTTGGTGTTATTTAAGCTTGACATGCTCTGATGTGCCGTACAGAAAAAATGTAAGGCATGCGTTACATGCGTGTGCTCTTCTCTTTGACTTACCCAGTGGTTCTCAAAATTGTTCAGGATCAAAGCCGGACCAAAGGAGCGGGCCGGGTTGATTCCGCAGCCTGTGTAGCTGATCTGTAATTAACAACAAAGAGATGACATGAGCGGATATGTCCAGTGAACCGCTCTGGTGTTGTGATCGGGACTGGCAGGCGTGAGTGGGGGGGGCGGGGGGGGGGGGGCCTTATCTCCAACCACACAGAGCACTATCATGTCTGCTGCTGGCTTACATGGCCCGAGCTGAACCTGGATAAATACAATACACTGCTAAGGTGAAACTTACAGCTGCCAAGTGTCCCAGGCAGACCGAGAGGCCAATGGCCAAGGGTGCAGAGCCGGTGACATCACGCCGCCTTTTATCAGTGACTGCAATGACACACAGCACCAGCTGGAAGGTCGCCAGCAGCTCGATGCCCACGCCTTGGCTGGGAGTAACGCCGTTGAGCTGCGAGAGTCAAGAGAGGAATCCAAAAACAACAAGGGTCTGTCAGTGCGTGTCAGTTTAGATTGATCCTTTCCCACCACAGACACTTCCCACTTACAGCGGCCGCTAGCATCGCCCCGGACGTCTCACAGTCATTTGGCAGAGAGGGATCAGACAGCTCATTAATTTAGCATTTGTGCAACACTGTGTGTGTGTGTGTGTGAGAGAGTGTGTGTATGGGGTGGAGCAGTTTAACCACAGAGGGAGGATATCATTTCTCAACAGAATTTTGCTTTTCGGTAAGAAGATAACTGATATAACTTTACACAAAACTAAAGCATCTCTGGGATTTAGTGTGCAATGCATTAAATTTACCAAAACTGCAGAGGAGAAATGTCACTCTGTTGACACTGCTATTTTTTTTCTTGCAAATTCTTCAAAGCTGCAGTGTGGTACTGTGTGGTGTGTCATCACTATCCAATAACAAGCAATGACAGAATGTACAAAGGAACAACACAATCCAATTGTGTTAATTAAAGCGCTGACAAAAGTTTCAACTTCAGCCAAAAAAAAGGACGTTTACATGTCACATTTCTGAGCAGTGATGTTTCAGAGCTCCACACGTGATCACATGTTCTGTCAGCAGCAACATCATCTAAAGCTTTTACTCACAGTGTTGAGCCCCAGTGCAGCATTGGTGCTCGGACGGGCTCCGTACACGATGCCACAGGCCAGGGACGAGCCCAGCAGCTGGGCCACAATGTACATGACGGCCTTGAACACGCTGATCTGGCAGCTGGCGAGCATCCCCAGAGTGACCGCAGGATTCAGATGGGCTCCGCTGATGTGGCCTAAACTCTGGGCCAGCGTGGCGATGGCCAGTCCAAAGGCCAGGGACACCTTCACCTCCTGGTCCGGGTCGGTGTTGTTCGTGTTCCCGATGGCCGAGGAGATGCTGAGGAAAATGAAGAGGGTCATGCCGACCAGCTCGGCCAGAACGGCCCTCCAGAAGTCTTTGCTCTTGAACTCTCTCATGATGGTGGTTGTGTGGCCGTGGGTTCGAGCTGGTCCTCTCTAAAGTGTCTTGTACTCACAAACAACAGCAACAGGCTGCATATATAAGGCCTGGGCTGATAATGGTCAGTGGGCGGGCTTTCAAAAAAACTGAAAGAGAGGGCCACACTGAATTAATGAGAAATCCAAAAGACTGGTCTCTTGCTTCCCTCCCTCTGTTCCCTCACCCTCCTCCCTCCTCCTCCTCTCTCTGTCCTCCGGCCCCTCTCCCACTAACTCCATGTGCACCACTTTCTGGTCTTTGGACTTTTGTTAGTTAAAGAACTGGGTCCTAAAATAGCTGTAACCAAATGTACACTTTCCACTCAGTATTACTGCAATAACCTTTTTTTAATCTAGTTTTCAGTTGGAAAATATGTTTCAAGCATTTTGGATCTAATTTGTCCTTTTAATGTTTGTGGTTTAGCTGAAAAGTTTTTACAAGACCACCCAACTGACATCTCACATGAGGGGGACATACTTCGGCACAAAGAAAAGGCTTGAATGTATAAAAATTCAATGTAAAAATCTGTTTTTTGAATTGTAATAAAATTAAATTTGTAACTTTAAAGAAGGTAAAGGGAGACTAGATAGCAACATTTCAGAAACCTGTAATAAAATGTGTTGAATATGAGAAAAATAGAAAAGCACTGTTATTCTTTAATGTGCAAAAAGATTATGTTTTAGAAATAAGAGACATTTCCTATAGTGCAACAATAACTTATTACCTGAAGGGATGTTTGTTAAATAACTATTAAGATGTTCTAGTGAGTGAAAAATTGGCAGCAACGTAAAACATCAACTCTGAGAAGTGAGCTGCCCGCTCCACCTGGCCCGCGGCCCGGGGGGGTGTGCCAACAAACAGCAGACCATGTCCTGGAAGTTACTACTGTGATCTTTTCTCACAAGAGTCAGGTTATTATTTAACTCAAGTGTCTGATTCAACCTCAAATAAAACACAGATAGCCAGACCGAGATTCCCTTTGGTGTTGATCACAGTCATATACAATAAAGTAAAAATAAATTAAAGCTTTTATTGTGTCATTGGAACACGTATTTATCAAAGGGTTTTTAAATAGCATCACAAGACAAAGTGTTCCGTCCTTAAAGAAATGTTATGACCTTTTAATAATTAACTGTGCCAGTTTGTACTTTATGAGCTTATTGGGCTCATATTTGGAACATTCCTGCCGGTGACAGGGGTGTCGACATGGAGCAAAATTCTAATGCACAATGACTAACGCTCAAATACGTCTTAGGCTCCATGAATCTACTGAGCTCAGCACTGTGTCATCATTGAGCTTCCTTTTTTGTTTACATCATTTCATATTAGCTCAAGACAATGTGGTTTTCTGACGTGTTTGGAGCATGATGATGAATTTCTTTGTCGTTAAACTGACGCCATTAAGTCCTTTCCTTTAACTGCACATCATCCAAAATTCAACATATAGCCTTTTTCTGCTTATTGTGCATGTATTCTTTTTTTTTAATCTTCAATAAACTTTAAATTGTATTATATGTTGTATCTTTGAGCATAGAAAAATGAAATGAAACCTGTTCTGAGTCCTGGGATTATTTCAAGCTCAGTTATTTGTGTACGTTCCTTGACTGTGTGTTTCTGCTCAGGAAAAGGATGTAGATAAGGATCATATGTCAGAAGGAATAATGGAATATCCTCCTCACTCCTGCACAATATACAGATTCATTCAAACATAGTGGACATCCAGCAAAAACACTTCATTAGAAGTTAAGTACATGGGTTTATATTTATTTATTTATTATTATAAAGTTGATAATACAGTAATGGTTAATGAGGTAAATATGGTGAATATTATCAGCAAAAGTGTAATAAAACTATTAAAAGTTATTTGTTTCCAGCAGGACCGTCCCTGCAGAGGTATTATGAGGTTATTAGTACTGGTGATTAAACATCAACATGTTTAATCTCGAGAGGATGAAGCAGATTTTATTATTTTATGAACCACTGGGCAGTTTGTTCTGTGACAATTCACCATATTTCATAAACTAATCAGATGTTTTTTCTATTTAATCTTTATCTGCAAAGCAAATATAGATTTTATTTGTCAAACAAGTGTGACACTGTAGGCTGTAGATTCTGAGACAGTATCATCACTGCACACTCTGACTGTTGCCATGTTTTTATTACTGCAATGCAAACAGTAGCCTCCTAATGCTGTATTAAGACAAACGTATTGTAGATGTAGTTAATGTGAATAAATTGCTTAAAGTGATTGTGATTAAACTGCTCGCACTGTTTTCACAAAGTGTTGCAGTTTGTCTGTTTTATTTGATAATGAAGTTAATGTGTGGATGTGTGGTAGTGAGCAGGAAGTACCTTCACCCTGGTTAAGACCTTGAGTAACTAACTAACTAAGTTGTTAGAATGGAATCAACTGGTGAGGACTGATGCAACAACTCTAAGAAATCGGGGGGAACATTTCTCAGATCAGTTCTCGTGCAATAATCGTTCGGTTCAGATTTGGTCCCTGGTCTGCTCCTGATGTGTTGAAGTGAAACACCTATTTTTGACTCTTTGGATCTGAAGTTAAAGAGCAGCAGGAGCTAAAAGTTCCAGGACAGGTCTGCCCTGAAGACTTAGTCAAGGGTTGGTATCATAACGGAAACACATGATAAAGTGTTGGAGTGCAGGAGTGGTGAAAGTCTGGAATGCTCATGGTGCATGAGGAGTACGCGGCACAATCAGCCCACTCAGAAATAAGTTGAGGGTTTTGGGAAATTAGAGTAAACTGTCCAGACTGGCAACACTTGCAATCAATCATCTAAACTCAGCTCTTTCCTTTCAGGAGCAGCTCAGTGTCTGCTAACATTATAGATGACTTATATGTGTTGAATTTGTTGGTTGATAAAACCACTAATCTGGCAAATCATTCAAATATATACTCTGCCTTGGAAACAGAGAAAAGACAAACAGGGACAAGTTTCCGACACTGATCATTCAAAGGTATGAAGATAAGATAAAGATAAGATAAGATAAGATAAGATGAGATTCTCCTTTATTGGTCCCATTTAAGGGAACTTTACAACGGAGAATGACTGAATGATCAGTACAGGTCATAAATAAGTAAACATTCAATATAAACAAAAGGAAAAAATAATTAAATATAAATGTAAACAGAATGTATCTCATCTAACTGAATTGCACGGATAAAAAATGAGCATTGAACAATTTCTGAGATGATGGAGGTGGCTCGGTGAGCAGCTCCAGTTGGCCAGGTAGAGTTGAGTGAGACAGCTGAGAGTAGTTGACCAAAGAGCTCTGTCTGGATTCAAAAGGCAGCTGCAGACCGGCCAGGGGAGACGCACGAGGGACACACACGGTGAGAGACACTGAGCTGAAATAGCTGGAAAGTTTATGTAGGTATTCACCTGTGTGGATGGAATAAAAAAGTCTGAAAAGCAACATCTTTGTCTCTGGCTGTGAGTGGGAGAGATCACAGAGATCACTGCAGTTAAGGAACTGAAGATTCCGCAGATCATTTAAATGTATGGACACAAAGATGCAGCGAAGAAAGACACTTGTTTCAGTGGATAGTGTAGAAAAGTATTGTTGACTAAATCTTTATATTATTTTAAAAAGGCCTGATTACACATCCGTTTAAATAAACTTGTTTTTTATTAGACATCATCCCAATTTGAAGTAATTTGTAACAATAAGAAATAAAAACAAAGATCTGCCATATTCCGAAAAATCTAATTCTCTATTGTACTTTTTGTTACCATCTTAATTTTGTGGCATTGCATTCTAGTGAAAGATGAACATCAATAGTCGTCAGCAGTGGTCTGTTTTCACATTGGTTACGGTAAACGATTCATAAGTTTTTCACAGTTTATTTTTTATTGATATCTCTGCATCTTATCAGACTTTGAAACCACTCCTGCGTTGCCTCTGCTCCGACTTTCTCCAAAACAAACCTCCGAAGGGGACGACACATCAGATTGAGTTGTGAGGAGCAGGGTCTACTATTAAAAGGAATGTGGAGAATGCTTAAAAACACATAAAAGTATAAACACTTGTGTGCGTGATTTATGTAAGAGGTGAAACAAACCTTTAAAAATCTCCACCTAATGGAGCCCCCCTGCTATATCAAGAGCAGGAGGCGAATGTCAGGGGGAGGGGAAAGGTCATGGTGGGCTTGATAATCACATGACACGTTTGTTTAGTATTTGAGTTCAAAGGTGAGAAGAACCATAGGCAGAGGTTGCTGTTATTACCCCATAATCCAACCATGCATGCAGAACAACCATCCATGCAAAGTGAAACCCTCTCTAGCCTCGGGTCAAATCATTTTTTTCTCCCTCACAAAGGTATGTGTGTGTATTCAAGAGGAACCGTTCAAACCCTAAATTGTTGTGTAGATCTGCGTAATCATCTGAGACTCTTGTTTCAGCACTACACATTTTGACAGCAGTAAACATTAACTGTTGGTTGCATTTGAGGGGATGTAGTTCCTGTCTTTTTGATAAAAATCTGCACCGAAGCACTAGTTCATAAAGAAGACAAACGAGAATACATAGAAAGGTTATGAAAAAGTGTTGGAATGGAAAAGACTGGAGGATTGGAAAATTAAGACATAAAACAGTGAATGATGGATAAATTGTGTGTTTGTTTAGATTAATTTTGTTTGCTGTGAGTAGCAATCGCGAAGGTTCCTGGTTCAAATCCTAGAAATAAATGTCTTCTTCGTGGGTTTCTATGGGTCCTCCAGCTTCCTCACGCAATCCAAAGACATTGATGAATAACTCTAAGCCCCCAATACCACCCTGAAATAATAACAAATAGAGATAATGTAATGATGGAGAGATCAACTGTTACTATAAGGGATCCGGACAACATGAGACACAGAGGCAGGCCAGGCCAATTCCAGTTTTAACAGTAAATCTGATGATGGCACGTTGGCAGCATGAAGGACAACACACTGACACATGAGGTGACCTGGATGTTGGCAGGTTGAACAGGCTGGTTTGAATACCTGCTGAATAACTGGTTGAATGGAAGTAAGTGAGTCAGAGAGGAGGGAGGGGCATCTGCTTAAAGCTTTTTTTCATTGGTTGTAATAATAAGGCCACAGCGATTAAAAAAACAAACGTAATAGTCAGCATTTCATCGACAATCTTGCTTTCCTGCAACAGGATTCAAGGGATTCAAAGTGCTCCGATGCAGGGAAAACGGGAATCAAAGCGTAAACGTGCTGTCGGGAATACTGTCGGCTGGTGGTTAAACAAACAGACCGAGAGGTTAAAGGTGGTGGAGCGCGGAAAAAACACAGAAATCCGGTGACCCGCAAAACCGCCTGTGACAGTTAGGAACTCATTTTACTAATTGCTCAAACTTGGTTAATTGCAGTTTGATCACAAGGTATTTTGTGTCCAAAGGAAAAATCCCCACAGCAAAAACAGATATGGCACATTACACATCACCGCCTGCATGTCTTCAAAATGTCACCGTGTATAGTTTTTTGTTAAGAGCACAGGAGCTGATGAGGTTGATAAATTTGTTCCTGACCAGATGTTTCGATCGCCCTGGACACAGAGAGGTCGTTCTCCGATCTGACAAGAAAAGGAATTCAGCGACAGGCGTGTGAAAGCGGACAGAGACAAAAGAGCCAAATGACCAATCAGAGGGTTTGCCAGGGCTCAGATTCCTCACCATGTGTTCCACCGTCATTGTGCATTGCCCTGAAAAAACCCAGATAAACACACAGACAAAGACACACACACACACACCGATCATCACACCCCTGCGTACTGAAATTATCACCGGTGAGCAGCTTCCTTCAAAGGCTTCCATTCAACCCCAGGAGACAGTAGCATTAACTCGAAAGAATCACAGTCATGAGACGAAAGCCGCCTAAAGACTGCGAGCTGTTGAGCCTCAGGTGGTTCGGTTATGTAACGAATAAGAAGCATCTCAAAATAAAGAGGCTGGGATTAACCTATTATCCACTAATTATTCCCCATTGTTGGTGTTTCAAACAAAAGAATCAGCAGAAAAAAGATAAACACCAACAAATTCCTGCAGGGTTCTCAGGCGTGCTCTTTTTTTGTTGTTTTTGGCTTCGATTTTCTCGATTTGGGCGAAACAGCCTTGAGTCCAGAGGATGTTTGCAGGGACAGGTGACTTATGTCACCCCAGACGTTTCCTGCCGCCTCTTTTATTTGTTTATAAAATATCCAAGGTGTAACGTCTGGGGTGGCTCTTTCAGGATAGGAAACATTAGCAGGTCTAATGCCGCTCTAATGGTTTTTGGCTTATCTGACTTCCCCAGTGAGAGAGTAATTAGTGAGTTATAAGGTGAAAGTGTTTATTTTTTGCAGCAGCCACTATGGGATATCCTCTTATTCTGCAAGTGTCTCGTGGCTGTGGAGCAGTTATTTGTACGGCCAATCCACACCATCGATCACCGGTTTCTGGCAGGTCTTCATTACGTGGCTTCGTTTGGGCCCACTGGGGAGATCTGCTGTTTTGGTGCAACATCTGCTTGGAGAAATAAACACATTATAACTCATTCTAACACCTGGGTCGGGCGTTTATCGTCTTTATCTGTGCAAAGCAGAGAAATCTGAACCTCTTCAGTGCACACAATGAGTTTTTGTAGCTCCCACCGTGTTTCAATAGTTGCAACAGCTTCAAAGTGTCTTATCAGTGGTGGGTTCATATAACTTGAACCAGTAACTGATTAGTCTTTGGGAGGATCGCTGGATGAAATACAGATGCTCTTTAAACGTAGCAGACTGATCTAAACTCACTCGATTGGTTATTTTTGGAGATTGGTTGCATCACTTGGTTGATGCTTCTGTCTGTCCGTCTCAAAAGAGATTTATATTTCCACTCAGTGAGTTCTCTTGAGACTGGCAGACTTGCAAACCCATCAGGGGCCTTTTATTAGAGGGGATCAGTTCCCCTCGATTGTTACGTGTGACTCTCGGCTCTTTGCCTATTTATTAGCATTGTAAAGCCCCTTGCCTGTGTCCCCCACCTCTACAAAACCAATACAAAAACATTTCTGAAAGGCCCAGTCAGGGGTCCGCGATGCCATGACAACAGGTCCGACATCATAGACTTCTTCCCGCTTCGTGAACCATATCATGTTTTCTACGCATCTCTGTGGCGAGATCACCAAGGAGACCCTGCTGACTAACCACATTAGGATTTTGGGGGAGTTCGGAGGCTCAATGCTGAACAGCGGCGGTTGCCAAAAGGAAAACTGTGACCTGAAGTTGATCACTACATATTTCTGAAATGAGAAACCATATATCATGAAAGCTCACGTGTTTAAATAAACCGACTACGTGATGAACTGATGAACCGAATTTTACTCTTCACACTGCGTGGAACACAAAATTAAAGAATTCCTTTGAGTTTACTTTACCTAGTTCTCTCCTCTAGATAACACTGACCTTTATTGTGTCTTTATGATGAGCTGACACTCCGGATGCGTCGGGACAACATCAACTGTCTGGCCCGAAAACAAGTAAATAAAATAATAAAATGCAACGTTTCGGCTGATAAGGATCATGGACTTCATACTGTTGTCAAGCTCATCTCTGCATGTCCCAATAGAGATAGTGATAAACCATTAGCCCCAAACTGCCCCATGATAGTAAATGGGTAGGATCCACTTGTGTTTATTTACATTCCTTGGCATGTGACAGTCAGATTTAGGGCTGAAGGAGGAGATTGATTTTTATTTATCAGTATGGTTGATTTATAACGCTTTGCATTTCACATCTCAAAATTGAAATGAGTAGAAAATGATCGTGGAATTAGTGGTTTTCACATTTTATTTGACTCATACTTCATATCGAAACATTGATTAATTAAAGTTACTTGCTATTACATGGAATCCACCATAACAGGCCACACCAACCCTGAAAATAACACTGTACAGACATGGTTACAGTCTGAACACACAGGAAAATGACTGATACTCCCAACAAGAAATCCTGCAGTTTTAATGTAATGGTTTTATTTAATCATGCCAACTGAACTCTACTCTGCATTGGGCCTGGCACAGAGCTTGGGCAGGGACAACAGTTTAAGTATGAAGAGCCTGCTAAAAGTTTGCCTGCAGTGATTGATGTCATATAAAAGAGCAGCGAAATGTAAATACTCTCAATTTTATGTGAAGATAATAGTTTAGTTAAGTATAAGTTAGTACATTGTAAATTGTGAAAAAGGCCTCTCCCCTGTCACAGTGAGATTCTCTATTTACTGCAAACACTAAATCTCAGCGGCGGTGAAGCGGATGATTTATTCACCATTTATTACTACAAGCCAAAACTGTGAGTGCTTGAGATAAGAGATTAGAGTAACCGCTGGTACCAGTGCATGAGCCGAGTTTTTTTCATCCTATTAAGGCGGCATCAAATAATTATCCTTCACGTATCGGCATTTTACAGACATACTCACTGAGATAAAAACTATTCTGTGATAACTATAAATAAATCCCGTCTGAGTGCTTCCTAATAAAAAGTTTAATGGTGAAAGCATCACACGGCAGAAATAATCGGACTAAAACACAGAGACATTTCATTTGTCACCTGCAGAGCGAGATCATGAGTGTGTGTCTGAGGTATCACATTGAGCGTATACAGATGTATCTTATCGTACTGTATCATTTAGTATTGTACCTTATTGTATCGTATTGTACTTTATTGTATCATATCGCACTGTATTATATTCTACGGTATTGTTTCATACCGTATCTCATCGTACCGTATCGCATCATAACAAACGAAAAATGAAACTGCAGAGATGCTCCCATGTAGAAAATAGTACTTATCACTCCCTCCTGATCTCGATGAACATTTCACACAAATGTCAATGTGAGAAATAATTTAATATTATCGAGCTGAACAAAGCAATCGATAGTATTTTATCAGAGCAATCTTAGATACTAGAAAGAATTTCTCTGTCTGCATTTGTGGCCACAGTCTCAAACGTCCATGGGCTATTATCTGCTCTTATCTGTTCTCGAAAAAGGTTGCTCAACTGAAACTTTTGCTTATTATTGCTTCAGCCGTCATTCCACTCAAATGGAGCTTTTGTGATAACAACAGTGATGGTGTAATTATATGTCATTTGGCAGATGCTTTTATCAAAAGCGACTTGCAATTAGTGCATTTAACATCTATAAGGGCCCATTTAGGGGTTCCGTATGTTGCCCAAGGACACTTCAGCATGCGAGCAGGTGGGGAAGACTGAGGATTGATTTGCCGACCTTCTGGTTGAAGGATGACCGCTCTACGCCTCAGCCACAGCCGCCCAATAATCTGTAATCTTGGCTTGGTCACTGGTCAAAGACTTGTGTAATCAATAGAGCATTGACTCGACATGAGGGGGTCATGGGAGGTTTTTCCTCTGGGCTTTGTGGTGAAGGTTCCCGTCTTACTGTGACTCCTGCAGCTATGCCACTGTACAAAAGTGCCTCTTAGGAAATTGCTTTCGAAGTTGTTGTGATTCAGTCATCTGGGTTTCTCAGCCCCATCGTGCTAAATAAAATGATTACGCCTACCTAAAAAGACGATTTTTGGGAATAAAGTTGCTCATAATAAACTTGAAACACAATTTTCGTGAATGAAGTTAAAATGTTCAGATTAAGTCAACACGTCTGGTCCATCAAAACCAGCTAGAGGAGCGACTGGCGACTATACAAGCTGCCAGAACGTTGCATCCAGGGGTTGAATGGTTTAATCATTAATTTCCTTGCAATTGTCAATTACTGTACATGCCAATTCAGTTTGCATGAATGCGGCCAAATCTTCCAAGCTTGTGTGTCTTCTTCTTCTGAACAGATACAGTTCTGGGCACAATTTCTTCAAGGTCCTCAAACTGATTACCACAACCATTTCAACAATTTCCCATCTATAACACATATTTAACCCACATTCTTAAAAGTTCGACTCAAATCATGAAATCTCAAGTTCATTCTCAATATTTTGACTTTATTGTCAATATGACACGTGCAAAAAATCTTGCAATGCAAAATGGAAAAAGAAAATAATTTCTCCCTCTTCTCTTTTTGTTTCTCAGGCCCTTATACTCCGGGTTTATTAAAAACAGGAGACACCACATCTGATTTCCTCGGCTCAGTGGGAAGAGACAAATTCAAGCCTGTGTCTGAATGAAAGAAGGGTCACTAGGTCCAGCTTCACTACACGTGCAGCATATCTTATCAGTGGGTGTGTGTGCATGCATGGGTTTGTGAGGCCATCTGTTTTCACATTGAGGGGAACAATGAAACGGAATTAGACACTGTCCTAACACATTTAAATGGAGGCCAGAGACAATGAAAATAACATTGACTTCTTTACCATATAATAGTTCTCAATATACCACACATGCCGATGGGAGAGACATTGTGCTTTGTGTACAACTCTGTCTATATCTAATCAAGAAGGAACAGGAATCACTTCTATATGCTTCATTCTCCGCGTACACATACTTCATGCCCGGAAGTCGTCAGTGAGTGGTTGGAGGAACATTTGTCTGCAATACTCAGTAATGAGTCTTCAAATATCTTTTAATTGCACTTGTTGCTGAAGCTCAATCCGTCACACCCACCCAACACAATGGATCCATTTCTGTCCTTGTGGTCCCCAAGATGGGAACAGTTGTGTTGCAGTTATGGCTGTGGGATGAAACTGACACAAAAAGACTGAGAGTATTTAAACATCCTGTGGGTTCATGAGAATGGCAGAGTGTGTGTTTGAGTCCACAAAACAGGTTTCGGACGATATCTGCTTGCGAACACTTGGATGAAACCACAGGAGCGCTATGGAGGAATTTTCCTTCTCTTCCTGTTGTTTCATTAACGTTTGAAGAATCAATTACCATTAACTTCCAGTGTATTGGATTTTGCTGCAACGTTGTTTACCCCTGAAACTCCAAAAGTGTTTTTGGCACATCTCTCCGCTGGCAGCACTTACAGTTTATTGCACTATGCTTCATTTTAAATCCCAAAATGTTTTCGCTTGAGGTAATGAAAATGTAAACCGAGACACACAGGAAAGACGAAAATGGTTAGTTAAACACCAGACCTGGTTTTGCTTTATCTCTTGTGAGTGATGTTTTTTTGTGAACTACAGAGGACTTGGAAAAGGCTTGTGAGGAAAAGTTTGTGAAAGAGCCAAGTGCTTTTTAGAATTGACATGCTTTTCTTTATCTATCTATCTATCTATCTATCTATCTATCTATCTATCTATCTATCTATCTATCTATCTATCTATCTATCTATCTATCTATCTATCTATCTATCTATCTATCTATCTATCTATCTATCTATCTATCTATCTATCTATCTATCTATCTATCTATCTATCTATCTATCTATCTATCTATCTATCTATCTATCTATCTATCTATCTATCTATCTATCTATCTATCTATCTATCTATCTATCTATCTCTCTCTCTCTCTCTCTCTCTCTCTCTCTCTCTCTCTCTCTCTCTCTATCTATCTATCTATCTATCTATCTATCTATCTATCTATCTATCTATCTATCTATCTATCTATCTATCTATCTATCTATCTATCTATCTATCTATCTATCTATCTATCTATCTATCTATCTATCTATCTATCTATCTATCGTACATCATTACAAAGTATTCATGTGTTGAAATACTTGTTTCAAAACATTTGTCAAGTTTCTCATTTAGCAAGATGCATATTCTTATGCTTTTCGTCGACTTTGCACAAGTGCCCATGACAAAATCGAAGAATCATGTCAATGTTTTCGGACTTGAGGAGGAAGTTGGTACAATTCGTTGCAGCTCTAAGGCTGTTTTACCATTGTTGGTGTGACTATGGAAGGGGACTTTGCCGCCCTGATTAAAAGACAATACAAGGAATTGGGATGCAGATGTATCTGATCTGAAATGAGCTCTTTGTTATAGCGAGAGATCAGATAGCACAATGGCGAAATACGTCGAAGCGGTGTCTGTTTTCTGAAGGGAATTGGGGATTGCACGCACAGAACAAATCAAACCGGGAAGTGGAAGGTGCTACATCGCTGTGGGACAAGCAGTTCAAGGAAACAAGTACGAAGCAATGAACCCCTCAGGTGCCATTGCTGGTATTAAAGTAATTGTATTCGTTTAAAGTAAAACTACAGCTGTGTTTTGTCGCGTTGGTGTTTTGTCGCTTGTGCAATTTAAAGACTCATGTGTTCAAATGCATTGAAATCTTACCGATGTGTGTGTTTTATTTTTTTAAAGGAGCCACATCCAAACCAAAGGTACCCAACAGACAATGCTATCAGCTTTCTAAAGGACGAGCTGGACGGAGGCGCTCAGACAAACCGACCGACTCTCCGTCAGTCACCGCTGAAATACGCTCAATGACTAAGATGATTTGTTCGATGATCTTTAGTCTGTACATTTGAATAATGATAGAGAATATCAGGCAACATTAAGCCGACATATCGTCTGATCTGAATGACCCTTCATCTCAAGTTGTTGTTTACACCAAATGTGATCAAATCAGCCATTGTCTGCATGACTCCATTCACCTCTTCCTACCTACACAGACAATTCTGCGAGTTGCAAAATGAGAAAGCACCCCTCTTTCCCTTCCCATGCCCAACAGGTTCTCTAGTCCTCAAATGTGACGGATGTCAAAGCCTTTGATGTGATACAAATCAGCAGCTGGAACAGCGTGGGGGGGATGCTAGGCGACTGGCGTGTTGGACAGTGTCCCATGCTGTCTGCCAGGTCTTAGCAATGATCAATGGCTTCATTCTGAGTAGAAGCCCCCTCGGTGAGGAAGAGGGTCACATCAGGGAGTCAGGTTCCTCTTGGTGGCCTTGCTGTCAAAAGGAACTGTCCTTGAACCACCACATGGGGAAAGTGGCGGAATCATTTGTGTTAATCGGTGTCTGACATCCTCATGTGGCTTTAAACAAGGCCCCACATCCCTGCCAGCTCCTGACCTGACGTAAGTGCATACAAAGCTGCCCTATAGGGATTCATAAAATATTACAGTGAGCCATTATGTACAGTGACCCCATTGTATTTTTATGATGTAAAAATACTCACACGTGTCGTGTTGTCGCCCTGCTCAAAGTGCCTAAGATCCAGAGGAAATTATATGCATCCGTATTTCTGCAAAGTGAGTGCATTCAGCAAAGTGAAGCTATAGTTGGATGAAGAGATTGGTTTTGTTTGCAGGGTGGCGAGAGAAGTCTTGGGCTTTTTTAACAAATTTATTTTTCAATCTCTTGTCTTAATTGTTGTTGTTCAAAGATGAAACCTTCTGAATTGATGTTGGTTGGTCTGCATCATTTGTAAGTATATCTGTGTGCATTTATACAAAATATCGACCGATTCATCTCAAGAAGTCTTAAAAAAGAATCTACATTGCTCTCAGTACGAGGAGGTTATATGTGTTTTTGTCCATTCGACTCTTATGCAACCTGGGGGATTACCAAATGACCAGTCTGTAAAAACAAACAAGAAAATGAGTGCATTGATGTCCTCTGCATTCCACCCAAAAGCAAAGACAGACAATTACATCACATGGAAAGCATTTCCCTAGAAGCCTGTGTGTCAGCCTTAAATCTTACGTACAAAGCATTGTGCGCACAGAGGTGGAAATCATCGTGGGCTGATAATCAGCGTAGGTCAACTGGGAAACGAAATGGGAGTGCATGGGTGGCAACGGGGCAGGTGTTGGCTCCAAAGGCACAGGATCTTCTCACACAGTGCTGCTCCCCAGGGTGCAAAAAGGACTCTCCTGTCTCCTATTCTGTAGTAGCCACTGCCTTATCAAGGGAAGGAAGTAATCTGGGAGCTGCTTCCCTACATTGTGTTACTGTTCCCCCTAGTGAGAGGAGGCTGCATTAGTCAGCAGGAGTAAGATAACAGTTAGGGGAAGATTAACAGTAAGTTTGTTTAAGGTTTAAGCTTCTGAGGAATATCAGTTGTTTCGACTCGTAGGAAACAAACACAGAGGAAACTGTGAGATTATGAAGTAGCTGGTGTGGATGTATGGACTTTATATCAGACTGCTGATTAAAGAGGAAACTCATTGCCGATGCACATTGCAGCTTTCTCCCTGATGATTCACATGAATCTTCCTAAAAAGCTCATTGAGACAAAGTTTCCACATTTGGTGCTTTTAAATACAACAGGGTGCTTTTTTTTTTTAATCCGGCACTATAAGCGACTGTCTCTCCACCTGATAGCCGTTTAACAGCCGAGTTGTGTAGCTGCATAGCAAGAGGCCCGTTCTTTCTCTTCCTCTGGCAATCGGCTGTGCCAATAAACCCACTTTGCCAACTTGGTAGAGGAACAGAGGACGTACTTTTCCATTTTTTGGATGGATAACTACCCAGTAGGCAGCTTTTTATTATCTCCGACAATTTCAACTACCACTGACATCCGATGATATCCTCCAGTTACAGTCGTACTGATCCATATTTAAAAGCAGAAGAGAACAGACAGAGGATTCAATGCTTGGAGCCAAGCACCACGCTTTGCAAAGGTCTGAGGAGAGCTGTTGAAAGGTTGAATAGTGAAAGCTGTATTAGTCTTCTCTGGTTAATGACATCCTGCCATTGAGCAGCTCGGGCCGAGGAGTTCAAATTCACTCTTTGTAACTGGACCAACACTTTGAAAGCTTGATACTTTACCCAAATTTGATCAACAACAAAGAAAACGTTTTGGGAGTTCCTCTCTTGGGAGTGGTGCAAGTTCTCAGAATGAGGAACCTTTTGATGAGAGATTCTCAAATTTGTGATTCATATTTAAAACCACTCTAAAGCTATTTCTAATAGTGCTACCAACACCCAAGGATGTATATCTGCTGCTCTACAGTTATTCTCCAGCAATATGTCAGCGAGCCAATTGGAGTCAATCAAATGAAAAGCTAAAAAGCGCTTTGAGTGGTGATCAAGACAAGAAAAGCAAATAGAGACCATTTACATTAGAGGCTTTGAGGCTCACTACCTAATAGTGTGGTTTTCAAAGCTTATAGTATATATCGCTTGAGCTTCAGTCATTTGGCTGTACAAATCTTTCAACCAAATCAACTGTAGATTTGGAAAAGTCAGTTCTTCAAACTTGTGCAATGGGAGTGAACAATATCTCCTTGTGGCGTTTCAGCTGTCAAACTCCTCGGCCTTCATTGCTAACGTCATGTGACATTTAAGTCCCACAGACTTAAAAGTTCCTGGTGGTGACTCAGCCACTGTTATATTTGGGAGGCATATCCGTGCCATGCTGCTTTGGAAGCTTGACAGGTTTCGTGCGGGATCATTTAAAGATGTCACCCTAAACAAATGAAAAGACCTAGCAGCCAGAGCTTCTCACGCCTTACCTCTCCCTCCGGATAGTTTGAACAAATAGTCACATCTCTGTCTCGGCCCACAGGCTAAACGGTGTCAGAGAGGCGCACTCGTCGAGCCATTACTGTGAATGTCACAGCGACTGATCAACCTCCTCACATGTGAAGCCTGTGGTAATCACAGCCCTAATTTGGCAAATGATAAGAGATCATTTAAAGTGGCAGAGAACAAGGTTAGAAACTGCAATTGGCTAAGGTATAAAGAACTGTGACCGCTTTGGTCAGCCTGTACCTTTTTGAATGAGAAACTTCACAAAGTGTAATCACAGAATCCTTTGTCATTGAAAAGGTAATTTTCTTCTTTTTTTATCGAAACCACTGCTGGCTCTTTTCTTGCGCCACAGAAGTGAAAGGACCTGTGACCGTTTTTTTAAGCATTGGTTTCTGACCAAACTCCCATAGAGAGGAATAAAAGCTATTGAGGCAACTTGGGTGTAAGACCCCCTAGTTACAAATGGATCAAACGTGTTTGCAGAAGGCTGTTTCGGACCTGTATGTTAATGAGAGGGCACTGCCAAGAGGCTGTTTCTGCAGCAGCTCTGGATATGAACAAGATTTAGGCCTGAGTCACTTGGTTACAAGAAATCACAACACTATATGTTTCATACACGTCATTAATGGATGCAGTTATTCAGCATTGACGTACTGGACATGAAAAGGGGCTTTTTTCAATTGACCCACCTTCCTGGTTTTTTAAACTTTTCTTTGTCATATTTCCTTGACGATCCTTCCATCTACGCATGCACACGTAACACCACTGCTTTGATTAGACATCCCATCCCATCAGCTCACTGAGGCGGTTCAAGGGTCACTTCCAGTTACACACTACGTCTGCAGAGACCCGAAAGCGAAAGGGAAAACCCTGAATCCTGAACCCGGTGACAGACTCTCTTTGGCATTTTCTTTTCCCTGGAACATTTTGCACAGTGGATTACAGTAAGAATTGAGCAGATGTTGTCTTCAAATCCAAGTCCATCAGGCATGGGGCCAGTCATTGTGACAACCTTTCGCCAAGTTCAAAACGCGCCTGTGAGGCTGGACTGCTCGGCTTGTTTTCTCATACAGAGTCTGATAGGTCTGCTGCATCCTGTCTCAGTGGGCAGCTTGTGAGCTCCATCCACCAGCATGAGTATTTGTCACTTGTATATTTTACAGATGAGTTTTTATCCTCTGCAGAAACACCAAATATATCAACTTATTGAGCTAAATCTAAGCGGCCTAATGATATCACAAAATTCCTCGCGGATTTGGACCGGGAGCATATTGGAGGTCTTTAAAACAGAAATGCAGTCCAACTTTCTCTCACAAACTATAGGCTTTGTGTCACTGAATTTATTCTTTTGTCACCAGGCAACAGATAAAACATGCTTTCTTAAAATAACACCATTGGAGGCCAAGCACAACAGACCCGAGACAATCCAAACCCTCACATCAGATAAAGTGGTTGCGACTTTTTGGGGCACAATCCTGATGGAGGGCCCCGCCCCCCCCCTTGTTCCAAGCACCCATGAACAAGCCTGCATCATACTCCATATACATTCCATAAACCAGAGACCAAAATATAATAATATATATATATAACACAGTTTCAGATAACTATATGATCAGTTCAGTCAGTTATTTGGCTCAGTGGGCTGAACCTGCTCTCATCTCCATCACCTTTTCTCTTTCTTTTCCTTCTCGTCTTATCCCTTTTCTTACTTCCTCTGAGTATTTTCATTAATTTCAGCCACCATGCAGGGTAAAGCTTTAATAGTATTGTCAGTGATAGGAGAAAATCTGATTTTGACAGTCACTAGAACATCTTCAGTACTTCAGAATATTTATTTCAGGCGATTATTTAATTCATTATACACATTTTATATCATAAATAATAAAAGGTCTGGGATGTGTGGACCATTGGCAGTTTCTGGATCCTTTGCACATGGAAAATGAAATAACACTGAATCCTGAATAACTAGATAAACTCAGCACGGGTAAGTGTGACTTTAATAATATGCTCACTGTGCATACTATGATGTGGAATAAGCAATTATAGACTTATATAGTGATGATATTATATGGGGCACATGCTCTGAGCTCTTTTAATTAAAGGTGTGTGGCTAAGTGTTTTAAACTGCTGATTCCACACTCATCTCCTTCTTCCCCTGGCTTTGCAAAGAAACGCACATTCTAACAAAAAGCAAAGATAAACCAATCAACCAAACTCCTGATTTACTGCTCCTGTTGATGCCCCCCTGACATGAGCTTTTTCGAATGGTGCAGAACTGCAGTGTTCATAATGAGCTACGAGCTTTCTCGTGATAAGGTTAATTCAGGGAAAGTAAAACGGGAGGACAGGAAACGGCACTATTGACAATGTATTTGTACAAATATTAGGATAACACTCTGCTGAACTCAAAATAAGGAAGGTATGGGCTGCATGTTATTTCAGCACAATATCCTGCCATTGTAAGATGGGCTGTGGGGAGAGCACTGTTAGAATTACTAATCCCATGTAAATACTGAGAATTAGCTAATTTCAAGATTTCCATTAGATCATGCACATAAGAAACGATGGTTTTGAAAACGTTGATGAACCTGTGATCCTCTGAGGGGAGGAACTTATCTTTTGGATGGCTTTGTATACGACTCTGCCGTTCAGAGGAGCCTTCGCAGATTGCCTCACAGGTCAGCAGGGCCACATGAGGAGCTCTTTATCTCTGCAGCTATCAGGACATACCTTGCATCCACCATAACTCTGTAAGGCCCCACGCATAAAGTTCACCTCAGTGTTTTTTTCTTTCTCTGCCGTCGGTGAAAAGAACCTGCATCGCATGAATGAGGTCTGATTATTTATCAGTGTAAAGTGAAATGGAAAAGCTCAGTCATCACCCCCTTGTTATTTTGGGGGGTGAGACAGAGAGAATGTTCTGTCAGTTCCCTACTGCTGAGGTGAGCTTGGTTTTTAGTTTTCTTTTCTGAATGACAAGGCTGTTAACTTGTCTGCAGTCAGCGAGTAGATCACGTCTGCGATACGCTGACCAAGGAAAACGGAGAAAAATCCTTCATCGTTCTGAGTAATGCTGAGAGAAGTTGGACCACACGAGATCACACGCTGTTTCAGTTCAAGAGAGACGGATGTAACTTTAACTGCAAGTTTTCCTGAGAGCATCCTGGATAAGATTCCCAATGACAAATGACAGAGGTTGTTCTGTATTTACAATTTTCTTGTGTAACTCATCGGACCTCCTAAATTCCACACATTGTTGGGCATGGTCTATCAAACACTGCCTGTGGGAGTGTGGCTCAAAAACCCGCAAATGAAACTAGTGTGTTTATTATTTACGCCTCTGAAGATACAGTTCCTCCATGAGGTCGAACACCAGCTCTGAGTATCTCTCCGGGGTGGTCAGACCAACCTGACAAAACTGCCATGTTGTTGAGTAATATGCACTGGTTTGAGTTGCATAGGCTGACTTGTTGATTTTTACTCCCAAGTGTTTAATCATCATCTGATAATTTGGGAGTTGGGAGAACCCGCACACTGGGTTTGACTGTGGGAGTTACTGTGTGTTCTGTCCCGACCTTCGTCCACACATGCCCACGCATCTACCCTTGTGGAAAAGAAACAAAGTAAGTGAAATTATTTTTTATTTGTTGCCTTCCGAGGGACTGTCCCTTGACCTTGTGAAACGACACGCGGGGGAATAAGCAGAAGGGATTTGCTCCCCCAACTCCACCTCCACCAGATGGTGTAGCCATTGGAGTTCAGGGAGGCATTTATAGCAACAGGGTGGGGTCCGGCGTTTGACCGAGGTTACTCACACACACACACACACACACACACACACACACACACACACACACACACACACACACACACACACACACAGTGCTCGCTCCACGTGACACAGGTCAGATTGACTCCCATCTCCACTGAAATCAACATATCGCCCCAAACAATTTCCCCCTGAATAGATCTATTGTTTACCGCTGTGCAAAAACTTTAAATAGCTGAGAGCTTGAACTTCCTCTGCAGTATACCAATTGATTGCAAAACATGTGCATGGCTGTTTCCTAACAGGCATTTCTTTTTCTTTTTTTTTTTTTTTTTTTCCGAAAGCACAGCAATCAAGACGCCTTCACTTCCATCCAAGTTCCAATCATTCCTGATCCACCGTGAGATGCAAAATATTCTCCGTGTTCCTGCAACATGAGATAAAGGATCAGCACTTTTAAACAACCTCTGGGTGTCTGCTCTGAATCTCATTTCCCAGCCCCATCATTGCCCTCTAGTGAACACTAAATGAGACGGTTTTAATTAGTCTGTAGGCTGTTGGTTAAGGTTAGTGGAGTTTTAAGCATATTTAGCTGTGGAAGAACCGAAAGGGCTGCTCTGTTGCAGTGGTCGGGTCAAATTAACCCTGTTATTCATGGCAGTTGCATTTTTAATTCAACATTTTAATTTTCTAATATATAGATATTTAAATAAGTCACCTCTTTCTTATTCATTATCATGGTTTTTATTTTTGCTTTCAGTTGACACCATATGGATGCTCTATGTGCCCCCTAGCCTGAAACAGTATTATTTATGTTCTTTATATTTATGTTTTTATCAAATTAAAACAAAAGAACATTCAATTAAAAGATGCATTACAGTTTTTTTTTATTTTAAGCCACTAGTTCTGTAAACTCACCTCAGCTGTTGATGAAACCAGATATATATTTGGTCACTTTGTTCTTCTGGGTTGGAAAGTTATTCAGATTAAAAATGACAAAGCATTTGAACTGACCAACAAGTGGCGTTCAGTGTGTGCTATGGATATGGATTAACCCTTTAAAACTCATAAGGAAATAGTGTTGAAGCAGAAGATGACATTACAGCTGTTGACACACACACACAAGTTCCCCACCAGCCCACTGACGATTTCATTTTTTTCTTACAAAATTAAAACCCACAGATTATTCTTTAATGGGCAATCAAATCTGTCAAAATATCCCTTTTTCATTTTTTTTTTACGACATTTGTATTTACACTACCACAGTATATTTAACCTTGAGGGCTATTCATACATCATTGCTCCAAAATAGTACAAACAAACCAGTGTAATGAAGTAAATTGATTATCTCATCACGCATCCCTGAACATCTCTCCATCGGAGATTCTTTCCCTGCCGCTAGTTGAGCTGAGTGGTTCCAACAGCATCGTTTTGTATGGGCTTCACTGTGAAATGTATCTCTCTTGACTTCTGTCTGTCTGCATAGATTCTAAGTGACGGGCTTCCACGTCACTGAGCTGTAATGAGACAGAAGTGTGCCTGGAAGCCGGAAGCACAGGAACATGAACAAACACCTGGAGGCGAAGAAATCCCTGTGATTATTAAAAAGCATCAGACTGTACTGTATATGCAGCGTGAATTTACAGTTGTTCAGTTCTAGTCTTTCTTTTTCTTGCAACACTGCATTAGCTGATGACCTAAAGAGGACAGAGTATGAGTATTGAGTTTGACTGGGATTTATGACTCCCAATTTCCTAAGAACTCACTTTGACATTTCTATACTATCGCATAAAAAAAAAATCTGTCTCAGTGAGTGTGTGTGGGTGTGTGTGATTAATGTGCAACTTGACTCAGAGTCTGTGTCGTTGCTTCACAGAGGTTGTGACCAGTGTCCAGCAGAGGGCAACAATGGATCAATATTTTCTTTTGAAAATGTCTCCCCTCATATTTTCTGTTACATATTTTAATGTTTCCTTTATATATTTATGTATACCCTCCACCATGCTTTCCCATTTCTATTCTTTTCCTTCAGTGTGACCAATTCAAAATTCAGTTTTTAATTGACTTTTTGTAATAGAGGGTCGATTCATCATTGTACCCTCCTCTTGGGGAAGTGCAATTCAGAAAATGAGATTTCTTTTAACTAGTTGATATGAATACCTGTATGAATTATTATGAAATGCACAGGCACGACGACCTCAGGTGGGAAATCATTTTTATTCAGTAGGTTGTCTGAGATCAGAGGTGGTTTGGCAGAGGTGCTGGAAATGACTAAATATTAATATTATGATAATTAAGAATGTATAACCTGTGACCCCTGTGTGTGTCCATCCATCCATCACAGAGATACATCTTCCACTCAGGTCATGGTATCTTCAGGGGCTGCATATAGATCTGTAGAGGAAGCCCTCGAAACATCTGGCATCCACACTACTCCGGAGTATTAGAGCTGCAAAAAGGAAGAAGTTGGGAAATGTGGTTGACTTTAGTTTTAAAACTCTGGGGCAACATTTGAGTCTGGATGGGCTGAAAGAGATATGTTTGGAAACGATGACGTAGAGCCGCCGGCTGGTTGGGTCTTTTCAGTCACGACATGGCCTTCGCTGAACCTCAGGGTCAAATCACATGACCCTCTTCCTGAAGAAAACAACCGTCATTGCTGGTTTCGGTTGCTGCTGTTGAACGCAACACGGACAATCACAACTGTTTTCTTTGCTAACAGCTGTTGAGCATTTAAATTCTGCATTTAATAATGACATAATTGCTTATGCGTATAGGAAACAAGCTATTTCCAGTGTCCAGCAGGGTGTGCATGCCTTCCTGTTTACACTGGCACGTAGTCACATGACATAATACGTTTTCTGGCTTCTTAGTATGAGCAAGGATTAAAATAATACGATCTCCTTCAACATGAGCATTTCCGCTCCGTACACCAATCAGGTAGATCGCAGTGTGTATGTGTTTGTCTTTGTGTGTGTGTGTGTGTGTGTGTGTGTGTGTGTGTGTGTGTGTGTGTGTGTGTGTGTGTGTGTGTGTGTGTGTGTGTGTGTGTTGTGATGCAGATGCTGGATTGAAGATCTGATCCCTAACCCTGTTTGACACCAGAGGCAAACTTCCAACTTCAACGGATCCGCCTTCAGCCCGCTTTGACTCTCTCAGCGTTTCTGGGACTTAGCTGAGCTTTAAAGTTCAATTCCACACTCAGTAGTTTGTTGGAGTTCGGCTCTGGTTTCATTGAACCTCTAATCAGTTTGGTATATGTTGGATTCTTCTAAATCCTCCTGTTGGCGTCTCTCTCTCTCTCTGTGTGTGTCGACAACTTTCACACCAGTGAAGACTGCACGGTCTGATTCAATCCAATTTGAAAAAACCTAAAGAATTCTAAAGCACAGGGGAAAAGATGAGTTTCTTCTACACTGGGCAGATTACTGCAATTACACACACACACACACACTTTGGCCATGCAAGCACAGTCAAATACAAAAGCTGATGTGTCGCACTGTCTGGAGGACGTGAAGGAGAAATACATGGACAGCAATTCTCTTGATGGAACAGCAGGGAATCGTTCCCACTCTCTGCCTCACTGCAGACATGATTCACCACCCAGCAACTTTCCATGGTTACACAACGGAGACACATATCTGTACAAAAAGCAACTTTTGGAATTCGTCACTGTCTGTCACAGATGTACAATAAATAAATAAATAGATAGAAATAATTTCTAAGGTGATGCCCTGTCATTATATTTTTTGTAATCAGGCATTTTCTAATAAAAACATTATCATATTCATGTTATATTACTGTGATATTATAACACATGATATTATTAATAATTAATTAAATTAAACCCTACTTACCCATATTGATATCGTGTTTTCCTGCAGTTTATATTGTGAAATGTTTGATATACGTATAAATAGCTTAATGAAAGTTCAATCTTTTACTGAGAGGTTTCAGGCAATAGTCACAATAAAATAAAAACATTATTAGTGAGACTGTATTCATAGGAAAACAGCAATGCATTAAATTAAATGCTAATTTCGACGCTAACCTGCTGCATTTACTGATCAGCACCCTACACAAGGTACAGATGAGGTTGATTGGAATGTTCTGTATGAAATGTAATCATCCACCTGATGAGCATTTGAGAGATTTCAACAAATAACAAAAATGTCAACTTCATGGTGTCACTTGGGGAAGTCAGTACAGATAATCCTCTGGGGATCATGACAGTGTTGATGAGATATTTTAGTCTGCAGCTGAGTAGCGCATCAAACATAACTTGTTGATTTTTTTATTTAGCCGACATTACTGTTCTCATGAGACTCAGGTAAAAGCTTCATAACAGAGCAAGTGTTTCACCACAGGACTAATGAAATATGATGGTACTGAATGAACAAATAACAGGAAAAAAAGGCTTTTGTTCATTCTGCACAACAGTCGGCCTCTTGTTCCATTTGACGCCACACTGCAGGGCTCCATGTTTACCATTTCTCTTTAGAGATTGTTTATAATGCATTAAAAAAGCTCTAGAAAGCTACTTCACAGGCAGTGAGTGTGGACTCAGTGGCACTAAATATATGCACAAGAGGTTCTTCACCTACAACTGCGGGGAGATGGCGTCAGAACTCAGGAGTGGCGTGCATGATTAATGAAAATATCACACCTTTCATAATCACGCAGTGTGGGTTCTCAGTGTGGCAGTGGAAGTGTTATTGTCGTGAAAAGTGTTATTGTTATGTTAAACTCAAGCTGTTGTCGAGATCTGACGTCAGCTCCTTGGCTTGGTAGTTAGAGATTTTTTAAAAAGGTCAAACACTGATAAACACATTCAAAATTATACGGTAAGAGAAAAGATGACCGGAAGTTTATTGACACCTAAAAAGAAGAAAAATTGGCTTGCTATTCATTAGCCTTCCAATCATTGTCTACATCGCCTCATCGTTTGAGGGACGCGGGGGTGGAGCTAGAGCCAATCACAGATGACATGGGGCGAGAGGTGGGCTCCAGCCTGATCAGGTCACCAGCCGATCACTGAGACAACACACAGAGACAAACAAACATTCACACGCACATTCACAATTTAGACAGGTAGTGCAATGCCCACTGCAAACAGCCTGTGTTCAGAATTATTGCTCGTCATTAGTGAGTCCTCCTCAAACAGGCCTTCATATCACTTTCTTGTTGTTTGTGTGATGGACGTTGGGTGCAGAGGTTTGTATTTGCTCCACCATCCACCATTTTTGCAAAGCTACAGATGGTTAGAATTACACTGTGCAACAAATTGCACCATAATCTTAAATTAAAATTGTCTAAAACCCCCCAAATGTGCATCCTATTTGAAACAGAACCTAATAGCCCCTGTCCATCTTAATCTGATCAGTTATTAGAATCGACATTATTTACCGTGAGGAAATTGGAATATTAATTATTAAAATGGGCCATGTGATGACTTTTTGTCATTAAAATATAATCATAACACATCTAACAGCCTGATCAGCCTCAGCTCCACAAATGTGATCATCTCTGCTATTAAATAACTTCATCTTACTATAATGATGACACAGTCTGGGTCAGTGCAGTTTCCTCGTGGTACAGCACAGGATAATTAGTGTCATTTTTCACTGTCAACTAAATCTTATGCTCTCAGTTGAATAAAACTAATGCAGAATAATACAACCGGCCCACATAAAAGCCGACCTCCATGAACGCTGTGATTGTTTTAGATTCAATTGTGTGATCATTTCACAGGCTGTAGAAATGCATTACATCGACCAGAGAGGTGTTTCTGTTGTTTATCCTATACCCTCATTAATTTGAATGGTGTAGACGAGAACCAGTTTTGTTCCCTCTGCCAAGAAGGTGTTGTTTTCACTCTTTTCATTTATTTGTTTTCTTGGGATGTGACATTGCCTAAGGAAGAACCCCTTTCACATTTTGGCAGCGATCCTGGAAGAGGAAGTGGATTTTCTTATTACTTCCCTCAACATTACAAGATTTAAATTTTTTTCTACATTTTCATCAATTTCACAGCAAACAATCCTTCAATAATAATCTGATGTTCTTGTCGAATGTAATCACCCTAAACACTGTTCTAGTGATAGTAATGAATATATGTTATGACTCCAGAATTACCAATCGTCCAAAGAGCACATTGAGAACAATGCGTTATATCCACCTGTATTTTGTGTTCTTGGTGCAGCAGAGCTGATCAGCTGACTGTCTCATGAAGTTTGCCACACCGGATGCTCTGTGATTCATGTATCACTTATACACCGGATATAGACACTCAAACTGCAGGTGCTGCCTTAGCAAATACAGATGTGGGCCAGCCAGAGCACACCAGACCACCGCTCTCCTACTTTTTTCTCTTAGCAAGGATATCGATTTATCAACACTTTGCATAATCAGCTTAAAATTCATGTAAAGTGCTTGAAGATCAAATCACAACTTGAGTCTATAGAGAGCCGCTAAAAACAAATGGAATGGCCAAGTTGTTATATTGACATATTAAGTCGAAAAATATTCCATGTACCTTGCCAGCAGCAGAAGCCGGTACAGCCTCTTACCGGCACAATGAATTTAATTATTTTCTCTACCTAGCGATGATTTGCATTGTGGACCGAGATGGGTGCACGGCAGACTTTGAGGTGAGGAATGAAGAGGAATAATTGAAAGGGGAATGGAGGTGAAATGAGCCGGTAAAGGGCGGAGGGGCAGTGAGGAATGGCTTCGCAGGCCGGTGTAGGTCGGCTGAAGGAGGGAGAATTGGGCAGCAGAAAGGAAGTACAGCGGGCGGTCGTGGAACACCGGTAAGCAAACGGGTAGGCGAGGAGGCTGATGAGTAATGACCCTGGAGCACAGAAGAGAGAGATAACAATTAACTTGGAAGATACCACAAGGAAACAGATCACTGGTTCTCCACAGACGCCCGGAGCATTTATTACCACATTATCTGAGGCAACGCCCGGGTAAGAGCAGGAGGAGATACATTGCAGGTTGACAGAATGTAATCAGCACCGGGAGAATCAGAGAGATAGAGAGACAGAGAGACAGACAAAGGGAGCACAGGAGAAACAGGGGAGGAGGGAACCTAGAAAAGTAGTGAGACACAAAGCCAGCTTATAAAAGTTGGAAGACTTGAGCTGAATCCTCAGTGCCTGCTGGAAATGAAAGCTGCTCCGTTCCGTTTTCACATAGACAATTAGATGAGCTTGACCTCCGTCTGCACTGCAACTGCTCTGTCAAATTATTTATTTTATTCTATTCTTGTCTTCCTGATTTATTTTGTATATTGTGTTATGTCTCATTTCAGTTATGCAAGTGAAAATATATCTTCTAATTCAACACTAATTATAACCTACTATGTCCATGGTATCATCTAATACCTCTTAGCTAGTTTCTTGTCTGACTGGTGTTATATTCTCAACATGATGAAACTATTCATGACGTTAACATTGAATCATGTGGTAATTTATTGCTGACTAACTTATGTAAACTTTCCACTGTAGGAACAGCGGTTTCATCACCTGCACTTTAATCTTCACCGACACGCATGCCTGCACATTGTTGTGTAAACTCTGATGCTTAAACAAATAGCTGAACACTTTAAAGTCAGAACCAGATCACTGAGCCGAACCCCCTCATGGGTGTTGTAGATAATATGCAGCCGTGTGCTGATTGATCATTCGTCTAAGTGTTGATTGCTCAACACGAGTCCTGATTATCACAGAATGGAAACATGCAAACTTATTATAGGTGGCCTGAGGTAATTGCCCCCCCTCGTGATCTCATTTGAAATGGGAGATAATGAAACGCTCCATAAACTGGCATCCAATAAAAGCTGCATTGTCTCCAGGGATCACGATGACAATAGAACTGTAATTGCTCGACAGAAGCATTCAATCATAAATCCACCACGGTTTTTCCAACTGCTGCAAGTGTCAAATAGAATCAACAGTGAAGTGGATAAAAGACTTGATTGGAAATGAGTGACAAGTAAAAAAACAACAACCAAAAAACATGAAAACAACATCAACATGTAAAACTAAATTAATTCAGTTGTATTTGTATAGAGCCAAATCGTAACATGCATTACCTCAAGGTCTATAAATAGTAAGGTTGAGACCTTAATGTTAGATAAACTCAACGCTTCCCACATTGAGCAGCACTTTGGCGACTGTGGAGAGAAAAATCCCTCATTAACTGGAAGAAACCTCCAACTGAACCAGACTCAGTGTGGGCGGCCATCTGCCTCGACCGATTGGGGTGAGCAGAAAGAGAGAGTGAGAGAGAGAGAGAGAGAGAGAGACAGAGAGAGAGAGAGAGAGAGAGAGAGAGAGAGAGAGAGAGAGAGAGAGAGAGAGAGAGAGAGAGAGAGAGAGCAGGAAAAGACTAATGTTTATAATGAAAACAAAACAGGGGTGATATTAAATGTAAAGATGTTATTAATATGTGGCATCAACATTTGATCATGATTAACTAAAGAGTCACAGCAGCCTTTGAGCACCAAGTTGAAAATCTACGACATCACTTTTTTGTGATTATAAACTTGGAAGCACAACCATGTTTTACATTGGCCTCCATCCAGCTTCCTAGTCATTATTGTCTGAGGGCACAATCACATTTATCTTGCCTGGTCTGGACTTTTGAGTTTGGTTCACACCAAAGTAACAGGTGTGAGAGGAAGTCTCGGTCTGGATCATAAAAACAATGTCTCCGATCGTGAGCAATGTCAAAACAGTAATTTTCTCGTATAGTACAAACTTTTGGACCAATTGCAGTAAGTTGAGACATCATTAAACGACAGAAAAGGAAGTGGGTTTCAGGATAGCTTGTAGCCTTCACCTCCTATAATTGAATGAATGAAAACGATGATAACTTTGCTGGTAGTAGGAACATGATGCTATAAGGGTGCCAGCGAAATTGTCTAAATGAACTAGCTAATCTTCTTCATTCATAAAAAGAGACTGTTTTTTTCTATGCACTGTATTAAAAAAAGTAAGCGAATAAAATATTGAATTTCCGGCTCCAGACCAGTGAAGCATGGGCAGACACAACCAGTGATCACGTACTTGTGTCGATCCTTGAGATGATGTTAAAAATATCACTTAAGCAGGAGAATTTCACCAGACAGCAATCAGCATTCATACTGAGCACGTGAGCAGGAACAAGTGGTTCCTCCTCCTCCTCCTCCTCCTCCTCCTCCTCCTCCTCCTCCTCCTCCTCCTCCTCCTCCTCCTCCAGTCTCACGTTGCACTCAACTTCAATCTTCATCTGGCTGCAGACAGTTTGGAGAGCAGATTCTAATTACACAAAGGATTGCAGCATTAGCATAAATCCCTGCATTATTTTGTCATCAACAGTGATGACAAATTTGTAAAAGGACATGTTGTAACCATCCTTAAAGAGCTTGTCCTCCCTAATCCCCAAATTTAAGTCTTTAAATACCACTTTAAGTCACAATTCAGCACATGTGCATGTTTATATATGTATTATTTTTACTGTCATTTTGTTGTTGCCAAATATGATGATATCAGACATGTCTCCCTCTGTTCTCATGCTTTTTTCATTCTGGGGATAATTGGTTGTACTTTCATTCCTTTCAATTCTTGCCAATATAACATTGCTCTAAAAATACACATCTTTCAATTTGTAACGAGTCTATTACCCACTGATCCTCGATGACAGGTAACATCAGTATTGCAGACTGTTGTGAAGTAAAGCCGATGCAGTTGAGCTCCCTCTTTGCTGAGCATCATTAGCATTGCACATTTCTGTGTTCATGATATGTGCAGTGTAAACAATGAGGGTAATATATTATGTATACATACTGGGTAAACAGAAACACATTAGTGGATAGGTCGTATCCCAGAGTCGACCTCAGCACATACATGAGATGAACGTTTCGATTTTTTTTTTCTGTTACTATTATTAGCACCACCCTCACTGTTTTGGTTGAGAAAGTGAATCCTGGAGATTTCTCTATTATCTCACTATCTGCCCCAGTGGTGCAGTTTATCAATGGAGCTCAAATGACCTTAAATGTCTGGATTTCTGGATAATTTACGCTGTCACTGAAAATCGTGAATGAAAAGTGATAAGAAGGTCTTATCAAAGCTTGTTAGCATATTCATTAGATACTGAGCTGATAGAGAAGCTAAAGACACAGCTAGAGAGCTCTGTCCTTGTGGGTTTTAATCCATTTTCACTTTCTCTTTGGATATCTCTCGAAGCATCTCCTTCGATAATCTCAACACAGGTCCTCACGAAGTAGTAGTGCTCCTTATCGTACCAGTAAGCTAATTATTAGAGAGAATTTGATCAATGCTAATCCTCTCGTATCTTTATCTGGTGTTCGGCTGTGAAAATAGAAATAGGAAGACGAGCACAGCATTGAAACAATTCCACCAGATTCCCACAGTCAAGCATCTCATTTACGAGTATTGATTCCTCATCTGCATAACCTTTTTAAATAGCGTCACGGTGCCCATTGTTTTTGTCAAAACTGTCTCTTTTAATAAGCAGCAGCTGTTGAACGGCACGCTGGCCTCTGTGTGACTTGAACACCTGCAAAGGTTGGGAAATTGGATTTTAAACACCTTGAAAACGAAACAACAATTTCATAGATGAAAACGCTAACCTCTGTGTCAGTAGCCCTCTCTGGATCTATTGTGCTGCCACAAAGCATCAGAGAAAGACGGTGGCGGAAAGTTTGTTCAAGGTCACATTTGGAACAAGCCTGTTTGTTCCAGCTTCTTTTCAGATTTTTTTTTGTCCCCCATGTTGGGTGGCGGGGGAGATCGATGGCAAACAAAGTGGACAGGCGACCACAGAACTTTATCAGGATGTTCTGAACCGCTGTCTAGTGATACAAGTGAGAATATATGACTCCAATAGAGCTAGTTGTGTCTCTATGCTTTAAATGTACAAGTTTTGTTGTAATCCAAATTGTGGGGGTTCATTGTAAAGTACGTTTTAATTTAACATTGCATATTCTGTTATTCAGATCAAAGAAATTGAGCCAGGGATTTAATTGCACCCTCCAACCAGCCATAGAGAACAAATTTGATTCTGCATGTTCAAAGCACATTACAGGAGTCGTTAGTGCACTGAAAAGTTCTTTACTTTTTGGCTTTGGTTTATAATTAGTTTACATTAATAACCTCCTGGCAAAGGTTTGAAAGGAATGCAGTGAATTAGTGGCGTGGAGTCACCTCCTGTGTGCACTGCAGACTGAGACCACGTGACTTCAGAAAAAAAAGGAATCAGATTGACATGTTGTCTCTCGAGGCGTAAAAGCTGATTAGCAAGCCTCTTGTGACTGTTGTATACCAGAGTTGTAGATTTAGCATATACGCTCTTAATTGAATTTCCAAAATGAGGCGCCACTCTGCATACAAAATATGATCCGGGGGGAGGGGGGGGTTCAAGGGCAATGCTCATAAGTGCATCATTTCAATGCAAATTGTTCTAACACGAATGATGAAACAGCTAATGTGGTAATTATGGTTTGTGCATTGTGTTGAATGTCACAGAGGACGGAGGGATTTACTTCAGAGGGAAACATCCTGGCAACATGTGGCGATGGAGGTAATCATCAAAACATCAGAGTCGGGTTAGGAAAGGCAGCGGCAGGGAATGATTCGCCTCCTGCACAACAGGGTCAGTGCTGCAGCTACTGTACGTCTGTGAACAACACGGCTGCTTGCCAGGCTGAATGATAAGTGTAAATAGCCAAATGCAAATCCAGCAGCATGTCTGTTGTTGAGGGGGGGGGAACTGGCCAACAAAGCAGTCTCCATTCATCAGGGACATCAGAGTGCTGCATGTCAAATCTCTCATCAAAGGTAAAACTAAATTAAGTCCAGGGAATCAAGACATTAAATCTTAATCTCATTGACATGCACGATGCACTGAGAACAATTAGATTTGCGCTGTGGTTTGATTAGAGCTTTTACATGGATTCCACTAAGCCAATTTTACCGTCAAGTTTACGTGATCTGTTTGGATAGAAGGATGCACCAAGGAAAGTCATCTCATTTAAAAATAATTATTAAAAGAAGGAGAGAATATATTCCACTTGTGTGTGGCATTGTTTCCCTCCTGATCACAGCTGCTGTGTGGGAATCCGTTTGTCTTTCCTCTCCCTGGCTGCCACTTGTCTCCTGCCGGGAAGTCACTGAAGAGCAAAGTGAAGGAGACAGACGTGATCAGAAGCGGGACACCTGCTTGTTTAAATCCTCACAAAATGTCCATATTTGAAACTTAACTCAAATAGAAAACGGTTCCCTGCTCGTTTTTGAAGCGGCATCAGGTGAAGTTTTTAGGGAGTTGCCTATTTCACCTGCTTTTCCTATTTTCCTCTGGTGTTTCCTCCCTGTCGCCTCCTGATTAGCTGCTCCTGCCAGATCTTCTTCACAGCCAGCTCTCATCATCAGTCAACAAATCACCAGTCGCCAACTGAAGAGTCATCATCATCATCATTCAGTAATCAGTGTGGCAACATTACTGTCAATCTTTCATAAGATGTTCTGACAGTGAAGTGGTTTTCTGACATGAACTCTAGAAAATGAGCCTGAAGTCTGGTTCAGGGGTTTTCTGTCTTCAGTTTGTCTTTCATATGTGAAGAACGTAGCAGGAGAGTGTCTGAATCAGACGTGTTCTAATCAACAGGAAGATGTCCAGAACTTTCAGAGCTGTATTCTGACATTTTTCTGACAGCTCAGGACTGGGCAGGAAGAGTTCAGGTACATGTCCAAACACAAATGTTTATCAAGGCAGAGGGCGAGTCGCTGTACAGGTTTGAACTTGGGTGTTGGGAGGTTACTGTCCTTCATGGGCATGATGAGCCTGGAGCATATGACCATGTAAAGAACCCTGTAAAGTATCTACATCATCAGTTCAGCTCTGAAACCGAGCATAGCGCAGTGTGGATAGGGTTTGATTATACCGATTATTCACTAATATGTTCACTTCAATATCTGAAACTGTGGCCGCGTGCAGTATGAATACCAAAGATTGGAAGTATAATAGTTCTCCTTTTGTCTTGGTCTGACACTTGTGCCTTAGGGACTTGTGCCAGCCTCAGACAGTAACTGGTCGCATCCAATCTGGTCTTTGTCAGCCTGCCTCATTTGGGGAAACAATCTGGGAAACAGCTTTCCTGACCTGCTCTCCCACAAATCAATTCGCCCTGCTCGCCTTATTTCCAGACTGCTCTGATCTCCAGCCTGCCAGTATCCAATCCTGACCCTTTATCAAATAAAACCCTAAAGATTCATCCTGGTCTTGAGTCTGTGCTTTCTGCCTTTTATTGAGCTCAGTCAAGCCAATTAGGAAAAATAACATGCTGCAAAAACCTGCATAATTAGAGAGTTAAGAGACTGATCACATAATCCCACTTGGGGTCAAATTGAGTTTTGCCTTTACAGCTTGTTTATTTGCCATTCACTTTTCTTCCTGTAAATGTGAAAACATTACTCAGGCACGGCTGCTGCTGCTCATTAAAGTGAAAGAGTGTAAAAAGCACTGGTACAGAAGATGTGTGGTGGTGAAAAAGTCAGGTTGAGGTTATATTTTTGCCAAATCACATTTAACCCAATCACAAAGAAGGAGTTCACACTGAGTCGAGGAGATATTTTTTGGCAGCATGGGTTCAACTGATTGGATAATTAGAATACAAGGTTTATACGGAAGGCAGGTTGTCCAGCACGCCAACACCAAAACTGTAGAACTCTACAGACAAATAGAAAAACAAGTACAATTTTGTGGATTAACTTTTCACATTCCCTGTGTTTCCTATATTTTGTTTTTGCATTTAAAGCTTCATCAATCCAGTGTCACTACAGGGGGACATTAGAAATGCATTGAGTATTCTCAGTTTTTTACTCCAGGGGTTATACATGCACACATTGATATCAGGATTATTTTCTGTTGTGTCTGCCATTACTTTACATACCATAGCATAAATGTCCTTAACACTATGAAGGCAATGCATAGGAAGAAGGGGGAACTAATTGCCAGAATGACAGAATTTTAAATCCTGATATAGTAAAGATTGTAAATGTGCATGCATCTTTGATTCGCGGGGGGGGAATCAAAGATGCCCCCCCCCCCGCGAGGTTCTTCATGCCCTTACACTGTCACCTCCTCTTTGACAAACAAGAGGAGGTGACAGTGTAAGGGCATGAAGAACCTTAATTAGGTATTCAACAAAGCAGATTAGCTCAAAGACAAATATTCCACTGTCACGGACCCGAGTCTATCGGTAGACTGAGGGTAGAAAGGAATTTTTTTAAGTCTCCACGATAAATATCCAATTAAAACTTTTCTTTTTTTATGGAGCATGTACTTTGTACGCTTAAGAAAGAGACCAACGTTCATTCAAACTAGCTGAAGTGGAGCTACGGGTGCAGAGTGAGCATCTCTCTTCTGGTCCCAGGGGGGATTTCACTTTTCTCTCTCAGTGTCATTGTTAGCCACAGAAAAACGCCGGCCGCCTCAGAATGTATTTGTGTGCCATCAGACTTCCGGCAAAGGGAGGTTCAATAACTGACCCTTTTGAAGTCATTCTCCAAGCTTCACTCAGGGAGAGGTGGAATCTGAAACAGGTGCTGAGATAGATTATAGGGACGGCAGCTGAGTGTTAATGGACCGGGGCTCAGAGGGAAGATGGACAGTTTAAAGTATGAGCCTGACATACAATTGATGCCTTGGGAAAAGAGAAGAAATTGCTGGATGTTGGAGCCAAGTGGAGTTGGTGCAGGGGAGAAATTGGGAGCACTTAAGTGCTCAGCCTCACTTAAACTATGACCAGGAGCAGTGTAGCATTAAATACTTGTAGACAGGATATTGCAGGTGAATGGAAAGGTACTTAATTATGGATTGAAGTGAGCTAACTAACATGATTGTGCACGATACACATAATAATATAAATACTGGTTATGGCTCAGGGTTCTGCATGTTTGGTGGAAATTAGATTAATTGATTGCAGGTTGTAAAGCTAGAATTTTTTTTATTGACGCAGCAGACACAGTAAATTAACATTCATTTGCAATCATGTTTTTTATTTCATCTGATAAATGTACTTAAGAGAAAGAGTTAGTTCCCGTTTTCTCCCCCACCAGAAAATGATCTGGCTCTTTAGCTGCTGAATAGTTCAACAGCCAGTGAAGTGGGAAACTGTGCCAGTCAGCTATGTGTGTCAGGTAGAGAGCTGTGGGATTAATGTGGGTGAATCAAAACTTTGCAAACAGCAAAACCAAAAAGAGAAGAACAACATAGACGCTCCTCAGAGCTGAAGGAACCTGTGTGGATTTGTCTCTATGATCAAACCTTCAATAATACAAAAGTCATGTAATTAATTGTTAAAATAAAAGTAGTTTTTTGTCCAAACAATATTAGAAATTCTTGAGGAAATCATTAAAGGAAAAAAGTTGACATCTCTGTCTTTCTTTATTTTTTACAGAGGCACTGTTACTGTAGATGCTTCTGAGGCAGCACAATACAACAGTGGATAAACGTTGCTTTTGGTGTTTTTTTACTTTCCGTCCATCTCTCTATCCAGTCATGCATCCATCCATCACAGTCAGTGGATTGTTTGAATGTTTATAGAGGATATTATACTTTTCCAGTTCTTCTTTCACACTAATCTCTCTGTAAATCCCACATTCAGTACATTGAATGCGGCATATGGCGGATTTCACAGAGCCCATTTTTGAACCATGATATCATGGAGATTAATCCCTGTGGAAATGAGTGCCACAGTCACTTTGCACGAATTAAATATATTCAATTATATAAATTTGCATGCTGGAGCTTTTAAATTAATTTATTGCATTAACACTAATAGACAAATACTATTTTAAATGATGCGTCTATTTTTAATGTTTTCTAAATATTGATACAGTCAGATTACAGATTAACAGATCAAATTTAATTCTGGGGGTGAAAATGCAGATTAATGAAGGATTTACTGCAAATAACCATTAAAATGTGACAGGTCGTAGGTGGGGCGAAGGCGTGACCTACTTTTGCATCCAGGAGGGAGAATGACTATGACATTATTATATAACAGAGAGCTATTGCAGCGACAGTGAAATGAACTGTAGGCCTATTATTATCATCAGTGGACCAAGCTCAAATTATACATATATACAGAACAGGAAATGAAAACATAAATCTGACCCTGAAATGAAAGTCGACTAGCATATATTTATCATACTGATTCATATCTGAAGAACGTGAAAGAAAATAATACATGCATGTTTTCTCACAACAGATTGGTTTGTAACTGATGACCACAAAAAGAGATACAGCTTCTACCCTAGTGACTGAAATATCTTGAGCTGCTTTCAGACATGCAGTGAACTTTGCAGCTCCTCCATATTATCCAGAGGAGGTGCACGTGTGAATGCAATTGTCAGAACGAGATGCTCCGCAGTTTCTACAGATCATTCTGCCAGGTCTCCGAGTATAATGTCTCCAGAAATATAAAAGAAGCCAATTTGTGAACACAGCAGGGATGAAAAAGCATTGAAACACACATAGAAGAAACTGACTAAGACGTCTGGAGAGTTTGTGGCGATGAGAGCCGACACCGGGGTCTGTGTAAACTCCGTAGACAATTCTACAGATTTTACCCGCACATCTGAAAATGGCTTTGGAAAGTACAGCTGTTTAAAATGCAGCGTTTTAATTACCAGTCGGCTGCAATGTCAACTCACAGGTGCAGCCACCAGTTGCCAAATTGTGGAATTATCAATCAGAGTTGAGCACTGCAGTGAGAGGTGGGGAAGGGAGGATGATTAACAAGAAGACAAAGAGCATCCTGGTGTGGATCGATCATTACAAGCTTTATTTCCCATGTGGTTCAACCTGATCAGACCACTGTCATAATGTGGCAAAAAACTTGGTATTAAACACAACATGTAAACACTATAAGCAGGTCAGCCCTAACAATCCATTCCGATAAATATTTATTTACAACTGGTAACTTTTATATAATATAATATTTCTTATGCCATTCCATTCGTATCAGTTTTGTGGCATTGTTGCAGTGTGTTTGATTACAGATCATATATTGTCGTTGAATCGCGCCCCCTGGTGGCAGGCTGCTGTATCAACCATGAACCCTGTCTCCTCCACGTTTTTGTATGGGACATTAGGGACATGTGACAAAGAACTTCTTGATTTTTTCCCGTTTATAATGGTTACTGTCATTTTAGCATGAATGCACTGATGTATGTTCAAATGCTCACTTTTCTTGCAGGTTTGGTTTTAATTAGTTATTTGCAGGGAAATAAAGAGCCCATTGTCGATCTGTGCTCCTTTGGGTTATTTCTGCAGGGGAGTAATTACGTATCTGGTCATTCAGGCGGTTGGCCTTGTTGGTAAAGTACCTTATTATCTATTTTCATGCAAAGGAAACAAAGTAAAGTAACTGCAGTTTACTATTTATGTAAAAGTATGACTACTTTGAGTCTGCATAATGAAACAGGAAAATACTGGATATCGTTTTGTCAATTTATTGAATGTATTATGGACATTTTTCCTCTATTCATCACATTTAAAATGTTTGTGTTTATAGCTCCGTTTTGCCCGTAATCCATAAAGTCACCACATGGGACTAGAAGGCTATAGGAGAATGTGATCCTCGCCGCTGTCACCTAATGCTGTGTAAATTTAAATATTGACCTTGCAGACAATGGAGGCAGCTTGTGTTGTGTGAGGAAGAGTCCCAGGAGCCTCTATTGTGCCCGGGTATCTCAGAATTCCAGACGTCTACATTAAAACAAAATATCAGAGACACCTCATCCTTTTCTATGTTTCAAACACTGTCACCTTCCCTTTGATAAAGGATTTGACTCAGCCATAGAAAACTATTCTTCGCATACTCATAAATCACCCTGCTAAGGAATGTGTGAGTCAGAGCATTACTTTGATTTTAAATGAACATTCTCCTATTCCAGGCGTTCCTTTGGGTCAAGGTTATAATATTGTAGATATTTGCAAACAAACAATCACAATTAAATTCAGTTCCATTGGTTCTAATTAAGTCAATTAAGTGGGATTTCAGGAGAGCCTGGAAAAGAACAAACAAATATTAATCTTAGAGACCTTCAAGTATTTTCGATTGAGTCTGTTGTTTTTCCTTTTCATTGTATTGAATAATCAATGTGTCAACGTGAGTCAAGTTTGAACCAAAGTTGCTTTTTCTTGAAAAGAATCCATGCTTCTCTCTGTAGTATTTCTTATTCAGCAGATGCATTGTGTTGCTGCATGTCACATCAGGTTATGGTACAGAGCCCCAGCTCGTAGTGCAAAGGACGGTACAGCTCAGTGATATGTAAGGACACACGTATGAGAAATGGATGAGGAAGTGAATATAATAATCACAAACACACACACACACACACACACACACACACACACACACACACACACACACACACACACGCATACACACACACACACACAATCCAATAGGTAATAGTTATCTGTGACTCTGGATTTCTCTTGTTCTATTTAGAGACTGTTTGAAATTAATAAAAAATGTGAATGAACATTTATTGGGGCCTTTAAGCTAAATGAAAAATATATAATCTCTCCACCCAGTAATTGTCAGTCTCTGAACCATTCCATTTTAGAAGTTACTTTTTTATTCGCTCATTGGTAACTATCCATGATTCTGTTTCCCTTACTATAAAACTGTCTTTTCTCTGCCCCTACACAAACAGCCTTATGCTGTCACAATGTCGGAGACCAATGATTGACTGCAGGAAAACGTCTGTGGTGAGCATGTTACACATCCTGAGGGAAGCAATTCAGTACTATATGTCCTCGGCTGCATTCTGTTCATATAGCTTCTTCCTCCGACATGAGCCTGACATCTCTGGGGAAGCTGAAGCGTGAAGGCTGAGAGTTTTTGTTCCTCTGGAACCTTCGGCACATTCAAAACAGCACAGGGCAGATGGCAAGGGCTCACAATCCAATATACTGCATATCTGGGTCCACGCTTTATTTAAGCTTCCTTTCAGGATGTGTCAAAACTCAACTAATGTCTCCTTAATTGTTACAAATCCAAAGATAGAGTCAGCGGAGACTGTTCGATTATTATCTTAGACCCCTAATACATTCATGTTTTCTGGCCTGAACTTCATGCTCATAAATACAGTGTCTCCCTGGATACAAGGTTGAAATAAACAACACAAACTATTGCCATCATAATTCTTGGAGAGATATGCGGCTTCATGCAAACCAGTCTCCCACACTGACACACCTCACACTCAGTACCAGATCAAATGTGAATACAAATTTTTGACACCATGGCTTAGAAATTTTATCGAAACCAGGAATCTTAAGATGACACTTTAATGATATGTCGGATCAAATGTCACCGATTTTTATAAACTGCATTAAGAGAATAACCCAGAATATTACAAGACCTTGCCTTGATGCATTAAACAAAATTAAAGCTTATATACATACATATATATATATAAAAGGACTGTATCTATTTCAAGGTTTACGTTTTATTAAGAATAACACTCAATGCAATCAAATGTAAACCAGCTTATTATCATATATGCTAAACTATATAATTAAAAAATCAGGATTGAAGACTTTCTCATTGAATGAATGAATGATGCGATGTTGAGCCAGTGGAAATTGAGCTGAAATGTAAAGCCTGATTTATTCTGAGGATTTCAAATAATAACTTCTGATTAAATGCAGATTTTTCTCGTGTATATTACTGTGCAGTGGAGAATGCTCTCTAAAACGAACACCGAACAATGTGTATAATCAAACTCAAAGGAATCGAGAACAATGACACTAAGCAGGGAAGAATATTACTGTGCACAATGCAAATCACTGACAGACCTACATCGAGTCACATGTTCTCGCTCTTGTGATAAAAGACATGGTGTGAAAGACCTGGCGTCTTAAACTATAATCAGGTGGCACTGCTGTGTTTTTGGACATTTCTTCGACTCGTTCAGAAATCCTCTTTAGAGTTTGGGAGCTCTCCATGTCTTCAATTTCTTATGCGGCAGGTAAATCTCCTGGATAATGACATGTGGTCAAACGGAGAGGGAATGCAGAGACGCTTTGCCCATCACGTGACAGTTTGTGGCAGAAAGTATATCACCTCTATTATGATTCAGATGGCGAGGACCTCCGCTTCATTCGGTCGCATCTTCATTAAGGCGGTGCAGTAAATCCAGGTGATGATGCCTGATGTGAGTGCTACTCGGGGCACTGTGGGAGATTGGATTCCAGGAGTTATGCTCTTTACTTTCTATATTCACTTGTGAGGTAAACATTTAGTAACACCAGGGATGGGGACTGTGCTGAGTTGCTCTTCCACTTTGTCTGAAAAGATTTTGCAGGTGAATTTACATAATCTGTTTCCAGAACATATTTACCAAAATGCATCAGCTATTGGCTATTTAATTTCAATGCATCCAAAGGTAAATCGCTGCTACGATTTGGCAAAATGTCGTCCAGACCCACAACTTGTACACAACTTTGTGTGCATTTTGTGTAAAGAAAAGTTTGAATGGGACTGTAAACAGTTTCTGACAAATGCTAAACGGAGTCATGTCCCAGATACTGTCGACACCGGAAGCCCCAAAATATTGGCTGCTACCTCCAAAGGCAAATTCTCCATAAAGATGACAAACCTCTGAGACAATGGCACAGAACCAAACTGGATATATTCACACTTTCCCATATTCAAAATCATAACCCAATCTCTTAATATAAGTACATGACCTCAACTCAGTAGTTGAAGAAAAACTCACTCATTGTCATTGTTAAGGACTCATTCCCTCTCAGCTCTTGTTTTCTCCCAACGTCCTTACATAATCATGGTCACACCTCTGCAGGGCACAACATTCTGAGGGCAGCAAAAAAAGTAAAGAAGTCAGGCAATCACTTTCTATCGTTCAGCAACCATGATGTGAATTTATGCACCACCCGGCGCGACTCTGCGAACAGCGGGACACAGCGATAGGAGTTCATTACCTCGCTGACAAGTTGGAAGAGTGCATCCTGTTGCCGGCAGCTCTTCATCTACCAGCTCACCGGGGCCACTCCTGTTAAAGCCCCTGCAACATTTCAAACAGTCGGAAAAAGCTGAAAATGTTATTACCGATAACGATGGCTTAGCTCACTGACCGACGCTGTGTGACTATGAAAATGTTTTGCTTGTTGCTTATGTATTAACGTCTATTCTCATCCATCATTAGTTTAGTTAGGTTGCAGATTACACAAAGACTACTGGATTTCCACAAAACTTGGAGGATGGATGAGACATTCAAGTTTAGTCTCGGTCTTGTCAATGGGACTGATTTGTTCCTCTTTCTTTAACATTTTGGGATAGAGGCAGGTTTTATTTTACGTTTTCACAAATTTCCCAGGGAATGATTTTAATGAATGTTGATGAAAAGCAACAAGTTTGTGCAATTTGCTACATGTAAGAAGAGTGTGGGGCTTTAGTGAAATCCTCAATATCGCCACTATGATCCCGGATTGTAATACAAAGTTTATTTGTAATTTGAAATAATATATTATACATTTTCTAAATGAAAATTTGTCATTGAAAAATAAAAAAAATGTAAACTTCTTTCCATAGCTAAGCTAACTGGCTGCTAGCGGATGGCTGATCATATATGTGTATCATACAAATAAAACTGCTAATACAAATTCACCAAAATTATCACGTCTGTGAATTTCACTTCAGTTCAATAACGCACCAGTTTGCTCGTCAAGAAAGGAAAATCATTCAGACATTTGCTGTTGCCTGTCTACCAATCCATCAGAGGGAACATGAACATGAGGAGTCGCCTGATCCTCGTGGGGGTTTATGTTTGTCCTTCACTCTCCATTGATGATGAATGTGTAGTCAACTGTGCAAACATTTCTCCAGAATAAAACTCTGCCCTTGAGCGAAAATCAAGAAAACAGATCACCGCACCCCGCTATCAAGGACCAAATATTATCGTGAAGATCAATGGCCTCTCAGTGTTTAAATACACAGCATATATCTGTAGAAGTGCAAAAAATACAACTTGGCTCACAATAGTTTCAAGTGGAAGCTACTCAGAAGATAACCTGAGATTTATCTCCAGGGTGCCACTTGTGGAATTTCTCTGCTATTAACTCATAATGATATACCGGCTTAATTATATCTGCAGTGCTTTTACTCACGCCTGTGAACATCAAATAGCTTCGGTCTCATGGATACCGAATTGATAATTCTGAGGAATGTTTTATGTTTTAATGTGATCATATTATCGCGCCTCAATTTAGGCGCTGATGAGATGCAGATGTCTGGAGTCCTGAGAGCTCTGACAGCATCATGGTACAGCTTCATCTTCCAGTTTCATGCGACAACATTTCAGGACTGAATCTTCAGGTTAATGTTTGGCTTCACTATCGGAACAGGGGCGGATCCAGGGTTTGATCCAGGGGGGGGTTCCGGCCCAGGCTGAAATCTGAATGAACCCTGAAATTCCCCTCGCCTCTCAGTAGTATTTAAAAAAATAAGCTAGTTATTTACAAACAATACTGACAATAAATATGATTTATAACACATATAATAAGAGCTATAGAGCTTACAGTAAATTAGGAACGATTTACTGAAGCAATAGTTGTGCATTGATGTTGTACATACAATTGGTTATTTAGGGGCCCTGATTTATATAAATCCACCTCTGCCCAAGAAGGATCTGACACAGACATGTCATGCAACACCTCGGTACACTTTCAAACATTGGGACTTCTGTGGTTGTGTGCACCCCAATAGGTTTTAAAAAAGGCCTCAGAGCCAAAAGCATTTGACACAGTGTTAATCTGAGTCAGTGGGGGTGACACCCCAGAGGGCCGTGTCATCCCGCGAGGCAGCGCTCTTTGTCAGGTGATTTTACAAAGTCATCCAGGGCCTGGCAGTCTGGCTCGCAATATTATGATGAAGCTCATGGACAGAATCAGCCTCTGGGAAATAAAGTGGCTGCGCTCAACATATTTCTTCATCCTGCCGTGAGTAACTGTGGTGTCGGACATGCCAGCGCACACAAGCAGCTCGGAGTGGCACTTTTCTAATTATGCAATAAGAGCATTTTCCAACACAAGAGCATCGACTTCAGCCTGGGAGCTTTTGTTTATTGAAGCCATTCTGATAAGGGAAGAAATATAGTTTGGTTCCTTCCCTGGCAGCGAGCTACTCCTCCTCTCCACTTTAAAAACAACAACACACTCAGGAGGTTATTAAACAACAGCAAGCTGCAGGTTGCTATGAACTGACTATCAGTCTGTTAATGACACAAAGCTACATTTTACTCCCAGCTTTGCTTCTAAAACTGAGTCTCAGTGATAACTTCCTTTACTAAATTAACTTTGTTTTCCCTTCAGGGAAGAACAAACTCTGAGACCTTGTTTTTATCGCAGTTTTTTTGTATATTGGATGTTTCCTCGAGGTTTTAGAGAGCATCAACAAAGCAGGGGTTAGTCTAGTTCAATAAAACCAAACCTGTCCAAATATATGTAGTATTAATATTAGATGTAAAAACTAAATAATGAGGAGTTTTATGTACATTGTTCACCTAAAAAATTTATTTAAACCACATATAAAATACATGACTTTTGTCAACACTAAATCATGGAAACTCGGAGACGAGAACAGTAACTGTAGGTGTAAAATAATCTAAATAAACACCTACGTTTATTTACACTTAAGCGCTTAAGTCAAGCTTGGCACCACTTTACGACAGATGTAAATGGCCCTCTATGTCATTGTATTTTAAATATACCATATTTTATTCATTACCTTATTTTAAGTCATCCTTGAAACACCAGTGTGAAATATTTAGTTTGATAGAAATGTGCATTTTTTTCAGATGTGAAAATACGGTCTACACACACCAGTCTGATCATCGCGGTTAAACAAACTACCCACCAGTCATTTCAGATCATCCACATTATAAAAAAACAGACTTAGATTGTCCCCACAGCAGCAAAGAAACAAAACCCATGCAGATTCAGATACACAGAGCATGCACACACACACACAGACACACACAGACACACACACACACACAAACAAACAAACACATCAACTGGGATCAAAGTCAAAGCTCAAGCCGGACATTGAAGTGAATGTGCTGAGGTTAAAGCTGGAACAAGCTGGTGAATCTTCTCTCTCCACCCACACAGTTGGTCTGGTCTCATTATGGAACTGTCTGTTATACCTACACACACACACATGTTCCTTCTGAACCCTTTTCTTTACGTTGAACACGTGTTTCCTTTTTTCCTTCTTTTTTACAAATCTCACAATCTCAGGCCTGTTTCTATTTAGCCCAATTTGTGTTGCTAAACTGACAGAGACACATCTTCAGTCTTGACATGAATGTGATCTCCCGTGGTTGCACGACGCGCAAACCTGTACACACGCACATAGCACTTGGTGGTTAGCACTGTTGCTTCACAGCACTGTGTGGGTTATCTCCGGGTAAACATGCACAGTGGGGTTAATTAGAGACTCCTTATTGGCGTGAATGGTTGTTTGGAAACGCTGGGCACCACTGTCATGTGGAGTTGGCTCCTGCTGCCTCCCCATCCTCAAAGGACAAGTGGATTGGATGGAGGGATGGATGGAGCCCTACATACACTCAACAAAAAGACACACAAACACAAACACACACACACACACTCTAAATTCAACTGTCTCCCTCTATTTCTATAAACACACATGTACATTGAAGTAACGCTTTGTTCTGAAATTGTCATTCGTTATTTTTTGTCTTCTTGAATTTCACAAAAAAAAATACATGAATGTGGTGAAACTTTTTCATATCATCCCACAGCATCTAAATTTTTCATGATGCAAAACCTCAATGGGATTTAACTGTGTGAAATCTATAAATTGTTTTATTTATGATATTACACAACCTCCATCATTGTTATATGACAGTAGTACTTCTCCAGATTACCTAGAGAACATTTTCGTAAACAATGACCTCAACTATGAAAATAAACTCTGATTCATCAGCCTCGAAGTTGTTGCTCACATTGTGGCGCAGAGAAAAACATGGTGTACAACGAGAGGTGTGAGATTCAAACACAAAGCCTGCATGAGTCCCACAAAGCGATGTCGTTTATCAGTGTTGCCACAGCAGGATTTGCCTAACAATGATCGGCTCTGGCAAACAATGTGGGATTTCCATTTAACCCACATAAGGCACGGACAGTTCTCTCCTTGCGATAACACACTGCGTTTGTCCCGGCTCGGCAAGGGAAGCCGGGGTGAGCAGTGCCATGTGGGCATTCACAGAGATACCGCTGACAGCAGCTCATTTAGTTAGGCATTATTAATTACAGCACAGTTGCCAGCGAAGTCATTTACGGTCTTTTAACACAAGGGTCTTTTTAAACACGTGCACTGAACTAGGATGGGGATTTAACGGCTGCTGTGTATCAGAACTGCTGCTTGGTGCGGTCAGAGCACGCTGGTCAGAGGTCTTCATCCATGAGGGCATGTGTGTTCTGAATGGCGTTCCAGTGTTTTGAGGCGCAGTGACTCAGAGGAATCGGTCGCCGCCGGCATCAGCGGGACGTGAACTGACCGGAGTCGACTGCTCACATCCTCAGCCGAATGAACCGGCCTCCCAAGGCACAGGGCTTATCACTCGTGCCACCTGAGAGGGGCTCAGTGAGCGAATGCTGAGCCGCTCTGTCAAACAGCCTTAAAACTTTGATTAAGTCACCTTGATGCCTTTCCACTGTGCAGCAGCGTGTTCATTCTGCAGCTGTCATTTCACTGAGTGCAGTAAGTAGCTCCCACTAAACCCTGCAGTTATGTAAAGCTGACTCATGAGATCATCTTGCCCTTCCATACTGTGGGAGTCATGCTAAAGCTTAATCAGATCCTGTCCTATATGATGCATAGCTGCTGTTGCTGCTGCTGCTGGTGGCTTTGTATATTCTACACAATATATTATCTCTGTGAGTGACCTTTTGTTGTGTTTAGCTAATGGTGTTATTTCGTTGTCTCTCATTTAGAGGATTGCTTCGAGCCCAGAATGTTCCTCTGATGCTCCAAGGGTCATCGTCTGTCTGCAGTAACTTTCCTCAGGCGGTGCCCTTGCTCTGAGCCACACCTCCATGATCCTGTGACACCCGGCTCTTATATGCACATTCTCATTCTCTGCTGTCGGGCTCTGTGTGCTTTCATCAGCAAACTGAGAAAAAGGGCATTTTTTTTATTTATTTAGCGAAACAACTGCTTTGTGGAAATTATATTTGATTGAAACAGGCGTCGGGCCATTTCAATTTGTAGAACATCCTCTGTGCCCCATACTGAATTATTATTATAGACTCGAGATCTTGTTCAAAATCAAATTCTTTCTCGAGAAACTATGAGATCTCTTTGAATATCACTCTGTGGTCCTCTACCAAACACATATTTGTTTTCACAGTATTCCACCTTTATTTTATTACAATTAAAACTTTATTATTATAAATTCCCAACTTTTTTTAATATATCAACTTTTTTGAAATCTCCTAAAATGTGATTTACCGTAAGTGGCCCTTATACTCTGTAATATTAAAACTAACGACTCTAATGCCTTGACTGAAACTGCTTCTCTCTATTGAGGTGTCTGATATCTCACGATGATGCCTCCTGCAACTTTAAGCCAAAACAACTTACTCAAACTAATCACTCAGTCATTCCTCCCCCGTTTGAAACTCAGCTGTAATCCCCAGCACAGAAATTAGTGGGTAGATGATGATTGAAATGTTAGTTGCTTCATCGGAGGGACAGAGAGAGAAAGTCAGTGCGTTTACAGTATCTTGTGTCATATCAGTAATCTGCTTTGTAATGTTTCTTCGAGACAAACTGACACTTTTGAACAATTTCACTTTGTTTGGTTCCAGCAGCTCCGAAGCAGCAACACTGCCTCGCAGGCCAGATCAAATTGTCTCATATACGTCCCCGAAGGCCCACGATTCCCAATCCCAGCTTTACAATTAGGTCAATTACAATCAAGGGATGAGGAGATTCCTTTAATGAGCTTTCGTTATGCCAGCGGCAACAAACCTGACGGACACCAACAAGATTTTCACATGGTTTATTTGGTTTGACCATATTTCAAGTCTGAAAGAGCACAAGTAAAGAACAGCAATAAGCACAAGTTATATCTCTGCACGATGCATCTGATAAATTGTCCTCACCCAGATGAAATTGGCTCCATATCTGAAACCCATTCTTGCAATAAACCCATGAGTCATGAAACACCCAACATCCCAGAAACACCAGAGATAACCCACATAAAATCAATTACACACTGTGGTTGAGTTGAGTTTATGTGGGGTTTTACTTAAATGCCTTCAGGTCCCAGGATGTTCAAACTCAGGAGTACAGGATCTGAGGCTACAGCTTTGGTTCCACGCAGCCCTGATGAAATGTCTGATATGAATTCACTGTGAACACACCGTTGTTCAGACAGAGAGTATAGATTACTGAAAATCTGGAAACATACTGTAGGTTATCGTCTAAAATCCTTTCCCCTGGAAATACAAGTCTCTGCTGAGGCTGAAATCCTGGACAATGTGCTAGATTATACAACAAATGTGCTCCTTAAACATTTCATTATTGTAATTTACAGTCCCCAGGGGAATGCAATCATAAATTCAAAACAGGTGTATATCATTTTGCAAAGTTTGGCTGAATCATGCACTGATACAACCAAACTTGTCCAGTTTAAGTAGCAAAGCTTGTATTCATTTTCAGTGTGAAATATTTGTAGCAGAAAACATGGATGAAACTTTCATTTTGTGAATTGCGGTTTAAATAATAATTGTCATAAACTCATTTTATTCACAGACAGTTCGGCTCAGTCGCCCCCTATTCTGCCAAGGCTTAAACTCAATACAGCTGCACCAAACTTCCCACGATCAATTTCACGAATCATTTTTTTTCATGAAGATCCACGACTTATTCCCTGGGAGACAGCGAAATAATCAAAACTGCCCCATCTTGCCACGTTGAAGAAAGCAAAAACAAATCCCGGATCTGCCCCCTGATCCTGAAAGTTAATGGGGTTCTTCCCTGACTCATACGACTTAAAGAGGGTATAAACAACCTGTATTGAGAAACTGTCATGTATCACAATCTGAGGTGATGGGCACAGAAACCCTGGTTTCCCACCAAGCTCGACCGAGACACATGAATCAAGTCTGCGGGAGTCGGAGAGCATTCGGACAGATGATAAAACGTTTGATAATCAAGCTTTACTGAGAAGGATCCTGTGAAGAGCAAAAGCCTCAATACAAGAGGATGATGAATTTATTGCATCAAATGCATCACTCATCAGAAAAAGGTGATAACCAGCTCAGGCTTCCGACCTGTCTTGATCTCATGCAGAGCAGGGAGAGTGTGTGCTGATAAAAGATTACGTGTACAAGAAATATGCCCTTCTGATCGGCCGGTCACTGCCAGTAGCCTGGGGAAATGTTAAAGTGCAGGATGTGGCGAAATTATGAATTTGAAAATACCCCGAACAAATGAAAAGGCTGAAGGTTGAATGTGAAGTAACTGTAAATGTGAGGAGCTAGAAAAAAGCCCATCAACAAATAGGGTCGCCGAGGGAATGAAGGTGTTGGCAGACGAGTCAAGCCGAAGTCTTGTCTTATTTGTTGCCAGGTTCTCATAAATGGGGTCAGAGGAGGGCGGCCGAGGTTTAAATGAAAGACCGAGACATGCCAGAGCTTTTAAGGATGAGAAATAACAAGAATAAGCTTCTGGTCGAATCCACTTATTATCCATATCCAGGATCCAGAGTGTAATTTTCTGCATGTTAGCTTCCAGGTAATATGATTAGAAATCCAGTAGGCCAGGTACCTCTGATGCACAGGCTTTAAATTCATGGGGGTTACCTCTCCATATGACATACTTTAATAATTTTAACCAATCTGCAAAAAAGTGTTTGGGTAGAAAAACATGTAAAAAATTCAAATACATTTAAATATCCAGGGAGCATATAATTTTGGTGGATTACTCTCCTACCGGTTCCTCTGCAGGTCAGTTCTCACGTTAGCTGTTGGTGCAGTACAATTTTCCTCATGTCAGGAGTGGATGAAGCTGGTAATACTTATTCCTAATAATATTATAACACAATATAAGATAATATCTAGGTAATACTAGATTGGTCCCTGTGGCATCTGGCAAAACTTGTACCCTGAGAAAGTTCCTTAGTAGCTTTTTAAACACTATTTATTGGCTTTAGGTGCAATTGAGGTCAAATAGAAATGAGAAAAAGAGAAGGATCAGGCATCATCACTGAAAACGGTGGAAAAACATTAAAAAAACCTTCAACTCAGGAAATAAATTCAAATGGTTTTAATGAGAAGAAAAGATGAATTGAATGCTTTTTCTACAACAACCTCAGGAACTTAAAACATTTCAATGGACACATTTGTGTCAAACAAAAGGAGGCAAAAAGGAGGATGTCTGTATTTTTCTTTCAATCTTCTCTTTAAATATTTCCTGAATAAAAAATCAAATAGTCATACTGATTAAATGACATCGCTCTACATTCATTATGAAACAAATCCCCGCCGTGCTCTAGTAATTTTCATAGAGTCCATGAGACAACATGTTTTTCAAATGCAATTTTGATTTATTTTTCACAGGATATGACATTCAGCTTTTTATCCTTTTATTAAATCAGGAGGATGAGGTTAACGACAGGCCTCTCTCATGCCTGCACCGAAAGCAATGCAGTACAGAGTGGGTGCTGCGGTGGAATTCATTAACTTTTTGGTGTACTATTATTAGTTGGGGCCAATTATAGCGTTTATTCATCACACAGTCGAGTCAACACTGAGAGGCAGGACTTAGTACTTTGTGTTACAGATCTGTGCGTACGTGATGTGAAAGCACAGGGCGCTGAGATGAGACGGAGCACTGCATGTGGAAGCTCCGAGGGAGCAGAGAGAGAAAGTCACATGCTGGTGGAAAGGTCACGGCTTAGATTCAACAGGTAAACAGTCAATATGTTAGACTGAGGCGCATGTCGAGATACTTTTCATTAGGGAAGGTTCAAAGTTCTGGAATGTTGGTTGTCGTCTATAATGGAAACTTTAAAGAAATAAAGAAAAATATAAACAAACCGAAAACGTAGCAGTATTTTATTTTTTTTCTGTTTGATTGTTTGCAGAAAGGGTCAGAAACAGTTCAGGGCTGCAGAGTAAACGTGACCTCATGAATGTCAGAAAATACTAAAGTTCTCTCTGTTGTGCATCCGGTGTTTACGGTAAGCCAATCGGATTTTGCCGTGATCTTAATCAGCTAATCGTGACGTTGCTTCCAAACTTGAAATCTGGTCTTCTCTCTCTCTAACTGTTAATTGTCCTTTCAGTGAAAATGAGACCTTCCTCTTCCCCATTACACTCTAGTGTCCACATCCGGTGTCCACTCATCTCATTCAGATGAACGTCCTCTAGATCCCATCAACCACCACTGTTGGGACCCACGTGATTCACTCTGATACGCACCACAAGGAACCTATGCACCAAATTAACTCAGTTATATCATATAACTGTCTTCACTTGTAAAATTGAAGTTTCTCCTGATCAAAATGTTGAATTGTTTTCTTTCTCCATTGAAACACTCAAACCAAACTGCGGAGTTTAGTCTGCACTCAAAACCACGAGGCAGTCGATCGTTACAGGGGAGAGTCACTCAACTATAATTTGACGTTTTTTGGGAAAGTGTTAAGTGTTTGGAGAGCTGAACAACTCGACCATTTTCATTGTGGTCATAAGTATTTTCACATTTGTGAATCTCAAATGGGCCCATTAAATTGAAGGTGAAGGCTATTCAGAGATCTCTCATTCTTTCTCAAGCAATCGTCAGTGAGGTTTTAAAATCCAGCCGTACGTCAGAAAACAAAGAGCTTCATCAGGCTGAGTCGGGTCAGTCACACTAAATTACTCAGGTTGTTCTTAATCTGACAGGTGTTAGCCCGACTGTGCACACCCACTTTCAATCATCACAACCTGACAGATGAAACACTTTCTGTTTGTGTCAGTTTTTAAAGTGACTTTTCTTGATGTCTTTAGGACAACTGACCTTTAGGGAGATGTGGGAAGAGAAGGTGGTAATAGCAGGATGACATGCACGGTTAGTTAAAAGTTCAGTTTTCAATACCATACAAATCAAAGAAAACTAAATCAACAGCATCCTCAAAACATACCTCTAAAAATGAAGGCTAACAAAATCAAATCAAATCAAAGTTTATTGTCACATGCACTAATGAAAGCGTCATTTGAGCAGTGAAATTCTTGGGACATGGCAGGCAGCATCTACACAGTAGACGGGCTTTACAAAAATTTTAAAAAATAATTGACATACCGTATAACATATAACATATAACGTATAACATATTAAAATATTAAAATGAAGCAGAAAAATATTAAAAAGAAGCCAACTCAATGAATAGACCTAGAGTATATTTTAGCTTCACTTCTGGATAGTGGAAGGAAGTGGAGGTGCTTCATCCATCTTTATAGAGTATACATGGGCTGTACAGGATGAATTAGATTAGTCTGATATATGCCTTGTCATAAAGATAAAGATAAAGATTCCATGCGTCTGTTAAAATCTACAAGAAATGCAGCTGCTTACGATTTACATATCCTACAAATGCTACCCGGACATTTTGATCAGACAACTCTTACCCTCCCAACATAACGATTTTTTTAAATTCATGTTTATGCCTTGAAGAATCGGTGTAACCTTTGATACCGCACCCAGAGAAGTGAAATACAAAACATTAAATGTATTACATTTTTTTGTCAATGCTTTGAACAACATCATCCCCATTTTGTTGGTGTTACACCTTGCACATGATCTGGTTCAGTACACGTGTAGGTCCGTGACCCCCTCTGACTTTGCCTCACGTCATAAACACACATGGCAGGTGCGTGGCAGGTGTGAACTGTGAGTGACGGAGCCTGAGATCCGGTCACTGGGGTTAGTGACACGTGGGTTGCTGCTGCTTTCTCACGACGATGGATGAATGGATGAACGAATAGATGGGTGGATGAGTGGATGGATGAGTGGATGGATGGATGAGATGGATGGATGGATTGAGCGGGTGCGCGGCTCTGATTGGTCGGACACACACGCTCTCCCAGCAGGCGCGCTTGGCTCTCTGCTCGTGTCATTTGCTCTGATTCACTGGTGAACACCGCGCTCTGCTCATCGCCTCCCGGACTGGGAATTAACCAGTTGGTATTATTATTATTATTATTATTATTAGTGGTGTTATGTCGACTGGCGCCATGGACGCGACCATCTACCAGATCATCTTCGGGGAGCTCGGGGACCTGAACTGTAGTTTGATGGAAGCCTTCCAGGACACTTTTTTGGAAAACGCTTCATTGTCATTGCTGAGCACTGATGGTAAGAATAGGATTTCCTTCCACCTTCTCTTTTTTTTTCATGCACAATACTGAGATGTGTTTTAAATGCGTCTTGGAAAAGGAAACATTTGCGCGTCTTTTTTTATTTCTAAGGTTTTTATTGCAACGCCACCACCGATGAGATTGGGACGTGCTGGCCGCGGACCAGCACCGGCAGGATCGTGGAGAGACCCTGTCCTGAGTACATCAACGGGGTGAAGTACAACACAACCAGTAAGACCTGTGCTAAAGTTCCTCAACATGCATGTGCTTGGAAGAAAAGGGTTCTCTTTACAATTTTGTTTCATTCTGGTCGTCTGCTCTGATTGAAAAACAATTATTTGTTTGCAATATTGAAAGATATTCATATATATCAGATAAAGGTCAAATAACGATTTTAGATCAGAGTCAAGTAAGCAAACTAGTATCTTAAAGGGATAGTTCACCCCAAAATGAAAATCCACTCAGTTATCTGCTCACCACTTCGCTGATGGAGGGGTGGGTGAAGTGTTTGAGTCCACAAAACACATTTGGAGTTTCAGTGGTAGACAGCGTTGCAGCCAAATCCAATACAATTGAAGTAACTGGCGATCACTTCTTAAAATGTAAAAAAAAAAAAACGACACAAAGAAACCATTAAATTCCTCCATACTGCTCCTGTGGTGTGATCCAAGTGTTCATAAGCCCAGTGTTCATATTCGACTTGAAACGGTGTTAATTAATTAACACAGTTCTTTGCCTAAAATGTGAACATTTTGTCAAAAAACAAGATGTAAATGACCTTGTTTGGAGTCAAATTTTTCATTTTTCATTTTTGGGTGAACTATCACTTTATTGATCGCACATTTCCAACTTGAATTTTCACTTGGATGTGGCATGATATGCTTGAACTTGATCTCCCCTCTGTGCAGATGTAGAGCACGGTGACAGTAAACCTCAATCACCATCACTCCTCCGGTCAGTGGAACAGCTGCATCAGTGCTCCCCTGTGTGCTGTCCACACAATGTTTAAAATGCAAATGGACTTAAAACCATAGAAATTCTCAGCTGGAGTTTTTGATATTCGAGCGTTATTATAATTGATAATAATATAGATAACTTGGAGAATGTGACATAGTTTGTAATATGTGGAGAGAAATAACCTAATCACCATGAAATCAACATTTATTCAGGTCAAACACCATCAGAGATGCAAAGTTCTTCACGGACAAAAACCCTGAAATACTAGAATGCATTTCTGTGTTTAGTTTTTGGCTCAACACCGTAACAGTCAACCATGAAACACCATTTCCTGCTCACGTAATCTTCTGCAGAGTTGGGTTTACAAGGTCTCCCTCCCCCATCAGTGATGTTCTGCTCAATCTAGCTTCACCTTAACTACACCTGGCCTCATAGAGCTTAACTGCACATCGATCTGCAGCCAAAAGCCACTGGAGCTGCAACAACACTACATCTGACTTCCACAGGAGATAACTGGCCTGTTTGAATCTGTCGGGGTTTGAGAGACTGAGGATCGACCTGCAGCATTTGTTGAAGAAAGAGTATAAAAGCGACACTGTCAGGTTATGTAACTCTGGTGTTAATCATCCGTCTGATGAAGCTGTTGAAACGCTCATGAATGTAAAAAGCACTATCGATGTAGCAAAGCATCACAAAATCACTCCTGTGAAGCGCGAGAGTGTCCGGGTCCAGATAGCGGTGTGAGTTCCTGAGGCTGTTATCTCTGTAATGGGCTCAGGTGCAGTGTCATTATCCTGCAATGGCCCACATTACACACACACACACACACACACACACACACACACACACACACACACACACACACACACACACACACACACACACACACTCTGCCGCCTTACCTCTTAAACCACTGATTTACCTTTTGCTCCTTTTACCTTTTGTCCGGAGACGTCTGGCAGTTTTGTGCACTCTGTGTGAAGAGCGCCGCCATTTGCCAGGACGGTAAACGTCAACACCTTCCCTAACGTGCTCCTCTGCTTGTTGACACACCTGTGGATCAATACATCTCTGACAGGCGATATGGATCAGACAATATCATGAGAGTGAATAATTCTGTACGATCAATCTTCCTGCTCAGGTATTAGGTGTGTGAGATCCACGCGGGTGTAATGACATTTTGTGGGCGCAGAAGGTTATGATATACATGCACATGGATTTATATTTCTCCTGGTACCTGTCGCTGTTTTATTGGATCAAAGAGGAAAAGCTTGAAAATCAATTCAGAAAATTAAGTTACATTATTCGACAGATCGCAGTTGTGTGGTGGAATTAAACAGGTAACTGAGTTGTTTGGTTCCCTTTGCGTCGGTGATTACAGGAATCTGTGTTTGCAGCAGTAGATTATACAGCAGGCGTTATCGACACAGTTTTTCGAAGCAGACGCTGTTCGGGGCCGAACCTAGAAAAATATTGTTTTCCTTATCTAGTGCGAGTGTGAACAGACTCATGAAAACAAGGGAAATGGCCTCGACCCAGACAATGATCTCTGCCAAGGAGGCTGGTCACTGACGGCAAAAAATCTCCCAAGTCCAGAAAGCGTCGTCACAGAACTTTGTCCTGATTGGCAGGAAACATTAATCAACTTTTACCGGTTTTGACGCTATTGTGCAATGTCCGGAAATACTTTTGGTGTTTGTCAGACAAGCAAAAACGTCATTCCAAGAGAGCATTAAGCGGAGAGGTGTTGGCGAGGAAATCCTGCTGCTCTCATGAAGATTGGAACCGATAAGTGTGTCCTCGTGATGCCAACTTTCAGTGAATCTAAACCTGTGTGCCTCATTTGCAAATAAATGCCCGCCCCTTGCCAAGGAATACACCATTGTACGAGGCAGGCAACTTGGAAAGAGTAATACCCAGATCAGTCGGAGGCCCGTGGCAGAATAATTACCTGCTTCCATGCCAGCGGGATTATTAATTGAAAGGGGGGAAGGGGGGGGAGCAATTGCATCTCTTCAGGCTGTGTGCTCAACAAACATTTCCAGCAATTTCACTTGCTGAGCATTTTAAGGATAATCAATGGGGCACAATGAGGTTCCCGTGATGAGTTCAAGTGAGCTCAACACATTTCCCTCCATATCCAGTGCACTGGCTCAGTTTTTCCATTTTTGTCATTCGTCTTGATACAGAGGATTTGAAAGAATAGATTTTTTTTCTTAATTTCGCTGGAGAGTAGGACTGATGGTGACATTGTATTTGCAAACCTTTGAGGAGCCATAAAAAAATATATAAAACTTTCCTTAGAAAATTTCAACCTAATAGTCACAGATGGCGCTCTAGTCCTGTTCTGCAATAACAAGGGTCTATTGGGAAAGATTAAGGACGCTGCTCCCAAAACTTCTTTCACCAAAGTGTTCTGTGCTCCAAACTGAGTGGGGATCCAAAGAGGTTATTCACAAAACAATGGAGATAATAAACAGCATCAGAGGGAATTCAAGAAGGCAGCATTGTCTGTTCTGCTGGAATCTAAAGCTTTTCACAATAACCTATCACAACACAACGACTGGCTGAGTAAGAGAAAAACACAAAGGGTGCTTTGTGGAATCAGAGGCAAGCTCCAGTCAACTGCTCCGTTCTATTATTGGCAAATTGAGCTGTTTTCAGACATGTCCTCCAGAGGGACTCCGGAGAATTGGGTCCAGACTTTCTCCAAAGATTGCCCGTCATACATGAATGAAGCAGCGGGAGGTTCTCCGCTCAGATGCGTTCACAACAGCAACAAATCCCCCCGGGGGGATTCAGGTGAAGGGTGGTGCAGAGGGCGGAGGCAGGAAGCAACGTATTCATTCCGCTGCGGAGATCATGTGTTTGTGTTCACAGCACCTCGACACTCCATCATAATAAATTCTCTTGACATCTTGGTTTGTGTCTAATAGGTGTGTGGCTCCGTGCTTTCATCCAGATAGTCTGGAGTTCAGTGCAGGTCTGAAAGCAGCTTTAGAACCGGTCTGCTTTTTATTATTTGTTGATGATCACGGTTTTATTCTTGCAATGTTGACATTATTACAAGTACATGCAAGGAGGTTGGTGTGGATGGATGATTTAGACACAACCCAGGATTTTACTGCGGGAAACTGCTGTTTGTTTCCTGTTCCAAACAAATTGATGGCGTTGTTTCTTTAAACCACGATGGTGGTCGTCCTATAGCCTGAACTACCTGTTTGTCATATTAACCATGATGACAAAGTCTCCTTGCAACCTGTTTCCTCTCCTGTTGCCTGTTAGAGAAGAGAATAGAGAGGATTTAACAGCTTCTGCACTTTGCAGTCACATAACAACTGTGTTTTACAGCCCGTTTCACACATCCACTACAGTGTCTTGGAAGCTATTTTTGTCCTCAAGTCCAATTTTAGCTGAGGATAACACACTTGTTGATCATGGGTTTCTGTATCAGAGCCACTGTGGCAGATTGGATTGGTTTAGTTGTGATCAAATTAATCACACAGGGATTTAATGGGACTGTGAGACATTGGTGTAGGAAGTTGTTTAATGTGCTTTTGTTCACGTGAAAGATCATTAGAGTTGATGTTGATAATGGCATCAATGCATATGAGTATGGGATCTTTTTAGACAGGGTTGATGGCACTGTATGACGTGTGTACAGATATAACATGAAACAATACTTCATCAAAATGTCGGCAAATTACTAGAAACATGTTATGTATTTAGTTGACTTATGTACTTACACTATTTGTTCGTCTCTGCTGTAACTTCCAGGGCAAACGATTAAGGAAGAACGATCTTCTATCCAGTCGGTTGTTTTTTCCTTCCACCCTCTCTCACTGGATCCCGGAGATTCATTGATTTTTACTCCCAAACGTGAATAAAACTTTAATACAAAACCTAATACAAGACAACTCCCCTGATCCCACGTTGCTTCACCTCATCAAACCAGGTCTTTTGTCGTTGTTTTGATTGAGAGACCCCCCCGGTGGCAGGAGTTACATATTGTACGTTGAATCATCGTCTGCTTTTTTCTGAATGTGCACATTAAAGGATTACAAAACGGGTTCAACAGTTCAGAATCTGCTCTGTCCTAGAAGCAATAAGGACACCGTGCAGACCGCGGCCATGCACAGGATTTACTGACTGGATAAAACCCATGTTACTGTTGTCAACGTAGATTCAGTGAGGGGGCGGAGTTGTTAAAGAGACCTTACAAAAGGGCACCGCAGCAGTGTTGATGAACTTCTTTTTAATTTGGTCCCCACGCAGGTCACGAGCTCGGGGCTCTGTCCTTTGGGCCGTCACTGCTCCTCATTGTGACAGCCCTCCAGGGCGTCTCTCACCGGGGCGGCTGTTTGGACTTGTTCCCAGACGTTATGCTTTCTGTTTAACAAACGGCTATGAAGTTGGAATCGATTATATCATTTGTTATTTTGTGACGTGTCCCATCATCACTAACTATCTGCTCTGGTTTAGGTAAATGACTGATGTTCCCAGACTCCTGTTTCTCTGTGGTGGGTTTTGCACCTGGTAGCGTTTGTAAAATTAACTCAATATTTGATGGAGGCCACTGTGTATGTGTAGGTTTTCTGTCATGTACATCCCGCAGCATCACAACGGTGTATACTGCCAGTAGATCTCCACATTGGAAATACCAAGGGAAAATCAGGACGAGACATGACAAGATGTTCCAGTCAAATTTAAAGCAGATCCAGTGTATTAAACACACTGTATCAGGATTAATACATGAGCTGGGGTAATATATTATTTAGAGTGGAAGCGTATTATTATTTTCTAGTTAATCACAGCAGAGAAGCACCACTTGAATCCCGGGATGCTGCATATTTGCACGACCAAGTGACAATGGTTCCCGGTGTGATTGTCTCGATCCGTCTGGGTCACATTAGCAGCAAACATCTGCAGCCACAGACGAATGAAATTTTCAAATCAGAAAATGGGTCGCACTAAGAATAGAAACAGGCCCTGACACCACACAAGCAGGTGTTAATTAAAACACTACAACCATAAAGGGAGTCTGAAGTAGAAGTAATACTTGCCATTTTGCAAAAATTAAGCTTAGAGGAACGTGTGGTCCCTTTCTTACGTGTCTTGCTTTGGCCACATACTGTCTGCGTCTGACCCGTAGGACTAACAATAGTTTCTCTTCCATTTCCCTCCTCGGGTTCGGAGCAGCACATTTAATGCACAGGCTTGCATATTAGAAACGAATGTCCCAGGATGGCTGCCCGATGTTGTATTTTAAGAACCAGCCCGTGTGCTTTGTATTCACAGTCTTAACCCGGGAGGAAGCAAAGAGCGTATCTCGTGCAACCTCGTAGGTTTTCTGTAACATTTAAAAAAACCCACCTGAAGTTTACTGTCAGCTAAACGTTGAAATTCTCGTGCAAAAACCTGAGATTTCAGCGGCTTAACAGGCCTGTGCAGGTGAGGGGCTATAAATTCCTTCCCTTTTCCTTCAAGCATATATAAATATTAATGTGTGCGCAGAGTGGCTTAAGAGGTTTATGCATTTTTAAACCCTCCACTGTCCCTTTTTTGTGTATTTATTCAGTTCTCTGGTTTACATGAAATGCTCATCACCGCAGTTGGGGCAGAGTTATTAAACATGGCTTGAAAGTCACTTATTGTTCCCCGCTTTGTCACCACCACCCGACGTGCTTCCTGTCCAGCCTCGGGCGAGACACCATGTTCACAGCAGTATAGAAGAATGATATCAACGCTGAAGAATCGTTTTTTTTTGCAAATTCTAGCCACATCATGGTGACCTGTACGGTTTCCCTGTTATTACTCCCAGAGCAGGCAACTGTAATTATTCAGTCCACCCTGCCTCCCTCTACGATAAACTCCCCTCGCCTCTTTGTTTGTGCGTTCATGGCACAGAGGACGCATCCTGCCAGCAAGTCCGGATACACAACAGAACTTTATTGACTCTCTTATCAGGATTAATAAAGTCCAAGACATAATATGAGCGGTGAGATGAGTATCGCGTACGGAGACGTGAGGGGAGCGGCTGCCGTGTTTGCGTGTCGGGAATACACCTTCAACGCTGAATTTCAAATCAGAGATGAGTCCGTGCGAGTGCACCTCATCTTTCACAGGCAAACAGGAGAATAAACAGAGGAAGAACACAGTGTTTTTCCTTATGTGTGAAAACGCCTCCGTTTGAAAACAACTTTGAATTCATCCGTCCGTTATCTATACTGCTTGTACTTTAAAGGTCGTGGGGGGCTCGAGTCAATCCCAGCTGACACTGTGCGGAAGGCGGGTTACATCCTGCCAGTCACATTGTCAACATAAGCTGCTTAAGACCGAACTCTGGATATGTGAGAATACAAATTTCCAAGTCCATTTTCCTGAGTTTATCCTGCCACCCCCCCAAGTGAAAACTCTCATGAGCCCATGTGAAAATACAGCCGGTGATTATCTGGAGGATTTACATCAAGCGAGTGGTTGCATTGATGATGTTTCCAACATTCCACGGATGCAAAACTGAAAATGGAAAGAAAACAAGCTTATCAGGACACAAAGATGTGTCTGTTTTTTTTTGTGATATGTGCTGACTTGGTTGTAAATATGCTAAAAATCATGCAATTCATACATTTTGTCCACGTCCTGCATGCTGCGCCACCCAGATATCGGTGTTGTTGTGAATGTGACTGACTGAAGAATCTTAAAGGCAACCGCTGGAGAATGTGCAAACACAAACAAAGACCCATACTTGCCCTAGCCCTAATTTAGATCTCTTAAAATTGAAAAAGGCTAATATTGACATCAGAGGGTAGACCTGTGGGTGTTAATCTTTTAAAGCCACATACCATAAGGGATGTGAACTGGAGAGCATCGGGAGGTATGGTTGTGGAATTGATTTAAGCCTTTACGGACATTTTGCCAAGCGGTGCAAAAAGAAATCCTTCCGCTTGTCAAAATCCTTCTCAGTGTAGCATTAGCAAAACCTAATGACTCACCAATGTCCCCCACTGCAGCTTAATTGGAGTCTGAACGAGTGTAATGCTGTTTTGTGTCTTCTTGTCAGCGAATTGTCACATTCCCACAGAGTTCTCCCACGGAGGAGTAATACCAATCTCATATTTCTATTTTAAAAAGCCATGAAACCTTTGTGAAACAACCTCTCTCTCAGACACTCATCCTACTCTGTTCAGTGGACCTCCCGTCATGTGCGGCTTCTCCTGCCAAGAGTCACACGCTTCCCGCTGCCACCACTCGCTTGATGTCTGTCTTTACTGAATCCAAGGAATTTGCTTCGTTTTCCTGCGGGGAATCTACCCACTTGAATCCTCTGCTCCACTTACACCTGGCAAGAGGTTAGTCAGTCAACAAATTCAGGCCAGCATGTGTAGCCAACATGTCACTAGCCACTGCACACAGACTCTCCCCCGGGGGGGTCCAATCAGCACCAGCTTCCCCCCGGCGGCACTCACCACTGCCTCAGCATTCATACACACTGCACAACACACATTTTCCTGGGCGCTAGAGCAATTTAATTTCTAAATTCCTCGTCTCAGATAGAAAACCTTGACAGTTTCTCTTAGCGATGAATTACCTAACACATAAAAATCAGGTTTACAGCGACGCCCTGGCGGTGAAAGTGTCTTTCCTTACTTGCTTCCTCACCCTCGTCCCAAGTTGATGTTTTCACACGTGTTTTTTCTTCTCAATTAACTGGTGCAACATCATAGAAGATGTGGATATACAGTAGATAGACCCCATTTGGAAATAGTTTTACTCCTCATCTCTCACGTTCTTCTCTGGGGCTTGAACACGGCGTTTGGTGTCAGTCTCTGAGTCTCTCTTCGAATTGGCTGTTCTCTTTTCACACGTAATGGATTTTAGCCGACTGCTACTCCCCACAGGCTTGGGTCAGGTATCCTCACTCTATTTTGCTGTTCAGAAATGTCAGACATTCTGGGGGCGTAACTGAGAGTCTTGGGTATATATATTTCTGACATCCCAAAATTCACGAGGTCTTGCTGGCTTGTTTTAAGGCTGTATGCATCTATCTGTGGATTGAGTACCGATTAACTCTTTAACCTACAGTACAGTTTACAGAAAGCATGGAATCTCACATTCTACAACAGGGGACCTTCAAAAAGAATGTTTTCATACTCATTTATTTCCTACCCCTCCACAAAGCTACGATATTAAATGAATGGTCGATGATTGATTATAACCTTGGTCTGTGAGATGCCTGGCTTTTTTTAAGGAATGCATCTTCAAACAATATTTCCTCCAATACAAAGGGAGTAACACCTTTTTTGGAGGTGAAAATGAGATTGGGTGCTCTGTGTTGTCGTGCAAGGGACGTGCACAACCACATTGGTAAATTCCAATAACAATGGTCCAACTGACAAAAACTTTTTAATGGTCTGCTATAAATTGCTAGTTTAAAGTGCTCATCACATCTGACGGTATATGCATGCTTCCTAATCGTGTAATTTGGTGTAATATATTCTCATTAAGCAGACACACCATTCTCCATGTCGGGCTTCCTCAGGGCTAAAGACTTGTAGCGCATTGCCTCTTGCACATTTTCTCATCAACAGGTTTGACAGCAAACACACTGAACCTATGAATTATATTTGTTACCAGTGCAAAGCCTGTTCAAAAGGTGCTCGTTATTTCATCAGTAATTCCATATTGTATGCAGTCATCTATAATTTCTGTAAATTCTAGAATTTTTCCAATTAGCTACACCTACACTACTGAAGAATAACACAACAGGCCTGCAATACGCATTTCTCTCTATGAATTGAGGTTAAAACTTCACTGCAGGACTGTTGTAATATACAACAGTTTATATCATTACATTTGATCTAATTCAATGATTGTTATCATTGTGTGTTATAACGACTCTTTTCCCAAAGAACTTGACTCAAAACTTTACATGGACATGTTTGCACTTATGTAATTATTGCGGTTAAGAAAATCACATGCAAGGGAAAACATTACAAATGATTTAGACAGTCTAAGACTTTAGGTCAGTGATTTTCGCTCACAGCCAAAAATACACAGCAGCTGAATAACAGCATTAGATGATGGATGATGTAATGTTGAATTGCAGCAGATCACACATTTACTCCTCTGCCTGTTAATAGTCCTAATACATCATGCTCGGTGGGAGATAAAACATAAACAAAGAAGTTTTTCCTTGCTCCATTTTTAACAAAGCGCCCCAGGATGCTTTCGCCTCAAGTTATCGCGCATACGAAGCCGTTGGAGGCTGCTGGTGTGATAAGCTGTTTCCAAAGCCGATCGGACGAGTGGCTGACGAGGAAATCGAAGGACAGACAGACAGACGGCGTTTCTCCATCTATTAGTGGGATTCCTTATAGACAAACAGGAGAGGAGACACAGCTGCGAGTGGAAGATTATACGGCAACTCCTCCTCCGGCTCTGTTGGTGTATCTGCATCGGTGGTCATCGCTCAAGGCACAAAGCTTTTTAAGAGGTTTGTTGTGATCTGCAAAACAAGAGAAGGCAAAAACACATGCACATTGCAATTCATGGTGCAATGCTTCTAAAACATACTGTAGGCAGTAAAGCTACTAAAAGTCTTTGATCATCCATCTAGCTCATATTTACAAATAAAAAAAAACATAACACTAAACAAGTCACTTTTAAAACAGAAAATCTCAAAACTCTTAGGTTCCAGCTTCTGAAATGTCAATATTTATAAATATTTAATATATATGTTTGCGGCTGTTTATTTTTAGCACTTAAAAAAACACTTTAAAATTGATAATATGCAGAAGGGGGGTCTACTGAGGGGTCTAGATCCTGAACTCTAAGCTACCGGCGGTGAGCTTAAAACAAAAATAAGATCACAAAAACATGTTTATATTTGGATAATACGAAAAGAAGCTAAAATACATCTAAAGTAGTGAGAAAAAAACATGTGCAAACATAACTGATAAAGGTTCTCACTTAGCAATCTTATGGTTGTTTTTTTACAAAATGTGAAAAACATATTAACCTATAACTACATAATAACTCTTCACCACAACCTTCAGAAGCTACAATAAAACAGAGAAGATTATTTGCAGGAGTCACACAGGTTTCCAAGGAGACTCTGAGACCCCCAGCGAGATGTGGGATTGATGGTCCAAACCAAACAATTAGCCGCTCAAGAAAATGATTATTACATCAAATATGCTTATACAATTTGCTGGGCTCCTGTTGAGCATTACCCCATTTGGTGGTATTACAAAGCTATAACAATCATGGTTTAAAATATGAATGCAAAAATTGATCATATGCTGTGAAATAAACATGTATATTATAGCGTTAATGCTGTGACATCCACATCCCTCTAAAACTGCACTCAACAAAGACAACCCTTATCTATAAAAACACTCGCAGTATGTGCAGTCTGTACGTGCAGTAGCTGAGCGACTGCAATCCAGACAAAACCTGCTTCCTCCCTCGAGTTCATCTGAGAAACCCCGCTTTCTTTTCACTTACAATTTCTCTTCTTATTGAAAAAATAATCACCCAATTAGATATGTTGCTCTAATGAGCGCATGAATAAAAGAACAGATAAATACCAGGTTCATTAATGAATTACCAGAGCAGATATTTGACTCGTTAACATCTCTGAAGCCTAAACAACCTCGCCATGGGGCATAAGCTAGTAAAGCATTGAAACATATGTCACGTACATACATTTAGCTCTGAAACATTAGTTCATTTATTCAATTCAATGAACCACCAAGAGTGTAATGAGGCTGCCAATCATAGTTTCTCCCTCCCTCCCTGCTCTGGGGAAATAATCCTTCACCCTCATATGAAAGACTGTTTAATGGATATAAAATACATTTTCAGCAGAGAGGTCACAGACATCTCACAGAGCGGTTCAGCCTGAGGCTCCTCCAAGGTGTCTTCCATTGTGGCTATTTTTTGTGAAGTGGGATCTTTTCCAGAAGGTTGTTCCGTCTCGGTTCAGCCTCTGGAAATAGCTTCTGCAGCCCAGTGGAGCGGCGGCGCTCCCTGATCAGGTCAGCGGCACCGACAGGTGGTTTATTCTGAGTCCTTCAGAAAATATAAAGCCTCACTACCTTCAGTGTGTGAATCCACAGGGGCAACAAAGCCTTTTTATATTACTTTTATTGATCTTTTACTCAAGATACAGATATAGCCACATGTAATAAAAGACAAACAGACACATGAGTGTAATCGTTCACTTACTTGTTGTGAACTACGCGTGTACCAAGTGTGATACTGAAGAATTCCACTAGAGGGTGCACCACAGGACTGTTTAGATCGTCCAGATTCGCAATCTGTAAATACTTCCCCTACAGTTCATATGTATATTGCAAACACGTGGCGTTCATTTCTGAGGAAGAGCAGGATGCGACCACTTAGTTAGAAGCAAGTTCATCTCCGGCCTTGTGGTAAACATTTGTGGAATATGTTTTAACCCATTGACAAGAAGTAAAAGTGTCAATACTCAAACATCCTCAGGGAAGAAATAAGATAAAATATACATTTATGTTTTCTGAGAGATCGCAATTTGGTCAGAAGTTCACTGAATCCTGGCATTCTGGAAAAAGGACGAAAAAGTCAAAAGAGGTTAAAAGACTTAGAGCCGACAGACAGTGAGGCTGCATTTCTACACAAAACAAAACGGAAGAAATCACAAATCTCATGTGATTATTTCTTCAGAACCGCAATTGAAATGCTACAGATACAGCCGTTATTAGAGTCATTACATGTCATCTCTGACCCTGTAACTAAGTCGTCAGTCTTTACCTTTTTGACTCTGTTTGCAAAGATTGTGGAGCGACCCAGTAATCTTGAATGATAGGAAAGGGAATTTCAGAGCTCCATTGAATCGCTGTTTCATAAGGTATTTAGGTTATTGTGATTGATCTCACAGTTCACTCTCGCTCAATACACAGAGATTAATGACTTGCTGGTCGGACTTGTGGTCTTCTTGTGGTCATAAGTCTTTTCAAACACCTGAAACAGTCAGAGAATGACGTGTGTTTGATTGAGCTTTTAGCTGCCCCCTCCCTCTAGCAGCTTTTCTTCTTCTGCCTGCTTAGTTTATTAATGACTGGACAGACAGAGCCTGATGTTTGAATTGAAAGTAGAGCATTTATATATTGTTGTAACCTTATAACCCAAAAGCAGCAAAACATTTTACAACTTTTCTTGCTTAAATGGTTGTGTAGTTGCTCTTCCTCAGGAGAAACTATATGATTATAGTTGTATTTTTCTAGTTGCAATAAATAACATGGTGCACTGGTTCCCAACCTTTTCTGTTTGTGATATTTAAATCAATACAAAATATATTTGAGAATATTCCAGAGAAGTTGTTGAAATCCCTTTTTAAAATGAGACAGGTCAGGTTAGTAGATAATGTTTCACATATTCAAAGGAATAAAGTGCTTGTTATTGATCAGGTACTGAAGCCAGGAGTCAAATTCACAATGTGTCTGAAAATGTGACATCTGCAGGTTTTAGAGAAGGTACTTAACTACTGAGATGAGTTCAAACACTTTGTGATGCCTTCGTGAATTGGGATCTGGGTTTTAAGTGCCTCCTCAGAATAAACCTCCCAGAGAGGTATTTCAGGTGATCCAGTCGTTTTTGGGAATGTGCACTGATAATACCCAGAAAGCCGGGGACTTTGTTTTGCTTTGAAAAGGATCAGCACCTCTGACAAAATGTAAAACTGAGTGAATGTGACAAGGACAGTGCAGTTTTTATAAAGTGGTTTAGCTGCCATGTTGTGTTTGATCACACTTGGGTCAATCAAGGCCTTAGAAACGGCGAGTTAGTGTTGACTGGTTAGATCCACTGGAGGCTAACATTTTATGACATAAATATATCATATTTGGAAACGGGAGACCGTGTTTTAGCTTCTCTTCAGATAAAGACCAGTTTGAGTTCCTCCCTCCTGCTTTCATGTGTGATATAATTCTGCATAAATCTGTCACAAGTGTGTGGTGCCTTGTTTTTTTTCACATATCTCTAAGGGTATTCTCTTTAACAGGCAAAGAATAAATTGAGGAAACATGTGAGGAACTAAGGGAAAAATAAGTTTTGCCCTTTTGAAAAGGACACTTTTGCATCTAAGACCAAAAGGGCAGGGGCGGTCGATGACGCACAAAAAAGCAAAAAGCAACATCTAGGGGATGAGAAGCCAGCTTGACAAATTATATGAACCATCATGACAATTGAAAAAAAACAAACATAACCCCTAAAAAGTTCCAGACAAACGTCAAAGTTTTAGTGGCAAAATCACAGCTTGCACAGTGGTGGAGAAGAGCATAGGGGAATTTGAATCGTCTGTAGTCTCCTCTATCTGGTAGAAACATCTTTCCACTTTTTACTGTGCAGTAATGAAGGTGAGACTTAATTAGATTGGGGCTCAGAGAGTCTTTATCTGGATCTGCTCCAAAATTGAATGGGTTCTTCCTTGTTTGACGCAGTGGAAACTCTGAAAAGGCTACGTGAAGTTTTCTTCCTGTTTTGGACAGCCCCTCAGGTTCTGTGCTTTGTGCTGCATCGGATGCTCTTATCAAGATAATGCTGTGTGCCAACCTCCCGCTCAGAAAAAGCGTTATTCTTCAACATAATGTAATTTAAACCTCGGGTCAAGACGAGATGCCACGTTCCAGGAGGTCATCTGATGTCATAGTGCCTGAACTCTGCACTGAGGCACTTCTCTGTAGTGTCTGTTTAAATCAATGTCCTTAATCAATATATTACTTTTCAGAAACTGCAACACAACACACTTCATCCTACCAGGTTCCTTACATTCCTTTGGTCATTCAATATTCCTGAAATCAGTCAAATTAATGCTAAATCAAATGTTATCTCGATCAGATGTTCGTATCACTATTTTATTAGCATTTCTTCATAGAGACTCAGGCGATTTGACATCACCCGTCTGAGGCTGGATGAAGCCGGTGCCTGAAGCATGACAGGCGAGTCTCTGAGTTTCAGGGCCTTCGACATGATGCCTGTTGTCATGAAGACCATTTGTGGCCTAGTGCTTCCTTCAGGACAACATACTCCCCCCAGTGGGATCTTCAGGAGAATCATGCATTTGAAGCACTACTCAGTTTCAGTCATCAGTTAAATCGATTTTGAGACTCAGCTTCAGTTCTGATACACATCTAGACCATAGGTTCTTTGTAGTTACCAAAGAATCCTTTCTATTCTCTATTGACATTTCATCAAATCTTTGTAAAAATAAATTTAAGCCTGATGAATTCTGACCAAACAAAAACCTGATTCATGGCAAAAAAGTAATTTGAAAACAGACGCATACATAAAATGTACATTTCACTACATTACATACGTAACCTTTTTAACGAGTTCCATCTTGCCTCTTCTTAAATTTAACCTTGTTGTTAAACTGTTCCAATATATCGTAGTTTTGTATGTTTGTACTGATTGTTTTATATATCGTACAGTACAGTCACCTGGTGTAGTATCGCTGAACGGTCCGATCGGAGCTGATTGTTGACGACATGATTTTCACGGTTGTGGTGAATATTGCCAGTGTCAAAATCCAGCTTCACCAATCAGAGATGTTGCTACTGCACCTTAGGATTGTGGGTAGTGTAGTATATTGGCTTCTATAGGTGCAAATAGCATTGGTTCACTGTCTCATATAGATTGTGGTGAAGTCTACATTAGTAGGTTACAATGCAATGGCTGATAATCAAAATCTGTGAAGTGAGGACACGAAAGCTCGTGTACTCAACCACGTCTTCATGATTAACTGCTAATTGCTCCAGTTCCCGTCACCTAAATGAAATGTCAAACTGAAATGATTAGAGATTCCCATGCTGTTATGGAGTGGCCTACTTTCCTCTGTCAGATGCTCAAATTAAACTCCATGTGGCTTGAAGGAAACGCTGCTCAAACGGGCTCAGGTGTTCAACTCGCATGAGCTGTTTCGATGTTATTGTCTCTCAACTCATCCAAACAGAAGGCCCCAGATTGAGTGTCTGTTTCACAACAACTGGAACATCTGACTAATTTGGGGAGGGCGACCGTGAGCGGCAGCACTTGTGTCACATCCTTATTCGGAGTTCAGTCAATCAGAAAAACCAATCTCCTGTCAGACAAAAGCAACACAGGACTAAAGAGACAGATGCCCGGCTGAAGCACAGGGCGATCAAACACCAGAGCAAGGCAGGCAGGCTTACATGAGCTTTAAGTGAAAAATGCTGTACTGTAATATTCCTGTGGCATTGTTGCAGAGGCCACGGTTCGGCGCACAGCAACCATCGGCTCAAAGAAACAGGTCAAGCTCGGCGGCATAGGCGTCACATACTGTTTGGTTTAGTCTTTCAGAATAATTAGGAATGTGAATTTCTAATTCCTTTCACAATTAATAATTGAATTTGTGTTTTTTCTACGCCCCCTGATTGAAGCAGACCACACACACCCAGGTTACATAACTTTTCAGCAACCCTTTTTCCTCATTTACATCAACAAACATGCTTCCAGTCTTCTGATCCTCGAACAATCCTTTGGTGTTTGCTTGCAATCACCCAAGAAAAGCAGAGAATCTGGCAGGGGGGCCGGTGGAGGAGTTGGGCACTGCAGCTGCGGAGTGAGCCAGTTGGAAATCACATAGTTTCTTCCCTCCGCTTTCACACCAGCCGAGTGTCGTCAGTGTCGGGTTGCTCACAGCGTTATTAACACCTTCTCCCGTTCCCAAACTCGACAGATTCATTAAGTGATTTTTATTTTAACAGAATGACTTTAATGCACCATAAGGGAGAGAAAAAAGTTAAGAAAATCGCTTTATCATGCGTAATGCACAGATGGTTAGAGGGAAATATGCTCTTCCTGCACCAGTGCCTTGAATTAGTCCTGCCTCAGTGGAATCGCTTACAGGGACAAAGCTCACAACCTGCTCCCCTTCCTCTATTTCTGCACCATCACCGCTTGGTTCACAAACCCAGCGTGATATTTGCCTGGAGGGCGAGAATTTTATCAGGAAAACATCCTTGTGCTGCTGCTGTGATATTATCTCATTATCTCATTTTATCATAGTTGTCATGGTTTTCTTTGCAAATATAGCAGTGTTGCAAATTAGTGGGTTGCTTGAAGCCTTGAGCCTCAGACTGGCAGAGAACACTGGGTTCCTGAATCGCTGGGTTGAGAGATGTTGCAAATGAACCTGACTGGAGGAATTTCAGTTGCTGTTGATTTTAACTGGCACCGATATCCTCTAGATGCTGTCGTGTTGATTCCCCAAAACAGTTTGCATGATATAAAATGACACATTATTATGTTTATCTGCACAGATTTATTCATAATACTCGCTTTGAGATGAGGAAGAAATAACTATACTTTTGTCACAGCTCTGAATTGGGAGGATTCAATTGCACAATTAAGAGATAAACAGTCCACCTTCATCAGTCTCAGCAGACAAAAGCACACAAGGATAATCAGAGAGGCAGGAGGCAATCCACGATAATTTGGAGTTTCCGGTGTAAACTGCAGATATACAGGCTCAGTCTGCATCTTCCATTCGCCATGCAATGTTCACATTCCTAGTCCGCACGAGTCAAATGTTTCCCCACACAAAATACAAACGGCAAAACTTTTTGTACATTGTTTTGGGTCTAGACCAGGGGTGTCCAAACTTTTTGTCCCGAGGGCCACATACAGAAAAAAATACCAAGGACTGGGCCAATCGCGCCGCCACGCCCCCCTGCCCTGGAGTGGACTGTTGACAGTCGCGTCGCTCAGGGCGGGGGGGGCGTGGCGTTCTGAGGGACAGCTAGCAAGTCAGCAAAGCAATTCACCGCCAGACCACTAGGTGGAGTAACGTTTTTTGTCGAAGACAACCTAAGAGACACCTTCTTTGTGTGTGGCAGTCTTTGTCGATCTGATCTTTCTACACAGCTTTGTACACTCGTCGACCTGCAAACCGACGTTAGCCGAGATCTCCTTCCAGGAATTGCAAGTCATCTGCGTGTCCTTGTATTTAGTCAGTGACGGGTTATACAAGTGGTCATACTTTCAGATCTCTTCTGCCAAGTGCTCTTCTATTTGGTCCATAACCGTTCTTCTAAATCTTCCTTGGTTTCTGCCGGTATTATGGGGCATGAAACCGGAAATATGACTCTGGAAAGGATGTAGTTAGTGGACCAATCACAGCCTTGCGGGCTGCATTAGGCTTGCGTAGCTTTGTCGTATAGTTACAAAAATTGGTGAATGCAGGCAAGCACAAAAGAAGGGGCACGTAAGCACGCAAGGGCTCTTGCGTGCTTGCGTGCCCCTTCTTGCGTGTCTCTGAAAACACAGAAGCATGCACCGGCCTCTCCCCTGTCGAAGAAGCCTGGCCCCATAAAGCAAAACAAAGTGCTTTAAGTAAGTGCTATTTGAGCGCTACTAAATTTTGAGTTTCATAAAAAAAATTAAAAATTTTTTTTTTTTATATAAATTATATTTTTAGACATTGATGCGGGCCAATTAAAAATGGATGGCGGGCCGCAGTTGGCCCGCGGGCCGTAGTTTGGACACCCCTGGTCTAGACGTAATCTCCATTTAAGCGCACATTAATTTAAAAGTTGCATTTCAGGATGCTGTGGCTGGCTCAATCGTGATTGGTCAAACAAGAGAGAGAAAACTGGAAGGCTTCCATCTGCATTGGCTGGCGGAGGCATAGAAACATAGGGAGGTAATTCAAGTTCCCATTTTCTTATAAGGATAATTTAAACCAGGTTGGTAAAAAAATCTATTTAGCCTGATATTTACCCTCTGTTTTTTGTAATAGCACATTAACAACTGTTGACGTTAAGTCTTTCTGTAAACCATCAAGCTTGCATATACGAATGTTAATACATAATTCATAAAGCCAGAAGTTCAGAGGTCAAAAGGTCAAATTGCAGGGTTTTCCTGAAGAGCCACGTCAATGCAACACTTGATATTGAATCCAGCCTTTATCCAAAACCTGGCAACCCAAGAGGCTCCGAATATCAATAACTTTTAACATCATCATAGTGTGGATGGAGTACAACAAGAACACATGACTCCCTTTCAGCCCATTATTGTGTGAAAGACCACTTGAATCCATGGTAGTGTGTGTTGTATTGTACTGGACTTGTTTCAAATATAGATCCAGTATTGTGTGAGGAGCTCGATACAACAGCAGAAAGAGCTTTGAAAAGTCATTACTACTTTTTCAATACAACCTCTAGTTTCTTTATCTGAGTTAATGTTCACACCAATCAGTCCCATCGCTGAACAACAACAGTCAAACTCCGAGTGCTGTGTATTTTCAGATCGTATTGCACCTGACTTTTTACTGCATCTCGTGGGGAAACCACTCATTCAAGAGCTGGAGTGGTTTGACTCACTTTGATTTACCACTGTGTTCTGGGCTACTTAGCTCTAAATCAAATGGCAGAGAACTGGGTTTTTCCCTCTTTAACACATCACAAATCGTTACCAAATAAATGCCTGAAGTCAAATGAAAAGGCTAAAGTGAGCTCGCTGGTAAAGGTTCTGTTTGTTTTGCTACTTCTTCTTCTAGCTGCCACACATTCTTTTAACACGAATGTCACATTGTGTGACACTAATTCAAATGCAAAGGATGCTGTGGCCTTTAGTTTACTGTTTCTGAGGTGGTTTCCTCTCTGTGGTTTACAAGAATCTTTACATCAGGACGGGGGAATATGAAGATGACGCTCCATGTGAGATTTGTCTAAATCCACAATGGGACAACATCAGTATTAATGTGTTTTCCTTTTCGACACATCTTGTGAGCTACCTCTGCCTTGGAGGACATGTTTTCTCCCTTTGTCTTTTGTTTAATTACTCAAACTGTTGAATAAAACTTTGAATGAAGGACAAAATAAATCACATTCAATAACAGGGCAGATCAGGACAAAGGGTTGGACCGAAGGAAAGAGATCAGGCATGTTTGTTAGAGCCTGACCAATATGGATTTTTTGGAGGCTTATACCAATATGAATAGTTCTGTACACATTTATCTGTTCATGTTTATTAGAGTGTATTTACTCACAAGAGGTTGGATCATTAGATACAATGTAAAAACATCCTTATCAAATAATGTTGAGGTTAACTAATCAGATCCACTGAGGCGACAGTGATCTGACATCTCACCATTTGGAGCTGAGTTATTCACATCAGAGCCCTCGACCTGTGAAAATTATTGTTTGGTTAGAATAAAAGATGAATTGGAGTTGTTATTTTTAATGTGGGTTTTGAAAAAAATGAATCTGACAGGAGCCTAATCAACGAGAGTTTTCCTGCACAATAATGAAACCACTTGAATACATGATGTGTATCCTGGCAGCAGAGTGGTTCAAATTATCCCTGTGAGTGGCAGGTCCTAATAGAAAATAGATTTATTGCTGCTCTGTGTCTGCCCCAAATCTTTCTCCGTTTTCTCAGGGCTGCTGAGATAAAGCGCCCAGTCAATGCACCGCGAGGAAAAGCCAAATGAAACGTTTGGAAGTTGATTATGGAAAGCGGGGCTTCTAAAGAGATATGCAAAATAAACTGACAGAGTAAGAGGATTTGCTTTCCCCCCACCAAATAAACTGTTGTACTGCTAAAGTGGTGTTCTGTGTTAGAGTCAGACGGATAGTGGAGCTCAACTTTGAACTGAGCTCTGAGGAAATTGGAAGGATGTTGTGTCGCGTCCCCCTCTTGGCAAACGCTTCTCTAACCTTGCCACAACAAACAGGTTTGGCACCAGCACCGAGGTGTCTGCTGTCTGCTGTCCATTACTGATGGAGACAAACAAATCGGTGAAAGTGTCCATTGATACATTTCAACAAGTATTGTTCACTCCTAACAATATATGCAACGATGCCATGATTACAGTTTGATTCACTTTCTTGCAGGGATTGCTTACAGGGAGTGCATGGATAATGGGACGTGGGCGTTGAGGAGCAATTACTCCAATTGCGAGCCTATCTTGGAGGAAAAGGTTAGTGTGGCGACACAGGAGCAAACCTGCTCTCTGCTTTTATTCTCTGCACAATCTGCCAATCATCCCCGAGAGACGCCCGTCACATTCGACACTAATGGCACACACGGAGACAACCAATCGCCTGTGACTGCATTGTGTTTTGAAACACTTAAAAAGTTTGTTTCCAGATGACTTAACAAACACTGTACAGTACGCACAGTCTGGCTTGTGTCCCTGTTAGCAGAGCCTGAGGGTTCAGTGCAACACTGATTCATTGTTTGAGAGGAGTTTGGCCTGATTAGCTGACATCATGTCTCCTGATTATTGTGTGGTTCTGGGTCTCCCTCTATTTTGCTCACATCATTTTTAAGCCAAGACATCAGAAGTGTGTCTGTGCCATTTATTACTATTCTGGAGTTTTTCTGTATCTATATGAGCTTTCCTATAATTGTATAGTAGATATTTAAAAACATATGAGATTCAATTGTTTGTATTATCTTTTCTATTATGTTATAATTTTTTTGTAGTCATTCATTAATTTTTATGTATTACAATATGATTGATAAATATATCTACAAAGGAGGTTTAAATGGCTTTTTATTAAAAAAATTCTTCATTTTCTTTAGAAATACACTCCGTACTTCATCCTAAAAGTGCTACATGAATAAAATGTATTATTATTATCATCATTATTATTATTTGCACAGTGCAGCCTGGACAGGTTGATACTGTAGACATAACTCTGGGTCGTTTCATGTATCCATGTTACTCAGCTCTTTCTCTTTGTCCTGTTATCCGTCTGTGCATCAAATAAGTGACTCCCATCTCGTCTTTCCAGAGGAAGTATCCGATGCATTATAAAGTGGCGCTGATCATCAACTACCTTGGCCACTGTATCTCTGTGGGAGCTCTGGTCGTGGCCTTCATTCTCTTCTTGTGCTTAAGGCGAGTACAGAAATAGTGCATCTCTAACTGTGTCCTGCAGTAGCCTTGCACTGCTTATCATTAACTTGCTTATGTCAAATGAATAGATGTCTGCAGTGCGGCTCAGCTGAGGTTTAGAAAAAGCATAATGTGTATTTCACAACACTTCTAATCACAGTCACTCACACACACACACACACACACACACACACACACACACACACACACACACACAAACACACACGCACATATACCAAGTATCAAATGGCCTCAGCTGTGCTGTTCAATAGGGTTTGGTCGATGTGGGCTTCTGAAAGCAAATATTGATTTCTTTGGATTACAGACCGAAGTAGTCAATATTTTGTTCCATATTTAAGTCTCTTAAGATTTCATGGCACAATCAATAGCTACGTTATGTTTCACCCGAGAATGTTTATTTTCCTCAGGATATAAATACTGGAAAAAAAGATTTTTTAACCTTGTCCAAACTAAAACTCTCTTAAAAGCCTGCAAAATTAAATTATTCATGTTTTAATAGCCCACCGGTCGTGAGGCAACTCAGAAATACAAAAACATTGTTACGACAGCGATTCAGAAAGGGATGTTCATTTCTCTATTGATCATGAGTGCCGCTAACGACCATTAACCAACAAGAGTGAATGGAACTATTTGGTCTGTGACATATTGAAAAGTTTTTTACATTTGCAAGTAGCAGCATAAGAAATCAAACATTTCTTCTTCTTGCATCTTAGAAACATGAACAGAACTCAGTGTGGTATATGAAATCATGATAATCTAACATCTCTTCCGTTTCTCTTGTTGTTCAGGAGCATTCGATGTCTTCGAAACATCATCCACTGGAATTTGATCACCACCTTCATCCTGAGGAATGTTATGTGGTTTTTGCTTCAGTTGATAGATCACAATATTCATGAGAGCAACGAGGTAATGGCACAAGTTTGCCATGCAATTCATTATAACATAAGAGTGCAGAAAGTTATTAAAGTCTTGAAGGAATCACGTGAGGAAAAGTGTCCGTTTCCGTTTAAAGACTTTGCATCTCGTCCTTCTGTTTCTCTCTTTCAGCCTTGGTGTCGGTTAATAACGACAATATACAACTACTTTGTGGTGACCAACTTTTTTTGGATGTTTGTTGAAGGATGTTACCTCCACACAGCCATCGTAATGACTTATTCCACCGATAAGCTCAGGAAGTGGGCTTTCCTCTTCATCGGCTGGTGTGAGTATGTACATGCTGACGGTGCATCGCTCTCACCTACACTCCGGGTGCAAGTTAATGCCCAACCTGGGAACAAGAGATAAAACAGTCACAATGAGGTCCATTCAAAGATGTGTCAGTTATTTTGATATTACAGACGAGGCCGACATGAGCACCCACCAAGAGCCAATTCTAAGTCGATTTTCCATTCGGCGGGTAAATCTCAGAAGACCAACCGCCATACTTGTTGGTAATAGTTTACAACAGAATAGACATTTTATTAGATATAATCTAGTCTCTCTACTGCATTTTGATGTACAAGCACAGCCGCTTCTTTCCTCTTTATGTCTGTATCAGGTGATTAGCTGCCATAAAGAACGAATTTTTTTTTATTGCCAGATAAAAAACAATAGCTATCAGAGGCAGAGAAGCCGTGAATTTGATGAACCACTATTACAGGCCGCTGATCTGCAGCTAGCTTACCAACACGTGTTGAGCGATTTGAACTAAATGACAAAACAAAACCCCACAGAGGTAAAAGATATAATTTCTACGAAGAGAAAGTCCAATAACAGATGCAGGTTCGGAGAGGTCATGGTTGCAGGAAGCTGGCGTCAATGCACTGTTTGATGGTGGGAATTTGTTCCGGATGTAGCCGGTACGCATTGTCGTATTAAATAAACACTGAAATTAGAAAACATCCTTTGAGCGTGTGAACACAGCGTCACATGGGTTGCGTGTCTGAGTCCTGGGCTCAGTCGGAACTTCTCTCAGCAGCTTCTGTGACAGCGCTAACGGCAACGTCTCTGAAAAGCAGTTCACAGCGAGGAGTCTGAGGAGGAGCATTGAGATAATTAAATATCCACCATGTTTACAAAACCGATCTCAAGATTTCATAGAATTCTGCTCATTCTTCATATTTATTAATTATGGACCCTACGTACATTTCGCCACATTAATGCAGTGCAGTCTAAACATGATTTTTTTTCCCTCATTAATACGATAATGACAAATCTTAAGAAATCAAGTACTCATCTAATTTCACTGTCGCCACTGTTATATTATTAATAATCATCGATGCTATGGCACTTGATTCAGAAAGATACGGCAAAAACACATTACCTTTTCTAAATTACATTTTACTTCACCGATTAAAAAACAAACACTTGCTCTACACATACTTAAGTGAAGAAGGTTAAAGAAAGTCTTCACAGAAAGTGGTCAGATTAATCTCCACTTCATTTTATTAGGTACAAACAGGTGAAACCAATGCAGTAAAATAGAATAACTGGCGACAATTCACAGACTTCAACTCTCTTGGGTTCTCTGCAATATTTAAAGTCAATCAGTTGAGCGGTTGTCAAACAAATTGAAGGAAAGCCAGACAGCAGGAGACAGACCCACAGAGGTTCCAACATTTAAGTTTGATACAAAAAAATGTCAAATCTTACATTTAATTAGTTTTTTATATTTCTTCCATCCTGTACTTTTTTGCTGTGTTCTTTAAAAGGAAAAATTGGTTGTCAAACATCGGGACCACAGTCTTATCCGACCCTTCTGCCCGTTCAGAGTGAAAGCTTCTAATTGGCTGCTGGTGAAGTGGAGCGGAACAGCACTGACTAGTGGGAACTATATTTTTATTTGGTGCTCGACTGGATCAGTGATTGTCCTGAAGCAGATGTCCTGTCATGACCACGTCAAAATCCTACAAACGTAGTTATTATTATAGGAAGTTATAAGAGAAAGCTCAGTGTTAAATTGGACAGAGTGAAAAACCAGTGTCAGAATATTTGATGTTGAGGCAGAAACATGCCCATGGAACCGTGATTCCTTGTCTCTCTGAGACAGATACTTCACTTAAATGACTCAGCGGAGCGTTATGAACAAGAGAATGAAATATGAATAGATCACGGATCACGTATTATCAGTAATGACAGTTTGATGACATGGAAATAACCAGAAGGACATGTCAGACATATTAATCTTGATTGAATGACTGAAATATTACTTAAATGTAACTAACTCTTATCAGGATGATATAACCTGTGCAGCAGCTCCTCTGCACTTCATAACCTGTTCAGTGTATTTGTAATGAACAGGGAACCTTGAAAAATAGTATTTTAATTGTCCGCCATTAATGCCCATCATCTACTCTATGACACTGTCACTAATCTGTGAAAGTAATATTGTAATTCATCCGTAACAAAAGATAAGATTTAATAGTTGCCAGGGGTGGATTCATACGTCAGGAAGAATTAGATAACAGAATATTATTATTGTATAATGTGTTAACATGATATCATAATGTTATTTAAAATGCTATATGTCAAATACAATAAGACACTGACTCGGGTACAGTAGATACAAGGGCATATACTACACTTAAAGACATATAAATATATGCAAATAAATATTAACAATCATCAATATAAATCATATTTGAATAGCTGCTGCCTTCAGGGAACCACAAGCCAGTAAGGAGATTGGATTTGTTCTTGTTTTGATAGTGTTTACTAGAATTCATTAGTAAAGTGCAGGTCAGATTGAATCTCCTACGAGAGGTCAGATGTCATCTGGGGTCGGAATGAGGACCTGTATTCTTTCATCTCCATTAAAGGTCTTTTCCCTGATTGTTTCACCTTTTTAGCAGAAACCCTTTGGACAGAGAGCGTGGACGTATCTGGCCATGCAGCTCTCGGCCTCCCTCTCTGATTTGTATACTCTGGCTGGAAGATGTTTTGCTCAATTAGCTTGTCAGCACGCTGGCGAGGTGCAAAGTCAAGCAGCGACGGCTTGTTTGAAAGGTTTTTCCTTGAACTGCCGTCCTGAGTGCTCTAGGGGTAAAGCAGCGAGTTATTCCAAAAGCACTATGCCTATTTAACTTGCATCTGAGCGCGCTGCCGACGAATCAGCAACAGTTGATAGAATTAATGTTAACTCTAAGGGTGCAGACAACAGCCATATAATACAAAAGAGGGTCCAATAGATGCTAGTGTTGTAGAGCAAAAAAGCAATTTGCTGTGTTCAGCAGCCTAAAGCTGTTTCTTGTTATTTAACTAAATGTTTTTCACTGTGGGTTAATATATATTATTCAACAAATAAATGTATTAGTTTCACTAGGAGCCTTTTCTTTTATCATTTGTTAAGGCGTTGTTCAACATTTAACCGATTTCCCAGGGAATGATCAATGGATCTCCATCAGGCCTATTTATCAGACTGATGTAGTTTATGCAAGTCAGGCAGAGGATTAATAGTCGTGTCTGTAATGAACTCTAACACTAATTAAATGTTGCTCCTGGCTTACATTAATCTTCTTTACTTTACAGGTATTCCCTTTCCTATAATAGTAGCCTGGGCCATTGGAAAGTTGTACTACGAAAACGAACAGTATGTATTCAAATAAGTTCCCCGGACGTTTTCCTGAAATGTCCTTAATCAGATGCCATAATGATTCTTTCCTTTCCTGTTGACAGATGTTGGTTTGGTAAAGAACCTGGAAAATATATGGATTATATTTATCAAGGACCAGTTATTCTTGTTCTTCTGGTAAGTAACAATGCAGGAAGCCATTTTCCTGTATCACCCGTTATTTCTGCATTATTTATGAGAACCATTCATTCATATAACACAACACAAACATCCGATTCATTAGTGCTTGTAGGAGTGAACTGATGAAAAAGAAAATATACCCTGCGATGAAAATGGTTTTATAATGGAAGTCATTTGTATCCTGCAACCAGATCATTGAAAAGTGGAATTAATCTCCTTGTTGGTTTAAAGCAGATTCACGCGTATGAAACCTGAATATTACAGATTGTATTCAAACTAATGTGATCACTAATGGAGCATGTCGGAGTGCGGTGACCCCTTCTGAGTCCTGTGCTCCTCTTTGACTTGCACGCCCTTCCTCTCCTCATCGACATTCAATGAGGAAACACTGATTATTTCATTTCCTTTGTTTGTTTTATAAAGTCTGTTTATTGTCTCTTTTTCTCCCCAGATAAATTTTGTTTTCCTCTTCAACATAGTGAGAATTCTTATGACCAAACTACGAGCTTCTACTACGTCTGAGACGATACAATACAGGTGAGTTGGTCCTGTACGTAAAACTGCACCGTAAAGAAAACGCTTATCCTTTGAGGGTCTTGGTGTTCGCTGCAGCCCCAGCTGACATTGGGCGAGAGGTCTATCAGGTTGCCAGCCTATCGAATGGCCGACGCACACAGACAAACAACCTTTCACACCCATACAACTGTTACGAAAAAATTATGTTTATTTTTTATATGCATGTTTTTTAAAAGCGGGAAAACCTGGTAAAAAATGGCAATTGACTCCTTTACCATGGCCAGTAGAGTTTTCCTTTCAGGCTCTTCCCCCCCGATGCGTCATATAAGATGTCAGGTTCGCATTGAGCACCGACCCGCTCTCTCACCTTGCTCTCTGGCCAAATTAGTGTCTTCGCCCAGGTGTCATGTTGCCATCACTACCGATCAGAGCCAATAAAAGGCGTGAGTGAACATCGATTGAATCCATTCCAGATAAAAGCCAGATGTTAGCGGGTGTTTGTTGGATTTTGGACGATTAGAAAGGAGCTTTTGTCTCCATTTAACATAACCACCAATCTGCATGTGTTTTGGAGGAAGCTGGAGTAAACCCACACAGACATGTGACGAACATCCAACCACCACATAGGAAAACAGGGATTCTGTTGAGAACCCTTGTGTTTCACTCCAAAATTGATATTTCAAGATGATTTTTGGTCAAAATCTTCTTCGACACATACGTTTTTTTCAGCAGTGGCTTCCTCATGTCTCCCCAAAACACTCCCAATGTCACAGAATAGATCGACAAATAAAATTGCTTGTGAGTTGAAAATCAAAAGTGACATTTAATGTATTGTGTTTCATTTATCTCCCTTAGAGCCAAAGGCAGAAACTAAAGAGTATTTCGGGCCGCGTAAAAGAAAATGAAGTCTAGACAAACATATTGAGCTGAAGGTAGTCACACTGCGAGAAGCCACTTTACTTAGGTCGAGGTGAGATGAGTGAGAGGCGGGAGAAGCTCTCATGTATCTGACAGGACTTGACGAGTGAGTAATAGGCAGAGATTTGTTGCGAGAGAGTCGAGTCCCACTTCATGTTTTCAGGTTGCTCTTCTGACCGCTTAAGTTGTGTGTTGATTTCTTTTTTTTTGCTGCGTCAACTGTGTTTGTCTCCTTTAGGGATTATTTGGGGATTATGGTGTGTTTACTGTTACTGCTCAGGCTGCTTCACCTCAGGCTCTCCAGGCTGAAGCTGCATTCATGCTTGTTGTGACAGATATGCTGATGTCAGCGAAGCAGTTTTAATTAAGTGAGTGGAGGATTGGACCATAAACTGTTTACCTCAAACTGAAGCATTGTGGCGCCTTCAAAAACACTGTTGGTTTTACAAGCTGTTTGAGCAGAGCAAACCAGGGATGGAAACAGCAAACAGGAGATGGGATTTTCTGTCAGTTTTTTAATTTAAAAGTCAAATCATCGGGAAAGAAAACCTTATTTTTACAGGATTTACCAAAAATCCCTTTGGTTTGTGTTTATCCTCCTTCAGCATTTCACTGCTTCTTTAATTAGCTCTTCATTCTGATAACAACCCTTCAATGGACTCTTCAACCTGCTGCTAATCGAGCCAAAATCCATTGAATTCAGCAATTTGTGTCTAGTTAACATTTTTGACTACAACATGTGGGCCTGTTAGGAAGGATCGTGTGTGGCTGCATGGGGGCTGTATATGTTTTTATGTTTCTTGTTCGTCCCATTTCATTAGATTTTTCGTCTCGTGAACGCTTCTCTCAGGAACATCTCCAAAGAAACCTTTCAAATTTGGTTCAAGTGTTCAGTTCAACTCAAGGATGAACTGATAAATATAGATACTAGGTCAAAGGTCGAGGTCACAAAACCATGTTTTCGGTCTCTTGAACACATCTCAAGTCTGTCTTTAGGGAATTTCTACACATTTTGAGCAGTTGTCCTTCGAACTTAAAGATTAACTGATTTGATTTCAGTGTCCGTGGTGACACTCATCTCCTCTTCAAAACCTAAGTAAATGATTTAATTTCGTATTTATGAAGCCAACAGTTACACTGCATTTTAATGTGGGTCTTAAATATAAAGTGCTTCCCACATTGCAAACTTAAAGAGAATCACAGCGCTGGAGGTGGGCGTGTGTTTCCTACCACCTCTTGACGCAGGATCATGCGTTTTTCTAAAAACTCCACACTCTCACATTAGTCATTTTTATAGATGCAGCTGTATCCTTGTCTTCACAGAAAAGCTGTGAAAGCAACACTGGTCCTGCTTCCTCTGCTGGGCATCACCTACATGCTCTTCTTTGTCAATCCGGGGGAGGACGACATCTCACAGATCGTTTTCATCTATTTCAACTCCTTTCTACAGTCGTTTCAGGTGAGGAAGGGGATAATGGTACAAAGTGACGCTGGCCCAGAAAACCTTGCACACACACACACACACACACACACACACAATGTCTTTAAAGTGAACAGTGTGTGTGTGTCTGTGTGTGAATCATAATGATTTCATCTTATCGCCTAGTTGTATCACTTCTTTCAGGATGACATTTCAGGCCCTGAGCCTTCTTGTGGGAAGATGATGTGAACGAGCATCCAGGCTCTGCTTACACAGAACCAACCCTCCTGCCTCCTGTTCAGAGCTCTCAGCCGTAGGGATTACCGGGGCCACATGGGCATGATCCCTGCTCTGTGCTGTTCTTTAAAATCTTTCTATCTTCTCTGCTTTAATCTAAGACTGAGTAGGAGGACAGAGGAGAAAGGGGGTTTCAAGAAGTTTCTCTTTAGTCGAGAACTATTGCATGATGAGATTAAGAAAAGCATAAATCTATTTCCTCACATGGATTAAAGGATGTAGAGGAGTCGTCCAGTGATCATAAGGTTTGCTGGCTCCCGCTGAGTGTGTCCAAGTGTCCTTGAGCAAGACGCCTGAGCTCCTAACTGCTCCTCAGGCCGTATGAATGAACGTGTGTGAACGGGTTGATGAGAAATACATTTGAAATCTCTTTTCGAGCAGACGGACTAGAAAATCACTGTATGAATGCAAATCATTTACCGTCAATCCTCCTCGGTCTAATTACGATTCCATTACACAAATCTGCATTCGACTACTGACTGTAATGTGTCCTGTTCTGCAGGGGTTCTTCGTGTCCGTGTTCTACTGCTTTCTAAACGGAGAGGTGAGTTTTTCACCACACTGTGAAATGTGTTTCTCGATATGTATGTGATTAGTTTCTCTGTGTTTTTCTTTCTAATTAACCTCCCATAGTTACAATTTTTCAAGTTCAAATGATTGGATAAGAAAGCTTTCAAGTGAAAAAAGAAGAAGAGAGGAGTTAAATCATTTCTGCTCCATCAATGGAAGTTTGAGCACCTTGTTAAGCTTCCTACAAAAAAATGTATTGAGCTTGAGTCATTTTAATCAATTTAAAACAATAGTAAATGGCTGGATTGAGATTCATTACAGCCGTCAGGAGATTACACATTTGTTGGTAATTGTGAGGAAGCTCTCTCCCAGCCCCCGACTAATTGAAACCCATGGGTGGAGAGGCTGTTCATTGGATGAGGAGCTGTGAAGAATTGGAGTCACTACTCTCGCACAATTATGTAGAGCAAGTTCAAGATGTCGATTGGCTAAAGTGACTGTGTGGATTTTTATCTTTTTAAAGGACCTCTTGGTTCTTGACTCACCGCTGATGTCAATTTAGAGACTTTTCTTGAGTGTGCTTCAAAATGCCTGCTAGTCTGATTATGTCTTAATGTAATAAAAATATACAGATTAATTAAACTAGTTCCCACATCATATTTGTGTAGTCCAACAAAAATCAAAGAAGTGAAATGATTAATAAGTGAGTTTTTAAGAGCTTACAGTCGTTATGCTAAGAAAACATGGATCCTGGTAATGAGCTTCATATTCAATCGACTAAAATTAGCTTTTTTATAATTTTATCTAATTGTTTTCTTGAAAGTTCTCTATCGTCCCATTATTCCATCAAGTTTCACTGAAATATAGATTTTCTAGTTTTTGCCGAGTCTTTTCTGCCAAACAATCAAATTGACGAGGGCTAATCCATCAATTGTGTTATTGCCCTGCGTACAATAACCCCTTTTTACCCTCACCATTTCAGGTGCGTTCAGCGGTAAGGAAGCGCTGGCACCGTTGGCAGGACAACCACGCTCTCCGAGTGCGAGTGGCACGAGCCATGTCCATCCCCACGTCTCCGTCCAGGATCAGCTTTCACAGCATCAAACAGACCACAGCCGTGTGACCAGGGGTGACAAGCACATCCGCTAATCTCCTCCTCAGCCTCCGAGGGAACTTACTCACTCTTCAACACAAGGGAGTGATTTACAGAACAGACTGATGCCTCTGATGTGAGCTTGAGTGTGTCCAATGTCACTGAAGCTCCGGGATATTTCATTTTTGTGTTGAGGAAAATGAATAGCATCAAAAATCACACTTAAACTGCACATAAAACAAAGTGGACATGTACATTTCCCCTCTTACTCAGAAGATTTAAGTGTCATCTGTCCCTTGTTATCATCTTACTGCCTGGTGGTTAATAGAGGAGCAGGATAATCCTGCAGTATTTGCAGAAGGATACTTCCCACACTTGCAGGCACGTGGGTCCATTGTTACGTTATTAGTTTGACTAATATGCATTCACAGTGTTGCCAGAACATCTATTTGTATTTAGTGCGACGAACATCAAAATGCAAACATGCTCTTTGAATGAACTGCTCCTCGGCACCAACAGCTGCTTCTGACAGCCGAAGAAGAAGCTTTTGGGAAGGAGGTGAATCACCTGAATTAAATATAATAATAAAACACTATAGAGAATAAAGGGCGAAGCGTTTGAAAGAGCCACTGCTCTCTGCAGCGTAAGAAACGTGTGAAGTGAATAATTGTTGTTCACCTCGACACAATCTGAAGTGTACACTTTGGTCAGTGGGATTATTTTATACAAAGAAGCCATTTTCTCTATAATGTTTCCTCAGAGGAGGCCTATCCTTCAAGTCTGTTCTTTCATACAATGTCGAATTTGAAATCTCATATCATGTTGTTTTAAACATTTTTTAAATGGATGGATTCACAAGCTAAACTCTTGTTCCAGATATTTGATTCTGCCTTTATTTCCCCCCTTTGTTGCATCTTGCCCATTTCCCCTCAGAGAAGGAGGGAATCAACATAGAGAGTGATTAAAACGTTGTGTTGGAATTCCCTCCAGGATGATGGTTGGTGGACAGCCCCAAATTAAAGCTCTCCTCCGGACGAGTAAAGATGAGATTTAGTTTAAAGCAATTTATGTAATGTATACTGTGTGTGTTATGTGCCATCCATGGATTTACTGGCTGGCACGGTGGAAGCAGATTAAAAAATCCTTTAGCCCTATGAGATCCTTGCAGCTTTCTCGTAATCAACGTTGCAGCTGTAAGCTGCAGGGAGGGGCCTGATAAAGTGAGCACCGATTGCTTCCCTTAAACATTTGCCCCGGTCAGATCAACATGTCAACTCCCACATCTGCTGCAGGCTGCTCAAACAGACTGTGAACGACCATGTGTGCAGTGACACACAGAAAAACCTGCAAGAAGATGGAGGGAATATTCCATCAGTGATCAAAAAACACCTGATGAATAAGCATAAACGCTGCTGTAATTGTGTTTGACTGTTTTCTGCTGCTGAAACTGAAACTGGTTCATGTAGACTTTCACCGAATCGGGGATCCAACTCTTGGCAAGAATGTACATAAGAATATTTCCTGAAAATACTGCATTTTTTTTTTTAAATTGACATTCATTCCTGTTTGTTTTGTATTTATTAACTTGTTTCTTATTTAACTATTTTTTATTTTTGAAGTGAAACGGGATTAATATCAGCTGGATCTACAGTTCTGTGGAGTTTAGATAAAAGAAAAAAAGTGAAATAAAGCACACAGAACTTCTGTGACATCTGTGGAAATGTATTTTAAGGTGTTGTACAGGACATTCAGATTTCGTCAGGTTTTGTTTTACAACGTACTCTTCAAATTTGTATTTTGTACATTTTATTTACCATATCGTGCTGCTCAATACTGATGGTAAATGTTGATCGTGTGATTTTAATGTGTATATCTTATTTTATTTCATGCAACTATAACCATCCATGGCCATCATCAACACACACAAAAAACAATACAATATAGTTGTGAAAGATTTTATACATAATCAAGTGAATCAGATAATTTATTTAAAACTCACCAAAGAGACGACACCACGTTTACCATCATCCAGAGTTTCTATCGTCTACATATTTATATTGTCGCCACTGCATTTTGTAAACAGATTTCTTGTTATTACATGTTCTTTTCTACATCATTTATTGTAAATGATCCAATGTATTCGATGCGGAGTGATGTCAGATTTGGTAACTTGGAACTGAACAATTGACCTGCTGACTTTATCGAGAACTCTTCGTTGAACCACCCATGTTGCCTTACAAAACGAAAAAAGGAAATGCATTCTTAATTTGTGAAAAGGAAGTTAATGTCTCTGTAAATGATGTATCATGGTGTTATTGCTATATATTTGTACATACACACATGAAAGGAAGAAAAAAATACATTAATTTGAATTAAAATCAAATCTCATTCTTGCTCTTTGGCTTTTTCCTGTCAAAGGTCTTGCATCTTTTCCGGGGGAGCACGCAAACAACAGTGATCGCTGTTGACGCACTATATGATGCATTACGTCTGCTCAGTTAAGCTGCGTGCGCTATTTGACATTTGCTACAGATTGCAATAATAAGATCTGTTTAGTTGAATCACTGACCATCCATCCCTGCTATCATCGAGCATTGCGCGGAATTTAAATGCAGCACTCGTGTAATGACTCAATCAAGTAATTATCCTCATGACGGGAGGAGGCGACCGCTGCTGCTCTGGCACTGTGACATGTAAATATAGTTTGTAGTTGTGGAGGGGAAGATGCCCTGAGCGCATGCTTGCTAAAGGTTATGTAATATGAAAGTAGAGGCAGTTTCAGGCCGGAGTGAAGTGGAGCAGAACTACTGCCTGTGCCCAGGACCCCGAGGACTCTGAGATATACATCCCCAAACAATTAGCCGGGACTTTGATGCAGCCTAATAAAGGCTTGTTGTGACAATTAATGCCTCTGCTAGTCGACAACAGCATGAAAGGCACGACAGTGGAGGAGCTATTCCGATGCCAGAGGCGAGCAGCACATCTGCACTTCTTTGTGGATTGTTTGCCCTGAGCTCCCGTGCTCCCATATTGAACTGCCTTTCACCAGTCATTACCTCGGCTAAAAATAAAGAGCTGGCATAGCAGCCCGAGGCTACCAGCTCCTTCTTTACATCGCTTCTTCATTTATTATGTAAAATCTCTAACGCTGAAGAGAATCCTATAGAAGAACACAGCGATGTTAAGGTCGATTCATTTCACTAGAGTTCATTAGATCACATACCTGCATGTGCTACTAAATGTAAAGTACAAAACAAGCGAATGAAGACTTCACCTTGAAACTGTGATGTGCATCAAAACAATAATGTCAGAGTCAATTATAGTTTAAAGTAGAATGGCTCTCGGTACAGTTCATATCTCCACCAAGGCCCAACAGTCTCCTTATGAAACCACATTAAAATTATTTAGATCTGGATTTTTAATAGGATCTGCCCCAAATTCCAGACCTAAAGATAAACAAACTTAAATAAAGATCCATGAATTATTCTCTGAGAAATCAACACAAAGGACAAACAACTTTCCGCCCGCTGATTGAGTTCCAAACTGAAACTCAACATGTTCCTCCTGGAGTCATGTCCCACCACTTTTTGTGTAATTTGGCTACATTACAAATAAACAAATGCAGACAAGGTTAAAATCATTTTTTTGTGAATGGGACTACTTCCCAACCTGTAAAAAGATGAAGCCCAATAATAGTTTATTTTATTGGACTGAAGCTGAGAGCGGTTTCCTTCGTGTCCACCATCGACATTTCTTACCAGACTATGATGATAACACTATTTGTTGCATTCTGGGAAATGTAGGCTCAACCACAGGCCTGGCCAAAGGAATGGAAGTTGGGATGTCTCTTCTTTCAAGGACAGATAATGAACTGCAGGACTGAACAGTAGTAATTGCTCATATTTCCTGGAGAGCAAATTAAAAACTACAGTGAAAACATAGGAAACATTTTTAAGTTGAGTTTATTGATTATATCCTGGTTCACAATGAGAAACATGATCACATTGGTTACTTATTAGCATTATGGATCTGCCACCCACTAATAAGAGACAATATTAAACAGTTTCTCCTAATGGAAGTATGGTGGACTGCATTTGGTTTAGTTTATGCCTGTGGCCCCGAAGCTGAGGAGTTATACTCTTCAGCTGAATCCTCCTGAATGTCCAATAAATATGCAAAGGGAACATTGGATATTATTCAAATCAGTCCGGCCGAAGCAAATAATTTAAAAGGAGACTATTTCATTTCACAAACATATTTCCTACAAGCATGAACCCTTGGGAATTGTGGCTTCGTACGATTAAAGTGCACTTTCGCAAGAACAGCGTCACTTTTTACCTGGAATCACATTAAGGAAAATGATTTCATTATGATGCAGTCGGTTTACTGAATTACCCAAGCTCTGCGGTCGAGTTAAAATATCCAAGCAACCATAAAACGGTTGCCTTTCTCACTGGACGTCCAGCGGAAAATTGGCTTTGCACAAATAATGGCTATAAATATATAGCCTGGAAGTGGAGAGCTGACTGAGGGAGACTACGTGGTGCGACTGAGGCCAGTGAGGGAGAGGTTTTGTGAAGAAGCTATTTGTGCTGAAGGTGACGGTTATATTAGTGGTAAGTTTAAAATTGCACGGCTGAATGTGTTTCCAAATGACCCCCTAACAAGCTTGTGGGTCAACCAGCATCAACTCGTGCTGTGCAGCTAAAAACACTGTTTCCAAAAATACAAAATGTGCATCATAGTTGTAAGAGTATGCTAAATTAAACAGATGCAAAAGACATTTGAAATATATCAATTTGACTGAATGGTTTCTACATTGCACTTGGTACCGTCGGTGGAAAAAAGATGATTTCACCGAACCCTAACTCTGCTTGAAGGGAAATAAATGTGAGCAACACAAGTGGTCATTTATCTTCAGCCTCTAGCAAACCACTTTGAGCTACTGCTTGAGAACTTTCAGCTCAGGCAAGAAGAACCTGCTGATGTTTGTTGGTGCTGGTAAAAGCTGCCGGGCTGTTCTTGGCAAATACACCGATATATAAATGGTGTAAATCAGCCAACATGGCAGATGACACTAGCTCGTTCAGAATTCTGCAGCTCGGCTGTGAACCAGAACCAAGAGCACAGAACACACGAGTTCAGTTGATCTGCACAGGATTGACTTTAAGGTTCTGCTCCTTAAAAACGCCGCAATAACTTGAGAGACAGCGCTATCTAGTGGCCAATAAACAGAAATACAACTATTTTTCATATTTCCTTATCCATTGATGGATCTCTATAGTAAATATTTTTTCTACTTTTTTCCCCCTGGATTTAGGTTTTCAATTATTATATTGTGATGATCCTACAATAGTTACAATGCAATTATTATTTGTGTTTGTTTTATATAGAAGCAAACACAATAATTTTTTCTCAGTAGTTAATTCAGAGTATTCATATTTGTATCTTCTTAATTGAACACACTTAACTGTAATAAAGTCTGCCTTTATGCCTGTATAACCAGAGGTATTTATTGTAATGTTATACATTTTTTTAAACATATTTTCTTATTATATTCTTATTATATCAATATAATCACACTTAGCCTCATAGGCCTCAACAATCTGTATATGGTGCGACTTCCTCTGCCCTTAACCCAGACTGCAGGGTAAAGACAAAAATAAATAACTTTTTAGTACAGAAATTATATCTATATTAACTATAATAAGATATTTCTGATGTATAATAATGTTTGTGATTCAGTTTGGTCCTAAATTAAAAGCAGGAATCAAAACAAGGGAAACCTGTCTTCTTTCCTTGTTCCCTCTTTTAATCCTTCCATCAAACCAGCTGGCAGGTTAAACAAGGCAGCACAGACATCTCTCTCCTCAGCAACATCCTCCAGCTCCTCCTGTGGGAGCCTGCAGCATTCCGAGGTCTGATGAGATCTGTTGTCTCTCCAGCATGTTCGGGGGTTTACCCCGGAGTCCCCTGACAGTCACACGTGCACAGGAAGCTGCCTTCTTCCTTATTCCATAACTATAACTCCAGCAGAGGAGGATTATTTTAAAAGAGACAACTCCATCAAATGTGTTTATTTATTGATGAGGATCTACAGTGCGACGAGGGGCAGTTTGAAGTGTGTGCACCACATCGACACAATCTTAAAATAAATAGTAGGAAATAGATATATTGATGAGTTGTAGAAGCATGGAAATGAGAAATATACATTCACACAAACCTGAATTATAATCCAGTGTTTATATTCTGATTCTGAGTGAAGGGTAAACTACTCATTACTCACACATATAGATTTCATGAGGCAGAGTGATGTAGCACCACAGTGACAACAAGGCTGACACACATGGACCCTTTTTAAGATGCCATAATGTATTTCACAAAAGCTTCATAATTAATGCATCCATTCGGATCCTCCTGGTTTTGCATCAGCTGCTCCACCTCGTCCTCCCTCATCTTCTCACCTGAAAGGCAAACAGACGAGTCAGCTCAGTGAGAATTCCCATTAACAGCAGCATTTATACAAGACATCTGTGTGTGGTAAGACTCACCCAGTGTTGCCAGAACGTGCCGGAGCTCAGCTCCCATGACTGAGCCGTTCCCCTCCTTGTCAAACACCCGCAGACCCTCCACAAAGTCCTCATGCGTTCCACGGTTCTTGGCCTTGCAGATGTGCTGGTGGATGGGGAGGAACTGGTCAAAGTCAAGCATCTTGGTCTCCATGTCTGTGGAAATGAAAATAACGAAAAGTGCTGATTTTGACCAAAGTCAAAAATAACTCAGGCCGATGTTTGACTCTATTTGAATCTTTCTCTGTATTCAAAACAAGCTGGACCCACATTTGGCACGGACACTAATCTAACACACACACAGGGGAATCCCTCAGTATCGTGAGCTGCACGCCACCAACCTTCCGGCTTAGGTTTCCCCAGGACGTGGATGATCTCTGCGTTTGTAGGGTTCTGGCCCAAAGCCCTAATTAGGTCACCGCACTGGGCGTAAGTGATTTTCATCTCGTTGGCTGGAGTCCTGTCAAACAGCTGGAAAGAATCTTTGAAATCTGTGAACACAACAAAAGGGCCTTCACTCCTCCAGAATTCTCCACAGCTCGTTGTGAGTGCATGCAGCTTTTTGAGGAGAGGCCTTGAAGATGCTGCCTGTGTAGTAATGATACACAATGACAAGCCTCAGATAAAAAGGTTCCTCCGTTAAAGCCGGAGCCAGAAACACTCAAACCTGAAGATGTTTGACTCGACGCTGATGGACACATGCAGGTCAAAGGTATCCACTTGGATGGGGGCGTTTGTTTTGAAATAATAGCGTAGCCCTGAACCATCAGCTGCCGTTGAACATTTCTCACACACACTCTAATGGAAAGCAAAATCGCTCAATCCCCTCTATGAATAGCACGCAGTCCATGCAACACAAATGGTGACAACAACAACCTTGTGCCTTACCCTCAATTTGCTCAGGGGTGAACTCCAGCTGAAAAGAGACAAAGCATCGACAGGAGGAAGAAATGAGTTTAAAATCATCAGATAGCAACTGTTAGTTTCAAAGCTCATCGTGCCAGCAGCTCGAGTGACATCTGTTCTCATCACTGGACATTACTTATCAGTGACCTTGGGCCTAACGCCCCTCGTCCTACTGCTGCTGTCCGATTCATTAATGTTTATTTTTGGATGCGATACTTTGTGAAAGGATCTCTGGGATTATAAATACAGGCGAGGTCAGTAATTCATAACCTCTGTGATCATGTGTGTTGGTTATTTCAAGTGTTGAATATATAATAAAAAAAACAAAGCTGATGAATAACCTAGTCACACATGATTTAGATTTAGAATTGCATTTAATCAAAACATGTTCTTTTTTGTATTAAGGTCAGTTTACCACAATACAGATGTTTTTCTTTAGTTTAACCAGCTTCTGTGTCAGTGTGTCGGTTTGGTTTTACAATCTGCCGTGCACGCCCATTTAAATGTGTTATTCTTAGGCAAAAAAAAATGATCATTATTCTCAACACCCGTGACAAATGTTGACTATTTATACTCTGTGTATGTGTTGGACTCCCATCAGATAGTGCCCTCGGTCCCTGTGTGATGTCTGGATGTCCACAAACCCCACTCCCTTCTGGAGGCTTTGGAAAAATATTATCTAAACACTTATCTAAGCCCGCTTGAAGATGGATGGAGATGGATGCAATTATCCTTATTTTTCTTCCTCTCCGTTTTTCCACCCTCCTCGCCCTCAGAGGAATGGTGCGGGTGGTCTGCTGTGCCCCGACATAATGAAAATCATATTTTGTGGCTTTAACCGCTCTCCATTGTAACATGGCGGCTCGTCCGACCAGGAAAACATTCATCCATTGAGAAGGGGCCAAGTCAGCAGAAGATCTTTCCATGATGTGTGGTATCAGCTATAGTTTCCCTCTGAAGCTCACCATGAAGTCACAGCTGCCTTAACTGTACATTTCAATTTTAAATGCACGTTTAAACCTTAACTTCTTAAAAAAAAAATTATGAATCATATTTTGCAAGCAGCCAGAATTCCCACTCAGAGGCTGCACAGACCTGTTCTGCTTGCACTGCCAAGTTTATGTCACATGGGGTCTCTGATGCTCTTTCAAAACAGTTTCTTTGAAATGTCATCGTTACTAGGAATAATTGATGTATATATATATATATATCAGATGTATTTTTTTTTTCACAATTTGAATGAAAAACTTCATAGAGATACATTTTCATATCCAGTCTCAGTCATTTAAGAGATTGAAACACTTTCTTCCTTCAAATTCATTTCACAGCCTCCTCATTATAGCGTAATGTTGCTGTTTGTGTAATTTTTTACCGTCACTGATGTGGGGTCAAACTCCGGGGTCTTGGGGCGCTCAGGCTCCGGTGGGGCCACTGGTGCCGCGGGTTTAGGTTCTTCCTTCTTCTTGGGGGCCATTGTGAGGATCTCTTAGGAGACGGGAGGGGAGAACGGACAGGTCAGAGGGATCCAGCACACTGCAGCTGGAGGTGGCCCGTTTGAGGTGAGGTCCATTTATCCACTGTCCACAGGGGTCATCTCCCCCCTCCCTCCATCCATGCCCAAGCAGACTGCCAACAGTAGGGGGAGGTCTATAAAAGGATATGGCTTTGTGCTTCTATTTAAGACAAAGGTTGTTGTGTGTGTGTGTGTGTGTACATCATCGGGAGAAAGATGATGGAAAACTATATCAGCTGAAACGCCAGCGCCTGGAGCCTGAGTGTTAATTGGGCTATTTCCATCAACACAAGTGTGACCCTGTGTAACCCCCCCGCCTATCTCAGATTGATGACCTTGTTCAGTAAATTGTGGCGGCTGGTAATTGCAGGACAAGAGGAGCAGGTGAAGTTTGTTTAAATTACAATGTCACAATGCTGCATGATGAACCGCAATCCCCAGCAATTATCCTTGATTATCATTCAAAATTGGCCGACCAATGAGACGGCATTAGTCGCTGCGACAAATCCTTACGATGACCATTTATCCGGTCTGATCAAAGGGATTTGCAGAGCATTAAAATCCAATCCGGCCCAGAATAGGATTTCGCAGAATGTCGTTTCCGTCTGATCTTGGCTGGTGAGTGTGGTTAGACGTGAGTGATCCTTTCCCTTCAAAGCAAACAGGAAAGTGGAGAAATTGAACGGGGTTGACACTAAGACGCACTTTGTGAGGCTGCCATCCTCGTGCATGAACGGAGACAGACGCAGCGACAGGCAGGGTGAGGTCCTTGGTGTTTACTTTGTCAAGGAGCTCACACGGGTGTAAGTAACTCAAACAAACATTCTAGTCATCTGCAAATTGATTTAGAGAGGAGCAGATTTCATGGATGATTTGATTTGGGATAAAAACTAATTTAGAATTAATTGAACTTACTCTTCCAATAAGATCTGTCACACAGCATGAACACTGTCACCTGTGTATAGACATATGAGCATCCTTGAAAAATCTCACTTTATAAGCCAAACAGATTCTTCTGTGGAACTGAGGTTGTTCTCTCCCAAAATAACATCATTGGGTATTTTCTAGAGATGTTCTGATAACATTTTTTCCCTTCCCAATTCCGATATATTTTTTGAATAGGCAGATACTGAGAACCAATCCAATACCAGTGCATTCAGAAAATAACAGTATTGTATTGCTGCTGTATGTTATTCAAATTCAAATTCAGAAACCCTTTATTTGTCCCCTGTCCCCCCAATTTAAGGTCAAAACACAAGGTTACTAACCCTTTATGGATGTGATGATTTCCATCGTTGTGCAAGAGGAAGTGATTTCAAGGAAAAGAACATTTTTATTACTATCTGTGTGAAACTGATATTCTTTAAATATATGGCATAGGATCTCTATATAGATTTGCATCCTCGCTGATACCTAAACCCTTCATTCTCAATCTGCCATTTCTTTACATCACAGTGGAGGAGCTCATTAAAAATCCAGGTATGAACTCAAAGATAATAACCTTAATTAAGAGGACTGAGTTCTGTATTTGGTCACAGTTCTGCAGGACTGAAAAATATCTGTATGACTCAGTCGAATACTGTTTTCTGTAGTTACAGGCTCACAATTTCGCTCGTGCTGGGTTATTGTTGTTATTTTTATTTCCTGAGTGGGTGGCGGAGCACATTGAGTCTGGATTGAAAAGGACGTTCTGATCTGTGCGCTGCTGCTGCAATCTATTTTCATTTTGTGCATCTTGACAAATGCAGCCTGAAATATGACCTATCCACAAATAAACAAGGGTAAACAAGAAAAAAAAAGAAAACTTTCTGAGAACTGATCACGCCGAACAGTGTCTGACTTTGAACCATCCTTTCACAAAGCAGTTATACGAATTCAGTCCTTTGTTTGTCTTTTTGTGACACATTTGTTGATTTTTCCATCTTGTGTCAATGTGCCCAGTAAATAGTTTGCTTCTGTTCGCTTTACAGGTGGGTATTCTATAACCACACTGACTTTATCAAATCCCTTTGTCTTTGCACTGAGAGATTTTACTCGACAGCTGACGCTCCGAACCCGTATTTAAAGCTCCCACACATCTCATGTGACAAAGGTGGCAACCAATCCAGCAAGCCGGCAGCGGCAAATGTTGAGTTCTGGCAAATCCATCGTCAGGGACCACGCCCTGAACACGGCCTCCATCATCACCAGCCGGGCTGGTCGGGCTGCATTACTCACATTCCTCCTATGTCCATCCATTCCCTTTTAAACCTAAGAGCTCATCTTTTGGAGATTAGATGAGTTTTAAGGTTTCCTGTTCACAATGAAAAGCAAAGTCCTGTCAGTCGACATTAAACTCGAACATGCCGAGAGATCTTCTTTGGTCTGCGATGACAGGTTGGGAAAACAGAAATGTTGAAATTGTTTTTATGCAAACCGTTAGATTTGAGTTCAGGTTGATATTGTCCCCTGATGCATGAAAAGACACCAAACCTTAATTAAACTTCAAGGGACCCTGATCTTTAAAAAAACATTAGGAGAAACACACACAGAAAAGAGAATGAGGCTCGCCCGGCTGTCCTCTCTCACTGTGGCCTGGACTGCATTGGGGAAAAGAGGGCACGTCGAAACATAAAATAATCATCAGATTAGTGCAAGCTGGATAAATAATAAGTCATTTGTTCCTCATTATTTTCAAACAGAACATGATTTAGGTTGTCAGTGTCTGGCTGCCAACCCACAGAGAGACACAGACAGAAACAGCGTATGTCAGTCTGAGTATAAATGGATTGAGCCGTGCATAGCTCAGAGCCAACGCTTCCTCCTCTTTCAGATCCCGCCAGGTGATTGCCATAGACAGGCTGCAGCAACAGTTCACAACACGGCTAACCTCACCCAGTCAGGCTCCTAAAACATGCAAGACCTGTGTGGTTTGCTATTTTGGTGGCGCTCTGTTGTCTGACTGGTATGTACCTTGGAAGGGCTCCAGTCAGCGGACAATGCCAATTATTACTTGGACCCATCAGACGACCTTCAGTGCAGCCGAAGCCTTTTCTTTCTGCGGTGGCTTAAAAGCCTGGATAACAGAAAGGGTTGTTATATAATTAGCACCAATTCAAAAAAATGGTCGTGCAATGTCAGATGTCACACAAGCAATAATGAAAGATAATGCCACTATAGGGGAAATGATTAATAAAGGGTCCGGTCAATTATGGGGCAATATCTCTCACCCGGCTGTATGGCACACAAAAGGGGTTGAGTGTGAAATCCAGTTAGGGAGGATGTGGAGAATCCTATTTTCAGATGTTGGAGGTGGATGCTGATGAAAAGGAGAAAAGCCCTGGAATGAAAAGGAAATCTCTGCAACAAGAATGCAAAAATCTCTTCAGACAATAGTTGAGATAAAACATCAAAGTGATCATGAAGTGTGAGTCAGCTCGGGTGTTTGCATTATTCATGTCAAAACTGCGAGCTGGTTATCGCCAGCCCTTTTTGTGCATGTGAAATTCAATGGTGGCTAAATGCAAGTTTTCTGTAGCAGCATGTTTGTAAAATTAGATGCTCATGAATGTGCATTTGGGGAAATTTAACATTACATGCTACATAACTAAATAACATGACACACACCACTTTCCATCAGTTGCCTGAGTTAAAAAAAAAAATCAAGATCCACGAATCATCATCATTCCCTGGGAAAATAGTGCAAATTAAAAAATGTAATCTCACAATGATAGAAAGCTAAATAAATTCCTCAATCCACTGTGGATCTGCACCAAAATTGAATGGGTTAATCACTGACCTATATCATATCTTTCCCCAAATTTTTGTAGCAACCCGTCCAGTTGTTCCTGTGTATTGTTGTTCACAATCACAAACAGACCGGGGTGAAAACATAACCTCCTCGGCCAAGTTCGTAAACTTTGCTGTGTCCAACTGTTTGTTTAAAGAAAATAAAAACTCCTGGCTAATTTGTGTAATTATAATTCACTGTCAAACTATATGAGCATTAATCATCGCACATGTAAACAGAGCCATTTGAGCTACATAAATTAGCTTTGCACGCCAATAATAATATCATAAATTTGATATCTTGGAATGGTTTTATTTACAAAATGTCAATTTATTTTTACTGACACACATTCAGATTCAAACACAGCATTTTGTCTGTTTCCCAGTTGATCACTGGTAAAATACACCAGCCTGTTACGAAGGAAAAGAAAACATGAAAAATACAAAATCGGACCTTAAGCAACTATTAGTATCTTGGAAACGGATTTAGTCTAATGTTGCCACCTGTTTAAAACCCCATCTGTCAATCAGAGGTGGCTGCAGGTTCCAGTCTTGGCTCGAGCCTTTTATTTACCTTCAGATTGCTTAAAACAGCGGTATCGAGTGAACGCAGCGCTCTGTGACTGCATCAACACACTGAACCCCCCCGATGGCTCTGTGTTACCTCTCTGTGGAGCTGAGGCGACACTGCCCCGCTGTCGTTTACCAGCACTCAGGATACAGCGTGTCCATGCCAACCCTAATACCAATAAGGCGGTTATTAGACCAGCTGGATTCCTGGTAGCTGTGACGTGTTCATTATCAAATCCACAACGCAGTCAGTGAAGGCAGCGGGCGTGTAATTAAACTGTCCCGTGTCCAAGTAGGACCCGCTGTGGTTTCCAGTCCAGCGTGGAGAAAAGGCGATGGTGCCAATCTGCACGGGCGGCGCTCCAACATAGACTGTGCAGCCATGTTGTTTGGCAGAAATTCTTATTTAGCAAAGATAATATAAACGCTGCCTTTTGGGGGAATCACAGCAGGAATTCTGTAACATCTCAGCCTTAATAAACCACATTAATGCTCCTCCTGTTTATGTGGGTGTTTGTGAGCCTGCCTGCTCCGCCAGGGTCCAACATGCAGTTTGAACTTTAACGTCCTAGATATAACGATTCCTGGTTCCATTCTTTCACAAGCAATTAACCAGCTCTAACATCAGCCGCTATCCTCAGACAGAAAGTTAGTGCATCAAAGATTAGACTGAGGAGGAAGTATTATTTATTCAAGGGCAGGATGTCAGCCCACAGGCCCAGATTTATAAGCTGACAACTTCTGTGCTGTCAAACACCAGCAGCAAACCCGGCAGCTGAGCCACAGCGCCCTCTTTTGGTCGCAGTGGAACTAGCTGGAAGAGAATACTGCTACTTGTCCTCTACTGTTTTCTTCTATTCCCTAGTTTCACCGTGAATGTTTTTACTTCTTTTAATCATGTATTTACACAGAGGAATGGAGTGATTTGTTGCTCTGGAACAACCTTGGATTAAAGTATCTTCCCATTCGGTATAGATGACTTATTGTGTTCATTTCATTATAAGCCTGTCCTCCCTCGCCTCTCTCATAATCTGCCTTTCCCCTGCCGCACAGCTTACTTCTTTATTGAGTGGAGAAGAAAAAGAAGACTTATTGAGGTTCATTATACGTATTGATCCTCATGGAGACGTCTCATTTTCTTTCTGTGACTTTGGTCAGCAGCCATCCTCCGGCGAACAGTGGTCACCGCACATCAGACGTCCTTGCTGCGAGGCCACATTGCAAACGGCCGAGTCACTCCAATTTCCTCTGTGCGGCGACCAGTCAGTGACAAGTGCTGGTTTATTTTAAAAATCCTTCCTGGGTCGTGATCTCAGTGCACAGGGCAGAGACAGCATCAAAGTTACTCTTCACGTCAGGCCCCAGTGCTGTGACTGGTCATTGATCGTCTGCTCTGTCCTTCGTGTTTGTTTTCTGCACAGATCTATATGTTCAGGGCGGTGGTGCAAACTTGAACTGTGAGGATGTTAAAGCTTCCAATGTAAACCATGTATTTTTCTCACCATAGCGTCATGTTCTCTTCTGGTTTCATCAGTTTGTCTGAGCTGTGGAACGTGATTATTCTGCTGGTGATGTAATGATTATAGATGTTTCCTACGATTTGGAATGTGTCAGTTCACTATGTCTCTGGTTTGGTTTGCACTGATAGTGAAATTCTCCATTTTGCTCTGAATCTAATTTTTTTCTAATTTGAACATATTCAAATATGACAAATATGGAGAAGCCATCTGATGAGGAAAATTCTGATATTCTATCAAATCTCTACAGCAGCCGTTACATGGACTCAGTGAGTTTGTTTTGAAACTTGTATTGCGATGGGTAAACTGGACTTGGACATTTGTGACAAGTATAATGTTCTGCCTATTTGGTCGGGAGGGGTTTTCCTCATGGCTAACACTTTGGTTACATCAGTTGACACTATTAAACATTGTTGACTGTAAAACCCTCTCTCCGTGTTTAAAGCCCTTTTAATTTCTAGCTCACACTTACATGTAATGTCTTTCAAACCCTTATCTCATAGTGATGTGGAGGACAGTAAGGGTCATTACTTACATCAAGCTGCCTTATCTGTCAGAGCCATGTGTTTGAACGAAGTGGCCTCAATAGCTGAAGGCATCAAGGTGGCAGAATGGATTTGGGATCATGAGGACCTCCACCTCAGCCGAGTCTATGTGTGACGCGTGTTCTGGGAGTCAGCCACGTAGTGTCTTTGACCGGATGTGTCCCTTCACTGTATTCCTGGGGTTATACCTTCGGGTGACCTGAGTGGGTGGGCTGTCAAAACATGTCGCCTCAGAGCAGATGAGCTGACCATGATCCAGCTGGAAGTAGCTTCCTGTTGAGGGAATTCAGCCCTTGTTCCGAGACAGAGGAAGAGCACTGGTAGGATTGTTTGTGTGTGTGTGACGTTATCAAGTCATACAGTAAATGGAAATGATTATAAGTGACGCACAGAAGGAGAAGAAGTGAATGCAAATTCCATTCCCATTCCAGGAGCTGGTGATGGTGGTGGTGATGGGATGTGAAGCTTTCACATGCAAATGAAATATGCACATGTATTTGACAGGGTCACCCGAAGAGGTGAACGTGGGTGGAAACATGAAAACGTGTTCAGATGGAAGAGATAAAACTGAAAGTATTAATGGAAATGATGACATCTGAGGTAATGTGCTGTACGCTACATGAAACCCTAAGTATAGCACAGAACTGACCAGAAAATGGTCACACATGTGAACCATCATGTGTCAAGAACATACATGTGCTTTGAATTTTCCTGTGGGTTTTTACAGACTTTCAAGGAATGCGCCAAACATATATTGTGTTTCACTGTCGCCATTCTTGGATTCTTGTGAATAGTTAGGATACGGTGATGCTTTTCAGTGAATGTGTCAAGCTAAAGCAAGTGTATCTTCTAAATTAGAAAAATTATTCGATTTTTTAAATAAACCAGTGGCACTCAGCTGGGAGCATACCTCGGCCAAGGCCCAACATTCTCTTTAAATTCACACATCCATACATATCCCCTAAAGATTCCTGATCAAGGTCCATGAATTATTCATTGAAAAACCACTGAAAAAATAACAAAAAACACCCTATCTCACAAAATAAAGCTTAATCCGCGCCAGTTTAACATTTTAAGGGTTCTTCCCTGGCCTATACCACATCCTCCCACCAGGTTCTTTTGAAATCCATTTAGTCGTTTACGCGTATCTTGCTTTCAGCCATCAAACGAATGCAGATGAAATATAACCTCCTTTTCGGCAGAGGTGATAAAATCATACACACGACCTCAGCCACCCCACTGGGTTATGTGTTCTATACATTTCTCTCTAAGTATAGAGGGGAAGAGAACCTGAACCTTGTGAAGCTCTCCTCCTTAACTGCTCTCCCACAGACATCAACATTAGACTCCTATCATTCAACTGATATTAGCAAAGAAAGCATCAACAAACTGATTTAATGAGTAAGTTGATGCTGAGCGGCATCAGGATCTTCGGGGAAAATCAGTAAATTTACTTGTCTGCTACCGAGCGACTCCTAAACGACCCCTGAACATGCTGACGGTTCGTTCTTATGTTGGTGAGCTCTCGCCCGGCATAGATGACATTCACCAAGCAGTCCAGGCACCTCACAGCCAGTGGATAATAATCATTCCAGATTTATGTCAAGGATCAGACGTCTTTCTGTGAAGAATCTGCTAGTGGAGGCTAGAGGTGAGAAATTACGGTGAATCATTCTGCCACCGTACGAAATGTTTCCCCTACAGGGAAGAATGCCATAACCAGGGATAGTGGCAGTAAAGGTGCATTTGAATTTAACTCTTCAGAGAAAACGCCTGAAAAAGAAAAGCGTGTGCTGATTCACTTTCCTCCTTTTTTCAGAGAGAGAGAGGAAAACCCTGACAGATTAGAAATGGAGTGGAGATTAAGCATATGCCATGCACGCAGTCATCCCCCCGGTTAATCTTTTGCAGTTTACAGTATTTGGAGTTTCCTGTTGAGACACGGCGGGGTGCGATTTTCTATACGGCAAATGAGCTAATATACGAACACTGGATGACAGCTTTCATGTTGTTCATTATCTCTCGCTCCGGGAATAACCGGCTCATGATGGGACTGAAGCCGGGCCTCATTAAGGTCGAGGATGTTGTGACAGTGGCCCCACGACTTTGGAAAGACAAGGGCACAGATTTGAAGGACGGAAGGAAAAAAAGAGAAGTGAAAAAAAAAGAAATCAATTTTTTTGAGTCGAGGAGGAAAGTGCTGCTGCCACACCGGCATTATTATTAAGTAGAAAAAAATCATTATACTTCCTTTTAGTGTCTGCCTTGAAATGACTGTGCAGAACAGAATGATAGAGAGTGAATGCTCCAAAAACAAGCTATTTCTTAAATTTTTTACAAGTCTGTATGTAAGTTATCGAACAACATAAACAATGATTCTCACGATTCTCTGTAAAAAATATATATGTATTGATTATCTTTAGTTTAGTTTGAGTCAATCCCCCATACACAATCCCCGACTCTTATTTAATTATTGTTTATTTCAGAAGCCTGTTTTAGGAAATAATTTATCCTTTTTATTTTACATAAACTTGGTGAATTACACTCATGACCCATTTTTCAGAGATTTATGTCTCCAGTAATGGGATCGGGGCTGAGCACCACAGGGAGTAGGGCGATGTTCAGACGTCACTGAGAGACAAACTAACACATTGTTGGTTTTGGTGTATTTGTGGGATTTGTTTTGAACTGAATAACAACGATTAAAAAAAAGGATCCCTGAGCCGACAGTGTGCGGAGGCTGAGTCTGGGAGCTGTTGTTGGCGTCTGCAGAAAAGCAGCGAACTGACGAAAGATCGAGAAGAAACCTTCATGGTCAGACCATTGTTGAGTTTAACTGTTTCTTTATGTTGTTTTTGCACTGTCTTCACATTATATATGTTCGAGTATTTATGTATCGAAGAATCTATTAATTCTAGACTCACGTTTCTTGAGAACCGTTTATAAGCATTATCAAGTTTGGTGGGATTTGAACATTGACTGTTGATAAACAGGCGTCCAGTGCTCTGTAGCAGCTGCAGCTTTGATACGTCAACGTGTAAACATCGTGTTCACAACAACAGATCATCGAGTTTGGGGTTCTACGTGCACTGAACTTTAAATAAACAGGTGAACGGCTCTTTTTGTCAAATAGAATCTACAGGTCCAAACATTTATTGACAGGAGTTCATGTGACTGTTTGTGCATCAATGATGAGGACAACACCAACACCAGGATATTTAATCAGACAAAACCTGCAAATATTTACTTGTATCTATTGATTCATACAACATATGCTCATCGGAGCTATTCAATATGATCTTGGTTGTCTGGTTTGGGTTTTGTAAAGATCATTGGGTTCCCTGAATGTTTAAAAGTCACAAGCAACTTAAAAGACAAGAGAGGGGAGCAGAAGGGTGGGAACCTCAAGCTGTGCACTCAAATCACCTCCACTCCTCATATTGTGTTTATGATGCATGTCTGCGTGTCACACTTCTTCTGGAATTGCCTGTATCGCTGGTGGACGTCGGCTGAAGTGCAATCAGATCCTCAAGTTTGGGGTTCTACGTGCACTGAACTTTAAATACACGGGTGAACGGCTCTTTATGCCACAGAACAACGAATGCAGGTCCCTTATACGGTTTCAGAAGGAAAACTATGACCAGCATCACCACAGGCCCAAGCAAACAGCCCATTTAAAATCTGCAGTTTTAGAAAGGGCACTGTATTAGAATGAATCAACAACAGAAGGGCACCCGGAGAGCACACACCTACACTCCGGCTAATTGGCCACTTCATCACCACATTGCATGTAGATGTGCTGAGATCAGATACATAAACCATGGAAGACCTTTCCGGCAAACGTCTTGCAATTTCAAGTTCATAGATATAAGCGTTGTATAAAGATTTCAGCTTTTTTTGTAATTTTTTTGGTGAAAAACTCACAATGTTAAGGAGAAATGACACAATTTCCTGCATCCACCCCTTTAATTGAATCCTCTGCCCACTCTTCAGCCTTCCACCAAAAAACAGTTTTGTGTAATCCTGCAAAAAGAAAAACATAAAAAGGCAATGAAGACATAACCTTGCTGCTGGAGGTATAAAAATGTGCTTTACATCGGTAAAAATATCTTGTTTTCTAGATGTGCATCCTTCTCTGTAACTGCACATGTAATGAGGGCACTGTATACACAGTTGCAATGTCATAATGTCATATCGTGGGGCGATCCTCCCATCACAACATGACATTCCACATGAGAATAAATTACACTTTAGAGGAGTCGCTTTAGTTCCAAGTCTCCAAGTCTCTGTATGGAACATATGGCTGTGAAATGACTTGGAGTCTGGAAGATTATTCTGTCCTTTGGATAATTCATATGTTGCCTTAGTGCACATCAGAGGTCCATCATACATGTCAGCAGTGAAAGCTTGTGAGGAGCATTAACAGCCGAGTCTGTGAGGTGAGTCATGAGTTACACATTGTTCTGTTGTAATAGCTGCTGCCCTGCTTGGTTAATAGCCCATTACAATCATAGAGCCCTTTTAAGTGCTTGTTCACTACTCAGACCACACAGAGAAAAAAGCCTGGTATTGTATTGTGTTCATATATTCTTTTGATGAAACACATCTTCATATTAGAGTTGGCCCTGAGAGGACGTTAGAGCTACTGACCAGCAGAGCAGCACGGCTGAGAAAGGCTTCGGGAACAGAAAGTGATCTGAATGAATGACACAATTTGTGATAAACCTAAAAATCATTTTTTCACACTTTATGAAAACTTTTAGTACATTTTTAGATTTTTTTGAATGATATGTGGGAAAAAGGCAAAGTTCTTGGATCGATGTTGACTGAACTTTTTTTTTAAAACACTCTTCACACAAACGCCCCAAAAAACTATAACTATTATAGTTATATATATAAATATATCTTTGTGAAGGCTATTGCTATGATGACATTATAGTAGAAAAGATTATATATTTTGGAAAAATAAAGTAGATCATTTTGCTATTATTATTATTATTGTAACTATTATTATTATTATTATTCATACAACAGTAAATAAACTGGTAAGGGTCAGAAGTGTCAGGAAACCAGGACACACCTACCCTTGTTTAATTTGCTTCCCCTGCTTCAATCATCTGTGTGTGCCAAATTACCCAGTATTTAATTTCCATATGTCTTTTAAACATCAACTATAAAGTGAAGATTCTTAAAAAAGAACGTCCTCTGCATTATGTCTCGGTAATCCAATCCCGCTGGATGCTACTTTTGAGCAACTGCAGGGGGAAAAAGTGGTTTGGCGAAGGCCCCGCGATCTGTTGAATGTAGAGTTTGTTTGAAGGGTGAGAAAATATGTCATTTCGGAGTCGTGGTTTATTCCAACGTAAGAGAGCGAGCACCAATGAGAGCCCTCTACGCTCCAACCCTATACCTGCCTCCTCTCCCCCCCTACCCACCCCTCCACCCCCTCCTCTTTTCCATCCACATACTCACTAGTGCACACGACCTGCAGCCTGCCACATCTGGAGACGCTTCACGACAAACTTCTACTTCTTCTCGCCTCTTTGGCTCCGCGCGGAAAACACAGTTCTCGCTCCGTCAGGGTGTCTCCAGAGTAAGTAGAGCTTCTTGAAGCCGAGTTGGCGTTTTCCTCTCTCTCCTCTTAGGGGGAGTTTTCATACATTCGGTATATAGCTGCGTGACCGCCGCGATACAGTTTTGGGGAAAATAACATAAATGGCACTTTTATACGCGTAATGTTTTCAGAGAGAGACGTGCGTAAAAGGAGAACGCGTGGTGTCAGTGTGCGGTGCGTAAAGGGATTAGTGCGAAGACTGAGTTAATTCATACATCTTTTAGAAGTGAATAATAGCATCTGTCTGCTCTGTCACAATATTGTTGTTTACTGCCACATGCTGAAAGTAAACCCCTGTCTGAGACCCTGCTTCGAGTCCAGGTAGATGCTGACATGAGTCACAGGGAATCAAACTGGTCAGAATCCAGCAGCAGACCGGTGATGGAGTGACACATCCCGGGCTTATTCCTGTCCCCAAAACACCGATCTAACGCTTTCTGGAAAGGAGAGGACTGGAATAAGGCACAAGGGCGCACGGCTCCATGCTGAAGTGTTTAAGTTAGTCTGAGGGGAAATTTAAAAGACCTAAAAATACAGCGTTGGTTTCTTCCCCTACAAAGACTCATTTGAACTTCCCACCGCAGAGCGAGAGCGACATAAATAGTTCTGACATGTGGATGTAATTTCAGAAGAGGAAAAAAAAAAAAAGAAAAAAAAAGAAAAAGAGACAGATGCAGAGAAATAAAGTGAGCGGCGCAGCGCCTGAGCCGAGCGTATAGTAGATTATAGGAAATTAAAGCGAGGGGCAGAGAGAGAGGCGATTACAGAGTTATGGTTTCACAAGCCGCCATAAGCGACGCGCGGCCAGATGGAGTGAAGCAACTCAGCTGTCTCGACCTCCAGGAGAACCAGAGCAATTAGAGTCGTCTCGTCTGAGCATCACCAGCCTCCGTTCGAGCCCCCCCCGCGGGGTCGAGCCCCCTCAGGGTCAGGGATGGGATCCGCTGGGCTCCTCCGCAATCTGGACTTTCTGCTCATCTCCCTCCTCAGCAGTTTATGTCTGGTAAGTACCTTTTTTTTTTAAACATGCAATCGTGTTTTGTTTTTTTTGTGAGTGTGTGTGCGTAAAAATCAATATGTTAAATGGAATCTGCAGGTTTAAAGATTTATTGACAGGAGTTCATGTGACTGTTTGTGCATCAATGATGAGGACAACACCAACACCAGGATATTTAATCAGACAAAACCTGCAAATATTTACTTGTATCTATTGATTCATACAACATATGCTCTTCAGAGCAATACAATATGATCTTGGTTGTCTGGTTTGGGTTTTGTAAAGATCATTGGGTTCCCTAAATGTCTAAAAGTCACAAGCAACTTAAAAGACAAGAGGAGCAGAAGGGTGGGAATCTCAAGCTTTGCACTCACATCACCTCCACTCCTCATATTGTGTTTATGATGCATGTCTGCTGTCATACTTCTTCTATAATTGCTTGTATCGCCGGTGGACGTTGGCTGAATTGCAAATAGGTCGAATGTGTGTGAGCTTTTAATTCCAGGAGACACGGTTGTGTATTGACTCACATATCCACAGTGTCGTTACTGGACTGAACTGGTTCCCAAGAGGGTCCGAAACATCGAGCTGCTGTTTGTTAGAGATCCTCTGGTCAAATTAATGCATCTTCCCAGAGTTACAATACAACAACGCAGCGTCTGTGTGAAGCAGCGCCTGCAACCCAGTTCCTGTCATAAGCAGCATGTTGTATTTACTATGGATTGTTTCACAGCTCCCATGCATGAACTGCATCCTGAACAGAAGGTACTCTACTTGTTAGTCAGACTGGGAGTAAATATTTCATTCATAACTCCAGCAGCACCTGAACAGTTTTCACCCTCCTGCCCCCCACTTCACAGCTGTAATGATTTACATTTGCCCCCGACATTGTGATTTACAATTACATTCTCAAATATTGCCATAGCTGTTACCAGAAAGCACACACGCTCGCATTGTGCCGCGGGCGGAGCAGCACACCAACTGGGTTCTGTGTGTTTTGGCTGACGCTGTTCTGCATTCAACAGGCAGTTCGCCCAGGCTCTGAGGTACAGTGCATTTTCCCAGTGATGTGGTCCGTCACTGTACCGCAGTGGACCTCGAGGCTCATTGGTTTAGATGGCAGAGGAAAACAATTATAACATAGCGGCGTATTTATAGCTGATTCAACATTCAGCCGTTAAAAGGCTCTGTCTGTGGACGGTGTTTACCCGTTTTTTAAGTTTGGTGTTTGCTCAGTCTTCCTGTCCACAAAAAAGTGATTTTTTTGCTTTTTCCAGACTGTGACCAGAAGGGACGTTGATTTCACCGAAAGCCACAGCTAAGAGTGGAAAGTCTGTGTCTCTCTCTAAAGAAAGAGCACTCAGCTTTTCAAATTGAGATACTCACTTGTCAAACTACAGGGCTGAGCCGCTTTTCCAGAGGCTCAGCAGGCGAGTGACGATGCCCTTAACCAGTGCGACACCATGAATTGGTCGGTTCCTGCTCTTGTTATCCTGCCTCGTTATCTGAAGGGAATTGGAAGATGCTTGAGGAGACAAGGAATCTCTCGGTTGTGTTTGACACCTCGGCTGGCATGCTGCAGTGACAGCTCACAGACAAAGCTCTTCCTCATGCAGCCTTTGTTCACTGTGACTGGCTGTCTCTCTCAGTCAGTTATTACATTTGTTAAGCGGAAGCGCTGCTTTCAGGAACCTCACTGAGCATTTAATTTGTACCTCATGACCGTGTTTTTCCGGCGTGATGACTTGCATGTGTCTGCATCCTCACTGGAGGAGCTGTATATCTGCATCTGCTTGGCCCAGTTAAGCACCATGTCGGCTCAGGACAAAATACGACTGTGACGACTGTCATGTTTTGTCGTGCACGAGGCAGTTTTGACTAGTTTGTGACTAGATGGGGAAAATAACTCTTGTTGACAACTTCAGCCCAGAGCTTCTTTTTTTTCGTTTAAAGCGATATGGTGGCTTGCTTCTTGGTTCTTCGGAGATAAATCAATATTTGTAAGCATCAATTTCATTAATATCTTCCAGAATAATCCCAATCTTACATTCATACGTGTCAAAACACCTATAAACATATTCTCATTTGATTCCCATTGACGTGATAAATCAATTTGAAACCACAGAATTAGTATTTGAGTCTGAAGTTTTATCAAAACACGTGTAACAGGAGAAGAACGTGTTGTATAAGTACACAGAAACTTGTTTTGTTCTTTTACAAGTCACTGACCCTCTTATGATGTATAAGCCTTCACAGTTAATGTTGTTAAGAGAACAAACTGCGGGCACCTTTCAGAGAAGCTTTATCCACTTCTGCCAAATTATTCTCAATGGAACCTCACAGCACATTTTAGAGTGCGGAATAATCGAATCTCAAATCTGTCTGTGGTAATTAGGGGCAGCAGATAACATCTCACTAATAAATCATGAGCTGCTTGTGAATTTCAAAATTAGGCTTTAATAATGAAATTCATTTTTGCATGCCCACTTGGACCGAACCCAAACATGACTTATGATAATGTTTGGGTTCATGTCTGTCTGAAGCACGAAGGGAAGCATCTCCTTTAATCCATTCCATAAATTTGGTTTCCACTGAGTAAAACTGTGGAGACTTCAGTGTGATCCTTTCTTAATAAACTTCACGCAGACTCATTTAACAAATTGTATCCACTGCATGTGTAAGGCTGAGTGATGGATTATGGATTTTTATTCTAACTGTTGTCTCTCATGACGCAATTATAATAATTAAATTAATTTCAAAGAATAAATGACTAATAACAAATGGAGGATTTTGTAAAAAACTGTTTTGATAATCTTGCAATAATTACTATCATTACCACTACTAACAATAATAACGTCAAATATCCCACATTTTACACCCCCGACTGGAAAGATAGATAATACAGATAATGAGACATATCTTTCAAGGACACAAACAAAGGGGGAGTTGATTTTTGAAATTGAACGCACAACACTCATTAATTTCTATTTGCAAAACAAATGACACCTCTTAAAGAAATTACAGGTCACATGAAAGGAAAATCCTGATCATAATTGGGTCTTTGGTTGTAAGACAAAATTTGTCTCCCCTGTAACTGGTCTATTCGCATAAATAGGATCTCATCAGTAATCAGGTAGTTATCCAAAGATGCAACGTGTAATATTTCTTCTTTGGAAAAAAAAACAAAAAACTCTCTTCTCCGAGTAAACCAGTCTTTCATCTGAACACCAGCTATTGGACCTTTGATGTCATTTAGCACGTATGAGATGCTACAGCAAAGTGCTACCTACAGTACACGTAACCATGATTTCATGCTGTATTTGCTCAGGGAGTTCAAACACATTGGACCTGGCCTCTATCTAGATTCTCTCTCTGACCAGGCCCAATTAAGGCAGAGGAACAACAAAGGCCTGCCAGGATCAATTTGCTCCTCTGAGAGTATGTTTCTGTCAACCTGTGTGTCATTTCTTATGCCTGTCATTGAAGGAAAGTCCCAGAGCCATGCTCACACAATAGGTATAATCTGTTGGTGTCTTCTCTTTTATTCTTGCCTGTTCAAAGGTTTGTTCTATTAAGCTCTGTGTGTGTGTGTGTGTGTGTGTGTGTGTGTGTGTGTGTGTGTGTGTGTGTGTGTGTGTGTGTGTGTGTGTGTGTGTGTGTGTGTGTGTGTGTGTGTGTGATGCAAGACCAGGCGTCATAGTGTGACCTTTACTGCTCCCAAGAGGGGGAGCAGAACCAGTAGGAGGTGTGTCAGCAATCATTAGGTGGCAAAGTGAAGTTTTGATGGTGAATTACCAAAGCCTTCAAACCATAAAAACAGAGGAATTAAGTTTTGCTGTCTGCTATTTGTATTTTTTTTTTTTACCCACTCATTGATCTGATGTTAGCCACAGCAAATGAGGCTTCTTTGTAATCAATCCTTTAGAGGTGGGCTTTTATGCTTGGTCAAACCAATCCCCACTGGGATTTGTTAGCATCACAAATCCTTTTGCAGCATTGACGGAGGTTCAGTGACTTATTATGTTGCCTACTAATGTACCAATCAGAGCGCACCGCACTGCACTGCACAAACACAGTGAAACAACATAAAGAAGCTCCTTATTAACAGACCTGGCCAATATGGGCATGTGAGTCCACATCTGAACCAAAAGCTCCCATGTTGGCTCAGTGGCATTATGGATTATGGAGGAATACTAGAATACAGCATTAAAAAGCTATGAATGCTGTTGTTTCGATTGTTATTAGGGGTGTAATAATAATACTACATTTTATTAATAGAGCCCTTTTCAAAGTACTCAATGACACTTTACAAACGCTAAAATTAACATAAAAAGCTACACACTAAAAAGATAGAACACGCAACATACATCACACATTGAAAGCAGTTATAAATAATTAATTTCCAAATGCACATTCATCTCTTTTTGAGGGGAAAAACAATATATTCCAACATCACTGATTAAAGTTCCTCAAATTGAGATCACTTGATCCTGATTGGACAAAAAACGGTCTCTGACTCAGCTGGAAGACAAAAACATGCAATATTTACCAAAAAGAGACAACCTCACCCATCTTGAAATAGATTTATCATTTCTTAATTAACACATGTTATATTGTTATTTGTGAAATTATCTTGTAATGAAGGAGGGCTCAACAGCAGCACTGGCGGCAGGTTTGGGATATGGCTGCACTGTGGTTCCATCATCCTTTGCTGCTGATTATAATTGTGTTGTAAATTGTTGTTCCTCATTGTTTCTTCTGAAAATCCTCCCGATTACACAACACACCTTTTGTTTGATAGCTGTCCTACTGCTCGACTGTAGACAACACAGACAGAGAGAGTGAAACCAGCTCAACGGTTGTTGTGACATGTCTGCTACTTTGACTTTGATACTAATCCTTCAAACAGGGAAAGAATGACACCACAGAGCTTTAATCAGGATTAGAGTTACAAAATTTCATCCAACAGGGAATTCCCACGGTCCCTCTAAAGTGCAGGTCACTGACAGTGACGCTGATATAATAATATGTCTGCTTTTATCCACTTCAGACTGTTCTCTATTACAAAAACGACAGAACTACTGTTGCGGAGGAAACGACAGCTTTTAAAATGATGCGGCAGCTCTGAACATTTATTGAATTCCTCCAAGTCTCTCATCTCGTTACCCTGGTTTTAGCTGCACAGCAAGAGTGGTGAATTTCCCTTTGCTTTGACATCATCAGTCATCGTCTGCTCACACCACACCGATGGCTACCCGTGGAGCCTGAAGAGCTGTAATCAGTCAGTTTATTATGCTCACTTTAACTCAGCCTGGCTCTCTTCTTCTACTGCAGCCCCTGTTTTCATACAGATTAGTATTTGAATACAGTGCAGCTGCTGGGTTCGTAGCAGCTCAATACAATATTAGCACTCTTTAGCCAAATCAGAGTCAGTGAGTTATCATTGGCGTTACGCTGGACATATGCATTCAAAGTTTCAGCTGCTCATTCGCTCTGATTGGGTTGATGACAAGTTTCTATAATGAGGGTTGGATACTGGAAATAGTAACAAATCAACCAAAACACTTCAACCCTCATTTAAATGCTCACATTGATTCCAGTGACTTTTACTGACCACTGTTTGTATTTCAACTCTAATAAACAAAAATGGCATTGAAAAATATTTTTTACGTCTGTGGTTGAAAGTGGAGATTTTTATTATACCACTAATAGTTCGTACCACAGAAATGCATTGTGGTCAATTTGTGTTTTCACGCTGCTACAGAAGTACCATCCAATCAAATCATGCTTAAAATAAACACCCAAGCACCAATCAAATCAATTAATGCTGAAGGGGAAGCAGAGGCAGCTGGTGAACCTGGGCTGTGTCGGAAACCCCCACTTGTTGTTGAATGACAATCTTTAAATGTAGAAACAGGCGTTTATGCTGTCGTATGAACGACATTGACATTTGTAGGAAAGGTCGGCGTGTTCCTGCCGCCCCCGCTCCTCTCGTCTCTCAGTACAATGCATGATGGTCGATTTCGCACGATTATTGACCATCGGTTGTGCACTAGTTTTCATGATGCAATGTGGGAAACAATGAGCGCACTATATAGGGTATGAAAACATAGAAAGGACGGTATTTGAATGGTCATTTCTTTGGATGGAGGATGATGTGCAGGGGAAGTAGAGAGAGAGAGATCATATAATATTAGGATTTTATATGAGGTATATGTATGTTCTTTTATATGAATCCTATTATTTTTCAGTTGATCAGATGTGAAGATACTGCAGTTGTATTTTTTGTTGAGTTCTTTCTGCCTCTTGTTTAGTATGAGCTTGTGGATTCACCGTTTTGTTGATATGGGAGCACATGAAGAACTTTAAATTAAATCGTTTTTATTTTATTTTTGACTCGCAGACCACACCAGGCCTCATGCAGTATCTTAGCCACAGTGTGCCTGTAGCTCATGCTAATGCCAGTGTTGACTGGTGTACGTGCAAACAGTGGATTCCTATTATTGCACTGCTGAACAGGATAAGAGGATTGTATGATGTCACTCCTGCAGGCTGCAATCCTTTACAACCAGGTCTCAGTGTGTAAAAAGTCTTAATCGCTTCATAATATGAGGTGGTGCCAGACTGGCATTAGAATAATTGTTGGATTTTATAACCTACTAATGACAAGTTGCTATAATGAGGGTTGGATACTGGAAATAGAAACAAATCAACCAAAACACCTCAACCCTCATTTAAATGCTGACAGTGATTCCAGAGACTTTTACTGACCGCTGCTTGTGTTTGAACTCTAATAAACAAAAATGGTATTGAAAAATAATTTTACGTCTGTGGTCTTGGTTGAAAATGGAGATTTATAATACCAGCTATAGATCGTACCACAGGGAGCCTGGAGCTATGGGGAGATGTTCCCTAGACACTTCACTCCTTGAGATAAACATCACATATTTGAGTCACTGGAACACACCGAAAATAACCTCTTCTCACTCAGCATCAAAAGTATCGTGTCATTGTGCCTGGAAGTTGAAGAAATGGAAATCAGCAGCAGCTTATACGGTTGGAGAGAGGGTGTAATTTAGGGCGCAGCTTGGTTGAATTGTAATTTTTTGCATCCAAGTGAGATTATATGTCAGCAGATGGGCCTTTCCTGTTTTGTAATGGAGTTTCCCAGCCCGTAAAAACGGTTTGAAGCAGCACGAGGGTGTAAACTGTGCTAAGCCGCTGCACATGCCTCGCCGCTGCAGATCATGGGTCATTCACTGTCGTCACTGGTCACTTAACATGTATGCCTGAAATTTCCTGGGATCAGCATGGGATTCGCCTAACAGAGGCAACTTGTAGTGGGAAAATACCCTTCACACGCACACACACGCACACACACACACACACGCACACATCATGATCAGTATTTCACTGTGGCGCTTTACAGTAGCCGAGGGAATTCCAGAGACAACTGAGGAGCAATCTGATTTCTTCAACTTCCTCTGAGAAAAGCACACATACTCATGTCCTTCTTTTCCCTTTGCATTGACTGACACATTGTTCAGTTTTTAGGGCCTGTGAGTCAGACTCCTAACGTGTGTGTGAATAGGAGGGTCTTCAGTTTCACCAGCATGGTAAGGTTATACCGTGGCTGTGTTTGACTCAGGAAAGGGCTTGTTTTCTTGACTTACCGTGACCTCAGTTTTTTTTTCTTAAACTTTCCACTTGAAGAATGTGAGGGTATGTGTAACTCAATGCCACTTTTACACCTCGCTGGAAACCTTACACTTCTAACAGATATTTTAATGATGTGCCTCTCTGCATGATGAACTCCAACGCTCTTAAAGTTCTGCTGTTTTCCTCTTTTGTTTATCCCCATAAGTGTTTTTATTTGTTGGTTGGTTTGTATATGAGCAAGTATACAGAAATAATTAAGGAAATGGATTTTCACGAAACTTGGTGAATGGATTTGTTATGGGTCAGGAAAGAACCCATTAAATTTTGGCACAGATCATGGTGCTGAGCCAGAATTTTTTTACTCTCTTAACATTGCAAGATATTTTTACGGTTTTATTTCTTATTATTCATATATTTAATGGATCTTGATGAAAACAATCAGGCACCTTTATGAGACTGATATCTATGAGTGTGTGTAATGTGGTGCAGCTTGATTAGATTTAAGGCGACTGTTGGGTTTGGCCTCCGTCCTGGGCTCCATGTTGGGCTCCATGTTGGGCTCAATGTCAGACCCATCTCTGTCAGCTCAGCTGTCACAGCTTGCCACCACAGTGTTTTGGGTCAAACTTGTTTGCGTTTACCAGGGGGTCCGTCTCAGAGCGATCTTTGTTATGCAGTTCTGGTGCAATCTGAGGACATGCTCAAGCCATTGTGTCCGCCCACGTTTAATCTCTTTTTAGGGGTAGAATATGTCGCCTTTTTGTTATCCTGAGGCATTCATTGTGGAAGTGCCAGCACTCTGAGCCGTACAGGAAAACAGATTTAATATCGCTTTTGCAGAGTCAGACGTTTGAATTTGACGCCCTCATGATGCATTTTCCTCTTATTTCTAGTCACTCATCGTGTGAGGGAAGTATCTTCAGGAGGCAACGAGCAGCAGTTCCACAAAGTGGAGGCCGTATGCGATGCCAAAGTTGCTCAGACATCTAATAGTTCCACTCCCAAACTTCCCCTTTCAATGGTTGTTCTATTCATTGTGGACATGTCTCAAATGAAATGCCTTTTCCTCGTTTCCACTTGTCCGCTGAATGCCCTACACATCCTCTATGTGCTGATGGTTATCTCAGGGAAGTAAATTTGACACATTTCACAGAGACAGGCCGCCTCTCCTCTGTCAGTCTTTGATAAGGCGGTCTGGGTTTTATCTGCTCACTGACTGTTGACCGTGTCCATTGACATTGTTGGACAGAAGAATTTTATAAAAACTCAATATTTCAATTAAATCAGGGGACATTGATGGTTGATTGCCAGAGATTATGAGTTTGCGTTCTTTGTGGTCCCTTTTTAGCAGCTACCTGCTGTATCAATATTGTGGTGCAGACTTCCTTGCGGGCAATATGATTGGAATCCCACAGCAGCTCAGTCGAGTTGACATGTGAAAATTCTCAGCTACGTAGATGCCTTTGCCATTGACCGACGATCCTGCCCGGCCCTGCCCCCAGTATTGTTGAAGGGATTTAAGTGTCAGATGCACAAACGCTCTCAGACTCGTTCTACAGCCCCTGAACACAACAAGGATGGAGTTTGAAGACGCTCACGAGTCAATTCCCGAAATGATCACGAGCAGGAAAAGCAGGATTTCACACATCCGATCCAGACGTTTACGTGCCTTGGAAGCCCCTCAGACTTTGGGCCGGGGCTCATGGCTGAGAGGAGGCTGGACTTCTTAAAAGGGACCTTTATTATTTTCATTGCAAAACTCAGGGGCTTATGGTTTTATAAGTATGCAGTTCGCTGCTCCAGATTTTCCAGCATTAAGTGAAGAAATCCTCATATGGCAGCGCGGCACAAATCTCAGCCAATTTTAACTTCAGATAACAGTGTGAAGTTTGGCTGGACTTCAGCTCAGCTCCATGACATTTAACACTCGCGCCAATTAGAGCCCAGACCCTGAATGTGTTTGCAAAGTTATGGTCAGTCATAGTTCAACTGATCTCAAGTTAAATTGCAACATATGAATGTAGTTGTATAATTCCAAGTATTATTGATCATTTCTTCCAACTTTAAATGATACTGGTCTCCATCAAAGTTCACTGGTTCCCTTTTCTGGACTGGTATGCTAGAACTAACTCCCAAGTAATCCTGAAATTTACGGATCATCTATTGAATTAGTTATTGAACAAATTAAAATCTATATTTTCAATTTGTATGTTTGTTGTGTATTTATTTTGGGGAGTTGAGTTGCATATTGCATCATCATACAGAAAAAACATGCTAGTGAATTACACTGATCATACAGTTTATGGGGTTTGCCTCTCAGTCGTACAACCAACTCAAATTATTTCTGCTTCCAAACCTGCGCTAAAATGTTCAAAGTGTAGCACATTTACATTTGCTGTACGTATCATAACCTGGCAGATTTTCACCCGAAAGTTTCATGAATCCTCAAACTTACCATCTGACCCTCGAGCTGGAACACTCGTTAGAGGTTGTGGCTCATTTCTGCAATTATTTTTAATGGTGTAAAGTGGCATTGAATGAAGAGGTGCTCTGTGTGGAATTAGCTTATTTGATGTGTTAATATTGATGAGGGTTTTTCCACGATGTGCATGTGGATGAAGGCCACAGTGAAGACCTACATTCAGCATGTGCTATTATAGATGCAGGAGCAACATCGGCTTGGAAGACTTTTCATATTTATTGCCAGAGTTGTAGAATACCATATGTTATTTGAATATCTACAGCATATCATTTACTGCGTGGTCACAAAATGTCTTTTTAAAGGAGATGTCTTTTTAAAAGAGATAAACTATGCTAAACAGTAAATAGTTATTTAACAAGCTCTCATAATAAAGACATAAAAGTATCCCAGCTACAGTATTGCATGTTATACTTACATTACTAATATACAGCGTGTGAGCATATTAAAACAAATGCACTTAGTGAAAACTTAAGGGTTCTGTTTCCAGGTCTTGGGAGGTGCAACTGCATATTCAAAAATGTTTGCTCTAGAGAGGGCTGCAGGATATCTGACACTTAACTGTCAGTGATGTCACATGAGTCAGTGCTGGTTGGGCCTAGGACTATCAGTTGGAAAATGAAATTTTAAATGTATATTTCTAAATTGGGGAAACCTCAGGAAGAAGTGAGCTTGAGGCTGTTAGCATGGAATTAAAATATCATCTGCTGCCAAATGTGATCATTTTGAGTTTGTGTGTCAGTGTTGTGTGATAATGTTACATACACAAAATGCTAAATTGCGAGGTTTTGGGATTGTGAAGCTCATTTTGATTTGCATGGTATCACTGTGGCTTCAGTTTAACATACGTGACAAGACAGAGCTTTTGTGCTATGAGGCCTAAATTTGACAGGGATTACTTACAATTATGCAGATGTGGGAAAACTCTAAAAACTCTGGTCCCGATCCCTTCATGTGCCAAGGATTTGAAGTGCTTCAGTTCACCGCCCCTTCACACCACGGATGACATATTCTCTAAATTTAAACATAAGAACCTCTCGTCATTAGGCGCGCGTGCTAACCGCCGGCTTTAGATGGTCGAGGATTTTATGATTGAGAAGAAAAGAAAAAAAACACCATAATCAGCCCATAAAGACGATCTTGTGTTCCAGCGTTCCTTCTAAGTGACTGACGTGCAAAGCAACTTCTCCCAAACTGTTGCTCTGCTGTGTTTACAATGGATTACACCAGATATTGACTCGTAACGTTCTCTTCAGTGCTCACTGTTTGCCTGCTGCTACGGACTCTGCCTCCTACCCACGGCTCCAGTCATTTCTAGTCAAATGAAAACATGGTTCAAAGACCTCAGCACCAGTGACCTTGTAGTCGGTGGCAGGAGCAGGAGCAGGCCTCTCGGTTGGAGGACACAGTTTACACTGCAGCTCATGTGTGCTGGTATTTTCCTTCACCCACCAGACAGTCTGATCTTCTTCATCCTCAAACCTATGCATTAACCTTTTTAGTCCCTAATGTGTATTAAATCCTTTAAATGCAGCCAGGAAGGGACACACACAGTATATGCTGTATTTATCCTGGCAAGTTAATCCATTAATGGCTCACCGCATTATTTAGTGGCTTTGTAGAATAAGATTTGCCGGAAAGCATCTTTTTATAGACTCGAGCTGCGAGCTGCATTTGAAGAGTGGTGTCAAAAGGTTGAAACTTAAATATTAGTGTTAGAGAAAAGCAAAAGGCACCTTGTGTACTGTTGTTTCATGTTTTTTGCCTTCAAGTGTCACCGAGTGCCCAATTATTTCTTGATTAATTATAACACTCGATTGAAGCTGCAATGTAATTTTGATTTAATCCACCTTAATAGCTTGTGTTTCAAGTGAACTTATCCCGTATGTCATGCAAAGGCTTTTTCCTGGAAGTCATGCACAGAGTTATAGTACATGTTGTTTAAAAGTAGACACAACATATGTATATTTATACACATTCTCTGTATATTCCTATGCAGCAATATATATGTCTTTGCCTCTTGATTTTAAATTATGTTGGTTTTAAAATGGCTCCAGTGAAAAGCATTTCAGTCAAGGTGACCACCGACACAAGGTTCATTCTCTTTAATACGCCTCTTCAGTAATTAAAACAAGAGGGTGGAACATTAGCAGGCAATGAGAGAGACACCTTGGCTGATTAAGTTTTGCCGAATTAGCCCAGAGTATAGAGCTTTCTTTGGAAGACAGCTGCAATTAGTGGTTTTATACAAACCGTGTCCTTGCCTTGGTTGTTTGCAGAGAGCAGGCTTCTCCGTGTACCTTCGGTTTTGAGTGGAAAAGCCGCTGATTGCTTGAAGTGTTGACCTCTAAATGCATCATCTCTTTTTTCTCTACTCCTTCTTTGCTAAGATGTTTAACTACATCCACCCTGCACTGATTGCTGTGTTATGCTGGGCTCTCACTGGTAATGGCACACATCTTGCTGCAGAAATGATTTTCATTAGTTAGGTTGGAACAGTGTCACGTTGACTTTTGACTCTAAAGTGTTCGTGACGGTGTCGCACTGGTCAGACTGACCACATTCTTTTCACCCAAGCTCCCACTGTTTGACTGTGTGTGTGTGTGTGTGTGTGTGTGTGTGTGTGTGTGTGTGTGTGTGTGTGTGTGTGTGTGTGTGTGTGTGTGTGCCGCCTCTTCGGACAGGCAACACATACACACGTACACATAGTTTTCTCCTTCATTAGCTTTAAATTCATGAAATGTATTTTCATCCATGTGTTCCGTTTCTTGGTTTTTGAAAGAAACAACACAAAACAAACAAGGAATCTACTGAACAAACTGAGGAACCATGTCTTATGCTACATTTGCAAAAATAAATAAATATAATGCTGCTTCTGTCAAATGTAGAAGGTATAACCATTTTTGACAGTTTATGAGAAATAATTATGGTGGCTCCCAGATGGCCACTGATGGTCATTTTTATACCTCCGCCCCGGCGACAGCTGTACCCGAAGGCATTATGTTTCTGATTGCTTGTCTTGTTTGTCCGTCCGTCTTATTCTCGTTGACACAATATCTCATGGGCTTGGATGTAGTGCCTTCAGATTTGGCACAAATTGCACTCGGGCTCGGAGATGAGGAGACTGGATTGTTGTCGTCAAAGTTCAAGGGCACTGTGATCTCAAAAAACACATGTAGCCAAACTTCAAAACATATTCTGACACATTTTCTGACAAATAATGAAATAATTATGCGCTATATAAGGAATGTCAACTTCACTCTGACATCCTCACGCTCTGCACTTCTACTTTCTCTGAAGAGAACATTCTCTCCATTTTTCCTGCAATTTGACTGGATTGCAGAAAAACAAAAACCTCGGGGGAGTAATTCTATTGGAAGTTGGTGTTCGTGGTGATGTTGTATTGGATTGCATCATATAATAATACATTAGTTGCTCCTCCATGTAGGAAAATATGGACAAAATGTGAAGAGTTGCTAAGAGTGTTCTGTTATGGACAGAGTGGGCAGTAAGATCCGATTGCAGAAGTGGCAGATGGCGGATCGATGGCGGTTGAAAGCCCACATCCATTTAGAACTTGTGAAAGTGTGATTTTGTAATGACGCCAGTTTTTCGATATTAAACGAAATGGAATATAAATTGAAAAACCTCCTGCAGTCGACTAATTAGAGTGTTGACGGTGAGTCCTCCAATACGAGAACATGACTCTGCAAATTAGCTGGATTAATTAGCATCTGAGGCAGAGGAGCAAGAAGATGCGGAAGTGAATTAACAGAAACAAACCTGAACCACAGAGTCTGCCTCACCTGGCAGTCAATTCACCCTCATCTTTCATTTATGGAACCTTTTGTGTGAAAAATGAACCTTTGAAAAGCTTTCTGACATGTTGAGGCTCCTCCTCTTTTCCCGGTAGCCGTGTGTATTTTGGTCAAAGTCTCATTGAAAAATAGATGAGTCCATTAGGACATACCTGCTGTCCATCCTGATAAATATTGTAGAGCCCTACTTTCTGCGACCTCATCTGTAGGTTGTAGGGATTTTCAGCTACTTAATAAGACTGATCCACAAATCTGACACTTCAGCAGCTGAATCTGTTTCTGAACATATTCGTGTGAATATCTTTGTGGCAAATGTTAAAAGTTAAAGGAACACTGACATCATCCTGTATTTATCGTCAGCTGCTGTGATCTAGAGGCTTAGAGCCGACGTTTCCACGCTGAGACTGATACCCTGAACGCTGCACAGCCTGTGCTCAAACTGCACGATCTGTTACATCTGGGGAAAAACAACCTCTAATGGATTATAAATCCACTACAGAAAATATTTTTAGCCTTCGGTCCTTATAATCTGTATAGAGAAAATGACTATATTGACATTGATTGCTCCTCATTGTCCTTTCACCAGTCTGCCGGTCACATGTATCATTAGCCGACACTTTCGTGACATCCATTAAGATATTATGAAAGACTGGCGCTTTTGATCCTTGCATAATCATAAAGCTTTTGATGAAAATTAAAATGCTGGGGTCGTATTGCTTTATAATAATATAATTATATTTGAATTAAATCCCTTGTATAACATAATACTGGGGTTTTTTTAACTCAGAGAACAATAGAGTCGCCGCTATCTGGACTCCACAAGATGTGGGCTGACTCTCAGAGCTCACACAATGTTTCCATCAAGGACAAAAGTGCTGTTCTTCAAGCTTACGACCAGGGAAGGGTATAATTAGGAACAAAATGCTGCTTTAAGTCAGAATGTGGTCGGCAAGCATTTCCAAAGGACAACCAGTCTTGTGGTTTGTGGTTTTTATCATCAAATGCAAATTGCACAGTTGAAGAGGAGTGGCACTGACTCATAGAGTTTATAATATCCAGGAACCTCATCCGCTAAAACATTCATGCGGTGCAATATGTCAAAAGTAACATATTCATGTTTTTTTCCAGATAGAGGACAGGCCATTAAAAACAAGATTCAGCGGACTTGTAATTTTCTAGACCCCAATTTTTTTTGGGAGGGGGGGGAGGAACAGGAAAGTCAAAAAAGCCCTGGGGATCAAATGTTGAATATATGCCAACAGCAAGGAAGTGAATGTTAGCTTATGGTGTAAAGAATGGCAAGTGACCAAAACACGTACATAAACGTACATTCAACTGTATTCCCATAATAGAGGCGCTTTGCACAGACCAGAGTAAATATTACTGTATATTATTTATCATCCATGTGATGAAGTGTGATCTGGAAAGAAAGGTCTCACTTTATCTGAGCGTCTACTGAGAAATCTCATCCTCTGTGACGGATCAGCCAACACGGGAGGGTATTATTATACAAGTGTGAAACGATAGAGTAAATTAATACGGCTTGTGTTTCCAGGCCAAATACCAGAGGACCTGTGATCATAAGGTTAATGTTGACAGTAAAAAAAAACATCTACAAGCACTGAATACTAGCTGTGTGTGTGTTGGTGTCTACACTGCACAGAGTAAATACAACACAGTAAATTTAATAGTCTGATGAATGCTAATCTTGTGTTTATCAAACTCATGTGAAGTCTACCCTGAAATTGGAATTAAGTCACATTTTCGGTTCCGTTTCTTGGTTCAGGTGGAGCAGTGGTTTGCTCCGTCTCTTCACAGCTAAAAGGTTTCTGGTTTGAATCCCAGTTCGGTGTGGAGTTTGCGTGTTCTACCCAGACTTGCAGATTGGTGATGATTTGAGACTCTTTGTGTGTGTGTGTGTTTGTGTGTGTGTATGATTGTTTGTCTCTGTGATACGCTGGCGACCATAACCCCCACCCACTGCCGGCTGGGATTGACTCCAGCTCCGTGCATGACCCTCAAAGGATAAGTGTTTTAGATAATGTACGGATGGATCACTGCAATGAAATCTGCCGTGTATTACAGCATATTCATAATATAAATACATGGCATTTTGCTCCTTTTATAAACACTGGATGAACTGCAGCAGATTACAGGTACAGAGAAGATCGATGCGCTAGAACATCCTGATCTCTCTGGGGTATCGAGGGAAAGTCTGATGTCGCTTTGTCTTGATCAGTGTTCAGTGACATTTTCCAGGTGCAGCCCATCTGTGTGTTTCAGTTGTTGTTTGAAATGAACCCATTCAGCTCACGTTGTGGAATGAAGATTAAGATGCTATTGAAACCCCAACTGTTGTTTTGGATCTCAGCCAGTGACTCAGCTCTGTGGACCCTCAGCGGCCGTCTGAAGCCCCCATCAAGCTCGTTGTTCTCCCGACACGTTACTCACAATAACAAAATGTGTGTTTTGCACAAGTGTGATTGCAACGCAAAAACATTTACAACCTGCAATCATTCCCCTCAGCACCATCATTAAGCCAAACTTTGTTTACCACGGTTTCTGTTGCTTTACAATAAACCACAGTCCATTAAAGTGTACTTCACTGATAAATATCTCTATTTGAGGGACTGAGATCTGTCCAAATCAATCATTAAATGTCATTATTTTGAAAATGATGTTCACCCTGAAGCATCCTGGTGGCTGAAAGTCGAGTGCCACATCATTATGTCCAGGGTTGGACAAGAGTCTTTGCTGCGTGTTATATCCACTCTCTCTTCCCTTGTTTATCGTCTGCCTCAGTTTAATAAACTATCTATATTATAATCTCATTTGACTTCTAAGGAGGTCAGTGTATACGGTTTAAGTGCGGTGTATGGCTCTGATAAACACAACTGTGCCGTTATGTTTGGAACGTATGATTATGCTTTTGTGTGTGTGTGTGTGTGTGTGTGTGTGTGTGTGTGTGTGCGTGTGTGTGTGTGTGTGTGTGTGTGTGTGTGTGTGTGTGTGTGTGTGTTTTATGGACCTTTTCATGGTCTGAGATTCGACTAATGAGATCAAACCCTTCGTTGACTTATTACTGATAATTGCTCTCCATTGGATTCAGTGCAGTTTTTTTTCCAGTTCATTTCAACTCGCTGGCTCCTCGTGTTTTTTTGTTTTGGGCTCTCTAATGAAACTCAGCCTCACAAGCTCCAGCGTTTCACTCCCTTGATTCACTGTCGGGCATTTCAGGAAATGACTTTGGTCAACCACAACTTTTTTGAAAAAAAAAGGCTGTCCACAATCAAGACTGCTGCTAATGTACCGGAAACCCAGTGTCTCCACTCGGTGTATGCACGGCGTCTGTCCACATGACACCATTCCTGACGGACAACTTTTCAAAAATATTCCCCCACAAAATATTCCCCAAAAATCAACAAATGAACACTGACGATATTCATCTGTGGCTCCGGACAAGCAGAACTTTTATAACCAAACACAACATTTGGTTACTAAAATAATTTCGTACGCAAATGCTGGAATTAGAAAACTAAATTGTAAATGTGCCTTTGGCTCTCATGGTGTATAGTGTCAGTATTTAGTCACAGTGGTTCAACACTGTCTTCACACAGCAGCCTAAATACAGTTCTCTCAATATTGGTCTTATATTCTCGCAGAGCGCTGCAGTTTAAGTCATCGAGCCTCGGTTTGCAAAGACAAATAGAAACGTGTGGTTTATTCAAGTGGAGTTTGTATTCTAGTGACCAGTGATGAAAAAAACACTTATTTATATAGTGTTTTTTTTTTCTAATTTTCATTTTGGCACACACTCAAAAAGCCTTAAACAAAAAGAATACTGTGTTTTGAATGAAATGCAGTAAATAAGAATGTCCACGTTTCTCCCTGTGAGAAGTCGTGTTTACTTTGGAGGTTTGGACGCAGGCCAGTGGAGGAGGAATCGCTTTCAGAAATAATCAGGGGGCACACTTATTACCCAGGACTCTCTTCTTAAAACGGTAAACGATACTCCTCCACATTGCCGCGAGCAGGAGTCTGCAGATGAAGGAGAAATCCCTCCAGTTTCTTAAAGGGAAAATAAACCCCGAAACTCCATGCCTCGTTTTCGCTTCATGTTTCACTGAGGCTGGATCTGTGCCTCAAAGGTTAATGTATTTGTTCTTAAAGTGTCGGAAAACAACCGTCTCACTCTGCAGGGTTTTAGAAAAGAGCTGAAAAAAACTGTAGAGCACCACTTTGAGGACGAAGGTGAAACTGAACTTAAAATTAAATGCAGCAGATATTAACCTCCACTCGTGACTAATGACATTTCTCATTGCTTCTTATACTATACTTAACAACACTGTGATGAAAATGTCACTTAGCATCCAGACCCTGCGTCTCTGGTTTCCTCTTGGTTGGAGCTTTCACCTAAAGTAACACCAGCCAGTTATTAAAATGAAAATAGTGTTGACTTCTGCAGGAGCTGTCAGTGGAATATTCTATATTGGCGTAGTTAGCACAGCAAACAGGTAGTATCTATCCTTGTTCGCCTGCGGTCCAATGTTGTTCCATCTGTGGTTGTTTACCGTGCAAAGCCATAAACGTCTTCATTCTGTAACACCATTCAGCTCCCAGACTGGACATCCTTATTTCGGCGCTGTGAGGAGTGAAAATATTGATGGACTGAGGTATTATGGTTTTGCGTGCAGCAAACCCATGACGGCTCGGGTATTTACAGTTTAATTTCAAGTTTCGCGAAAATTACGCACTCGCCCCAGAGACAATGTATACACGTCTTGGTTTCCGAATGACTTCTTGTGTCGGCGGGCAGATTTAGAAAGTTCCTCAGATACTCTTTCACAACGTAAACAGGGAGCAGAGATCGAGGGCTTGAAACAACGTCTGGAAAATATCACAACGTTTGCTTTTCTGCAGCTCGTCGGTCTCGTGTCATATGTAGAAGCTGGTGGCACAAATACATATGCACGGCCCAGTGTGCAGTACTTCTGCTGCAATAAAATAAGCTTCCTAGTGATTAAATACAAGTGCACTTACTGGGCTGTAGTACAATTTGGAGTACTTGAATAAGTCAAGTTTCTGCTACTTTATTCTACTCCAAATGTACTTTTTTACTGCATTACAGATATTCGAAACATCTCCTCTGCAACTGCTTGATAATGAGTACCTTCATTTTAAAGAGCATTATTAAAAAAGTAAAGCTTATTACTTACTTTTTTTTAAATCTGAAATTAAGTGGTGAATCATATTTGCCAGATTAAGATCTCATTCATAAAGAAGACAAATCAGTGGTATTTAGTTGTAGCTTTAGACAGAACAGAACATAGTCATTACATTATAATAAGAATATCTCCCCTCTGCTTTTCTTTGTGGATGCTGATGCAGATGTTATGGTTGCATCTTGCATTTTAATTTGTTTTCTGACCTATTTCGAATGGCTGTAATACACGTTTTCGCAGCGTCAGTATGTTTCACCTGTGTATGGATTTAACTTTTCAGTTTCTTTCCTCTCATGCACGTTGCGACTTGATTTCTTTACATCCAGATTTGGGATTTAAGTCGTCATTAAACCAAAAAAGACAAGAACATGACGTGTACGTCAGCCACCTCTCCAGGCATGCTGCACAGCCCACATCTCACTTCAGTGTGTAGATGCATATTGCATTTGGCTTAACACAGCATGAAAACTCCTGTTTGGCAGCAGTAATAATCCTTGTAATTTGTGGTTCAGGGCATTTTTTTTAACTTTGTTTCATTTTTTTTCCATCACTTTTCTCAGCGCTGTGCTCCGTTAAAAGTAAATGTGGTCACTTTCAATACAGTCACATTTGTCATTGCCCAAAAGTGATCCGTGGGCAAACAGCGAGCCAGTCAGTGTGACCTATTAGAATGGAAAATGTTCCCCTGACCGGAAAACCACACCTGAGGTGCCACGCCACGTCAAACCCTGTGTTCAAAAGCTCAGGAAATATCGGGAAACAAATGTGTTTTTGTCCATGTTGTAACTTTGTCATGTCTGATGGATGAGGGACCGTGTAGAATATACAAACTGGGACGATGAACAACAAGTGAAACTAATATTATTTATTCAAGGGGAAAACAACTTGTATAGTTGTGCTGTGAAGCTCTTAAGCTCTTGACAGTGGAACTGAAAGTACAATCTAATCTGACCTTCCAGACACAGAACAGTCTGTTTAACATCCAGTCCGCTGCTTTCACTCCTATTCCATTTGAGGAAATGTCTCTTGTTGAGGAGTATTTTACTGAAAGAAAACTGGATTTGGATTGTGCTGTCTGCAGCACTCTGACCAGGGATGAGCGGTTAGAGGGTTTGAAGCAGCTGTGAAGACGTAATTGTGTCTGAATATCAGCCAACTGATGCATTTTCACTGGAGGAGCAGAGTCAAAATCTTTATTTCAGATCCAGATGGGACCACTGATGTGTAATTACATTTTTTCTCTGCAGTTTTGGACACATCAGAAACTCTCATGTGTGCTGTTTGATGTTGGTAATTGTCGAGGCTTAGTGTTGGAGATCTGGATTTCGCTGCAAAACATGCATCATGCACTTTGCAGTTACACTTCAATATCTCCGTGACTTCCTAACCCTGTGTTTTTCCATCTTTTGCAGGTATACACAGATGATGTGCTCACGAAAGAGGAGCAGATAGGCCTGTTGTTCAGAGCCAAACGGAAGTGTGAAGGAAACATCAAGTCAAAGCACAAGGTTCCTGGTGAGTAAAGCAGTGGCTCCAGGGGGCTTTGCTCTGCAACTAAATGCTAGATGCTAGTGTAAGCATGCTAACATCTTCACAATGACAATAATAAGTGCGGATGAAGCAGGTATAATGTTTATCATATTCACAGTTGAGCGTAATAGCAAACTAACATTTGCTCATTAGCACTAATCCAAGGTGCAGTTAAGGCTCAAGGGAATCCCTGTAGGATTTTGTATTGGGCCAAAAACATCTGCTTGCACCAGATTATATAACAAATCCTCCAGTGGAGATATTCCTCTCACCGCAACAAGCAACAACAATGTGGTGGCGCTAGAGGAAATATCAGGGGATCACTAAAGTCCAAATGATCAGAATCTATATTCTCTCTCCAAGGGCCACGACTTTCCGTCCAAAATTCCCCGGAAAACCATCTGATATTTGTTCTAATATTTCAGTCTGGACGAGCATGTAGCCACTGACCTGGAATGAGAGGAAACTTTACCTCTTGGGTCACAAACAATGAATAATTAAGTTTGTTCCACCTAAAGTTAACAAGTTACATTACCACAATTGTTTACTTTGATATGAAAGAAGCTGTCCATCATTTGTTCCCTCCACCAGAATTAGATTTGTTGTCGTGGTGTGAGAGAATAACAAAGAGATTAAAGTGTTTCCTTTGTAAATCTTCAGCTTGAATGATTGTATTGGACGGAAAACAGATAAAATCCATAAGCCTGTCCATCCTCATTTGTGTATATTCACCAAAATCCCTTGTTAGATGTCAATGAGAGATTACTGAAATATTGAAACCAGTGGAAACTAAACATGCAGGATACGTGAGATGGCTACAGGCTCATGGGATGGCAGGTCCCTCTTCATTAGCCTTTCCAGCAGGGTTATGTTCCACTACCTGCAACAGGTTTCTTTCTAAACAAAAAACTGTCACAGATCCAAAGAGAGACTGAACCATTTATTGCTGCCAAATGCTTTTATTTGTCAGAATAGGCACAGCTATTGTGGGAGTTCCCCAATGAATTCCAGCTGGAGCGAGGGGTTCAGTGGAGAGTGCAATGAATCCCCCATGGGCTGCACAGAACAGAACCTCATGTGCACAGATTTGAAACACTCACAATACACAGTGCAGGGGGATGCCACGAGCACCAGCCGGAGGCTTGAGCGATAGAGGAAGAATTCAATCAGCACAAACAGTAGTTTGCCAGGAACTGTAAAAGTAAATAACATGACAAGCATCAGCAGAAGCATGATGATCACAGGAGTGAACGTGAGTGGGTCAGACTGTAAATAAACGCCTTGTTGTCCTGATTCAACGTGATTGGTAACTTGTTGGAATGTGATTGTTGATTATATGACCTGAAACTAATCAGCTGCAAAACTCCTCTAAAGAACCGCCTTGATGCTTCATTAGACAAAAACAAGCAAAAAGAGAATCATCATGTTTGGGTCTGTTTCACACACTTTTTGCTGATGTGGTCGAATGCCTTTTGTGGTGCAGTTGTCAGGCAGTTAAATGGGCACTCTCCCAGCTTGAAATGCTGCTGTGTTTCCTTTGTCCTCCTTGTGGCTTCCAGAGCCTGAGATCGGAGCGGATCCTGGAGTGTATTTGTGTATTTATGGGTGTCTGAGGACTACTATTTTCCAGCAGACACCAGCATCTACTCTATCTCATTGTGGTTGCTGTCATTTTCCCAGTTGATTGTTCAGAGGAGGGTTTTGGATGCCGCGGTGAAACCAATCATATTATTTTCTCTTTAACCTCAGTGGATTGCGGTCGCATCGAATTCCTCGACCCTCCAGACGATACCCCCTTGCAAATGAAACACATAATTAAAAATGTTTACTTCCAGGCAGTGAACAGAGGGAACCTTTGTTGACCATCCCCCGTTGTTACTTTGCCCTTTGTGGTATTTCCCAACTTTTCATGGTTTTGATAAATAGCCACGAAACTGAAATTGGATTTAAGAAACTATGACAGAATTGCTACTATCGAGGAGTGCAGGCGCCGGACGGCGGCTTGTGATGGACGTCGAGGGTTCATATAACCACGCTGCACTTTCAGCAGGGCGGCCGTACATGCTAATGAAAAGCAGAGCAGTCAGTCCAACATTAGGTCTCTTTCAGATGAGAGTGTGTGTTGATCATCTGACCACATCACGCCTGATCCACCCTGACGTGTTCTAGTGACGAGCGAGCCTGTTGTCACACTTCAACGTCAACCCAAAGCACATCTGCAGCTGTCTTCATTTAATTTATGCCACATGTGTCAGATTAATCAATCTTTCCTTCTTTTACACAGTTAAATGTAGATTTTTTTTTTTACTTTGGAATGTGCAAAACGTATTTTTATGTGGATCTGCACCAAGTGGCAATTACTCATAAAGATCAGTCCTCTAATTAAGCCTGATTTTTTGTTTCATCAAGATTCATGAATTATTCTCTGTGAAACGAATGCAAATGTTGAAAAAAAACTCTTTCTCGCTAAGTTGGAAAATAAATTACTCCTTCTGCTTCCTGATCCGGATCTGCATCAAAATGGATTGGGTTCCTGTCGCATGAAATTTAATTGAAATCGATCCTGCTAACTAACAAACACACTAACACAGATGAACACATAACCTCCATGGCACTAAATACACTTTTATAGGCTTGTATCTCTGTCTGTACGTCAGTGAGGATGTTCAGATCCCTCAAGTCCTTCAAAGAATTCACAACTCGTCTTCAGTGAGATGCTGGAGGGGCTGTTCTGGGGGTACGGTGATTGACAGCTGACCTGCAGACCTGATCATGTTGGCTCACTCCCTGACAGGACTCATCTTGCAAGTGGTTTCCTGACCTCTTTTGGAACGTTGCACATATCTGTTCAATCACAGCTGAAGGAATTAGAATAAGTATTAACTAGTCCCCAGTGTGTTTGCAGCGTTTGCCTGGGTAAGCACATATGTGCTCAGTTAACATGCTTGATTTGAGATTTCTTTCTTTCTTTTACTTAATGGCACATTAAAATGCTTCGACTTGACTTGATTTGAACTTGATTTGAACTTGAGCGTCTCATCTGGTTGTTTGTTGGTAATTATGTAATGTGGAAATCATTTAAAATCTCTTTCGTGGTTTTCACTGTGATGTCGTGCAAATTTATGGAGACTGTCAAGATTGGAGATAACGCTCAAGGAAAGCATTACTTATGCTCTCTGATGACCCGTGTGAGCGTTTTCCTTGAAGTGCAGGTCATTAGGACTTTTTTCTTTTTCTTCCGTGCATTGTGGTAAAACCTTGACTCTGTGGGTTGAGGTATTATCAGAGAATAGCAGCTAGTTTGCATTTTTCAGGACTTTGGCTTTACATCTGTGTTTGTCTTGCCTGTGTCCTGCCTGACCACCCCCAGAGTTTTTCTTTCCTCTTTTTTGGGCTGTGTAAACTCGTGGTTTTCTGAACTATTATAGGAGATGTGGAGTGATGACTATTTTAAAACACCACCTGAAATAGGATTTGCTCAGGGTATTAAATCGATCGTGCCTTTCTGGGTTCATTGAAAAAGATGGAGTCCCGCTTGAGCCAGAAACTTTGGTTTTGGTTGCCTTTCAGCGTTTTATCTATTTGTTTTTGTTCCTCATTTGTGCTTTAAATACACAAAAGTCTCCATTACGTGGCCGAGACAAGGTTTTCTTTGAGGGAAACACTGAGGTTTGCCTGGAGAGGACAGCGGAGGGATGTGGGTTCAATGCCCCAGACCTTGCAGTGTGAAAATAGCTCAGACTTAAAGCTTGCGGTCTGGGTGTAGAATAACACCAGCAATCATTATAAGAGCTTGCATGTATCAGGAAAAAAGTACAATATGTGTTTTGACATCTGCACGTCAGAATCGAAAAAGTGGCGGGGGAAAGAAAAGCTTAATAAAAAAACCCAGTGACATCACTAATTCCAAAGTGCCCTTGTAGTCACGGTTATATTTAAATCGTGGTCAAGAAATTTACGGGAAATTATATATGCGTGTGTGTGTGTGTTTGGAGTTTAATTTGAGCCTGTTAGTAGGTGGTCCTATGGTTATAAAACCTATGGCAAAAGTGAAGAGAGATTCTACTTTTACTTCCAGGATGTGTGGTCAGTGCGATTTTCGAAACGAAACTCTGTTTTTCTCCCAACAGGGATCTTGACGAATCAGTCAGCTCCACTCGGTCTGCTCTTTAATTTTCTACTCCAAGTGACAGGCCAATAAAAAAAAGCATGTCGTCATTGCCTCAGATGTTTCTTTGTAAGTTTGATTACAGGAATGAGAAAATAATGGATCTACTGCAAAGAGAGGATAGTTTTAGTTTTTATCCTCAGCTACTTATTAGTGGTCAAAGTGGGGCAGATGTTTTCAATAATACAACATAAATGCCAAACCATAAGGGAGACTTTTGCCAGGAATCTGTGGGGAAAGGGATTTCACTCCCACTATCGGAGCGCTGAGGTCCACGGTTTAGCTGACAATTAGGGGGTTCTGTGCCCCGAAACAGATTTTCTGTTCCCTTTGAACCTGCAGCTCTTTGTCTGAACCAAGTATAGATGCATTATAACAAAATCTCTCTGCGCGCATTCCTCCCTGAAAAAAGGGATGGCAACGTTTTTTGTGATGTTCTGTGAAACGCGTGCCGTCAGCAATCTTGCAGGGATCCCAAGGAAGTGGGAGAAAATGGTGAGAGGTTCAAGCTGTGATGGTTCCTTTGCGTTTTCACATTCTATGTTTTCTTCACCACAGCCTCAAATCATCTATAAACTTTAATTGAAAATTCCTTTGACTTTCCTTTAGCCAGGCAATCCTATAGGTTCACACTTAACATGTGAAGTGTATTGAAAATTGTTGTTAAAGTTGTACTTCTTTAATGTGTTCACATGATCAAGAGATTAGACATTTTTCAAGTAGTTATTATTATTATTATTATTAGTCCCTCAAAGGATAAGCAATTATGGATGAATTATTTTAATTGAAAACTATTAAATTTTATTAATTTTGGAGGTTGTTGACTTTGTATTACTATTCTAGGTATTTTACGTGTTTTTATTTATTTATTACATACTAACATAGAGAGATGATAGACTTGTTGCCTACTAGGGCTCCCTAAGTGTAATAATTAGACAATGATTAAATAATTGGATTTTTCAGCATATAAATAACATTTTTTATTGTTATTATTTAACAAAGCAAAATGTTCCAGCTTCTCAATTACTAAGAGTTGGCCTTTTTTCCATATTTTGAAATGAATTGCTTCTGTTTCCCAGACAAAACACAGAGTTTCATTTTTATGACATTTCCTAGAATGCACAATCCTTGATTAAGTTTAATGTAGTTCATAGACAACATCACGTTGCACCTTTATTTTGTAGTAATCGACTGCTTGGGCTACAACAATGCGGCCACTGTTGTACGGAAGAATTTAAACGACACCCATACAAACATAAAAACAGTGTGCTGTCATCGACAATGTAGTAATTATGGAGATCTGCTCCAGCCAACAAACAACCTATTATATACAAATAAGACTCAGCACACAACTTGTTATTAGCATTGTGGGAATTGTCTTAATTACATTACAATGGAGGGGGAGTGGACTCACACTTACGTGCTCAAAACCAAACACAGGTTACAAGGTTGCTCCGCGGTGCTGATTTACATAAACGTGTAAAGTTCATGCAACTGGCCTAGTTTTTTAAAGGACAACAGGATCCTTCAAAACCTATTGTCCTGCTGTCGTAAAGGCCTGCGGCCATGTGATGCTGACGCAGAGCGTGAACGATGCTCCGTGGCTCTATTTTTAAAAGTCAGCCTCTGCTTTTGTCTCTGCAGATGGTTTCTGCTCACCAGAATGGGATGGCATCGTTTGCTGGCCTGAGGGGCCTCCGGGGAAGCTCGTCTCCACCGCCTGTCCGGAGTACATCTACGACTTCAACCATAAAGGTGAGCCCTGGATACAGTCAGCGGTTGAAGCCCTGAAGCTCATTCAGTTTGTGAAAGGGCACCAGGCCCTCGGATGCGAAGTACACGACCACAACCTGGGCTCCTTCTGTAACGTATTTTTGAGATTTATTAAAAAAAAATGATGTTTGTTTAAATCAATGAGAAGCAGACGATGAGTTACTGTCTGTACTGGAAAACTTTGTAATTAAAAACACTCTTCTTCTGCTTGATGTCCAGGACTAGCATATCGTCGGTGTGACGACAACGGAACGTGGGAGTTGGCCACTATCAACAAGACGTGGGCCAATTATAACGAATGTGCAAAATTCCTCTACCATTACAACCACAGCCATGAAAAGGTGAGATCGGCTTCATTTCCATGCTAATTGACACAGTTACGGCCTCGTGGTTCACAATAACGAAGAGCAATGGCCTTCGTGTGAATTCTTCTCCTGACAGCATTGTCACACAATTACAGCCTTTTAGGCAACGATTGCAAGACGTCAACCTACAATTATAGCCCCTCTGAAATGTGCTGACATATGTTTTACTTGCCTCCTCAGTAATGTACAGTGTGAATAACCTCAATCATATTTAATGAAATGTTGAGATGATGAGAGGGAGATAATGACAGAGGACGGAAATGTGGCTCCTTTGTCATAATGTGAAGCCGCAATTAGCTAAATGTCCATTTCAACGTAAACTGACAACAACAGTGTATGAGTACAAATTGCGTAACTTGCCTGAAAGCATGTAATTCAGGGAAAATGAGGAACAAGACAAATGGGAGTCAGTTACCAGATGCCAGAAAATAAGAAGCAATTTAAACCACCGACTCTTGAGACATGTTTGACGTCATGTTATGGCCTTTTTTTACATCTGAGGTTGAATAATGAAGTCTTAAATGTATGTTAGAGAACACATAGACATTATACTTAAGTACGACTGTCGATTCCAAATGAAGAACCACCTCCCCTCTCTGGATTTGCAAAGAAAATATATAAAGTTGCTACAGAGATTTGGTCCAATTAGGTCACGAGAACATGGCTGAGGTCGGCCATGGATGACTTGTGATTAAACCTGGGGCACAGTTGGAGGTGTGACTCATCCCAGGTGTCCTCGAGGTGTTTAATGGGTTTGAGGTCAGGGCTCCGTGTCGGGCAAGTTTTATTATCACAACACCAAAGAAAACCATTTCTATATTCACCCCTCCTTCGATCACAGGGGGGTTCCATGAAGTTGGAATCGCACCACACAGTGATATCAATGTGGGAGGAGGATTTCAAACCGATATATTGGTTGCGTGATAAAAATCAACAGACAAAAGCCTTTTCAAGATGTATGTTTACGTTTAAAATTGTATTAATAGTAAATTGTGTTTAATAGAAACATTTAAGGAAACATTGCTAATGGTTTTTAGCGGAATCAGATATGTTTTACTTCTTAATATCAGTATCAGTATCTACACCCAAATCCTTATCATTCAGGCTTTTCCTCACTGTGAAAGGATGCAAAAAAAATAAATACAGTTTTTAAGTTAATTCATGCATGTCCCATTGACTTATGAGCCGAACACATTCAGCTTAAATGCAGCTGCATCGTTTTGGGAGAGACCCCCTGGAACAGAATCACACCCAATTACCGTCAGTAATTAGAACAACTTCACCAGCTTCTCACTCTCACACTGATAACACCTTTCATATCTAACTTCAACTCACCTCCTGCCTTTTCGATGTTAAATCTGATTCTCCCTAATTAAATCTAAACATAAACACCATGTGCGAGTCCAACCTGGGATCATAAATACCAGAAGCACTGACACAACCGTTAACACGACATGTGGAGATAATTGTTTTGTAAACCCACCAAGCAGCTGTTTACTACCACCGTGGCTATGTGACAGAAAAAGCTCGACGTGACCCCAATTGCAGTTGCTCCTCTTGGGTTTTTCTGTCATTGCATGTACACCATCGCTGAGTAGACCTGCTGGGAATTGTAAGAAGCAAGGAAACAGCGAGATAGAGAAAGAGCGTTTACGTTTCCATTATTATCTCTGGGAAAAACCACAGAGGTCATGTCTTCATCTGCGTTTGCTTGTTCAGTTGTTTGGTCTGAGGAGGGGTGGGCCAGAAATAAAAAATTGCCAACATTCAGGGAACTGATATCTATGTTGTGGCCGTTTCTTCTCTTTTAATTTGTAAGTTTTATAAATATCAGGTGACCCACTAACGTTTTCCTCTCTTCTTGACTGTGGTGTGGAGGATGTGGTCATAACCTTAATCCTGGCACCACTCTATTTCTCTCTGACTTCAGATGTTTATGTTGATGGACTCCTGTGAGACTTAGTTAATGAATAATACATATGCATGATCGAAAGCCCCCCCCTCACACACACACACACACACACACAGCAGATCTGCCACACCGCAGACCACCACCACAACGTAGTCATCCGTTTCTCCAGCACTGGATGCCAATGCTAAATGATAACAGCAGTGTGGTATTTGGTGACATCACATGGGGCTCTTTGTCACTGGCTCCCTTTACATTGAGCATCGGGCGGCCGGCTCGCTGTTAGCGGATAAATCTGCTCCACCCGCCCAGCTCACCTCCAGCAGCCAGATCAGACAGGAGTTCTCACCAGATGGCAACGCATTTTCAAACACAGTGGAGTTGATGCACTTTGAAGCTCTGAGCTCGAGGGAAAATGTCAATTCATCGTAAACAGAGTCTCATGACATTTAACATAGAATATGTCAAGTAAAGGTGTTTAGTTTATGGCTGTAGCTGAGGCCTCCTAGACCTTATCCATGAAGTATAGGCTGTTAGATGAGAAATGTGTGTTTTTCAGTTAGATGCTTATTGTTGACATTTATTCACATTAAAAACTAGGTTAGGAAAGAGGAATACCTCCACTTCAATGCTGTGTGTTTACCTGCTACTATTTTTAGTTTTTTTCTAGTCCGATAATATCCCCATTCCTATTTCAGGCAATGTTCTTCTCCCCATCTGCTTTTAAAATCTACTTTGCTATGGGAAACAATGAGAATCCCTTTGGGGGCAGCAACATAACATTAAAAATGGCTTCTTCTTCTTCTGATGAAGATTTAGACAGTGCAATCACATGTGGCATTTTCTTTGCATTGAATCAGCCATTTTAACGACAGTGCTGACCTTCTAACGTGCAAATATTTCATCAGAATAAATTCCAACTGACATTGCTTTGCAGGAGCACCATTGCTTTAAGAAGACGTGTTTGCTCACACAAATACACGTGTCTTTTGTCTCATATCGACTGATCTCAGTGGGTGAAACCAGCACGGTGCTTTTCATGTTGGTTATAACAGTGGCTGCTTTTTTGTTACTGCAGTAATTTGTCCAAACCCCTGCAGTGTACCACAGGAAAGGGAGAACATGCTGTAATCCTCTCTGTCTTAATACATCTGATTATCCATTTGGCTGCCCTGTTGACATTCTACCCACTTAATCTTCCAACAGGAGGTCTTCCACCGTCTGTATCTCATCTACACAGTGGGCTACTCCATTTCTCTGGGATCCCTCATGGTGGCTGTTACCATCTTGGGATATTTCCGGTGAGTCGATGCCACCACTTGGTTTGTTTGTTCAATCATTTCAACCACAAGTGCTCTTCAGAGAGAGAGAGTGTGATAGGGACACAGGGTCAGAAATTAAGGTGAGAGCCATAGCCGAGGGCTTGACAGCAGGGGGTCTAAATATTTGATGGCGCGGTTACAGGCTGAACACGGATTTCCTACCATTTCATTGTATATGTCATAAACAAAAGCACAGAGGGGATTAATTTCTTGATGGAGGCTTTATCATGAAACCGTGCAAGGCTCCCTCGCTGTTCCGTGTATTATATCTTGTGTCACGGCAGCAACATGAAGCGAGCAAACTGTATCAACCATTTCCTTTGACTTTTACTTTGACATTTAACAAACCATGATTTGTCTGCCCCCAGGAGTACTGCATGCCTCGTTGTCCGACATTTACGTTCCTCGTTGTTTTCATGCTGATTTCAATTTTCGGGGCGACAAACAGCCAAAGCTCGGGTATTGATTTAGCAAAGCCACCGAGCTTAGACCGAGTGCAGCTCTCATGCTACAAAGTGTGCAGTTATTTCCACTCCCCTCCACCCCATGAAATATGTAAAGTATAAGTTCCTTGGAAATGTGAAGAATCCAGTCAAACATAAGGATTTTTTTCTTCACGGCTGATTAATGCAGCGCAGATTTGTCATAATTTGCATATTTCTTGAGCACAGGGAGTATCAGGGAATTGATGTAAAGACGCTGTTTACCAATGTTCCCACCAGCGTGACTTACTGTACAGGCAGGCAGTCAGACGGCTTTAGGAACGCTCCCAACTGGCACCAGGAAATCCATGGGCCAAATGAGTTTAATAAGTTTTCCCAGGGGCCCATCTGACATTCTGGCTCTGTGCTGCGGAGCACTCCAGCCGTGTCTCCCCTTCCACATGTCAGCTTTCAGACAGGGGAGCTCATAAATGTTTTCAAGGGGGAGAAAAGCGATATTTCACATTAGCAGTCCTGTTCAGTCTGTTTCACCAGGGAAATGTACACTAGATTAGTCTTTGCCTGCTGCTCCTAAATCAATAGTTCTCTGAGGGAAGCCTGTCAAACATTTGGCTCATTATTGAGGCTTTGAATAGTTAATAGTAGATAAAGAGGGATAATTTCACTATTAAGTGATTCAAGAATATATATCTATTCCAGGATATTTCAGAATATTCTTCCTCAATTACTCTTTTGCGATGCAGTAAAAACCTGTTGAACACGCTATAAATATTAAAATTGACTTACTTAATGAGGTAACCTTTGTGGCTATTGATCCAGCGGCTTGATTCCAATACGGGAGCCCGACCTCAGAGGCCGACTCCACGGGGAACTCTCAGACAGGATGTTTTGGGAGGATTCTTGACAGATAAACGTGCGCTTGTCTGGGAGGAGATTTGCATTGCTTTGCCCAACACATGCTTGCACTTTTGTTTTTATAGCTCAATTTGAGCGGCGCATTTCAATATTTGTTCGTTTCAAGCCCCTAAATCTCAAGAATGTGTTTCAGTCAGCGTGGAATTTAGCTGGCTCCGATTAGGATGAGTACTATTTGTGTGTGTGTGTGTGACTGCGTGTGCATGTGAGTGTGAAAATACTTACGCATGAAGGTGTGCCAGCCCACACAAACACACACAAAACCTGGCGGATCTATCTTTTGACCTTGCGTCTCGTTTGTTTTCTCCCCAGACGCTTACACTGCACCAGGAACTACATCCATATGCACCTATTCGTGTCCTACATGCTGAGAGCCATAAGTATTTTCGTGAAAGACATCGTACTCTACTCTGGATCAGCCTTAGAGAACATGGAAAGAGTCACAGTGGAAGACCTCAAGTCCATCACCGAGGCTCCACCAGCCAATAAAACACAGTTTGTAAGTACGCCAACACGCCTGGAACACACTTACAACATGTATGGGGTCACCCTAAAGTACTATATCCTCGAAGAAACACAAAGACAAGGAAAGATACTCTCTGTATTCCTTCTTTGACTATAGGAATCAGTCTGTGTGCAGGTTATGGTTTTCCAAGGAAAGTTGAGTTTGGCGCAACTGGCCTTGGTTGTAGGGAATTAAAGAAATTTCACCGAGAAGCTTCGGGGATGAGAGGTGATGCCTCTCTTCACCTGCCTGGGCAAGTCGTCTCAAGAGCGTCTGAAAATGGTCGAGAACGCCGGCTCCAGGCGGTGAACGATGTCCAGAGAGACTTCTCACATCACACCATCCTATCATTTTTATATTGGCTTCCCTTCAAGTTTAAGATTAATACTAAAGTGCCTGTTTGCACGCATAGTGCTGTGCAGCTCCCAGGCTCCATCTCTGACCTGCTCCATCCACAAGTAGGTAACATAAGGACAGGTCTTCTGTCCTTTGACCAGGACTCACCAGTTGTCCTTTATGTTCAACTAAAGCAAAAGGGGATCGGACTTTTAATGTCGTGGCTCTGACACAAAAACTAACTCGGCAGATCCTTAAACAGTGAGAGACATTGTGTTTTATGACATTTTCACTGCAGGGAAGAATTCATGGATCTCGATCAGGCACATCGAGGGGAATGATATTTAAGTGTGTGTGGAATTGTTGGTACAGCTTGATTGAATTTAATGTGACTACTGGGCCTTGGCGGAGGTATACGCTCTATTTAGTGCCATTCTAGCGACTACTTTATAGAGTAACTTGATCCTTTATAAACACTGAATGAATTTAGCTTCTTCACTTGCTCTTCAAGTATCTAAAACCAGGTCCAGTTGCTCCTATTTGAACTTTTCTTGCATATCAAATTATGAATTTATGGTTTGATTATTGCACAGATTATGGAAATATATCTAATAAAGGGTTTTCTGTTTTTCTCATGATAAGAATAATCAATATCCGATGGCATCATGTGAACAGATCATTCGATTCTTTGTGGAGTTTTGTGCTAAATGGTATTCTTGCCCAGTCTCACCTGCTTACCAGGACCGGAGCAAATAAACTGCACCGCCCGTCACCATGCCAAGTTTTAACTAGACCAGTACTTGGCTTTCCTTGTGTGAAGACTGGGTACTTTTCATGCATGCTTTAATATGCAAACAAACAATTTGTGCAACATGTTGTGCGGACACTTTTATCCCATGGCTCTCTGAACAAAAAAACAAAAAAAGAATGTATATATATTTTTAAAAAGTCTATAAAAGTTAATAAATGTTATAGAACAGGGACTTCTCCAGAGTAAGGCCGACTTCTCACCCGATGAAAAGTAGATTTGTCATTATCTGCCTTCTTTATGCACATCTCCTTTCATTTGGTGACTTTTGTTGATTGTCATAATGGGATCAACAACCGATTCCACATTCCACACTTTTATGTCAGGCTGGATTTCAGCGAGTCTGTTTTGGGGAGTCACACGGCACAAAACGTGAGTTACCAAAATATTCAGTCACAGACTTTTAGTACAGGTGTGAAAGTCAGATTAAAGAATACAAACATAGAGCAACAGATGAAGCTTGATAACGATGCAGAAGTTGACTGACTGGAGCAGAATCGATGGAGTCGAAGCACATAAATCATTACGCTCTTCTGAGGCCTCCACACACTCTGTCAATACAACAGCACATAATACTTAGAAGATTGGTATCAGCTGACCTGGTACATAAAATGTAACAGGGCCCGGGGGAAATTCACGCGGTCGAAAGCACAATTAATGGGACCCATAATACTTTTCCTTATTGCTTGTCTTATATATATATTTATATCTTCGATCTAATATCTTCTATTTACTCTTTTGTTGATATAGTTTTTTACAAGTGGGTTTAAGTGTTTAATTCTAAGCCTCACTACGCTCTGCAGCTCCTCCACGCAAACCACATGAGCATCAATCAATGGAAAAGCTTCGAGTGGAAGGTTATAAAGTATCAGTGTCTGTCTTGTGTGATAACCAACATTTCCTCTTATCTGCTGTCTGTCTACAGATCGGATGTAAGGTGGTGGTGACCTTGTTCATGTACTTTCTTGCAACCAATTACTACTGGATCCTCGTGGAGGGCCTGTACCTCCACAGCCTCATTTTCATGACCTTCTTCTCAGACAGAAAGTATCTGTGGGGATTTACTCTGATTGGTTGGGGTGAGTACTGCTTCATTTACATTCTGTGCGCATGTGATTAAAATATGATTAGTAGGCTTGATAACATGCAAATTGGAATCGGATTTAGAATATGTGTTTTGTGATGGTGTAATTAAAGTGCTGAAAAGTTGGAAATAGGCTCGACATCGGTGGAAACTGTGTAAAGACAGAGATACCTGAATGTGGGTTTTACAGTTCCTGCATTGTACACACTGTGCGTATCAATTACACAAGCACAGCGCATACAATGTGGATGCTGTGCTACCCGGGTTCTACCTGCCTGGCAAGTTATGGACTTTGATTTTGAAATTATGTATTTTCTTAGGCTGATGCAATTTTTTCAAAGAAATTGTAATATATGTGTTTTCATGTATATTTTTCAGGGGTACCAGCCATGTTTGTGACAATTTGGGCAACTGTGAGAGCCACGTTTGCGGACACAGAGTGAGTGATGTGTATGAATAATGCAGATGTTATTCTGGTTAAAATTGAATGCAGAAATATGAAGGTCGTGCTCTAGACGGAAAGAGGGCAGGTGTTATCAAAGTCGGCAGTGAAGTTTTTTTTTGCTGATCTCATGTTAACAAAAATACCTGCGCGCAGGTTTAAGGCTTAAATTATTCAATTTGAAGATATTTTTAAAAGCACATTTTTTCTGACTCTCAAACCTGTCTTGGATTTTTGTTGTTGTAAATATTGATGTCAGGGTTGAAAGCCGAGCCAAATAAAATTGATTCCCCATCCACTTCTGTATGGGCACAGCTTGTGTGCACCACACAGCCTCATCCAGCAGCTGCAGGAGAGCAGCAGGACATTTCTATCTTCCTTCAAGCCTTTTTTGGGCCAGGAAAACCAACCGAGCGTGATAATAACCACAGCTTTGTCGTGTGCTTTCATCAGTAATGGGTAGTATGGGAAGGAAGTCATGGTGGGCATTTGGCTAAAAACACAACATATCGACTAGATGCCGTACTGGTTTATATTAACTTACACCAAGCACTATTTATGCTTTTCTTCCAATAACAGAAAAACAACATCTGCAAAAGTTGTTATGTGAAATGCAGGGGCAATACATAGTTAATGAAGAAATAATGTCAGAAAAATCATGTAATCATTTAATTCGCTAATTGAATTATTTTCTAAATTGGTCAAATCCAACCTTGTGCTTCAAAACAAATATATGACTATTTGTTTTGTCACACTCGCCCTTAGCTCATTCCAACAGTGAGTTGTACACCAACTGCAGACATTAAGCAAACTTGGAATGATTTGACTCCACAGAGCCGAGTGGAAGTGAGGAGCCCTCGCTCTGCGGGGGGGTGAAACTGCCCCAGAAGCAGCTTCACACTGACTGACACAATTTCTTTGTAGATAATTGACTTGGAGAATCTTATTTTAACTGTGGGGTTTGCGACTGATCATTTGATCCTTTGGGTTTTAGGGGGCAACCCTAGGAAATGGGTCAATAGGATATCTGTGTCTATGTTGCAATCAAAGAGAGGGGAAAGATGAGTCGCGTCTGATGAGACTTTTCATGAGAGACACATGGGGATTCTGAATCATAGCATCTACCACCTCGATCTTTACTTACTTTGCTAATCTGTGTTTTGTTCCTGCAGGTGTTGGGACTTAAGTGCAGGCAATTTGAAATGGATTTACCAAGTGCCTATCCTGGCAGCTGTCGTGGTGAGTACAAGATCTCCGTTCACATTTTTCTCCCACTGTGCAGGAAATGACTCTGTTTAGCCGCACCTGCATGTGTCATTGCAGTGACGCTTAATTAAATCATTGTGCTTCTCTTTTCTCTCCAGGTTAATTTCATGCTATTTCTGAACATCATCCGAGTGTTGGCGACTAAACTACGAGAGACAAACGCTGGACGCTGTGACACAAGACAACAGTACAGGTGAACTACGTGCAAGAGCTGGGCTCCATGATTACTTTCATTTCATCTCCATTCATCTCATCATGTGATGGCGTGCCACCTGCATCACTGTCATCGTTATGAAACCATGAATATATTTGCTCCAATTGCATTTCAATCATGAGACTGGTTCCAAATTGCTGTTGTGTATGATAATGTCTCTTTACCTTCATGAAAGGCTGCAACTACTGATTATTATTATAGATGAATCAATCAGTTACTGTTTATAAATATATTTATTTATATTAACAATGTCCCTCAAACAACTGCTGCATCTGTTTGGGCTTTTCGTTTTTTGTGTATTCAATAATTAGATAATTTACTAATCGTCTCCGCACCAAACCAGATTCAGAAGATACAAATACTAAGAAGTAATAGAAAGGAGTTTAAAAAAATATTGAATAAAAAATTGAATAATGGGAAATGAATTGAGAATTTAATAAACGTGAGAACATTTTCTGTTTTACATTTGTGATGGGCAGAAGATTTTATATAATATATTATACTGTTACAGAAAATTGTTGAAGTCCACGTTGGTGCTGATGCCCCTGTTCGGTGTCCACTACATCATATTCAACGCCATGCCGTACACAGAGGTGTCAGGAGTCCCCTGGCTCATCCAGATGCACTACGAGATGCTGTTTAACTCCTTCCAGGTAAAGCTCCTGCATTACAAGTGCCAGAAATGCTCATTTAAAACCATGGACTCCATGGTGTGAGGAAAATGAATTGATCTAATACTTGTTGTTGAGGTGATTGGTTTTCCTAGGATCATAATTAAGATAAAGTGAGGAGTGGCTGATGATTTTAAAATGCCATAGAAAATCGACAGACAATTACACAGATGAAACGTCATATCATCATTCTCTTCTGCTCTGCAGGGATTCCTCGTCGCAATTATATATTGCTTTTGCAATGGGGAGGTAAGAACTAATTAAGTTTCACAGTTCACAGAAAAACCTCCTGCATATTATTAATGCTCCTCCGTATCTAAATAATATTTACTCCCATTCCAAGGTACAAGCTGAGATCAAAAAGACGTGGAGCAGGCGGACTCTGGCACTGGACTTCAAAAGAAAAGCTCGGAGTGGCAGTAACACATACAGCTACGGACCTATGGTGTCACACACCAGTGTTACCAACGTCACTGCCAGAGGGCCGCTGGCGCTGCACCTCACGACCAGGCTGGGCCCGGTGCCGGTGAACGGGCACAGGAACCTGCCCGGGTACGTGAAGAACGGCTCGGTCTCAGAGAACTCCATCCCTTCGTCGGCACAGGAGCTCCACATTCCCGAGGAGGAGCACTCAGCTGCCACGAGGCCCTGCGAGAACGAGAAACCCTCGCCTGTGGTCGAGGAGGAGCGGGAAACAGTCATGTGACCGCCAGGCCGCTGTACATGAAAACTACATGAACAAATCATCAACACGGCGGCAGGAAGGTCTGAAGGGGACGACTGCATGCGTCAACACTGCCAGTTTATCTTCCTCCTGTGAATCGAGCCTGAACTGTACAGACCGATGAGGCCCCAGGCGAAAAAGTGTTATCAGTCATGTGAGCTTCATTTTTGTGGCGAATACTCTTCACAGAAGCACCTGCCACAGTGAATGTGTAAAAGGCTGAAAAACTGTATTTCTTTTTCCATCGTCGTTATCTCGTTCTCTCATCGCTTCTGTGGCAAACGTCTCGTGCTCAGCTTTTGTGCATAAATCAAACCGAGGTCAGTCGCAGTCGTCACCAGGAACAGCCTTAATCACCGATGTAAAGGGAGTTAGATTTGGAGTGCGCTCAGTGGCCATTCCATCAGCCACTGGTTTCCAGATTAAGTCAGTGTGAGTAGACCAAGTTCACCCTCGGCATAAGAAGAGGACTTAATGCTACTATTATGGGACGACTGTTCATTTGTTCTGCATCGACTTGTATCCACTTCAGTGTAAAAGGGAAGGTACTCAGGTAATTAAAGTCCTCTGTTGTTGCGCACCTGTTTTTTATACTTTTAAAGTGGTGTTTTAGCCTGGTCAGCGTTTCTCTTCAGAGGACGTTATATAAGGCTTGTGTCAAATAGTCCGTTTTTTGTACAGTTTGTGCTGTTTAGTATTCATCGCTCTAATTACAACAGATGTCGAGGAGTTCAAATGAATGTTTCATATTCAAATTCTCTGCAAAACACACACACACACACACAACATGATGCCAAAGTGAGAGTATTTCTTTGAAGAAGTTGTCTCTGTCAGTGTTAGCTGAGGTAAAGAAGAACTTAATGGAAATCTGACACAAATAGTATCATGTGTTCTCTGCAAAGTTTTCAAAGGAAGAGAGACGCCCCCCACCCCCCCATTCCAAAACACAGGGTGCAGGAAATGGCCGCATTTTGCAGTGGAATGTTAATTAAATGAGGAATGAGGAAAATCTCAAATTCACTTGGAATTCCGAAGGTGACATTTGTGGCGGATATGAAGGAAAACCCAGAAATGAATAACACACAGTATAGTTTTTAAAGATGGTCCAGTGTTATGCTGCTTTTTGATGTATATATACAAGTCACAATGTTTACAAAGGTCAGAAATACATTCTAATTGTGAGCTAGTAATCTAAATGTGTATGGATATGTTGTAAAGCTATGTTTCGGTGTATATCTCTTTTTTTCACGTGTTTGTTTACGGAATGTTTGCAATATTTGATTCATGTAAATAGTCCCCCCCAAAAAAATATGTTGAATATATTTACAGGTGACCGAGGGCATTCAAACTGGCATTTCATGAAGCAGAGAGATTTTAAACTTAATTCTCTTAACCTACATAGTTTGCAGGTTAGGTCACAAACTCCATTATACCAAAGAGAAAAGGTCATAGAGAAAAGGTCACGGTGTTAACTGCGACTAAAACGTCTTAAAGTCAACCTCTCCCCGGAAGAAAATAACCTAAAGTGCTACTGATAGTTAGTGTAGGAAAACGAAAAGAGTTCAGCCCCCGTGTAGATTGATGTTTTTAAATATAAAATACAAAATGTCATGTAAAATAAACAAAATTCAAAAAATGTTGTGTCAATGGAGAAAACAACTCTGTGGCTCAGTAACAACAAACTGACACTGACTATCTAAGAATATAACTCAGTTTATAAATCCAGATTGACAAATTGAATCATAAGGAGCTTTCACATCTTCCTTGTTTGGTCAAGATCTGCAGACTTCGCAGTTTAATAAGAACAAACCATGACTGGGACCGACTGACCAAAATGTAGTCCGACCAAAAGAGTTGGTCTCATATATTTTTAGGTATTTTCAGATAATTTCAGACCAATTTCAGGAAGTTGAGATGGCAGATGTGGAGTTTTCGCTTCTGACGACATAATGTTTGCAACACGAGGACTTTGATTTGGGGCATTCCGACTTGTGTCAACAGTTGGTCATGCTGGTAGTAAAACCATTATGATATTACAACGACATTGCCTGAATAAATCGGTCTATTAATTTTCTCCATTCAAACAGAAACATTACTACCTGTTGAACTGACGTCACTCCCTAAATTACAATGGGAAACCAACACTAGTGTAAAGAATTTTGCAAAAACATGACATTTGGGTGTGAAAACACTTCATAGTCAAATATATCTCTGATGGATTGTTATTCACATCAGATTCAGAAAAATGTAGTTTTTCTTTTGGCCACCATGGTTTGTGGCGAGCTCTCTCGTCCAGTGTGACTTCACACTGACTGAGTTATGCTCCCATTACACAGATTTGCTCGGATTGTGCTTGACTCATTCCTTTAAGGTTAAATCCTGGTTTGCTCAGTTTGTACTGGCCTCAAGTCCATCCAGCAGATTTCCACTCCATCTCAAAGAGTAAATTAGAAAACCCTAAATCATGTTACAAACAGCCTTAACTGTTTTTTCCCATCAGGTCGTTCTTTATTAGATAAATCCATATTCTTCATATTCTATACGTTTCTACTAACAGACTAAATGGACCCAGCTCGGACGTTTGCACGAGGATCGCTCGAGACTGCGACTCGAAGGTTGAGTGGATTGTCTGCAGCAGTAATTACATGTGGCTGCAGGCCACAGAGACGGAAAAAGACCGAGACTGAGGGAACCCTCTATAGATATTACAGTTTCATACCATCAGTAGAGTTTACAGTATGTACAAGATTTAAGACTGCATCTGACTGAGGGAGTTGTTCCTCGGTTTCACTCAGACTTTCCACCAACTGCCGCTGGGCAAGTAAACATGTTGCCGTTGCATAATCCAGGTTCTTAATTAAAAAGAGGGGCGGAATCAGAGCATGAAAATATTTTATTATGAAAGAAAAACACTTGGTAAATTATATATTTGAGCACTTTAATACCCTATGTTACAGTATTTTGTTCTGATTGTATCATGTAAAATGATTGTGTTTTGGAATCAAGTGTACCATAAGGCCAATAACCATAGAGCTAATGTTGTATTTCATTATTTTCAAATACCTCTCATGGAAGTATATAATGTGTTTTGTATACATTGTCTTCTATTTATCTTGTGCCGAGATGTGCTCAGTGGCGTGGACGTCGTGCTTCAGACGCAGCGTGTGAGCGGAGTTCTCCGACACACGTCTCACTTTCTCATAACTCCATCGTGATGTGGGCACGTTGTAGATATCAGTGTAAACGTGGAAGGTAAAATAGGAAGATGGTTCCTGGTCTTATAATGTTCATCAGTGAATTGTGAATAAGTCAATAAATCTGTACTCACATGTTTTCGACTGTTGTGAATCTGATTGAGACAAAATACCCATAAAGCACGTTCTTGTTATACTTAAGATTTTTCTTTATTTCAAATATAGTATCATACAAATTTCATTTCAGAAAAAAGTGCCTGAAATGCTTGCGGTGAAAAATGAAATAGTCTCTTTTCGGTTTGTGTCAGTGGAAGGTTCAGTTCACTTTTGAGCCCTCTTCGCCCCCCCTTTAGCTCCCCCTTTAGCCCCCCCTTTAGCTCCCTCCTTAGCACCCCCTCTACCTCCTTTCTCCCCCTTGTCCCCTTTCTCTCCAGATTTCCTCCCTTTCCCGTCTGCGTCCTCCTTCTTGCTTGCTCCCTTTTCACCTTTCTCACCCTTCTTCTTTGTTGGTGCATCGTTTTCATCTCCTTTCCCCTCTTTGGCACCCTTGCCTTCTTTCTTGCCCTCCTTGGTCTTCTTCTCTCCTTTATCAGCATCCACTTTCCCAGACACGGTCGTCACCTCTTCCTTTTCTTCTACTTTCGCAGCTGCGGGCACGGGGGAGAAAGAAAAGTGAAAAAAAAAAGAAAAAAAGACATCAGGTATCATCAGGTTTCTGCCTCCATAGCTAATTGGAAGAAAGAATTTAATCCGACAGAATGCCGGCCTAAGTAGGTTACATATAATGAAGGCACATCTGTTTCTATCTGTCCTCATAAGCATGGTCTATTTATTCTTTTAATTGGATTGTTTGAAGTGCTTTCAGGCTGAGGAATGGAGAACAAAGGTTTACAGTCAGTTAGTGACAGAGACAATGTTTTTATCTCAATTATTCAAGAGGTGACAGGCAGAGCAAGTGCATGAGGCTCAGAGGGGTAGGATATTGATATTGAAGTTATTGGATTTAGTACAACCAAATAAAATGGGTATTTAGAATAAAGTATGAGTATGAGTTTGAATTTTTTACACTGCCATGGTGTAACTATAAGACAAACCTGCTATCACACAATAGAGCACATACTCCTGCTTGTTTTTATGTTTTTTTCAGCAGGTCAAGGTAAAAGTACTGAACTAATTTCCATTAAATCCAAAACATTTAGGCATAAACCCAGATAATGCCACAAATCTTTCCCCATATTATTTTTAACATTGTGAGGCTTTTTTCTTCTTCTTTTTTTCGACCAATTTCCTGAATTTTGATTAAATAATATGATTTCTGGGACCGGCATCTATGACTATAAGCAGTTTTGTGTTTTTAAATGAAAACTGAGAAAAGTCAGAGGTCGACAGGTCAAAGAACATTTCAGCCCACATGAGTTATTTATTTTCAGGCGCCGAACAAAAGGAAAAGAAAATAACAGCTTCAAGCGAGAGTTAACAAATTACACCTGATGTGAAATATGAGCACTTTGTCAATTCATTTTCTCTTTTTCAAGTAGCAAAGCAAACATTATCCCGGTGCTCTACAGAAGCTTCAGACTTCAGCTTCAGACACACACAGGATACACTAACACAGGCCAAGGAACCGAATGACAAAACACCAAATGTCAATAGTTGCCGGAGCCACTGTGGTGGATGAATCCAGGCGACATAAAATAATCAACCAACCAACAGAACTCCATGAATATGTTCCCTTGTCTTGACTGATTCTGTCTTCTTATACTCTCCACTCTTTCAATTTACCCTTTTTCCACATGTTTACTTTTACACCTGTGTGATCTAGACAAAACCCGGAGATATGATTTCATCGGAGCGGCAGGTTAGAGCCGGTGGATGGTGATGGCTCAATGATGCGATGTAATTGAATGTCAGATTTTTAAACCCAGATGTTATTGTTCCAGTTTTAGTCAAAGTTGGAACTAAGACTTGACTTTTTGCCCCCGTTTCCTGTTGTGCAGCGTCGTGGAATAATTAAAGGTTAACGCTGCCTTCAACGAAAGGCCTGGACCCTGACACATCTCTTAAATGTCAAATGCTCAGCACAGATGCAGCTGATACAAATCTTCTTGGCATATTCCAGGGGCGGAGCTAGCGGGTGGCTTCTGAGGCTTGGAACAGGTTAGGGTCCGTGTGGGTCGGTGACCGGCACAAACTCACAGACACACCATGACTGGAGATTCCATATTGCTCGTTGTTTATTAGCATCACATTTACGCGAGATTCTGTATCCATTTTGATATGAGTTGAAGGAACAAACACTGACGGCGACTGGTTGAAACGGATGAACCTGGGTGTAGTTCAATGCTTTGTAAAGTTAAAGAAGTCTGCTACTCATCAGTGATGATGGAACTTCACAAAGAATTGAACTACATCATTAGGATTATTTTATTTTTATTTTCTGCCAATTGATCCGTTACACCTAAATCTTACACACTGAACCTTTTGAAGATACTCCTCCAGGTTCAGAGTCATAGATTCCCAGGGAAAAGATGACTTCTTTCACAGGTTACACATGTTACAATTATATGTATTTTTCTGTAAGAATATAGTAAAGCCAAAATCATATGCAATACACATACTACAGTTGTGTGCTTTTTAAAATACTATTATTTCTCTCTGACTGAACCTGCATCTTGTGTGTGCAGAACCAAATGTGTGCATGTCATTATGCAGTTCTACTCCTACCAGTGAAAGTGTGATTAAATAAAATCTTGTTCAGTCTGACGAGTGTGAATTCAAATTATAAGTAGGGCTCCTTTCAGAAAACGCATTAAACGAATATCCCTGTCGTACAAGAAACCGAGCGAGACTTGTAACCAGAGCAACTTCCCTTTCTCGCTGTGAACCTCAAATGAACTTATCCAGAGCTTTAGATGTGTGAGAAATGTGTTTGAACGTGTTTGAGCCGTAACGGTTCGGTGACGCTGAGACCACCCTCATTTCCAGCCCAGTTGGAAACATGTGATGTCGAAGTATCAGGTCTGGTCGAGAACAAATAAGAGAGTTAGTCACAACTCGTTATTTTCCTCCCTGTGTTGAAGTCGTGCAAGGCAGAGGGAGAGAAAGGGGTCACGCGAGAGGAAGATTTGGTTCCTTCCTCACAATGTGCGTTTTAAGAGATATGATAATGCTTTTAAAGGTTTGGTGAGCCCGAGAGAGAATGTTGGACATCTTAACGGTGAAAATAACATGTTCTTTGTTTTTTGTACGTCACGTATTTTCTTCAACCCACAAAACTGAAGTTTATTCTCACAAGCGTTTGCATAAGGGACGTCTTTTCTCCCACATTAGATTAGTCTCCTGCATATCACCCATATGTTTCTAATGCACCTATCTTTGCCGTTGATCCAGTCACTTACAGTAACATGTAGCAATGTGCTCGGACATGTTAGGCTCTTTTAACAATCTACATCTCTGCTTTCTGTAAATGCGAGATGCGAGTTGAATCAGAGCAGATTGATTGAGCAGTTGATTTCAGATCTGATTTAACATTAGGTTATAATCATGATCCATGCAGTAGGTCTTGTATTGTTCCTATACTCAAAATACAGAGGACTGAAAAAGAGAGTCCTTAGTGAACAGGAAGAAAATAAAAGGCAAAGAAAAGTTGAGTGGAAATGTGAATCCCCTGCAGACACATAATTAAGGTAACGTTGATTTTCTTTTATCCCTGAAGAACGTTTTTTTTCCTTATTTGACAAACGGCAGGTTTTGTGTGAAAAATATATTCGCGGACACATCAGAGAGATGAGAGCAGACATATCTTGATGCTCATTTGTAACATTGATTTAAACTGCTAATTTACAATCAGTGTCTTTACAACGGAGCAACATTTGTGTTTCTCCGCATAATCAAGCCCTCGTTTGAAAAAATGAATACATAAAAGTTTTCATTATGAATTATTAATTTTATATCACAATGTTCTTTGCATTCGCTGTACGTGGTCATTGGGATTGTCAGATGATTCTTGTGGCACAATTCATGATATAATCAGTTGAGAAAGGAAGCAATTTGCATATTTGCTCACAGGGATGCTGCTCTCCCCCTAGAAGCAAATTACAGTATGGTTTGGAGTTCATGGTTGAGAGCGGCCGATAAATACGTGTTCATCTTTACTATTTATAATGGCTGCAGTCAGTACAGCCCCTTCAGCTCCTCTCCCGGCCACATGGTTGATTAGTTAAATCGTCACGCAAGAGGATTCACTGCGATGCATATTAGATCAACTCTCTGCGGAGATTGAAGACAGACTGACTCTCGCTATGGTAGGTTTTTCTTCTAATTTATTCTCCCCCTTCTTCTTATGCCCATTTCATTTGACACAAATTCCAGGGCAAGAAAAAAAAAAAAGTATTGACAGCTCAATGCTTTTTCCACCACAATTAATTTCTGCATTTATTCACACAAATGCGTAATAAATCATCAGGAGGAGCCAGACGAGACAGATGTCAGGACTTATCCGTCACCGCTCCTAACCTGGAGAAGCCACAGCTGAGCATGTTGAGACAGTTTAGGTTACCACAAGTCAAAATCCCGAGAGGAAGACAAGCATTTATAATTACAGATGACACCAGCGCCGACATCTATAATCAATTTTAATTAACACAGGAAGGAAATTGTATGGATGATTTGCTTTAGTCAAAGTAAATCTGAGAAAAGGAAACAGTCAGGTAAAGACAAGCGTACAGTGGAGCACAAACAGCTGCATGCGCTACTTAACATTGCCTCAAATTTCTTACAAAATTTGGGTTATTGTAACTTTTTCATGCATATCTGGGCATTTTTATCAAAAGCATTTAGGCTTGAAGGGAGATGCAAGCTTTACAAAATACAAAAGTATAAACTACAAAAGTCCAGCTGCTCTAAAAGAATAATATTTGTAAAACGCAGTACGATCTGTATTCTGGAGCCATGAGTGAACGTCACTGCTGCACATCAACCACCTGCAAGCAAAGTTCAAGTTGTGCTCTACTTTCTGTATATAAACTCCAAGCATTACGTATCAGGCATTAAAGAAAGACTACAGGAAAAATGATGGTAGATGCATGAAAGGGACTTGGTCGCCAATGTGTATACACTATTTTTTTTTGCTGTTTATTTTAAAGTCTCCTAACAAAGAGTGACCAAGTGTGACAGAAGATAAGATTCAAAGCAAAGGAGGAAGAATTATGCCGTCTCGGGCAAACTGAGGGAGCTGGGCTGCTCTTCGCTGACCCCAGCTACAGAGAGCTGGCTGTTTTCAGTACTTTGAGGTTGGACCTGCTCAGACACTGTTTGTACTGCAGAGGCATCGAGGGCAGCTGGAGGAGAACAGAAGAGAAGGAGAAAAGAAGAAGAATAAAAGAGTAAGAAGAGTAAATTTAGTACAGAGCAGAAGCATAAAGAGCAGAAGAATTAAGTGAAGCCAATCTTGTGCGATAACAAGAGGAGAGGGAAAATAAAAAAATTACAGCTGCCCTGGAGAAGAAGTTACGTAAAAAGACAGCTGTCCTCTTCGCCGTAATCCCTGAGTAAGACTACAACAGTCGAGAGTCAATCAACTACGCCCCTCTGCTCAGAGATAAGACATCATAAAATAGGCAGCTCTCCCCAGAGAGCTCAACTCATTAAAGGTATTCTTCCTGGTTTTCAGATGAAGGCTGTTCTTAAACATAAAGCAACGACAGACTGCCCTAAATGGACATAATGAGCAGTCGGTGTCTATGACGGGTCAAACCGTCTTTATTTATTTCCAATTTTCTCATTTGCAGTCACCAGCACCGGAGGCTGCTAGTGTGCAGCTCCACACAAAGGATTAAAAAGAAACTGTGGCACAAGAGAAAGCAAGCAGAGCAAATCACAGCGGAGTCAGAGCTCCTGCTTGTTATTGTTATTATTAAATTTAATGAAGAGATATTAACACTCGAGAGATAATAAAGAGGGACTCACATCCTGGGATCTCAGTCAGCTCGTTCAGAGGTGGCACTGTCTCTAATGTGTTGGCGTATTTCTTGGCGGCCTGCCTTTGCTGGTTTCGCGCCTCGATTTCCTTTTTGGTTCTCGGGATTCGACATTTGAATATACAGCACAGGGTGATAACTGAGGGAGAGAGGGACAAAATACACAAGACACAAGGACTTTAATTCAGTAGAATATGTAGAGCGTGTAGATCAACTGATAGATGGATAGATTTACTTATATTTTGCCCAGGTTTGGATATATTCGTGAAATGTCTCAACAACTGGTGGATAGACTGTTGTTTAATTTGCTACAGACAAATCTCAAAGGACTCATTTGAATAATTTCATTTAACTTTCACCTTAAACCATTATCGGCAATAGTCTTCTAACAAGCTAAACTAAGAGGAAGATTATTTGCAAAATATACCGTTTAGCTTAAACCACGAGATAGACTGTTTTTCAGTCTTTTATCGAAAAATATGATTTTACTCCTCAAGAAAACTTGAGATAGATGCACCTGTCAAACCTGTGTGAATAAAACCCAATTAGTCAATTAGAGATTACATTAGAATTGTCTCAGTTGTACTGAGTGGAAATGTACAACTTTAAGAACAACACCAGCATATTGAAACAAAGATTTGAGATATAGTCTTGTAGTTTCCCTTTCCTCATGCCACTGCATAAGTGATTGTGATTTTTTATTCCCTGACGTAATATCTGGGCCACTTCTACTCACACTCTGCTTGATAGCCATATTCTGGAGGGGTTCATGCACAGACCTCATTGGACTGCAGTTATTTCTCATTATAGCTTTCTGTGTTTCAAGAATGATTAATGAGGGTGAAAACAAAGTGACTTAATGAGACATACTGACCAACTGCCAAACCAAACATGGCAAAGATGCCAATGACCTGCCATAACCGGAGCCCCCAGAAAACGACGGTCTCTGAGGTCACGGGGTCCGGCTTCGGAGGGGGCTCTGTAGACGCTAGCTGTTGGGGAAAGAGGGAAAAAAGGAAAAAGAATTGACCTAAGTATCTGCACGCCATAAATAAATCTTCAGAAACGAGTATTACAGCAGAGAGCCAACCTCAGGGAGTAAACAAGTTCTGAGAGGAAACCAAAGAGGATTATGCCCAGATTTCTGTGTGATAACACTGACCTTCAGGAAATGAAGTTTGTCACCAAAGTAATTGGTGTCACTCCTTTATCTTTTTCAATTTGAGCGCAAATGAATTAATGAAGCTGTTGTTGAATCTACTCTACTCATTTGCAGCCATGTCTCACAATCTCGGACATCAAAGAAAAAAATGTCAAGTCCTCAAACGGTCACAGAATTCCCCAATCCCCAGTCATCGCACAAATGTCAAATTTAAAAAGTGTTTAGTGGAAATTTCAGTATCCTCTCAGGACAGTTTATCCACAGACATACATCTAATGCCACTACAGCCTCACCTCTCCAGAGTCTGTGAGGGTCAATACCACAATGTCATCACACTTCAAGCCTCGGATGTGCAACAAGAGCTGTTCACATTATCTTTTAAAAGGTGGCCAATATCAGACTCCAATTTGAACTGGTCATGGCCCGGATGGGACACGCATGCACAGAACAACAACAAGACGTAAAAGACAGCATGCTGTGTGCGGAAGTTATCAAGGAGAGGAGCCACTTGGACCTGCCTCTGGGTAAAGTCAACCTATCAATGTTATTTAATATTTACTTCGATTGGTTTAATTCAAATGAGCTGAACTTGACTTACAGACTTCGACCTAAACTATCCACCTAATCTTTCCAGACCTGCTCAAATTCTGTTTGTTTATAGAAACTGCAACAACACTATCGTGAGAAACCCTTAATGAGGCTTTCTGCCATGTCTCCATAGTCTTAGAGGTTTGAAGGCAAGAACGGACAAATCTGTGTCATGTGTTGGCGATGGTGGTGGGGGTTTTCACTTTAACTTTAACACTTTACTATTATTTGAGTAAGCAAAGTTTGCACTTCGTTTATATTGTTGGTAGTGTTATGGCAATTTTACGTCGTCATCAGGAATAAAGAGTGAATCAAACAAACAGCTAGTCTGTCTTTTATTAACGAAGCTCCGGACACAATCAAACTGAGAGCAAGGCTGTCTGCTTGAGAGTGCGAAGAGTCTCTCAGGAACTGGCAGTTAAGAAGCCCCCCCTGAGTTCCTCAAAACACTCAGAGGGACTTTACACAAACACATGAACAGCACACGTGGACAGGCAGATCATCTGATCACAGCATCAATAACATCATAAAGAAACTTAAGATTTAGCATTTGAAACAGGAACTTTGACGAGACAGTGTCTAGACACGATCTCCAACAATAGATTTTTAGAGAAAGTTTCAGGAACAAACACAGTTCAATGACTCATATGAACCCGGGTCACTTGAAAACAGAAGAACTTATGATCAGATACATTTGAACCTGTGTTGACCTTACAGGCACTACAGGAACAGTAGAATTTTCCACTACAGTAGTCAAGAAATCATTTGATCATTGGAATGATTTGGTTGTGTATTGTCTTGGGTTAGATGTAGGGAGTCACTGCAGTTAGAGTAAGCTGGTTTCTGGCCTGTGCTTGTGTATTCTCCGAATTTTCACAATGGCCTTTGATGCCTTAATTCTCTGCTGGAAGAAATTCGGTGAATAGTGTCCAAAAGAACCACGGGTGGGGATTGGGTCCAATATTTGCAAGAAAAACTGTGTGTGTTCGATCAATGCCTTGGAGCCGCCTGCAGATAAAACCATCAGGAGCCTTTTACCCCCTGTCCACTGTAAATTGATCACTTAATTGAATGATAGAAAGTTGTTGTGGAAACTCTATACTTTAGTCCATAGAAACAGGCAATGCATTAGAAAATGGACATTTATCACATATAGTGCCTTTGCCGATAACCCCATTACTGGTGAAATAGAAACATGTTCTGAGAATCGTTCTAAATATAAGCTACGATGGTGAACACTGAGGACTGAGACAGAAGATTCGATATGAAGAATAAGCTCAATTGGGCGGTAAGTATTTCTTCGAGTTTGAGTGGAGAGAATCAAACAAATCTCTTTTGTGCAGACACCAGGGTAAAAATAACCTGCTTTTACTGTGTATAGGATCTGATACTCGTCGGCGAGCCAACATGCCGAAATGTGACTACAAGCCGTCTTCGGGGCTTCTACTGTTTGTCTCCCGTCGAGGACACAAGAGGGACTGTGAACTTCAACAAAGACGCTGCAAAGAAAATGATCGCAATGAATTTTGTGCTGCGGTTGTGCGACTCCCACAGAAGGATTATCCTTGATGAGGATATTTAGCACGGCTCTCAAATAATAACAATTTCTTTTGCCTCAAGTGAGATTATGTAATTCTAAGTCCTTCACTCTGGAGGGGCATTTCATGTGGCGGGATTAGCAGCTTTAAGTCGCAAGTTTTGTTTTGGTGGGAACAAACAGCACAAACTCAGAATCACAGCGACCTGGAGTTACCTCGTGGTAATCGTATATCACAATTAGTACAGACTTTGTTTTGTTGGATGGTTGATTTGTTCGTTACATGAAGATTAACATGGGAAAAGCAGCACTGGGATACTCTGATACCCATATTGGACCAATGATCCAGTTATCATTTACAAAAACGGATTTTCAAGTCCACAGTATTCAGATCCTGTTGGAGCCTTTCAAGTGGATGACGCTGAGTAGCAGCGATAGTCGAAGTATGTGTGGATCTGAAAAGTACAAGTTTGTGACCATGAGGTATGTGGTGTGTGTTGATTTGTGAGAATGTAAAGCTGCTTTTTTGCTATGGACGACAATACACACATTGGTATACCTAGCAGTGTAGTATTTTGAGCTTTGACACCTCATTTTGAGGACTACAGAGGATCAATAGAGTGTTCACCTGAATTTATTTTGCCTCCACCACTCGCAATTAAAGGTCAGATCAAGTGTTCGTTGTCTGGTAACTGCACAGGCTACAATACAGATCGATTGATCACGGTAATTGAAGTATGAACATTACATTTGTTTACTGAGCAACATCTGTCACCAACACAAAGTTCATCATGTCTGTACTTTTAGAAATCTGTGAAGCAGCTGGCGGGAGGCTGCTTGTGGAAGTTTCTAGCGTCTGGCAACCGGAAAGCTCAAGTGTTAGTTTGCTGCAGAGCAAAGTGAAGAGAATGTTGAGGTCACGTGTCAGAACAGGGTTATTTGTAGAAATATCCACAATTTATATCTCAATTATGACTTTCCTCCATATGGATGTATACAAAAACATAATCAAATGTTTTTTGACATACATGTATTGCCTTGAACCAGCATCAAAATTCAGCACATCACAATCTCAAGCCTAGTTTCTTCTCTTAGTTTCCTTATGATTTCTGTAATATACTGTACAACCATAAGTGTTGACTTTAATGATATTAAAGTCAAGTCTTTAGTGATATTTTATCTATTCACTTATGTTTTCACAATGTAGGTAAGTCGCCTATTCTTTTATCCTGCTACCTTATTTTTAGAAAACATAATGGATTTCAGATGCTATTTTTGTTGCCATTTCAAAATACTAATGTTAGATGCAATATAAACCTCCTCTCTTGAGCCCAGGAGCACAAAAACAACTTGGTCGTACCAGGACTCATCTTATTTATCCTCCCGTGCTCCCACTCAAGCACGTGTCCCTTCGCTGTTCAAGTAAAGACCCAATTGTGTGTCGGGTATTAACGTCAAATCGCATTTTTAAAAGGCAAGCAAAGCAACAGTCTTGGCGACCAAACAAAGACCGTAAATCACACAAAGCTACGTTTTTAAAAAGGCAAAGCACCTGCACCCATCACAGAAAGACCCTCGGGATATTCCCTCCTCCAGAGGAACCTGTGGAGGACACAGAGATGCATTCAGGCTCTTACCGCAGGATCCGGGACCTGGGAGAACACGGAGGACAAGCACTGGGACAGCAGCACTGCTCCCCAGCCCCGCAGCAGGGGCTGAGCTGGACATACAGGCTCCCCAACCATCTTCTGCCCCTCTTCCTCCCTGCAGCCACTCTGCCCCCTCTCTCCCTCTCCCTATGCTTCCCACTCTCTACCTCCTTCTCTCTCTCTGTCTGCCCGCCTGCCTGTACTGGCGCCGTGTACAGGACAGGACCACAATGGCCCTGGGTGATTAATGGTGCCTATGGTGCTGACTGCTTCCTCCCATACACAGTTGTCTGCTACCGCTGCTCTTCCCTGTATCCCTTGTCTTTCTGCCACAACACTGCAGGAACCCAGAGAATCACCGACCACCGTCACCACTGCAGCCAGCTGAAAACAGCTCCACTACAATGGAGGAAGAGGCAGCCCTGCAGTTAGGCTACATTAATTAATCAATAGATCTGGTGTGGTTTACAGTCAGCTCATCCTGCTGGGGACAGTTCACACAACGTGGGGGGGATGGGAAGCACCGTTAACCAAGAGGAAGGCCTGCGCAGGACAGTGAGGCAAATGGCTGCGAGCGTCGTCATTTTTATTGCCTGGAGTGTAAAAAAAAAATATGTTCACACAGCCTTGGAAAAATAGGAAGAGCAACAGAACCGAGGAATCCAATTTTAACACGCACCTGCCTGAGGACAAAAAGGGTTGGATTGAAATTACTTTGGCAAGAGTTATTAGTGCTCGACTCAGGTGGGAAAATCTTGTCATTTCAAGTTGTGTGGTTTAGGGTTACAACGTGTGTACTGTGTCTGGCCTCAATCTATACGCTCTCTTTCTTTCATGTTTACAATTATGGGGAAATCATCCTTGTAGCTTTTTTGTGAGGCCGACTGTTGTGTTGTCTGTTTTTAAATACAAAATAAATGGAAGAAGTAACCCACGGGGAAAATAGTACTTTTGTGAAAATGATGAAACATGACCATTTGAACCAATCCGCAAGTATGTAATACTTTCAGGTTCCTACATCATTTTCTTTGTGTGCACAATAGTAAAGGAGAAATTAAGATGTCTACTGTTTCTCTCTGTTCACAAAATACAAACACCAAAGGAAACTCTGGATTGATGTACCAATACTTTACAATTACAAACAACAAGCTTTAGAAACAACAATGAAATATCAATTTATTAAGATGCGCACAATAACAAAACGTGTGTAAATTGGCTACGTATGCAGCATCAACATTAAAGTGGATTTTGGAGTTGGGTTTCTGGACAAATATGAAAGTTTCTGCTAATCTAAGACTTGTATTCAACTGTCAACTACTGTGAGAGGAGCGGTATTGATGTTTTTATCAAATTTGCCACCAGGAAGTGAATAATCTATTCAGAAATATGGATTGGAGCACTTTTTGGAGTATTGTACTGGTCTAATTGCTTTTCTGTCTTTTTCACAACTTGATGTTTTCTGTTGCTATTGTGAATGCAGCATATATTTTTCAAACTTAAAGTCTCACATAGATGTCAGTTAAATGACCGTAGAGAGACAAACAGAAGCAAACTTCATTTATTGGTCAAAGTGGATTCTGCCTCATTATTTTTCCATTAACTAATTTCATGGTCCTAATTCTGTAATTGGTTGTGACGGAATATCTTGTTGTCAGAGATTAAAGTTGCAGAAGAAATCACCAGGAAACACCCACTCTGCATCTGTGTGTATCACAGAACACACACTTAAAGAACACCCTTGTATCTGACATCCTGATGATCATTAGTAGTATATGTATGCTCGCAGCCTTCCAGCCCCATCCCGAGAGTTTGGGGTTTTAATGAGAACCCTCGTCTTCAGTCTCATTCAGCTCCCGGGGATTGGCTTTTGTCAGCAGTATTGAACGCAATACCACATTCAGCTGCTGGTTTATACAGGGGAGCCTGCTGTGTTTCTAACTCTGGTATCTATAAAGCTTTTGTCATTAACTCTCTCCTTCAAACTATTGTGGCAATTCAAAGCCACATGAGATCTTGGATTTCTATTTTTGTTATAGTTAACAAAGCAACAAAGTGGGTGTCAGGAAACATTGACATTTTACTTGCAGACGGAGAAAGTTTGAAGCCAGTTCTTTGATTGTAAGGTGTCTGTTTTTACAAAGGTCAATGATGCTAATGATAAAGGATCTAATTGTGATAATTGCCTATGTTTTAATTGTAGATCTGTCAGCATTATTAGTTAAAAAATATTGAACCGATCTCCATTAAATTGTGTGAAGGGTTGGTGCACAACCCAACCAAGAACCCAAAACATGTTGAAATGGATTCGTAAAAACCAGTGTGTTCAGGAAAATGTTTTCACTTTACTTGACATGGTAAGAAAGCACCATTTAGTTTAGATATGAAGCAGGTAATGTGAACTGTGTGGAGGTTATGTTTTCACCCCCGTCTGTTTATGTGTTTGTCAGCAGGGTTATGCAAAAACTACGGAAGGGAATATCACAAATTTCGACACAGATCCAAACAAAGGGCCGAATTGTTTATCACTTTCTTGAACATTGTGAGATAGGACCCTTGGTGCAGTTATATGTGCTCTAATGATCTAATTCTAGTTTATTATTGAACAGTGATACATTGAAGCCTGAACCAATTTAACGCTGTGAACAACATAATGAGGAAGATGTTTTAACTGAACACACCGGATGGTTTGTTGCTACACAATCCCTAAAGGTGGCCATGAAGCCGTATGGAGAAGGACAGGTGATTGGCTGAACCATATGTATCAACAACACTAACAGGTCTTGAGTAACATGTTGCACCTTTAAGCCTCAAAGGACTTCCAGGCAGGTCAAAAGGTCGCCTTCAGTGGGACAACCGCTGAGCGTTTGACCTTTTGGTCCTATGGCCGTCTGCTGAGCTACATCCTGTTTGATAGAGGAAACACGCTTGGAGCCATTAACGCCTGGTGTCAGGGGGCAGAGGAGAGTACGGGGGGCTGGAAATGTGAGGTATATTAATGTGAGGATCCTGGTGGATACATTTTTCAATAAAGTGGTATATGTGATACTGATGTAGGATTATCTGCAAAGCTTGAAATATCTTTTACATGGAGCGCTACATAAAGTGCTGCAGCATATGAACCTCTGAAGACACAACGAGGATCCGATGAGCATTAATGCGGGATGTGATTGTTGTACGGGCAAAACTTTATACATTCATATTCATGAAGCAGGCGCAGACAGTATTTCTCTGAGCAGTAAAGCAGCCTCCTGGGGCGTCACAGTGGCTCAGCTGGCATGTCATCCTCTTTGTCTCTCCCAATTATTTCTGTCTCTTTCTATGTGAACTACCATATAATGGTAAAACTACAAAAGTCAGCCGCCTGTGATGATGAGCGGTGCCCAGGCAGCAGATCCCACCGGCACATTAGCGAGCAAAAAGTCAATGCCATTGTGTCGCCGTGTGTTAAGGGACTTGTTCAACAACCGTGTTCTTTAAGGGGCTTACGGCCCCCCCCCCCCCCGTTACTGCGGCTCCTGCCTTGCAGTCGCCATCGCAGGTCAGCACCATAGTCTTTGTTTGTCAAGTGGTCGTCTCAAACACTTCACCAAACCTTCCATCAGCATAGTGGTGATGAGTGAATCTTAATTTTTGGGGGAACTATCCCTATAATGTGCACACTGTGGGTCTTCTCTGACAGCGGAGGGTTTGTTGAGGTATCACAATGCAGCAACGACAGTAGTCGACCACTAGATATTGAATTAAAACAAAGCAGCTTTTTTTTATTTTCATTTCCAGGACTACAAATGCTCTGCTTGATACAACACAGACAGCGATTCCATTTTGAGTGTGAAAATAGTTTTACCGTTAAAAGGGGGCGGGCTGCAAGACGAGCCGCGGTTCAAGGGTGACAGATATTTTTCTACAGAAACAGTAGGTGGTTGTGTGTGGTTGTGTGTGTGTGGGGGGGGAGATGGTACCTGGAGCACAGGTGGTTTTGTAGAAGATGGCAATTTTCGGAGCAGGGTGTCACCATTTCAGAAACACTTTGTTCTCTGTGCCTTTGCACTTTTGTCCCTCAAAGTCTGTTATGTGGCACAATACAGCAGGTGTTTTGTGAAGCAGTGCCACCACCACCATTATGGATGTTTTTTGGATTTTCTATAGAACAAAACATTTCTTCCATTTCTTTTTTCGCTTGTCAGATTTAAATTTACAGTGCTGTCTCTACAAGGATGCTGCTGTATTTATCGCAGGTCTATTTAATCCAGATGTACAGAAATCACTTTACTGTAAAGTCTAATACACACCAGGATGTAGTCTATAAAAGAGACTGCGCAGATTTTACGTTTCAGTGAATGTTTAATTGTGATTTTTGGCTTCACATTGCATCGATGCAGACCAGTTGATAAACAGTACATGACAAACCACAAAGCCATAGAGTGATGCAACCTATAAACGTAAAACAATAATGAGGGAAAAAAAGAAGCCTTGATCGTACAGTGTTGACATGAAACCAAACTGCACTGTCACACAAAAACATAACTTTGAATTAAAGAGCCAGTTGAAGTAAGAGCAAGAGGCTCTGATCGAAATCAGGATCAGATAATCTGCTGTCGGAGCTCGTCTCGTTAACATGTCACCATCAATTCTGCGCCACTGTGCACCACGTCCTTGATATCGGTGTCAAAAACAGTTTTGCTCCTCCTGTACACTTAATCAGGAACATTTCATTTACAAAAAGAAACACGAGCTTATCATTGCATTAGCGCTGCTACGATAAAAGCTTATTATTCTGCTCCTACTTACTGTAAATGAGCACATTAGGGCTCTGCTGTTTATTTTCTTTCCATTACATGTAAATGAGAGGCACTGGGAGATGAATGGACTCATAGAGGCACAAACCGTTTTCTGGCCTGACTTAAGTTCACAGATCCCTCATATACTGATGGCTAACTTTAACCTCTGCGTTCACAGCTCCACTATTTACTTTAGTTTCTGGATGCAGTCAATGGTCTGCAGGAAGCATTGGTCCAGAACGAGGGAATACCTCTGAGGAGAAGGATGGAGAAAGGAGTCATTCAAACCTGGAATGACAAATAGGTGAGGCTGTTTACGTATGCTGTGTTTACATAAGTTTGTGTTTGGTTTGGTGGGTTATTGGGCATTTTGGAATAAATCTACACCTTTCTGCGTAATACGGCCTCATAAAACAATATTAAAATTGTTTGGCAGGGTGTAATTTATTTGGAAGTGATGACACCCTGTAATGACTGAAGTCAGCCGTTATTGTGCTAATCTTCAGCGCAAAAAAAAAGTTTTACAGTGAAATGGCTATTGAACAGCAATAAGCATTGTGACCTGGCTCCTATCATGGATCACATGTTCAAAATAAAAGCTTTGGGTAATATTCTACATGCTCAAAAACAAGTGAAGTTGTGTCACGGCAGATATATATATATATATATATATATATATATATATATATATATATATATATATATATTAAAAAAAAAACATTTAAACATTTCCCCTGGAATTAGATGCAGTTCGGGACCGTGACAAGTATTTGCTCCATCAACACCCTTTCTGATGCACACTGCTACATTTCATATACATTTGGCAAAACCTGCAGGGCACGTGGTGGTGAGGCTCCTGGTATCTCCTCTGCTCCTCCAGCGACACATCTCACTCTGCTACACTAAAGTGCGCCTCACCTTCCATCCAGGAGGTATTCAACACAAGCCCTGTTTTGTTGCCCTGAGCATAAAGGCTTTCTTCATCCTGTCCCGAGCGCTGATATTTTTGTCTTGTGGCACTTTCTCGCTCAGTCCAATGGGGACCTGCCAATCTCCCACAGGGTACTGGAAGAAATAGTGCGGTGTTTGAAGCAGCACACTAACTCAGCCACGGTTTTAAATTAAGCGTGATGTGGAAGGGGTGGGGAGTGGGGGGAGAGCAGGAGAAGAGGAGGGTGTTTCTGCTGAAATCCTTCTGGCTGCATCGGAAGAAAATAACTCGGATGTTAGGGTGAATGTTTGTATGAATGTGAGGGCCACTCCCACCAGGATACGCGCATCCAGAAGAGCTCTGAATTTAAGAGTTTAAGATCACATACGTGTGCGTGTGACGTGCTCTGGGGAACACAGGGAGGACTGCAGCTGGAGTTTGTGCAGCTTGAGTCCGCATTCACTTTCAACCACTATTCCCCCGCAGCTGGTTTCAAGTCAGAAATGATTAGCACTAATATTTAAAAGGAATATTCCAGCTTTTTTGGGGACTTAACGGAGGTGTTTACTGTTTGCATTGGCCTGTCACACGTGTACGGACGACCATCTGGAGCCATGAAGGCAAACAATATGTTCAAAACATCTGGGGAAGATTTGGCTCCATTCTCATTGATTCAATTGGACGTCTCATTGGTTTACAAAAATAACTTGAAAACATGCATTGCTGCTCCCTACACCTGTAACTGCACTTTGAGTTGCCAGCAGTGCAAAAAGACATGCATTGATTTAATAAAATGTGACAGGGACATTTATGAAACGGCAATCAGACAAAATACGAAACCACGGGGAGATCATCCTATCAGCGTGAAGCATTTCTATAATCGTTAGGAACGCGTGTCTGGGGCCATTAGGGCTGAAACCCCCGCTACTCGAGGAACTCAAGTGGTTAAACTGAGGTCACCCGAACTCGCAGAGGAAGAGTCATAATCTGCCGATGACGGTTCGAAAGTAGAAAAAGGAGGAGGATGAGGAGATGTGTGTGTTGTCTGTGCAGCAGGGGGTGGGGGGGAGAGCCTACAGGCTGCTGTTTGACACGTGTGACAGCAGAAGGTAGGGCTCAGCTGGACGTGAGGCTGAGCAGGGACCAGCCAGCTCCCCTGGTTAGTGTCTCCTCTCTGCTGTCACAGGGCCTGCAGGAAGACATGCTTGACTTGTCTCATAACGTCACTGCAGAGCCACAGTTCACGGTGCAGAATGCTCTGAGGCCATGCCCTCAGCGCCTCCCTCCCCCCCCCCCATCTGAATGAGCAGCCAGGAGACAAAAAATAAGAGCAACGTGGACGTCTCAGCGTCATCCAGACGTGCGGGTGAGAGTGAGCGTTGGCCATAGTGCCAATCCTACTGTTGTTTATACAGTCCTGCCATCCTAATGCTCAGAGACACTGATCCTGAGATGTATAGTCATGACAACCAAGGACGAAATTCGGGGTATATAATATAGGTAAGAAAAAAGCTAAATCTGCTGGACATCGTCACGCCCTGCTGTAATTGAGCCTTGCCATAGGAGTTCTACCCTTGCTGCTTGCATGGTCCTCACTTTGAATCTAATTCCGTCCGCTCCAGCTGCTGCTCCAGGATCACCATCCTGCGGCGCTCCTCCTGATACTTGTGCTCAGCCTCCGCACACCTCTGGGTCCAATCTTTTTCTCTGGAAGATTCAATTAAAAGAAAGATTCTGTCAGTTACAAATTAGTTAAGACGGCAATTTATCTTGATGGTGTCAGTAGAAATGCACTTAAAAGAAATGAGCACAAATAAATGTGTTTGTTACATCTCGTAACTCAACTTTTATGATTCCTTATTTTTGTCATTCTGCTTAGTTTTAAAGTCACATAAACTCTAATCTGAAGGTTGTAAAGTGATAAAAAATTGTATTCAGAAAGCAATAACTATACAATAATTGTTTATGGCATTGAGAGGCACATACAGTACAATGGGCCATAGATCAACAGAGTGTCACTGTGGTGGAGTGTTGCAGCATTTACTCAAACCAAGTTAGAAAAAGTTTGATGCACTAAAGTGTCAGAATTGCTGTGTGAAAAGAAAATAGGAAAAACACTCCAAGGATTCAGAGTCCTTCGGGTAAATCCATGTGACTGCTGCAGAACAAACTCGTACATGGATGCTGTCATCTGTAGGATTATGGCAGCAGACAAAAGGCTGACAGTTTATTATATTCACATAAATGTTCTTTAAGTCCCACACAGGATGTCTGCAGTGACAAAGGTAAGTGATGAAAAGGCTCTTGCTAGAAGATTACATAACGGTCCAGCTGCTTTTCTTGTGATATTGTGTCGGAATCAGTAGTTGAAATATTTTTCAAATTACAGATCAGCTTCAGAGATGTATGTTCTACCACCGAGTGGGACTGACATAAAAAGATTAAGTGATAAAATGGGAGAGGAAAAAATTTGTCCTGCAGGAAAATACATGTCAGAGACAAAAGTATAAATTACTTTGTCTGTAGGACGTTCACCAGCTCAGAGAGTCTGTCCTTCTCCACACAGAGGACTTTATATTCACTACACTGGGTCATGAGTGCACTGACATCGGCTGAGCATTGGGGACATTTTGACGAACTGGGACCCCTGAGAATAGAAGGAAGCAAAAATAACACATAATTTGTGCTGTTAATGATGTGACTACAGAGTAAAAATGATTAAAAACATCAAGCATAACAAGGTTCCAGGAAAAATGTAAAAAGAGAAGCTTTATGTCCACTTACTTGAATTCTACGCTGCTCTTCACAGAAGGCAGCACCAGTTTATGACCAAATTTAGAAAGTGAACTACAATAAAGACAGACAGTCGTATTAACACACAATAGACCAGAGGCACCACACTAAATCAATAACCTGATGACTTAAGGCCGGCGCATGCTTCTGCATCGTCAGGGGCCCGCAGGCACGCAGCTGTAACGCAGGACTCGTTCTCATTCATGGTTCTCCAACCGTTGCGCGTGTTGCCATGCAATTCCCCGCCAGAACACTAGGCTCTTCTTCGTGTGTTGCACGAAGAAGAGCGATTTATTTACATCGCCACGGCGGCTCCGCAGAGCCTTTTTCTGGCGGAAAAATCCGCCGGTTAGTGACGGGTTATACTAGTGGACATAGTGTCGGATCTCTTCTGCCAAGTGCTCTTCTATCTGGTCCATATTCGTTCTTCTAAATCTTCCGTGGTTTCCGGGCATGAACTGGAAATGCGACTCCAGAAATGATGTAGTCAGCAGACCAATCACAGCTCTCGCGGCCGGGTGACGCTTGCGGGGCTTTGCCGTCTAGTTAGAAAAATTGGCCGACGCACGTAAGGACGTAGGAAGGGCCGTGAGGGGCCCGGAAGGGCTCCTGCGTCTCCGTTCCTGTGAAAACGCATAAGCATGCGCCGGCCTTAAAGGTCCCCAGAGCTAAAATGATTAACACTTATTTTCCCAGTCTTACATCTCTGTCCAAATGCAACATTAAAAATTAGTTTAGGATGAAAGTAAAATTAACAGTCTAATGTGCATCATCACATATTAATCCTCTTATTATCATTAAGCAGGATTTCCATGAGCATACATACCCTGACGATGTTATTCTCTTGTTAATGTCTCCCTCTTCAGGCAGAAAGCCTGCACTGCAAATGGTCTTGTGGCTGGATTCTCCCTCTTCCTGTTGTAAACAAACATTTAACGCCTTACCAGATTTTTAACGACCGAGGATTAGTTCAAATACCTTTTCAACTCAAAAATGAGACCATTTTGTTAAAATGTAAAACAATTAAATAACTTTAGCTTGTTTTCCCTACCTGGAGGGACAGCTGCTGGATTTCCTCCTGCAGTTCTTTGATCGTCTCTTCTTTCTCAGCAACTATCTGCTTGAGGTTCTGGACGAGAGCAAGGTGTTCTGCCGACTCGCTGCTCCGCCAGTTGCCCGGGTTCTGCTGGAGCTCGTTGCTCTGACCGCTCTGCTGTCGGCTGAGCCGTCTCAACACCTCCTGCATCTGGCTCTGTTGCTTCTGCCAGAGGGAGACCAGATAACAAGGAGGTATTGTAGAGAACAATGTGGTGGAACTTGGGCCTTATAAATGTAACGTGAAATCCCTCAATATTTAATCTTCCTTGGTTTGTGGAGCAAAACTGAATTGTGTATTAAATGTTGTCCACAATGTTTTGCGCAAATGAAAACCTGTTAAAACCTCCAGAATAAACCCCATATTGTAAAGTGGATAAACTGGAAACGGGTAATTTTTTTCTGTTGAAATTATCATAGGTTATATACATTATTAAAATTTTAGTAATTCTTTCAAAACAGCTACTGTAAAATTAAGAAATACTAAAGTGTGTCTGTAAGCAGCTGTATATTTAATCTTTCTGTATTTATTTTCTTGTATGTAGTTCCTTACCAGCAAAGCATCCACAAGCTCATTATCATGTTTCCCCTTCTCCAGCAGGGTGGAAACCTGGACCTTCAGAGTTTTCATCTCAGCAGAAAGAGATTTGTTCCTGGCTTTAGAGGCTTCCATCTTTTTCTTCCCATCCTCGTAGTCTTTCTGGAGGTTCTCATACTCCACTGAGATTCGCTGTACAAGAGAGCAGGGCCTCGCTACATTACCAAAATCATATTTCAGTTCATTAAATCTATGACATGTTTATAACATGTGTATACGCACCTCAAACGCCTCCCTCTTCTCCTTCTCCATGGAGCGGATGTAGTTGAGGTTCCTCTCTTGAGGAGGGGTCTTCAGAAGGACCCCCGAGCCCAGGAACTTGTCCTCTACACTCAGGACGCTTGGCTGTCGCCGCTGAGTCGACCGGTTCAGCTGCTGCTCGAGGTCCCGCACCTGTCGAACAAGGTCAGTCCATCTATTATTGTTACACGGCTTGTGCGACAGCCCAATATTTACGATTTTACATTTTATTGACCAATTTTAAAAACATGAATTATTGATATTGTGTCAATGATGCTCATGTTGTTCTAATCAATACTGTGCCTCTCAAATCATTATTATGGTAATCATAATGGAAATATCTATCCACGAGCGTTCTGACCATCAGGGGATCTGCACTTCCCTTGTAAATATTAGTATTAGTGTTCTTTTTTGAATAATTAATGTGTTATAAACTTGCCAATACACCAAACTGATTGATGTAATTAATAAAATTGATATTACTAATGACAATATCATTATAATTTCTTTTTAATTTTCTAAAAATATCCTGCGGGCCCTAATCTGCAATCATGTATAAGTGTCTTTTAAAATCCCTCTGTTAATGTGATTAACCCGGTCGCTTAAAGTTGAGGAGCACTTCACAATTCAGGATATCTTTTAATTTACCCTCACCTTCATCTGAAGAACCAGGATCTGCTGAGCGCGACCTCTGAAGCTCCCCGGGCAGCTCAGTAATTGCTGAAGGTTGACCTCCTCTCCAACCTCACTGATTAAAACCTGCAGCAATAGAAGAACAGATTTTATATTACAGAGGTCATTGCATGATCTGCCACTCAAGCAGAAAAAAAAACTGATTCTACCTTCTGAGCTACTTTCAGCTCCTGTTTGAGGGATTGGACCTGGTTTCGACATTCAGTCGATCTCAGCTTGGCTGCGGCTAATTTCTCCTGCAGAGATTTCACCGCTGGATTTTCCTGCTTTTGCGATTAAATGATAAACGATTTTAGATTTGATTGCCATCACAGTTAGGAAGTATTTATTTTTTACTGCAACTTCTTTAATAATTACCTCACAGTCGTCCGATAATCTCTTAATCTGGGATTTTATGTCTGTGTTTTGCCCAGGGGGAGAGTGCACCAACGCAGACTGTAGCTATAGGAAGGAGCATAACATTAGAATTATCTTTAATGATTGTGAACTTTAATAAACCTTCATCCGACAAATCAGATTAATGACACCAGAGTTTGTTACCTCTTTCTCAAGCTCTTTGATTCTGTTGCTGTTTTGCTTGGACCTGGTCTTTTCTCTCTCGATCTCGGCGCTCAGCTCCCTGTTCTTCTTGGACAGGTCGACAATCCTGGTGGCTGCTGCGTCCCCCCCCAAGCCCGACATGCCTGATGACGAAGACACACGGTGAGCACATGTGATCATCTCTGTGGTGTATCACAAGTTTATGGTTCTTGTATCTACACCTGCTAGGGCCAGTCGTTCTTCTTCTCTTTTCCTCTTCAGGTGTTTAATTTCAAAATCCTTTTCTCCGAGGAGTTTGAAGAGACGACCATTTTCATCTTTGAGCTCTCGCAGCTTATCAAGCCAATTCGGCTCGACGTCCTGCACATGTCTATGGGAAGGTAATCAAAGTTAAAAACCAAGATTGATTATGCAGAGGATGAAGTTTCCAAACCTCGAGTAACTCCCTATGACATTTATGCTGCCCCTGAGGAAAACAACATTTAATTCATCCTCACTTTTGGTTGGAATCCTCCTCTGTAACCTCGACATTAGGCTTATCCGGTTCTTTCTCCTTCTTCTTTCTCTTCTCCTGCTGCTTCTGCAGCGTTTCGAACTGAAGCCGCAACTCATCCAGCTCGTCACAGCGGGCCATGATCTGGGACACGTACATCATGAGCAGAGAATAACGGTGGGAAATGATGGAGACAAATCAATATCATGAATAGAAAGTGCATATATTGTCTATACTTATAGATAAAAAGGGATTTTCATGATATCCTGAACACATTGTGGGGTTTGTATAGGCTGCATACATAAGTTACAACAGTTTGGGTTTTATTTCTTTCACCTTTACTAGGTTACTCCATTCTTTGTTGTTTATCTGGGAGTAAAAGTCACAACACACGGTTACTAATGAGTTTGAATTTGTGTTAATGGTTGTGAAAGAGACAGCAGAGCAAGATGACAGTTGTTTTTCTACAGAGACATTAAAGCTCTCAAGCATTTTGCTGATGACTGTTGGTGTGAATTCAGAACAACAGGTCGAATCTGCCTCCAGAGCTTTTAGCAAAACATCACTAATTAGTTACCGACGTGCAAAGCAATTAGTGAGATAGTGTTGAAGTTAATAATGAATATACTCCACAGATTACTCTAAGAGATAATAAAGATAATAACACAGATTGAATAAAGACCTCACCTGTGGTTTAGTTACGTGCTGAACGAGTCACAAGATGTTTGTCTCTGCTGCATTTTGTGTGAAAGTGAAGCAGCTTCCCCATTGACTGCGGCGCTTCCGTGTCCATGGCAACGGTCCTCCATAGACTTAGATCTCGCGGGAGCAGGAATGAAGTCCCGCCCCTCCCCTGTTAGTCTGATTGCTGCCTCTTGGTTGGTTTAGGCATGGAGAGTGATGATTGGTTAGAGTTTACATGGTGGACCAATGAGAGGCAGAGTGGGGGCGGGTCTTCATCCCACCTTGATGTTAAAAATAAAGCAAGGGGAGCTTTGAACAATCTTACATAAAAACTTTGATGTTATATTGATATAATATATTATATTATTGCACCTTGCAGATATGAAGTATTGCAGCCCAAAGAACTTCACATACAATATAGATAAAATAAAAACATGTTCAAATGTAATTCATATAAGAGGACATACTTTAGGTGACATGGGAAATATGTAACAGAAAAGAAAACAAAGAAAGTGATACAAATTACAAAAGCACAGGAGTGTGGGCAAGTGAAAGATCTAGTTAAAGGTGGAAGTAAAGACAAATGTTTCAAGTTCTCTTTAAGAGACCTTTACTGAACTTGCTTCTCTGATATGTAGCCGTTCCACAACTTTGGAGCAAAGTTTGCAAAAGCTGCGTCTCAGATTTTCTTTCGGGTGTTGTTGGGAACCTCTAGTAGATTTGAAGCAGAGGATCTCAGACTTCTGAAGGGTAACTAGAGAGTCAGCTATGTAACTCAGTCCCAGCTCATTCAAAGCCTTGTGTGTAAGGAAGAGAGCCTAAAAATAATACAAAACATATAATTTTACATTATTATTAAGAAAATACATAAATACATTTCACAGAAAACAGCCCTTTTAGAAACCAAACAATAAGTAATTAAACGTTGAAAAATTGATGCAAACAAGTCCTACATATGCCCCAGAGTGTGTTACTTCACCCTGTGATGCATTTCTAGGACACTACTGCAGGAGGTAGTGTTGTGTGTTTAGGAATCGAGATTCTCAGATTCACTTTAAAAACTGTTATTTATTTGTTCTGTGTTGCAGTTTCGCAGAAAACGGGGACATTGCACAATACAAATAAACTAAAAGAACTGGAAAAACATTTACGTGCGCAAACACACGACAGTTGCACTGGAGCTCAGGTGTCAACGTGTTCTCTGAACGTTCGTCACTGCCAGGACTGCAGAGCCACGATGACTCAGCCTTTAACAGGATTTGCTCAACACACAGGGAAGTAATTCAATAAAACATTGACCTATCAGTTACGGAGAACATGAGGCTTTTATTTGATGGGAGTGGAAGGTTAATGTTCAAATAAATGTAATAGTTTTATTGTTTGGATTTTCTTGGACATCTACTGTATCTCAGGTAAATGATCGGTTAAAGATGGTCAAATTTACTTCTATCATTATTATTATTATTACCACTGCTAGTTATACAACTTAAAAAGTACACACTGCAAACATTTTAGAATTAGAAGACTGGCCACTTTTATTTCGAGAGAAAAAGAAAAGAAACAAATATTAAAAAATAACTTTCTTCTGTATTTGCACACAACATTCAAAACTCCACTTCATTTATAACTTAACAAGGCGTCTATTTAAGCAGACATGATATCATATGGGTAACTGCACAGTCTGTAGGTTGAATGTCAGTTGGTTTAAACTGTAGCTCTCAAAAGACCTTGGGAAATACTGGACTCATCACAACATGAGAAATTCGAAAAAAAGACGTGGCCTTTACAATCAATATGTACAAAACTATATATTTTACATACGGGTTTGAAGAGTGCTTACTTTTTTCTTTTTTGATTTTCTTGTGATTATTAAAAAAAATGTTTTATGGAGTGATGCTATGGTGAGACAAAAAAACGTCTTGTCTTCTAATAGTTTTATGAACGTGACAGCTCAGGCCAGTGTTTTCAACGTCTTCCTCAAGATGCCTTTCTTTTCTTTGTTTTAAAATGCTACGGTGCAAACAAGCATTTCGTTTGGCAAAAATTGGATCATTCAAGAATACAGAAATAAAGGAAAATACACTGATCAGGCTTTCTGCTATTTCTGGTTGTCTTTTAATCCAGACTTAACCTGCTCTCACTGTTTTTAAATATGCTACATTTTCTAAAAAACGAATTTACTTTCACTCGCTCAAAAGTCAAGTTAAGAGGCAAAAAAACCCTCCAGACTTATCAAACCAGCTGGTTTTATATCCACAAACCCACACAGAGTGACCAGTGTTCAAACAGCTGAGACCAGTAAACCTCACTCTCAACACAGAAGTGGTAACTGGGTACTACTCAGAAGTTAAGAACTGTAGTCAATAAGTTATATCCATTTACAGTAGGAGGTGAGCTGCTGACGGGGTGCGTCCATACAAAGGATATGATGCACCTGGGAAGATTACACTCTACAGACCTTAACATGAGGTATATATTAAGGGACATAAAACCAGTGTAGGAGGCCAGGTTCACTTGTTTTCCGCCGCCTTCTGTTCTCTGGGCTTTACAACGTAATCCCTGTACATCGAATATATGACTCCTGAAAACAGAGAAACACAGGAATGAGTTAAATGACACGTCTCACGTCTACTGAGCAGCGGATCAGACGAATACTGCAGCTCAGACTCTATCATGGACAAGTGAAAGTGGTCAGAATGGAACCAGGCAAAATCCTGCTTGATATTTTAATCTATAAAAAATATATTATAAAATACAAGCTTTTGGTGAGTGCTATTCCAAACATACGAGTATCAGGGCCACTTTAAGTGAATTTAAATCAACAGAGATTACATGAATCACGTTGCATTTTTAAGACAATAAGTTTGTAAAATCAAAAGGAAAAAGTCCAAGGCCAACACTGCAACTCTGGCGAGCAGGCTTTCCACTTGCTGCTTATTTCCTAAAATATTGAATTACAACTTTATTCTCTTATTATAACGACTTCCTCCCCCATTACGACTGTATACACATTAGCTCTAATATACGTCCCTAATACTCCATCGAACAAACCACTACTACTTAAAAAAAAAACATGTAACTGGGTTAAAAAATTTAAATAAACTGAAACCATATAGCAAAGGGTCTAATCAGATAGATGACACATCCTCCTGTATGTTAGTAGTCATATCATATAACTTTGGTAATGAACCAGGGCTTTAATAGAAGCATTATGGTACAAACTGAAACCATCAGCTAACCACAGGTTACGTACCGAGAGTCATGGCTCCCACCACGAAGCCCTGAGCAGCTACTCGCATGTGGATCAGGTGCACGGACATTTTCGTGTCTCCTCGACTCTTCATCTTGATCAGTCTGTACCCGACGATGGCGAAGAACCCTGCCAGTCCTGCAAGGAGCCAGAAAAGAACAGTTCAATCTACAATAACCACAACAAAACCGGGGTGTGTTGACTCTGAATACAAAAATGTGCAAACAAGGGGGTTCCACACAGATCACTCTTCAACGTTAAACACACTTCTGCTTTAATTTGAAGGTTTTAAATTGAATGTGAGTATGTCTAACTAATGATCTCTGTATGATGTAATCATGAGGGCACAGCATGTACTCACCCACTGGAACAAATGGATTCTCCCTGGCCTTCCGCATGAGTTTGGACTCATTCTCATCGTAGGTAGACATCCTGACTGAAAAGACGAGGAAAAGTTCAATATCATTTACAGATATATATATTCCAAAACATTCAACTTATATACTCCCAGATACCATAGCATGCTAGCTCACTCAAAGGGATAGAGTCCTCACTATAATCCTAAACTTGGCCTCTGGATCGTCTTAATGTTTTGCTGATCGATATTGATCAAGTTTGTACCCACAGCTGGTTAGGGTTAGGGGTTAGGGTTAGGGTGACCTGTAGGTGATCCCCGTGAAGAGCTCAGAGGTTACACATGAAGGGCAGATCAGTCTCCTCCTCTTTTAAAGGCCGAAATAACTACAAGTTCCACACACTGTCACACCCACGCCCCTCTGTACAGGTAGAATCAAACAGTAGCAGTCATTTAAAGTGGTTTACAGTTCCCCGAGCACGTGTTATATTAGAGAGAAAGAGGGAGGATAACAGAGCCCAGAGAGGATTTCAGTCCTACCAGCTGATCGATCCCATAAGATCCGGATTCTTACCTGTTAGGTTCAAGTGAGTCTGGTCGAATCAGCTGTGAGGAGAGTATCCGGAGTCGGTTTATTCTGTACGAGTCTTTTTCAGATCGCACTTCGCATCAGCCGGAAGTAACGCACCGGCTCCGTGACGTAACCAGTGGGTGCACGCAGGTCCTACGTCATCAGGCGATCACGAGTGTGCTGCGTTCGCGCCACACGAGAAAATGTGAGATAAGAAACTCAACCTGGAAATGTCGAAGTTCGGGCCAACACCCTCAGATTAGAGACCATGAAACAAATGAATGAACTCAAATTGTGACCTGTGTTGCGTCCTTCAACATGAAGCAATGCCTGTTGCTTACTCTCTGATTGATGATTTCTAGGCCCCATGAGAAGTCCTTAGTACATAACATACCATAAAATAATGAGACATTTTGTACCATTAAATAACATATTGTAACGTTATGTGACGTAACATTACATATCGTAACATAACAAAGCATAACATGACATAATCCTTCTCTGGGACTGTAGTTCACATTTGTTAACATTTACCACCAATTTCCATTCCCAATTCTGGAACGAGTATTTGTCTGATTTTAAATCCTTTATTAAATCGTTCTTTAGTAAAAAAAAAAAAAAGATTTCATCTCTGTGTAAGTTTATTTTTATTTTATGTGTTGTTTTATTATCCAGTCAAACATTCTGTAAAAGTATAAACAGGAAAATATAATAATTATTATGAGTGGTAGGGATAATTTGACCGATAGTAAACCCGAGGAGCATTGAACGCGGCATCAATAGTACAACCCCCTTCGTAAATCAAAGATCTTTAAAGAAGTTTGAGATGAAGCTCCCACCACAATGAGCGTGTTGTCGTTTCGGGTGATCATGTAACAGTTTCAGCTCCTGATGAAGATTAGTTTTTACTGTGCTCTCAACTCTTTTAATGTTAATTTAATTGTTACATGACGTCTCTGTTATGTTTTGTCTCTTCGTGCTGTGCTCAGCCTGTTTATTTCAACATCTTACTGTAAAAGGCCTCAGTGTATCCGAACGGAGAAGGAAGTAGGTGGAGGTGCATCCTCTTGATTCGGGTGTTTATCTCTGAGAAGACGGAGGGTGGACGTGCTTCACGAGGGCTCGTGGCAGCACGTTTCTGCATCGTGCAAAGACCCAGAATATGTGAAATATTACTGTTATAATAATAACTATTTATTAACTTTGATGACTTCCAATCCATATTTTTAAAAAAAATAGCGTTTATATATTAACACTCATTCTGATAATTTGGTAACTTTCTTAACAAAGTTACAAAGTGATTCACACGACAATAAAAAAAATAACTTTTTTAGGTTTGAATTTCTTTCATTTTGTTCATTTTTAATTCAAATTTTCCGGTTTAATAAGATGTATCATAAAGTTCCAGTTTAAATTGTGTATTATCACATATAAATTCCTGTACGATGAAATTCTTTCTTTGCCTTCCACTATGAATACCATGTTTTTTAAGATCAAAAATAAATATGTTTCATAACAATAAAATTGTAAAGAAATGACGGAAATAATAATCCATGGTGATCAATCAGACAAATGTATATGTTTATGATGTTATGTACTATCCTACTACCTTAAATCAACAGTACATTTATAGCAGCAGTATTCTGTCATCTCGCCCACTTTTATTATTTAAATGAGGAAAATTAACTTTCTTCAAACAACTTGTAGTGCTGCTCCTAACTACACCTAGAATGTTGGTTTGTCATAGAATTTGATGAGGTACAGCTGTATAAAGTGATGACTAAATATAAATGACAGTTACTCATCCCCTGAGCAGTTAAATCTCTGACGTCGCTGTGTCGTAACCTCTTCTTACCTTTGCTGTCAGGGCTGTATTTAGTCTTTCTTGGGCCCAAGAAGAGATTTAGTCTGAGGTCCCTCTTCACATTTTATTCATAATTTGATTCACTTCCTGCCTTTTCCACCCTTACAACTGTAAATATACACATTGTCAACAATATTCTGCATAAAAACCATGATATCTTTCCCTCTCAGTGATGATTTTCCACTATATTGCTCATAAAGACAAATGATGACACATTTCCAGAGCAGATGTTGTGTTTGTTGAGTCAAGTAAGAAGGTGAACAACAGTCACGCAACAAAAGAGCAGATCATAAAGACTTTATATACGATTGATACAAAGTTGTTATCATGAACCCAGAGACAGTGGGTTATGCTCATAAATTGAAATAAGAATTGTAGTGGCAATTTCTACAATCCCACTCAACCAACGAGGAACGAGAAACAATTCTCTTACAGTATTGTCACACTTTAATGCTCAGAGTATGGTGCATACGACAAAGGTTAGTTTGTAATATGCACACCAATGGGAAACAGAATTTTGTCTTCATACATTTGGCTCACCCCTCCCACTCTGGTTGGGGTTGTTACAAAGTCAATGGTTGGGATCTTCTGATGAAATCTAACAACAATGCCTTAGTTAAAGCAATCAGGCCAAACAGACATTGCATTTCATATTCTCTTGTCTCTATAAAGTAACATCTTTACCAACATTTTTTAAACTTTTTAATTCAATACATCAACAAATTTATAAAAATAAAACTTTCATACAGTTCAGCTGTTGCTTCTTTCCAATGAGGTGTTAGAACCAGTAGGTGGTGCTCTACATAAAGGAAACCAAAAGGGCAAACAGATGGCAATGTAGAGTAGTAAATCAGATAACTAGACAAGTTCAGGCGTGTTTTAGTGACGTTATTTTGCTTCTTTTACTACTTTCAAAAGATGAGCAATACAGTAAAGATAAAACTAACTGTAATGTAAGAGTCTTCTCAGCCCTCTACACTGATCTTTGAAACGAGGACATCGATCGGGATCCCTTTGTGCAATCCCTACAGCCCACTGGGCAGAGCTTTATCTTTAGCAGCTGTACTGTTACAAAGGTACGTGAATGTTTAATATGCCAGGAAGCGTGTCAGCAGTTTGAACCTTCTGGTTTCGCCAGAAAGTGGAGATTTTATCAAGACTTTCTTTGAACTTGACCTTGAACTGTTGTGATAAAACCTTGAATTACAGTTTAATGAATTTGTGTTGGAGAATTTGTTTTATATTTCCACACTTCTCCACATAATAAAGTATAATTTTGATAAATCAAATGACATTTTATGAAGCCAGAGTTGAAGATTTTCATGACATGGAACTAAAATAAAAAATGTTATGTAATTAAAGGATCAACTATGACTTACAGGTTAATGAATGATATGCTACATCAGTACATTATCGCAATGTGTGGGAGTCTCAACTGTCTTTTTATTGTGTTGCCTGCAACTGCTCTGAGTTATGCTGTGGACAAGTGGTACAGGATGTGGTGAATTACATTTCATCTACAAACGATGTGCCAGATTGGTTGATGCTGGGAAATCATTACCTAATGTATTTGTCATCTTTTGAGCCTTATCCCCACGAGATTCTTAAAGTCACAGCAAATCTGGAACATTTGTAGTTTCTGTTTACTGCAAATCTAGAGTGAGATGAGAGACTGCTTTTTGTTTTTTTACAAGGGGGGAGAGACAAAGGCAAACAGCTCCTAATGCGAACCTCATGTGTGTAACATTTATGCAGCTGGTTGGCTGTTCATGGAAAATTCTCTTTTTCCCTGATTATGCACATACCTGAATCTGATCCCAAAAGGGAGGAGCAACATTTCGCTACATAATGCAGGATGTGGAGCTTAACTCCTAATCACTCTGTGTCCGTTACAGGAATCAGTCATGGGACTGCTGCTACCGCTCCTTCTTGCTTTACTCTCCTGTTTGATTGGAGGACTCTACCTACTTGGTGTGTTTCGACAGCACCGACCAGGTGAACCCCCTTTGGATAAGGGGCTCATCCCTTGGCTGGGTCATGTCTTGGAGTTTCGCAAGAACACATTAAAATTCATCGAGAGGATGAAGCAAAATCACGGCGATGTGTTCACAGTGCAGCTGGGAGGGTGTTATATCACATTCCTTCAGGATCCCCTGTCGTTTGGGGCTTTTGTTAAGGAGAGTCGGGAAAAGCTGGACTTCAGACCGTTTGCTAAACAGCTGGTGCGCAGAGTGTTTGGATATGTGGCAGAGGGGGATGACCACAATGCTCTCGTGGTCTCCAGCAACAAGCACCTCAAGGGGGACGGCCTGAAGGTATTGACACAAGCTATGATGGATAATTTGCAGAATCTGATGGCTCATGAAATCGGCTCAGCAGCTGACCAAAGCAGCTGGAAAGAAGATGGACTGTTTATGTACAGCTACAATATCCTTTTCAGGGCCGGTTACTTATCTCTGTATGGCAATGCATCTCCCAAGTCAGAAGAAAGTGAGGAGAAAGCCAAAGAGAAAGACAGAGCGGAATCTGAAGCCTTGTTTAAAGAGTTTCGTAAATATGACCAACTCTTCCCCGACCTGGCTTACGGGGTCCTCTCACCGAGAGAAAGGGTGAAAAAACAGAGGCTGATGGATCTATTCTGGAACACTCTGTCAGTGCAGAAGATGAAGATGAAGAACGACATCAGTGGCTGGATCTGGGACATGCACCAGTATCGAGAGGAGAATGGTATGAAGGACTCAATGATAAGCAGATACATGTTTGTGCTTCTTTGGGCCTCTCAGGGCAACACAGGGCCAGCTTCATTCTGGCTGCTCCTCTTCCTCATGAAACACCCAGAAGCCATGAAAGCAGCGAAGGAAGAGATTGATAAGGTTCTGAAGGAATCAGGGCAGGAAGTCAGACGTGGTGGCCCTTCTATCAACCTGACCTTTGAAATGCTGAAGGAAACACCCATCCTGGACAGTGCTTTGGAAGAGACCCTCCGCCTCTGTGTTGCACCTGTCCTCACCAGAGCTGTGCTCCAGGATATGACCCTCAAGATGGCAGATGGGCGTGAATATATCATCCGCAAAGGTGACAGATTGGCTATGTTTCCTTATTCTGCTGTTCACACTGACCCAGAGATCCACCCTGACCCACATTCATTCAAATATGACCGCTTTTTGAATCCTGATGGGAGCAAGAAAACAGACTTTTACAAGAATGGGCAGAAGGTGAAGTTTTACACCATGCCCTGGGGCTCTGGGGTCTCCATGTGTCCCGGGCGTTACTTTGCCTCTAATGAGATGAAGCAGTTTGTTTTCCTGGTGTTGGCCTACTTTGAGATTGAGCTAAAGAATCCTGAGGAGAAGATACCTGAATTCGACTTCAGCCGATGGGGCTTTGGATCCATGCAGCCTAACAGAGAGGTCCAGTTTCGATACCGACCAACATTTTAAACCCAACTAATCATTTTGACATGTCAGTCAAAACATTTTTTTGATTTTGATCAAGTCTTTAAGCTGTCATTTGAAAATTATGTTTCTGATGAATGTTGGATTTCACTATGATGTTTTATCTTTATTATTGTACCAGTGATAATCACATTAAGTGTGTCAGTAAAATGTGTTTAAATATTTTGTGCGAAAAATACATTTCCAACCTAAATATCAGTTCATCTAAATAACAGTTGATATGACAAATTTTGTGTTTCCTTAGTCAGGTTTACTCAGATACAAGAAAATAAGCTGTTACGTGTGTTTTCTTTAGTAGCATCTAGCATCATTTAGCAAGTCCTATCTGTTGAATGTCAGGGAACTGGTTTCAAAGGAATGATCAGAAGATAAAGGTTAGGTTTTATTTGGGAAAGTCATCTGTCAAAAAACAGCACCTGTAGTGACTATAACATGTGTGCTGATTTCTGAAAATGATGACATGTTGATTTAATGTGAGTGGAGTAGAAAGAAAATAAATTTGTCTTTGATAAATGAGTAACACATGTATTCATCATGTCTCAAGATAAAAATCACTTTGTAAACATCTTTTACTCAGCTAACTATTAGCTAAAGATAGTTCAGAGCTCTGGCCACCTGTGAACAGGTTTGTCTGGTGCTGCTCATTCCTCCATCACGCTATCAATGTTATTGGCTTTTATTCTGTTTGGAAGAGTTCATCTCCACAAAAACCTCCTGTAGTTATTTCACACACGCACCACTGTTCTTTACTCAACTCAAGAGCCCCCATGAAAATAATGCATCAGAGCATACTATTTGTTTTGCTCCCATGCTTCGAGAATAAATTAACATGCAGGGAAAAATATACATTTACATTAATATTAACTTAAATCTTAGGTGGATCTTAGTTTTCCCTCTCAATTTGGCTCCATGCAGTGTGACACTATTTAAAATGTAAACATCAATCAAATTTGAACCTTTAATACCCGTTGAGTCATGTCAAATGTCACACACATGCAGGTCTCTCTATAGTTGTGAGGACATTCATTGACCTGATGCATTCCCCAGCCCCTTACCTTAACCTTAACCATCACAACTAAATGCCAATTGTGCCCCAACCCTAAATTCAATCTAATTCTAAGCCTAACCTAATCACTGGATTCCCGCCTAGGATGCTCCACCATGAGGTATAGAATAAGTTACAAGTGATAAGTAACATCTATTACCATGCTAACGGTTAGGCTGACAGTTACAGGGATGATCGTACTTTCTTTGCATGAACGTGGACTTCGGCCCTATAATGAAATGATAATGACGACTACTGGGTATTTTAAAAGGAAGTGTCAGAGAAGAACAAGGATTGCTTGTTGCATTTCTAATCTAGCCATTTTCTGTACAAACATAGGATAACGTATCCTGTTCAAACAACATTAAACAAACAAGGAAATAAGAGTCAAAGTTGAATCTTTAAATGAGACAGAGATGTTAACAGTTTGCCAGGAAAACATGTTTCTGTGCCATCTTACACTGCAATATGGCAAATTCAAAAAAACACTGAAATGAATAGTAAATAATTAACTCTTTTCATCAAACTAACCCCAATGTTACATTGGGGGACCTTACTGCAAATTAGCTGTGACGTTTGTGTGCAGTCAGTTCCTTCATCGGACAAAAAAATGTTACTCATTGACAGCCTGATTATTTCTGTCAGTTTTGGGGCTGTTATCTTTAACTGGTGAGTGACAACAGTCTACGGATCATTCACCTCAGTGGGTATCGGTGCAGTTTTACAAAATATTTGGAAAGCACTTGAGGATTCTGTGTTGTGTTAACATGACTACCATCTAGTGGATAAAATTGTCAACTAAGAGCAGAGAAAGATGAGCTCTAAACTAGTCTATAGATATCATTGCTAAAAGGTGGAGAATGCTAAATGATGCTAGATGCTCAATAGCTGACAGCTGATCACAGCTGGAGCACATGAGTCTGTGTCCTGCATGAACCAGCGCAATGCTTCATTTCAGTCAGGAACACTTCGTCATGAATTTATCATTTATTGCACAAATGGGAACACAGTTATGGCTCCATTCTTTGGAGACATGCAAAAACCCCTAAAACAATGTATATATATGTACAGAAATGTATTTCAAAACATATAATACAACAATGCAAGGCAATTGTAAAGAAATTACGGAAATTATTATCAATGATAATTAATCAGACAAATGTATTGTGATACACCACTACCTTAAATCAATGATACATTTATGGCAGCAGTATTCTGTCATCTTGTTTGTTATTTTAATGATGAAACTTCACTTTCTTCAAACAACTTGTAGTGCTGCCCTTAACTACATTTAGAATGTTGTGTTGTCATAGAATTTGAATTTGTTTTAGTTTGTGGTATTTCTTTGACTAATATCCAATGCATGCTTGTATTGTGTAACCTCCAGTTGTGTGATTTCCAGAGATGGATGAGGTACTGCTGTTAAAAGTGATGACTAAATATAAAAGACACTTACTCATCCCCTGAACAGTTAAACCTCTGACGTCGCTGTGTCGTAATCTCTTCTTACTTTTGCTGTCAGGGCCGTATTTAGTATTTTTTGGGCCCATGGAGAGATTTGGTTTTGACGTCCCCCTTCACATAAGAACCATTTAATCTGTAACATACAAAACATACACATATTGCATTCCATATTCTCTTTTCTCTATACATTAACATATTCACCAAACATTAAAAAGCTGTTTAATTCAATACAACAAGAATTTTATAAACCTCGTAAAAACAAAACTTACATACAGCTCCGCTGTTGCTTCTTTTGCAAGTTTCCAATGAGGTGTTAGAACCAGTAGGTGGTGCTCTATATAAAGGAAACCAACAGAGCAAACAGATGATAATGTACAGTATCATCTGTTAAAACTAACAGACAATAACAATGTGAGAGTCTTCTTAGCCCTCTACACTGATCTTTGAAACAAGGTCATCGATCGGGATACCTTTGTGCAATCCCTACAGCCCACTGGACAGAGCTTTGTCTTTAGTAGCTTTACTGATACAAACCTGCATAAATATTTAATTTGCTAGAAGCGTGTCAGCAGTTTGAACCGTCTGGTTTCGCCAGAAAGTGGAGATTTCATCAACGACTTTTAACTTGAACTTTACCTGTTGTGATAAAACCTTGAATTACAGTTTACAGTTTCCCACATAATAAAGCATGAGTTTGATAAAACAAATTACATTTTATGAAGCCAAAGTTGAATATTTTTATGAAGATTAAACATAACAGCCCCAATACTGATAAAAATATCAATCTGTCAATGAGTAACATTTGCTGGTACAATGAAGGAACTGACTGTAGACAAACGTCACAGCTAACTTAAAGTATGGTCCCCCGATGTAACATTGGGGTTAGTTTGAGCTATTTAATGTATTTAAAAACAATAACTGTGGGAAGAAGATCAAAAGTGTAAATTCTTTACTGTTTATTTCTATGGTTTCGTAATTTGCCATATGGCAGTGTAAGATGGCACAGAAACACGTTTTCCTGACTGTTAACTGTTAACATCCCTGTCTCATTTAAAGATACAACTTTGACTCTTATTTCCTTGTTTGTTTAATGTTTTTGAAACAGGATACGCTATCCTATGATTGTACAGAAAATGTCTAGAAGCAATCCTTGGTCATTATCATTTCAAACATTTATACAGCTAGAGTCAACGTTCATGCAAAGCCAATACAATCATCCCTGTAGCTGTCAGTCTAATCATCAGCATGGTAATAGATGTAACTTATCACTTGAAACTTATTCTAAACATCATGGTGGAGCATCCTGGGCAGGAATCCAGAGGTTCTGTTTCACAGTCATTTTTCTTCAAGACCCCTCACCACTAAGGATGGGCAGGACACTCACAAGACCAGCATCCTGCCAAAGGCCCCATTGTTCCCCAGTCCATCCGCCTCCATTACCATGACCATCAAGTGTTCATCTGTTTGATCCAGGATGACTATAACTACCACCCCATTCATTCACAAAGAAATTAACCGTCATGTAACTTTGGACCTCTAAAACTTAGCTTAGGACCATTTCATTTCAAGCACAGACCCTATGAGTGAGGACATTTTTGGCCGGCCCTTCCTTAGGGTTAAGACTTGGTTTTAGGGTTAGGATTAGAATTAGGTTTAGGCTAGGAATGGGGCAACAGTTGGCATTTAGTTGTGATGGTAAAGGTTAGGGTAAGGGGCTGGGAAATGCATTAGGTCAATGAGTATCCTCACAACTATAGAGAGTCCTGCGTGTGTGTGACATGCAACATTACTCAACGGGTATTAAAGGTTGATGTTTGATTAATGTTTACATTTTAGATAGTATCGCGTTCCATGGAGCCAAATTGAGAGGGAGAAACTAAGATCCAACTAAGATTTAAATTAATATGCAAAATCTAAATGTAAATGTATATTTTTCCCTGCCTGTAAATTTATTCTAAAGGCATGGGAGCAAAACAAATAGTATGCTCTTATACATAATTTTCATGGGGGCTCTTGAGCTGAGTGGAGAACAGTGGTGCTTGTGTGAAATAACTATAGGAGGTTTTTGTGGAGATGAACTCTTCCAAACAGAATGAAAGCCAATAGCATTGATAGCTTGATGGAAAAATGAGCAGCATCAGACAAACCTGTTCACAGGTGACCAGAGCTCTGAATTTTCTATAGCGAATAGATAACTGAGATAAGGATGTTTACAAAGTGATTTTTATTTTGAGACATGATGAATACAGGTGTTACTCATTTATCCAAGACAAATTTATTTTCTTTCTACTCTACTCACATTAAATCAACATGTCATCATTTTCAGAAATCAACACACATGTTATAGTCACTACAGGTGCTGTTTTTTGACAGATGACTTTCCCAAATAAAACCTAACCTTTATTTTCCGATCATACCTTTGAAACCAGTTCCCTGACACTCAACAGATAGGACTTGCTAAATGATGCTAGATGCTACTCAAGATAACAGCTTATTTTCTTGTATCTGAGTAAACCTGGCTAAGGAAACACAAAATTTGTCATATCAACTGTTATTTAGATGAGCTAATATTTAGGTTGGAAATGTATTTTTAGCACAAAATATTTAAACACATTTTATTGACACAATTAATGTGATTATCACTGGTACAACAATAAAGGTAAAACTTCATTGTTGAATCAAACATTTTTCAGAAAGATCATTTTCAAATGAAAGCTTAAAGACTTGATCAAAATCAAAAAAATATTTTGACAGAGATGTCAAAATGATTAGTTGGGTTTAAAATATTGGTCGGTATCGAAACTGGACCTCTCTGTTGGGCTGCATGGCTCCCATGCCCCATCGGCTGTATTCGATTTCAGGTATCTTCTCCTCAGGATTCTTCAGCTCAATCTCATAGTAGGCCAACACCAGGAACACAAACTGCCTAACTTCACTAGAGGCAAAGAAACGCCCGGGACACATGGAGACCCCACCACCCCAGGGCATGGTGTAAAACTTCACCTTCTGTCCATTCTTGTAAAAGTCTGTTTTCTTGCTCCCGTCAGGATTCAAAAAGCGGTCATATTTGAATGAATGTGGGTCAGGGTGGATCTCTGGGTCAGTTTGAACAGCATAATAAGGAAACATAGCCAATCTGTCACCTTTGCGGAGGAAATATTCACGACCATCTACCATCTTGAGGGTCATATCCTGGAGCACATTTCTGGTGAGGACAGGTGCAACACAGAGGCGGAGGGTCTCTTCCAAAGCACTGTCCAGGATGGGTGTTTTCTTCAGCATTTCATAGGTCAGGTTGATAGAAGGGCCACCAGGTCTGACTTCCTGCCCTGATTCCTTCAGAACCTTATCAATCTCTTCCTTCGCTGCTTTCATGGCTTCTGGGTGTTTCATGAGGAAGAGGAGCAGCCAGAATGAAATGGGCCCTGTGTTGCCCTGAGAGGCCCAAAGAAGCACGAACATGTATCTGTCTATCATTGACTCCTTCAAACCATTCTCCTCTAAATACTGGGCATTGTCCAAGATCCAGCCATTTACTTCGTTCTTCATCTTCATCTTCTGCACTGACAGAGTGTTCCAGATAAGTTCCCTCAGCCTCTTTGCTTCCAACCTTTCCGTTGGTGAGAGGATCCCGTAAGCCAAGTTGGGGAAGAGTTGGTCAAATTTACGAAACTCTTTAAACAAGGCTTCAGATTCCGCTCTGTCTTTCTCTTTGGCTTTCTCCTCACTTTCTTCTGACTTTGGAGATGCATTGCCATACAGAGATAAGAAGCCAGCCCTGAAAAGGATATTGTAGCTGTACATAAACAGTCCATCTTCTTTCCAGCTGCTTTGGTCTGCTGCTGAGCCGATTTCATGAGACATCAGATTCTGCAAATTATCCATCATAGCTTGTGTCAATACCTTCAGGCCGTCCCCCTTGAGGTGCTTGTTGCTGGCGACCGCGAGAGCAACGTGGTAATCCCCCTCTGCCACATATTCAAACACTCTGTGCACCAGCTCTTTAACAAACGCTATGAAGTCCAGTTTTTCTCGACTCTCCTTAAGAAAAGGCCCAAACGACAGAGGATCGTGAAGGAATGTGATATAAAACCCTCCCAGCTGCACTGTGAACACATCACCATGTTTTTGCTTCATCCTCTCGATGAATTTTAATGTGTTCCTGCGAAACTCAAAGACATGACCCAGCCAAGGGATGAGCCCCTTATCCAAAGGGGGTTCACCTGGTCGGTGCTGTCGAAACACACCAAGTATGTAGAGTCCTCCAATCAAACAGGAGAGTAAAGCAAGAAGGAGAGGTAGCAGCAGTCCCATGACTGATTCCTGTAACAGACACAGAGTGATTAGGAGTTAAGCTCCACATCCTGCATTATGTAGAGAAATGTTGCTCCTCCCTTTTGGGATCAGATTCAGGTACGTGCATAATCAGTGAAAAAGGAAATTTTCAATGAACAGCCAACCGCATGTTTACTTGTTATACACATGATGTTCATATAAGAAGAGGTTTTGCCTTAGTCCAGGGGTAGGCAGCCTTTACTATCAAAAGAGCCATTTCGCCTCCTCTTCCCACAAATAACATTTGTCTGGAGTCGCAAAACATATTTGATAACACAGCTTATAGTTTTATATATAGTTATACTCTCTATATAAAAAAACTAAAGTTTTTTGCATTCATGAAATTATAGAACGACAATAAAGAAAACTGTTGACCTTTTATTGCTATTTTTACCTGTTACAACATAGAAAAACACAAAACTCTTATTAAGAGGAAAACTAAATACACTGGCATGTGTAGGCCTACTTTGAAATAAATTAAACACAGAACTATCCAGACCTATTTGAGTCCTCCCCATATTTGTGGGAAATGTAGAAAATAAAAAGGAGCCTACTTTAAAATAAATAAAACATAAGGCTGCTGGGCCGTAGACGTAATAGGATGTGACACATATTTTAGCTGACGACATTTTAAAAACAAGAAATGAAAGAAAATACATTGTCTTTGATGAATGAATAACACCTGTAATCTTTATTGTTTTACAGTGTTAAGACAGCAGAAGTCATTACAGATATTCATTGTATGATCATGTCTGAAAATAAAAAGCACTTTGTAAACATCTTTAGCTCAACTAATTATTATCTCTATAAAAGTTTGAGCTCTAGCCACCTGTGAACAGGTTTGTCTGGTGCTGCTCATTTCTCCATCACGCTATCAATGCTATTGGCTTTCATTCAGTTTGGAAGAGTTCATCTCCACAAAAACCTCCTATAGTTATTTAACGCACGCACCACTGTTCTTCTCTCAGCTCAAGAGCCCCCATGAAAATTATCCATGAGAGCATACCATTGGTTTTGCTCCCATTAATCAAATATGAACCTTTAATGCCTGTTGAGTCATGTCAAATGTCAAACACATGCAGGTCTCTCTATAGTTGTGAGGATACTCATTGACGTAATGCATTCCCCAGCCCCTTACCCTAACCTTAACCATCAGAACTAAATACCAACCGTTGCCCCAACCCTAGCCTAAACCTAAGTCTTAAACTTTAGTTAAGTCCAAACTCTGAGGAAGGGCCGGCCAAAACCTCCTCACTTTTCAAAAATATCCTGACTCATAGGGTCTATGCTTAAAATGAAATGGTCCTAACATAGGTATGAGTACAGGAACACACACACACACACACACACACAGAGCTAGAATAGGAAAAGCTAAGTTTTAGAGGTCCAAAGTAAGATGCCGGTTAATTTCTTTGTAAAGGAATGGGGTGGTAGTTATAGTCATCGCGGATCAAACAGATGAACACTTGGTTGTCATGGAGAGGCGGTGGACTAGTGGCAGAAACTTGGACTATGGGCAGAAAAGGTCTCTGGTTCGTCTCTGGTCGACTCCACGGAGAAACAACAAAAAGACGAACCTGGATTGATCTGTCCAAAAATCCAAGAGGATTCTCCCTACCCTGTCTAGTGCCCCTGAGCAAGGCACCTTACTCCCCTAACATCTGCTCCCCGGCGCCGTATAGGGCTTCCCACTGCTCTGTGTGTCTGGGTTAAAAGCAGAGGTTAAATTTCCCCTTGCATGAGTGTGCATGAGTGTGCATGAGTGTGCATGAGTGTGCCTGTGCATGTCTGTGCATGTGTGTGGGATAAAAAAAATGTATCTTAATGGACGTGGATGGGCTGGGGAACAATGGGGCCTTTGGCAGGATGCTAGTCTCCTGTGTGTCCTGCCTGTACTTGGTGGTGAGGGGTCTTGAAGAAAAATGACCCATTGTCCGTGTCTTCCCTCTGAGCCTGAGCAGTGAAACAAAACCTCTGGATTCCCGCCCAGGATGCTCCACCATGATGTATAGAATAAGTTACAAGTGATAAGTAACATCTATTACCATGCTGTCGGTTAGGCTGACAGCTACAGGGATGATTTCATTTTCTGTGCATGAACGTGAACTTCGGCTGTATAAGTATTTGAAATGATAATGATGACTACTGGGTCATTTAAAAGTGTCAGAAAAAACAAGGATTGCTTGTTGCATTTCTAATCTAGGCCTTTTCTGTACAATCATAGGACAGTGTGTCCTGTTTAAACAACATTAAACAAACAAGGAAATAAGATTTATTTATAGAGATATTGTTTAAAATAACAATATTGGCTTAAACTAACCCCAATGTTACATCGGGGGACCTTACTGCAAATTAGCTGTGACGTTTGTCTACAGTCAGTTACTTCATTGGACCAGCAAATGTTACTCATTGACAGCTTGAATATTTCTATCAGTATTGGGGCTGTTATCTTTAACTGGTGAGTGACAACAGTCTACGGATCATTCACCTCAGTGGGTATCTGTACAGTTTTACAAAATATTTGGAAAGTACTTGAGGATTTTGTGTTGTTTTCACAGGACTGTCATCTGGTGGCTAAAATTGTCCACTAAGAGAAGAGAAAGACGAGCTCTAAACTAGTCTATAGATATCATTGCTAACAGGTGGAGGCTGGGGTGGTGGAGGTGAGTTGCCAGCAGCAGAGCACAAGTGTCAGTGTAGGTGAGCAGGGATTAGTGAGGAGCAGGTCTTATTCAAAATTACCGCTTTGCTGAGAGAATGGACTGTGATTGGTAAGTGACTGACGAGCAACCATAAACCTATCAGTAGCTGACAGCTGATCACAGCTGGAGCACATGAGTCTGTGTCCTGCATGAACCAGCGCAATGCTTCATTTCAGTCAGGAACACTTCGTCATGAATTTATCATTTATTGCACAAATGGGAACACAGTTATGGCTCCATTCTTTGGAGACATGCAAAAAACTCTAAAACAATGGTATCCCAGTGCCATATAGATTTTATATACATTATATATATATATATATATATATGTAAAGAAATTTATTTAAAAAAATATAATACAACAATGCAACGTTATTGTAAAGAAATTACGGAAATTCTTATCAATGATAATTAATCAGTCAAATGTATTGTGATACACCACTACCTTAAATCAACGGTACATTTATGGCAGCAGTATTCTGTCATCTTGTTTGTTATTTTAATGATGAAACTTCACATTCTTCAACAACTTGTAGTGCTGCCCTTAACTACACTTAGAATGTTGTGTTGTCATAGAATTTGTATTTGTTTTAGTTTGTGGTATTTCTTTGACTAATATCCAATGCATGCTTGTATTGTGTAACCTCCAGTTGTGTGATTTCCAGAGATGGATGATGTACAGCTAGTAAAAGTGATGACTAAATTTAAAAGACACTTACTCATCCCCTGAACAATTAATTCTCTGACGTCGCTGTGTCGTAATCTCTTCTTACTTTTGCTGTCAGGGCCGTATTTAGTCTTTTTTGGGCCCAAGAAGAGATTTGGTCTGAGGTCTCTCTTCACATAAAAACCATTTAATCTATAACATACAAAACATACACATATTGAATTTTATATTCTCTTCTCTATATAAATTAACATATTCACCAAACATTAAAAAGCTGTTTAATTCAATACAACAACAATTTTATAAACCTCGTAAAAACAAAACTTACATACAGCTCCGCTGTTGCTTCTTTTGCAAATTTCCAATGAGGTGTTAGAACCAGTAGGTGGTGCTCTACATAAAGGAAACCAACAGAGCAAACAGATGATAATGTAGAGTAGTAAATCAGATGACTTGAACAGTTCAGGCATGTGTTGGTGACATTGCTTTGCTTCTTTTACTACTTTCAAAAGATGAACAATAAAATTAAGATAAAACTAACATTAACAATGTGAGAGTCTTCTCAGCCCTCTACATTGATCTTTGAAACGAGGTCATCGATCGGGATACCTTTGTGCAATCCCTACAGCCCACTGGGCAGAGCTTTGTCTTTAGTAGCTTTACTGTTAAAAACATGCATAAATATTTAATTTGCCATGAAGCGTGTCAGCAGTTTGAATCATCTGGTTTCCAGAAAGTGGAGATTCCATCAACAACTTTTAACTTGAACTTTACCTGTCGTGATACAACCTTGAATTACAGTTTAATGAATTCGTTTTTGAGAAAATGTGTATAATTCCACACTTTTCCACATAATAATGCATGAGTTTGATAAAAAACAAATGACATTTTATGAAGCCAAAGTTGAAGATTTTTATGACATTGGACAAAAAAAAGATTAAACATAACAGCCCCAATACTGATAGAAATAATCAAGCTGTCAATGAATAACATTTGCTGGTACGAATAAGGAACTGACTGCACACAAACGTCACAGCTAACTTAAAGTAAGGTCCCCCGATGGACAAGATACAAGATACAAGATACATTTATTAATCCCACTCACATGCACAGATTCACTACATGCAAATGGGGGAAATTTGTCCTCTGCGTTTGACCCATCTGGTGAACACAGCAGGACACATAGAGCAGTGGGCAGCCATGCACGGCAACCGGGGAGCAGATGTTGGGGGAGTAAGGTGTCTTGCTCAGTGTCGCTTAGACAGTGGGGTACGGAGAGTCCTCTTGGACTTTTGACCAGATCCAGGTGTTGTCCATCCAGGTATGTTGTTTTGTCACTCCGTGGAGTCGAACCAGAAACCTTCCAGTCTGATGTCCGTAATTTTCTGCCGCTAGTCCAATTTGAGCCATTTAATGTATTTAAAACAATAACTTTGGGATTCAGATGAAAAGTGTGAATTCTTCACTGTTTATTTCTATGGTTTCGTAATTTGCCATATTGCAGTGTAAGATGGCCCAGAAACACGTTTTCCTGATAAACTGTTAACATCCCTGTCTCATGTAAAGATACAACTTTGACTCTTATTTCCTTGTTTGTTTAATATTTTTTAAACAGGATACGCTATCCTATGATTTTACAGAAAATGTCTAGCAGCCATCCTTGTTCATTATCATTTCAAATATTTATACTGGCGAAGTCAACGTTCATGCAAAGCCTATACAATCATCCCTGTAGCTGTCAGCCTAACCGTCAGCATGGTAATAGATGTAACTTATCACTTGTAACTTATTCTAAACATGTTTCACAGTCATTTTTCTTCAAGACCCCTCACCACCAAGGATGGGCAGGACACTCACGAGACCAGCATCCTGCCAAAGGCGCCATTGTTCCCCAGCCAATCCGCCTCTATTACCATGACCACCAAGTGTTCATCTGTTTGATCCAGAATGACTATAACTACCACCCCATTCATTCACAAAGAAATTAACCGTCATGTAACTTTGGACCTCTAAAACTTACCATAGGACCATTTCATTTCAAGCACAGACCCTATGAGTGAGGACATTTTTGAAAAGTGAGGAGGTTTTGGCCGGCCCTTCCTTTAGGGTTAAGACTTAGTTTAAGGGTTAAAGGGACTCTTACCTTTGTTGCATTTTTATACTTTTTGTGGATAAGGTTAAATTGGTATTAATAAGGTAATGACACTCTAAATGCAAGACAGACCCACCAGGAGTTAAAGCAAACAATTATTTCACTCTCGTAATATTTAGTGAAAACTTCAACCAATAAAATTCTTCGGACCGAAGGACCTTATTGGCCGACAGACCTGTCTGTTTGCTGCATGGAAACAGACAGGAAGCCCGTCTGCTTCTTCTGGCGCATTCGGGCCCGCGTCATCAAGGCGCGTCCTCAACTATAGGGTTTGTTTTGATTCCACGGCAGACAGTAGCGAGTAGCGACCGTGTCGACCGTAGCGACTGACGATGGCAGACCAAAGTGGTCCACGGCGTACTGAAACAGCCGCTCCCAGGGGGAAAAACAAAAGAAAAAACACCGCGGATGGGAACGAGGGGGTGGGGCATTGGAAGAAGGCGGGATGATTCGAATGTGCTGTAATTCTCAAATGCAACAAAGGTAAGAGTCCCTTTAAGGCCAATTTATGCTTGTCCGTATTTTCTAAAACGGACAGATAAGACCGCCCTATCCATCGTGGAACGCCCTCTCCGAGCGCCTCGGAGAGCTTTTCGTACACCTCTGATTTTTCTAACTGTCCGTCTTTATTTCGGAGACCCCACGGATAGCCCTTGGCTGTGATTGATCCGCGAACTACATCATTTCCCTATGACGTCATTTCCGGATTTCACATTTCCGGACCTCAAACTTCCTGCTTGACAATAAACCCAAACACAACTATGATTCTACGATTAATGTGACGTGTGTGTTAAGCCAGCGGAGTTTTCCGGCTGACGGTGGCTCATTAGAGCACTGACGGCATGTGTGCACGGTCACATACGGTTATAACGAGCTTTCAAAACGGCGCTAGCGGGCTAGGCTAGCGGGCTAGCCACCATGCTAACTGCGTGGTAACAGTGCAAAAACCCGCCGTCACGACTTTAATTCCACTTCTATCATGACACTGTTTCTATAATACCGCCAGGTTAGAAGCAAACACTGGGTAGTAGTTAGTGTCGGGAGTCCCTGCTGACTGTGTGTGTAAGCTGGGAGGGGAGCTAGCTAGCTCCGTCTAGCTTCAAGCTACATGGAGCTTTAAGCTGTGGAATTAGCAACAGAGTTCGGAAACAAGACCGGGGAACCGCTGCGCTAAGAAACGATAACATCAGCATTTTGACCCGCTGGGTGTCACTTTATTTAGTTCTGTTAGTTGCCATGGTTCAGTGTGTGGGGTAGGCTTCTCTGAGCTCGTCTTCCGTTGCGCCACCTATGGGTTTGGCGGTGAATTGTTTTCAACGTACAGTCGTCGGAGATGTAAAAATCAAAAAGACTCTCCGCTCTCCGTGCAACCCTCTCTGAGAAACAGATACGTAGAAGCATAATGGAGCCTTTAGGGTTAGAATTAGGTTTAGGCTAGGAATGGGGCAACGGTTGGTATTTAGTTGTGATGGTTAAGGTTAGGGTAAGGGGCTGGGGAATGCATTAGGTCAGGGGTCTTCAACGTTTTTCAGGCCAAGGACCCCCAATCTGGTGGAGAGATGGCGCAGGTACCTAATACTATATATATTGTATATAATTGTGTTTTATATTGAATTGGGCCTAGTGCCATGAATAAACATAGCTACCCTGTTATTGTTCATTCAATACTCAACTATTCAAATATTACACAGTTTCATATATTCATGTTTTTAATTTAAACATGTGCAAGGTACAGGGTGGCCATGCCACTGCCTTTTATAAACATACATCTTGCATACAACACTGAGCTATTACAATAATTCACAGATTCATGTTTTTTATTAAACATATATGTAGAAGAGACAGTGAATCCTCAAGCCATCTGTGGATAGCACAAATACTCCCACATTAGTGAGATGTTGGACCTTGATGGGTAGCACACAACTTATCTAACCTTGGACGGATGGAGGTTGTCAGGCAGAGGGCCAAATCAGCCTCACAATATGTTGGATGCATGTTAATGTGTATTTTAAGACTTTCAAATTTGTGGGGACAAAAATTGGTTGGAAAATAAATAAAAAATTATTCAAAAAAATTGTCTCAACAAAAAATGTGCGGACCCCCTGTTGAAGACCTCTGCATTATCTCAATGAGTATCCTCACAACCATAGAGAGACCTGCATGTGTGTGACATTTGACATGACTCAATGGGCATTAAAGGTTCATATTTGATTAATGTTTACATTTTAAATAGTATCCCGTTCCATGGAGCCAAATTGAGAGGGAGAAACTAAGATCCAACTAAGGTTTAAATTAATTTGCAAAATATGAATGTTAATGTATATTTTTCCCTGCCTGTAAATTTAAACTAAAGGCATGGGAGCAAAACAAATAGTATGCTCTTATGCATTATTTTCATTGGGGCTCTTGAGCTGAGTGGAGAACAGTGGTGCTTGTGTGAAATAACTATAGGAGGTTTTTGTGGAGATGAACTCTTCCAAACAGAATGAAAGCCAATAGCATTGATAGCTTGATGGAGAAATGAGCAGCATCAGACAAACCTGTTCACAGGTGACCAGAGCTCTGAATGTTCTATAGCTAAAAGATAGCTGTACAAAGTGATTTTTTATTTTCCAACATGATCAGACAATGAGCATCTATAATGACTTCTGCAGTCTTGACACTGTAAAAATATAAAGATTACAGGTGTTATTCATTCATCAAAGACAATGTATTTTCTTTCTACTTCACTCATTTAATCAACAGCTCTGTCATCATAAACTTAAACCTAAAAGCAAAAAGGAAAGTTTTGAAAAAAATGCATAATTTTCAGAAATTAGTACACATGTTATAGTCACTACAGGTGCTGTTTTTGGACAGACAACTTTCCCAAATAAAACCTAACCTTTTTTTTCCGATCATTCCTTTGAAACCAGTTCCCTGACACTCAACAGATATGACTTGCTAAATGATGCTAGATGCTACTAAAGATAACAGCTTATTTTCTTGTATCTGAGTAAACCTGGCTAAGGAAACACAAAATTTGTCATGTCAACTGTTATTTAGATGAGTTAATATTTAGGTTGGAATTGTATTTTTCGCACAAAATATTTAAACACATTTTATTGACACAATTAATGTGATTATCGACGGTACAATAATAAAGGTAAAACTTCATTGTGCAATCTAACATTTTTCAGAAGCATAATTTTCAAATGAAAGCTTAAAGACTTGATCAAACTCCAAAAAATATTTTGACAGAGATGTCAAAATGATTAGTTGGGTTTAAAATATTGGTCGGTATCGAAACTGGACCTCTCTGTCAGGGTGCATGGCTCCGATGCACCATCGCCTGAAGTCGATTTCAGGTATCTTCTCCTCAGGATTCTTCAGCTCAATCTCATAGTAGGCCAACACCAGGAAAACAAACTGCTTAACTTCACTAGAGGCAAAGAAACGCCCGGGACACATGGAGACCCCACCACCCCAGGGCATGGAGTAAAACTTCACCTTCTGCCCATTCTTGTAAAAGTCTGTTTTCTTGCTCCCATCAGGATTCAGAAAGCGGTCATATTTGAATGAATGTGGGTCAGGGTGGATCTCTGGGTTAATTTGAACAGCAGAATAAGGAAACATAGCTAATCTGTCACCTTTGCGGAGGAAATATTCACGCTCATCTGCCATCTTGAGGGTCATATCCTGGAGCACATTTCTGGTGAGGAGAGTTGCAACAGAGAGTCGGAGGGTCTCTTCCAAAGCACTGTCCAGGATGGGTGTTTCCATCAGCATTTCATAGGTCAGGTTGATAGAAGGGCCACCAGGTCTGACTTCCTGCCCTGATTCCTTCAGAACCTTATCAATCTCTTCCTTCACTGCTTTCATGGCTTCTGGGTGTTTCATGAGGAAGAGGAGCAGCCAGAATGAAATGGACCCAGTGTTTGCCTGAGAGGCCCAAAGAAGCACGAACATGAATCTGTTTATCATTGAGTCCTTCATACCATTCTCCTCTAGATACTGGGCCATGTCCCGGATCCAGCCACTGACGTCGTTCTTCATCTTCATCTTCTGCACTGACAGAGTGTCACAGAATAGTTCCCTCAGCCTCTCTGCTTCCAACCTTTCCGTTGGTGAGAGGACCCCGTAGGGCAATTTGGGGAAGAGTTGGTCAAATTTACGAAACTCTTTAAACAAGGCTTTAGATTCCGCTCTGTTTTTTTCTTTGGCTTTCTCCTCACTTTCTTCTGACTTGGGAGATGCATTGCCATACAGAGATAAGTAGCCGGCCCTGAAAAGGATATTGTAGCTGTACATAAACAGTCCATCTTCTTTCCAGCTGCTTTGGTCTGCTGCTGAGCCGATTTCATGAGACATCAGATTCTGCAAATTATCCATCATAGCTTGTGCCAATACCTTTAGGCCGTCCCCCTTGAGGTACTTGTTGCTGGAGGCCTGGATAGCAGTGTGGATATCCCCCTCTGTCACCAATCCAAACACTCTGTGCAACAGCTGTTTAGCAAACGGATAGAAGTCCAGTTTTTCTCGACTCTCCTTAACAAAAGCCCCAAACGACCGAGGATCCATAAGGAATGTGACATAAAACCCTCCCAGCTGCACTGTGAACACATCACCATGTTTTTGCTTCATCCTCTCGATGAATTTTAATGCGTTCCTGCGCAACTCCAAGACATGACCAAGCCAAGGGATGAGCCCCTTATCCAAAGGGGGTTCACCTGGTCGCTGCTGTCGAAACACACCAAGTAGGTAGAGTCCTCCAATCAAACAGGAGAGTAAAGCAAGAAGGAGCGGTAGCAGCAGTCCCATGACTGATTCCTGTCACGGACTCACAATGATTAGGAGTTAGGCTCCACATCCCACATTATGTAGAGAAACGTTGCTCCTCCCTTTTGGGTTCAGATTCAGGTAAGTGCATAATCAGTGAAAAAGGGAATTTTCCATGAACAGCCAACCACATGTTTACTTGTTATACACATTATGGTCATATAAGAAGAGGTTTTGCCTCAGTCCAGGGATAGGCAACCTTTACTATCAAAAGAGCCATTTCTCCCCCTCTCCCCCCAAATAACATTTGTCTAGAGTAGCAAAACATATTTGATAACACAGCTTATAGTTTTATATATAGTTATACTCTCTATATAAAAAACTATAGTTTCTTGCATTCATTAAATTATAGAACGACAATAAAGAAAACTGTTGACCTTTTATTGCTATTTTTACCTGTTACAACAAAGAAAATCACTGAACTCTTATTAAGAGGGAAACTAAATACACTGGCATGTGTAGGCCTACTTTGAAATAAATTAAACACAGAACTATGCAGGCCTATTTGAGTCCTCCCCATATTTGTGGGAAATCTAAAAAATAAGAAGTACACTACTTTAAAATAAATAAAACATATAGCTGCCAGGCCGTAGACGACGTAATAGGATGTGACGCATATTTTAGCTGGCAACTTATTAAAACAAAGAGTGAAAGAAAATACATTGTCTTTCATAAATGAATAACATCTGTAATCATTATTGTTTTACAGTGTCAAGACTGCAGAAGTCATTACAGATATTCATTGTGTGAAAATAAAAATCACTTTGTAAACATCTTAAGCTCAACTAACTATTATCTATATAAAATTCCGAGCTCTGGCCACCTGTGAACAGGTTTGTCTGGTGCTGCTCATTTCTCCATCATGCTATCAATGCTGTTAGCTTTCATTCTGTTTGGAAGAGTTCATCTCCACAAAAACCCCACTGTTCTTCACTCAACTCAAGAGCCCCCATTAAAATTATGCATAAGAGCATACATATTTGTTTTGCTCCCATGCCTCTAGAATAAATTTACAGGCAGGGAAAAAAATACATTTACATTCATATTTTGCAAATTAATTTAAATCTTAGCTGGATCTTAGTTTCTCCCTCTCAATTTGGCTAGATGCAGTGTGACACTATTCAAAATGTAAACATTAATCAAATATGAACCTTTAATACCCGTCATGTCAAATGTCACACACATGCAGGTCTCTCTATAGTTGTGAGGATACTCATTGACGTAATGCATTCCCCAGCCCCTTACCCTAACCTTAACCATCAGAACTAAATGCCAACCGTTGCCCCAACCCTAGCCTAAACCTAAGTCTTAAACTTAAGTGAAGTCCAAACCCTGAGGAAGGTCCGACCAAAACCTCCTCACTTTTAATAAATATCCTTACTCATAGGGTCTATGCTTTAAATTAAATTGTCCTAACATAGGTATGAGTACAGGAACACAAACACACACACACACAGAGCTACATTAAGAAAAGCTACGTTTTAGAGGTCCAAAGTTACATGACGGTTAATTTCTTTGTGAATGAATGGGGTGGTAGTTATAGTCATCCTGGATCAAACAGATGAACACTTGGTGGTCATGGTAATGGAGGCGGAAGGGCTGGGGAACAATGGGGCCTTTGGCAGGATGCTGGTCTCCTGAGTGTCCTGCCTGTACTTGGTGGTGAGGGGTCTTGAAGAAAAATGACCCATTGTCCGTGTCATCCCTCTGAGCCTGAGCAGTGAAACAGAACCTCTGGATTCCTGCCCAGGATGCTCCACCATGTTGTATAGAATAAGTTACAAGTGATAAGTAACATCTATTACCATGCTGTCGGTTAGGATGACAGCTACAGGGATGATTGCATTTTCTTTGCATGAACGTGGACTTCGGCACCATAATTATTTGAAATGATAATGACGACTACTGGGTCATTTAAAAGGAAGTGTCAGAAAAGAACAAGGATTGCTTGTTGCATTTCTAATGTAGACATTTTCTATACAATCAAAGGATAGTGTATCCTGTTTAAACAACATTAAACAAACAAGGAAATAAGATTTATTTACAGAGATATTGTTTAAAATAACAATATTGGCTCAAACTAACCCCAATGTTACATCAGGGGAACTTACTGCAAATTAGCTATGACGTTTGTCTACAGTCAGTTCCTTCATTGGACCAGCAAATGTTACTCATTGACAGCTTGATTATTTCAATCAGTATTGGGGCTTTTATCTTTAACTGGTGAGTGACAACAGTCTACGGATCATTCACCTCAGTTGGTATCTGTACAGTTTTACAAAATATTTGGAATGCACTTGAGGATTCTGTGTTGTGTTAACATGACTACCATCTAGTGGCTAAAATTGTCCACTAAGAGAAGAGAAAGATGAGCTGTAAGCTAGTCTATAGATATCATCAAAAAATATATTACAACAATGCAAGGCAATTGTAAAGAAATTACGGAAATTATTATCAATAATAATTAATCAGACAAATGTATTTTGAGATACCAATCAACGGTACATTTATGGCAGCAGTATTCTGTCATCTTGTTTGTTATTTTAATGATGAAACTTCACATTCTTCAAACAACTTGTAGTGTTGCCCTTAACTACACTTAGAATGTTGTGTTGTCATAGAATTTGTATTTGTTTTAGTTTTAGTTTGTGGTATTTCTTTGACTAATATCCAATGCATGGTTGTATTGTGTAACCTCCAGTTGTGTGATTTCCAGAGATGGATGAAGTACAGCTGTTAAAAGTGATGACTAAATATAAATGACATTTACTCATCTCCTTAACAGTTAGTTCTCCGACGTTGCTGTGTCGTAACCTATTCTTACCTTTGCTGTCAGGGTGCGTATTTAGTCTTTTTGGGCCCATCGTGAGATTTGGTTTTGAGGTCCCTCTTCACATAAGAACCATTTAATCCATAACATACAAAACATTTACTGTTACAAACGTGCATAAATATTTAATTTGCCATGAATCGTGTCAACAGTTTGAAGCAACTTGTTTCGCCAGAGAGTGGAGATTTCATTAAAGACTTTTAACTTGAACTTTACTTGTTGTGATAAAACCTTGAATTACAGTTTAATGAATTTGCGTTTGAGAAAATGTATATAATTCCACACTTTTCCACATAATAAAGCATGAGTTTGATAAAAAAAATGACATTCTATGAAGCTGTAGATTTTTATGACAAGGGACAAAAAAAAAAAGATAATATAACATAACAACCCCAATACTGATAGAAATAATCAAGCTGTCAATGAGTAACATATGCTGCTACGATGAAGGAACTGACTGCACACAAACGTCACAGCTAACTTACAGTAAGGTCCCCCGATGTAACATTGGGGTGAGTTTGAGCCATTTAATGTGGGAAGAAGATGAAAAGTGTTAATTCTTTACTGTTTATTTCTATGGTATTTGTTTCCTCGACCAAGAATTGCCCCAGAGAATGCATGCAACGATGATAGGATACAGAGCAGTGGATTGAACATAAGAGGGAAGAGCAAGCTCATTATTATTGTTGACCCCAGCCGAAATCAACAGAGGGAGAGATGCATCAGTAAAGAATCTGAAGGAGAGGGTTGTCTCTACTTTATTGTTGTAGAAAAAAAGACATGCATTCCACTTGTCACACAGCAGTGCCAAAATTTAAGATCGGATCTACATGCCTCATCTCGATTGACTAGATCATGCAGTTTTTTTTTATTACTGACTTAAACGTCACACCTATCCAGTATGTGCACATACAGTTATGATCTGAGTTTTTATTGCTTAAGTGTGTTAGAGATATGGTATATTTCTGTTATCTTTGGGGTCCTGCAGCGTTGCTACTAGTGTCTGGACCTCACTGAGATGGAGAAGGGCAACGGCACTAAAGCGTCTGGAAGGAAGGAAGGAAGGAAGGAGGAGGAGCTGCAGTAAACATATCTCTTGTAGTCCAAATGACCCTGACTAGGTCTGCTGGTCCTTTGGGCTTGCCTCAGATCAGCCCATGACATAGTCAGTTAAGACAAGATAATGTCAAAGATTAAAGCCCTGTAGCTCCGCAAGCAAAGCCCTTTTATTTTGTTTATTTGAATGGGTAGTTGTGTGGTGGATTTTCCTGCCCTGATATTGGTGAATAAAACAATAAAAATGTTGTAGATCTTGTGAACTGAATGTTATTTTGCATATGATCTGTTATGATAAACTGTGCCCTAATTTTATTTCCCTACATGATGGTCAAATTTCTGTTTCATCACCCTGTTAGGGGAACATTCGGACGAGGAAATACTTCACTTTTCTCCGTTGTCAAGCTATCGATCATGTAATTTTAGAAACACAAGGATACTCCAGGTCCCTAAAAGGGACATATTATTTGGAAAATACAGTTGACACCACCAAAGTGTTATATATACGGGCCTGTCGTTGAATACATCAGTATATTATATACCAGTCTTGTTTTCAGGATGTCTTTATTCTTTTCCGGGACCGTTGTGATCCACATGCTGTCCAGCAGACTGAAAGTAGTTTGTGCTCTGCTCATGTTTAGAAATGAAAACATACAACAGCTTCTCTCATGAATAATATTATCGCTTAAGTATTTTCATTCAGAATGAGGACATTGGCTCTGTGCAGTGTTTTGTTCAATTGAGCTACAATTTGTGGACAGTTTGCCAGCAAGAGTGAAAAGTAATCAAAATTAAGTGACAGAGGAATTTAGGAAATTACACTATAGGTCAAATTAGTTTTGACAAAGGTCAAGGGTTATTATGACAGAAACATCCAGCGGGTGAAGCAAAGCTGATGCAATTCTCTGCAGCTTCCAGATAAGAAGGACGTTTTTTTATTGCAATCCTTCTCTACTCAGAAACATATAAATATAAACGAAGGATGAATTTTCTGATCACGATGCCTGTGAAGTTCCACGAAATAAATTATTTAGTTTTTAGCTGCAAATATTTACTATCAGAATGCCTGTAGCATCTCCAAGCACAAAAATGACAATTTCTTCTCAAACAGGGACCAAGGCTAGAAGCAAAAACAAAAACTTGCCCACTCAAAGAGTCAAACCAATGACTGTCTAGGCATTTTATTTGATATATTTGATATCTGATACAATAGTTCAGTGCTTTCAGTAATTTGACAAACAACAACACACACCAAGTTAATGTTGATGTCTAGTTGACAATGAAAATTAGAATTTGATGGAATACATAAAGACTTATATTCGAACTTAATTAATACCATAAATGTATGACCAGGGTATGCTTGGCAAAATTCCTGCAACTGAGCCGAGGTACAATGACAATGATAACAACTTTGCAGATTTTTAACAGCGTAATGCACACACATCACAAGTTGCTTTGCTCATATGTGGGAGAAGCTGGCCAAGGAAAGTTGTTGGCATCCACCTCAAGGCTTTTCATCTCAGTCGCTTCAGTAGAGTCCGGCCTTAGTAAAACTGGCACGGGACGCACTCACCCTGGGGGTAGGGTAGGCTCAGCTGAGAAACTGGGAGAAAAATGAACAAATGAGATAGGACTGCCACCACTCTAAAGCTGCCTATGGGATAGCCTAAAACAGGCTGGTGAGAGCAGTTTAATGATGATAGTGGTCGGAGAGATGGAAGAGAGGGAGGGGTCTGAGCACCAAGTTGCATGTTTTTTGCTCTGGTGTCTTGTGTCACTCTTTCCTCTAAGGGAGGGGGAGGGGGGCATCCAAGTCACATGGTGGAGCTCGATCTGTTACGTAAACACAGACCTCCACAGCCCCCAGCCTGCTCGCATCAACTTTGTTCAGTAAATCCATGTGGATAAAACTCTTGCGTTGACATTGGTGGCGGACAAGGAGAGTTGTCGAGATCTTCACTCCTCGGCACTGCATCGCACTTGGCGACGCTGCAAACCCTCACAGCTCCCAGTGACCTCTGAAAATGTCTGGGACATAGACATCATGTCATTAAAACATTTGTGCAATTGAAGACATCATACATGTATGATATGATATGATTGTACAGTGAGTTCTCACGTGCACCACAATAATTTTTTGTCATTTTGCCAAGTACAGTGTGTTCATTTGTCAGCCGTTATGTTAGATTTCGTAAGATATGTTAAAGATGCTACCGTAATAAAAAAAAATCTGATTTAAATCTTACATTTGACTCTAAATATAACTTTAACCTTATGAATATTAAACACTGTCATTTAGTTGTCACAGGATGCCAGTGGTGCCTCATAACAAGAGCAATGTCAAGCAATGTCTTGCAGGGGGAGTTCTGGAATATTTCCTGGCTCTGGGCAGTGCAATCAATATTTATCAACGTGAGCTAGTTTCCCAAAGCTAGAAAAGCCCGAATTGTCAGAGGACACATGCGGTGACAACATTTTCATGTCTAGACAGTCATTGGTTTGACTCCTCGACTTTGCACATTTTTGTTTTTGCTTTAAATAACTGGGAACATTTCAAATATTTTACTGCAGTCTCAAAAACAAACTGAAAGGAAATTAGAAATCTATTATCTCATAATTACACTTTTTTACATAAATGCCATTATTATTAGAACTATAATAATGAAGTCCATTTTCTTTAATAATTCCAATACAATACAATTGTTTGTTTTTCTTGTTTACTTCTCTAAATGCATGGTATAGAAGAAGTGGAGGAAAAAATCATGTTTTTCTTTTAGGGAGAGATTTATGTTTGTGTTTATTAATATCTAAGATGTTCTCAGTGTCCATCCTCTCTGGGTGTTCATTGTAAACCGCAGCCATGGGCAGAAAGTTCTACCAGCTGTCGAGGAACATCAACTTTAATTGACTTAAAGTCAAAATCCCACTAACTCTCACTTCTCAGTCATTTTCACCATCTGCGTCTCGTGGATGATGGGTAGATTGAGGAAGATGGAAGAAAAGAGGAATGCATCACAACTTAAAAACACGTGCTCATCTGTCCCTTAGGGACTGCACATGTCCAAACCCCAAATGCTCTAGTCATTCCAGCAGCATCCCCCGTCGTCTTTTCCTCAGCTCGGGCTGCTCGCTACGCCACATCTCCTCAGTCAGATGGAGAGGGGAGGCTTTAAGGCAAGGCCTCTGGAGGAAGAGTCCTGCAGGCCCAGATGGCTGGCTCTCAGACCACAAACAACTCAAACAGAACGAGATCTGAATGCAAGGACTTCTCATGCGCTTATATTATTTTCCTTCAGATATGAGTTGTTGCAGTTGTCATCAATCACTAAAATGTAAAATGTGTTCATATTTAATCATATTCACGAATCACAATTTGTCTCATAGGGCTAAACAAGGTGAAACATCCTCTGTTCTTAACCCTAAAAAAAAAATACCCCCAACAAACTATTAACAGGGGGAAAACATGTGAGGGATTCCTCTCCCAGGACGTACGGATTGCCACCATGGTCTACAATCGTGATAAGATATCACCACGATCAGAATCCATGATCCGCCATCACGACCAGATCTGATTCACGATCCACCATCATGATCTATGGTCTATGAGATAATTGAGGTCAGCTGATCAAGGGTGATTGGAGAAAAGCTGTCTAAATAATAATCCGATACAATTGAAGTGACTACCGACCGATTCTTCAAACGGAAAAAAAACAACGGAAAAAAACGACGTTATTTCCACCATGTTTTTAGACTGAATGTCTGAGCTGTGATCCATGCATGAACGTGGCTCCAGAGGATATCAGAGGAAATTTAGGCTAAAAACCTGGTGATCATTTAAGTCACTGAATAACTGTGATCTGATTGATGGTGACGTTACTGGTGTTGTTGAATGTTATTCTTCACTTTATGGCCGTATACAGGTCATAATTAAAGGGTTATTGAGGGCCTTGTGAAGGTAGCATTTTAATAATATGGTCGCAGTGACAATGACCAGATGCGTTTCATTAATGCAAGCCAGACACCAACCCGTTCATCAGGGGGGGTGATGGAGGAATTCCTTTCCGATGTTAATCTTGCATGAATCACCTCCTCGTCTGTACTTTGTCGTGTCTCATCAGAGAACACAAAGAAAAGTGTGTGTGTGTTAGAGAGAAAGAGAGAGGGGGGCTTCTGTCCCCATTCTTGCCATCATGTTAAAAAGTCCATCACCTTAAGTAACAATGTGTGCTACTGCCACAAGCCGAGGTGAAAGCTTGGGGTGTAAACATCAAGTCGGAAAAGACACGGGGCGCTAAAGCACAGTGCGAGCTGTCCGCTGCTCTGCTATCTGGCCATATGCCTGGATTGAAGATCCAAATATTATGACACTCGATATGACTGAGCGTACCTGCTGGTTACATTCTAGCGGATCTGCACTGAGGCAAGGTGGCTTGTGTCTTTGTGACACTTCTGTCCTCCATCGCCCCCCCCCCCCAAAGTTTTTTTTTCAGAACTGTTACCCACTGTACACTGTTATATAACTAACGATATGGAGGTTGCTAATGTGCAATTGGTAAGAATGTGTGCGTGTGTGATTGTCATAGATGTGTGTGAAGCAACTCCATATCTCATAATTTTCCTCAGACTGAGCCACATCTGTTGCTGTTTAGATTGTTGAGGGGTATGAAGACATTAACCTGCAAGAGATACATAGATGGATGGAGACATAGAGGGGAAGAGAGAGAGAAGGGAGGGGGAGAAGGGGGGGGGAGAGAGAGAGAGACCCTCATCAGCTGTGTTACAAATGTTTCATATGAGTGTTGCGAAGAGGTTGACAGTGCAGCCATTAACACGCTTCCTCAGCTGGGTGTTCATTTCAGTCTGCACAACGATATCCTCCAGTCTGAACCCTTGGATGAGGGTCACTTGCCAGAGGAGGATTTTTTTTTCTTCTGCCTCTGTTTTTTATACTTCCTTCTCGGGCAGAGGGCTGGTGTAATAGAAAACAGACACAAGGCAGAATGTGAGGCATTCACAGCAGCGAGACCTCGCTTCTTCACAGAGGGACAAAACGGGATAAACAGAAATTCTATACTCCTAGAAGTTTTCTCGTTGTTTCTCTCTTTTTTTTGCCTTTTGGAAGTTATCAATAAGTTTGCAAAGGCCAGGACGTAAGGATGGAAGTGGAAATCCATGGATCGGATTGAGGGAAAATCTAGAGAGGGCAGAGGAGACCTTCAGAATGGAACATACATGTACAGCTTTACCAGGTGGGTTTTGTCACTTACTGACTTCCTTCTGAAGAACCTGTTTGTTCATCTATCCTGAATATACACAGAGCTGTACCAGTCAAACTCTGAATTGCTTGTAGGGTCCGCTTTCCGAATGAATCCTGTTGAAATATATTTTCAAATACCACAGTATGCTTAAGAGGCAAGCAATTGTAATTAGATTAATTTTTTTTGTTTTTCCTAAGTGATGAAATTTGGAATTAGTGTAAACTACATCAGAATAGATCTGCTTGTGTGCTCATGATAAAATATCTGATCATAAAATTAAATGTTTAGAAGTGATCCTTATGTTTTTTTAAATTTCTAATTATTCAATCATTAAAATTATAATAACTATTATTATTACTTAACATGCAATTCATATTTATACATTTGTAATATATGCTCTATTCTTTAAAATATTTAAAAGCCCACAAAAATCCCCTTGTTTTCTTAATTCAAATTCTCCAGTGTAGCTTTTTGCAAAAATGAATAAATCCAAACCATGATCTCAAATTTACCCAGTTCTAGATTTGTTTTTAAAAGTATCATTGCATTTACATACATGCTTTTAATTTGAAATAATAATTATTCATCTATCATTGCATTACATATTTAAACAGGGAAGTCTCCCTTGAATTACAAATCAAAGACAACCTGGTTTAAATTGCAGCACCACAGCTAATTAGAGACAGACTATTAAATCAACATTATAAAGCTGCACGCAGTTTGCTAAACCCATCACTCAGTTATCTCAAGGTCACCCTCATGTCAGCAGTGGTTGTGATTGTACAAATTAGGCTGATTCTGTGACACGCAACTAAATCATTTGAACTCCAGTGTAAATCCTGTGACGTGGCCCTGCTGTCGTGCCATCCTAGGGCAGACATGAGATGCCCAACATAGGTGCCATCTGTCTCCATGTGGTGGTCCTCCTCCCTGGCGTGAGCAGTTCTGGATCTGGAGGAGAGGCGTCACAGCGGAGCAACAAGCCTCTCTCCTGTTCACTCAGATGGCAGGGGAGATGGCACATCCCACACCGGGGAACACAGTGTCACAGTCATGAGATCAACATGACCTCTGTGGCTCTGGCCCGTGAATGAAGGGACAGAAGTACGACGCTTCTGTTAAAGCGCCAGGAGCAGTATGTTTCTGAAATGACACTCTCAGTGGAACATACTCTCGCAGTAACCAAACAAATTAATTTGAGTTCAACTCCAGTATCTTTCCTAAACACACCATCCAGTGTGTACAGCTACTACTAGGCTGGAAATCAGAGGTTTCAAATGCATTTATTTCTTACCTGAATGAGCTTTTGTCAGTTTCATTTTATTTTTTCTTTTGTTGGGTCCGATATAATTTCCCTCTTTTTTTCAAGCCACCCTTTGTTTTATTGCACACTTTTTGAATCAGCTTGAATGAAACGTTGCCTAGCGCGTGTTGGGATGGGGCGAGTGAATGACATCACTGCTAACATGAATCAACTCAAGCCTTTGTCCATAACGCTCAGACATGCAATCCGTTGAAGATGGATGCCACCTCTACATCAAGAAGTCCTGAGCAGAAGAGAATATTTCATGTTTGAGACATTTGCAAACATTTATTAAAACTAAAACAGCAAACTGACCAATTCCTTTGTATAAAAGAATTGAACATAAGAATGAATTACTTACAGTGATTGTCTCGGTAATTTACTATGAAATTATAGGTCAAAAGTAGATGAGAGTTGATATGGTAAACAGATTAATCAATACATTTATAGGCAGAATTAAATTAGACCACTATTTTTCTTTATTTTGTTTAGGTTGTTTAGGTTTAACTGCTGTTTTCAACTCTCAAATGTTGTGTTTGTCTTCTTTTTAAATATAATGATTTTTCACTGTGATTGCTAGCACAGTTAACAATGCATTTTGAATTCATGCCTTTTTTATTGTCCCATCAAAAATTTTATATTTTTCTTTCGTTTCTAATCATTTCTGCGCAGATTCTAGTTGAAAAGCTTGAAAGACCAACATGAGCTGGAGCTTTCTAACTCGTCTCCTGGAAGAAATCCACAACCACTCCACCTTTGTTGGGAAAGTGTGGCTGACCGTGCTCATCATCTTCCGCATCGTGCTCACAGCAGTCGGAGGGGAGTCCATCTATTCGGATGAGCAGACCAAGTTCACCTGCAACACCAAACAACCAGGCTGTGACAACGTATGCTACGATGCTTTTGCTCCCCTCTCGCACGTGCGCTTCTGGGTCTTTCAGATCATCATGATCTCCACTCCCTCCATTATGTACATGGGTTATGCTATTCACAAGATTGCCCGAACTTCAGAGGTGGAGCGCAGGAAGCACCAGAGGCTCTGCAAAAAGCTGCCACCTCATTCCAGATGGAGGGGGAGCCCCCACCTGGAGGATGTGTTAGAGCAGGAGGAAGATGACGATGCAGAGCCAATGATCTATGAGGATACTCTGGAGGTGCAGGAGGTCAAACCTGAGCAAATCAGCAGCAGCAGCCGAAAAGATCAACCAAAACATGATGGCCGCAGAAGAATTATGCAAGAAGGACTAATGAGAATCTATGTTCTTCAGCTCATGTCACGAGCTATTTTTGAAATAGCTTTCCTTGCAGGACAGTATCTCCTCTATGGTTTTCGTGTTAATCCTTCATATGTATGCAGCAGGATTCCCTGTCCGCACAGCGTGGACTGTTTCATCTCTAGGCCCACTGAGAAAACAATCTTCCTCCTCATCATGTATGTGGTAAGCTGTCTTTGTCTAGTGTTAAATGTGTGTGAGATGCTTCACTTGGGAATCGGTACTTTTCGGGATACGCTTCGCATGAAGAGGAATCGGGGTCGACGGACGACCTACGGCTACCCCTTCTCTCGCAACATCCCTGCCTCCCCTCCAGGCTACAATCTAGTGATGAAGACAGACAAACCTGGCAGGATTCCCAACAGCCTCATCACCCACGAGCAGAACATGACTAACGTGGCCCAGGAGCAGCAGTGCACCAGCCCGGACGAGAACATCCCCTCCGATCTGGCAAGCCTACATCGGCACCTACGGGTTGCCCAGGAGCAGCTGGATATGGCCTTTCAGACATATCAGACCAAAACCACCCAGCAAATCTCCAGAACCAGTAGTCCTGTATCTGGGGGAACTATGGCAGAGCAAAACCGCGTCAACACAGTGCAGGAGAAACAAGGGGCAAGGCCAAAATCAGCCACAGAGAAGGCTGCGACTATTGTAAAAAACGGAAAGACCTCTGTCTGGATCTAGACATAAATACAAAATAAAGTATATTAATAGTAAAAAAAACATTTAAGACTCCAGGACTGCACTTGGACACTGGAGGATGTGTGAGTGAGTACGAGATGTGAGTTTGGACAACAACAACTGAGAATTTCAATCACACTGGCTGAAGGAGTACATTACACAGTATGCTTAGTTTTTGTGAAAAAAAAAATACACATTATGGAATTATCAAATCCAGACTCATGAATCTTCTCTGTTACTGTAGTGTGTCATTTCGTGCTTGCCATAGCTTTCAGACATGATTAACATATGCTTACTCTCTTTATCTTTAATTCCGGCTAAAATCTCAAAGTTTATTGTATATTATATAGTATATTATCTGATCTACCCTTGACTGCTGCTTAACTGGATTTATTTGAAGAAATTTAACATTGGAAGTGTGTGATTGTACCCTAGGCCCGAATTTGAAAATGCAGTACAATACACTGCATCAACGCACAATGTGTCATTCCTGAAGCGTGATGATTGTTGTTGGAAAAATGCATGATTGACATTTGGGGAGTTATGTTTGGATGAGTGTTACTGGAAGAAGATTAGAGGTGGAATATTTTGTCGAAAGATTTTTTTTTTTGATAAGGGTGATAGGACAGGGCTGCGTCACAGGAGGCTCGCCTGGTAAACATCTGCACAGTGTGACGGTCTTCGGTCGTTGCGTGCAAAGCCTTTATCTATTCCATGTTTTCCAAAGAGGTAAGTGAAGAGAAAGTCTGATTATTTAAAAAAACAAATACTGATTTCTTCCTTTCAATCCGAAGCAGATGATGCATGCTGTACAACTGGTAACCTACAGTACATTTAGGCTACGGTAGAGATCCCATCCTTCGCTATTCAGTTTGCTTACAGTTATGTTGTGTTTAGGCATGTCGTCTTGAAGATGATCAAATTAGTTCTTCTGTCACTGAATCAGAGTATGTTTCTAAAACTGGTTTTAAAGTAATATTTACCCCTGCCTTCACTGCTGTCATACTTCAAAGTGCCTACGATTTTTAAAGACTGTTCTGGTATTTCATTCATGAAGAAATAAACGTATTTGAAACCTCTGACGTCCTGCTTTGTCACATCTGTCTTGTCATGTGAATGAACACTATATGGGGTGTTAAGGGTAAAAGTTTAAATCAAAGTCAAATTAAGGTGTGGGGTCACAGCAAAAAAGAAAAACATTCAAGTTTGTGACAAAAAGGATCATATTAAAGCCAAAACAAAATATGTTGTAGCCCTTACAACAACAATGACAAATTGTAATAACTAAACCCTAACCCAAGATGTATATGATCTAATAAATCACACAGCATTTTAGCATCTTAAATATGGGGTTATACCATGAAAAGGAGAAATTTACCCTAATGCTGTGCCCACAAGATATTTATTTTAAGAAGATGTTGGTGTTTTAATCACTCAGATGGACACAGCCACCAGATTTGTACCATAGCATGGAGACATCTCAGTTGATTCAAGTTGTATTTTCACCTTGGAATGTCATACTATGAAATTCGTATTGCTCTTGCACAGAGACACAGGATTGTCATTGCATACTGAAGGACAACAGGCTCAGCCGATGGAAGGACTATGCAGGCTGTGTCACTGACTTTGTGCAACAACAATTACTGGGTCTGGGGAAGATGCATGGGTATAGTAGTATTGATGGCTTCTCCTGGAAAATTATTTGGCTGAATGTTAGTTGTGCACAGTGGGAATAATTCATGTATAATGGTTAGGTGTTAATATGGGGACACATGCTCAGTGGGGGAGTTTAACTAAGTAAATTTACTCAAAAACTGCAGGCTTGCTTAAGTAGGGTATTACTGCAAAGTCAATACATATATTTAATGTCCCTTATTAAGTGCCTTGAGGACTTTTTCTTGTAATGGAGTATTTAAACAGTGGGATTTAACTTTTACTTAAGTAAATTTACTGAAGTACTTGATTTGAATACTTCTTCCACCACTGAACATGACTAAAGATCATATCAGGTATCTACAGTGCATTGACCTGTTCATGGATGAATGAGCTGTTTCATTTTACTCATGTCTGTTTTAGGAAAAGCTGAATAACATTAAAGATGTCTGGAATGCACAACAAATCTGACATGTGTCCAACCAATATGTGCCCTTTGGAATCCTAAATGTGCTGTACTCTCACTCAGAGTTATGAGACACGGCGGACAGTGCCAAGCTATTTGATTAAGAGGAGCTGCTGGATATGTGCAAAGGGCAATGTGTGTTTAGCAGTACCTTGTGATAAATATATATTTGATCTCCTACTTTACTTTAAAGTATGTCTCTCTATGCTAAGATGTCATGTCCCTTGTCCTCCATTAACAGAACGGATGCTTTTCCAAGCTTTGGAGAAGGACACAAGGTCAATTGCACTAACTGTGTTTCAAAAACAAATCTAGATTACATTTTTAGTGGCCCTTTCCTTAAATTTTGTTAGAAACAGACTTTTCAATATTTTAATAAGGTACATATGTTGTTCAGTAACTACAGGTGGGTCTGCATTTTTATTGTTTCTACCTTTTCTTCTGTATTTCATAAGGGTTAATGAGCACTGCATGGTTTGTAGGGCATTTAAGTGCATCATATGTTGCCTTGTCAGGGTTTCACCATTATGATTAACAGGAAGTAGTTATTCTTATGGTTTCCCATTTATTTCTCTGAAAGTTCTTCATTCTATATTCTTATTTCTTTATGTTGCTTCATTATAGGAGGGTTGCAAAGTCTTGAACTTACTTTCTCTAACAAGTGATGTTTTCTGTCTGTCTTGTCACTAGTCTGATGACTATATAGATATACTGGATATACTAAAGAGCAAAATATACAACTAATGAATAGGCCTACCACAGAATAGAATGTTTTCACTCAAAATTAATAAACTCTTAAAAGCTCTAAATGTAACCTAATGTTATTTTTCTTGTCTTTACTATGCAGATATGTGCACAACAAAACAAATAAATAAAGATTATAACTTTCAGGACTTAAGGGGCTCGATAGAAAGGTGCAGCAATTAAAGCAAATATTAAAATAAAACACAGTTTTATCAGGGTGGGTGTTTTCGGGTCTGATTGTTTAATGTATGTTTAAAGACATTTAAATTTGTGGGAAAAAAATTGGTTGAAAAAAAAAAAATACCAGAAATGTCGCAACCCCCCTGCAGTACCTCCGCGGACCCCCTAGGGGTCTCGGACCCCCAGTTGAAGGCCTCTTCCCTTGACCCTTAACCTAACCTTAACTATCCCAACTAAATGCCCAACTCTGACCTAAACCTTATTCTGACCTAACCCAAAAAACAAGTCTTAACCCCCAAATAGTCCATTAACGGTCAGAAAGTGAGGACCGGCTCAGATGTCCCCAAACGGTTGCAATTTCAACCTGGTCCTCACGCAGGTACACACACACTGCGTCACACACTCTCTCACGCACACGCGCGCACTTAGGTTCCAATGTTATCGCGTGGTGCATTGTGGGATTTCAAAATGGAGCCCTTCTTGCCTCAGTCGAACGCCATGTCCGGTGTTATGTAGCCGTCTGTTGGTGCCTGGGACGCGGACGGGCTGTTGCATCGTGTGACCCACCCCCCCCCAGCAGACAGTGGACAACATGGCGGTGTGGTGCTTCGCCAGCAGAGCGCTCACATCCAGCGGACGTCTCGGTGTTTACGCCAGAAAACACACCGGTCGGTATCTGTGCGTCACGTCTGTCCCCGGTGCCTCCTCCGCTCCACTAGGGACCCGAGTCCCGCGGTGTGAGGACACCCGGGACACGACACCTGTCCCGGGTCCGTTCGTGTGTCACCAGCTGTCTCACAGGAGCCTGCTGAAGATCCAGGGCCCGGACACGAGCCCCTTCCTCCAGGGGATCATCACCAACGACATGGGGCTGCTGGAGGAGCCGGGACCCGGAGCCATGTACTCGCACATGCTGAACGTCCAGGGGAGGACACTGTATGACGTCATGTTGTACAGGTACTGTGGGAGACATCGGGCTGTGTAAACCTCTCAGGGTGTGTGTGTGTGTGTGTGTCCTCGCTTGTCTGTGTAATGCACTTGTTGGCAGTGGTCGCCTACTGGCACCGTGTCCTGTTTAGAGAGCTGCTGCTGCTGAGTGTCCCTTGTCTCCCTGTCCAAGCCACATTCAACTGGGCACTTTCAAAACAAGAGACAGTTCACTCTTCACTGTCAAATATAGATTTATTATTTATTCTTAACCGTCTGGAAAACAGTGTCCTCTCACATGACCCCCATGTCTTTCAACCCAGCACCTAAAATACCCTCTCTTTTCACATAAGGTCGTCAAAGCTTTTTAACCACTCAAATTTAATCAGGTAATCGGGACAACTGATCAAAGGTTGGGGAAATTCCCAACCTTTGATGTGGATTTCGACATTCACGTTCAAGAGGTCAATACATGTTTTGTGATGACCTTTAACCTTTGACCACATAATCAGATAGTCTATATGAATGTTTTTATGAAATTTGAATTAAATTCCTCCCAAAGGCATAATTAATTATTTTTGAATTGGTGTTACTGACTTAATGCTTTAAAAGTATTTTATTTTGCTTTACGAGAACACCTTTCCTAATCACTCTTTTCCAGAGGGATGTTTGTGTAAACATGTGTGATATGACAAACAAGAGCTCTGAGGTAGCATGTTCACCAGCACCCACTAACATCTAAAAACTTGAAATCAAACTACTAGGATTTTTTCTTAGTGGTGGATTATCTTTTTTAAGATGTACTCAACTCTGCTGTTTTACCTTTCAGTCTGAAAGAAGCTGATCCTGGACACGGCATTTTCCTGGAGTGTGATGCTACTGTCAAGGACTCGATCTTAAGACACTTGAAGGTGTACAAGATTCGGAGAAAGGTCAACATTAGCCCCTGTCCAGAACTCTCTGTTTGGGCGGTGCTCCCCCAGCAAAACATCTCTGGCCAGGAGGCCAGTCAACCTGAGCTGTCCTCCCCTGAAAAGACTCTGGTATGGGAGGCTGATCCTCGAACTCAGGAAATGGGCTGGAGGTTGGTGTTGGACAGTAAAATTAACCCTTGGGATATCATTGCATCATGTCAGAAAGGTGACACAGAGGATTATCACAGACATCGTTATGCAATAGGTAAGACTGGTTTATAATTGAGTACATACACTTTGTATTGGAGAACAAATGTGGTGAGAAATGTGGCTTTGTGTCAACACGTGATATTGAAATTTTGTTTGTCTCCTCTGCTGTCATTGTTGTCCAGGACTTCCAGAGGGAGTGAAGGACCTCCCTCCAGGGGTGGCACTGCCACTAGAATCAAATCTCGTCTACATGCAGGGCATCAGTTTTAGCAAAGGCTGCTACATCGGCCAGGAGCTCACAGCCAGAACCCATCACACGGGGGTGGTTAGGAAACGCCTGATGCCGGTGCGCTTGTCAGCTCCACTGCAGGACCTGGAGGAAGGAGCTGCAGTGCAAACGCAGTCAGGCAAGCCAGCTGGGAAGCACCGGGCAGGGATAGGAGAGCTGGGTCTGAGCCTAATCCGCACGGCTCATGCAAACGAGGTGTTGACACTCAAATGTTCTGATGACAACACAGTGACACTTAAGGTCTCTGTGCCAGACTGGTGGCCTAAAGATGTGGAAATTAACTGAAGGCTTTGACACACATCACATGTGACAGATGACTTGCAGACAGAACTCTGAAGTACAGTATGTACATTGCTTTACAGATGTCTGGCACTAACGTATATATTTGTGAGATTTGTTTTCCCTTTGCAATAAAATCAGATTTTTATGGAGATTTCTCCCTAAATTTGAAGTATTAATTAGATCTTGTTAAAAGATTTGTTCTAGTTTCATACAACAGTGTGTACCAACTGTCATATGGTATAAGTGGTCTTTTAAATCTCAAGATAAAAGACTCAATCAACGTGTGTATTTTTTAAATTTATTTATCTATTTATCTTTCAGTGCAAAAAAATCTATTTCAAACATTCACAGGCAACATTTGAGATTGCAATACATCTCAAACCAAACAAACAAACGCCTATCATCTTTTATACTCCAAACAAATTGGCACTTCAAGCTCTTTCCAGGTGACTATCCACTGTAGGGACCACACAGAACATCCTATTCCTGATAAAGGAGATGCTGCCCTCTTGTGGATTGAATGGTGTCCCGAATTTGCTGTAGCATGGTTTCTGGCTGCAGAGCCAGTGTTGAATGATCGAGCCGCTTAAAGTCCTCATTGCAGAGTAGACATTCAAGTACGTGAGCCACTCTCTGTAGGTCGAAGGCAGCATGGTAAGGTCCGAGTGTGGTAAGCGTCTCCGAGAGATGCCGTGGGTAATCGGGGGAATCCCCCGAGGAGCAAGCGTTCAGGAAGGCCATTCGGTTGTCAGAAATTATTTTCAGGAACGATGCGAATTCAGCAAAATTAATACCAGAGCAGGCCTTCATGATGACCTGAATTGAAACACAACAATTACCTTACTTGTTGTTTACATACAGGGCAGCAGAATGTTACCAGACAACACACACACAGATCAATCTTATCTGAAAAAAGTATGTGTACCTGACAGTGCTGATGCCAGGAATCCATCGTGTTTCTCCACTCGTTTATCTCTTTTTGAACGGATGAAAGTTCATTCTGAAGGAACTGCCACATGATGTCAACGTTGCAGCCATTCAACCAGTTGTGATTAATAGAGATGGTATCTTCCTGTAAAAAAAATCCACAATCAAACTGCTGATGCTAATAAAACACTTTTGCACATTGGAAATAATCCCAGTGTTTCTCTTTTTTCTTATTACTTTTGCTGTCGTTTTATGGTTCTAATTTACCTCTACAGTTCTTACCAAATTGTAAACTTGATGATGCCAGCCACTGGGCACAAAGATGATTTCACCAGCCTCTTGAATAATCTCAAGAGGTTGACAGGCTTTTTCGCGGTGTGGGAAAAGGCCTCGGTCTTGAAGTTCCGACGATGTGACGTCGTAAGGGAGGTTGCCGTGAGAGTCTCGTAAAAACTCCTCCTGACCCGGGGGATAAAGGAGCCATTTCTTCCTCCCACAGATGTTTGCTGACCAACTGTAGGAGCGGAACACATCGGCGTGGAACGGTGTCCTACAATAAAACATTTAAAAGTTAATCTGGTTATCTTAAAATCAAATGGAGCTATGATCTCAGGCTCTGCTAATGTAATGTTCAATATTTCATACCATGAACCTTTAGGCCCCATGTAAACAAAGCGGTAGTCATCCACCTCGAGTGTATCCCAGTATTCATTGAGCCAGTCGGAAGAAAAAAAGACTGGTGTGGTGTAAACACTGTGTTCTGCAAAGTCTCTGAGGGAAAACCACAGCGGTCAGTTACACATATTGCATCCAACTTTCACAAAAACAAAAATGAGACTCAAGTATCAAGTGAATTAAATGTACACCTTGACATGTGCCAGTCTTTAAGATAGAGACATCCTTTAGGTGACGAGTGGCCATTTTGGATATACTCTTTCCAGTAGTGTATAAATTCTTTGAAAGGCATTACTTGTTTGGGGTTTGCATTGTACTCCTTTGCATTACAGTTTGCAACAGGCACAGGAGTCTCGTCTGAAAGAGAGGAGAGAGATGCATTAGATGACATGCATATCAGCAGCAGCATGATGACACATGATAGTTAATGCACTGGGAAGAGGATTAAATACCAAACTCTTGCAGCAGTTTCTGGAAATGAGGCTTCCCTTCCTCTGTCACCCACTGTTTTCTACACTTCCAGTCCTCTGTAAACCTCCTGGAAAACATGCACGGGTGATTGGGTAGCAGGTATTTCTTGAAAAACCTGGAATAGCTCAGCTCCTTGTCGATGTAGTCCACGAAGTGTGAGGACCAGAACTGCTCGTACGCCTGCCGGGGCATCTTGACCAGGCTGCTGCAGTTGCGGTACGCCTCCCGGTCCATGATGGTAAACAACAGCTGGGCTAGCCTGTTAGCTAGGTTAGCTGTCACCGTCCGGAAAGATAAAAAAGCCTTTCTAGCTACGTCTTTTCTCCTATTTGCTGTTAAATCGATTTCATAATAAGGTAAGAAAACCTACATAATGTCAAAGGGGGTTATTTTTATATTGTTCACAACAGGTCGCGTCATTTGACTCCATCTCAAAGACGACAGGTTCCTGGACGTCGCACACACACTGACGCCGTTTATAGTTTATCACGATTACCTATTAATATGCGGCTGCAGTTACCTGAACGGTTCATATTATATAAGCTTGTTGGCTAGCTTCACAAAGCTAACAATATGTGTTTTCCCGTAAGTAGCCCGTCGCTGTTGTAGCCCGTTTTAGCAGCAGCATGTTTCAAGTCGGACAGTAAACACTGACGTACTCATGTGCGACAAGGTTGTGGGGAAAAAAATGTTGCAGCTAATCCATTACCTTTATTACATAGGTATTCATATAACGATGCACGCTGTATTTGCTAAGTTGTTAGCAATAAATAGCTATCGATGTATTTTTCCTTTAAAACAGCAGCATTTTCAAGTCGGACAGTAAACACCGACGTACTCGTGTGTGACCCAACTTCCGTTATAAACATCACCGTCCGCAGTGTGAAGACCAGAAGGGGGGAGATAATGGCGAGTAATCTGGTTTTGTACGGTTGTTACCCACTTATAGGAAGTGACATTAGCTAAAAAGGCTTTTAATACACTTGTCATAAGGTTAGTTGGGTGGAAACCGGAAGCTGCCTGTGTCTTAATCTGACGAATGTATGTCCCCTCTCACTTACAACCTTGTCTTTATGATGTCATAAGAGGCTGAAGCAGTGCCTTTGAATGGTACTGGTGTCGTATTGAACCTGATCCCTTTCTCTTCCAGGTGTAATCGCTGGCCTCTCTCCCAAAATGAGCTGGGACACTCCCATCCACAGCTGGCCGGGCTCCTACTACATCAACAGCGAGAAGAGATGGGAAAATGGCACCCTGTCCATCACCAGAACCACAGTCCGCTTTGTCTCCAGTCAGACCAAGCAGAGCCTCGTCAGCTTCCGCCTCTCCCGCATCGTGGAGATCAAGATGGAGTCGTCCAGCTTCATCTACAGCACCCTCACAGTGCTGGAGGAGGGCCACGTGAAGCACTGGTTTGGTTCCCTGAAGCCCAACAGGGTGGTGGTTTTTAATGTGATGGAACATTTCTGGAGAGAACTCCTCCTGCAGCCGAGCTCAGGGGCCCGTGGGGCCGAGTCTCAGCCCTCTAAGGGCAGAGAGCTGATCGGCCTGGTGGCCGGGGCCCAGAGGAGACTGGAGGACACTGGCCGAGTCCTCAGCCACCAGGGAGAGCAGTTTGATAACATGATGCAGGGACTGGAGAAGATCGACTCGGACCTGGGCGTGGCTGACAAGTATGTATCTCTATATTCGCTTGAATTTAATACATCTTATATTTTAAGTCTTTCTGTGTTGCTATACACATTTGCATTTTTCATTTAGCTGACGCTTTTATCCAAAGCGACTTACAATAAGTGCAGTCAACCCCGAAGGAACAAACCCAGAACAACAAGAATTAAGAAAGTACAATTTCTTCAAAAATAAAGCTAAACTACTAAGTGCTGTAAGTAAATGCCATTAAGTGCTACTAGCGGCGGAAGATGTGTAAACTTTCTGATGTCAGGATGTATATGAGGAGCCCATCCCACCTTGGTAAACGATCAAATCCTCACAAATGTTCTTGTCCGTCTTCTCTGTTGCAGACTCCTGTTAGAGCTAGAGTCTCCCCCCTGGTGGCCTTTTGCTAAACTCCCCTGGAAGACTCAGCAGGAAGCCAAGGCTGAGGACGCAGCGAGAGCCGCCACATCTGCTGCTGCTTCAGCCAGCAGGGAGTCTGGTAGAAATAAGGTGATCTCAAGCATCCCAGCTGTCGTGTCCAAAGGTGGAGACTCGGACTTGAAACCAGGCTGCTTGTTGGTGCTGGTGTCGGCGTTGGAGGTGCGAGACACAAACTGCCAGCTCATCCATCGCTTTGAACGAAATGAAGTCGATGAAATCAGGGTGACGAGCCCTTACGAGATCTCAGTGAGACAGCGGTTCATCGGGAAGCCAGATATATGCTACAGGTTCCTGTCTGCCAAGATGCTTGAAGCCTTGTCGGTGCTCGAGATTCAGTACAAGAAGAAGATTGATTTCACAAGCGAATTCACTGCTTTCCAGGCAACTCCACTTTCATCTCCATGTGGCAGAGAAGGGACAAGCTATAGTGACGGTAAGGAGGAGAAATAATTCAGTCATTTCCATGTCTAGAATAAGTTTGACCACTGAGTGGCAGTAAAGCTCTACATGTCCACCTCTGGATGTTTTTGAGAGTGGGGCCTTGGTTCAAGACTTCATCCACATGAATTTCAAACAAGGTCATCTCTGTATCTTCTTGACAGAAATGTGTTTTGATGAATGACTTCACCATGATTGCCTCAGTTGCTGTGTTTTGAGTTTACAGTCTGGTTTCCTCATAAACAACATATGTACTCTGCACTCTTTCACCATCTCCACCCATGGAGTCAGGTTTGTTGCAGATGTGCCAAGACACAGAGCTCCCACTGGAGGTCCCGGCAGGGGAGCTGTCCCAGCTGCAGGTGCATGTCCTCCATTCATCTGTCAGTCAGGCTGAGGCCCAAGAGCTCAAGCAGGTGAGGTCCAGTTGGACAAGTCTTATATTGCCTGTGTGACTCAATGACTTTCACTGCTGTTGCATTTATATTTGTAATATTTGCATATTTAAGGTACAGAATACAAAAGCCATGTCTGTGCGTACAGGCAACTGATTGTCTTGGCAGCCGTTAGAGTAACATGTACTTTGATCGCTCCATTCCAAACCACCATTCATCATAATGACTTAAATTTTTTATCCTGTGTGTTTAAAATGTTATTTGGTGAGACCACAGACCAAAGTCCATCCTGGGCTTAAGAGAGGAAAAGAGACATGGTCAGTCATTGCTCAGACTGAGCAGCGTCTTTCCATTCAGAAGCTCCCCACACTGAGAACTGTTACAGACACGGTCTGTGGTGGCAAGAGCTACACAGTGACGCAAATTCAGACCTATGATTCAGACAATGTTTGTGTGTGTGTGTGCGTGTCACACACTATTACAGGTTGCTTAGAATAAGTAATGGGAAACCTTCAGCAGGCTACTCGCATTGAATTTAGATGAGTGAATGAACGATAACAGTCTACACTAGCTACATTTGTTAAGGTTCTGCTACTTTTTACCAAATTATAAGATTCTTACTTGATATCAGCGAAGACCAAATAATTTAAACACCCACAGAAGCAACTAAACAGTGAAACATTGCTAGAAATATGGGAAATGTCCCATAGAACTATAGTCTGGCTAATACAAATTTAAAAGTACATCATTTGATATTTGTGGACAATGAGCCCTCAGAGAACAGGCAGGACCTATTGCAGTGGAAAATCGACATTTAAAACGGCTAAAATCAGTTGATAACAACCATACAAAAAAAATTATGTTTGCCTAACTTAAATTGCAAATCCCTCTACGAAGAGTAATAGCAGTGACAGGTTGAAGTAAACCATTCTGATTATGATTGACATAGAGATGTTTAGTTATTTGGGGCCTGAGAAATACTGGGGATTTAACCCACCTTCGTTCAAGCAATTCAGTCGTGATTCATTTCAAACAAGGCACGGTTGACACCTTTTACCTCATATTTAGTTAATTATTATACATAATGACAACGCACAGCGGTTTACTGGAGTTTTTGCCCCTATAATCATTTTTCAGATAGATTTATCGTAGCACTAACAGCACTTGGTTTGTTCATACAACTTGACTTGTCTTTGGCATATTGTCTGCAGCTGATAATGGTTCAGACATGAAAGACTGCTGCCATATTTGAGTTAATGCTACGCTTCTGTACACTACACACACACACACACACACACACACACACATACACACACACACACACACACACACACACACACACACACACACACAAACACACACACACACACACCCTACTCTTCATGTCAAGATTAGAATCTGCAGTAGGGAAACTTGTACAGAGGGTCACTTGGTTTAATGTCTTGCCCTAAGTGCTTTTGCAAATATTCCACTTTATATTTGCATTGTTATTGTTTGAGGTTGGAAATTCCAACTTGTTGAAGGCACAAACTGGTTCATTCATAACTGATAAGCATTTCTGTCTTTTTCTTGTACTGAATCTTCAAACACAGACCTGAAGTCACCCCACTAATGCTAATGACACATGGAATTTGAGCTCATATGTTTTTTTCTATTAGTTGTAGCCTAAATGTTTAATTTTGGACCTTTCTACATGACTTACAGTCCTCTAGCCTTTGTTTAAGCAGCAGCTAAAAATACTCATTTTCGGGGTTTTCCCTTGACACACAAAAACTCACGGTGTGATTCAGTTACTCTCCCAGTCGATATTGTAAAGTCACAGTCCTGAGGGAGTGTATACAGTTGTTCCTTGGTGTGTATTCACATACTGTCTGTTTTTCTAACTGCTGTCTGGACCAGTTTCTGTGCTCTGTTGCAGTGTCCGCATATAACGGACACGAGCTGACATAATGTCAGTGGGTGTGCGAGTGGGTGTGTGAGAGCATATGTAGCATAACATAATATTAGTTTAGAAACTATGGTGGTGGGGTTTGGAGTGAGTGTTTATTAGGTTTTGCTTGGCACATCGCAGTGGATTTAAGTTGTTCCATCAACCCTAACATACATAGTTGCTTGACCATTGAGATGAAGTTGCAATTTTCTTTAAACCAACTGAAAGCAGAAAACAAGCAGTATTGTATGATATCTATGGTCCAGGCAGACAAGCCAAGACCTCTGTGAATGTATTCTCTAGATTCATATACTGCATAATACAAAATATTATTCTACTGAATCAAGATTAGTGTAGAGTTTTGTATATAAGTGTGACAGGAAGCTGCAGGATATTGTCTTCAAAGCCAAAGGGAGAAGAAAGAACCTTGAATTCAATCAAAATCTCACTCGCACCGAATACTCTTTCTCTGTCATCAACACACTCAGTCTCTAACCCACTGACCCCGTCTTCACACCTCTGCACACATGGTCCACATGTCCCTGCCCGCAACTGCTCACCAATTTTATTATTAAATCCACTTTATTTGTGTCCTGCTCCTTAGTTGCTCACTGGGGGCTGTTGTGCAATAGCGTTAACAAATGATGCGTGTCTCTAAAAGTGGGAACTTATTTGTTTGTGTGTGTGTGTGTGTAACTGCGCAGATGCTGATGCAGCTGAAAACCCTTGCCCTGGAGGCAGAGACGGAGCTGGAACGGCAGGATGAAGCTCTGGACGTCCTCAGCAGCTCCACAGACCGAGCCACCATGCACATAGATAAGCACACTTGCCGTATGAAGAGACTGCTGTAGCTCTGAAAGCCCAGCTGATGCACGTGCTCACGACGTCCCTCCTGAGAAATGCACTGTAAGCTTCCTCATTGTCCTCGTGGGATTGGTACATTTAGAGAACAGAACAGAACAGCAGCAGGGACACGAATATGCTCTATAATAGCTCATTATATCCTTGTTGCATTTTGATCGTACGATTACAGGATGCAGTAGTGTTCGCCTAGAACTTAACAGTAATCAACCAAATCCCTGAAGTTTGCAACATAATTGTGACTTTAAAACACATGTAAGCATCTCTTTATTTTTATTTTGTTTTACTTTAAGTGAAAGTAAGTTATTTATAGGCTTCGTGGGCTTGTACATTTGTACATTTCTATCTGTGGTCTGCCTTTTTAAATGTGTGTCCTGCAGTACTTAACAGCTGTGGAGCTCTTGGTTTATTTTCCCTGGAGAGGAAGATGTGCTCTGAAGTTGACCAGTAGTTGTTGGAGTTTCATGATAAGTGGCATTTGCTAACCCGAAGAAGAAGAAGTACAATGTTCAGTAATTGGTAATTGTGTTTATGGCCTGGTTCGGTGTATTGAACCCTATTGGCAATGTTCAGGGTGGGCAGCCAGTGAGAGATCGTGACAGGACAAGCCTGAATCCTCAGTGCCTGTCATGCTCCCCCAGTGGAGCTGGCAAGTGAACACAAATAAAGCAGATGACTGTGTGTGAATCAGACACACAACACTTTACACCCTCCCCAGACCCAGTGGGAGTAATCAATGACAGCAAATACAGGAAAGGACTAAACTGACATTGGAAAGCAAAGAAGAAAATGTATTGTCTCTGCACGAAGGAATTCAAAAGAAATTGCATGTTTATGTAACTATAAGAAAAACATAAGAGAGACGGAAACATGATGAAATAGGATTTTTTATTAAATAAAAATGACAAATAATAATTGAATAGATAAAGTTTGCTCTCATCATCAGAGGAGTTTCTGCTTTCTATAGCTATCCTAACTTTTTGAAAGATGCATTTCTGTCTCGAGTTGTCTTTCAGGTCCAGAATCCCTGTGACTTAATGTTGCATGTTACTGCTTTGTTCTGCATTAAGTGGAAATGTCTCTTCATTATCAACAAGACTGTAAATGTGTAAGTAGCTTCTGGGATTCGTGGAAGCAGAACAGAAACACTCCCTCTCTCAGTTTTTATAATATTATACGTGAAATTAAATACACATATCAATGCTAAGGTCCATATCTACTGTATATGCTTTGCTTAGAGGGCTGATAATATTATAATTCCTTATTATCTGTAAAGAACTGACATATTTGTAATTCTGTAATTTTATTGTGGTCTGTTATCACTGTGAACTTGTAATTCGCTCTTAGTTTAATTGAAGTATCTGTACCATGTTTGAAATATGGTATGGATGCTGATTATGCCAAATTAATCTTGACACTAACATAACTAAATCATTGACTAGAAGGGAAAAAAAGTACACCTGCATCTTTTTTATTACAAATAAAATACTAAAGGAAGCAGCACAATAGACACTGTAAGTCTTTGGAATTCATTCATTTTATCAGTTAAGAAGTTGTCACCATTCAAAGTCTGTAATAACAAACATTTTAAAATAAAATAAAGTCTCAAATGATTATACTTGAGATCATTAGTTTGTTTGTTCAGATTTTTGGTACCTGTTGCATTGCTCAAGGGCCGGTTTTAGTGTCTTTGAGCTCATTATTTTGGTCGACTCTGCAGCAAAAATGTGATAAACCAACTGTGTGCTACCTTCATAGCACCAAAAGGAAAACAGACAAAAGTTAGCTTGTGGACACATTGGACCCTCGGGAGTTTGCGGCAACCAAATTACAGCAAAAGTTAAAAATCCAAATAAATTGTGGCTCAAAATGAACATTCTAGACTGAAAAATTAACAGAAGCATTGTAGAAACATCTTTTACTATTTTTCTCCATAATACACACAAATTATACTGAAACAAATATTTTGAGTTGTATTAATGGGTCAAAAGTAAAGTAAAATGTTAGCGACATCATCATCCTTCATGTCGGCAGTGGATCAGAATTGATTTGGCAAGCGGTTGAGCAACCAATTATGAATCAGGAAGACGCGTTGCACAAATGGGATTGAAAGAGGGCCGACAGCCTCACTCAACAGTCTGCTTCCCCAGTTAGCATGAACCTATCACTTGTGTTAAACAGCCAGCCATGAAGGACGGGAGACAGAAAGCACAAACACACGATATGTCTCTGACGTTATGAAGGGTTTTTCAACATTTCACTCTGGGCTGTTTATTTCTGATGATTTGAGGGATGAATAGTCAGATTGTGGAAGTCCCAAACTCCAGAAGCACACCACATGGTTATGTGAATTCCAACCCTTAAAAAAGGAGTGTGGCGCACACACTGGCGTGGTTTCGAGGCCGCCTTGCAATACAAGGAAGTGGTGGCGGTCTTGTCTGACCACAGATGCATGAGATCCGGCTTTGCCTTCCTAACGGATGGTATGGAGACACCAGGGATTTCGCTGGCCTTGACTTCCAAGTCTGTTTACTCGATAGCTCTGCGGCAAGCGCTCTCATTCGAGGAGCGTGTCTCCATTGATGGCCAATCTATCAACTCTTCCTGGGAAAAAAGCAGCCCAAGATTGTGGGCTGTGAGGGCACATGAAGGTCGCGCTGCAATCCAAAATATGGAGCTGCGTGATTTGCAGTACAAATAGGCCGGAGTTGTCATCCCCAGGAAACACAATTGTCAAATTATAGCATTTTGCTAAATGTTCTGTCTGTTATTGGGTAATTATCTTTCCAAGTATAGTGTGTTTACTGTTTGTCATTTATTCCAATTTAAACATTTATATGTGATAGTTAATGTGAAGCATCTGAGTACATAAAGAAAAAAGCACTTCCACTCCTCTATTAGACTGTCTGAGTCTAATGGCCTGAGTTTTGACTCATGTGCTGGCCGGTCTCTTAGTAGCGCAGGTGTTGCTGTGTTTCCTTTTGCTGAGGGAGTTTCTGGTTTCAGGAAATAAGGCCTGTTGGTTAATGTTAGAACTGGGAGAAAACGTTCTTGGAAGGGAAGGCGCTTGACTCCAACCAGGGGGGGTGCATGTCGTCTCCAGCAGAAAGCGATATGAGACTCAACGTCAACATCGTCTTCTTCTGTCTGGCAATCAACGTGGTAGCAGTTTCTCTTCTTCTGTCACAGTGAGTGATGGACATTACAGATGTTCCCTGTAAATTTCCAGCGTTTGACTTTATTTCTTTGTGAACACAAAGTCTTTGCACGAACTCTGTTTGGATTCAGAGATTTGTGAGTTTTATCAAACCATGAATTTGTTCTGCACGGCTGTTAATGTGGTACTTTCCCAGATGCTGAGCTGCAGGATGATATCATGTGCTATTGCACTTATTGTTTTCCTTGGTCTTTGAGCCGCACTGCTTTTCTGGCTTTTGTTTTACAAACTTTTCTCATTTCTGTGCGACGGAGTTAACAGCCAGGCAGCCAAAGCAAACTTGGCTCTGTTTTTACACAGTAGTATCGCTCTAAAATCAACTCCAGGTGAAATCCCGTATTACAGCCTACCTGAACTCTGCGGAGGTGATACTGGTCTCTCTGGCATATGAACAGTATTATTTGCTAAGGAAGGAATAACACGTGTACGGACTGGTTCAGGAAAGAAAAGTGATTCTAATCCAGTTGTATGAGGTGCTTGAAAAAAAGCATTCCAATATATTTATATTCTAACTTATTCCTTATTAGTCAGTTGTCATCATGTAAGAATGCCCACTCACACTCTCCAGCCGACACTCAGGGTTTAACGTCATCATCCTGTAAAATATTCCATGAAACATTCTTTTAACAAAATCATTATTTAAGTCTGCTCCTTGGATTCAGTAGAGGGCAGCAGTAAGTCGCTGATGGTGACTATCAATGCATTAACTGTAATAATCCATTGCATTATAACCTTTGCACTTTGAGTGAGCACACTGTTATTGTATCTACATTAACTCAAGAATGAGATTGTCTCATTTCCTCCTGTTCACTGGAGTTAGATCCTACGTTCTGTCTCACTAATTAAAATTAAAGGGCTTCTCTACACTTAAGTCTCTTAATGTGACAATGAACATACAGCCCAGTAACAGTAACCAACAACACCAGTTTCTTCTGCGTGTCTTGTTTATTTTCATTCTGGAAAACTCATCTAAAACTCGGACCACTTTACTGCACAAGGTAAATGAGAGGACGACGGTCCAAATCTGCATTTTTGGCGATTGCGAGGAGTCCTTTTCTGCAGTGACTGGATTATGTATTCATTAAAACCCCATCTATACAGCTCCCCCAACAGGTTGTCAGGCCGGGAGCCAGCTCACACCGCATCACTACTTTTACAAGCGGGCCCCCCAGAAACCTTCAGCGAGTCTGTTTTTAGTGGCTCTTACTGCAAATGGAAACACTTAGCTCCCACAATAAATTACCCCCCCCGACTGATGCCACACTGCAGAGACCCCCAGCAGCTCACAGGCTGTGCATCTACATTTTAACATTAAATGCCGTTGAATCCGCTGTGTTGTAAGTGACTCTGGGTCACATGAGCTGACAAGAGGACAGGAAAAAATTAATCACGCGAAGGTTGTTGCACTTGCGTGCAGCCTGCAGGGCAGCGGCTTGATTAAAGTTAAGGATGTGTCCCCCCCCACCCCTTCACCTCGTGGGGTTGACAATGGGGTCATTTCAGGATAAATATAGACCTTCTTGGTTACTCATTTTCTCTGGAAAGTACATAGCCATTAGTGTGGCAGGCCAGTGATCTCAAGGGCAACACCAGTGTTCAGCCCCAACTATTGTTTATACTGTAGCCAGATGATTAAAAGAGACAGCAGGGTATCGCTGGCCCCGCTGGTAGAGAGAGCATCCCCAGCACAAACAGTGGTGATGGTGCTCCTGTGAACACAGTCCAGTGGGGTTGAGATCAGACACTGGGAAAACACACTTAAAAGCACTTGTCTCAAACTTCTGTGTCGAATGTGTCGAGGCGTGTTAGGAAACAAGAGCAGCGTCTCGGACCCTCGCTAAGAGCGCCCGTGAAATAATCCCTAATTATCATTCCAGCAAACTTATGTGTTTGACCACCTAGTGATGCAATTGCAGCTGACCAAATAGATTGTTGAAATATTGCCCCGCGCTGTTGTAGCTACGTTGTGACAGCATTGTGTGTTCACCGAGGGCCGGCACAACCATAACAAACACAGCTGAATCTGGGGTTTACATTTCAGCAGGATGACGGCGAACGCAGCGTCTGGGTGGAACTTGGGAAAAGGAGCCCGGGCCGACAGCCTCGTATGGCTCCCGGCCAGCATGGTAAGAGCAGCCTTGAAGGTGGGCCATGTGAAGTCATTCTCCAGATGCACATAGGTTTATGAATGTAAATGAACGAGTGGATCTCATTGGTTCTAGGTTTGCCTCGGTTGAAGGCGGCGAGCGCGTTTGACGAAGTAGGTGAAGCCGTGCCAGGACAAGATTGGGTCCGTGATGAGGGCGTTGGCCGACAAGTTCATGTTCAAATTATTGTGACGTGCTCTTTCAAGTACTTCCAAAAGGAAGTCGCAGGCCAAATACCGTAGACTGTGAAGTCAATATAACCACGAACGGAAAGAATAATTGTAACCATCTTCCAAAGAATGGGCTTAAATTAGAAATAAAGTGAAACTTCTGGGTCTCGATACCCATATGTGCGTAGTCGTCTTTATTCCAGCTTAAAACATATGAGCCAGAAAAATATTTTTAAAAATATGTTTTGACTTGAATCCCCGATGAAAGATTTTATCACTTGAATTATTTAACTTCATCGCAGTTTGGAGATAAAAGAAATCTGAAAGAAGTCTGGGTTAGAAGAACCCCAAGGCCTGCCCATGGACTCCTCCCTCTCTATATCACTTTCTCTTTTTGTGGGTTTATTTCCATAACTGCAAAGAATTTTTGGACAACACCTATTTTGTGGAAACTCCTTCCGCAATCCCGACCGGTTTGTCCACGTAACCTCAGGGGAGCAGCCAGAAAGTATGTAACCGGAGAAGATTGAGTACACAGAGCGAGACCATAGCCTGGTGAGCTATTGAGGAGCCGAAACAAAGATTACCAGATGTTTACCCAGCCCGGCCATATGTGAGGTGGTTACTGAACTCGTGCTCAAAATGTCTGAGTGGCAGACAGAAGGAGTATGAACCTTTGACCCAGTGTCTATTACAGGTACAGAAAAAAAAGAATCTTGACCATGAAGCCAATGCAAAACAATGACGTGTTACTCTGTTTGGTTTTCCTCTAAAAGGAAATCTAGTGTTCCTCAGGATATCACTCAGGAATCCCCTTTTTTACTGATGGAAACCATGGAGCCGTCAAAACAGAGCTGGGTAATTCTGCTGCCTGGTTTCAATTAAAGCATTGAATATCAAAGACAATCACTCCCATTTTAATGTGCGCCGTTTTTCCCTTTTTTTTTTATGTGTACCCAGTTTATTTTGATGGAAAATTTGTGGGTGGAGCCCTTGTAAATTGGTGTGGAAAACTTGCACCTGTGGTAGACGATGTTTTGAGAGTCAGAAACATTGAATATTTGCATTTTTTTCCCCCCAATGAGGAGGAGCCCCGGCTTTATCCCCCGAAAAACAATCCCAGCCTGGACCTGACGTTTGAGATCGTCTGGAACAATGCAGACACACTTCTTCCAGAGAATTTCTCAGTCGTCACAACAGTTTACAAACCTTTTAACCATATGTGAGATACAGGGGTCGCAAACAATTTAAAATAAACCATGGTTCCAGCCTATTGACACTGTTATTATAGTGGAACTGCCAACTGCGATCCGGCCGTCTCCCCTGTCAGAGCTGCATGTTAACACATTATGTCATTGTTTTTTCAGACCACATCAACCCCTTTTTGACACATCCTGTCTTATGTAATGGCACTAATGGAGGGAAGTCTGTGGGATTTACACTCGTATGATCCACACTGCTCCGCTCAATGCAATTCACATACAGCCAAATCGCCCCTTTAACAGTTTGTCAGTTTATTTGCTGCTGCTGGCGAACAATCCAGTCGTGTCACTTCAGGATTGTTTCGTGGAGGAAATCATGTTCTCTGCTGCTGCTAACACCAGAGAGTGTTAAAGGGTTAGAGTCTGCTCTCTCTTTGGGGATCGAACGAAAACATCTCCTAAAAGACGTATTTTTCATCCGAATCAAATTGTTTTCAAAATCACAAACAAATACTGTGCACACACATAAATCACATAGTAAGATAGTAAAGTTTAAGTGTAAACCCCCACCCCAATCCTCCCAGGCTTATCACACACACACTAAGATGTTCTAGTCTTCAACCAAACTAAATTTACGAAGCTTTTGGCAGAAAGCTCCTCGAGCTGGAAGCCAAAGTTTCCTGTCTGAGCCGTCACAGCTTTCTTTGGATAGAGATGTTCTTTCCCTGTGAAAATTATGAGAATCTTGTCTGCTACTATAACAGTATAAGTGTTTTCTGCATGTTCACGAGTGTTAATGGGGTCAGTGTCTTAAATAACCACATCCTCATTCTGTAATTTGCTTTTACAGAATATCATAGAAAGCATATAGAATTTAAGATCGTGTTATAAATTCATTTCACAATTCAATTTCAGATTGATCTAAGCAGTGCAGGTGGTGACTGACTCAATCAAGTCGGCCTTAGCATTTTCTTTGTCTCTGTTTAAATGGTTCAGGGCAACAAATCCACACAAACCTGAAAACTCGACCAAATTGCTTGTGTGCACTCGCAGCGCTCAGCACTTCCTGTTCATGCCGAAATAATGAGGCCTGCTGCGGTTTGGCTAGTGAATAAAATGTTTGGTGTTTTGGTATTGATAAATAGTTTTAATTAGATTTTTAATATCTCATGGTCATCAGGTTCGTTTTAGTTCATTTCCTCTACTGTCACAATACTACACAGTCTCCATTTGAGTTGGTGGGGTTGTGTTGTTTACCATCAAAGCACACAGGAAGCGTCAACACAATATTATCACAGCAAACTCAGTAAATGTAGAAGCCAGCAGGTTAGTATTTTGGAAGCACTTTGTTTAATTTCTACCTGATAGCAGCATATCTCATTGTGCGTCCTGCTCTCAATACACGGAAACTCCGAATACTTGATGCATTTAGATGAGTGCAGCAGGTTAAGGCTGAGGGGGAAATAACACTTGAACATCCACATACTTTTCGTGATAATGACGGCACTTACACATTTAATAAGTATCATATATACAAAACTGACCCCACAATTATACCTTCTCATGTTGATGGCATGTTTCTGTATGGATGTATGTATATGTATGCGTGGGGTGGATCTATCAAGACATTCTTTCCATGCTGCTGTGTGAGAGGTGGAATCACCGTGTCTATATATATATGACAAAGTGCGTCACTCTCCTGCTCTGTGGTTTCAGGACTGGGGGCAGATCTATAAGTGACTACGGTGTTCTGTCATTAGTGGTGAGCTTTAGTCTCCAAATTAGAGAGGTAAATCATTAAATATATTTACATCTGCAAACAGAAACGTGTATGATGAGTGTTTTCCCTTTTAATAAAACAGCTGGCTGACATGTAGTTTATGTGCTTGACTGCCATGTGATTTATTAGAGCCGTCCTGATTCGAGCTTATTACTTTTGGAATGAGATGATAATCTAGAACAGACAATATTTGGGATATATAGCATGATTACCATCTATGTTAATAAACTTGTCACGTCTGTATAAACTGTACATCAGGTTGTGAGGCAACAGTCATTGTGCAATAAAGGTTAATTTGGTTCCAAGTAAGCCAGCTTTATAATTCACAGTAAGTTCAACCTCTCATGTATGACCCTTTACGTAATATCTCCTTGTTGGCTTGATTATAATAAAGTATGACAATGAATCATCAGCTTAGAAAGGTCAATAAGGAAAAAACAGAAAATATCCCTCATTTCAAATAAAGAGAAACTGATCTATATTTTAAGATGCATTCTAAACTTTAATGGCAACAAGGCCCAACGGTCCACTTCAATTCAATCAAGCTGCACCAAATTGCACACACATAAATAACAGTCCCCTCAATGTTTTTAATCAAAGTCCGTGAATTATTCCCAGGGAAATTGCTGAAAACACTAAAAAAAACCTGTGAAGCACAATGTTGAAGAAAGTGGGAAAATAAATTAATCCTGGCACCGGCCCCTGATCTGGATCCACACCAACATCTAATGGGTTCTTTCCTGACCCATGCCACATTCTTCCACTAAGTTTTTTGTTGTAATCTATCCAATAGTTTTTGTGAAATCTTGTTAACATACAAACCAACCGACAAAAAAAAAGGAACATCATTATTATCACTATCTGATTTCTAACTCTTTAGCATGTGGACAATTTTAAATATCTTTTGAAAAACAGAATAACTCAGCTTTGAAAAGTGTTTTAAAAACTAGTTGCATTACTTATAAAATACTTTTTTCTGTGTCATGTTACAATTATGTAATAAACACATTCTTTTTTTATTCTGGGCTGTATATGACTTTTATACTGGGCAGCTCAGAAACATTGGATTATTGCTGAGAGAAAAACTCTTACACATCTTAGTAAAGAATAAAAGTTTGATTCACTGCTCTTTAATTCATTCTTATGAAACGTATGAGGTGAGACCAGAGTTTTGTTGGGGCCACTTCATGGCGCACACCCATTGTTGTCAAATTCCTTAACTTGATTTATAGTAGGCTGACATTTCACTATGTATTAAAGCTAAAATTCATTAGTTTGGAGATTCATTGTGACAGACCTCTGAGGGAGAGTGGAAAGTATATATTATTCTGTGTTTTTTAGCCGAGTCGCAGCTATAGGGTCGTCCGGGTCCACAATCCTCGGAGGGCAGAAACACGTCACTCGCTGACGACCCTGAGAACATCCCGCTGAGGTGATACCGAAACCAACCATCTAATCACTGTTGCATCATGTCTCCCCATGAGCCGGCCAGCGAGGATGTCACAACTTCTCTGAGCAGGGAACTGGACCCGAGCGTCCTCGAGAAAAACCACTCGCACGATATCTTAACTGTTTTGGACTGTTTTACGATATTACTTCTCTTCATGGCCATAGACTCCTATTAACCTCCTTGGAAGACTGTTTTAGTTTTATTTGCCCACTGCGCCGTATTATTTAAATTTTTTCCAGGTGTCGAATAAAGTCATTTAACCTCTTCATCTTGGGAAGTTGTAGGCTGTGATTTCGTTGTGTTTTTTTTTTTATATGTGCACACCTGCTCTCGGTACATTTGGGGAGGGAATAACCACCGTCGATTATATGAATTCATGGGACGCATCCTGCTTTTTTACAGTCCACTGAAAAGATACCGAGGAGCAGAGAAGCAGTAAATGAATGTTCAACTGTGACACCACGTCTGGTTTTATTAATACCCTCATATGTCAGTTCACACATTACTCCCTCATAACAAGTGAATTCTCTGCACTCATTGTCTTGCGTATCGTTTTAAGTAACTGCTACACATCAGGTTAACTTGGATCGTTCCAGCTTGAATCGGGTCCAGCTTGTCTTTCCTCCTCAATGGTCGAGGGATTCACTCCATTATGTGCTCTTAAGGGGCGCAGCAGAAGGACGGCCCTTCCTCCTCTGAGCGTTGGGAGCGATCGAGTATCTCTTCTCTGGTTTACCCTTCAAACTGAAGGTACATCTGGGAATATTTCTCTACAGTGACCAAGCTGTAATTTAAGACCTGCAACTGACTATCGAAGATGGTGACCTCGTGTGATTTGGGTTTTTTACGCTGCAACTTGCACAAGGCTGCCACGCCAGAGTGAGGGGGGTGGGGGGGTTCGCAGGCCCACCCGCAAGGAGAACGCAACTATTTCCTCTCCATAAATCAAAACGGACACGCTCTGTCTGGGGGCTCTTTCAATAGGAACCGAGCATGTTCATCTTGGGCTGGAAATAGGCTGAAATGAACTGTGGATTTGGTCTTATACACATGCACTTTCTGTTTTTTATTTCTATACATGCAAGGTGATAGTTGAATATTTTCTTTGAAAACTTTGGTGCAATTGCTAGAACAACGCAGGATATGTTGAAAAGTTATGCGCAATAGCAAACTTATACAAATAAAGAGTGGTGAAAATAAAATAACAAAAGGTCTCGTTAAAAAGTAATCATAACTTATATTTTTTGGCAAAGGAAAATCTCTGCACATCAATTTATTTTGACCACTGTGAGCACTATGAGCTGGAAATACAACAATGACATGTTTTTACAATATAAAGAAGATATACTGAGCGTGTTTAAATGAGACATGCACCCATGGGGTTTATGCATGTAGCTCAAAACAGAAAAGGTTGGTAAAAAGCTAACAAGCCTATAGCCACCTCGGTGGAGACCATAACAGAGATAAAAGGAGAGTGGATATTATAGTTGGGTGGACAAAAATTTAATTTTAATGTTATTCTCTTGTTTTTATCTGTACAAGTTTGCTCTTGTATAGTAAAAGTTAATTTCCAGCAAAAAAAGAAAACAAAAATTTGCTACACTGTCCAGCACCAAATTGCAGAAAGACAAATAATCAAAACCATTAAACACAAACAAGCACTATGTGAATCAAAGTTGTGTGAGGAGAAATGTAGGTTCACACAATGTATCCTATATAAACTAATGAGTGTGAAGCAAAAAAAAACAGCCTGTCAATCCAAAACAATGAGCTGAAAGACATTAAAACAATGAGCTTAAAGATGCCGAAACTATCTGTAGGAGCAGAACCATTCACATTGCATTACGTCATGTGGCCTGTCGGTAATATAAAATATTGCTCATGGAAGCTTTAAGATGTTTTCAGTCTCGGTTCAACATGTGCAGCTGCATGAGAGTTGTATACACAACGTTTTCAGATCTGGTTTCAGATCTCTTCTGAAACTTTGTTTTGTGGATGTAATGTATATGCCTGCACTTTTTAAATCAAATTACTGGGATCTTTTACGCAAGCAGACATGACAGTAAGGATCAGTTTTTATGCACCGATAAAAACTAGCATGCCGGTGAAAATCAGAAAACCCAGGCTACCTCAGCTGAACTGACATCACCACTGGCACGACAGGCCTTTTGTCTGTTCATTGATATTTCTTGCACTCTGCAAACTCTCTGACACAGTGTGCGTCTGTGCTTTGACATATCTGGATTCCCCCTCCCATCACAACAAAACAAGCCCCACCATTTTCCTTGTAATGAGATTCTCTGCAGGGACCAGAGGTTATGGAACACACATACAGACAAGTCATGACATGACTCACCCCACCAAAGCGCGTTTACAAAAAATGCGCCTGATGTCAATGACACCATGTCTCGGATACTGAAAGCGTTCACATCCCTGAGAAAATATCAGCCAGTAATTACACGTTTCCTTTGAGATATGGAAATTATTAAATGTGTCTTAGACGGCCGTGCAGTGATGTGTCACCGAGTGCCCCGTAGCGATTATAAAGAGAAGAAAAATAAATAAATGGTTCTCAGAACAATGCAAATGAATGTCCATCAGCCATTTATTACAGTTGGCATGTTCAAACATCCATCCTGCGTGCCCTCTGTGTATTGGCGGTTGATGAAAAAATGTCCGTCGATGGCAGGCCATATTTCCAACGTAAACCCACAGGAGGATGTCCTGGAACAATTCAACCAGAGCGTCTGGCTGAGGCTCCGCAGAGCTGTGTGCGTGGGTAATTGGTCGAGCAGCAGAGGAATGACCTTAAGTTTAGATTCAGGCAGTTAGGAGACCTTGGAGACAGCCTTGGTCCCCAGGCTGACCCTCACATGATTTTATTCTTAGTCTCTGCTTGTACTTTGCCGCTGGGGAATGGCACATAGACGGTATAGTGCCTGTGCAATGACAGCGCATGGCCTTGTGTAATAATAACTTTATTAATGGATTCTTATACTTATGGAATGACGGTGGAAAATGACTTGGGATACTACGCAGCATGTTCTGCACTGGCTCCCCTGGTGTCTGCATGAGCACATTTCCGACACCAGGACAGTAGAGAGACATCCATCAAGAAGGAGGAGAGCTCAGTCCTCCCAATGAATAAAGTTCATACGTGTCGAGAAAACAGTTTCCTCTGGATGACCTTCAGTGTGAGACCCTTGCTCATGCACGGCAGCCCCCTCCCAGCAAAGAGCTTGATGGAAGAGCAAATCTTGCCCCCCAGCACCCCTCTTCCCATTTGATCCTGTGGATGTACAGCACCGGCGGTGGCTATAAGTGCAGGGAGCTCCCCATTGATCAGTAGTGGAACAGAATCCAGATGCAGCCAGCTGGGGCTGTTAGCGGGGGAAGCCGTATTCTTTGCAGTGAGGTAATACCTCAGACATCTGCAGCAGGTTCTAATTATGCCAGAACAACTCAGTGTCTGGCTGTGTTTGGCCAGAGGAACGGCCAACACAAGCCGCTCTACTCCTCTCTGTGCGTAAGACATAAAGGCCAAGGGGATGCCCTCAAACCGCCCAGCTTCGTCATCAGCATGAGAAGATCTCACGAGCCAAGGTTGCCTTTCACTGAAAATGTATTGTCTGTGATGCCGTGTCATGACCTCTGCCGTGTAGGATCTGTTTTCACCCCTGGCTGTTTATTGGTTTATTTGTTTTTTTCCATGAAATCTTTTGAAAAGAGATGACATGTGACCTGAGGAAGAACTAACAAAAATTTGGTTTGGATCCAATTCAGAGAGCAGATCCAGGAGAGGGGTTTTCCTACTTTCTTTAATATTGGGAGATTTTTTATGATTTGTGGGATAATTTCTAGATCTTGATAAATGAAGAGGCAGGCATGTGTAGTGGACTGATATTTATGAGCGTGTGCAATTTGGTGCAGATCCAAATAAAAATCCGGGGACTGTTGGGCCTTTGTGGCCGTTTACACTCGACTGGGTGCCGCTCCAGTCCTCTCAGTTTGCAGTTTCATGTAGATTACCAAATCAGCAAGCTTAAACATTTCTCCCCTTTGAGTTACATCTTTAATCTTTTTCTATCCGGCACTGCAGCAAAGTGTAGTTCCTCTGTTTATGGTTTAGTTTGAAAAATAGAAATATGTGTTTTAGACCTTTTAACCTTTGCCTGGGCCACAACACAAGGTGGCGGTACTGTATCTTTGTGTTCTGTTGCTACGGAGGAGAAACCTGCACAGATGCCAAACAGGGTGAAGGCAGAGAGATTAAGAACTGTCAGAACTGTTTTGTAATCTGAGCAACTGAACCGACTTCCTGTAAGTGGAGAATAATGACTATGACTATTTTGCTCGGGGGGTAATGCATTCCCTCTATCATTTAGCACATTTAATCACCTTCTATCCCTACCCTCCTGGAAGGCTTCTCTCATGAAAGCGTGCCAGGAAAAATATGTTTTTTGTTTTTTTTTGTCATCATTAAATTGACATTTCCTTCCATGTGACATAATTAAAGGTTTGTCAACAACGCCTGGGTTTAAAAATACGATGGTAATAAGAGCAAAACTACACTTTGCTGTGAAACCCCTGATTTGAGTTAAGCTGTAAACTGTAAGTTGACAGTGATTAACACAAAGACATCTGCTGCTATAGTAACCGATCGGTAACACTGTGCAACAGACATGCCTGTGTTATGGCACGGGCATACCTGGCAATTACGTTTCATCGGTTTTAATTGTTTCTTGTCGAGGGCTATAACTCTGCTTTATTAAAGAGTAGTACATTTACCATAAGTCAGCTGGAAAAAATGTACGTTACTGTACATGCCATGCGTTTGCCCTCTCTGACCTCTCTCAGCACCAACTCCCACACACACACACAAAAACACATGAACCACATGTGCCTGCAACACTTCCACGTGTGCGTTCTCGCTGCAGCTCAACAGTAGCTGCAAATGCAACCTCGAGTTTTGATTACACACACGGCAAAGCGGCGGACTAACCTCAAATCTCATCATTACCGGTTCTGCAGGGGGTGAGAGAAATCCCACTGCAGTCCCACCGCAGCAATGGAGTGGTGACAGCTTAATAGTCTCCGAGCTCGGGAGCACCACACCCTTGCCACTCCATATAAAAGACCCGACTCCCACCCGAGCACGTGACGTCAGGTGCTTGAACCTGCTCTGCAAAGCTTTCTGGTCTTGTTAATCTGGAGGGGGGTTAAATTCCCTCTAAGTGATGACATTACTGTGCGTGACTGCAAATGGAAATTTTGCAGCCCTCCATCACCGTCAAGGCCCCTTATGCTAACATTTACTTCTCGTTTATTTATGCTAATCAGTAACAACTGGATTTTTTTTTCCAAATATGATTTGCAATTTGATATGTCTTAAATGATTAAAACCTGGAAGGACACGATAAATTTCGGGAACCTTTTCTCTGCCGAGACGAGAATCTCATTCCATTGTAATGAATTCTCTACGCCTGCTCCTGTCGCCTTTGCCTACTCTGAATATTCATTAATTTTCCCCTTCAAGGCTTTTCCAAATAATATGACTACTTTTTCCTGTGCACTCACTGAGCCGTACGTACAGAGAATTCGAACCCGCAGACTTTCTGTCTCTCTCAACCCGTCTTCCACAGCACAGGGACCTGGTGGAGACGACTGTTGAAAGTTTGCTGGCCTGACACTGTTTCGTGTGAGACACTCCAGATGGGATCCCACACTTCTGGCCGTCCTAATGACCGGCAGTATCACCAGAACCATAAGTGAAAGCCTCTGATGTGACAGAGTGGAAAGTAACATCATTAATAAAGATAATGAAGCAGATGGGTGCTCTAATGGTGTGGCTGAAGCAGAGCTGAGGAGTCAGTCAGAGGTGAAGGCATGGGGTGGGTTTGTTGGGAGACGCTCGGAGATAGAAACCGGATCCGGACTGCTGCATGTTTTTGACCTTGACTAACCACAGTAAACACGTCGGACAACTACGCCAAGATGAGTCAGTTAATTTGAGTTTTATTGCCTTGATGGCCGCATGAAACTGTTTTCTATCTGTGATATGACAAGGACAATTATAAAGCTGTTTCAATTAGTGTTTGTGCTCCGGAGGGATCTTGACCATTAGATGAGAATGAACCCAGTGTCTCCGGATCCCAGAACTTGCTTCTTGGGTAGGGACACAGAGACCCACGAGGTCAGGGGCCCGATGACATGACTAACTTATTTAAAAGACAAATGGTTTTGCGCAAAAACATCTCCACCTTCAAGATGTTATGACAGGGAGTTAGGAGGGATGAGGCCATTAACATTAGACATTACATTCCATCAACGCCAGGGTTTCTCTCAAAGCTTGTGTAGAGTTTTGACCAATAGAAGGACGTTACTGTGTTGGATGAACCTGCTGGGGGGTGTGTAAGAAAGAAAGATCAAGACTGCTACCAATTAATAATAGTGATAAACAATTTGGAATGTAAAGGAAAAATCTAAATGCACTCAAACCATTTGTATCACCGTAATGTTGCGCAAAGTGTTAGTCACCACCAAGTGTCCCTATAGTCACCATAGGGACACTTGTCCATGACAACCAGAAACTGAATGCAGCACGCTAGGTTTTATAGCTTAAAAATCAGCCTAAAATAATTTTGATTCTACAAAAAAACTTATGTAGTCTGGTGTAAAAATAAAGGGATTAAAATAACATAATTCCTAATAAAAAGTAATTTAGTAAGGTGAATGTTGGGTAATGTTGGGTAATACAGAAAGAAAAACTAGAAGAGAGATAAATCTAATACAGTACTGAATAATGTAAACAGTTTTTAAAGGTATTTCTGAAACATTCTGTTATAAAGAATGTTAAAAAAACGGGGGGGAGCACCAAGTGGAGAATATCACTTACTGTTTCTTTAATTTCCTCAGAGCTGCTTTATTGTTTGATTGGTTTGTGTGTCTGTCAATCAGATTCACCTGTGGTAATTGGCCTTGAGGGAGTTGGGCGGGGTTAAAAATAATTTATACAGACAGATCGCTAAGAAATATCGTGAAATGTTTCGGTACCTTAGTTCCCGTAGTAAGCTAAGCTTTACGGTTTGTGTTTCCTGTGTACTGCAGTGAGAGGATTTCAGTTTTGTGATATATTTTTAGCGGTTAAATAACAGTAAGATATTACACTGCTGACCTCAGACCAAGATTTTGTTGTTCAGTTGATCACTTGGTTTTTCGCTGCCTCAAGACACCAGTGTCCCAACAATGCACCTGACCACACCTTGTTTGAAGACCAGCACGTCCACACCAGCACTGGATGAGACAATAGCACCTGAATCCGTCTCAAACCCGCAAAGATACATTACCACAGTTTAAGATAGGGCCTTAAATGACAAAAGAAACAAATTATTATTGTTTTCCTAATCCATCAGCCAATGCATTTACTTTTAAGCCATGTCTCTGTTTCAAGCCATGTACACAGTATACCTTCACAGTTTCAGCCCTGGAGCCAGGAGATAGAGGCTTCTGAGAAGGGAAGCAGTGTGTTGATACGCCCAGGGGCAGTGGAAATAAAGGCCTGTGTGAACTGTCAGCACCAGATAGACACAGGAGCAGCTAATCTGCTCCCAGGCCACCATTCACTACAATGTGCCACTTGCACTCTTGCTGACCGACTTCCTCCATATGCACACAGAAGGAGGTGGAGAGGGTCTGGGTGTACCCGCAGCTGGAAATCCTGAGTGTAGATATAGAGTCCATTGCATGAGGAGACCGTTACCAAACATCAGATGCAATTGAACTCTGGGGAGCACACTTCCTGGCAAGGGACCCCCATTCGGAAAATCACTTTGAATGCAGAATTAAGCGAGGGTCGCCTACAGATTGAAGACACAATGACGTGAACACAACTGTATTATTTCATTCTGTACACTGGGGGAGGTGCTGACATGCGGCTTATGCTTTAATTAAATCTATCATTTTCCAGACAATGGAAAATGGATCATTTAATCAGCCGCTCCTGGCTGAAGGAGGAGAGCAAATACAGGGTTGTTTGCTCAGTGACTAAGTTTCGGAGATGGATTGAAGATGGATAGTTATAGTAGAGACCAAACCCCATGATATCATATCCTACTGTAAAGATCCCTCATGAAACTTACTTCACGATTCATTAGCGCTGAACAAACGCTCTCTTGTCATCTGGGCATTTTAATCCCTTTGATTGCTGTTGAGTGATCGATAATAAATTATACTTGATCTGTCTGTAAAGGGAAGTTGTCATGACACCAAACAATGTAATATCATTTGTGGATTTTCTTCTAGGTTATTCTGTCAATCATTTACACTTCAAAAGAGGCCAACAAATCTTTAAGACGCACGCTATTGTAGTTTCTACTTTTACTCCACCTGCTGCAACTCCAATGGACACGAGTGCTCTTGGCTTTTATCAAAACAGGTGCTGCCCGAGCATCATGTCGGACTATATGCGGTTGACACAGCGACCTTATGGCTTCTGCTGCCCGCAAGGCAGTCAAGGAGCTGGTGTGCGGACAGATCAAAGTGGGAATCATGCCCCACCAACAGAGATAAATACACACTTCCTCTCTTCCCTTTCACACTGGTTTTTCCCACACTCCTCGAACCCCCGTGCTGTAGCGAAGCCAGCTCAGAGGAAACGGCAGACCACATCAAGAGGCTCGCCGTCGCTTTAACAGGAGCGCTCGCGCCAAGCTTCGGGAGAGAGTGAAACGCTTTAGCATTCATCAGGGGCTCGCAAGTCGTTTGTGTGTTTTGCGAATATTGGCAGGAGCAGTATGGCACATGCAAATAAAAATGGTTGCACCCTAGTTTTGGAGCATGTGTCACCTCGAGTCAATACACAGAATGTTGTGAAGGAGGGCAATTTATCAATCATTTGGTCAACAATTGCTCTAACTGTGTTTCATTTATGTTCCTGGTTGTATCATCTACAGAATCTACAAACTGAGTCACTGAAAAGGGACAAGCAATTAGGTTGCGAGCAGAGATGGTGAGAAAGTGGTTTTATTAACTTTCTGTACATTTTCAAATCAATGAAGCCAATTACAAGACCTGATCTACTATATCATTAAATAATGAAAAAAAAATACAGACCATGAAAACAGCTGTTTATTAAATAGATTTGCTTTTTCTTTTTTTTATCACAAATTTGACTCTTTAGAAACTCGTTATATTGTATAACTACGTTCTGCTCTGAGATATTAATACAGAAGAATGTAATTGAGTGTTGTGTGATTCTCTCACCAGACGTTACGTGAAAAGTTTGACATTTTGGGAAATATGCTTGTTTCCTTTGTGTCAGTGAGTTGGAAAAGGAGATCAATGGTACTCTGAAGCCTGTCCAGTAAACGAACAGGAATGAACAGTTTGCCTGACTTTGTCCAAAATAAGGAAAATCTACTTTGTAGAGCTTATTGACATGTTAAAGCTTGTTGGTTTAATCTGTACGACAACCAAAGTGAAAAAAATGACAAGACTCTCTGGATGACAACAAGGGACATCAGACCGCATTGTTTTTTTACTCTTTATTTAATGAATTGATGGAATGAGGCTTTTTTGCAATGTCCCTTTCTCTAATCTTTATTTGAAGCTAAGCTAAGTGGCTGCTGGCTGTTGTTTTATATTCAGTATAAACCTACGAGAGTGGTATTGATCTTTTTTATCTGACTCTCATCACAGTTTATCCCTAAAATGTCAAACAGTTCTTTTAAGCAGCATAACCTGAAACTTTTTAGTTTGTGTAGGTTATGAAAGAGACTGGTTAAGTTCTGAACTGACTTGAGTCCTTCAGTAGTAGAGATGAGGCTCCTCCCGTGATGATTGGCAGATCACATGCAAATATCCTGCTAATAACTCAGTTTTACTGCATGTTCGGCTGCTTGCTCTTCCTGGGCCTTGCGATGTAGCACACACCAGAGTGCATTTAAATAGCATGTAAATCTGAGGCTTATAGACTGCAGGCCTCCGCTGGAAATCTTGGAAAAGGTGATGAACGAAAAACTTTTAGGAGATTAATTCCCTCTCTCAAGGTCTTTACTCTTTTTATTATCAGTCCGTTCTTTCTCAAACTGTCCATCAAAAGAACGACTGCCCTGTAGACATGCCTCTGCCCTTGACTTCAAGAAACAGTAGCCCAGAAACAGGCTGTTTTTCTGAGTTTGGCCTTGATACTTACCTGTTTTCTCAATCTGTGTCAGGCAACAAAAGCCCTTCTCGTTGTGAGCGACGCACGGAGTAAATCAACTGTATTTTTGGCCAAAGTTCCTCCTACATGATCCTTCTGAGACATGAACTTGTCATGGCAAAATATGGCAGCTGCAAGGAAAAACCTCTCTTCAAGCAATGAATTATGTCTGGGCATTCCCTGAACAGCGGCTGTTTATATTTTCTTGGGGGGATTTGCAAGGCCACCCAAAACAAAACTGTGTAATGTTATATTATTCCACCACTTTACTACAAACAGGAGAAAACGCCAGATCCTCTTAATAGGGCTGTGCTGCTTTTCCAGTTTTCTGCTATTTTTTATGCCTCTCCTCAGGAAATCCACCCATGCTCATAAGTTTCTCCACCTGTTTGGAAATATCTCTGAATGGTTTTCTGGTCCCTGTGAAGGATCATAAGCGAGGCCCTTAATGAGCAAATAAAGTCTGGCAATGCTTTGCACCCAAAACCGGAGAGAATGAATCACACTGCGGATTCATCTTCAGCAACACCTAATATTGTTTGTGATTCATGTGGACATGTCGATGAGAACTGGTGGGAGAATGGGAAAACTGATTATTGAACTGCCACAGCTGAGTCCAGCTTTACTAAATCTGACTGAACATTTCGTACTCATACAAACAAACACTGCACTATTAAAGCCTCTATACAAAACAGTCCAAATCGTTTTGGACATGAAAATATAAACTGGAATGATAATGAGTTGTTTAGTTATTTGATGTTACGAAAAGAGAGTAAAACTTGATTATTGAAGGCTTAGACTGACTTGTGATTGGTCGAGCGTGTATATCAATGGGACCTCGCCACTCCAGCTCCATTCCATGATCGCTACAGCACAGACTCTGACTCCAAATACCCAAGATAGCAGTGTATCTGTCTTAGGTTAATTTCTGGAGAATGGGAGGAAGTGGAGACTCGTCGGCAATCTTTATAGACAGTCTATTATTTTTGTTTGCCTTCAAGTTAAAAGTATGTCTGGCTAATCTTGATAACACCTCCTCTTAACAACACCTGGGCTTACAGAGAGCCATAATATTCTTGGCAGCCGATCCGGCACGAGTTCTCCTGCTTCACTAAAATGCGGCTAAGTATCATTTATTTTTGATTCCTGCAGAATCCAAGAGAAGGCCTGTAAAAGACCACTGTAAACTGCACTCTGCTGCCAGCCAGGCCGAAGCCATGGGAGCACTGCGGCAGCCTCGGCTCAGAGATGGGGAAGGATACCAGAAGAGTGTCTGGCCAATGAGAAACAGGTGTCTGGACAGAAGTAAATGAGTTGTAGGGACAAGTGTAAATTACTGTTGGCAATGACTGAAAGCCTCTGAAGAGTGGTCGGGAGATGGCTGTGGAGATATGGTATTCAAGCTAGAACCATGAATTCACAGACGCAGCGTGTCAGTCAGCGGATCAGGTCCCATTGATGTTCACTGTTTAGCTTCTTCATCAGTGCCTCTGCTCACAGCTCAGTGACCAGCGGGTCACTGTTTATCTTCAAAGAGCAAAACCAAGTCCGACCTCAGCGTCTTCTGCTGCGACAGTCAGTGTCAAGGGAATGTCAGAGCAAAAACTGCCAGAGCGTTTCAGCAATCTGTTTGTTTATTTTTCTTCTAGTTCCTTTGTGGCTCTTTTAAAGCCTTTGGCCTGGGATGATTCCGCCCGGCGGCCCCCCCTCCTCTCTACCACACACCTTCCCTCTTGCCATCCGTAATTACCACACTGTTCGAGTCCTAGCCTGTTCAAAAGCCACTGCAGGTCTGATTTTTTTTGGCTTGGCTCCTCTCTGACATGCCTGGGAAGGGCAAGGAAAGGAAATGGGTGGACCAGCCGCTCTCCTTTCCCCAGAGCAGGCCTGGGAGAAGCCAGCCCAGTGTTTTTCGACTCGGTCGAGCTTGTAACGGAGCACAGCCCATCTGGTTCGAATAAATCCTCCATGTGGCTTCGGCAACTGGAATTGCCTGACCTGTTTGGGGACATAATCACTGATACAGTCATTTTGCAAAACAAGAGGGGAAGAGCTTGAAAGCTAATTGTGAAGTTAAGTTGTAGTCTGAAGCACAAGCTTTGTACTCTGAAGAGAACAAAGCTCACACTAAGCAGACCTCCCCAAAACCCTACAGGGCTAGGTGATGGATGTGTGGTGTAATAGTCACCATATAGTGTAAATATGCATTCCTGCCAATGGTGGGCAGTGTGTCACTGTTTCTTGCTTCATGACTCTTATGGTAATTTCTCAAACAGACTGAAGGGTCATGGTCAGACCAACACAATTTTGTATAATGACTCTAAAGTGCCCAATTAGCCAATTTGTAATTCCATTGCCATAATGCAAGTATTAGGTCAAGGACATCTTACCTATGGGCATGACATCTGGAGTAAGTGCAACGTATAAAATCACTTCTCTGCCCGGATTATACACATTTTAAAATTGTTCTGACTTTCCCTGATTATCTATTCAACATCTTATTTGTTTCTCAACTTTACTCACAATTATTTAAACCCTGTTTGATCAGCATCACGTGTTCTCATACGTTACAGCAGAACAGTAATTCTATTTTGCAGTGTGAATGAATGGTAGTATGGGCACACCAAAACAACACACTACGCCGTCTATAGCTTGCCAGATCATTAGGTCATGTAGCACTATGTTGGTAATGTCTGCCTCCCGATCCCAGGCATATATTTATGACCTGTTGGCTGCGAGAGTCCTGCTGACTCGCGCGTATGAGGTCAAAGCCATCAAAGTGACCTCACCGTGAGAGACAACACAACATCTGTCCTCATCTTTCACACCTTCAGTGGCTGCGTTTCCTCAGACCTCCCTGCCTCGCGCTGCCTCTCACTTCCCTCTAATTACAAACACTTTTGATTTAGCACTTCGAGCCCGGTCAAGCCTATTAAGGTTTAACAAGGAAAATTTTACAGCAGCGTGTTTGACAAAAATCAGCGTAATGCACGTAAAATAATACTCTCTTTTTCAGAAAGAAGAAACAACTTCATTTATGATTCACGTGCGTTTTAAAAATAGGAGTAACAGTCATTATCCTTTGATCTACGCTGACGTTCAACTGCCAGAAGCTTATGAGGAATGTGTAGGATTCACACAACTCCTGTGTTCCTATACAACAGTGTCCTCTCATTTGTCTTCTCAGGGGTAAAATGGCATCTCAAAAGCAGAGCATATGATCAGAAGTGTCAATCAGTTGTATATTAATAATATTAGCAACAATAATGATACAATATCCCACAGGTATTATCCTGTAATTAAAATGGGTAATAATAGGATTTGGGTACGGGTTTAGGGCAGGAGACCACACATGGGGTAAGCTTGTATTGTACATGCTTAATCTGATTAAAACTTTAAATGTGATTATGAAAAAGAGTGACACAGACTTCACAGGAATGTTGACATCTACCGGATTTGCTCTTACAGTCCCTCCTGATAGGGCAAGGCTATTAATGTTACTACAATGCTCCTTGCTCCAGCTTTATGAGACATTTTTCGCAGGATTTACTCTCCGATGCCGACGGACAGAAAGTCAGTGAGCTGCTGGTAAAGATATCTGGTGCTGGATCATTTGGGCTCAGTGAAACAAAGAGTGATGGGACTTTCAAAGGCAAGGAGGTCCACCTGAATGATTCATCCGCCTCAGATGATTGTTATTGCTGATTCATGAATCATTCCCGGCTGGTGTTTGATACAACGTCCACTAATTAATATGACACCAGTCCGTCCTGGCATCGTTATCCACGGCTTGACTTGAGCTTAACCTCACACGAAGAAGCTCCTTGTCAAACACTGATCTACAGGGATGAGAAATCAAATGAGAAACTCAGTCCCCCCCCTCCTCCATAACAAAATGGTACTCTGTGACAGTAATGGAGTGTATCACTGTGATAAATTCAAAACAGCCACCACCAGAACTCTCTACATTTTCCATGCATTTTTCTGTGAAGTGACTGATATTGACCACCCACTAACTTTTAAAAGGAGACACCCGTCAGAACAACCTGACAACCCTGTCATTCCTTCCCTCTTATCTTTTCATTATCCATGAACCACATTCTTTCTTTGGGGTCGTTTTATGCTTATTTTGTCCGTTGCACTGTTGGCCCTGTTGGAAAGTAAGTGTTTCGTACTTTCTCTTTGGCCTCTCAAACTCTGCTATGATAAATTGTCTTAGCGGTAATAACAGAAACATCTGAGGGCCATATGGGATGCAACAGACTCCTTTGCTTTTCAGACAAAGAAATTAGAATTCATGATAGCACAATATATTTAGGGAAAAAGCTGCCTCTCTCCCTGTTTTTTTTTTCTTCTTCTTTTCTTTTCTTCCAGGAATGAAACCTTTATCTCGAGAAGGCAACATGAAAAGTGTAACACCTGGTATGTATCAGTAAATTGAAGGGAGGAAAGGGAGAGCCATATGTCCACCTCCAGTCTTCAAAGCCGCCCCAATGTGTATCTAAGTGCATTCGAAGATTGAAACAATCCAAAAAGGAAATTTATCACTGAGCTGAAATTTCTGGGCTCTCAGGGATTTGGTTTCATAAACATTGCATGCGGGATGTTTTTCAGCTCAGACTGATGCCATTTGAGCCCAGGCATCTGCAACTGTCAGGATATTTTTCTGTGTATTTGCTAAGGCCGTTCATGGCTTCAAATGCACAAACAGACCAGAGTCATGATAATATTCGTGTCCTTTGACCCAGAAGTGGGCCTTGAACAGTTTAAAACCCCAACTTGTCATTTTTACACACGCAAAAGAGAAATACCTTGTTAATAAATTAGCCTTAGAGGGGCTAAAACACTGTTTCCAGTCTTTATCCTAAGCTAAGATAACAGCTGGCTGTACCTTCATATTCATTTATCAAACACACAAGAGTTGTATCAATCTTCCCAATAAATCTCCACGAGGAAGCAAATAAGCTCATTTCCCCAAATGTTGAACCATTTCACCAACATCGTGATCATTATTGTGAAATATGCTCATGTCACATTTTGGATAAAAGTAATTGGATCGTATTGTTTTGATCTGGACTCCCCATTAGGAAAACAGGCTGGAGCATAAAACATTTCCCAAGCCATCCAGTTTCCTCCGCGTGGTGCAGGGACTGCGACATGATGTTGATAGGATTTTAAATGGCCTTCCTGTGTCTCATCGTCTCCCTCCATGAATCATGCCCACTACAGTAGGCTCCCCGGACAGCAAGGTGTCATTTCATAATAAATAACATGCGCACTGGTGGTAGGGGGGGGAGCGGATGATAAGTAGACAGAGAGAATCATCATTTACTCTGCTTGGGAAAACAAATACATATGGTAGTTAGATAAACTTCAAACAGGGGACAGACATCCTGCGACCAGTGGGTTGCTTTGCATGTCTCTTTAAACCCGAAAGGAAAGAGAGATTTGACTGTGTTTAGAAAGCAGAGGTCCCTCACGATAAGACGTATTTAAGATGTATAAACACAGATAAAGGTATTTGTTTTGCTCCTTTGAATGATGCCGTTGTGTTAATCTTTTCAAAATCACTGTAGCAGCTCAAATATTTATCATGCTAAATTTACAATCATTTTCAGTGTCAGTATTTACTTTTTCCTCTCATTTAGGAGGTTTTCCCTTAAAGTATTTATCAGTGGAAACAAAACAATCTGTTTTAAATAGATGTGGAATACAGTGGCAAGTAAATACCTTATATATATATAAAGATATTTTCTAACTTTCTGTGAAAATCCTTCAAATCATAATCAACAACATCATCATTAAATCCACATAGTTCTTGTTTTTAATGATTCTTGTTTTTAATGAGGAAAAGTTACATTTTATATCTAGAATTATGTAAATTATGACCTGCTCAGTTTGGTATTTAAAATAGCAAAATAAATGAATTTAAACTTGGCTGAAGTTTAACGTGCGAATTTGGTTTGATGACTAAAAGCAAGTCACAGTGACAGTGCTGACCTTTGAGTTTGTACATAACTAGGAACATTTAATAGATTATTGTGTTGCACCATTTGCTTTTATAACCTGAGTGGAAAAATTCTCAAATGTTTCCCTCTCCATGAGCCTCCTAAGTCAGACGGCAAGCAGGTAAATAAACAAACAACTAATTGGTAAAACAAACACCCAAACAAGTTGATGGACAGGCCTCACACACTGTCTCTCCAGTTTCCATTTTAGTTCATCTGTTCCCTGTGAAGCCGGCCCTCCCCCCCGCCCACACGGGGCCCTGCACCCTACATGTGTGGCACCCGTCAAGCTTACACCAACAGAAAGCATCATTGCAAACCTGACAGAGGCACAGACAGTGAGCGCTGGTTTCCCCTGTATAACGCTTGGCCCACAGAGAACTGGAGCGCTTGACCTGCAGTAAAGGGAGTTTCCCAGTGTTTTCTCCAAGTTGTTTGTATGGTACCTGCACAGTCATAAGAAAACAGAAAACCCTCTTAGTGATACTTATGCTTTTCATCCGAGATTATCACACGTTGGAAAACAGCAGGTCTCAGAGCTCGGGATCCCATCACAGCCACCATAGTAACGTGATAAACATCATGCCTGCCATTAGAGGGAGCAAGGCAAATAAAGTGAGTCACTGATTCTCATTTTTCATCCCCTCTATCCATCCATCCTGCATCAGCAACATATACACTAAAGAAAACAAGCAGGCCCAAAAAGCTCTGGGTGGGTTTTTGCCTCGGTTTCGACCTTGGCTTTGCTCTCGTAAAAAAGCTGGTGGGGGAAAATGTGAGCGGAGGACGGTCACGCCCAGTCAGCATCAGGTGAGTCACTTTATGTGGCAGTTCAGGTTGCAGTCAGTCCAAACCGCCCGCGTCTTCTTGCGGCCAGCGCAGGTCAAACGCTGGTTGGGGAGAGAGGGGAAAAACCGAGGTAGACTCAATTCATCCCAGTTTGTGACAGGTGTGTTTTTGTGTTTTATGTGTTGGGTTGTGTTTTTTTCAGTCTACCTTAATCCCTGTTTTTCTGGACAGGAGGCCGGACCCATGGTGGCACTGCCAGATGACCGCATCTGTCACCTTGAGACGTTCAGGGCGTCTTCAGCTTATGATTCAGTCCAAGTGCAGAAATGCTTTTTTCTAAAGTAAATGAGCTAAATCAAAACTGATCATCGCTCCTCTCGTGGCGCTGCAGTTTAAGACAGTTTACAATCGGTTGTGAATGCTCACCTTCACCGTCGCAGCTTCCACAGAGGGGACTACAGGTTAGAAGGTTTACAGTAGTAGAATGGTCGGGTGCGGTGGGGATTCCTGCTCGTTTGATCCCTGTGTAATACCAGCTGGTGTCCCCCCCGGGTGGGGTGGGCTAGGGGGTTTATCCCTATTGTTCTTTGTTATTTGCATTAACTGCCTGGATTCATGTCTGCCTCCCTCTGTTATCCCCTGGAAATATGCCGCTGACCTTACAATCACAAAGCTCCTGATGGGGTCTCTACCGGGCTCACTCTGAAGGCCCTGGATTCTGTAGCCGAATGGGGGCTGAAGTTTTCACTGACAATGATAAGAGCTGGATGACTCATCAGCCAAGCTCCCACATTTTAACTGCTTGTATATATATGTGTTCTCAAAGGCCTAGGGATCGTTATCTCAGTGTTACCACGAGAGCTCCTCTTCCATGTGATGTTCTAAAACAAATATACCTGACTCTCTTCCACTCAATCCTTGAGTATGCCTGGGTCAACAAAGAGCCTCTCTGGGGAGTTGAGGAGAGAAGGCACACGGCAGCACTTCAGGTTTCACATTTTGAAATTCTGTGTTTTAATGCTGCACACATGCCTGCTTAGATTTTAATAAAATTAAGCTGAATCTTGGCAAAATAATCTTCTTAGGTAAAGGAAAAAAAGTCAAAGTCCATTTATTGTCAATTCTGTTATGTACATAGAAGGGATTGAAATGCCTTGTGAACGTAAGTAGTCAGAACATATAAGTATGCAACATATTAAGTACTCAAAACATAGTACAACATAGTATGCAGTCAAATGGCAAATGGTGGATAGGATGAGAGTATTGTGAGCAGAACCTGGCGACTACACTTGTACCTCGAAGTAGAAGATCATGAAGATATGACAAACTGAAGGTTGTATTGAGCACCTTGTTTAAATAAACACAGTCCCCTTATTTATTTGTAGCGATAAATCAAATAGTAAATTTTCTGGTTACGTCCTTCTCAGCAATCGAAAGAAGATAACGGAGATGATTATCTCTGCAACCTTTCAGAGTCGTAGTCGTCTGTCATGGCGGAATGTTTTGGTGTCTGATAAACATGTTGTGATGTTTCTCAAACTGGCCGCGTCTTGGATCCAGTTCCGTTGTCTCACTGGTACCAGCAACAACACACTCACAGCAACATATGTCCTTGTGTTGTTTTGACATTGTGTTGTTTTAGAGCACACAGCAACATCAGCAGCCCAGTGTGACTGTTCTTATTCCAGTGAGTCAAATACATCAGCATGCAAACATGCACAGTGACAATGCTGATAAATGCTAATACGCTGATGTTTAGCATGAACAATGTAATTTGGACAATGCTGGCCAACTAATTAAGCATCTGCTAATTAGCCCTAAACACAGATACAGTTGAGGCTGAGCAGAACATGATTCAAAGGTCGACCTCATGGTGACGGCAGAGGATTACCAGAGTCTGTGGGGATCATGAATCAATCCGTTCACAGTTTGAATCTGAATTCATGCAGTAGTTGCTGATGTGTTATGTGAAATGACTTGTGACGTAAAATGACTGACGGAAGAAATGGCGTTACCAATGCTGAACATCAGAATCACGGTAGACGTGTTCTGTCCCTTATGCACCGAGCAGTGCGGAAATATAAGCATGTGAGTTTCCCACCACTGTTACAGTAGGAAATATGTAATGTCTCACAATAAGCACTGGATCCAATTAGGAAAGAATTTCCACGCAGATTATCAAGTGGTGCTGCTCGAAACCAGGTGAAGACCATCAGAGAAGAAATGAATAGGACGTGGAGGGGGGGAGGGGGGTGATTCCATCCATGTGTTTTTTATTTTAAGAGAAATTTATTAAAAACTCTTTTTGTTTAGGATTCAGGGATTGACCCGCGCCGTGCCTCCCTCCTTCTCACCCTCTCCAATCTCGTTTAAGCCTTTAATCAAACGGACATCTGGATTGCATTGAGCGCAGCGGAGAGCGAGAGAGAGAGAGAGGCCTGATTGCCGTTAAGCAGACCACGCGATGATGTCACTTTTCATTAATAATGATGCTGCCCATAGCAGTCGCATTTATCTTCCTGTCTAACGGAGCAGAGGCAGCGGACCGCGGACGCGACAGTGACCGTCGACGCTCGAGCGTCCGGCTGAGAAAACAGGCAGGCGCTGCGTGATAGCACCTGAATCCAGTTCACGAGAACCACAGCAGTGAAGCTTGGACGGAGCTACCTCAGAAAGACGATACCTTAAATGACCAGAGCACACGTAATGAGATGATGAACAACTGGTATCCCCTCGGTCAGTTAGTCACGTTTCTACTGTCTATCGGGCATTCCCCATCTACTGGGATGTTTCTTCCTAAAAATTTGTAATTTTACTGATGTCATCTGGGTTGTGGTGAATGAAAATAATGTTTTCCTTTGAAAACAATGATTATACAATTCCTTGATGACAGGAAGTGTTATTAAATAGTTGGAAAATGAAGTGGAAGTCAATGAGATAGTTGTTCTAATTTGTTTTCGCCGACACCCTTCGTTGATAAAAATTTCCAGGATTCATGTGACAAGCGCTGCTCGTGACAACAAGCTATTAATACCGAGCTTTTTGAAATATCGATGCAGAAACACACACACAGGTAACAGCACCGCCTCACCGTGACTTAGTTTGATCGATGTGAGCACACAAACTGGACGAGCCATCAAAAGTTCAGTCCTGACACACAACAACTCTGTGAACTCTCCAAACCTTTTCTCTGCACTCGAGTTTCATTTAGTTTTGACAGTCAGGGGTGGGCTCACTTTAAGGCCATTGTGTTCATAAATTGAATCTGTTACTGTTAAGTCTACACCCTTTTCCAAAACTGTGTTATGACTGGCTTATACGCGCCGCAACAGCGTCAATGCAGATTAAAAACAAAATGAAGAATAGGGGGGTAGAAGTAGGCGTTTTTCCCTCTTCTATAAAAAGTTGCACCACGGTAAAGGAATGCCTCCCTCAGACATGTCACAACACGTTTAATTGTGCAGTTCGTTTCTTACTCATTAATATCAAAAACACTGCTTCCTAAGAGCAACACAACATGACACAATATGACGAAACAGAGTTTCCCTTATTAATAACGTAAAAAAAGATATACATTTCTACTCTCTCTGCTTTACACTGAATAACAGTTCATCTGATATCATTAGGTTGGATTCTCGCAGGACGGCACAGCAACAAGGTTCCAGGTTCAGGTCCCGTCTTGGAGTTTCTGTGGGTAGTCCGGCTTCCTGCCACAGTCTGAAGACATGCAGTTAGGTGAAGTTAATTGGAGACTGTAAATTGTCTGTACATTTGAATGTGAGTGTTTGACCCTCAAAGGATAAGCGGTGTAGCTGATGGATGGATAACTGGATTGTAGTAATGTCCATTGTGGTAATGTGAAGTAAATGAGCTGCAGTACATTGAGCTTTAACCATTTAATCAATTCAAATCAATGAATTTGCAATGATGATGGTCAGGAACTGTTGACTTGTCTGCCTTAGTTGAAAAAGCAGAATAAAAATGAAATTACTCCTTTATTTCAAGTCTAGGGAAGAAGGTCAATGAAGAAACATTGATTTACATTTCTGTATGATGTGAGAGAAACGTGGAACACCACCAGAACACTTGTGCACACAAGGGATGTCTTCCTTGTCAGTGTGAAATTATAGCATGATGTACTGACCATTTATAATTAAAATCTACGGAAACATGTCCTTACAGAAAGGTTGACCGGGACATTTCTGTGAAATGAGAGCATTTGGAAGATCTCAAGCCCATTTACTGATGTTTGCTTATACATTTCACTTGGACTGTGAGCACCTCAGCACATGTGTAGTAAAGAAAACAAGTAATCTGGAGACGTGGAGGGAACAGATGTACAAAGCTGTTTACCGATGATTTTACATGAGCTGATAAATTATTCGGAGGATATTTTTGCTGGTTTGGTTGTTGAACTGATTGATGTGCGTCAGATGTGCAGGGCCTCCCTAATCAGCAAATATCACCATCATTTCTCTATTAAGTATTTGGGAAAGTTCCAACACAGATTGTTTCCCCAACATGAATCTTGATACAATAAACACTAGATAGCAAATTTCAAATGAAGCAATTGAGCTTTCATCGTTTTTCTGTGTGTCCTCAAAAGCACTTCAGGCCCAGATGAAAGTGACCTCATGCAGCCTCTTTACCATGAGCAACATAAAAGTCATTCAGGCCTTCAGTCTTAGTTCATCGTTTAGGAAACAGGCTCGGACAAAAAAATAGATAACACATGTAATGATACAAAATGTGACGCTGGAGTGTGTGTCACCACCTCAGCAGATGAGTCACATCTTATAACACTAATAACTCACCCCCACTCTGCCGGCTCACTTCCCAAAAAGGGAGACAAAAACATTCAGCAGTGTTAGGCAAGTTATTCTTTTTTTTTTTAAAGCTACTAACACATGCCAAAAAATAATGAATTTCGAAACAAGTATCGTGCTCCGTTTTCAATTTCAATTTTCCATGATTTTTATTTCATCAATAACATTTCTAATACGCAAAAGAATGGAAAAAGTGTTTCACTGTGGAGAAAAAAAGGTGTTTACAACTAGATGAGGAGATAATGTCTTCTTTAGAAACATAACTGAGTGCAGCACATATGAAAGTACAACCATATGTTGTATTGTATTTCAGTTTGTCTGGATGGCCATGTAATGGAAAACAGCAGGAGGCCTCATGTTGGGTGCTTTTAATTTGACGTCAGCTGATGGTTACTAACAATGGAAAAATGTAATCTTCGCTAAATTAAATATTTCAATGTCTTTTGTGTTAAAACGGCTCTTGGAATAAAATGATACAGATTTTTCTGTGGTTGAGAGAAACAGGTTTTTGTTGTTGAACGATAGAGTATAAAACAAAAGGCATGTGAGAAATGCGTTTTTAAAGGACTGTTAGTAATTTAATATGTTTCAAAGAACAGTAAAGTACAATTAAATATGATTCATAAATATATAAATCTAGCATCGAGATGAGCTGAGGTCCTTTAGTTGAACATCTTGTCAGTATTTTAAGACATTCCTCGGCCATCTGTTCTTTGTGGTCATTAAGTTCTGTTTTCACTCTGAATCGTGTCGTGCAGTCTTGGTCTGGTTCTGAGACTTTTTGAAGTTATGCAAATGAAAAAATTCAAAAGGATTTATTTTATTCAAAAAATGTGAATCCGCAGCTGTGATGGTTCTTTTTTTTTATTCTCACATAAAACACTTTGGGATACTTTTGCGTTATTGTTTTGTTTTTTCATTCCCGTTAAACAAAATTTATTTTTCCTGTGATTTGTTTAAAAGGCCAGAATAACAGCTGCAGTGTCCGACATCTTTCTCAACCCGAGCTCCGGCTCTTCAAAGGTTAATCAGAGCATGGACTACATCCAAAGCGACTTGGGTGCAAACAAGTAGGCCTTGCTTCAAAGCTTGAGCAAACATAAATGAGGGGAATACTTTTTCGAAGTGTTTTGCTGATTACGCTGCTTATCCAAATGAGGAGTGGGACCTTTCAGAAGAGGAAGCCATTTATCTGTGCGGGGACAGCAGAGCTGGTCTGGAGAACCTCACTGTGTTTCCCTTATCGTGAAAAACTTGAGGAGATTCAGTGCATAACGGCTCTCATTTGATCTTGATGGGGCGGTGGACTGTCTAGTGTCAGCTTCTGCCCCTATCAGTTTCATATATCCAGTGTATTTCCCCATTTCCTGAATGTGGTGGATTGAACAAGTGTTATTTTGCAATATGCACATACAGGCCTCGACTGTGGAGATGACAGGCTGGAGTGGAGGAGTCACTTGGCTCGCTGCGGCGAAGTTGTCAATAACAGCGTGAAAGGTTTTCACCCCGCGACTAGCGCTGGATGTTTCCATGAAATATCCTCCAGATTCAGAGTAATAAACCGCATGCCTGCTCTGTCCCCGAGCAAAAGCGCTGTGTGATCATACACAGGCTTTCTGTCAGGGCAGTAATCATTACCACAACTGCGCGTCTAAAAAAAGATGAAAGACTGCATCTGGAGCGGCGAGGTGGCCTTTAGCAGGTCTGGTGCACCATTGCGTGCTATCTGCTCCATCTCCTAAAACCTCAAGGTGAGGAGGATGAATAAAAACACATGTGACCTGGGAGTGATTTCACACTGCAGAGCCAGGTCAGGTCATTCTCCATCTTCCTTTGTTTCAGGATGGTTCTTTGAACCCAGGGGCCAGAAGCCTGCTAACTCCATCATAAACACGACATGAATCTTTCAAGCCATTGCGGTATTTGGCCAGAACATTTCAATGGTCGATGCACTCGGATTTGTAATGTTAGAAGATGTTACTATAACCCAGGATGCTGTAAATCAGCACACCTGTGGCTCAAAAATGTCAGTAGAAGTTGTTGTATATCAAAATGCTGCAACATAGAAAAATCCTGACCGTTTCCTTTTGAATTTGTCTCATCTTGCACAAAGCTTAGCAGTTCCTGAAGAATCGGCCTAAGCCACATTAATGTAGACTAATGCAGACTTGATTCTCACTGAGATGAGGAACACACGTCTTCTAATCAAACTGAAATCCTGCAGAACTACATTTAGAGTGTAACAAGTGGTGAAACTGAAAGAATTTGAAAATATAGTGTTTTCAGGAGCTTGGCTGTGTGTTTCTTAGTCTAATGATGTTTCTGTCCCTCACCTGCTACTTCCACCAGATGTGTTACATTTTTGCAAGGCTGCTGGTGATACTCTGATCAATTCAAACAAATCAAATTTTATTGAACTGGCAAAATATGTTTTTGAATTGTTTAGCAGTCTGTACCTACAAAAATGTACTTTATAGGATCATAATGTTCTGTTAGGACTCCTGCCTCACAGCAAGAAGGTTTCTGGTTTGAATCCAAGTTTGGCTGGAGTCTTTCTGTGCCAAATTCCTGGCAGTAGCCCGAACAGTAGCACCTAAAACCTGACGTGGCTGTAACTCTTTTCCAGCCACTTGATTGGTTCAGCACGGCACTATTCTCATTATCATTGGCTGTTCCTGTTGTCTGTCAAAACATGGACGGATTGAGTTATCTACTGCGTTGTAAAGACCATTTCTTATATTTCTGTTGAGGAAAAGTTATTTCCCTAACAATCATCTTCATCCTTTTATCGCCCAGGCCGACTGTACAGTGGAAGCCTGGCAGGGAGGGCGGGGCTGACAGCCATCGCAATGTTGGGCCAACTCCTCTTTTATATCTCACTTCATCATATCTGATACGACTTGCTTTCGTCTGCTGCATGTGATTGTGTTATCTCTGTGGAACCCTTCCTTTCTCAGCTGGTTGGCAGAGGCCGGCCTGTAATTGTTTGATGAAAGCCATCCAATTAAGAGGAGACATGTAGGTGCTCATGTGAACGTCTGTGCTCCGACAACCCTGGTGGTCACAGGGGGCCGCTGCACGGCAGACTCTGACAGTGTGGGGAAGTCTACGTGACCCTTTGAGACACGGCCGTGGCTCAGTATTAATTCCTGTAGTCATTAATGGCCTTTACACAAAAGTCTTTCGTATATTGTTTTAATAGAGGAGCGGAGCTGACGTCAGGAGGGAGCAGTGTTCTCTTCTCCAAAGGGAGGGGAGACCAAAAGGTTTCCATTGTCTCAAATGAAGTTGGCAGTGAGAGCGGTCTGCTTGGATTCTCCCTGCATGGAGTAATTTGTGAGTATAATATTGATAACCTGCATTCAGCCTCACTTTGTGTTTGTCTGCTGCAATAAGGAATAATGCCGTATGTAACCGAGGCCAAAGGGGAATAGAATTTCAGCCAGACGTTAAAGTGAATCACAGACTGTGTTGCATGTGAAGTGTACATTTGCGTGACTTGTTGTTTATTGCCCACATTCAGCTTCGTGACTGTCTTCCGTATTAGTGCCAAGTCTGAGGCCACGTTCCCAAAATCTGTCCAAGTTGCTGGTAGAGAAAGTGACTTGTTTTTCTCCCCCAAGATTCCTCTGGTCAATTCCACGTCCACATTACAGTACGTGTTTCAGGACATGTATGTTATATAAATACAATACTGAACCCAGTGTGTCGCGTAAAGGTTAAGAAACCTTAGAAGACTGCCAGGTTTTGGATTATTCGCCTTCCAGTAAAAGATTCTTCTGCTTCCAGTAAAAATATTCTCATTTTTATGGGAATTATTTAATTGGTTTTGAATAACTTTTTATTTGGTGCCAATGTTTTCGCACGGGACACAATGGAAATACACAAAGATAAGTAAATGCATATTTTTTTGCCAGTGTTTTGTAGAATCTCCTGCGAATTTGGGAACTACTGAACCAGGATCAGACTTTGTTTACCTTCGTCTGTTTCCGGGTGCTTCTTGCGTTTGTATCTGCGTGTCGCACCATCACTTTGACTTTCACTGTCTTATCCATTTTGTGGATTCCTTCTCAACAGTTTCCCAAACAGTTGAGTAATACAAGACGATGTCCACTAAGATGTCGATCATGGCTTATGTTCCAACAACACAACTAAACCTGATAAATGAAACGAATATGAATGTGTTGTTGATAAAGAAAAACACAACCATGCAGCTTTTTAGGGCTAAACAACTGCTTTTTATGCAAGTAACTGATAATTAGCTCAGTCACATCCGATGCACGGTCGAGATCTGCTCTTACAGATGTGTAGCAGCAAGGAAAATGTGACTATTAAAAGCATTTATTAAAATAGTTTTTACATGCAACTATTTAACACTTTTTATGGACGATTCAGATTCAGCTCCATAAACATGGGGGTGAAATGCTGTTCTCCACAGATCAGTTTGCAGGTCACATTTAAAAACAACATAATAGACACATTATCCATGTAATGTAAAAACATAAAAACAGAGAAATGTTAAAGACTCAGGAGCAGCATTAAAGACTTTGACATTATATCTTGGATGTTTTACTCCAGATGGTTGTAAATGGATGGAAAATAATCCACACTAACAGTTATTTCCACACTCGTCCGTATATTCCAGAAGAAAAGCAGGTTTGCATTAATAATTCATTCAACAGAATATATTTTACACATCTTAGTGGGAGTTTTTTCTTCTTAAAATTTAAAAATAAAACTAGAATTTCTCTGCGGTTTCCATATTGATGTGCTGGGTCCAACTTGCAGCTCTTTTGGATCCATGTGTTGTATTTGGCACGTTGGCTGAGCACATAAATGTGTTTGGCAGATCCATAATGTAGTTCTGTGACTCATTCACATTCAAGTGTTACATGTTAAGTTGGAGGAACTCAGCTGGTTTACAATTTGTCCGAGGTGCCCCTGCCAATTCCTTCTTTCAACTTTATGGCGGTGCCAATCTAATTTACAGGAAGGACCTCCAAACACTTAGTCAGACTTAAAATCTGATGACATCTCTATCTGTCCTGAGAGGTTTGTTATAATTGCTCTGCACTCTCGATGGGAGAGGCTGGGCCACAAGCATTGGAAACCAAGTCACTATAAAATAATAGGCTGCAGGTTCGATTCCGATCCGGCCCTTTGCTGCTCGTCTTCCCCACTCTCTCTCTTTCAGGTTTTAATTCTTTCAGCCCGTCTCTGTGGACCAGACAGAAATATGTCAGAAATTTTGGGATGATTGCCATTTAACTTGGTTCAGACACTGTTTCCTAAAGGAGACCTTGTAAAAACGTTGGTGATTCCCTGAATTTCTCTTTAGTTCTATAATTAAAAATGTACTGTTGTACTTTAAAGCAGATCCATATATTAGCATACTGACACACAAAACCAATGATAATGATCATACATGTAGTAATCTTTGTAACTCCATATTAGGTAACTCTGGCTCAGGAGATACAGCCGGTCGTCCACTAACCAGAATGTCGGTGGTTAGATCCCTGGCTCCTCCATTCAGCATGCCGTGTCTGAGCACTTCAGACATCCTGAAAACCAAACTCCTCCTGATGGTTGTGTTGGCAGTGTGTCAATGTGTGATGGAGAGGGAGCAGGACATAGACGCACTCTGTGAATGTGCGTGTGAAGGGTATATGTCAGAAACGGTTCTTTAAAGCAAGTGTAGAAATGTGCTTTATAAGCAGATGTGCACAAATGGATATGTTTGCAGCTTTAGAAACGGATAATAACTGTGCACATCTTTAAACGGAGTCAAGGCTTCTTATCGTTGTCATTCTGACTCTCTCATCAACAGAGCCACATTTATCTGTCTGCATCTACTTGCGGGCTGAGAGATGTGACTGTTCCCGAGGATCTCACTGTGACGCTGGTCCCTCAGCTCCAGAGAGCTCCAGAGAGCTGAGGGGCCGTGGTGTGCATCAGCAGAGGAACTTTACCAGCATTGGTTTCAGACGTCAGGGTCTCTAAGCCTGGGAGGAGGTGTTCAGACAGCATCAATTAGAGTCCCATCTGAAGAGTGATCATCATTTCAGTGCCACTTTTACATACTTTCCCACAGCCTGTCCCCTGCCCACTGGGACCACCGATGCTATCTGCTGTTGAGTGTTTACCCAAAATGTTAAAGGAAAAACATCAAGAAGAATTAACTAATGTGCACCACTTAAAAAGAAGAAATATGGGACTAGACCACAGTGAAGTAGTCATTTATTATCTGTTAACCATCAGTTGATTTTATATATTTTTCAGAGTCATAAGAGGTAATGGTTAGATGCCACACAAGTTCATATATTATCTACAAACTAACAAGTGGAGCTAATCCAAACACTGACCCACCCTGTGATTGAATATAATTACAGATGGCCTTCAGCGACATCTCATTTACTAGAGCGTAGTTTTCATCAGATTTTGACCGAGTAATATTTAAAAAGAAAAGTGTAAAAAACGATTAATCAGAGCATGTGGATAACCTAACTCTTTTCCTCTTTAAAAAAAAAGGAATTACTGTTTTGTTCGTCAACTTCGGCTGACCATTTTGAGGTGAGGTTGGGTTCAGCGCAGATCAAGAGGTCACATCCTTCAGTATTTGTCAAGTTGATGTACGACTGGCAGCATAATTGAAAGGCAGGACGCTGTCGGACTGGCGGCACAGGCACTTTACAGAGTGTTGTTTTCTTTGGGCGCATGGTGAATCTTGAACTGCATATTTTTTCTTTTTCCTGTATGGATTTCACATTTGCATGGAAAAATCTTTCTTGTGTGTTTGGATTTCCATTGTGTGGACAACATAAAGGGCTCTGGGATGGGATGTGGGAAAAGGGAGTGTGCAGTTTGCCTAAGTGCATGTTTTGATGTCTGTTCGACAGCGTTGGTCAGCGGCTGATGTCAGTACACACACAAAGTTAACAGCCATCCTCTTTCCTACTCTTAAATTCACTGAGGGAAACCAGTGAAAGGCTGCTACTGCAGATATCCCACAATAAAAAAATGTGGAACCCGTCCAGTACACACAATGTTCAATCATTATCCGAAAAGCCTGGAGCAGTTTAAACTGCCGAAAAATTAAACATATGTGGTTGCAATGATATGAAATAGCTTGAAAGCTTAAAATTGATCAGGAATCTCTGTTATGTGGACTCGTAACATGCTTGCCCTTTAATTTGAAAATAAGGGCTGATTTTCATATTTCAGTGGTTGCTTAAACACTGTTTTGAAAGGAAGTATCTCAGTCATATGATTTGTCCTGACAAATTGTGGTTGTGGACAAATTGGGCAAACAATCACTGTTACTTTCACAGAAGAACTTTTTTTCTTCTTGACGGGAAATCAATGTCTGCTCAGACTGTATCCGATTTTATCCTCACCACAATTTATTTACATAAAGCTCAGATTTTCCCATGACCAGTGCCACAGACAAATCGAATGCACATACTGGGATTTGATTTAAAGTGAAATCCACCAATGCCCTTTTTGTTTTTAACATATACACAATTGTCTTCCTCTGTCGTTTCAGTCTTAGCTCAATAATGTAATTAATACAGTTTGCTATGTCTCTGGCTTCCTGCCTCGGCTGAGAATGAGAAGTACCTGAGCACTTTCTCACCTCATCAAGTCTGCTTCATGACCCTGGGTAAAGCCTTTGACAAATGCAGGGTGTTGTTTCCAGATCAAACTTCCTAAAGAGCTGGCACACTTACTCTTCCCATTCTTCTCTGGGTTTCCCTCTCTATTGCTTTTTCCGGCTTCTTTTCCTTGTTGCACAAGAGTCCTGAGTGTGAGGAGTTTAATAAGTGTACACATTTCCTCTGTAGGAGGAAATAATAAATCCAAACTCACTACTTCAATAAACAAAATGTACTACTATCCCTCAACAGCTAATGAGAGAAAAGTGTTTGGCCCATGCGTGTAACAGTGATATGCCAGGTGCTGCTATTCTGTTATTGAGACAGTCTGGCAAAGACTGTTTCTTGGCTTAAACCAAGGCAGTCATAATTTTACTTGACACTTAGCATGTAAGCGTGAGAGTGTTTTTTTCTGGGTTATAATAGGAGCTGACCTTGCGATCATCAATCTGGCGTCACGCTCCTCGTTGGAGCGTGAGGTAAAGAAATGTGGAGCTTGAAGCAAACGTCACAGGACCAATTGTTCCTGCTCATCTGTGTACGCCATCACTCACCTGCAGCCACAGCTGTGCAGGAGCGAGTCAGGTTGAACCTGACGACACAGAAAGTATGAGCCTGTTGGCATGAGGGATTGAAATACCTTTCATGTCCCTGTGACTGGTGTCACCTCCACAGGCTAGATACAGCTATTCTGGTTCTTGTTACACATGCAGGTGTCTGAGCGATTAAACTTCGAACCTCTAAGAAAAGTAAGACGGACTACAGAAGGCAACAAGGATGATGAGACAGACCATACATCCATTATATATACCTCTTGTCTTTTTGAGGGTCAAGGGGGGAGCTGGAGCATTATTTTGTATATTAACTGAAATAATGTGATTGTGTTAGCCCTAACCCCATGACAGCAGCATTGTAATACTTTAAATAATGTGGTAATCAAAGTGGAACTATTTGTATTACTTTATATACTTTTTCTTATTACCTCCACCAAGGAGGTTATGTTGTCACTCGTCTTTTTTTTTTGTTAGCAGGATTAAGCAAAATCTGTGAAAACAATTTCCACAAAATTTGGTGCAAGGCTGGAACATGGTTCACATGTGTTGGGCCTTGTTTGAGGTATGCACTCTACTCAGTACAATTCTAGTTATTTAAAATGGATCAGGGTAACAAGTAACTGCAATTGTAAGATAATTGTGTCGGAGAAAATTATATATAATTTTACTGTGAAATTTTTGGATGGAATGAAGCAAAGTAGCATAAAATGAAATTAGAGGTGCCTTCAAATTATGCTTAAGCACAGTGCTTGAGCAAATATAGTTTACTGTTCACTTTCCACTGCTGCAGCTGTTATTAAGTCGCACTGTAACCAGGTGAAAGTCACAACAAATAGACAAATCAAAAGCTCGCTCGTCTCAGTTTTCCCTGATCTTGCCCCTTTTCATCATGTGCAGAGTCAGCAACTGAGTGTAATCCTCAAGGATTCTGCAGCAGGATGAATATTATTTCAAAACCAGGTCTTGAACCTGCTTCTCCACTTAAAAGGCAGATGTCCCCCAGCTCGTTCTGCAAGCGTCTGACCGACATTAGCTGCCGCAGCAGCGGTGACACAGCCACGGAAAGAGAATCCCTGACCCAAGTGCAAAAGACAATAAAAGATATGACATGGGAACGTCTCAACTGTCTGGTTCTCCAACACTAAACACCATGAGTCAGATCAGTGAGGGGATCCCCACTTCCAACTTATTGGCTTAGTTAAGGGGAACTGCCTCTCATCCTGTTTGTCTTTTTCTTATCCTCCAGTCGACCACAACCAGGGATCCCCAGGCTTCTTCAAAGTGGAAAATGAAGGTCCTATGTCATTTGTCGGGAAAACGACTGAAAGTTTCTCGGCCTGAAGGAAAGGAGTTTCCACAAATGTAACCTGACATGGAAGGCTCTGTTTCAAGTCGGAACAAAACTGGGGGGAGAAGGTCACTCCTGAGGTGCTGACTCATTACAAAACAGTCGAATGAGCTGTACATAGATTGCATAAACCCTCTCTCCTCCAAGTCAGTGGACGGAACTTTAACCCCCCCCCCCCCCCGAAAAAGTCCAGTATAAGTTACGTACATTTATCTCAAAGATGCTCTCTGTGATTTGTGGTACTTCTTATGTCACTGGTGTACGCACAAGATAAAACATTTTTTTGGTTACTTTAGTTTTAGTTATTTTTGATAATGAGGTGTAAACAAGTGAAGTTGATCATCTTTGACTGCAGGAGATAGGGACTTTAGTCATATGTATTCAATCATATGCTCAAAGAATGACAGAAGAAGTTGTGTAAAGAATATAAAATGAGCGCTTGAGAGAGAAGATCAGACCCTACCCTATCTTCACACCTCTGAAGCAAACCACTCTCATGCTCTTTGCTTTGGAAAGTTACAAAATATATTGGACACAGCTCCTCCTGATTTCTATGCTGTTTGGGGAGACTCTGACATGGTTAGGTAATCCAAAACACACATTGTTGTAGGCACACTTTAATATCATCGCCTTGGTGAATTTTGTTAATGGAAAATACAGTCGTCTGACCCACTGGTGAGTTCTTCCTGTTTTCTTATCACCTATCAGACTAATCTCCATCTGAGCCCTGAACTCAGGATCTTTCTTTGTTATTTGGAAAGTCTTCCTTTCCTCCAATCTCCTCATCATCTATTTGCATTGGACTCTGCCGCTGTCTGTAGATATTGGCCAAATATAAACACGGCTTTCATCATACCAGGGGGTCAGTTCAACGGTCAGGTCACAGGGGTGGACACAAACATCCCACCCCTCAAGCCTAATTCTCCTGCCGCTTTCTCTTCCAAGACCCATATAAATCCCACACCCAGCAGCCTCCCACAGTCCAACACTGTGTGATGCAGGAGCACAAAAAAAGGAACTAGAGCTGCCTGACCGGTGGGGTTCTTTCCTTTGTCTAATCGAGGTTGGCATTCCTTCTCCTGGCCTGGACCTGCTCTGTGCTGCAAGGGTGCAGCTCCATCGGCTTAGGCCACTGGTAGCACCTGTCTCCTCTCCTGCGCCAAACCGAGAAGACTGCCCTGCTAGCTTTGATCCCTGCACTAATTATTTTCAAAGCAGCCAGGATTTATATCACACTCATGCAGGCGCCAGTGGCACTCCAGCTCACCCAGGAAGCAGCTTTTCTGGCTTTTCTCTCTTGCTAGGTCGGCATAGATTGTCACCATGGACGTGAGCAGTGCTCAGGCCACGAAAGCACCTTGCCAGCTGGTTGGATTTGGATGATTTCCAGATTATCACTAACACCTTCCATTACTTAAAAAAAAAGAAATCTCATCAGAATAATAACCCCCAAAAAGTGTCAGATGGAGTCTTTATTCTTTTGTCGCATTTGTCATTGTGTCACATATTTCCTCAAATTTATTCTGGACTAGTTATTGTTGTTTAATTTTTGTAATCTTAAATCACAACACCATTTCTAATGCTTGTTCCTCATTGAGCCGGTAGAGGAAACAAATTAAGTTTCGGGTACATGGGTTTGCAACATGTCCTTTTATAACTATCCGCTGAGTCACTATGGAATCAAATCTGTTTCCGTTCTATTGGCAGGTGCCCAGATTGCTCCGAGGCTGATGTCACATCCAGGGTGTGAGGCCTGCTCATTTTCAAATTCAGCCGACTGTAAAGTCCACAGGAACTAAAACTGTGACCTTCTTAATACAGTAGCCTATTCTCTCCTCTCTTTGTTTTGTGCTGAAGTCAATTTGGATCATTAATTTTACAGGCTTCCCAATGCTCTTTGTATCCTTTGATGTTTTCAGATATCCTGCACTTAACATTCCCCTTGTACTTCTCATCACTCTCGGGCGTAAGTGATAAATAAGTTATACTGCATGCGACACGCTGAGGAAAATAAGGATGAGTTATTTGTTTTTGCCATTTCACAGGAGGGCAGAGATAACCTGTTAATTTAACGATTTTGGTTGAGGTATGAGGTTCAACGCGGTCGGATCAATGTACCCTTGACTTCTTGCATCACACATGCAGCCTCACCTGTAGAATATAGTAATCCAATCAATATTGGTTCTGCTGTTGATGGTATCCCCTCACTCTGTGGCAAACAAATCATGATAACCACAAAGTTTCAAATAGGAACTGGATACATGAATAACTTTAAATACATTTAAATTCAACCTGAATTTTGAAATGTAACTCAATAATGCAGCAATAAGTTTTGAATCTGTGAGCCAGCGATTTCCATGATTAACACCAACAGCTTTGGAGAACTTGTAGTCCATTGTTTTCAAATTTAGTGACCAACATTGTTTTCCACTCAAATAGGGAAAACAGCAAGCCAGGCTCTTTTGCACTGACTCCTGGGCCTGATTCTCAGCAAGGCCTAGTTTGAACATTCCTTATTGTTATTGTTGTGTTTTAAACCTTTGTCTGATTCTGTGTACTGTGTTCAGCACCGTTGGGTCCAGCCCCAAAATCTGTCCCAAGTTATACAAGGGGATCTTACTAGCTTTAGTCAGCCAATGGGAGAAGTTTTCATGATGTCAAATAAGTAGTTCTGTTATACTTTTGACCAAATGACTTAAAGTCCAAATAAACACCACAAAAATAGATTGATTTCCCAACATATATTGATTTTCATTTAAGTGTGACTATAGTAAAGTAAAAAGAGTAAAGCTATTATTACCACTGTTATCTAGTAGACAGAACTCTCAAGTGATAAAAGTCTGATAAAAGTTTTCTCCTTCATTTTACTCAATGTTATGAAATGTTTACTTAACCTGTCAGGTCCATAAAGACATGTTTGTCTCTAAATGACCAACTGGCAGGGGTGCTGTTGCTCTTTATTGCATCCAGGTAAAAAGCCTAAAAGTTACTCCCTCTGCGTCCCCGAGGAATCCTAGAAAAAACAAACCACCATGTTTGACCTTTGCAGAGACTCTTGTAGCAACAGGCTCCCCTTACAACTCATATCAGCTTCCATTGAAGTGCAAACAAAGGCTCGTAATAGTAACCAAATTGACAAGCAGGGCTGAGGTCTGGCATAGGCAGGGGAACATTATGAACACGGGGCAGGACCAGACTACATTTAGACACTTATTGTGACCAAAAGCAATAAATAACAGTTTAAAGAGGGTTTCAATGTCCAGTGTTTGTAGACAAGTGGTCAATAAAAAGCGTAATTTCAATCATTAAATGTTCATCATCAAAAGTCGATATTTCCAGCCTATATCTACAGTGACACTGGAGAGGATGGTACTGCCAGGGGAGAAGCCCATTACAACTATTATTGTATTAAATATTAAGACTTAGCCACATTAAGCTGATTTGGGTACTTTACTCTGCTGGTCTGCCGTGAACACTTGAGTCTAAATCTGCTTAATTTTTGCTGTGCCACTCCGCGCGTGTTTTGCATTCTACAGAGATAATAAAAATGCCTGATTTTGCAGTTATATCACCATAGTTTTTGTTATATTTAATAAACCATTTGTGGATGATGTGCGGCTTCTACCTCCTTTTTTTAGTTAATGTGGTGTTTCTGAAGCCTTTGAGGACACAGAAGGCTGCTGTCATCAGCTGGGAAACTCTCAGCAGATCTGTAATGATTGATTTGGGAAGCAAAGACCTTAGAAATCCTGGCATCTGTGAATTACGGGCAAGCAAGTATCCAATACCAGGTTATTGCGGCAAGACAGCGGAGATGTTGTGGTCCAAGGCTCGGCTAATTTCTCCGGGTGAAGGGCAGTGATCCCTGTGGTTGACTGAAAGAACAATTACTGGAAGAGCAAAAGAGGCTTCAAGACTGAACATGATGAGGATTATAAAGAGCTGAAATAGAGATGTTTGTTTTTCCACTAAACGCTTCGCTTCGCTTTAGATGTTCGACATTTTTGTGGATCTCAATCAGAAAAGGGGATGCAGACGAAAAGACTGTGGTTCCCGTTTGATCACTGGTCTCAAGGTGCTGTTCTGACCACACTGCAAAACAGAAAAATTCTGCTATGATAATTAACCCAAATAGGCGTTTTTCATACCATAAACTGAACAATTTGTGAGGAAAAAATATCAATGACCATTCCATTAAACTGGCATCTCTGTGATGCTGTGCTTTGGTGCAGATGTGTTTTGGGTTAAATGCTAACATCCATCATTGATACTGCTTATCCTGTGAGGGTCACTAGGAAGGCTGGAGCCAATCCCAGAAGGCGGGGTACAGTCTGGATAGGCCAGTCTGCTTCAGCACTGACATAGAGAGACAAACAACCTTTCATATGCACGCTATGGGAAAGTTATTCTCTCCAATTAACATTAGATGCATATCCATGAACTCTGGGAGGATTCCCATGCAGATGATAATGCTTGTATGCAGATATTTGATATTTAAAATGTTAATCATATTTATTATCACCGTTTATTTTGTTAGCATGCGAAGAGTTTCTCATTAGTAGTAATATAATAATAAACACAAAGTACAGCTGAGGGAGTGAGATAATTTGTCTTATTTGTTTTTCAAGGAGGATTACGCAAAATCAGATAAACAGATTTCCACGAAATTTGGTGAAAGATGGGATATGGTCCGAGAAAGAACATATAGGACTTTGGCACAGATGTGGACAAATGTATGTATGAGGAGATTTGATATCAGTTTGTGCAGTGTGGTGCTGCTTGATTGAATCTGAGGGCAAACATGAGCCTTGTTGGAGATTAGTGTTCTAGCTAATCTAAAGATTTTTTTTTTCTACAACCAAACTTTATTGAAAAAGTTTGCCCAAATAATGGTGGTTTTACCAGGTGAAAACTGTGTCCTGCTTCTTGTGCTTAAAGAAAAAAAGTCAGCTAGATTTTGGAACCAAATAGTTCTACAATCGTTGTTAAGATGTTTCACAGTGAATTAAAGTGTTGGACAGAGCAAACCTGCCACGTATTTCTGTGAAAGGCAACCAAAATATTTACAGTGATACCCATCAGGAGCCCCTCCTCTGCTGCAGTGCTGGGATTGGATCTGCAGAGAGCCTGTTGCCCTCACTGCACTCTCTCTCACTGAATCTACTATCTTGGGCGAAATTCTTAACTCAGGCAGCGAAGAGCCAATGACAAGCTGGTCACACAAGTATTATGTTTTATGTTTTCCCCATTGCTGTCTAATGTTTCACATTGAGGTTGAGACCATCAAGCAAACTACTGCTCACAAAAGAATGGGCCCATTGATTCCCAGAGGAATAATTTTAGTGGAGGGAGTATTTAGCACAGGCCCAGCTAGAGAGGGCTATTAGCTGCTTCTCCAGCTCTGTGATCCATGACTGGAGAGGCTCAGTGTGAGGAGGGAAAGAGGACTCTTGCCTGGCACCACATCCACCCTGATTTCACCCTGCCGGCAGTGATGAAGTCATGTTTAGTGGTCTCGTCTCAGCCTTAGAAAGACTGCCCATATGACTTCCTTGTCACATTTTACATCTGAAGCCCAGAAAAAACTATTTACAGCGAATTTGTGTCTTGATGTGATGGTACGGGAAAGAAAAAGAAACAGGAACGATGCTTCTAAAAAGCAAACAGTCATAAATATGGCATAAACAATACAGCTATATAATCTGGTAACTAGTGGATATGCTAGTGTGTAAAGTTTACCCTGAATCCTGAATCCATCTTTCTCAGGAGAAAGCAAAGTGGTCCATCATTACCTCTGCTAAACTCCCCCTTTTCCCATTTCAGCACCACACTGAGCTAAGATATCAGCTAACACATTATCCTCTTAGCCCTGGAGACTGATAGCCAGCGAGGGCCTCGAGCCAGGAGCAGCCATACAGCTCCGAGCATAAAACCCACATCACAGTTACAGCGACAGTAAACTGAACACAGATCCGATAGTGCTCACTTATTGATCTGTTGCAAAGTGCCCACTTAATTTCCCCTTTTTGCAATGATCTTTTGTTAAAAGAAGAATTTGACGAATGTAGTTTTCATGTGTAGTAGTCATATAAATGGTTCCTAAATTGAGCATATGAGTCTTGTATTTAATAATATTTGTTTTGCATCTATAAAAACAGCAAATATGTGAATCAATTATCTTTTGAACCCTAATCAACAAAAGTATATATTATTTGTCATAGCAAAAATATATTTTATTGATAAACTCTTGGTATATTTGAAGAAATTAGCCTCTCCCTGTTTATTACAAGGTTATGCTAAGAATGCAATATATCACTGAATATCAGGTGACATTATCCTGTTTGTGTTGCCCACGACGACAGAATTTTCAAGAACATTTGATTGTATATCTTGGCTCAGCCCACTCTGTGTCAGGAGGGAAAGCCAAACCCACCAGGTTTTTATGATTAAGGGGACAAAGTCAGGAGGCTTTATTCCAAACCGCTTGCCAAGTAATTTTATATCACTTCAATAAACCGAACTACCCGAACTTATGAAATTACATTAATAGCTGTCAAAGTGGAAGAAACAAAAGTCCATAATGGCCGAGAGACGTTTTACAAGCAAATCTGGCATTCCTCAGGCATCGTGTTTTTCATCTGAGCATTTCATGTAATAGACCTAAAAGTGCCATGTTTAAAAACCTTTGCAGCAGCCCATGCTGGCAGTAGCCCAAGATGCACCTGCACTTTCAATTACTCAGCAAGCGTCCTTCTCTACGCATGTCTAGACACTCAACACCTGCTGCACATTAATCTGTAATGGACTCTGCTGCCGGATATTCCCAGTTAACACAGCAACATCTGATTGGCACACCTTTCTGTCCTGCCAAGCAGCGCCACACTCCTCAGCCAGCTCTGCGGAGGCTGCCATGCTCGGCTTTACATTCAACTAATTGATACCTGCCACAGAGTGTGTGGTTTGGGGCTTGGAGGGGGGAAGCCAGGAAGGTGGCATATCCGCTTCACATGAGTTTTCCTTTTTGGCTGAGCGACCGCCAACCTGAATGTAACCGAACACCTCGGCACACGGGACGGTTGCAGCGTTTCTGGACGTGTTCCACGGACTCAGCGCTCGCCAGCCCCCCCTTGTTCGAGAGCCACACGGTGACGTCCCTGTCACACCTCACAGCTGGCTATAAACAAAAAGCATCACAGTTTGAACAGCATGCTCACAGTTTAATGATCTCCAATTTCTACACTCTAAACTCAGCATGTATCCTGCTTTTGCACACGTACCACATATTAGCCACCCAAATGTTCTGGTCAGTGAACTAAAACTGAGAGTCTTAAAATGAGCTGTAATATGAAAAAAAAATAACCAGTCTGTGAAAGCACATTGAGGTAACATGCCTTTTCACTAAAACACTTCAGTATTTTCATGGTATTTAAGTTCTACGGGAAAACAGTGTAAAAATGTTCTATTTTTTCCAACAACAAACTGCTCTAGAAAGGAAAACTCAGCCACATCTCAGCAGACAGCTGTGCTCCCTCACAGGAGTCCACACATTACTAATACTAGCATGTGACTGGTATGTACATTTAGCTCAAATGACATAGGTGATTTTTCTGAAAACACACCTGCCCTATAATGAATTGTATTCTTTGGCCGGACCATGGACTGCAGCGTCAGCACTTTATTTACTGAGTTTTAAACCACGAGCAGGGTCCACACAGTGAATCTCAGCAGCACAGTCTGAACAACGGCACTGACCTCTAGATGAATTGAAGGAGAAAGATGCTCCTATTGTGATGCAAGGTTAAAATGTTGAGATGTATCTCAACCCTGTCTCCGAACTTGAGCTATTAACAGCAAAAATGTTATTCATGTTAGACAACAAACAGAAGTGAAGAATCGTGATCCATTACGAGGGACCAATACAAACAGTGGAAGGAAAAGTGGCTGGCTAACTGGCTAAGCAGTGGGTTCTTACTTCTTTGTGCATTGTTTGCCTTGGAAGTTCAGTGACAGGTAAAACCAGAGTTAAAGCAGATTCAGTGAATTCAAAGGTAACAAAAATAAAACATTCCATTAATTACTAAAATTTGGGATTTTTCTGGATTTGAAGATTGTAGGACAAACGTATGTTTTATTGTTTTTAGGCATTTTAACAAAGAAATGTTTTGTATTATAACTTTAAGAAGACCAAATTAATGGTCTGTTAATGACAGACAACTTCAAGTCTTGTCTTTGATGGTGCAGGACAAAACAAGCTTTCTGAAAATGTCATTTTAGACTCTGGGAAAAATTCTGATCATTGTTTACATATAAAGACTAAATGATGACTGTATTAGTTGGGAAATAATCAGAAGATTAAGCAATAAGGAAAATAGTGATAAGCTCCAGCCCCGGTGTGGTCTGGATAACCCAGTGGGAAATAAACGAATAGGAAAAATATGAATAAACAGAGAAATGATTTGACAGAGGCGGATCTTCACACTCCAGTTTCAACATGGGAGGCAGCCGCAGCCCGATGTGTGGTGACCTGAGCATCCATCTATCCAAAAAATGCAAACGCGCTGTTGCCGGGAGAGTTCCTTGTGACCGTTTGAATGGTGCTGTGAGGAGCTGGAGGAACGATAACAACCTGAGGTCACTGCGATTCGAGACTGCAAGGTGCACTCATCTGCCCTGGCTGGCTGCAGCCGAGGAATGAGCGCACACTGACAGCTGCGGCGCTGTGTTGAGTAAAGTGAATGTAAGGAAACACAGAGAGAAGGAGACAGTTGCTCAACCTGTCAACAGCTTCTCCATAATTCAATAAGTCAAGGTGGAGGACCATTCCTGCGAGGCTGCAGCAGCACCATAAATAGCTGTCTAGAATGATGAGTGGGTTTTTCTTCCCCCGTTTTTTTTCCTGTGGTAATCTTGCTTGTCTCTCTCAACAGGCCTGCAAACATAATTGAAAACACGGACGGGAAAAAACACAAGTATCACTGACACAAGGAATGTTTCTTTGTCCTGGATGGTTACGCTTTCACTGTCCTGTTTTAACACGTTCCAAGAATCTCCGCATCTGTCTGCAGGTCAACGTGTTCGACAATGTGCCCCTTGTTCCATTATCTTTAAAATGAAATTATTCATTGCTGTTTTTCATGTACGCTCGAGTTTACATTGCAAAGGAAATACTGTTCTGTCAATGTGCTAGGAAGGAAAACATGTGTTTGAGATTTGGGGCATGATTATGGTGTTTACGCAATTTGTCTTTTCAATAAGTCGGCGTGAATTATGAAGATACTCTGCCAATGGAGCCTGTTTTCTTTATGCCAATATTTATTTATGCATTTCCTATGTTTTACAGCCTCAGTCGATAATATTGGCAACAACAAATCACGGTGTAGTGTGGACAGGAGTTCAGGACCTCACGTCAAACCTACCGCAGACTGTTTCCTCTTCAAATTCCCCTTTTTGTCGAATAAAAGCAGCAGTTCAACTTTCCCACCATCTCCCCTCAATATATCTCCCTCACTCCAATTGTGACTTAAGTCTCTGTTGGACCCCGGCCAGCGTGTTAACTCCATTTAAATCAATGGATTAACAATTTAGCCCAACCCCACCACACACACACACACATACACACACACACACACACACACACACACACACACACACACACACACACACACACACACACACACACACACACACCACTGCCACCACTAATCTTAAGGAGCTGACCTCAGCCAACAAATGGCCAAATTCACACAAAATGGAAACCCGCCCCCTCCGACAATGTGCTCTCTCCTTTATTCTGTCTCTGAGAGGCGCCTCCTGAGGCGGCCAGCCACACTTGTTGAGATTGCGGTGACAGATCTTCGAGTACCTCTCTGGTAAACGAAACCCCGCTATCCTTTGGGATCCAATTTAGTTTGCAAATGCTTGTCACAAAAACAGCGAGGGTGGGAAATTAAGTTAAAGCCAACTATCTTGCATTTATAGATGGGATTATAATCTCCTTGGTTTTTCTATTCCCACACCCAAATTTGTGTTTGTGTAATGGGAGAAGTGGTCAGTCAATGAATGGGTTGCCTTTTGTATGCAGCACAACTATTCGTGTTGGGCTGTCTTAAATCCATCGCCAGTAGCAACTACCTCCAGTTAGCAGGCAGCGCTGGCTGGGACCTGTGAGATCAGCGTCACTGTTGTACCTGTGCCACAGCGTCTGGTTCCGTCACGTGGGCAATGTGCAGCTGTGCAGGATCTGCAGGGTCGCTCACACACACTATGTTGTTCCGCCGTCTGTCAGTCCACATGTCCGTCACTGTGCTGTTCTCCCAAGCCAATACGAGCACTTTTCAGAGAGAGGATGCAGGAGGAAAAGTACAGACACTTCCTGTGCTCGTATCAGTGTTTCCCTTATTTGAAACCGTTCCCATGCGGCCCACTGTGCAGAGTTCCAAGAGCTGCCTCTCATGACAGGGTTTAAGCCTGTATCTAGTTTTTTTTGGTCACAATTGATCACATGTCAATGTTCATGGCAGTGGGATTTCAAGAATGTGACATAAGATATAAAACATTTAAATGTCATTAAATGTAAAATAAGTTAAATGTTTTGTCAGAAAACAGCAGCGTTAAAACACAAAACGAATGTTGGATATATTTAAGCTGACAAATAATTTGTAGCCTATTGCCCATACTTTCAATATATACAGTTTGACAGTAAAAACACCAATGTATCAGCTTATATGATGTGTGACATATAAATTACTCAAAACTTTAATTATAATTGTGTGTTCAGGCATAAGAAAATAATCGGCTAGACACCTCCTCAGTATTTAACTACATCAGTGCTACAATGTGTACACACTCCACTCTGAGTTACTTCCGAACAATTATTTAAGTTGGTAATTGCAGGGAAAATAACACATTAAAACCACTGAAATATGCATTTATTATTAATTAATTAATGGAAACTTATTTCGTCATTTGGTATTTGTTGAATTGTATGTTTACCTCACAGGTAAGCACATGTTGTTAAAGGCTCCAAACTGCCCGAGCAATTAATTGTAATTAATGAATTTAAAGTTTACTAATGAACACTGTCTCTATTTACCCTGTAATTACCCCAGTCCCAAGTTATGTAGTTCTTTCCAAACTTCTTCTAAACAGCTTTTTTGTTAACAGGCGAGAGGACATCAAGCTAATGAAACTCACAGCCAAGTACTTTTAATTAACATTTTATTTCGTGGTTTTTTCGCTATATCAGTTTCACTAAATACAGGTACTGCTATGTACCATTAAAAAAAAAAATGATAATGTGAACATCTCAAATATTAAGGAAGGCAAGTCAACAATCTCCTGCTCAGTAATTTCAACAAGACCAATAATTGTTTTTCAATACCATAATCACAGCATCTTTGAGTTGCCACTTCCACCCGGTGTTGCTGTGGTTCTGTCAGTGGACATGCTGACAGTGAAAGAGAGGAATCCACTATAAATCACACAAATATAAATCGAGCTTTAGGAGTGAACACTGATTTTCAAAATATTTACTCTGGTTTTTCACTGGCGGCAACAAGCTTATTTGGTCTCCTGTGGATTTATGGTGGGCGCTCGGTGTTAGTGGCCTCTACCATCCCATCCTGGCATCATCCGTTCATCCTGTTTCCCTGGCTTCTCATCTCATTCTGCATTCTCCGGGTGAGAGACGCCTGGTCTAGCCGTGGTGCCATGTATCCTAATCACATAAGCACACGGGCTAATCCTCAGGACAGCTGGAGAATCTTTACTGCACAATTGAAGCATGAGCTGGACAGCAGCGTCATAGCCCATCTTTGTAAACCCCCTTGCTTTCATCAGCCTGGCATTGTAACCCCCCCTTCACCAACAGACACTTGCGGTCACCACAACTCCAACTAATTTCTGCACCATCACCCAATATGCAGACAAGAATGAGTTGGCAGAGGTCAGAACAGCTGCTGCTTGAAGCTTCCAAATCTTCCGCGATTCTCAGTTGAACAACTTTCCCGTATGTGCTTATATAACATCAACTTTTCGGGAGAAAATAAAAACCCAAAATTTGTCCCAGTAGTTCATATTTTATGCATCACTAATGCAGAAAACAGGTGGTGACCTGGTTGTAGGAAGTCTCTCCTTCACAATTGTAAATGGCTGCTCCACTCTGACGTTTAATGCTGTGTAGTTATGATATTGAATATCCATTCAGTGATCTCCGAAGTACTTACTGTCCAAGTAAATTGATGGACTGAGGAGTATATATCCATCGCACACGTCCTACGGGTGATACATCAGAACACTCTCTTGTCTAGGAGCCCGACCATGATGAACTGTTTTCCTGAAAACAGCCTCTGCTAGATCAGTTAGAGCATCCATCTCCTCTGAGATCCTGATGAATAATGGAGTAATAGGAGGAATTTCCTCAAGAATAAAATGTTTCTAACCCCGCACCTCTCCCGGTGAGCACTCCAAATCTCCTGGTGCAATTTGCAAGCACAGCACGCTTGCCAAAAAACCCAGGCGTCTACACAGATCTATGTTTATCCCATCCCCCTAGAAACCCTGCTATGGGGTCTCTGGGGCTTTCCCCTATCCCCAAGCATGTTCCCCAATGAAAGAAACACATGCTCCTTTATTATTTATAGAATCATTTGTTTGTTTATTATCCTGTTTTTCCAAAAGGCGGATGTGGACGCAGGTCCGCTGTATTGAATTCTCCGTTTGGACTTTGGTTGACGTGGAGCATGTCGTAACCGACGGAGGGGGTTTTGAAAAATGAGCTTGGTCATGTGAAGCTGACATTTTTATGATTGTGAGCAAGTGTTGAAAACCTCCCGAGCCAGTTATCATCATTATCCATCGCTTCTTGTGGGGAGGCCTCAGACGTTGTCAATGAGCTTCTCCCCAGTGGAGAGGGGACGGAGTATGGAGCAGTTTACTTCCAGTAAAAAAAAAAACTAATAGATTTTACAGGGAATGCATCACATTCTAGATAAATTACACTTAAACGCTCTTCCTGGTTATTTTAGCAGCCTGTCCTGTAAACTTAATTAAAGTGATTGTTGAGTTAATATTATTGTTACCATAGGAGCACATGAAACTAAAGGCTAAATGCTCTAAAAATACGCTTTACTCAAACCTCACTGTCATGCTGATTCAAACAAAGTCATCCTTGTTGGAACAGCAGATTCGCACCACTAGATATATACAGTACACTAATAATTTTTCCGTAATGCGCTGCGTTTTCTTCATTTGCTCCTGTTTTGAGGGATGCTGAGATCATCTGTTTTTCCAGGGACAAGCAGGAGCTCTGACAGGTACTTAACAACAATCAAAAACAGTTATAAACAGGGTAGGCTCTTGGGCAGGGCGCAGGAAGGAGGCAAGGAAGGCACATACCCTTCAGACCCCTATCACACTTTCCAGAGAGGAACTCAACAAGCTGAAAAAAAAACATAAATATGTAAGTTCCACAGACCTCTTGCATGAGCTAAGGTGTTTATATAGGGCTCGGCACATATGTTTCACCAGATGACTCTACTAATGCTTACATTCACATTAATAACCCTTAAAGGGATAGTTCACCCAAGAATGAAAATTCACTCTTTATCTACGCATGCCGATGGAGTGGTGGGGGAAGTGTTTGAGTCCACGAAACATTTTTGGAGTTTCAGGGGTAAACAGTGTTGCAGCCAAATCCAATACAATTGAAGTAAATGCTACTAATATTTTAATAACTCAAGATTTACTTGAGATATTGTTGTCAAACTGATCTTACTGAGTCACTTTGTTAACTTTTTTGCAGGCTTCATTTTCTGTGCATTTTAATATTTTACACTATCCCAGGATTATCACTTGTTGCCACTCAGCAAATGTGTTTGTCTCTCTTCACTTCATCAACAAACATTAAAACTTAATTCGTGAAATATATAAATACATAGATCACATTCTTTAGAGGTATTTAGTTCTGGACCATTTATTGTCCAGGTTCAGGACCTTGTTGGAGACTTTTCATCAACACTGTTTCCTCATGGGTCTTTATGCTAAGCTAGGTTGGGCTCAACACCTGTTATTCACAGTGGTATTGATCTTTTCATCCATATCCTTCTTTAAAGGTCAGTTCGGTGATCTTTTTTGACACAAGTTTCTGTGTTACAGTGCATCTTTGCATTCGATAACATGAAGTCTGCATCCAGCGACACGGTCCATCAAATCTAGACCCCATCAACACTCCTCAGTAAATCCTCCACAGGGCAGCACACATGCATCCTGTGCATAGGGGTGATGCTGGAATAACAAATCGTCTGCCAGTTTGTGAACCATCGATCTGTCTGTCCACTCCTCCTTGACAGGCTGTCCAAGCAGACCAGCAGGATGAGAGTGGGAATGAAAGGTAGTCAGGAGGTGTTTGGAGGGATGAAGCGAACCGGATTTTTTTTTCTACCTTTTTTTTCTGTCTGTGCTTTAGTTGCACCCACTTCCTTCATGGCAACAGCTGTCAAAACGTTGTCGGATTACAGCACACCACAAAGTTACAGCTCGTATTAGAGCCCGGTACAGAGCAGGAAGTTAGGAGTCCAGTAAGCGCGGCCCATTAAAGCCTCTCAGTTTCTCAGAGCAAAGCAGCTCGGACCCAGGGGAGGAATAGCTAACACCAGGAGGGTGCTACTCCTGCACTGCTGATTTAGCTACACGTGTCAGGGATATCATGGGCTTTCTGACTGATGTTTTAGGTATAACTACAGATACACGCTGTAATTGTTTTGTTTTCACAAATCAAGCTCCCATTCTCCGCCTGAGATCACAAAACTCCCTCTCCTGGATTAGTCGAGCACGAAGGCTTGTATGATGAGGCCGCAAGATATTTGCAAGATTGTTGAGAGAGAAAACTCCCTGAAATCTCCGCTCCTCTCGCGAGGGAATAGAGCCTGTTGAAATAATAGGAGTTTCGCGAGGGTAATTTTCCGGCACCTACGTGTGTCTCAACAGTGTAAATCCAAAACAGAAATGTTTATATCTCACACTAATTAGTTTCATAGTAACTTTGTTTGACATTGAAGCAAAAACATCACTGCCAATGCAGCGCGGTGTGTACTCTGACTGAGGCCTGGCTAATCACTTTACACTAAATCAATATAAAATGTCATAGCAACCTGAGGGTGATCCTGCCTGAAACTGTTAAATCCAACAATGTCTGGATCAGATTCCTGTAAACACTTAACCTCAACAATGATATCTGATTACATAGCAGGAAGGCCTTTGTGCTTCAGTCACTGCTCTTCTATCAAAAGGTGGGCCTCAGACACCCTCCCAGCAGACCAGGGATATGAACTGAAGACCTTCTGGTCAGTTTCCATTTCCTTCCCAACCCATCTGCTGCTGGAGCAAAGGGGAAAACCCTCAGTGACTGTGTTTTAGAAGTTTATTTAGTCTCTCAGTGAAACTGTTTGGGTTTTATTTTTTGGTCTGAAATGACCAAATGCAAATACAATATCGTAGGGAAGGAACTGACTTATTATTATTATTTTATTTATATGTTTGCCTCTCCTTCACACTCACAATGTCCTGCAGGTGCAATATGCTGCCCTAATCTTTAGGATCAATCTATTATGGGTTTCATGGGATTCATTGACATTGTCTTACCCTCCAAAACTTTGATAAATTACAGGACCCTGGGATAAAATTGCCAACAATGCTATATATTAATACCCCAACTACTGAGTTACATCCACTTTATTCAAAGTGTTCATTTTTAAGGAAATATACATGATCTTAAAGTATGCATCGGCTGATTATGTTTTGAATAATCGTTTTCATATATTCCTACATATATTTAAAACCCTCTTGTGATCACTTTGTCAAGAAACCTAGAAGCAAAACTATGCTAATGAAAGACCATTGCGCCCCTGAAGAATGAAACCACACATCATATAATTTAAAAATTCATTTATTATTTCAGAGATTTTTCGCCTTTGTTATACAAAGATGTTAAATAACTTAAATACATTCTTACCAGTCATTTGTGATCTGTTTATACCTACAAGCTATACACATGAGGTAGAGGAAAAATAATTTAGGGTTCCCATAAGACATGAATAAGTGAACATGGACAAAGCTTTGTTGGTGTAGTATCATCACGAAGGGTGATACATTTGTTTGTATCTTTCCTTTACAAGCACAGCACAAATCCTAACAAAAGGTACATGTACACGTAAAGTTATCCAAAGGTGAGTATAAACCAGTCCACACTGATGTGATCGTCAACATGATCAGGTGATGCTATACGACATGGCCAACATTACAGAGCCAGTCTTCTCACAAAATATAATATTGTTGGTGAGTGTGAATTAGTTTGAATACTTACAGTAATGTCTCATGATTGTGTGAATGAAAGAAAACTTGAGGGGAGTTGATTGTGAATTTGTCAGGATTTGTTAGTGCTTAGATAACAGCAAACGTTGAGATATGAAAGGAAATATGTTCAAAGTTACACTGCTTCTTGAAGCCTCCACCCCAAAAAGAACAAACACCCAAAAGGAAAACAGAGTAAAAAATACAGGATATAAAATCAATTTAGACTTTGACGTTATTTACACTAAACACATGCTCATAATATATTTAAAAATAATTTATCTTTTTTTTTTCTTCTACAAAATAGAATTTTGTACATGATCCACTGACGACTAAACAGTGCAGAGTTTTGGATTTGAGAATATGGACGACTGTGACGACTAAAAACCAACTGGCTGCTGCATCATGCTCCCCAGGAGAGATTTTTGTCCTATGTACAATCTATAAACAAACAAAAAATGCAATCAGTATGCAATTGGTATTCCTGTCATGCCTGTTTTGAATCCATTCAATAGTAGAGTGAGGAGTGGAGTGTGTGTGTGTGTCTGTTAGTGTGTATGTGAATGTGGAGAGTGCACACACCAGAAGCTGTGGGAAGCAGGCATTTATGCTTCGAGCCTCAGCATAGCTATTATGGTTTCCATGTAGCGTGCAAAGTTCTATGTATATGTTTTGACCAGTCTTTATTTGGCATGCCTCCTCATATCAAAATGCTTGGAATTCACCTCTTCAGGACAAATAAGCCAAGCGAGGCTTGTCCTGAAGCATTATTTTGCCGTAGGGGATGATGGTTTGATTTCAGATATCGTGATAATCATCTTTAAACACTAAACCATCTGTTTAGCCATTTTTAATGATGTTTGGCATGATGCTAGATTGCTGTACAATCTGTAAACTTCTTGTCACAGAGCCTTGCTTTAAAGTTTCTCAACTTCTGTTTCAATTGCTTGTGAGAGATGAACATGTGCCTCACTTTTGTCTCTATACCACAGGAGGAAAAAAAACTTTTTTATTTACAATTTCCAAAAAACAATTCTGCACTGCACTGTATCTATAAATACAGACCTTTAAATACTTTAAAAGGGCTTCAGTGCGTGAATGGCGCTATAATACAAAGCTGGGTCCCTCACTCAGTAGTTAATTCACACCCATTGAAAACAAGGCATCTAAGGTCCTATATCTTATAGCATATAACATAATTTTCTGAGAAAATAATGAAACATTGTCAGCATTTGTGAGTACAGAGGCCTTTTTGGTAAAATTAAACCTTCGACTTGATGGTAATGTCTTTGTAATTCTTGGAAACTTTGCAGGAAATAATCCTATTTCCTTCGTTCCTAAGATTTGTATGAAAAAGAAGTGCCACGATTGCATTCCTCAGGTTATTATGAAAATACAGCTAGCAGCCAGTTAGCTTAGCCTACCATAAAGAGTGGAAATGGCGGGAAACATCTTGTAGAGCTCACACATTTGTTTAAATCGTAAATAAACTAAACTTAACTAATACATTGTAGTTTTACAGGACATTGCCTTATAAGGCTCAGTTATGCTCAATGGTAGATTCATATATGAGTACAGACAAAGCCTTCTGCACCCAATAGTTTAAACAAGATGAGCATTACACAGAAATACATTTTCACAATGGGATAACTTTTTTAGGAGGGACTTGCAAGTTGGTACGAAACTATGGCATATGCAGAGGGAAGAACAGTATAAATGTATATTATCACAACCTCCACCTGCGACATAATTGTTGTTGTTGTGCTAAACTCGACTCTGCATTGCCCTCTAGTGTCAAACATTACATTGTTTGACACAGCCATATCTCTTCTCATGTGTATGGGTTGTTTTTTTCTATGTTCCTTAATGTTAAACTAAGCTAACTGGCTGCTACCTATAGCTTTATATTCACCAATCAGACATGAAAGTGGTATCAATCATCTAACATAGTAAGAAAGACACACGTTTGTTTGGCAACATATCAACTTTGAAATGTCTCTAGTTGCACGACATGTATTGTGTTGAGCAATTCTGCAATTGCCCCATACTGTTTGTACTGGCCCAAGCAGGTCCTGCTGTACATACGACACATCTACATGTTGAATATGGCTCAATCAATCTGTGGCAGCTAAAGAAGAAAGAAGGATGTGAAATGGGAGGGGGGCTACATTCCTCCAGTTTTCCACAGTTTTCTTTACAACTTCAAAGTATTCAAAGTTTAACAAAAAAAAAGTCCTTTTAAGTAGATTTAAGCTCTGCAGAGCTCCACAACTTTTGATCTAAGTCACACATGGACCGCTCGCTGGTCAAGTGATCACCTGCTGCAATGGTGTTGGCTATAATAAGAAGGCCATTGTCATCTCCAACTTGGAAATTGTTCATATTTGCACTATTTCTCTCTATTTTATCCAAATAGTCATAGTGGTTTAAGTTATTCCCTGGACACTGGTTTGCTCAAGGCCGAGATTAGCCTAAACTTGCTGGTTTTGTTTTTTCTTTTATGAATTTACTAACAACTTCATATTATCTTACAAAAAAATAGATTTTTCTTATTCTTCCTGTGAAGGAGTAGTCCCAAAGGATCTATAAATTATCCACAGCAAGAAAACAGAGGTGTGCTGTTTTCCAAAGGGCCTTGTCAACATGAATCAAGAACATAACAATGAGTGAAAGCACACAAACAACATACATTTGTGTGGTTAGTGGTTTGTTTTAACATAGTTAGATAAGTGGCTTGTATAATATAATTACAATAAAACTGAATTTATGTACATACATATGCAAACACAAAATATGTGTTAGTGTAGATATGTGCGTGTAGAGTACATCTTACACCCTGTCTTCTTTTCGCAGTCTCTGAATATGGTTTTCGTTGCCATAAAAGTCGTCATTCTAACCCCCCACCCCTTTTGTTATCTATCACATTCTCACATACACACAAATGTAAAAATTGACAAACACACATACACACCATTCTTCTTGGGGCTGGGCCCCAGGAATCAGTCTGTTGGTGTTACTGTCCTTGAACTGGATTGCTACTTGTTTTCCGTCTGTTTTCTTGAGTGAAATTGCAATGGAATTTTTTTTATTAGGAAAATAAAAGCTATATCTCTTCAAGGCAACACCGTGACGAAAATCTTGAGATGTTTGCCCAGATGTCTGAGGAGGTTTTAAATTTTGCAAACCCCAGACACAGGGGACACAGGACCTCTGAACCCCCACCCACAGAAATCCCTCAAAGTGCTTATTGCTTCTCCATCGGCTCGCTCCTATTTGTTTGTTCGGACACTGTTCTGACAGTGGAAGCAAAACCTTGTTTGAGAACAAAACAACCACTCCTCTTCAATGTGACCACCTTTGACTTGCTCCACTGGGACTGACAGGCTACTGGTTTACCCTTTGCAGGTATACACTTCTTCTCTCTGTGTGCACTGCTTGCATTCGACGTAGCAGCACCAGCGCACCTGGCACTGGCAGGGCCTGGTCACCTCCCTACTTTGAGTGTTGTGGCCTCGCCCGCAGCAGATTGCTTCGCAGTTCTTATCCTTGTAGCACTTGCGGGCTGCTGTACCCGACGAGTACTTGCTGGGTCTACAGAAACTGGGCGAGTCCTCGATGTGGAGCAGGTCCATAGTGCGAGGGATCTGATCGTTTATACCAGGCAGGGGCAGTGGCTGCTGCTGCTGTTGTTGCTGCTGTTGCTGCTGCTGCTGGCTCCGTCCTGTGGAGATCTCTCCCTCCCCTGTGGCCTCGTTGGTGGAGCTGCCAACTTTGACAGACGTCTCGTAGCGCTGCTTCAGCTGCTTGCCGATCTCGTGGAAGGGCTGAAGCTGTCGCCAGCAGGTCTGGACGGTGCAGGAGCCAGAGACGCCGTGGCATTTGCAGGTGGTCTCCACTCCAGCCTTGATTACCTGGTTCAGAAGCAAAGCAATGACATTAAACGCTAAGAATCACTGAAGGTATATAATGAAAGCTATAGTTTAATGAGCTTTTGTTTAGTAAGCAGCAGTTCAAAGAGCCAAATTACCCAAATATGCTCATGAGTAGATTATAAGGGGTATAAAGCACTAGTTGAGGAAGAAAATAGATATGTCATTTTTAATATCATAATAAAAGGGGAGAATCTGAGGCCCTAAAGCTTATTGCTTTTGAACTAAAAGAGAACAATACAACACTTTGTCTGAGGCTTCATATATAAAACTCAGTCAATAACAGCTGGTGGGAGGAATGATTGTGTTATGATGAACCATGGATGTCGTTTTGATTAAACTCAATTACTGTTATTATGAAAAGTGAGGGGAGGAAGTAGCTTGAAAGCCATCACATATAGATGAAACATTCAGGCAGCCAAGTGCTGGGCACTGTTCTTGTGCTTTGACTGTTCATTTGTTTTCTAAACCCAGGGTTAGAGATTAGCAGTTAGGGTAAATTGATCAACCCATTTTCTTAGTCTGGTATTTACATAATAACAGAGTATAAGCCTGCTAACATTCTGAAAGAGAAAATAATAGCAAAGAAAGTCTTCCCTTATTGAAAATCATATATAATTGCAAACGAAACATGAAGATTATCAGCGTAAAAGACCACTACACGTTTTTTTAAAGCGTCTTGACCGCTTAAGTTTCACTAAAGCATCAACCACAATGTGAAAAGCAGAGGACGTTCAAAAAAATCAATCTCAATAACATATTGTCTTTGAAGGGACTTGGATAGCACCGACAGTTCTTTTCTTACACTGTGCATATTCATCACTCCAGCAGGTTAAGAAAATTGGGTAGGTCAGCTTTTAAAATATTGGGGATGCAGAGCCTAGCACATTCCAGTTTTGTCCTCCATGTGGGAAATCATCCTGAATGAATGTGGTAGACCTCACATGTATAAATCACCACAAAAATTAGCCCTAACCCTAAAAATGTCTTAAATCAGAAATAGAACTCTCCAGATAGATTGGATTTTGGAGAGCCAAGTCGAAAAGGAAGAGCCTGCATTGCTCTTTAGGGAGAGTTTTGTGTCTTCTAACATTTGGGAAGTGTGCCTCTGCTATAATTCACTGTGAAAGCCAACATGAAAATGGCTACACTCTGAGAAAAACCGAGTAAAAGTAAAAGCTTCCTGACCTTTCGTTTGTTTTGGCTTGACGGATTAAGACCATTCCCTCTTTTTTATTTTACTTGCAAAAGATGAAAAAACCCATATTTGCTCACCACAAACAATGGCTGAATTGTGCCAGAGCACAGGCTAGAGTAGGTGCCTATCTAATCAGAAAGACAAAACCAAATATTGACAAATGAACACTTTTACATTTTGTCAAATTTACACTACCAATTACCTTTAATCTGTTTCTTTTTTCCACAGATTTAATGACGATGATTCAGAACTGAATAGTATTTCTTCAGGAGTTTCACTCTCCTGAGATGCCAATCGTGTAATTCTATCAAAATATTTCTGCGTCGGGCATATTAAATTCTTCTGCGGTCTTTCTACTGACTATGTTTTTTGGACAGTGTTTTGTCTTGGACAGCGGACCTTTAACAGCACTGTGATGTTTAAAGTCCAGCAATACAAAAGCAGAATCACAGATACGGTAGCACTTTATATCCGGGACAAGGCTCACAATGAATTGGCACTTCATGCTGCTGTTTGTCCACATAATTGCACGGTGTGCAGACAGTATTGTATTATCGCAGTTTTCCCACAGCGCAGCCGTTTCATGTTAGCGACATTTCTGTTCAAATATTGTCTGTGACTCTAAGTGAACTCTGGCCCTGTTTGAATTGGTTTCTTTATTAGTGTGTCCTGGTTAGACTCGGTCACGCATGGTTGGTTTCACTTGTGAAAACTATTACTCAAAGGCAGAATAAGGTGACGGTTGGGGTTAATATAATACTACAGTGCTAATATGAAGTATTGGTAATAATTATTGAGTAATCATTTTTCTTTCTCTAGGATGTGACTCATGTAAAACATCACTGATAATATTTGTCTGCCCCACTTAAATTAAGTTATAGTTTAAAGAAGAAGAAGAAATACTCATGTAAAGCTACAGACGAGCTATGATAATCAATGAGGGGGTAAATGGAGCATTTATAGAAATATTAAAGGGCTGCACCAATAATTTACTATGGCACTTCCTTAAGTTGGTGGACTCACAAGAGACAGATTGAAGCAGCAATGGACAGAATCAAGAGATATTCTGACTTTCTGTCCCTGGTATAGATTGAACCATCGGTTCCTATGAGTCAAGTCCAATATTCACTGTAGTTTTAGCTTCTCTCAAATCCCATCAGAAATATCTTTAGCAACACAGTACTCTGTGGTCATCAGCAGTCTTTAACTTTCTCTGTTTGTGATTGAATACTAGGAAGGTAGCACACACTATTGCCAACAACACATGGGCCACAAAGCCAAAACCCTGTATCTGTGCACTCTAACAAAAGAAAATACCTTCCGTCTCCCTAATGCATCCAATCAGTGGATGGTGCCAAATTCCACTCCCCCTTCCAGCTCCACACCACCTGCTTTCCCGTAAACAACCACCCAACATCCAAGAAGGTTTGTTTGCCTTTTTGTCTATTCTTTCCTCTTCCGCCTCTTTTACTTTTTAAAACCACAGTTATGAATCTAGAACTATAAAGTTAAATAAAAGGCCGTGGTTAGTTTCAGTAAAATCACTTGCCATGTGTTTATCTTAAAATGCATTTAATATTAAATAAAATCAACCTTACCTTCATGCCCACATTTGTGTTGTGCATGTCCACGCGTGCGCGCAGGTCCTTATTGGAGCGTTTGCCAAGGAAGTCCTTGACAAACTTGTTTGCGTATTTAAGGTTGTCTCCGCAGCCTCCCCACTGCCATGCCTTGCGGTTTTCCAAGTCTGGGGCCTCATCACACGTGCAGCGCTCCATGCGTCCTGCGCTGCAAGCTTTGGCCATAGCATGGGTTAGACCCGCTGAGGAGATAGCATACAGGAAGCCTGTCTCTTTAAATCCTACAGAAGCATAGAGAGCAGAGAGAGACAAAGGAGAAATTAGGAAGAAGTATGAGCTTTACGTTTGGGTTCACGTCGATGCTTTATCTCTGAAAGGACATTATCATCTGCCCATACCTCTTTTTAGTATATTGGCGCGGTGGCGCCCCTCTAAGGTGCAGTTCCACCTCTCAAAGCGGAATTGATACTGGCATTCTAGGGCGCTCATGGTGATGGCCTCTCTCAGGGTCTCCGCCACGCCCGGGTCTCGTCTGCACATCCTGCGCTGCTTCTTTTCCAGTTTGAGCCGGTCGCACAGCTTGTAGTGGGCCCTGCCCATGCTTTCCTCTGGGAGAGAGTTCAGTGGCAGGATAGACAACGGTTCATTACCTGTCAACCTGGAGGAAAGAGAATACAGAAAGAGTTCGGTCAGTTCAAACAGCCCACAGGGAGGGAGTGGATCCATCTTGATAAAGTATCTAATAAAGTTCAGGATGCTGAGCTTCCTGGATAAACAACTTACAAAGCGTTGCAAAGATATACTACATAAACAGCTCAGGAGGCACAGCTGGGGCATATAATGCTCAAAAGTTTGGTTAATGTTCCAATGAATTCAGCTGTTCAGTGGTTAATGTTCAGGGGAATTCAACATTTGAGATTGAGATCAACCACCAGCACAGGTGTGGCTGTGTATAGAGCAAATTCTCAGCAGAGGTGGTAGAGTTCTTTCTTTCCATGACATTACCGACACTGTTTTGTCTCTCGATCAAGTCTCAGAACTAGCGGCTCACTGCCCACACTGTTGTGAAGATTATGATTTGTATATTATGACTAATACCTCATTCTGCTGGTATGGGGGCATATTTCAAACAATGGCATGGAGCGAACACGACAGTCACACCACATGCATGTGAAACAGTAGCCAGCGGATACTTGGTCTAATATTTACATCATATCCCGTGGGGGGGAATGTCACTCAGTTGTGTAGATTTAAACATGGATCACACAGCGGGATTTACACGCTCATTATAGAATCCCCATAACAAAAGTCCAGTATTCAGGGTCTTAAAGCTGGAATCCATTGGAAATATAACAAGCAGAAGCTTCACTTCTAAACATGGTATAGAGAACATGTGGTGGACGTGCGCTCCTTTCCTCAGTTTATTTAAGGGAAGCACATATAACACACAAAGCGGGAACTGCCACTTTGCTGGCAAAATAGACGACCAGTGTTCTGAGGTTGTGATGGGGAAAACAGAGCATTACTTTCATAAACACACACAGGGGACACGACTGTCAGCCTGTGACCATTTTGGTCGCACCAACTGACAGGATTGGCACCGTAGTTGTTCATTATGTGTAATTTCTGGCCTCCTTTACACCCTTAAAGTGAAACTGAAGAATAAATGGATTTACAGAAGTCACAAAAGTCCTCGGGCCAACGTGTCTCTGCAGACAGACTCTGGACATTTAAAGGACACTTTGGTGCAAGGATTGACTCCTGGTTAATGCCACATGGATGAAACGCAGATTGTTGACCTTTTACATCTGTCCTGGGTTGTAGTGATTTTCATCCAAAACAAACGTTAAAACCTGGATTAAAGCTCTGAATGTCCCACTAATACAGAACATGAAAAAACCTAAGAAACATTTTGAGTTTGCGTACGTCTTATGTTAACTATTTGAAATGAAACAAAAAGTCCTGTGTTTTATAATATAAAAAATGCATTAACATGGGACTGCGGTCCATCCCTTCATGAGTGTGAGAAGTGTTTATAAAGCCAACTAAACAAAAAACACAACTGTGACAGCAAACCTGGCTCGTACGTTCAAACAGTCGCGGGTGTAAAAGAAGTGGTTCTATGGTATTTTTGTAAAGGTGTGGAGCAGCTGCTGAACTCCCACACCAGTTTAGTAAATGCACCAGAAGTGTTGATCGGTGATCTACTTTACTTACATTACATTACTTCATGACTGCTTTCCGCAGGAGATTCTGTCACCACTCACGTTCACTTCAGCCGCTCGCAGAAGGTCGCGGGAGTTCTCCAACAAGAGATTTGTTTTATTAAGTCCAATAACTGACTGAAATGTTTCCCTTTGAGTCTTCAGTTTCATACCGATGGACTTAATAGTTCACATATGCGACGCAATATTGTCTTTGCAGTGCGCTCGCCGCCCGGTCGAGAATCTGAGCGCTCGAATCAAAGAGGAGGCGTCAGGATTTGCTTTCAGATTGGGTCAAATGGTTTCCTCTTTACAAAGCGTGTTTGCCTTTCTTTAACTCGTCTGACAGCTATGAATTTCCAAATGGAAACCTGGCAAGCCGTGTCTTGATGGAGATTCTGGAGTTCTCCCAAAACACTTAAAGAAAATAAAATGTATGGTTTGAGGTGTAGAGAGAAACGCATGCACAATGCAAAATGTCCCCCTCTGAATAATTTTCCATTTAATTGTTTCATGCTTTGTTAAAATCCGCTTCGCTAACAACGCCAAGGAAACGTGTGCAAAGTGCCAAAGCAAACAATTCCAGCTGACCCAGTAGGTTACATGTGACTGACAGTCGTTCCACAACATTTCTCTGGTAAGCAAGCAACCGGGGAATGAATGATGGCGCCACGTGGAGAACCCGCCTAAAATCCATTTGAAACAACAGACTCCAGGAAAAATTCAGGGTACTTTTCAAATCCGCAGCGAACCAGGAAACAGTTCACTAATGTGGACATCTGCAGATCTACAAATATTAATCTAATATATGTGTTTTCACTCGACACCACCAACATGACGCACACAGTCCTCAGTCAGACATGGTTAGAAGCACGTATCAGCGTCAAATCTGCTAAAAGCCCACATGCCTGCCAAAACAAAGGCAGGTTAGAGTGACAGGCCTCAACCGAGTGTGTGACGTCTGCCTGCCGGAGACAAAAAGCTGGTCTGAGCGCAGCTGGAGCGAAGCCAAAGAAGACACCACACTGATCTCTCTGCTACTGTCTATGCGGCTTTTTTCTGCACAAAGGCATATTACTGGCTGGTTCCACAGAAAGCCCGAGGGGCAAGTGTGGAGAGGGAGAGATTTGAGAGCGGAGAAACACTTCTTCACGCCTTCTGAGGAGACACTATTTGCTCTTGTTTATGTTTCCACTGTTGTGGCAGAGCCGGTCACAAACTATCACAGATACACAGTGGGATGGTATTTATTCTCTTCTCTTCACTAAGTGTAGGTTTGGATGTAAATCCTGCCTCTTTAGTTCAAATCTACAGACGATTAAAGATACTATTTTCGGTGGATGTACGACTTTGAGCCCTGTTGTCACATCAGAGGGTCACACATTCCAACATGGTGATCCACAAAAAAACAAAAGAATATCACTGTGCTGTTTGCAGACCAATGAACTCATTCAACTTCACTTAGAGGAAAACAGAACTGAAAAACACAGCAGTGGTTGAATCTGAAAAATCATCGCAAATCTGAACTTCAAATCTTTGGTCAAGTGGAAGTTATTATTATTGTGTTCGACCATAAACGCTTTTATGTGGTAAAATGGAAAAAAATGGCCAAATGTCATTTCTGACAAACCAGTGAAGCGCTAGGATTTAAAATTGTGCAGCCCGACTTTCTAACAAGGAAAAACATTTTACAAGGAAATATAATCCGTGACTAAAGGATTTGTTGGATCAGTTATAAGTTATTTGTCAGAAAAACATTGGACTTGCCACTTTGCTGAATTGTCTGTCCATTGACTCCTCCATTATTACACAAACATTAAGAACACCTTGATATACACAAAGAATAAACACAATATTAAGGGATTTCCTCAACCTGGCAACTCCTAACTGATCTATAAAGCATTAATAAATTATATAAACTATAAAATAACCACGTGTGCACAGGCGCCTCCGCAGTATCTCAACCATGCAGAATTAGAAAGTAATACCATGTAACTTTGTGTTTTCATATCATGGTCCATTTTCTGTGGGTGTTTGTGTTTGAGGTGTTGGCACAGCAACCCCAGTTACACGTGGACACCAGCACCAACATATAAAAACTTCTTATTATCCTACGTGAGGTGGGATTCTTGCTGATGTTTGCTCAGCTTTCCTTTCCATTCACACACTTGCCTCCACACACATGCCCTCGCAGATATCACTAACCCACACGCACGCTGCGCCTCCTCCACTGTCCTTCACTTAGTAACGCCGACGTTTGTTTAGTCCTTTTTCTCGACCTGTCAGCACCTCCCATCACCTGTGATATTTACTTTATATACATTTTCCAGTGCGGCAGGTTGAGTGAAAATGCCTCATTTCACATAGCGGGGCCATGGAGTCAATCTCTCAAGAGAATCATTGACTAGCACTTAACTGGGCCGTCATCGGTCCTTCTCTGGCTTTACATTACTGTCCTGGAAGTTACACTTAGCTGCTAAATCTCATTGTTCTCCACTGATTTCTGTGTAAAGAGTTAAAGAAGTGATATAAGAGTTGAAAAAACACATGATCACTCTTGCTTTAACTTTATTGGCCTAGATGTTGTTCTTATTGTGATATTCATACACTCACAGTCATATATTTATAAGTTCTTCAAGCACTAAACCTTACCAACAAAGAAATAGATACTTGTGCTGGTGTTTTAAATCTTTGTAAAATAGTTTTTCCTGCAGGTTAGGGTTAGGCTTTTTTCTTTGGGAGACTGAAACTGTCAACTTAGAGTGTAGAAAACTGTTAATATGACCTGACCCTGAAATAAGGATAATGGATGATATGTTGGTGGTTTTCATTTTCAACTATTCATACAAGAAAGCAACAAGTCCAATATGGTATCAAATTCAATAATTTAACGTTTCCAAGGAAAAATCTCTTTTTCATGTTCCAGCCGTTAAAATATAATTTAATGCTATAATACTACAAAATGTTACCAAAGCCGACATTACCTCTTGGACTCGTTCGTTTTCCAACAGGCAGAAAGTCATGAACACAGCAAAGCAGCAAATGTTTTCATGTTTTTCAGACAGTGCCTGTTTATCATTTCCACCCCACCAGACTTAACAGGTGCTGGCTCGGTTTGTGTGTGCAGTTACCGTATACACATGTGTGCATGTGCGTGTGTGTGTCTATGTGAAGGTGCATGCATGTGCATATGAGCACTTACAACCTTAAGTCAACACCTACGAGAGTCAGTCGTGGCTGAACGCGCCCGAGCAGAAGGAGCAACAAAAGCCACAATTTCTCCATGAGCCTGAACTTGCAGGTTGTGTGGTCTGGTGTCTCCTAGATCGCAACCAGCCCCCCTCCCCCTCCTCCTCCTCCCTCTCTCTCCTTCTTTTCCCCCTCCTCCTCTTCTTCTCCGAACAGCCCCTATTCCCACTGGTCAATTACTCTAAACGAATGCCAATCATTCCACCCAGCTGTTGGCTCAAAACAAAGGCTCCTCTAGACAAAACCACCGCTCTGTGGATGTAACCTACACGAGACAGAGACGGACATGAGCATGTGTCCGGGAACAGTTTCGACTGACAAGAAGACAAACTACTGTGCTCACCTGAAGGTTTAGAGGAAAACATCTTAGTATTATGCATTAAGTCAAACATGGAGTTTCTGTAGGAAATCAAACTCTCCTGTTCTCTCCTTCAATTTTTTCATCCTGCCTTCACAGCACTTAAAATGCTCGTTTTTGGGGAAGGGGGGAAGTGTCTTTTGTTTTTCTAAGAAATGTTGGATGAACTTCAGACCACCCTGCCATGGTCCCATCTGGTGTACCACGGCCCAGGCCATGCCAGAGGTTGTAGGAATGCGAGTCTGTGTGGTGTTCTCCCTCTGGCCCACTCTAACTATGGCTGACAATGTTCTCAGCAGCTTTAATATTTGAAGAAACCATGAATCAGTGTCCAGCGGCTCTCTTGTACACAAGGCCTCCAGGCTATTGCACACCTCCGAGAAGTTTATCCAGGGGAACATGGAAAAAAAAACCCTGCTTAGAAATCAGACGTTTTCTCCATAGTGACACTGTTCATTCTTCAACTCATTAAAGCCAGAAATAGGGCAAAGAGTAAACGATTATGTATGAGGCTAAGATAAGATTAGTGACTGGTTGAAAGCACTGGGTGTTGTGACTTCTCCTACAAGCTGTGACTGACACAGTACAGTAACATGACAAAACGACTTTGAAAACAAAGTGGTACGGCCCGGGGACTTAGTAAGTCATTATTAGTTGACTAATGAGCCTTTCTGCACAGTGGGAATGTCAAGCAATGTTTAGAAGCACTGTGAAGGGGGAAAGTCCGCTATCGTGTATGACTTAACAGGATATGACCCAGAGATGTGTCATCTGCCGTCCCTTCTGGTCACTTACAACCCACGGAGCCTGCGTCAGACTACTCCCACTAATTGACTGATGGGGTCAAGTTCCTGGACATGTCCTCTCTTGAGAACGATATGATGCATTGGACCCAGTTTCTTATAAATCTGTGTTTTCTCACTCAACAGAGAAAGCTCTTGCTTTTTCGACTCATAACAAAAGCAGGCGAGAAAGTTACTGTTCAACCTAATTTTTTAATCCATAGCCATGAAAGCGAGCGCTGGTAGCTGAGCAGCAGGGACTACGGGACCCGGGTTTGGGAAAGTGAGTGTGGTGCAAGGTAAGAGGTTTAACTGCTATGTGAGAACTCAAGGCTTCTAAGGTCAGCAGCTCAGTTATAGTCACTTTGTGACTGGCACAGATTGGGCGCGCAGCGGTGGCCGCATGACTCCCCTGTTCTAGCCTACACCATGGCACAGAGCAGCCCTGTACCAGCGCACCGACGCACCAAACACGTTCAGGCACACATACTGTACTCCACTCGCACCGATTTCGCACATGTTGACACAAGACCCAGACTACGGCTGTTTGGGGGGTGAGCTGTAAACTTTGTGCAATTCTAAACAGCAGCTAGTTGCATGTGTTCAGAGACTGGAAAGGCCAGGTTTGTCCTGTAGCACTTGGGGGGGGGGGGAAGGCACTTCTCGAAATAAACCAAGCACACAGAGTCAAACCACAAATTTCAAAACAAAACAGTGGCTGTTTTTGAACGGCTCATGCCTCAGTAACTGCAATTGGCTGCGTTTATTAGATTTTATTCCTGAAGAAACCTGCAGAACTCACATGCACATGCAGAACTTACTGTTTTTAAGCCGTGACAGTAATTTCCAAGTTGAAAACCGATCACATTTCACAGTAGCATGACTTTCTATGCACATACACGCTGCTCATTTATCGCCTAGAGTGAAAGAATTTTGACTCTTGACAAGTCACGATTAAAGCAGCAGTAACCAACGTCGTGCAAATGGTTAATTTTTGACACGGAACTCAAACGCCTCCAGGGCTGATTGCTGCAGAGAACGTCATGTCCAGACACATCCATGTCAGTCTGACTGTCCAATCACAAACTATTGCTCAGGGCTTATGGATAATTGGGCCTTTAAGGGCAAACCTAGAGCGTGACTGATACTGGCTTTGGTTGATGGTTATCTGTGAATTAGTAATAGATAATAGAGAGATACATTTATATTTTGTGATGTTTGAGATTCATAATTTCTATATCACCTCATGTATTCTTTCTGCCCTATGATCTAATCATATCAGCACATATAAGACATCTTTTACATTGATTACGATACAGCGGTTGCCCTCTTATATAAGTGTGTGTCAGGTGAGGCTCCCATTACATCATCTTTATGTAAGATTATATATATTATAGGTGCAATCATGGTCGACTTTCATTCATCCCTTTTTAAATCAAACATCTCTGCAAACAGGTGCATGGGACTGAAGACCTATATTTAATGTTGGCTGCTGCATAATTGAACTTATTCAATTGCAAACATCTCCTTGAGTTTCTCGACATGTGGAAATGTCCCGTGCCATGTCTCTCCTGTCCCGACAAAACCAGGCAGAGAGAACTCGGCTGTGGTCAAGAATGGAAAACACAGGACATGGCGGTCTGGCTAACGAGCATCATCTCATCGATGTCCGACCGCTGGAAGTATCGTGAGTCTATATTCGTTTTCCTGTTTTTGCAAATTACCCATGTCTCCAGCTCCATCTGCAAAGATCATCATGCGTGCAGCTTGGCCAACACGAGTTTCCTTTAATGGGAGTTTCCCTCCCATATCTCTCACTATTCACCAACCATGTTCACAGCTGACTGGGGGGACTGAGTCTGTTGTCCTTTAAAATAATCTATAATGTCGGCAAACTGTGTCGTGATGTGAGCAGGCCAAACACATTTTTTAAAATCTACTCTTTATAATTATTCATTGCAATCATTTTATTAGACATTATGCTTTCACAACAACCCTCTACAGAGATTCTAACCTTCATCACAAAGGTTTCTGAGGATTTAATGTGTAAAATAAACCGTAACACTATGCATCACTCAGTGTTTTATACTGTTCTGTGCACAGAGAAGAATATTCGCTCTGTAAGCGAACACACTTTGAACATGTCAGGTGGGTTGACCACAAATAAGCATACTTGGCTGCCTTTGGATCTGATGTTTTCACATTTCATTTCCCACTCTCCTTCTGTTACACATAAAGGTTGAAAAGTGCTGATTGAGGATCATCCTGCACACCCAGAAGACACTGCACCACCCGGTGGCATCCATGGGAACAGCAAGCCTCTGCAGACAGATGTCAGTGAGCAGAGCACTCAAAGCAAAGCTCGGCTTAGCTCAAAATCCGGATATATCAAACAGAAATATAAAGACAACAAGGCTCCGTCTTTTCATAGGTCTGTTATCTAAGCCTGCAGGTTTGTATGATCTCACCACGCTGCAAGGTCGCAGCACCATTGCTGAGAGAATCCTATCTTCTGGGCTCTTGGTAAAGTGATACCCTATGAGGTGTGGCTGGGGCCACAGGATATCCTATGAAGTTGGGAAATCCCTCTATCAATGGCGCTCCCCGCCCTGCTGCACGTCAGGGCTAATCAGTCCTTAAGGCCTGGTAATGAGACGCCCGCCACCACTGTCTGCCAGGCAACGCCGGCCTGAGTCCGCGCTAACTCTGCTGCTCCTAATGAGTGGTAATCACCCAGCAGCTCCCCACAAACCACTGTAGGGATGCCGGCACGCACATGAGGCAGGCAAACCAGAAGACAGGGGGGGAGAGAGAGAGAGGAGGGAACCAAAGGACATGTTTACACAGAGCCGCTTAAAAAACAACTTGTAACATTTCAGGGCTGCGCTGAAGAACCGAGGCTGCCTTAAAAACTTTAAAACACTCGGCTGTTTGATACACACCAGGAACTAATTCGCCACGGTGATAAAATCCTTTTACAGCTGCGTACTGAAAAAAGAAATCAGCCCCCATCAGTAAATTTACACACATCCCATTTGTTATCCTGTTGTTTTTGGCGCGCTGCCTCACTTAATGGAGCGCTGGAAACAAGAGAAGCATCTGAAAGGACACCAGCTCCTCGGGATCAAACTGATCACACAGTGTTTCAGGATAGTTGTCGTAAAAAAAATAACCTCAATATGAGCTTCCTCCGGATGCTGTGGTGCCTCAGTGATTGGTCAATTCTAGCTGCGTGTCTGTGGGCAACCTTCCTGTATGTGTCGCAAATGAACGAAATAAAAAAAACTCTTGACTCAGTGTTAGGACTAACATTCATCTCAGTTTACTAGACCACAGAATGACATGCCTTTTTACCCAAACCAACATTTCAACAAGACTTGTCAGACTGCACTCTCAGCTGTGATGGGGTCAACTGAGCAAACAAATCGTTTCCTTCCTCCTTCCAGCTTTTCCCCCAGATCTCCTCGAGGTGCTCCGGCTCAGCCCTGGAGTCAGGTAGAGAAAGCCGGACGAACATCTCCCGTTTAAACTCTAATGATAACGGATTTAGCAGAACCAGCACCTGCCACAACAGGCTGAGGGAGAGAAAATGAGCGCTCACATTCTTGTGGCAAAGGATGACAATTTAAGCGAGTGCTCGACTACGCCAGGAATCCCACCCCACCCTCGGCCTGCGCAGACTATGGGCAGGAGAGATTGTGTTTATGTTACACTTACGCTCCACCGCACTTTGGAAATTGGGTATGCAACATTGACCCTCTATTTTGAGTAAATCAGTACCCAGGAGGCCCTAGGATGCCTTGTGCTCGTGGAATATTTATTTGAACAGGTTTGTGTTCGTATGCGCCGCAGTCAAAGCTGAGCCGGAGAGTCACCGGTGTCGAGTTTCTGGGAAGTTGGCCGCAGGGCAGTCACATTTTGTATCTGTGTCACCTGTGCAGGCTCTTTCAGTAAACGCTCCGGGCTCCTCCACTGCAAATCATTCACTGACACTCATTCATATTCCCTTCTCTGCGGAACAGCAAGTCGGGAGTATCGTAATTCCACATGTCCTCCCTGCGCTGCACAGGCCACAGATAGAGACCAGACTGACAGCGGGAAGTGACAACAAGTGCTAACTGAATAAGTAAATATGCATTACCATTAGGACCATTAAGGCCAGTGTGAGCGCCAATTTGGCACAACAACTGTAATACACACTGCCTGCCAAGGTTGACACTGCAGCAGGGAGGGAGACAGAAACAGAGATTGAGGATGTGGGTATAGGGAGGAGTGGGGGGGCACATTTGTTCCACTAACGCAACTTTGGAGCTTCATTGAAACCGAAGACAGAGTCGGGGACGGAGAAAGAACTTCATATATGCACGAGCATTACAGCTGATGACGTTTGGCTGTGAAGGGCTGTGATGTTTCCAGCATGCAGAGCTATTACAGGTGCCACACAGCATGTTTGCATCACCCAGTTTCCAAAGATGAGTGCCAACACTTTGGTGCAACACCCAAGAGAACAACATTTACCCAGAGATGTGAGAAACTGGGTGTAGCTACGAATGATCTGGTTTATTCACACAGTTTGATGTCTCGAGTCCTTGTGTGTTTTGACCGCCCTTTTATACCGTCTTTAGGATAACCTGAAGAAAGTTAGACCCTTGTCAACAGGTGGGCAGGTCTGACACACCGGTGTAAGGGGGCCCTCAGGGGACAGTGCTCTCTTACAGGTTCACAACAGGTTCCCAGATCACCTAACACTCCTGGATCCTGCACAACAGCCAAACCTATAAATCTGACTCCGCTGGAAAGTCCTCGAGTGTCATCACTCCGCATGCAGCCATTTGTCTCCTTGCGCTTCACTAACAACACCCATCAACACCGATGCACTGGGGAAAGAGGCTGCTTCTGTTAAGTACAAGATGCCACTTTGACAGTTTTAAATGTACAGTCCCCCCCCCCCCCCTCCCAGGTGAAACATTGGCTGGTTTTACATCTGACCTCATCTGAGTGACCTCGGCCTCCCTGTGCTGAGAATGTTCTCAGACAGAAAGGAAAACTGACGGGAGCACCTCATGTGGGCAGACAGACTGGAGTTCAGTGCCACTCTGAAGAGGAGGAGGTCATAGTGGGCTACACCTAGAATCCAAGGCGTTTCCTGGGAATTACTTTTAGAAATCTACACCCCGGTGCTATTCCTAAATTAAACACTATTATGTTATATGACATGATTCATGAAAAGTTGAAGAAAAAAAAAACTTAAGATTAATTCCCCGACACGTGTTCCAAAGTGTTTTTTAAACTTGATGGAGGCAGCAGAAAAACCCCTGCCGGAGTTGTATGATATGTTTATGCTGGATGGGGGAATTTTCTGTGCAAGCTGAGCAGACGTTTCGGCCACCACCAGTTCAGTTCAGTCAGATCGCTTTATTGTTACCAGCTGTGGAGTCTGGGGCAAATACACTCACCTTTTTCTGCACGGCTGTTTTCAGAGTCGACTTAAGGATATGATTTTACTCTGAGCACAATAATCAGACGACCCGCTACCTGCCAGTCAAACGTGCCAGGGCTGTTCCCCGGTGCACGCTGGCTCAATTGTCAAGGGGAAAGAACTGGAACCATCTACCTTTAATATATGTTGTGTCAATAGGCTAGAGTTATAGATACTTTCTGGCACTGACTTTCACAGAAAAAGGAACAGTCAGCAGCTTTAGTGAGGCCAAGTCATGTGCAGACAACCTGCTGCAGCGACCAGCTGTGAGGCCGCTGCACGCTGCGAAACCGCCGCCAAGTGACACCGCACTGACCCGCAGAGAATAGAGAAGTCAAAACGTGCCCTAAATAAATGCCCGTCGTTTGTCTTTCGAGAAGAAAGAGAAGATTTAAGAAAATTGGTCACATTTGGGAACGTTTAAAGAGTTAAAAGGAAAAAAGTTGTTACCGGCTTTGTAATTCAAGAACCAATCAACCAATCACATGCAATCATCTGTGGCTTAATGTCAGTCCTTACCCGAAATATGCTGCGGCTGGTCCCGGCAAGTGGAGAAGATGCACTATGACTGTGAATGATAACCATCCCAGGAGTAGGTGTCCATCCAGCATTTTGCTGCGGCTCCAGGGCAGATCATTTCGTTTCTCCTGAGTAGCTGTGTAAAATCCTGTGCTCAATGTTCAACACTTCTTATAGAGAGAGGCGCTGCACTGCTCCTCCCATCAGCACAGAGAGAGAGAGAGGGAGAGGGAGAGAGAGAGAGAGAGAGAGAGAGAGAGAGAGAGGGGAGGGGGTGGAGAGCTGAACTGATTCACAATTCACTTCCAGATAAATATAAATCATCTGTGATTTATGATTGGCATGTGGGTGTTTTCGGGCACTACACCAGACTGAGGTCAATGTGAGGCCTTTCACTGTGTGATAGAGTTTATTTCAAGAAACTCCAGCTTTCATTCATTCGGCTTGATTGACTGGACAAACTGCTTAATGCAGCAACACCAGTCTACATGGTTTGCCCTATAGGAATGTGGCTATAAGTTTCAATAACGTGATGTACTAAAAATCTTTTGCATTCAAGGACAGTTTAGCTGAAAAAACAACATAAATTGATTTGTGATTCGCTCAAAAGCTTCATAAGAACTGGACGCTTGTGGTGAGATAGTTTTTTTCTAAGGTGATAACTAAATTTTGAAACGTAACTTTTGACAGTCCTGTCCTTTCCATGTGTATAGTGTATTTCTTCTACATTCCAAGTTACGATTTCACATAGAAAAACTTTGATGAATTAATAGAATATGATACATTGTTTTAGAATGAACTAAACTCAATCTGCAAAAGTAAAATGTGCGGATTGCATTAGTTATAACAAGCCAATGACATAAAGGACTCGTGGGCCATTTTTCTGCATGTCCAGTACTTTAAAAAAAAATGTTGCTCCCACATTGTACTTACAGTAAGTAAGATTTTGAATATATGTTATTTTATATCTCCACTTTCACTCGGATAAAGTATCTGGATAATTTTTCCACCACTTGTGCAATAAATGGAAATATATAAAGTTCAACCTGCGTCTGTGTTGACTTCATCTGTCAACAATACATCACAAGCTGCAGTGTCGAAGATTCTGGTCAGAGATTGTCTGTTAAGTGAAATATCAGTCTGGTCTTGCCTCCTGCGAGAGTTCTTCCAAACCACATGCGCTGAGATGAGTTCATCTGCAGTTCACATGGAAGAAAGAAAATTAGTCCACCAATATAACTGCAGGCGATTCCACAAGAATGAGAACTGAAGACAAAAACCTTTAATCACTTAGCAAAATATCATATTGAGCAACATAAATCAATCGGCAAACTGGCAAAGAAATCTAAACCTTTTGACAGGTCTGCTCTTGAAAAAATATTTACTCATCCTACGCATGTCCATTGCGTAAGATTTTGAGTTTACTAAAAAGTTCACGTATTGTCAAAGAAAATCTTTTCTAATGTGCCACCTGAAAAAAGTATAGACTTACTTGTTTTATGAAGATGCCTGTTTGTAAAATACACACTCTATTACTTTGTCGGATTCTACTCGGGCTAATTCTAAGTTTTTTCCATTTTAATTTATTATTTTAAGACTCAGCAGATGTTCAAATTGCATTGCTTGACATTGATGTTTACAGATTTCAGTCAATAGATTTGTTGACAAAAGTTGATCTCCTGTATGTAATGAATACCTACAAACTGTTTGCCAGCTGAGAATGTCTTTAGTCGGGGACAACCCGCCTTAACTCCTGTGTAAACTCAATGGCCACGCTCGTACGTGACATCTTTTGTGTCCATACACACCTAGATTTTCTGGCACATGCGGAGAGAGAGGTATCTGAAGTTGGGAAGAGTCCAGGTTTTCTCAGCTGTACCTGGAGAGTGCTCCCGTGCCAGGATTCAGGATGAGGTCTATTCATTCCCGATCTCAAACAATATCCAGGCCGTTTGCCGCAGATCACAAACAGCCCCAGACGGGCCAAGTGGCTTCACACGCAGCCAAGTTTCTACTTACTGTGTGTAAACAATACAGCAACACACAATAGGAGATTAAAGTGTGCAGGCGTGATGATTACAGTGGCGTGTTTCACATGAAAAGGGATCTCTGATGATCGTTCCCATAAACATCTCCCCAGCCAGTTCCTTGAAAGTGGATGAATGGCTTGTAGCTCAAGCAGAAAACTTTGGCAGTTGAATGTAAGGCTATAGCCAGTGGCCAATTCGTTTAGCTTAGCACTAAGACTGGAGACAGGGGTAAACAATAGACTGTATATAAAAGATGGACAATGTGAGCGTTCCCCAAAAGTAAAGCCAAATCGTATTGCTCACCCCCTGGTGGCTGGCTGCAGAAGGGGTCATAAATCCTGTCTCCTCCTTGTTAGCAGATGGGACATGGACCATCCATATTTTTATCAATTCTCAAGTGGTAAACAGCTTGACTGGAGTTGTCAGATTGTGAGAAGATCCACCGTTTTATAGCCCTAAAACTCACTAATTAATATTTTGTACATTGTTTCTTTAAGTCTATACAAGAATTGTGATATGCACATTTTTACTCGTTGGCTCTGCAGCTGCTGGGCAACTAGCTGAGGGAAGTAAATAAACAAATTGTCCAGCATGTAATCATAGGTCATATACCGCCCTGATGTTTTCTATGGATTAAACAAACAAGCTATTTATTTAGCTGTAGAGCTGCTGGTGTTTCTACGTTATCTTCGAACATAACTACTTGGCCTGTCTCCCTGTGTTTCTAGTGTTTATGTTAAGCTTAGCTAAAATGCTTCTGGCTGTAGCTTCATATTCGACATACTTATATAGACCCGGTCCTTTCTCCGAACTCTCTGCCAGAGGGCAATTTAGTGAATTTCCCAAAAATGTCAAACTCTTCCTTTTAAATTTCATAAGTAAACAAAATGCTACTCAACTGTTTCCAGGCGGAATCATAGATACATATTTGCGTAGAGGATTAGGCAAACCAGTCACAGCTGAGTTTGCAAGTCTTACACATTTGCTCTTTGCGTGATATCCCTTTTGGTGCCTGATATCATTTTAGCATGAACACAGGTGAGCACATGAAAGCCCAGGAATGTGCTTTTTCAACATTATAAGCTTGTCAGTCATTCCCAAAGGGCAGTTATTCAAAAGCTTATCGGCCCCCAGTAAGGGCCTTGCTTCTTAATAACACCTGGTTTTAAGGAGATCAGCGGGAGGGTTTGTCAGTACATGACAAGAATGGACGCTAATCCCATGCAATACCCACTGGTCCTGCATGTCTCTTGAGTGGGATAATTGATTCCCACACCCTTCTTGAAACTCTCTCGCCCCCTCTCCTCATACCCGGCAACTGAGAAAACAGAGCTTGTTCATTCTGGTGTCGAGGGAATGGGAACAAAAGCTTGTTTTTTACTCCTGTGAGGGTTGGAGTAAGGGCTGTCATGAGAGTTGTAGGTGGTAGTAGAAATTTGTTTGGTAATGGACACTAATCTCTTTAGGCTGTCAGGAGTGCTTCTTTCCCTGCTGTTGGAGATACCTTACCTTCAGCTACCATTTTGTGCCTCTCAGATTCTCTACCATGCAAATGCAAGTGAAAAATAAAGCATTTTAGATGTAAATATGAAAGATCGTCCAGAACACAGACATATCAGGTATCCATGAGAAAGTCACCCTTACGGAAAGTCAACCTGCTTCTGCTCCATGTGTGACTGGAATACCCAGTTCAGATTAGAGCGTTAGCCTGAAGTGTTACATTTCTTCGCAATTACAATGAGATTCCTCTGGGCATTGAGGTTAGTCTGTGCACTGACTATTTAAATGAGGTGGAATGTGCTGTAGGACGTTGATGGAGTTGAAGGTATTTTCCTTGAAATGAGCAATCTCCTAAAATGCATTTTAAAATTATTCAGTGAATAAGAGATCCACAAAGATGTGTGATCATTTAAAGTGAAACCAATTTATCTCAATGAATGTTAACCCCAAAAAATTGGGTTGTATTTTATACATTTTTTTTAGTGAAGAGCAAAGATTAGATTCCTCATTCCATCTTCTCGGAGTCGTATTAGCCTTGGTCTGACCTTGTCTTGATATCATATCCCTGGAGAGGAATGTAAATCGTATCCGTCCAATCCCAACCCAGTTACCACCAAACTCCACGTTCTCATCACCCCTACTCCGCTGCAGGGCCACATGATCTTTTGCATGTACCAGACATAATTTGTGGCTTAGGTTTGGAGGCTGACGGTGCGTCTGCGCCTCTCTGCTGTTTCAGGCGTCGGGGTGCAACATGTGCAGCGTTTCTCAGGACTGCTCAGGAAAAGTCTGTCCTCAGGGGTAGGAGAGGTAGCTGTTGTTTTTTAAAAACCTCACTACAACCACCGTCAGCCTCCTCCCCTGGTTTTGCCACGTCTTTAAAAGGGAGACAAAACGTAGATGGAGATTAAAGGAGATGAAAGAAGGAGGGCAAGGTGCAAAAAAAATGAAATCCCAACAAGAAAGTAACTAAATTAAGATGCAATACAAAGAGCTCTTGCCTAAACGTGTCTCCTTCATTCACCTTGTGTGCAGAAACCAAAACAGTAGTTGCAGTTTAAAGTAGAAGCACCTTGCTATCAAAAATACAGAGGAACTTAATCCCAGTGCTTTATTTGTGGCATGTAACCTATAGTCCGTGCACATTTTCTAGTGAAGTGTTATGACACACTTGAGCCAAATTGCATGTGAGCATGTGGTGGCTTGTCTGTTCTTGAGTGTTTAAGGAGGCACATCTAAGCTGCTGCTGTATAACTATGGGAGGAAACACGTAATACCCTCAATGCAAGGTGAAATGTTTGCTGAAGCGAAATTCTTGAAAAAGTCTTGAAAAAGGTCAAACTTTAATCTAGGCAATGGAGAAAATATGTTTCCCAAGGTGATTTATTTTATTTAAGTTTGTTTCGTCAACGTTTTCATCCCATTGGCAGCCAATAGCTTTACTCATTCATGCATTCATTACATTTCATGTCTTGCAAAAATTATATCAACATATGACATTGATTTCAATCCACAGGCTACTACCACAGGCCTATTATTTCCATAGCCTCATGATACAATGCAGTCTCTAGTTTCCCAGCAACCTGTGAAACACCCAGCGTGATGGTGTTTACAGAATCGCAATTTTCTATTTTCCCTTGAACAAACATGGCAGTTCATCCAGGTTGGCTTCATTTCATTGGAGAAAGCATCTGCAATGACAACGAAGTCTCAACAGTGAAAGTAGTGACATGCAGAGGAGTCGGGGCCAGGAAATTACAGGTTGCTCTACGCAGACAGAAGATATGGTAGATGTACTGTATATAGAATGGGTCATGGTCTTGACCAACAGGTGGTGATGATGGAATGGTATGATCTGCTTTGCTTAGCGTTAACGAAACAAGACAGAGTCCAGCTGAGCAGCTGTGGTCAGCGCAGCCTCCCTCTCAGCCAATCGTGACCTGGGATGACCTAGGGGAACATGTCATTGTGAGGAACAGTCCAGAGAAGAAGAGGAGGCCGGAGAAAGGTGGAGAAGTGGAGACTTTCTCTCAGTCTCAGCGGTTGATAAAAAACACAGCTCCCTGATATGACATGTAGGGCTGTTCCTGTGATTAATTCTGCATTGCTTCTTCTTGTTTTCTGGCTTCACCCCGCTGGTAAACTGTGTGACCTCAGAACTAACATGACTATCTGAGTCCCTCCAAGGAAAAACCTTGTGACCAGAGAGTCCCGCCACAGATAGTTTCAGACCTCAGTTGTCGAGAAAGTGAGACTTTAAAGAATACACAGGATTTGAGGTCTTTGGGCGTATATATACGCTTCCCATGCAATTAGATATTAGTTATCATTCTTTTCTCTTTAACTCCTTTCAGATATTACTGTAGCTGTAGTGGATACTGATTTATAGCACATTTGTGTGGCTAAAAGGAACTATAAACCTTTCAGTATCCATCGTATGTGTGGTGTTCCACAGGGATCTGTACTTGGTCCTTTACTATTGTCTATCTTCATGTTAATTTCTGTATTTATATAATTCTCACACCCAGCGCTCTTTTAATTCAAATGATCTCATAACGTATTTCAATTAGACTCAAATATATCAGACTTTTTTTATCAAATGCACAGATTATCTTTGTCTTAAATAAGCCTCATCATAGGAATATCATTCAACAACAAACTTTACTCTGGTCTTCATTCAAACACTGCTTCCAATTATTTCCATAATATGATCTTTTCTCTATGCAGGATTCATATAACTATCATCAAACTTTGATTGCAACTCTGCTAAACATTTAGCCTCATTCTCAGCTATACTGCTCTGCAGTGACGTGCCATAGAAATTATGTGAGCTCAAACACAATAAGTAAGACCACGGACTGTTTACATTACGATTTGGAAGTAGTCTCCCATGATTTGTCTTATCAGAAGCCTTTTTACACCCTGTATTACCAAGAGGCAAGTACGCGAGATAGGGACGTCAACGCTTGGGGTAATGCCCATCCTGATGATAAAGGCAAAGCAGAGGCCGACCCATTGCTTTGTTTCCCATTTCTGGAAACTGACGGACAAGTAAAAGGGGGGAAGTGATGAGTTATTTCAAGGTGTGAGCTTGTGGGGAGGGCTGCGTCTTATTCAGGCACAACTGTCCTCCCTTTTCTCTTGGGCAGATAATAGCTTGGATAGAGCTGGCAACACAAAGGGAAGCGTCATCGTTTATAAGTCCTGCTTCTGTTTCTCACTGAATACTTGATTGTTTTCAGTTGTCATTTACAGATAATAACATTTACAGTGACAATACATCTGAATACATCAAGTTGGAAAGCGTGAGCAAGATTTTAGATAATTTTTCTCCCAAAGTGTTAACATAAGGTCATGATGAAAACCCTATCAGAGATATGAAGTCTTAAATGTCAGTTACTCAAAATGTCATCTACAATAAATGATTCACAGGAGTAATTACAGTTCAACATTGAAGACGATAAGATAAGATGAACTTTAATAATCCCATTGGGAGAAATGTGTATCAATACAGCAGCAGCAGCAGCAGGCTATTGACCAGGTAGGTATTCAGTTTTACAGGAGGTGTAGTAGTAGTATTGAACATTGCATTGAGCAAAAGCTACATTTATTTTAAAGAAATATTTCCTTTAAAAGGGATTTGTAGTTTTACACTTTGTGTTTATGTATTCCTGTATCAATAAATCAGCATTTCCCTATCTTGTATGAACTATATGTTTTTTGTTCTATTTTCCAGCACTGAAACTATATATTATTAATCCATGGCAATGCTGACATCTAGTGGTGCTGCCTCATTTGCACACACCACAAATCTGTCACTGTTCAGTTCTGTACAGTTTCTTTCATCAAGTCTTTCATACGATTTGTTGCAACTTATTAAGACAAGTACAGCAAATGCATGAATGAGCTTTAACAGCTGCGTGGAACATGAGGAAAATATTCGTGGAAAGCCCAGTGAAGTAATGAGAATGTGATTGGTTCAATATTTGTGTACAGCATGATGTTAGTGCGGCTGCGTTGTGTCAAACACAGGGAGTCTGACTGAGGCCTGTGTTGAAGAGCAATGTCAAGGCTCACATGTCGAGCATGACTCGGCGCTAACAACATTTCGCTGAGTGACATCATCATCGCAGTGAGGTCACCGGTGGCAACCAGAGGTGCCATGATGCCCTTCTGTTTGCTCAGAGTGAAAGGCGGACTGGATGTACAGCAGAGACAGCGCGGTGCTAGTGCATGAAATGAACATGGAACAGCAACAATTTATTACTAAACTGATGATTTTCTGTTGATAATAAATAACTTAACTCACTCAACTTGTTTAAACATACTTAATTTAAATGTATGTAGGAGTTTTATCACCATTTTATGTGCAGTTATACAGTTATAAACCACACTAGTTTCACTTTCTGCTGTCAACTGCCACAAGATGGACGAGCATGAAATTGTTGTCATGAATTTAACCGCCTTGATGGTCTGTGTGCAAAAAGGGCGCACTATAACAATAATCTAACCTCTCACTTGACATCTGTAGGCTACCATGAGTTCTTTCTCATGTTTGGGAGGTTGAGGTGAGGGGTTTTCAGCTGCAACATGCAACTTCACCACTAGATGTCACTAAGTTCTACACACTGAACCTTTAAAGTAATATGGAGATGGTTGCAGACGAAGGGAGCAGTCTGACAGGTGTGAACTGAAGGTACATTTTGAAACAAAAAGCTGTAGTTGTGGCACTATTAGAACTGATGGCCACATCATAGCAAAGGCCACAGGTTTTCAAAGTGGCCTTTTCAGGTCTCCAAGCACTTTCAGGACATGACGGTTTATGGTATAGTTTATTTATGATGACAACAATTTGGCTATCTTTGCTGAGCGGGATCTTATAACATACTCATGATCAGACAAACTGAGACAAACAAAGCAAGTACACTAAGGCAGAGTGAGGGGATGATTTTGAAATTTATGAATAAAGATTAATATTGAAAAAATCCCTATGAGATGGAATTAAGATTAAGAATAAAGTAACAGTAAAGTAAAGTTTGAGACACTCAATCAAAATGCATAATTGTCACCACTAGATGGTGCTAACATCTCGCCTTCACGCTGCCTTCAGGGGCTGTGGGACGTGTGCTCTATGTCTCGGCCTCCTCCGGGCGAGTCAATAAAGTTTAGCACCTGAACACGTTTTGGAAATGAGATGACAGTGACTGACTTGACTGAACAAATATGACTGCAGGACATATCACAGGAGAAGTGAACATCTGGAATGAACGGTTCAGGGCCATGAAATCAAAAGCCAAAATATGAACAAGCTCATTTTAACTTAGGTCCTGCACTTGCTTACTAAACAGATGGAAACGTTCAGATTCAGAATAGTAGAGGAAACTTTAAAATAAAAAAAATTGTTAGAATAAAAAAAAATCTGAACAAAAACAAGCCCAAGAAAATAAAAAACTAATGGATTTGAAAATTTGTTTCTGTTGTGAAAACGACAAAAAACTGTATATATATATATGATCAAGTACTTATTCAATGCTGTACCGCCTATTAAACAATACAAGCTGATGTAAAGAAGAAGAAATCAGTGTTGTCAAGCAAAAATAATCCCCCTGAGTGAATCACTTCTGTTTAATTTAATAAAGCTCCTTTTGTTCGCTCCTGTACAAACATATTAGTCACTGATGTTACACAACTAGTTCCCTTTTTTAAACTTCAGATAAGCGTCAGTGGCTGTAAACGAAGCGAGAGGTTCACCTCCTGCTGAATCAGCCATCAACAGTCACTTGACTTTGAGAAGAGGCAACAGACAGAGCTTTTCCATTCAGACGCAATCTGAACATATATGCAGAAAGAAATAAGGACAGATAGATGGATAGATAGATGGATAGATAGATAGATAGATAGATAGATAGATAGATAGATAGATAGATAGATAGATAGATAGATAGATAGATAGATAGATAGATAGATAGATAGATAGATAGATAGATAGATAGATAGATAGATAGATAGATAGATAGATAGATAGATAGATAGATAGATAGATAGATAGATAGATAGATAGATAGATAGATAGATAGATAGATAGATAGATAGATAGATAGATAGATAGATAGATAGATAGATAGATAGATAGATAGATAGATAGATAGATAGATAGATAGATAGATAGATAGATAGATAGATAGATAGATAGATAGATAGATAGATAGATAGATAGATAGATAGATAGATAGATAGATAGATAGATAGATAGATAGATAGATAGATAGATAGATAGATAGACAGACAGATAGACAGATACTTTAATTAATGCTCAAAATATGGCCTCAGGATACTTTTATTTATTATTTAAGAATGACATTAATAACTTGTAGCATTACAAAAAGTAAAATAACACATTTTGAAGCAAAGGTACTGATTTCGTTTTTTTTAAATTCCATATATTAAAGAACAAATAAACGCACTAAGCTGCCAAATCATTTCCTTTCTTTATTTGATCTTATTTCGTTCTACTCAGCAGAGAAAAGCCCGAGGTTTTACGTCCATGCCACAGATAAAGCACCGCAGACCTCCATAATGGTCTCAAGCACTTCACACATATTTATTTCTTGCATTTTAGAAGCTTCAAGCCAGGGAGTGAAATCCGGACAGGTTGTTATAGCTACGCGATCCACAGGGGTCCCGATGTCTATTTAAAACCTCGCGGACCCTCCCTCTCTCCCCTTTAAACAACATTATATATCACACACACTGCATGCTAATGCGAGCGATTCCCAATGAGCCCTAAAACACATCTTTAAATTGAGTGTTGAGTTGAAGCCGCCCGACTCGACTACAGAGGGAACATATCATCAGAATTCCCCCTGTGGCAATACCTGCTGATTGGGTCCTAACGCAGCAAGCAGCCTTTAACTTTTAATATTTGCCTCCCGAGTGCTGCCACGAGTAGTCGCGACTGTTAGACAGGAATAAAAAAAAGAAGAAGAAAAAGCACCGGTGCAGATACCAGGCTTTTTTTAATTTTCTTTTTCTTTTTGGTTTGTTCTTGTTCTTCTTTTTCGTTTTGCTCGCTCCTCACTTCAAACCCCACCGTGCGCGCCTCTATGAGCGCGCATGAAGGTATTCTGCTGGAGAGGTTTTTGCGAAACTTTAAGGATGATATACCCGGGATGGTTCTTGCTGCTCTGTGGGCTATCGCATGTCATGGCAAGTTATCCCATCTGGTGGTAAGTTCTTTATTTTTTACTTCATGTCCCCGGACGCACAGCGACACGTTGCTATTATTGTTGTTATTTTGAAATGTTGGGAAGGAACCACGAGGATCCGCTGCTGTGGAGAGGGTTTTTTAATTTGGTTTGTGACAGCAGCGGGACGTTGAGGTGCACTGATGCTGAAGTGGATTTTCCAAACCTTAAATATGTGTATTAACTTCCTGACTGTAAAAAATATATGTGATAAATTCTCAAACTCTAGTTGAGAATCGAGCTCTAGTAAAAACTTTACTAGAGTGATTATCCTTACTGCTCACAGAGGACACAGACATTTGCAGCAGGAACAATGAAGTTTTAATTGGACAAATGCTCTTATTCAGAGATGCAGCAGGTGCAAAGTTTGTGTGTGTATGTGTGTGCACATACATGTAAGTGTCTATGGTGGGATGTGGGGTTCAAGGGGGCAGAACTGGGATGAAATGGTAAATTTGCACCTCACTTTATCCTTAATGGTTAGATGGTGTACGTGCACATACACACACACACACAGCCACACGGTACATGTTTAATGTAAGGTGTGCAACATATGACATGGAATAATTACATTATTATTAACTTTTCTTTTTAAACACTTCTTTCACTTAAACCAGACACAGATTGAGAACAAGTAGCAGCATTTGCACATGGACGTCTCAGTCCACCATTTTTGTTCCCCATCAGTTTTCTTACCAAAACTCCTCAGAATTAAAGAACTATTGATCATTCACGCTCACCCATTATTGAAGAATTTAACCTTCATGACACTGAGTTGTGTTTTTGTTGCATTTTCCTTTCTCTCTGGAAGCAACAAGTCCATACAGAGCGTGCAGCCTAATCATCACTCATGTCTAAACATAACTTCAAAATATTGTCACTGGTTTGCACAATTTTTCTTTTTACAATAAATATTTCACCACATCCTCTGGAGGAGCTTTTGTCTGGTTGGACACTGTTCGTGGTTCATCAGCGAACATGACTGTCGTTTATTGATTCTTTTTGCACTAAACAAACACGTGATGTCCTCTTTTTTTCAATGAACCATTCACTATTTGGCTCCAATTTTTGTGTGTACCCTAATGTGCTTCCCTTAATGGGTCCCCTGGTGGTATTACTGATTTGAAACTAATTACATGCTCAGCTGGAAGGAAATCCTGATGTAACAGCAGGTCCTCTGGTCCAAGAGATGGAAGAAAAAAAATGACCCAAATCAGTCGTCTTCTGGTTCTAGACGTCAGTTCATGAACAAAGTGAACTCTCCGACTAATTTAAACTTCAGTACGTGTGTAGAAAGTGTTTGTTTTCATCTGATTTAAGCTGGTTTTACTCCTTTTGGTTGGATGTCCGTAGACGTCCATGTTGAATTTCAGTCTCCATAGGAACTTTTCTTATTTTCTCTTTTGTGCAGCCAGTTATGAATGACACAATGGAAGGCAGGTTTCCATTCTGTCATAACCAAAACCCTGCAGCGAGTCCAGAATGAACCTGTGTGTTGATGGTTAGATTTTGGAGGGTGGGTCAGGTCAGAGATTGAACAATGTGGAGGACAAAAGCAAAAGAGGCGAGTAAACACGACAGGAATAAGTCGGCTTCTTCGTGTCCTTCTTCGTCGAGAAAGTAGCACATGAGGTCACCTTTGAGTTCTGACGTTTTCAGGTAATAGGCTACTGCAGTTTTTTTTCTTTTGCTTCATGCAAGACTGCTGATGTATTTTGTGTTTCATGGCAACTCATCCCAAGACAAATAACGTGGTTCCCTCTGGATTGCACTCAATGAGCCTGCATTGTCGCTCCGTTTGCAAACAGCATGTCAGTTATCTGAGAGCTATCGCTTCATGTAGAAAAAGCTACCGGGGGGGGGGGGGGGGCTTTGCTGACAGGAGCTGCTGAACTTGGCTTGGAGTTACCATTGGAGCTGCATCACACACAAGCCCTGCGCCACGGCAGTCTGAGGGGGCACAGCTCTGCACCAAGACAGGTTCATGTCTGTCTCTTTTTCGACCTGCCATGACATAGCCGGGCTGCAGACGCCACCCCGCCACCCCCTTCCCCAGTCCACCCCACCTTAGAAGATAAATACCTGGAGGTGAAAGCTTGCCGCACATTCCTTCTCCCAAACATATTCTCTTGATGTCAAAGTCGGCTCCAAGGCCCCAGGGCCCACAAGTAAAGTGGTAATTCTAAGGTACCCTGCTTGGGCTTGCTGAAATATGCATTAAACCTGCACTAGATACACTTAGATGAGAGGGGGAAAGTCTGCGCTGAGACAAAAAAATGATGTGATGTATGTTTTGCTTAAGTATTTATTTGTCACAGTTTCAACAAAGTGCGGGAATAAGTCTTAAACAACATTAGCTAATCCTGTTTGTTCACCAATTACACATGAACATCAGTTTCTCTGGAGGGCAGCTGAGGAGATAAATGGGTTTTTCAGAAGGAATTAGAGAGATTGAGGGGAAGAGAGCTCACTGGATGCCTGAAATCCAGACAACACACAAAATACTTGCAGCTATGTTTAAATATTTGTTGGAGCAGGTATCTAACAACACTGTTCTGACTGCAATAGCTCCTTAAAAAATCATAAATCATCCCTGGAACATGCCCGGCCTCCTCTCGTAGGACATTTCCTAACACAGGAAGACGTGGCATGGATTACTCAGCCCCACTGAGACAGAGACAGAGGAGTGAAGCAACCGAGGCTCCTTGACTCATGATGGGTCTGTGTCCTAAAATCCAAAAGGATGACCTGTTAGTGAAGCACGCAAAAAAGATTCTCACAAGTGTAGTCCTGCCGTAGGACCGCATTAGACCCACGGCCAAGAGTGAACTCCTGCGTTTCCAATCGAGCAAATCGTACGACAGATCAAGAGTTCTTCAGCCGCCTCGATCGGAGCTGATTTCAACTGTTGAGATGCCAAAAATTAAGTTGATGAGTGTGCGATGAAGACTCAGAGGCGCCACATTCTTCTGTGGAGCAAAAAGGAAGCGGAGAAGTTTTCGAGACGAGACTGACAAGGCACTAGTACTTAAAATCTGCAGGCCTCCAGCAAGTGTTTTCACTTCCTATCAGGCTCAATAAACCTCTCACTAGAGCTATTTACAGACATGCACCGAACTCTTGATATTTCCCTGAAATTTTCCAAAATGGTTGTTTGTAAGAAAGCAAATGTGTGACATGCTCTGGACATTTTACGGGGTTTTACGGAAGTTTTCCTACCAGCCCCTTGGTAAAATGTCTGGAAAATGAGCTCATGTGAGAATACAGAAGGAAAGTGTCGGGAAAATTCACAGCAAGCAAGTGTTGGCGACGTAGATGTCAAGTTGGAAAGACGACAAGACCCAAGGCCTGATGCCGACCTTGATGTGCTGTTAATAAACTAAAGGAGATTTCTACAGCAACGTTTACGTCATGTCCTGGCTCCTGGTTGCTCGACCAATGTGCTACCCCTAAATGTTCCAGTCATTTTCTTGCTGTTGTGAATGTGTTCTATGTGAAAGACAAAGTCCGGAAAATATTCAGAAATCGTGTCTTCTTCTTTTAGAAAACGGCAGATGATAATCTGTAAAAAAGTTGTGGTACATTGGGTCTGTTGAGTGCATTTGGCTCGAAACAAAAGTCTTCACCAGTCTGGGTTGTGTTTTCCTCTGGTAGTGATGTGCTTCAGAGAGCACGGACTGACAAGGGCCACAGAGAGGTCAATTTGTAACAGCAGTGCCCTTGTTTACTCATGGATGTTGTGGACAAACCTCAGACAAATGTGATTTCCTCTGGAGGCATTTTCAACCTGCCTTTACTTGCATACAGGATGTCTCATTTATGATTAACTAGTGTCGTCTAGTCTGTGGAAATTAGGCGAGAAGTAACGTTAAAACCAGTGTGACCAGGTCACTTACAAGGTCAGATGGTAGCTTACACTCACTTTGACACCTGACAGAGAATAATTAAACTGTTAGCTTAAAAATGGAAGGAAATCAGCCTTAAAATTTGGGAACATAATTGAGGTATTCGGGGTCAGCATGTTGGAAGGCATCAGAAACCGTCTGACAAGGGTCATGTTGCTGAAGAGCTCCCTTCTTGACTCGTAATGTTTTTGGGAAAGCAGCCCGGGGCAAGTGTCAGGGGGTTTACTTAATCTTGTTGTGATCAGCGATTAGTCTTTGAACGATGGTGAACAGGTCAACAGATAGTGAGCTAAAAAGGCTGCACACCTGCTCTGGCTCCGACTTTGTGCAACAGCTACAGTAGCTGCTGTCGAGCTGGTACTTCTGAGGGAAGGAGCATCAGACGACCGCTCACACTGTTTGTTATTTAATTGACAGTTGATGTGAAGTGAGGACCTGTCTGCATTGCCAACAAGCTACTTTGTAACCACTCGGCAGGACGTTGCCAAAGATAATAGGAACTGTGCTATTAAATGATCAAGTCGTCAAAATACATTTCAATAAAACGGAACATCTCAGGTTAACAGGTCACGTATTTATAGAAAAAGTATTATTTGTGGATAGATAGATAGATAGATAGATAGATAGATAGATAGATAGATAGATAGATAGATAGATAGATAGATAGATAGATAGATAGATAGATAGATAGATAGATAGATAGATAGATAGATAGATAGATAGATAGATAGATAGATAGATAGATAGATAGATAGATAGATAGATAGATAGATAGATAGATAGATAGATAGATAGATAGATAGATAGATAGATAGATAGATAGATAGATAGATAGATAGATAGATAGATAGATAGATAGATAGATAGATAGATAGATAGATAGATAGATAGATAGATAGATAGATAGATAGATAGATAGATAGATAGATAGATAGATAGATAGATAGATAGATAGATAGATAGATAGATAGATAGATAGATAGATAGATAGATAGATAGATAGATAAATAGAGTACCTCTTATCATCAAGACCCATGAATTGTTCTGTGAGAAATCAAGGTTGCAATGTTAAAGAAAGTGAAAAGAAAAGTCTGTGGATCCACCAAGCACAAACAATCCAGTGATACAATGGATAGACCTATATCTCAATTTCTATGATTACTGGTTACTAAAAGTCCTAATTGAGAGAACAGAGAAAATAAAGACAGAAAGACGAAGAGAAAGCAATAAAAGCAGTGAGACAGAGAGATGTAATCAGTGAACCAAGTTTGCACTTGTTGTATCCCAGAATACCTTCCTCAAAGGAAAGGGGCTGGGTGTGGGGGAGACTCAGTGTAACACTTAATACACTCTCTGAAGTTTCAGTGTAGGGTTTGCACTCTTATTACCCTAAGCTGAAGGCCTGTTAAGTGTGCGGACAGTTAATAACAAGGTGTAGTTTTCAGAGTTGTCAGCTTAAGGTCTATGAAGACCTCGAGATGCATTGTGGACTTTCATCTCAGACAGAAACACTGGCTGCCTCGGCGGTGGCAGGGCTGCAATTTCAATGCACACAAAGGCCAGGTGTCTGCAGAGAGGGTAGTTTGAGGGATAAAGGCTGGACCCTAATGGCAGTATCAAGATACAGCAAATAAATAAACACAATCAAACAGACGTAAAATTACCACGCGCCTCAGGAGACTTTGACTTAGCTGGAGGTAAATCAATAGACGCAGACACAGACGTGTGGTAAAATAAGCTCCTGCTGTGGAAAAGCACTGATGTTGTGACTTCTGCTTCTCCTCTAGGTCACTAGCAGTGGGCCACCAGTACTCATCGCTGGGCACCCAACCCATTCTGTGTGGCAGCATCCCTGGTCTGGTGCCCAAACAGCTGCGGTTCTGCCGGAACTATGTGGAGATAATGCCCAGTGTGGCCGAGGGGGTGAAGATTGGCATCCAGGAGTGCCAGCACCAGTTCCGAGGCCGACGCTGGAACTGCACCACAGTCACTGACAATCTGGCCATCTTTGGGCCAGTGTTAGATAAAGGTAAAGGTGTTTCTCCTAAAAGTTCTGACACATATAAGAGCTTTATTTCCTGCTATTTTCTATCATGTAAATAATTTGGTGACTTCAGTAGTAGCTTGATGATGTCTGAACCCGATGCCCCCAATGTCTCTGGCTCAATGTGTCTGGATGTTATACCGCCTCCGAATTTCCTGAAAGGTTTTCAAACTAATGCAGGTTAACTCTTCCATAAACAATCCAATATTCTTATTGTCGTACATTTACAATAGAAAAGCTGCATTATCTGCGTATCCTCCGTTACACTCAATCAAATCCTTTTTTAAACAGACTTTGGGCTGAAGCATGAAATAATGTCCACGGTTAAGACGAGTGAGTGAGTTCTCTAGAAGGAAATCCCCTTTGATTGTTCCTCTGTACTTTCCCCTGAAGCGACAAAAAGCAAACTCTTAAAAAAGATTTTAAACTGAGTTACACACTTTTCCCAAATACATGTTCCCCACTAGATTTTCTGATTACGAGTGCAGACATATTCCATGATGTACATCAATTCATTGTCTAATCGTGGGATCAGACTGTAGAAATCCCCACGGTGCAATACAAAATTCGAGAGAGAAAAAAAACACACACAAGCGCAGACACAGACTCACAAAACCGAGCAAAAAAATACTTCAAAATCCACATTTAACTGTATTCAGGAGTTGGGAGGTTGGAAATAATCTGAGAATTTCAATGTCATACATTTTTAAGTAATAATTTGACATTTTGAGAAATTCCTACACAGAGTTAGATCATAAGATTCCCTGCAGACGGATAGCCCTGCACACAAGTGACATTTCTACATAAGCATAAGGCTTTTTATGCCTTCAGCAAATACGTGTAAAACACTTCCTGTTTGAAAATGAGTTCAGAATTTGAGCTGTGTGGGGAGGAATCCCGGCCTGTCACCCACTTTGCAGACGGCTGCTATTAACGTGGGGTGTTGGAGGTTAGCTGGGGCAATTGCTTTTAATAAACTCCCTGAGCCAGTTGATAGAAAAGGCTAGGTGGCTAACGATGGGGGTTCTCAATCCGAGACCCTTTTGTGGTGCAAAATGCCACCGCATCTCTCCCATTGCCTCCCCTCCCAGGCCTAAATTGCAGGGGTACTGAGAGGAAAGAGGAGGCAGCTACTGGGCTTTAGTAAATCATTTTGATTGGATTAAGGTCACTGAGGCCCTTAATAATGTGAGAGGTCAAAGTGGCTGGATTAAGTGCCTTTGTCAGGGGCCGAGGAGAGTGACTCAGGGGCTCACAGGCCTTTGATAGGGCTTAGTAGGAGAGGGCTTCCATTTCATTGGATTTGATTGATGCTGGTGTTTGTCTGTGCTACGGGGCCATTGTCCTCACTGGTGTCTGTTTGTCTGCGATTCAGACCGGTGTGTGTCAGTTTCCTCCTGCCTTTTTTTGGGAGGGGGGGCAAAGCTGAAAGGAAAAGTAGGTGCCTTTATTGGCTTCGGCAGCTTAGTTCCTATCATTTAGCCCATCACTGTCCTCCTCACCTTCACCGGGGGCATTAGTTGGTTTTACAGACGTGGATTATGCACTAGGAGAATTAAAAAAAGGTGCTCATAGTCGAAGAATATTAAAAAAGTTTAAGGCAATCCTGAACTGAAAACTGAAAACCTTTTCCAGTTTCTGCTTGTGGAAATGCGTACTCCTCCCTGGAGAGCAGACTTCTTCTTTCTCTTCAGCATGTTCTCGCTCCCTTCCACATGGTGCAATCCTCTCCCTGTGTTTCTCTCTCACTCCACACCCCAAATCACGAGCCCTACCTCCAGGCTATGTCTGCGTCAGCGCTCATTAATTTACATTAAGTAAAGTGTCAAAACATGCTCTGCTGGAATCTGCCCGTGATGAAAAGTAAAAATCTGCACAGGTGTTCTCGGTCCGAAGAGCCGATCCCAGCGCTGTTTCGGCATTCTTGGTATTTGCTGAACAACGACCTGCTATATGGGTGTAATCATTCTCCAGTTTATGAGTCATATGATGGAATTATAAAGGTCAACGTTGCTATACAAAGTGGATGGTCACAGCTTCACAGGTGTTGCCACCCAAACAGGTTCAGACATGCATCGTCACCGCTCTACCTGAAACCATTAAATTAAAATGAAGGTCAAAGGAAACTGCTATTACGTAATGTGTAAAGCATGTAAGGGGGACGGTAAAGGTTTGAAACCGTGGTCACCAGGACTTATCTCACTTTCATTTCCTTTAGGGAAACCTAAACATCAACCTAAATCAGTAAGTCCCATCTTAACTAAAAAAAAAAGGTCAGGGGGTGTGGGTTACGACCTACGACCTGAGGATGAGAAAGTGTAACTATTTAGGATGAGCTAAGAGGTCTCTGCTTTTCATGAGACGTATGTCTCACCATGCTGGGGGAGGGAAACTAGCACTCCTGTTTATCATTAACTCTGGGCAAGAAAGAAAGAAGGGGTGTGGTAAATGGAGTTGATGGGGGGACCTTAGCCCTGCTCCCTGCTGTGCACTGCTCAGAGCACAATATCTTCGCAACCATGAGATTAAGCAGGAGAAAAAGTGCTTTTCCCCATTCACACGCCCTTTAGATTGTTTTATTAAACCATTTGAATAGGGATTTCCCCGTCTGCCGACAAGCGGGGTCCAGCCAATGCATAGTTCTCTGTTGCTATGACTTAACTTGGTCTCCACTAATCACTGGCCAGGGCAAATTTCATATAAAATATCTGGGGCCATTGTGGGACTAACACAGCGTGACAGTGGCCGCACAATAGGGGATTCAACCCCCCAGCAGGTTGTAGGGACCACTTGGCCTGCCTGGATCTGGCTAGGTTTGGCGGAGGAGTATTGTTGGAGGACAAGTGTCCTTAAATACCTTAAATTGGTCATAAAACTAAGCAAAGCCATGGCACTGATGTAAAAACTGGTGTTTCCAGGTGAAGGAATGCCATAGGTGTATTTATGATGACAGCTTGTTATAGGAAAAACCAAGCGTATAGTCACTAGTTGTTTGATGAAGTACAGTATGTGTATGTACGTCACGCTTGGTTAAAAATGTTTCATGGCACCAGTAACCTACTAAGGTACCGAGGTCAATGCAGAGAAAACGGATGGTCTGCATTGTGCAAAATATTTTTGGAAGCATTTAGCATTTGAAAAAAAAAGCATTTGTTATCATCAACTCAAAACAAATTTTACTGTCATAACTGTTATTATTCACTAGAATGGAAATCAGTGCACATTTGTAAGTGTGGGATAATCACAAGAAAACCACAACCTCCTAAGAAACCTACTTAAATAATCAGGACATATTTAATTTGCCCCGAACCTTTTCTTTTGTTCATCGCATCCCGAGATAATCCTCTTTTCACCAATCCCCTCTTGCACTGTGAAGCATCATTGCCAGTCATCCGTGAGGTTACATTTCCAATGGCGTTCCCCAAGGTTCTATTATTGGTCCACTATAGTTCCTATTGTTATAATCATGATCATCAGTCTGCGATGCACTCAACAATTTAATTATATTTCCTTACTCACGATCTTATCGTGTATTGCAGAGAAGAATCTAAATAAACTCACAACCAGATCTTGGGGAAAATAAGCTAATACATCAATTCACTCGCAGCTCAAAACTTTAATACTTGAAACTCATACACTTGGTTGCTTTTAGATGATGCACGATGATATGTGATTAATCACTCTAAAAAATACTTCATGCTGTAGCTTTCCGTTACCATGGTTGCAAAGAAAATACAACACTATCTCTGTAAAATGATCAGTGGGGGGTGGAGCAAGGAGAACAGAGGTTCATATGTACCATTAGTGTGAACATTAATAAACTTGTGAGCACTGTTAAGTGGCTGGTGGAGGATGCCAGTCGACCTTTTCTCTTGCATCATTGTTTCTAATGCCCTTTAGTCCTCAAACTGGTTGGAACCTGCTACAAGGGAGGTGCTCCTACTCCATTTAGCTCTATACTCCTCCCTTGTTTCTCTTCTTTCTTTCTCTGTCATTCTTGTCTTTTGGACAGAAGCATGCGCTTGCATACGCAGTGCCTCTTTTCTTTCTGTCCCAAACACACAAATTACACACACTCCCTAACTATTGATCTTTTACCACATAAGTTTATCTCCAGACTCTCTCACATTGTTAATTGTTTACCCGCGGTGTTTCCACTTTCTTGATCTTGGTCTCCTTTCTTATTATTTTGAGCAAGACCGTACACGTGCATATATTCGAGGCAACCTCCCTGCAATAATGAGTCCTGTTAAAGCAACAAATGCTGAAGCATGCATGTCTTACCTTCTGTAACTGTTGTTTGGGATTGCATATCTGGACACTACAGTCCCATCTCCATGTTGTGTCTATGACTTGTCCCCCGAGTGTGAGGCCGTTTCCTAACCTTTCAAAAGCTTAATTGAGTCTCTTAATTATAGGCCTGTCAGACCTGTCTCTTCCTCTCATCTCTCTGGAAGATCCTGATCCCTCTGAGTCATCGCTTAGCTATGTCAGACAGAGACACAGAGGCCTTTCGGGTCTTATTCAGAGACAGGACGATTGATGTCTAGGCTGACTGAACCCACACACTGGTACACCTCAGTGGATATGACCTAAAGACATGTAGCTCATCATAGTAATGGGATCTACTCTTTAGTGTGTATAGTTTGTTTGTGTTGTTGGGTTGACAATCATGCAATTACACAAGACCAAACAGAAACAGATGAGAGGTGGTGACCTACATACTTATATTTTCTTTCAACTTCTACAGAGGCGTTTCTCTGCAGGTTAGTTTTCCAAATGGTGCGTTTCTAACAAATGTGTGTACTTCTTCCTCCAGCCACTCGAGAGTCCTCATTCGTTCATGCCATCGCCTCAGCGGGAGTGGCATTTGCAGTGACCCGTGCCTGCGCCGATGGTACAGCCACCATCTGCGGGTGTGACACGCGCCACAAGGGCCCCCCCGGTGAGGGGTGGAAGTGGGGCGGCTGCAGCGAGGATGTGGAGTTTGGAAGCATGGTGTCCCGAGAGTTTGCCGATGCGAGAGAGAATCGCCCGGATGCACGTTCAGCCATGAACCGCCAGAACAATGAGGCAGGAAGAATGGTAGGTTTTCTAACTGCTCATTTTGCAGATGGTGTTGTGGCAGCTTTTCTACTTAATTAACACGTTCTTTTTTTTTCATCCTTAGTCCCTCAATGACAACATGTTTCTGAAATGTAAGTGCCATGGTCTTTCGGGTAGCTGTGAGGTCAAGACTTGCTGGTGGTCTCAGCCTGACTTCCGAGTTATCGGTGACTACATGAAGGATAAGTACGACAGCGCATCCGAGATGGTCGTAGAGAAACACAAGGAGTCCCGCGGGTGGGTGGAGACCCTGAGACCCAAGTACAACTACTTCAAGCCCCCCACAGAGCGTGACCTGGTTTATTATGAGAGCTCACCCAATTTCTGTGACCCTAATCCCGAGACCGGCTCCTTTGGCACCCGCGACCGCGTCTGCAACCTGACGTCCCACGGCATAGACGGGTGCGACCTTCTGTGCTGCGGGAGAGGCCACAACACCCGGACTGAGAAGCGAAAGGAGAAGTGCAACTGTATTTTTCACTGGTGCTGCTATGTCAGCTGTCAGGAGTGTGTGAAAGTCTACGACGTACACACCTGCAAATAGGGCTGACATGGTTCTGGTACTTTCTCTCCAACATTTAAAGGCAGAAGAAATGAACTACACTGACTTCGCTACAAGACACGAGAGACTGTGAACTTGTCTTGCCTGTGCCTGGACTCCAGCGGCGGAGATAACGGCCTCGTTTTTGTGCTATGATGCTGAGGAGCCAATCTCTGTCATAATCAACTGATAGATGACAGTTGATCACAAAGCATCACCCGTTGGAACTCTGACAGTGGTGACCATGACAACAATGTGGATATCTATAGAAATGACGAAAAAGGTTTTCATGTACTGACGTAGGAAAGGGAAAACTGTCGCCTGATGGACGAACACCATATTGGTGATTTTTGTTTTTCTTCTGTGTTCCAAGTAGTTTGTTGAGAATGGTACAGCACTGCCAATGTTTCAAGTCTATAGGGCAAACGATGAAAATGTCACATGTTCAATAATCATTTGTTTCTGCCACACAAAACAAAAAGTGACGACAGACACTCAACAGCATGCATTCTCCTCCTTCAATTTTTATTAGTAGACGTGTGTTTATCTGAACACTAACATTGTCATTGTGCGAGTGAGTATTTTGTTTCATCGTCTTAGTGTGTAACTGATGTTTGGGTAAGAATGCACTTGCACCTGAGTGAATGTAGTTTTTATGCTGTAACGTGTTTACATGTTCACAAACTCTTAAGCTAATGAGTTAATATCTGCTTTAAATCACTAATTTCATCTGAGATGTAGACATGAGCCACAACCAGCGAACATTGGCAAAGCAAGAATATACACAAGCTGTGTCTCAGTTCAGAGGCTGCATCCTACGGAGGCTGCGTTTTAACATTGATAAATATGGTTGAAAAATTCATCCTTAAATCCCAGAGAAACAATTGCTCCAACGGCTGGATCCTTCTCAGACCAACCTATCCCAGAATTAATTCTGCTATGGTGGCCATTTTTCAAACAGGTAATGGAGCAAGGGACAAGAGGGTCGGTCCTTGAGTATCAATCTTCAACTCTACAGATCAGCAAACGGTAAAAAAAAAAAGCAGAATTAAAACTCTCTTCTGTTGACCGTCTCATTTCCTTTTGGTTTTGGTTCACGACCCACTTGGCCCAAGAAGACCTCCAGCCTGCATTGACCAAGTCCTCCTTCGATGGCCGCCCCCTGAATTGGGACATAGCAACTTTCTACGCATTTCATGACACACCTGAAAACACTGGAAGCTTTTCCTTAAGAGCAACAATGCTTTGAATGACCAAAGAAAAGAAATGTTCGCCTGCCGTGGTCAGAGAGCCGTAAGCGAATCGAAAGGTCAGCACTTGTGTCCTGTTGAGAAATATGAAGCATGTTCTCCTTGTTGTTTTTTTTATCAGTATTAGCATTGTGTCATGTGACTGGATGTGTGGGGGGGATACTGTTATTTATGAAAGGGATAGTTCCACTTTTTTGTTACATTAATACAAATATAATATTCAAATATTAGATCAAATAGAAGTAAAGTCCGTGCTCCCCAAGAAACAAACACAAAACAAACACACTAATGATGGATAAACTGACCTGTGTCTTTTGAGCTCAGTTCAATGCAGTATAATTTCCAGTTGCAGTAAAATGATGACCAAAACCTGTGCATGTGATGATTCTCAGCTGTGGCGTATTGTTCCCCAAACTAATCAACAAGCAGCATCACTGAAACTATCAATTATTTCCTTATTGTTAAGCTGCTAATTAAAGATAATGTGTGTGTGTTTGTGTACGTGTGTGTGTGTTTAGGTCCTCAGTGCGTCTATGTGTGTTATTTGTATATTCTTGCATGTATTGATTCTTTCTGTGAAAGAAAAATTATATATATATATATAGTTTGGAAAAAATGTGAAGTTTTGACTAATTTTTTTTTACATACAGTAATTTCCATTTAACCAAATAGACCAAAATAGAGTTTATGTTATTTTAGTTGTCGTAGTCGGGCCAAACGTCAGGGCAAAAATGATTAAAGTTTCTTTCCCTAAGATGAAATGCAACACAACGCAGTATTTATTTATTCGCAAAGTGAAAAAATACAGAAAGCTGAGACAGAAAAAAACGTTGTTACAAGTAAAGTAATGTTCTTGACAACGTTTGTGCATCAAGTCACTGATGAAATATTGTTCTTAGCCATTGTAATGGTATGTCTCAGGCATGTAGTTTTCAGGCACTAATCAAAACTGCCCATCAAGACTGAAAATATTAAAGAAGAGCCATAACACACGTAAGTCATTCTTAATAAACTACACAGCAAACTGTCAGTATGAGATCTACTATCTTACGTTAATTACTGTTCATTTTACATGTGATTGATTGCTTGTGTGTTCTAATTTGTTTTGTTTTTAAATCCAAAGTTTTGTATAAACTAGTTGTTTTTTTGTTCCGTGGATTCCTAAAATTGGATGTTTTTTTATAATTATTTATTTCATGCTATGTACATATTAGTAAGTAAAAATATATATTTGCAGAAAAAACTTTTTTTTAAACAGTGTTTTGATGTGTAACACTGTAGCCTTTTTACCTCATATCTGTTTTTTCACTGACTCCACACAGGTATCATTTGTCCTTCTGCCTGTAGTAGATTTCTAAAGTTAACTCTTTAACACTGAAATAAAACAACATAAACAAAAATACTGTTGTTCTTATTATCTTTGACTGGACGTTTCATGTAATCAATAAAAAATAAAATTAATCAGTAGCCCCTTGTCCATGGTACACTGACACTGACTGGGCTAATGTGAGATACAGGACCATTATAAATGTGAAATGTGTAAATGAATGTACCCGTTCAATGTTAAGGTGATTTTACAATGAGAAATATGTAGTAATACTGTTATTAACATTAGTACTATTAAAATACAGAATTTAAACGAGGAAATCAAAATCTTTTAAAATAACAAACAAAAAATCTTTACTTTTATCAAGTATAACTTTGGTGTGAGTGCTTGTTCTGGTTTAAATGGAAAATAATTATTTTTTAATTAAAAGAATAATAACTTTAAAGTGGTGGGTATTGCAGTAATGCCCATTTTCTAATCTTGAAATGTCCATAGTAAATTGAATTGAAGAGTGTTTGGACAGTAAATACCTCTGACGCCCCATCTTGCTATGTTAAATAAAGTGGGGGAAACATCTGCCCGTTAATCAAGATCCGGCCCAAACCATAATGAGTTTTACCTGCACCGTTCCAAAATATTTCATGAAAATCATTTTTGTACAAAATGTACTGATTGTTTCGCTGACCCATGCCACATCCTTACACCGAGCTTTGTAGTAACTGTTAGCTAACTAACAGACAAACATAACTTCCTTAGTGGAGGTAATACAATACAAACAAATACAATCACACTAATCTCAACTTTCCCAAAAAGGACATCAATGAAAATATCAAGTAACGCTGACAAAAATGATCGAAAATTCTGACCTGTCCCTTTAACTGAATCTCCACCAAAATGAATGGGTTCTTGTCTCACACCCATAGCTCACACCCCATCACTCTAAGACGTTTGGTGCAAATCAGTTCAGAGCTCTTTGCATTATCCTGCTGACAAATAAACACAAACAGAAATGGGTGAAACCATAACCTCCTTGACACAGTACTGGAACCTACCACAGGTAAAATACAGGTCCCTGTTTTAAGCACAAAATGAAAAAGTATAGACGAGCTGTCAGTCACAAACACCCATAGATTCTCGGCCATATTGCCCAGACGTGGGCTGTGGATTTGGAAGAGGAAGAAAAGGAGAAAAAGGTGAAGCTGGACTAATAATTTGATTCCTTTGAGAGGCTGCAGAGGCCGGCTGTGCTTTTTGGAGAAACAATAATAACAGAAAAATGTCAGTGATGAGAAAACAGATGGAGCCTGGTTGAAGAGAAAGACCTGATCTCAAGATAGATTAGTGGCTGGATGTGAATAGAGCCCACCAGTGCTCCGGCTCAGCCCCTGGACCCCTGATAGTCTCTGAGCCCTGCAACAATGCCACCACCAGAGGCCAGGTCTCACTGCTATCTAACCCCATTATCACCCAGAAAGATTGATACACACCCCCTCCAGAGTGGAAGCACCACAGAAAAAGTGATAGCCTTCCGTTCTCATTCATGTGGATTCATTACTCTGGCCACCCCCACATCAAACTATATTTTAAGCCGTCTCTCACAGTTTGCCCTGTGACTGAAACTCATTACTTGAGTGTACTTCCCAGGCATGCATAAAAATGCTGTGGTGTTCTCAAACCCTGCCTCGCGATGGGAAGCTCGGCTGCGTATGAACTCCTGGGAATCGGCCCACGCCTCAGGTTTGGCTCAGTGACCGGGAGGCTGTCAGCGGCTCATTCTCGACCTTTGACACTTTTCACACCATCTGAATGAGGAGAAAACAAGTGCGGACCATGAAACAGATCACAGGATGGGCAGAAACTCCGGCCCTGCAGCGACGCTCCCTTTCGGCTGAAGGAAATGGGCCCTTCCCTTCCACCAGACCCACCTACAGCAGCTTTGTCACCCAAGTGAGATGCACATTGTTAGCAGATAGTTGCCAGAGGAGGCTGCGGCGCCCCCAGTGAGAGAGATGGTGTCCTGACTGTGAGAACTTTGACGCGACCAGACCGCAAGTGGCACCACCCAATAACCATATAAATGGGAGACAATGGGCCTAATTGCAATCGGTGTCCCCTTTTTTATTTCATGTGCCGAGTTTCACCCTGACTTTCACAGGAGACAACAGCGAGCATTTCAATAAAGCTGCGTTGTTGTGGGGACAGAGCACAGCGACATACACACAGAGGAGTGGTGCAAAGGCCCACACTCCACTGACATGATGCAAATCCTCCCACTGAAGTCACACTTTGGTCTCAGCGAGCTTCTGTTTCACTGAAGCCTTTTGATGTCCGCTCGAACATTAAAATATCTTCACGCCGTTAACAAACATGTCGGAGAGGACGGTTGTTGAAGCCTGTGGCGATCGATTCAGTGTCTCAGGGGAGAAAAGTTGCAGGAGTAATGTTTCCAAGAGGGACACAGCTGTTAACATCTGTATGACTTTAAAGAATCGGATTCTCAAAGCTCTGCTTGTTTGCAGGTCAGACACGGTGAAGGTGAAGCGGAGCTACAGAGGGGAGAGCAGTGTGTGGGCATTTCATGATGTAACTGACTTTGAAGCTGTAACTTTTTGATGTCTGTGACTCTGTGTGTCCCTCTGTGTGAAATCAGATCACTCCCTTGGACTTAATACTTCTATTAACCATGTTAAACACATCACAGCATCCAGATGGGAAGATTAATTAATATGAAAATTATTCAAATGGAAAAAACAATCTAATAAAGTGGAAAACTGAGTTTTTATGTAGCTTCGACATAAAAAAAGTCAAAATGATTGTTTTTGCTGTATTTTTGGTCTTTCTCACCTTTAATTTTGTAACCGAATAGACCCTAACAGCTCTCACACTTTTATCCAACACTTCAGCTGATAAATTCTAACTTAAGAATCACCCACGCGTTGTTTATCACACAACACTAATCTCTTCTTAGCCGCTTTTAGACACAGAAGAGAAGCAGAATAATCAGATTCCATGCACCTTCCTCTCCATGAATGAATGAAGCATCTCAGCATCTGCAGCAATCACTGCGGTATATTTTCTGTTTTATAGCCGAGGAAGGGGGGGGGGGACGTGTGAAGTATGTCACGTGCCTTGAATGAGGATGATGGGTTATCTGGGAGATTTCTAAGGAGAGAGGCCGTCATGAGAAGAGACGCGACACCTGTAGAGCAGCATCGTGCTCTTTTGAAGTGGCTGTTTGTATTGTTGAAGACCAACAAAGGAATGTTTCTACCTCTGCAGCCCCAGGAGAACATTAGTCAAGCTGGAGAGATAATGCACTGGTGCACTGATGCACCGCGGAGTTGTACGTGCACTTGATTACCACAAGGAATGCTTTAAAGAGGTGCATCGTGGTTTTGGTCAGGGGACTCTCATGTATAGGCCTCTGTAAGATGTGGCCTGGTGGAGGTGGTGGCGTGCACAGCCTGGAGGTTGGAGAGAGGTCATCCAGATCAATGAGCGCTGAGGTTGTGAAGGGGAGGAGGAGGAGGAGGAGGAGGAGGAGGAGGAGGAGGAGGAGGAGGAGGAGGAGGAGGAGGAGGAGGAGGAGGAGGAGGAGGAGGAGGAGGAGGAGGAGGAGGAGGAGGAGGAGGAGGAGGAGGAGGAGGAGGCAGACATGATCACTCATTAGTCACCTTTTCACGTCTGTCGCTCAAAGAGGTTGAGAGACGAGCATGAGAATCAGGTCCAATTATCCCAAAAAAGATTTGTTGGACCTAATTACCACAGATGTACCAGAGACCATCCCACAATGGGACGTATGTTAAAATATTCAATTTTACAGAAACTTTGGTTTCACTCAGAGATTCAATGCTATAAAAATGCTATTTTAGTGCGATGGCAGGAAGTGGAGACACGTCGCCGGCCTTTATACCCAGTCTATGGGCAGGACGTCTGAAGTGAATAGGGCATCCTTCGACTATACAATCTATTGAGTTCATGACCTTGAGCTTTGGCACCAGCAGCTTCTTTCATTCAGCTGCAGGAGCTGGGGCCAGTCATGGTTTAATAGGGCATCCACTGCCTTGCCCAGAGAGAACCACCGCATCCTGTGCTGTTGTTTCAGGCTCATCACATCCTCGTTGCATTAAATACATTGAATTGAAATGTCAGGCTATTAGGCAGAGTCACTTGATTAAACTCTCAAAGAACCTCTCATCATCGTGATAAACACAATTTGATACTTTTTATTACATTTTATAACATAAGGTTATTTAAAGAGATATTTATGCATTTAAGTTGCAAGTTTAAGTAGCAGGAGAAAATAGGGCGGCAGTTTTTCCGAGCATATTTCTCCAATATCAAAATAGCCAATCACAGAGAAGGCATTGTCATCAATAAATATTTTTAAATTGTACAATGAGAGAAGACATAAATAATAATATTATGATGATGACTTTTGATCACGTTATTATTTTCCTTCCAGAAGTTGGTCATAGGTACTTATACTACTTTTTACAATATGTAACAATTTACACCAACCATGAACAGGAAAAAGATTAAACAGCTAATTATTGCAATTAGTCATGTTATTTTTCTCTTTGTTATGATTGCCATAGGCATCTCTCAATTATCAAATTAGCTTTAAATTACTCTCAGCATGTCAGCGTTACAGATTGGTTCTGTGTTGTGGTTGTGTGCACCTCAAAGACTGGGAGAACTGCATGGCTGTCATGATGAGCAGGAAAACAAATTTAAATTCATTGACATTAAAATAAAAAAAAAAAAAAATAGCCTCCAAGTCACTATCATAATCCTATTTGGCCTGAATGCATCTTCCCCTAAAGCAGTTTAACTATCAAACATCTGAGAAAAAAGATCTCAATCCAAATAATATTAATATTTGTGTTAAAGTAAATGGAAACCAAATAAATATTTAGTAGCTGTTGAATAAAAACATCGGGTTTGTGTGTCTGGGAGCCATAAATGGGAGAAAAAAAAGATGCATGCCCAAATTCCTCCGTATTGCAGTGGACATGCGGTGATAAGTGAGATTGGGTTTATCAGTTACAAGGTGACTGGCAGGGGAGAACAGGGGTTATCATTAGCAGGGACTGGCGCTGGCCTCTGGTAGTTCCAGTAATTACCTCACAAAGGGTGGTGCTTGCCTTCCCACTGCTTTTCCCACACTGCACTGCAGGTTCAGAATTCCAATCGGCCCCAGACCTGCAATCTCCTCAGTTTTAGACAGCAAATTACTGACAAGTCCCATTCTTCACAGCACTGTAATTGCTTTTTAGTGCTGTTTTTATTGAGGCAACCCCCAACCCCCTCGTCCTTCCATCAATAAAGTTAAGTCAGTGTGAGGGGGGTGAGGGTTAATATAGACAGCATTAGTCCCTAATTGGAAGGTCTCGAAGTGCAGGAAAGTTTCGTTCAACAACATTTTTTGAATAATATGAACGTTTTTCTTGAACTAATATAACTTTGTTTTTATGATAAATTAGATCTAAAGAGCATTTAATCTAAAATTGTCATTTGTTCTGAAGATACATGAAAACAAATAATGCTCCTCTGTGTCTTTGCTCCAGAGAGCTCATATCATCAAGGCGCTTCACGTCCCGTACAAAGAGCTACTGAGCATCTTGGCTACTCCACGACTTAAATCACTTGGTGTTGTCTTTCCCACCCCTGTGCATTACCGTCTCAATCTATTACTTTGTGGAAATCATTAGTCTCCATGTCAATACAAGCGCTGAGCAGAGAAAACATCTCATTACGGGACTTAAAGAGATCTGGAGCATTCTTGGCTCCGTCAAGCTGTTCGTCCTTTCTTCAGTATAGTTACTTTCCTTTCACCGAAAGGACAAATTCTCAACGTTCCACTGCCGGACAACCAAACAGTCGCCATTTGAAATGAGAAAAAGAGACAGACTGGAAAATGGCTGAGGGATTAGAGGATCTAAACGGGATAAAGGGATAGGAGATTCTTGGTGTGATCCAGTTTAGTTTGAAAGATGGAGGGTCTTAACAAGGATTTGAGACTTTAGAATTCTTTCTGCCATTATTTGCATCCACTGCAGTCTCAGCTAAGTTGTCCTTTTGTCCACTTTCCCAGCCTATAGTTCTTCACATATATTTAATGAAAGTTTAGGCACAATTTTTTTTTAATTACCGTCACATTATGTGCTAATTCTAACTTTATTCAGCTTCCTGATGTTTGTTTCCCACGTCTGTTTCCATATTTGCGCCATGAATGTAAAATATCTGTCTGCCTTGAATCATATACCACAATATCAAAGGGAAACATATAAGAAAACATAATGCAAAACAGGGTTTAAATGCTGAAATTGGTTTATCTTGGTTTCTGTCAGGGCATAAAATGTTATGTCCAGGCTGCACCAGCGGAGCAACACAGGGCCTCAGGCTACAACCGGCAATTGACTCGTGTAACAGCCTAATTCGTCTGTGCCCCAATGTGTCCATCTCCCTGTCAGCCTGAGCAGGTGGACACCTCTGACCCTGTCAGGAGTGTCAAATAGCTTGTCAGAGGTCTTCAATAAAGTACAATGACAAGCCCTCTAATACATTACTACACGAGTGCCAACCAGAAATGAGAGGCTGCAGCTTCTCCAGCCTCAAGGCAGACAGGTGCACAGACGAGCAACACACATACACACGCTCACACACACACACACACACACACACACACACACACACACACACACACACACACACACGTAAAAAAAACACAAAGGAGAGTTCACAATCAAAAATAATTGATATTTTGTATAGAAAAGTAAAAAAAGAGAAGGTAATTGTATTCCAAAGCTTTCAATCATATTTTTGGTCTGTGATGCCTGTGCTTGCAAGCAACTTTAAAATTACCCTCAAATTCATTATTCAGTCAGTTAAGGATTATCTTTGAGGGGCTTGTTTGAAAGAGATCAGTTGTCAGTAGCAATAAAAAAACACCCTACCTGGACCACCTTGGGAGCAGGTTAGGCCTGTCACCAGGAGGCCTCTCTAAAGGGCCCACAGGGCCACTCACAATCAACCTGTCAATGTCACACATGCCTGGATGTTGGAAAAATAAGATGAGACCATGTTACAAATCATTTGGCATCAACATGACAACATCAAATTCCAAATGCCAAATCTGGACATCTACCTGGTTTTGATGCCATGGGTTTTTGGGTTGGTGCTGGTTGTCCTCAAGGCGCTGCTTCGACACGCCGTGCATTCCAACCAATTATCTACCCCAAGGTGCAACAGGTTCACAATTTAATCTTTGATGCCTCCGCCGATGGGATATAGTTGGATTAAAGCGGGGAGAAGGGGTGGGACAACCCTTAAAAACCTGTTTACATAGCAAACATGAATCAACTTCAAACCAACCCACTGAGAGAAACAAAAGTCTTTCAAAGAAATACCTTTATCCTCACTATTGTTTCATCTTGCAATGACTCGTCATAGCCCATGTGGATGCTTGAAGCAAGTATCAAAGAGAAAGCAGCATATGAAGACATTGCACCAGTCAAAATGTCCTTAGAGTTCACGGAAGGTGACCGAATGTCCTGTGAAATGTAGGTCGGTTAAACGGGGCTGAGAATTTGAAGACATAGACCATGGTAACGTCACGTCCAACCAAGTCATCCCCTACCCGGAAATCCAGTTCTCTGGCATGGACGGCGTGTTCTATGTGGGCCCTTACACCTCGCCAGTATACCCGCATCCTGCAAGCCAGCAATTCCCATTCATTTCCCACTTCCACTCCTTTCCCACCCTCCATCCCCCGCCCCACGGCAGAGGCCCCGTGTTCTTTCTGAGTAGTTGCGTCAGCGAAGAGCTTGTCGGAACCATCTGTCACGGATGTCCGAGGACATCTCCCATCAACGCCAGCGACTCCCAGATTCACTGGGCTAGCTGTTGGGAAATGGACATCGGTATATGTAGTCTGTAAGTATGTTAGCACGATAACTCACTTCAGAGCCCAAATTTGAAATAAAAGACTCTCAAGGATCCTATGAAGAACCAGGAACGGAGACATTTGCATGGCACAAATATATTTTTGAAAAAGTCCAATGAATGAATGCCCAGGCTTGTGAACTCTGGCATGTCCTTACTTGTGGTGTCACGCATTTCCTATTTCTTCAAACTGCAATCCCACCAGATCACCTCATTTCAGTTGTTTCCATAAAGTGCTGTCAAAATACATAAGACATTTATTGCAGTTGTGACTCAATATGGAATCGAACATTTCCGTATGTACCTGGGGCGGAGTGCAGAATGTTATGTAAATCCCCTTAACGAACTTTTCAGGCTGCCAACAATCGCCATACAAAGGTGACTGGCAGGCGGCACTGGTGCACATTTATCCTTTTGCCCCGGCCTGTCTCTATCTGTAGCGCCCCCTACTGTGAGAGGCGTGGGGTTGGGTGCCCAGTGGCCCTTGTTGCCAATGGATGAAGCCAGCGTGGATCCTCTCATGGCAACGATGCAGGTCGTTGTAATAATGTTCGGTTTGTTTCTTGCTTCACACCTCCTTTGGGATTTTGCCCGACCTATAATCCAGTACATGAGACGCAGAGGGAGGCATCCCATGCCTGTCCATCTGAGTTCCAGCGCTGCTTAGACCAGACCGGCTCCTTTGTACGACTCACACAGCAGTCTACTGCTTGCCTAAGGCACATTTCATAATGAGCGTCTATTATTATGATTATTATAACTTTTGAAGTGCACAAACTCCAAAAAATACGCTCTTGAACAGAATGGGAAGGCTCATGAAACTGCAGATAACACTTTCTCTTACGCATACACACTTGTGGGTACACACACACAGGCACGCACACACACACACACACACACACACACACACACACACACACACACACACACACACACACACCAGATCAGCATTCCCAAGCCCCTTACTGAGCGTTTTTATCCTTGCTAGGCCTTGTCTCAGAGGGGAGTAAGGCCCCTACTGAGATCCTTACCCTATTCCACTGCAAAGCCTGTTTGGCCCCTTGGCAGCTTTCGTCCATTCACAAACTGCAGACAAGCCTCACTCTGCCTCACCAGCCGTAAATTTACTTCATTTCTGGCGAGACGGACACGGAGACTTGGAAAACCCCTCACCGGTGTGTGTACATTGGGCAGAAATGTACCAAAAGCATATATATCTGCAGAGAGAGATAACTTACTTTATAATCAGCCGGGTGCTGCTGCTGCTGCCGCCTCTGAGGCCATGGCCTCCAGGTGGTCGTTTGGGGATGGGAGATCTTAGAGAAAAAAAAGAAATGAGGGGAGAGAGAGAGAGAGCGAAAGAGAGAGGGTGCACACATGTGTCTGTGCACGCGCATGTTTGTGCACGTGAGGGAGAAAGTTGTAGAGTGTAAACAAGTGTGTGTGTTTGAGTGTGTGTGTGTGTGTGTGTGATATAAACACCCCCTACTGTCCTATTTCTAGTCCTCTGTCCACACATCACAACTGTCAGTATGTAGTGAGATATGAGGAGGAAAAGGAGGAAGCAGAAGAGATCTTCAGTTGGATGTTACTGCTTTGTTTGGCCGTGAAGAATGGACAGGTGGATTCAGACTCCAGGATCTTAACTGTACCTTCGACCCACTGCATGGTATGTTGCAAATACATATTGTATTAATGTCAACTCAATAAAGCCGGATTTTTTGTTTTTGTTTAGTTAAAACCTTCATGACCTCAGTAATGTCAGGTATTAGATTCTTAAATGGTGAGAGTCTCTAGCACTATTTCTCCCTAATGTGTCTCTTTTGAATTCTAAATATTCCTCTACAGGGGTTCACAGGCGCTGCTGCTCTCAGCCTGCAGGTCTAATTTTCCATCAGGGGATTATCTCAGAGTCCAGATATATGAATTGGTTCAGGAGTGCATCAGAGGACATAGAGGTGATAAAATATCATTTGGGCAGGTTGCATTGCTTGTGTTAGCCTGATCTGTGCTGTCACACCTCTACACCTGCACCTGTGCTCTGACTGTGCAAAAAGGAGGATGGGGGTTGGGGGATTTTGGTAGTTGAGCAATTTAAAAAAAATGTTTGTTGTTGTATTGTACTACATGTTAAAGTAAAATGTAAATATTTTTTTGGCTGAGTTGTGTTTTTCATGTGGGATTAACAGAAAAGTGCAGCATTTAAGCTCTTGATAGATAGAAAATATATGTGCTTCAGATTTTGAGACTTACACTGGGGTGAATGAAATGCTTTGTTATGCAAATGTCACTTTCTAAAGTTATTGGTGCTGCACAGACTTGGACCTGAACTTCTCATTTACTAAACTCTACTAACCAAGGGTAAAAACAGGTTGTATGTTTTAGTCTCCATTCTTTGAAAGAGAGAAATAACACGTGTAGGGGCTCTGATCACAAAAGTCAGCTATTATAACACATGTGTTTTCCAAAATTCAAACTGTGCTAGAATGAAGATAAACAGTATTGTCCTCAGATTAACCCTCATCTTAAAGTTTTTTTTATTTTAAATTTGAATTTGTCTTTTGAATGTTTCATCAAACCACTGGCTGCAGAAGATATTATATGTCATAGCTTCATATTTTGAAATAATATGTAGAAGACATTCTAGTTAACATCCTTTAAGATTTGTTTCCTGAATAGTTTGAACGAAGGGTCTGGGTTAAAAACAGCAGGAGACAGAAACACCGTAGATAATATTTTCTATCACTTAGTTTTTTACAGTCTAGTTATTCTGTGACAGTAAAACAGGTTTTGAAAGATAGACTGAACAGTTACTTAATGAAAATGTAAGTAACTAAATAGAGAGACATCACTTTAAATAATGACTCAATGGAGCTAAACCACTTAAAAACACAAACAACACGTTTCAGTAGGAATAAGATCTCTCAGGCATTAAAAAACCCAAATATGGCAGCAGAGTGAGACGGCGTTATGAGCCTTCGGTGTGTGGTCCATCACCAAGCATCCAGCCCGCTCCCCTCCAGCTGTTCTCCCCTGCCCTCTTCCTTCCTGCTGCCACCTCACTGGGGGTGGCAGGCATAGTTTGACCCTGGTTAAAATTTAACTGGCCCAACAACGCAGTCAGGCTTTTTTCTCAATGACCTGGTAGTACGTCTAAAATAAGTGGAAACTGGGTGAGTTTGAAAAGAAATATAGCAATAGATTTGGTACAGTAAAGCTTTGGCTTGCATGTAAAAGAAAACGTCCTCTTCTCAAGTATCACCTGGGGTTACCGAGCTGATAAAAAGAGCCACGTTAGACCAGATGCATGTAATTTCTCACAACCCATATCTTAATTAAATTTTTTATTAGAGGTCTTATAATTTTGTCAAGTTGTGTGAAAAGTTTAATCTTCACCAAAAAAATAAGGAGTTTGATATATTTGGTTTGCCGCCCCTTTTGTATTAATAAAATCATGCTGCGTGTTTTTACAACAAATCACCTTTTTCTTTATTTTGTCATCATATATTATTGAATATGGCTATAATTGAGTTAAACTTTGTTATTAGACATTTATGAACTGTTCTTACACAAGCTGTGAATGCTATCACCTCCTGGTCTCTCTCTTCACATGACTTGCTCATTATATTTCAACCGAATTAAATATATTTTATTTTAGTTCATTCATCTTTTTGACATGGATTTCCTCGTGAAGCACATTGCAACCTTGTTTAGATAAGTGCTGTACAAATAAAGAAATTATTATTATTGACAAATACATTAATAAACACAATAAATGTCCTTTACAACTACACTACAGTCCGTCATACTCAATGTATTTAATCTGAAGCCGCTGTCAAAACGGACTAATTTACCAATTATGCTATGTTTAATGATTAAAGCTTCAATAGGGCCTGTAGTTCCTCACTTAGCCACAGGGAGCGACATCTCCCAACATGATGAGAGGAACCAACTCACTTGGAGCTGCAGTTCAGTCCCAATGCGAGGGGGGCAGCAGAGTGCAGCCAGGCCTCCAAGTCTGCCGGAAACCCAGTAGAAGAAGAAGAAGCAAAGGGAGGAGGAAGAAGAAGAAGAAGCGGACGTGTCAAGCTGTCGCCATTTCGCTGAGGAAGGAAAACGCCTTGAAGACGGAAGCGAACACATCAACTGTGTGAGTGAAGAAGAGGAAACTTTAATGAAGTCACTTTGTTTAACACGAACAGGAACAAACCGCCTCGTCAGCGGGTGAAAAGTTGTGTTAAACAGCAGCGAAGAAACCTGAGAGGAGAAAGTGCGACGCAGCCAGATTACGTCAGTTCACCTGAATCTGACTTTGTTTTTATATGATCTCACTTTTTAACTCGTGTCACTAGTGTGTAGTGTTTTATTTTGACTTTAATAACAACCGGAAAGTAGTTTCACAACAACCGTCAAGAATCTGAACTTGTCAGAGAACTTTCGGAAGCTAGCGAGCTAACGTCGTTTGTTTACTTTTAGCATCGCACCTCAGAAAGTTTAACTTGTGCTGAGCAAACTGTTATTTTACTTGTTGACACAGGACAACAGCTAATAGTGTACAATGTTTACCCCTGAGTCGGTCACAATGGACTCAAGCAAGATATATTTGATCATTATATCGTTTTCTACTGTGAAATTATATTGTTTATAAGATGCTCGTCCCAGTTTGACCTTTCAGAACAGATCAGAGTTACAGTTATAACCAGGTTTATAAATAATGTTCAAGTCTACTGGGAGATTTGATTCAGACAAGCATGGATGCCTCACATCAGCAGATCCCATATCTTAAGGGGATAAAACACAAATGTTATGAATATGCTATATTGTCAGTATGTTGAGCTTCACATGACCAGCTGTAGTTAAACCACTGTCTCAATCACATAGATACTCTCAATCACAAGGCTCATATGAACGTAGTATAATCAGCATCCAGCTTTAAGAAGAGTCTTAAACCTGGGGTCTAATTTTTCATCTTTTAGGATTCAGATGGGTAAAGACAGCTGGGTATATATTTTCAGGAAAAACAGAAACTTAGGTATTTGACTCAAATTAACTTTAAATACAGGAGCAGAGGCATAAGCTGAGGCTATAATAGGACAAGATGATGATGGCTGGTTATTAAAGTCATCAGCTGTAGTGGGAGGTGTGTCGTTGTTGGCACATTTTATTTGTTGGATGGAGAAACCTGAGTTTATTTATGAGGCAATTTGTTTGTGGTCATATTTCAGCGTGTGAAACATTAATGCAGTGTGCGGTTGCAGTTAACGGCTGGAACTTCATTTATCATTAATCTGTCAGAAATTGCCCATCAGGGTTTCATAAAGCCCAAAGTTGACCCTAAAAAAAACAATATATATTCAGTTTAGTGTCACACAAACCAAAAATGAGAAGCAAATCCTCACCATTGAGAAGCTGTAGCAAGTTGTTTGGCATTTTAGCTTTAAAAATAACTCCCAACAATTAATCAGTTATAGAAAAGTTGATAACTGATTAATCATTCTGACTTTTAACATCTCTCCCATCGCGTCTCCCCATTTCATCAATTGATCTCTTTTTTCTCCGCAGGCTTTTACCAAAGTCACCTCCCATCACCAGCAACCATGGGGAATTTATTTATGAAGCTATTTAAGTTTGGGCACAAGGAGATGAGGATCCTCATGGTGGGTCTGGATGCTGCTGGAAAGACCACAATTCTGTACAAGCTCAAACTTGGAGAGATCGTGACGACCATCCCCACGATAGGCAAGTCAAAGATTGTTAGATAATGACGACTTGCCTTGACCTAGGACTTTTGCTTGTTCTACATGACACAAACATTTATATTTGACTGTATCACTGTGAAATGAAAACTTTGAGTTTCTATTTAACATAATCTGAATTATTTTCCCCTCAGGTTTTAATGTAGAGACAGTGGAGTACAAGAACATCAATTTCACCGTGTGGGATGTTGGTGGTCAAGACAAAATTCGACCGCTGTGGCGTCATTACTTCCAGAACACACAGGGTACGTTTAGTTGCATCAAAGACTCAACGTTTGACGTTCGTTTCCTTTAAATCAATCACTTATTTTTGATTTATCTGTGGAAATGAATTATTGTGGTAATATACACAAACTTATTTGTTCTCATTTGCTTGTGTTAAAGGCCTCATCTTCGTTGTGGACAGCAATGACAGAGAGCGATGTGCGGAGGCTCGGGAGGAGCTCCTACGAATGCTGGGAGAGGAAGACCTGCGTGATGCTGTGGTCTTAGTCTTTGCAAACAAACAAGTAAATAATTCTAAATCATTTCTTATATAAACAGCTGTGTTGAAGATGGACTCCAAAGCCACTCAATTACCACCTGGTGACTGGCTGCAGTATTGATCATAAACACCAGCTTCTCCATGTTAGTGGATGTGGCACACGCCAACAGAAAATACACTTATTTTGTATTTAAAGTCTTTATTTTTCTCAAAGAGGGTTCATGTCATTTTTGGTAGTTCGTATCACACTGATTCAATTCAATATAATTTGAATAGCTCCAAATCATAAAATAAATTATCAGAAGGCACTTAAAATAGAAGTTCAAAACCTTAAACATTATAGAGGAACCCAACAGTTCCCACAATGAGCAGGACTTTGGTGACTGAGGAGAAGTATGTTCAGATGTTAATTTTTACAGCCAACTTTGGTCTGAATACGTTATTTGATGCTATAAATATAAGGTGACGTGATTGACATTTGAGACTTACTTGGAATCGGTCGAGCTTGTCTATTGATGGGACTTCATTACCACGGCTCTACATCCCGACAAGACACTGGCTCCAAATCACTAACTACTGCGGAGATCTGTCACCCATCTTTATATACAGTTATTATATCATGGCCTGTTGTAGTATGGGGTATGTTCTTAATGTTTTTCTCACTTTTTAGGACCTTCCGAATGCTATGAATGCTGCAGAACTCACAGACAAGATGAATCTTCACTCCCTCAGAAACAGACGCTGGTACATCCAGGCAACCTGTGCCACCACCGGAGACGGTCTCTACGAGGGACTGGAGTGGTTGTCGAGTCAGCTCAAGAACAATTCATGATCACAGTCCTCCAAAAATGATGCACCCAAATCTATCCGTAACTTTGTGCTCTACTCTTAAGATGGTGCAAAACTGAGCTGCCTTTTTTGGGGGGGGGTCAGCTTATCTTAAACTGCTGTGGTTATTCTCTTTCTAGCTGTCGGGCCGTCGCGTGTGCTTTGAGTAAGACTAGGGAAACCAGGAAACAAGAGATTAACTGCACATGTTGGCCCCAGTACCTCAATGCAATCTGTCTACTTTTTATATTGGCTACTGCAGAGCATGATCAATGAGGGACTTTTCACTTTATATAAAAAAAACATAAACACTGATGCACTACTTGCAGCTTTATACTTACTTGAACCAGGGACTACATGTACCAGCTGTTCAGATTTCCGTTTAGTCAACACTGGTTTAATATCAGCACTCTTAACTGACATCACTCCAAGATGGAGAACTCCTCGTCTGTGAACATTTATTAACTGGCCTTTGTTTTACAGTGCCTTGGTTTTTATTAGGCTACACTGCAATGATCTAATTTCTACCTGCTTTGTGGTTATAAGGACAGTTTGTTGTGTCCCTGTTGGGTTTTTGTTATTCTGAGTCTCAGGTCGATCATAAGCTGCCTTTGCAATATACGCGTCAGCAAACCTGCATGATGTGGTGTGAGGGTTTTTATATTTATAGGGTGTTTTAACCATGAGACTGCACAGGAAGTATTACCCCACTACGAGTACTTCTCTCCAGAGTCCTATACTGACCTAATTGTAAATAGAGGAGCTGCACACTACAATATTATGAGTGACTTTGCTAATGGCTCCAGGAGGTCTTTGCCTTTTCAGTCATCACATCCTGGAAGTTGTGATGGCAAAATAAAATCAGCTTTTACTAAATTTTTACTGTTTTCCATCGTTGCAGCATATTGTTCCTGTGGAAAACAGGAGGTTGTACATTTGTCGTCTTATCCGAGACACTTATAGGTTCGGTTTTTGTTATAAAGTATTGGTGTTTACTACTCTGGGTTGCATTAAACATTGTTTTGTTTTTTTATAATTGCCTCAATGTTGGAAAACTATCTTTTTTTATTGTCGGGTTTTTTATGTATAACGTTTGTTTTGTGCGGGGGGAAAAAAGCACTGAGTAATTTAACCTGAAAGTAAAGTTAAGGAGAAAATGTGTTTAAAGCCGATCTCCAGTGTTTCAATCTATGCAATAAAACTACTGAATATTAAGCTGGATGTCGACTCTTCTCCTTCTTGGCATTATTGTCTATCATTTACATAACAACTGCAAGACTTATAATAGTTATATTAAACAAACTGAATTGATAAACCAGGTAATCGATCAAGACAAACAATGGTGGATTCATCCGTCAACATTTTTACGAAGTACATAAGCTTCTCAAAGGTATGTGTAACTTTTTATAAGATACAAATTGAGTTTAAGATTATCGGACAAAAGTCTTTAAAAACGTCCCACTTGAAAAAGGAATCAATATGAAATTACCATTGTATGCCGAATAGTGCAGTGATACACTTCAAGAAATAATGCTGTGATCTAACAACAGCACTAGTATTTGGTGTCAATGGATGAACTGTTGGGGGCAGAGAGGGGGGGGGGGTGGTGTCACCCTTTGACCCAGGAAGAAATGTGGAGACACAACATGATGGAAACCACCCAATGTTTGGGTTCAAGCAGTAATGTGGAGAGCACACCCTGGTTCACATTGTGCAGGGGTGGCAATCTGGGACAGCATTCTTGCAGGTTGATTAGGCTGCCGTGGTTAATGCAGCCAAGCCTATAAAACATGGCAGGAGAGTGTGGTGGTGGTGGAAGGAGAGGGAGCCGGAGCCTCGGAACCCTCACAGGGAGGCTTTGTCCTGCCTCCTCTCCTGCTGCTCCATCAGCTTGGTTTGTGTGTGGCGCTCTAATGGTACTCGGCCATATAAAAGGACCAGCCTGGTTTTTTGCACTCTTCTTTATGAATGCCTTGCTCTTTTTTTTAGTGCACCCCCCCAGGTGCCCGCCAGCAGAATACCCTCTTTCAGACCAATTCAAGACAAATGCAAACACTACACTCTATTATGACCAGTGGAGAGCATTCCAATGGTGTCGCACCAGTCAGGGAGCTCAACCTGGACTGGTGAGGGATTAAGGAGCGCTGGCATGACTGAGAGAGAGAAAAGGAGCAGAGCTGCTGAGTAAAGCAAGAGGCACAGTGGGATGGAGGAGACGTCCGAGGACTAAAAGGCATCAGAGAATATGTTCAACAAAAACAACTCAAACAAACATGCAATTGATTTTTCATCATATATATGTTTATTGATAGATTTTGCTGTTTACACAACTTTCTGTAGCATTAAACCATTTTAGCTCTACTTTTGTGAGAAGTTACCAGCTATATCCGCTCTGTTACACCTGTATTTGAAATCCTTTAATGGACCAGGCGAGAAGTTTCCACACAATAAATGTTCCTCCAGTAACGATGTTCTGGTTAAAACGCACATTTCTAAGATTTCTTGATAATAACAGCTACCAGGGCAAGATATAAGAATAAAGTTAAATTCCATTGAACTATTTATCCTGCAGAGTATCTTATCTAATGAAATAAAAAATAGGAATAGAAAGTATTGGTTGTATAATCACATACAATGTGTTAAAAACAACCCACCAGTGTCCTATGAACAACTGAACAACTCACTGGGGGAAAAGATAAAACATACGGCCCACGCCTGTTTGTCTGACACGTCAACCTGTCTCCATCCCCAGTCTGTTCGGTTGTCCAGGGTAAATGAGGTCTTCAGGGGCAGTCGAGCTGCTGTAGAGGGCTCTGTCCGCATTATGCGTCTTTGAATTGGGGGGGAGGGACATTAGTTGTCCGAGTCTGTGTCGTGGCGCCGCCTGTGGCTTTGTGTTGCACCAGCAGGGGCCATCTTGTGGCTGGCAGGGTTACGGGGGACAGGAGACCCCCCGTCGGAGGAGTCTGTGTCATGCCGCCGCTGTCGATGATCGGGGTAGGAGGGCTCTCGCTCGGCTTTTGCTCCCCCCCTTGAATGGCTGTCATGGGGTCTGGCTCCACTCTGACTGTGGTATGATGGATTATGATGATGGTGGTCCTTTCTGTGCCTGAAGAGTAAAAGGAAACAAACAATCAATGGCTGTCGCCGTGGTGGGGATCAAAGATGCTGTGAGGCCGAGAGAGAAGTAACTGCCGGATCAGCTTTACAGTGCCGTCAACAGAAAACACAAGACGGCTGAGGCTGAAAATAACAGACTACTGTGTTGACACATTTCTCCAAGAAACAACATTCATCATGAACTCTGCAAATCACTATCATGGTTTATCTATATTGTGAATCTTCTCTTACTGGCGCAATTTATTAAAGCAGACAACTTACATTAAATGAATGTAACACAACTGATTTACACAATGTATCCATTATCCTGAGATACATCTAACATCTGTGCTCCATCAATTATATCTATTATCTACGGACACATGCTTCTGAAATGTTAAAAGGTCATTCTTGAGGTTGCTGTGTGTAGACAGCGCCTCGGTGCCCTCTAGTGCCGACAGAGGAAAGTTTCCATTTATGAGGCCACTTCACAGGAGGTGAATAATAACTAAAACCTCTTGTTTCTAAACCAAATGCATCTGTTCTTTTAAACATTGGTTTATGTTAATCCTGATATTTAGTCCATTCTGAGGCTAATGAACAAACCTCTTTCTTTCATCATCATCGGACTCCGAGGACGACGAGTCTCTTCTTTGCCTCTTCTTCTTCTTTTCCTTCTTGCTCTTTTTCTCCTTCTTGCTCTTTTTCTCCTTCTTTTTCTTTTTGGTCTCATGACTACAGACAAACGAAAAGAGCAAAAAGTTATTATTGTTGAAGTAAATGTGGAATATAGTTGATATAGAACGAATATTAAACGTTCATACCGTTCTTCTTTTTCTACAATCTCAGAGGTTTTTGTTGTTGTAGATTCTAGACGACCCTCGGTCTTGTGGTGCTGTAAAGACAGGGTTTCTTTTGTCATCAGGGTGCAAATTTAACAAACTTTTCTTAACTACCACTATTAATTAATCAAACTGCTTTTCACATTACAAAGATGATCAATATGTCAAAGATCTGAACTATCCCTTGTTTAGTGACATTTGAAAAGGAAGTGGATAAAAAAAAAAAAACTTACCGTAAAGACAGCTAAGCCCATTTTAACAGCCTCCTTTTCTTTATCGGAAAACTGCATTTTCCTTGCCCCTACGCTGTAGATTGAATAAAAACACTCTGTAGTCACATTGCATGAAAATAAGCATGTTTTTAGAAAAAATAAGCAAACCATTTTGTATTAAGAAAACAAGAAAAGCCACTTACCTGGCGCTTCCCAAGCCTAACACACGGTCTACATCCCTCTCCTCACCGTCGACCTCTTCCCTCCTGCAAACATCTACAAGATCCTGGTGTGAAGAAGATCAAATTTAAGATTATTTAACATGTTAATGCAGGTTAAGTCTTTTAAAAACGGCTTTTTTGCTGAATTCAAAACTGAGAAGGGTCACATACCTCTTTGGTCAGGCCAGTTGGTTGTCTCTTTATATTCTTGTGCCCTCTACATTGAAAAACAGAAAACATAAGTAGATTATATTCGGGGTTGATGCCTGTATTTCCGATGCATTTCTACGACAGGAAGTTATACATACAGGGCGGCCATCAGTGCCTCATGCTCTGCAGCCTTGACCGCAGCAATTTCTTCCTGTTTGGACAAAGGTTCGCCGCTTTTTTTGTCTTTTGAATACCACGACAGGTCTTTGCCTTTTTGCCATCGTCCTACTGGGGCCATCAAAGAGTTTCCTGGAAAGAAGAAATAACAGCGGTTGAGAGATATATTTTTTATACACCTTATTTCTACTGTATTGTGCAACTGGTTCTAAGTTTAATTTTTTTCATTTTAACCAGTCACTCAATATATCTGTAGGTTCGGCAAAGTCTTGGGATTCTCGCGTTGATTTTATTTCACATATAGGATTTATAGCTTTTGAATAATCGCGCGTTGTTTGAGGGCTTTGCTAGAATGTAACAGTTATGTTCTCTTAGTTTGTTTAGCTAGGAAAGAGTCATTTGATGTCTTAAATGTTGTGATTCAAGCTTTGATTGACTCCCAAGGGATTCTCTCTCTCTCTCTCTCATGTTATAAACATGCAGCTTTTATAAATGTCAATATTTCTCGGCAGGAGGAATTTTTAAGTTTAACTTGAACTAATGTTGTCAGGTTATCCTGTTGTGTGACTCATATCACAGCAGTGGGGAGATCACATGTTGCCAGCGGTGCAGGCCACCAAAACTGAGAGGCTGCGTGTGTTCAGGGAGAGACAGGCAGGGGGAGACAGGGAGAGACAGACAGGGAGGGAGGGACGGAAAGGGGGACACAGAGCCATGAAAGCTCGGACCTGCTAAGTGAAAGGAGGAGGAAACCCGAGCGACTGGACCAGCTGAGAAACTGTGGAATGAGGGACTCTATAATCAAAGGTAACGGAAAGCTACACGTTGAGCAGATAGGTGGATTTTAATGTGGGTGTAAAAACAAAAGTGAAACACGTCTAGCCAACATTAAAACATCCCACAACTGTATTAATACAATATATGTACTACTCTTGAGATGGCAAAGTTGGTGTATCGGTCTTCGCGTGTAGTTTCGTGTGACTCCAGCTGTGTGTGTGAGTTAGCATGCAGCTGTTAGCATGGTGTCTGGTTAGCTTACCCAGGTAGTTCTCCCTGTGCTTATCGACTTTCACGTCGTCCCAGTTGAAGTTGTCCTGTCCCCCTCGGGACCCTCCGGACCTCGACGCTCCAAACATCCTGATTCGGTCACTTTTCGACGATGAGCACCGGGACGTCGGTCAACGAGCTAACTTTTTTTGTGTTAGCAGCCACGTTAGCACACGAGCTAGGCCGTCAGCCTCCTCTCATCCGGGGAGTTGACCGGTGACGTTCCCCAGGGATCGGGACGTGTTTCCCGGTAGTGGTGGTGGTGAACACACTGGGGAAAAACACTGCAAATAAGTTCCCTTTGTTTTTAAAGCGTCTTCAGGGAACAATATGGACACTAGAGTAGCAACGTGTCACTCAAGCTAGGCTATGTAGCGGCCCTTAAACAAAGCTACACAGCTAACAGTGCCTCAACATGCACACACACCGTCTCACCGCTCAAGGGAAATGCAGCTAACACAAAATTCACTCATAATTCTCAAATACCTGCGGTAGTACGTCGCGCTTTCCTTCAAAGTAACGGTAGCAAAACTTTCTTAGCCTTGTCGCACGTTGACTTCGTCGCGCGTCGCTGTTGTGGCCCGCAGTGATGACGTAGGCGGGCCAGCTTCATCAAAGGCTTCTTCAGCGGAGGAGGAAGAGAAACATCCTCAAACCGCAAAGGAACGCGACTCCCGATGTACATGCGGTTTTTCTCCAGGTTGCTGTCAGGTAAGAAGGAGCCTGTTCGTCTGTGTGTCGGTGAAACGTGTCCGAGTTGCAACAGTAGCGAAGGAACAGCCATTCATCTCCCTCGGGCTGGTTCCTGTTTCGCCTCTGAAGGATGTTGTGGTTTGTACTGAGCTAAGTTGAGCGGAGGCTGTGTAGTTTATTCACCAGCATGCTGAATAATGACACTATTAATAATATACTTAATTTGTGTTGCACCTTTCATACTAGAAATGCAGCTGAAAGTGCTTTACATACAGTATAGTAAGTATAGATTCAAATAAAAACATGTACAAATGTAATTCAGTTAAAGGGACAGATTTTAAGTAACACAAGAACGAGTTAAAATTACATTTTAAGAGAAAAGGAAATAACATTAAGCACGCATTAAAACAGAAAAGAAAGGAAGTCTTTGTCTTTAGCAGGGAGCTGAGTAGTTTCCTAACTATTTTAAATTCAGCGGTGGAAAAAATCCTTCCCACATTTTCTTCTTCTTTAGTTTCATATTCATATCATTGTATTGCTCCTACCAGTGAGTCAAAGTGCACATTGATATATGCCTGAGTTAGATGAGAAGTCTGATTCCAGGCTGTAGACACTCACATTATAATGATGAATGGAAAGTGGGACTTTTAGCAGTTCAATGAGGTCCAATGAGGAGCTCACAGCTTTGGACCGAATACGGAAGAGAACTGGTTCAACCAGTGCCCACATGAACACCACCACTCACATTACACACTGTTTATTGTACATATTTTCATTACAGAATTATCTTTAAGAATTGTGTGAGAGTCTAAACACAATTTGCCAGAGCCCGATGTAGCATCATGTTGTCAAATGTATTAATATACTAGCGTAAGAGGACATGTAAGGATAGGACATCAAATACATTTGATGAAGGCAATAGTATGACACCTGGAACTTTAAAAAAAAAACTCCTGTCAAAGAGATTTCATTTGACTCAAGCTTTGCTCAAAGCAAATCGAAGTCACATGAGTGCACGAGCACAGTGCTGCTCCCAATACGGATGATCAACTCACGTCTCTCATTTCCTGTCACGCAGCTCTGATCTAAGTACAAGAGGCTGCTTCTTGTACAAGTGAGTGTCAGGAAGAAATGCAAATTAGATCTGGTTAATTAGTAGTTAGGATGATTCCTTCCTTGAGGAAGACATAAAACTCTGTGGTTTTTCAGGACCGTTAATACAGGAAGTCGACCTTATTAACCAGCTTTTCATGACAAACAAGAAGCGACCTTCACGCTGAAGCAATAAAACAAAGACTCAAAATAAATAAAATCATAAAACTAGTAAATGGTATAAAAAGGAGAAGAAAAAAAAAGACTGGTGTTAAAAAAAGGCATCAATTAATTAAAAGAAAGGTCATAGAAATATGTCTTGAGTTGTTTCTTAATACTATCAACAGAATTAGGTTGTCTGATGTGTGGTGGGAGTTTGCTCCAAACCTTTGATGCTTCCCAAAATAATTGTAAAATTTGTATTTCTGGACTTGTCTTAGGATGTGGGAAACAAGTATTTATCTGTCGCAGCCTAAATTGTTTTTAAAATAGAAATTACTATCTTGATAGGAGCATAGATAACTTTGAAAATCTGCTAAAGAAGGATTTTCGGCTGGGGGTAGGAAAATCTCAATTCTAAATCAGGATCCTGAAAACATTAGGGGTTCTACATTGACCTCTGAAAAAAGAACTGCACCTTTATTTAGTCAGGCTGCTTTTGAAGCATTCAAGAGGCCATCGAGAATGACTCTTGTCATTTGCACCTGCAAACTCAACCTCGCTGCATCTGATTTGCCCGGAGACGAGAGCCCTCATGAGGCTCTGATTCTATTATTTTCAATTAAAACACCACAGGGACCAGTACAGAAAACATTTGTGTTTTTAAGATGGAGTAGGCTTCTTAATAATCTTTTTTTGTTTTTGTAATTCAGTCATGTCATATGGAATCCCTCATATTTGGACCTAACTCCTCTGATTCCTGCTGCGGATGTAAGTTAAAGGCTTCAGTGTCTTTTCTGTGGTGGTTTTTGTGGCTTAATATGACAGATGTAACTGGTTTAATTTGACTAGTGACTGTTGGGAAGATGATCACAGAAAATCATCTGAGTGACAAACACAGAAATGGAGGCTGGTCTCAGTCTTTGGAACAGAAACTATCCACGTATACAGGCCTGCAACGTGTATGCGTCTATTTATACATTTACACTGTGTTGACCAGAGAGTGTACTGGTGTGTGAGTGTGGCCCCGCCCCTCTGTCCCTCCTACGTCCTGCTCATGATCCGACACTTGTCACAACCGGCTCAGTTGAAGGCTCTGTTTGTTTGAGCTCTGTGTGTTTTCAGGAAGGTAAGGAGGGTTATACTTTATTCACTAGAGTAGCTTACTTACAAATCATTGATAATTGGGGAAAGAAGCTGCGTTGAATATGTCACAGTATAAAGTAGGTGACATTTTAAGAGAAATGTAGTTTTTATTAACCTGTGCTGTGCCTGTAGGCTTGTTAAAGACAGAATGGCTGTGATTTAAAGAGAGTTGTGTTTCCTTCTTCCTGAATGCCACCGACATGGTGTCACACCTGCTTGTGGAGCAGGTGGAAACATTAGTTTCAATGAGAAACAAATTCACTCGAGGACCTGGAGTATCCTTTTCATATTTTCACCTCAGCATGCAGGTTGTGTGTGTGTGTGTGTAGTTTAGCATTAGTGTAGAGTTGTAGTTAGTTCAGAGACCAATCTGTCTACTGGGACAGGACGTGTTGGCCCTGTGGTTCAGCCACATATTGCACCAGTCAGGATGATGTGGTTCACCGCTTTTGACTCACAGCATTTTGCATCTTTTTTGTCAAATTCTCCTCATCTGCTTGTTTGGCCCCTAAAGGGCTAGACTCTCTTTTTGAGTTTCTGCTGTTAGACTCTCTTTTTACGTTTCTGCTCCTCAGCCAGGGGGGTTTAGTTTTCACCCCTTGTGCGTTTGCTGGTTGTTTTTTACGTTTGATTGTTTAAAAGCGAGAGCACAAAAAAACAGCTGAACAGATTTCCACCGAGCTTGATGGAAGGATGCAGTATGGGTCAGGGAGGAACACGTCTGTTGCAGGGTTGTGTTTGTGCCGTGGTTACCAAGTGGCCCAACCCCACATTTCCTCCTAAGAGGGCTCTCCAATTAGTGAGTAATCGCTCCTCCACATCTCCATGGCAACCCCACGGCTTGCTAACCAGTCGATGTCCTCGGCTCCTGGGGGAGATATTTTGGTCTGATTACTCCGTCTCCGTTTGAGATCCGCCGGCTAATCACTTATGGTTTTCATCCCACCAGAGACGGGCTTGTCTAAACTTGTTGACCGGCTCTTGTGTTGTGAAACCACCGTCTTTTTGAACTCGTGCACTGACGGATGATCCTATGATGACTCATTCCACAGGACTCTAGTGGTAATGCTCAAACTCAACCTCTCTTCTACCATAATCCACACTCGTCCTTTCTCTGCCTCTCTCTCAGCTATGGCTGGACCCAGGCCTGTGGTGTTCAGCGGCCCATCAGGAGCAGGGAAGAGCACTCTGCTGAAGAAGCTCATGAAGGAATATGACAGCGTCTTTGGCTTCAGCGTATCGCGTAAGTGCAGACAACAGCTGTCCATCAGTAAAGTCCACCTGTGGATTGTTTTGTAGTACATGTTGGTGTTTACCTTAAATTGTTAACAAACAATTGTAGAAAATAATAATAATAATTATTCCACATTTAAAAGCTTGAACCAGACGATTTTTATTATCAATCAATAAACTCAATTCATCAAATCCAGCGCAGCCTATGAACAAATGTCTCATCTTTCCTCAGATACAACTCGAAAACCTCGACCTGGAGAAACAAATGGCAAAGGTACAGAAAAGCCCTCCTCTTTCACGACACTGCTGACACCTTATTTCTAAACTTCTCGGCATCCTTGTTGCTGTTTTTTATTTTTCTTTGTCCTTACTTCAGATTACCATTATGTTACTCGGGAGGTAATGCAGGCGAGCATCGACAAAGGTGATTTCATGGAGAACGCAGAGTTTTCCGGCAACATGTACGGGACGAGTAAAGCGGCTGTGCAAGACGTCCAGGCCAAGAACCTCATCTGTATACTGGACTTAGACATGCAGGGCGTGAGGAACATTAAAGGCACGGACCTGAATCCCATGTACATCTCCATCCAGCCCCCATCCATGGCAGTCTTGGTGAGAACACAAGGAAATGCATTTCACCAATAACCAGTCTGGTCACATCTATTGACTCAATCAAAAACGGAATTCCTGGGTGTGACTATGCTTTGTTCCGCTGGGTTTCTGTTGTACAGACGCTCGGTCAGGACTCCTGAATGCTTCTTGTTCATTTATACCTGTTTGTGTTTTTTAATTGTTTTAGGAAAAACGTTTAAGAGACAGAAAAACCGAGTCAGAGGAGAGCCTCCAAAAGCGTCTGAACGCAGCCCAGGTGGATATGGAGTTAGGTCAGTAATCACAGATTGCTCTGAAAAACTATAAAGTTTCTAATCACGTACTATGAAATGTTTAAATAATGACTGATGATGAATGTATCTTCCTTTTTAGGTAAAGAACCTGGTTTGTTTGATGTGATAATTGTCAACGACAATTTGGAGGATGCTTACGGGCATTTAAAACAGGCTCTTCTCGAGGTGAGTCACTGTTGCAGAACACATTAGACTTTAGCACAGTTATTACAAATTGGTCTCAAAGATCTTTCTGTCATTTAAGTAGTTCTTATCACACTGATGTTTGTCAAGAGCTAAATTTGAGAAAAGGTTTGGATTTAATGTCCTTTGTAACTTTGTCATATTGTTTCATGATCAGCATTAACTACGTATGTTTGGAGCATTGTAAAATATTTGATTCTCCCTTCAGGAAATTAATAAGGTGAAGAAGATCAGCATGTCCTCGTAGGACACGCCTCGGTCCCGTCCAGCCCCTCCTCACAAAACCACAGACCTCCATTCCAGTTGTGTACATTCCCTCAGAGGATGGTCTGTGTGTAGGTTTTACATTTGTGTTTAGAAGTATATGAAAACATACTGTAAAGTGGAACTTTTATTTAACCTGACTGAGTGTGTGTTTTTTTTTTTACATTTTTGGTTTTCCTTACTTGATGTGTGACTGGCATGGTAGAGCGCTCTCTGTTGGACATTTACTGAACACATTGTCACCAACGCAGACACACAAACAGGATGTAACACACTCCATCACGTGGATTAACAAGTTTGTCAAGGGTGTGAAAATCATGTATCTAGTTACCGTGGTTAATGGCATCAAGTTATGCTGCTCTTATTGTTTGAATCTTTTTTTCTTTGGCAACCAGACGTACTGTGTTGATCATGGAATGGATGCACAGAGACGGTAAAATGTATCGAAGACCGACTGAGTGAGTTTGACATCAGCTCCCAGATCATCAATTCAGCTAATCTCTGGGAATGAACATGGTTGTTGTTTACTAACAGGCCAGTCAGCACTACTGTTGAAATAAAAATATTCCAGTGCCGGTTAATGCTTTTTTCTCTATCACCATATTATGTGCTAACTAAATATAAGTTTGGTTTGTGGGATGAGGGTAAATACTGATGTGCTCTAGTTGGATTAAATCCCCTGATAGGAATAATAGTGAAGAACAAAAGCAACAGAACTTAAGGCCACTCAGAATATAGCATCTTTATGTTCCTTGTTTTTTTGGGGGGAGGGGGAATAGAACAAGTTAAGTGTTGTAAATTTGTTAAACTTTTCTATGGTGTAGCTTTTTCCCTTTTCTTCTTTGTGTGAGGGAAAAATGACGTCCAGTAGACTGTATGTGGTTTCTAACAAAAGGAAAGGTTCTAAGCTACGAGGACAAATTAAATGGCGTATTTATCTTTTTTTTTTTTATCATTTACAACCAAGCGCAAGATACATTTACCTGAGAGCCAGGAAAACATTTAAAATATAACATTTGTACATTGGCAGGTTTTTTTTTATAGATATCGAAAGTACCAATATAATGAATCATCGTTTGCAATTTACAGGGTTCCTAACGTCATGAGAAACCTGGAAAAGTCATGGAATTGTAAAATGTTAAGTTGGAATTCTCATTGTTAGCTTAAATACAAAATTGTCACGGAATTTTGGTTTAAAGTTATTGAAAAGTCATGGAAATCCATTGGTCAATATGTGTGTGAACCCTGAATTATACAGCAATAACAATACTGTGCTTGTTGTGGAAATACAATGTAATTTTGTATGACGTCCATTAATCGTCCAGCAGTGAGACTTACCTCATGAAACTCCAATAAATATTCATAAACCCAACTTTGGAGGAATCATTATTTGTATGTGTAAGAAATAAAGAAACAAGTCATTTATTTTCAGGATATGTATTTAATTTAGATTTAACACTGACACTGATGTCACATGTTTCCAAAAACTACACATGTACAGTACAAGCAGTTACAATGTGTTAGTGCCTTTTAATATAAACCATCGTCCTTGTAGCTGACTAAGACAAGACTCTAATCCACGTCACCAGCACACATCACTAAAGCCTCAGTTACTCCAGTTAGTTTGAAATTGCATTGACAAGGTAGTGAGCTCTAATACAAACGCACAAACATTCACTTGAAATCAGATATGACTACGATGGGTCAGGTTACTTTACATAAACCAATTTCTCTCTGGAAAAACAAATAACATGCAGCCACTCGTCTAAATACTTATCACATACATGTTAATGTCCCTGTGATATCCTGTGAGTTCACAGGACGTTGCTCTGCATCAAAATGTCTAAAAAGCAAAGTTCAACATTAAATTCATAAATATCTGAAGAGACACGGTTAGAGATCTGATGTGAACCAAGTTGTTATAAATGATTCTTGTAGTAATCTCATTCACACCCAAAGAAGTGGAGACTTCGACAACTCTGATCTCAACAGTCACCAAAGCTCTGTTGTCAACTTTACACAATCAGTGTTGTGTATTTAAATTAGATTAATACTGAAAAAGACACGTTGTCATGACGTCATAAACAGTCAAGAACTGTCAACGTTTGCTGATCCAGGAATTCAAGGCACTGCGAATGTACAAAAGTCAAACTGCAAAATGAACATCTAAACTATTGATGACTATGGTAAAAGTTGAAGATCATACATGGATCGGGTGATATTAGTAGGTCAATATTTATGATTTTGTGAAGTTATTCAGGTGAAAAATATGATGTTTAGTTTTACAAAATCATTCTCAGCAACAGATGTTCTTTTCGTCAGTAAAATGTCAAACCGTAGTTTCTTGTCTTCTGTCCATTGTGTGTGTTGTAAAACACATCGATGACATGAAGTAGTTGTAACGGAAACTGAAACCTGCTCACAGTGACACACACTTCATTTTCCAACTCACCTGGTCGAAGGAGACCAGTCTAACCGTGTGACGAGAAGACTCACAGGATGAGCCTATTTTCTGATGGGAAGCCTCATAATGGAATGGTCTGTCAAATGCAGTGAATATTTGCTTCTTCTCTCTGCTCTTTTTCATCAGGTCAGTAGAAATGTGCCCATTTAAGACTAAGAGGGTCGTGGTACCAATTTAAAAATATTGCCTCTACTGGTTTGGATAATGGTGATCTCTAATTTGAAGAACGACTGGGTTTCCCACTGATGTGTATCCGTACGTCTGAGTTGACACTTTGGTTTTGAAGCTCTGCTGCCCGCCCTCGACCCTCTGCACCTCCGAGCAGTATGAAGGCTGCACCTCCAGCTTTGCGTGGCTCACTTGGATGGGGACGCACCTCGTTCCGCTGGCTTGAGAGACGGAGGAGGAGGAGAAAATGCTGCTGGGGAGATGCTCCTTGAAGCGACTGAAGAAGCTGCTCCTCTGCCTCGGCACAACGGGCCGGCCCACGTTGAGGAGCACCGGCTGCCCCACTGCCGAGCCGCCGATCTCCCTCTGCAGCACGGAGATCTCACAAGGCTTTTCTTCAGGAGCGTTGGAGGAGCCGTAGGACTCTCCTTCCTCCGGAACGTAGTCCTCCAAGTCCTCTAGGGTCAAAACACGATCTCCTTGTTTCAGGATGTGCGGCTCCTGCTCTCTGGACAGAATGGGGTCGTCATCGTCATCTTCAGGCTCAAAGATGACAGTTTGCTGATCGGACAGGTCGTCGCTGTCGTCTTCAGCTGGACTGAGGACGGATGAGAGCTCATGTGGCTCCTCAGAGGGAGCGCTGCCCTGCACCTCCTCCCAGGAGAGCGGCTGGCTGCTGACGTCTCCGTGCAGCTCGGCCTGCACCTGCTCCACCAGCTTGTTGTTGGAGTTGTTGGTGTTTGGGTTTTCCAGTTGAGACCTTCTGGGTCTGGAGGAAGCGGCTGCTCGATCAGAGACTGCAGGTGAGATGCCTCTCCTCCTGGGCATTCTGGGAGATTTATTGACCTTGTACTCGATGACCTCCTCCACCTCAACCCACCTGGGTTTGCTCTCCATGGCTCTGGCCTCAGCACCCTCGGGTTCAGTGACGTAGAGGGTAGGGATGGGGGTCTTTCTTGGAGTAGGCACCCTCCTCAGCCTGGCTGCAGGGGGCTCTGGGGTGGCAGTTTCAGAGCGGTGGGCTGCAGTGAGAGACAAGCCGGGGGATCTGTGCCTCCTCATACGAGGGTTCTTCACAACAGTGGTTATAGTCTCCTCGCTGGATTGAGAAGACAGATAAAGATCATATTAGAGCAACTGATGAAGAAATTCTGTGCGAAACACAGAGTTGTGCCGGTTAAAGAAGACAACACTCTGAAACCTGCCCCCCCATTTCATCACCACTATGCCAGAATCCTTTGCACTCCAGCTCTAAATACTACACAGTGTCTCGTTCATGGGGCAAGTTAAAGGAGCAAACACATGCACAAGTGCTACAAATGTCCTCTTAGCCATTGCTATGTTTTAGCAAGTGGATATCTATGAACCAATATTGTCTATATCACAAAAGCAAACTACTGCTCTAGAAAACAAGAATCCCGACTTTAGCACATTGTCTGACATCAAAATATGAAGCTACATTTCTAACTCCAGAGCAACTGTCTACATGTCCCACAGCTCAGTCACATTTCATGCATGAGGCTCATTTTAACCGAGTCACACTTACATGATGATGGTTTTCTTTGGTATTTTGGTTTCCTGCTCAGTGACTATGGAAAAAGTGGAAAGTGACAGATTTAAAAGACAAACACAGATGATCCGTCTAAACTACAGTTGAACTCAAATAGAACACATCTAGAGTTTAAACAAATTTACTCTTGTACTGTACAGCTGTCTACTGTTTCAGAACCTGGAAAAGATGATTAAACCCCTTGATGTTTGGATAAAGTACCTTCAATAGTGATGGCCTGTTCACCAGTCCGGACCAGAGCAGAGGGAAGAACTAAATCTGCTGCACACTTGGCACTGCCCAGCCGATTGGACAGCTGGAAACAAAAGAGATGTTTTTAAAGATGAGTTATTGTTGCTAACTCATGAGAGTCAGATCTTGCTTTTAAGAGCAGATAATCCTGATTGAAAGTAATTTTGTTAATATTCTAAAAGAGCATTAGTGATAGGATTCAAATATAATGTGAGTATTGTACCGACCTCACAATCGTAGTGTCCCAAGTCTCTCTCTGTCAGGTTCTTTATTATCAGGACCAGCACTCCACTACGGAGCTCACTGTACGTCTGGTACTTTTCCTGGTCAGTCAGCAGCCGGCTGTCTTTGAACCACCTTGAACAGGTAGAGATTAATATGCGGTTATACAAACAGATCTTCTATAAAATATAGTACATTTAATCAAGTTATTTTCAAGCTTTATAGGAAAAAATAGAAGTGTGGTGTCAATACCTGATCTTGGGGTTGGGGGCGCTCTGTATGACACAGGAGAATTGTGCGTCCTCACCAGCGACAAAGACAGCGTTCCTCATTTTATTCACAAAACGAGGAGGTACTGCCAGAAACACATCATGTACAATTATTAGACGTTTAAGAATCAGAAAAATTTGTCCAGATTGATGCTCTCTGAAGCAGCAGCAAAGACCACACTGTAATATTTGATACCAAAGTAAATTGACAGAGTAAATCTTTAACTGCAACAGGTCTGACCACAGTTTGACTTACTACAGCTATTTTCAATTTTGAATTATGTTTATAAAAAAAAAGTCTGCTTTTTCAGGACAGTCAAAACTTATGTCACTAACCCTGAACCGTGATCTTTCCAAGAGTGCTGGCATTGCCAGCTGAGCTTGTGGCAAAGCACATGTACTGGCCAGAATCATCAGCTGTCATGTTGTCCAGGATCAGTGTGCAGGAACCATCAAGGTCCTCGATGATGATGTGATGAGGATCTGCCTCCACTGCACGTCCATCTGTATTCAACATGTTAACACAGTTAGCCAGGAACTCAGAGATTAAAGGCCTGAATTATTTGTCTGCATTAATCTATGGGTTAAATGTCTTACCCTTGTACCAGGTGACTGTGGGTTTGGGCACTCCAGTGACTTTGCAGGCCAGTTTCACCGTCTGTCCCAGCTCTGCTGTGCAGTTTCCCAGAATTTCATCAAAGTCAGGGGGACCTAGAAAAACAGATCAATCATAAAAGGTAATGTGATAAACAAGGTAATAAGAAAGGAAAACAAACTTGTATTGTGTGTGTATGCATATTTGTGTGTGTGTGTGTGTGTGTGTGTGTGTGTGTGTGTGTGTGTGTGTGTGTGTGTGTGTGTGTGTATGCGTGTTTCCAACTCACTCCATGCAGGCATGCTGTATCGCTGCTGCAGTTCCCTGAGGTCTCTCAGCCAGGAGTTCTTGATGGTGATAGTTCGGGCCTGCAAAGTGTATTTCCTCACTGAGTCCTCCCGTTCATGCCAGATCTCAAAGGCTCGGTCATCTCCCTCCACCGTCTCATTCACATCAATGTTGTTCAGCTGCAGCAAGAAGAAGAATATACACAATATTAGGAGAGATGACAGTGAAGTAGAACGTCTCAGGGAAGAAAGTGTGATTATTTTACCTTCATCATGTTCTTAAAGACATATGATTGTGTATCAGCGTTGCTATCTCTCTTGGGTTTGCAGATGATACAGTAGTTCTTAAAGAGGAAGACGTGCCGGTGGTGACCTCTAGAGGACGACCTAATTCCAGGAGCTCCCTCCCACACTTGAAAGGGTCCCTAGTGCAAAAAAACAGATTCATAGACTGTCAAACCAAAAATCAAGCTCCTATAGTCTTCAATAAGTTCCTTAATTATAAAAAATATCCTACCTGTCTAATTGGCTCTCCAAGTACTTCCAGTGTGGCGGGATAGTTCTGGATCATGGTGACATGGTGGGTGTTCTCAGAGCGCTGAGGGAGTGCAGACACCATCGCATACGCTTCTTCCAGGAGGCAGCAGTTCTGACCATTTCTCGCCTTGTTTCGAATGAGCTCCTGAAGATGAATAAAGAGTGGTGAAACTTGATAGTGATACAGATCTAAAATCAAATGCCATACTTATACAAGTCATGAATCCTAACAGGCCAACTGCATATGCTGAGTCAGAGTTGTCACCTTGAGGAAAGCCTTGTACTTCTGAATCCTCTCCAGTGGTTGTTGCAGGTAGGCGTTGATGCTGCGTACAGGGGGACCTGCAGGGTCTGCACCAGCCTGCTCTTTCTCACTGTACTCCTAAAGTGTGAGGAAAGAAAGATTTTTAAATTTTATTAATTTAAAAGTTTCACCCAGTTTCAGTCACCCTACTGACTGGGTCGTATTATTTAAAAGTCGCAAATTACCAAATAAATGACAGCTAGTAAGACAATTGATCTGCAAATTCGTACAACAAAATAATGTTTATACTGTGGTAACAACATAAGGGGCTAAGGTCCTGACACACTGCAAAATCAACAGTAAAGCAAATAGCAAATAATAGCTCTGGTCAAACATAAGCAGCTCTGTGTCACCTTGAAGAAGCGGTGCACAGCCTTGTCACTGACTGCAGATTCTGCCTGAGGCTGACCAACAAGATACTGGAGGTACTGCTCAAAGCCCGCCTTACTCCTCAGGAAGCACATGGCAACATCATCATCTGTTTCACAGTCGTTCAACGTCGGGAGGAACGCCCTAAAAACAGAAATGCGGAGAAATTAAAGCAGAAACAATATAGAAACTAGAAAATTTCAGAAACATTTGTGCTGTTTAGCAAATCGTTTACTTAAATTAGGGCTGATAAAGAGGTGAGCTCACCTGCCGTGGAAGGACTTGATATCATCAATGTTCCTGAATATTGTTTCCTTTTGGCTGTTGACGTCAGGAGGTGCATCAGGGATGTCTGCGTGTTTCATGTGATGGGAGGTAAAGAAGTCGACCTCCTTTACAAACTCTGATTCTCCTTTTATCATCTCCTGGATCAGTTGGCTAGAGACATGAAATTCAAATTATGATGCTTTCTTTGGCTCCAGTCTTTGGTTTAAGAGTGTAGACAGTAGATAAGCTTTACTTACAATAATTTCCTCTTGTATTCACCCTCAGAAACCTCCTCTGCACTTGTCTCTGGAAGGTCACCCGCATCAGCTGAGAGCTGAAATAACACATTACCTTTAATATTGAGGTCTTTAAAAGGCCTCAAAACACTGAGTGAGGTGTATGATGTTGAATCAGTGGCTGAAGTCTCGTGACATACTTTTAGTTTCTTGTCCAAGTAGGCAGGTGAGACCCAGCCTTGGCGGGACGGTGTCATTTTGGTCGGTTTGGTTCGGACCAACCACTTGAGTGGATGAGCTGAGTCCAGAACCTCAACGTACTGTCCCTCCTTCAGAGAGATCGATTCTTTGCTTGCTATGGTGGGGTTATAGTCCGCTGTTGCCACGTAGATATCAAACATCTGTAAAAATATATGTAAACACGAGGTTTAAAAAAAACCGGTTGTGATAAGATTACATAAACTTGGTATTCTCTGAAGCAGCTTATTCTTGAACAGTTGAAGTTTTTCTGCCATTAGTACATTCCTGACATATTTATTATTTGTTTAGATTTTTGAAATGATTCCTTAATTTCCCAAATAAAAGATTTGAATTACATATTGATATTAAGATTAGATCTTTGATTCTCGTGTCCATTTGTTAGAAGGAGATGACAGACTAGACAGCATAGGTATGAGTGTTTTATTTATTAACAATAAACTAAAAACAGATAATTTCAAGTCAAATTTTGAATCTGTTTAGTATCACCGTCATCTAAATATTTTACTTCAGGAAATAATCTCTTCTAGAGATGGTCTGCTTGTATTTAGATTGTATTTTATGTTCATTCTGAGGCTGTAGTTTGTAGCCTACGTGTTTCTTATACTCTTCATCTCCATTTATGTTCATAAGATGCTAAATATAATCATAATTCCAGTCTTAAAATCTACCATAAAATTAAGTCAACACACAAATTACTAAGGGTGGTCTCAGCAAATTAAAACACTGCAGGGATATTATGTAATATCAGGTCTTAATCAGATTCAATAAAATGAATTATAGAATAACGTTATGGTCCACAAATCTTGATGATTTTCATATCTCACCTCCCCCCTGGCGTCGCCCTCATCAGACTCCGAGGACGAGTCAGCGATGAGGGAGGGAGGACGAGAGCGACCGTGATGAGGTGAAGGAGATGGAGTCTTGGTCTCATCGTCACTGTCACCGCCAGGTACTCGTAACGAAGCTGGGGCAGAAAGGATGAAGGGAGATGATAACAGGAACACAGCAAAGTTGCACAGAGAATTTAAACATGTAGCATTAGTCTTACATTGCTGTAGAAGTTATTAGAATCCAAAACACTCAATTTCTCAGCTCAAAGCCACATTTCAAGTAAAAACTGAATGCTGCATTTAATGTTTGTATGATTTGAGATTTCACAGAAATTGTTATACAGATAAAAACTCCAGAACAATAACGTCACTTGAAATATTCCTAACCACTATTGACTGTGTTAGTGTTGTCACGACATGCAAAAGAAAACTACAGAAGAGCCCAAAAGAATATTGTCCTAGCTCTTTACATACATGTCTGTGAACATGTATTCAAGCTAGATGTTGAAACCATACACTGTGAATAAAGATGGATGGCACGTCTCCACTTCCTCCATCTATATAGAAAAGCGTCATTTGGAGCATATTGCAATTGCCATCGGGGGGGATGGAGCCACAGTGTTGAGCCGATACACACACTCAACATTCGCGAGTCAGTCTCAGTATCAAACAACCAAACTCAGCAGAAACATACATCAGTGTTATAAGAACTACATAAATTGAGAGGAACCATCTTTGAGAAAAATCTATTTGACGTGTGATCCATGTCCCATCCACTAACAAAGAGGAGTTGGGGTTTGTTATCATTACCATGGCCAGCCACCAGGGGGCAATAAAATGCTTTGGCTTCACTTTTGATGAGCTGTATATGTGTTGTCCATCTTTACATACAGTCTATGGATGAAACCAATAAGGAAAAGTCTCCTGCTGATGCACAGACAAGATAACATCTTTTTCTGTCCAAACTGCTTGTGACCACGCTCAATGAGAGTGTCTCCCTGAGTCATGTTCCTTGTAGAAAAAAGTATAATTATTATGAAGCTGATGCATTTGGGATACATACTGGTATTTTTGGGCCAAGATTTCATCCACTGGAGCACTTCGTGATTCTGTAAGCTGTCTGAATAACAAATTAATGGTTGTATAAGCATTTAATTTGTTTGGTGGATGTAGAAGTGGTGAAGGAAAGATGTCTGTGTGAATAGATTAGAGGTTTTGAGTCACAAACACATGGATAAAGCAAAACATGCTGAAGAAACAAGCACAAAAAAAACAGCAAAAGACGTCTGATAGGTTTGGTGTCAATCCTAAATTGCTGGAGAGTGGATTCAAATTCAAGAATTGAAGTGTTAAAACTTTCAGAGGAATCAATTCTTGAATTATCAGAATGAATTCACTGAATTCAATCTAACTTGACTGTCAGAACACTGTTTCCAACATATAATAATTCACATGTAATACGTGGATTATGCATTGTTAGCATCAGCAAAGCCATTCACAACCGCTTGCATGTTTTTTATGCAGCATCAGAAAATTAGTTTCCTCTGGGATGAAAACTTTGATTACAGGGCGTTGGTTACATATATCTGTTATCTGTTATATGACTTCTAGCTTGCTGCATGTATAGTGAGTAAATGATTTCACACCGAGTAAGTGATTTTATCTCACTCCCTTTCTTTATTATTATTATTAGCCGAACATGCGGGTTGAGTGTTTATCATTTACTGGCTAAATATCTTCTCTGGAGCTGGAATATCTTCCTGTGTCCGTATTATAAGATAAGCTGATTTTCTTCAACTGAACTAGACAATACATTTGATCAACTATGATTCAACAACAAAACATTTAATTACTTTAAATCGCTGGTCTTATCTCGGCTTTATCTGAGTCTAATTATTTTAAGCTGTTTTAATTTCTATTAAAACTAATAATCTAATGTTTTATTGTAAAGATAAAATTGATCCATAACATAGACTTACCTTGAGTTATCTTGGCTGATACCATTTCAGTGATCTGGGTGGTGAGTTTCATAAGGAATTCCTCTGTTCCTACTTCACCTAGGTACGGGACTTTTACCTCTTAAGGTGGAAAACAGGGGACAGGTGAATAACAAAGAGGAAGAAACACAATAAATATGATGTATTTATTACCACAAACAAAGATATAACAATAAATTAGTCTTACCTTTTCCACTGCTAGCCTCTCCCTCTGGGGGACTGATTGTAATCCCAAGAACCCTGAGGGGAATTAAAGGGTAAATTTTATTTTCTGATATTTTATATTTGTACACAAATTTCCATTCTGAATTTCAAGGATAAACTTACTCTGAAGCTTTAGTCTCTGTCTTTTGTTGTAATGCTACAGAAAAAAGGGGGACACATACATTTGATTACTATCAAACCCAAAACAAACTCTTAGACAGTATGAGGTTTGCTTTGAGATTTAAGATCCTCTCATGACCATCTTAAGTTACACATTAAGTGCGCGGTTGTTTTTGTTTTCCTTACTCTCATCCACCTCGAGGTGGGCCGTGCAGATGGACTGTCCTGCTCTGTTTGTAGCGATACAGGTGTAGGCGCCAGTGTACTCTGTGCCCACATCCATCAGGATGAGGCTGTGCTGGCGTCCAGAGCTTGCTATTTTATACCCCTTGGTATCAGGCTTAATCCACAGGACATCCTCCAATGACTCCTCCTTTAGCCAGGAGACCATGGGCGTTGGAGACCCTGAAAGGTAAAGGTCAGAACGGTGAACTTGGAGTAAAATGCAAAATGATGGAAAACTTAAGAACTCATTCAAATCTTGAGTCGCATCATTGAGATCTGATCCTGGGATAAGAAGTGAACAAACCTTCTACTCTGACAGACAACGTAATGCTCGCTCCTTGTTTCACCTTCCTGTTGCTGAACCTTTCGAGGAAGCGTGGTGGCACCAGAGGTTCTTTGGAGTCTGAGAACAGTGTAGAACCAGAGCACTGTCACATATTATACAGTATTTTAAATACTAACGTACCCGGAGCCAAATGTGTAGATAAAAGTTAAGTTACCTTTCTTATCTAGTGGCATCATCTCCCCTGGACCTGTTACACAACACAAGTGTTACTGTGTCTGTGAACATCTTAATTACAATTTGTAAGCTCTAAATGATTTTAAATATTATTTCTCCTGCCCTTTTTGTATTGTCAACATTTTCAGCTTTTGCATACATACCCAGAACCATCAGTCTGGCAGAGGAGTAAGCAGAACCTGCTGAATTAGTGATGTAAGCAGAGTACTCCCCCATATCGTCTTTCTTCACCTCCAGAATCTGCAGGCCGTGAATATCTCCGACTGTTAGTAACAGGATCCTATTTGAGGGCCGCAGAGGGTGGCCATCTTTGAACCAGTACAATCTGGGTTTTGGGAAGCCTGAGAGAAAATAGATCGTATTCTAAAATGATTGGCAATTTTGTGTTAGTTGACATTATAAGACCATTTAAACAAACTTACCTTTTACTTTAAGTTGCATTTTAGCAATAGGTGAACCTGGACAAACACGAACATCATGAAGCTCCTCCACAACTTGTGGTAACTGATCATCCTCAGCCACAGACTCAAAAGTGTCAGTTTCCCTGTACGAGAACAGCAGCATAGATTACTTCAAGTATTATTTGTCATGCAAATATTATAAGATACGTTTATTAAAACACCTTTCTAGAACTTAGTAAAGAGTTCATAGTTTATTCACCTGGAGATGTAGCCTTTGGCACTCATATATGAGGATGTCTCAGTGGCATCAGCAGCAGTGTCATAATCTGAGCTGCAAGACACTGATGGAAAATGTTGATGTTCAGCATTATACAATCATCAGGGACATAAGGGACAATGGGTTCATCACTGTACATCATTCTGTAATTTTATTTAAAGGCAGTTTGAGTTTTGGACTTTTAATTTGAAAAACAAGTAAAACAGATAAATAAACAGGCATTTGCAACTACTCTTGACTCACAAGAATTGGTAAAAGATACATGTATTTGTGAATGTTATACATGTTCACTTACTGTCAACCCTGAGTTCAGCCTTAGTGGCTGCAAGGCCGCTGCTGTTTTCAGCTGTGCAGCGATAGACACCCATGTCAGTGGGCAGCACAGTGGTGATGATGAGTTGGTGGCAGCCCTCCAGATCTTCATTTATCATATAATGGTCATTTTCCTCCAGCACTTTGCCATCTTTGAACCAGCGAACAGTTGGAGGAGGCTTGCCAATCACAACACAGTCAAAGCTGACTGGATAACCATCTGGAACGTCCTGGCTTTGTAGCTCTGTCAGAAAAACTGGGGCAGCTGGATAACAAGACCAAGAAGAAAGTAAAGTTAAAAAAATGGCTGAATAAAGCATGAATCAGCACTAAACTGTCGTTAGGTACAAAGACTTGAGTACAAAGTCTTACCCTGGGCTCCAGCCATGAATGCAGGAGGTTGTCTGTCTTGTGTGGGGGTCTGTGTGCCATCTTGGATGTAGCCCACCTTTTTAATTCTCAACTCCACTCTAAGAGGCCCCGCCTGCTGGATGGTTGTCTCTACAGGAACCCCGTGGATTGTAAACATCTCCTGGAATCTCTTAGAGGCGACTTCAGCCTCTGTCCGTGAATCAAAGCGAATGTAGATGTAATTGTCATCCTCACGGTAAGACTGAGGATCTGGGGCTCGCAGGTCTCCTTCATCCGCACTGACAAATGGTTCTTCCTCAACATCTGGTGGGAGACATGTACGCAACAGGCGGCGGAGACGTCTGCTCGCCTTCCTCAGTGACTCGTCCATCTCACTGCCTGAGGAGCTCTCAGGCTCACTGTCCGCACTGTAGCCCACCGTCAGTGGGCGTCGCCCAGAGGATTCTCTCACTGTCCCTACTGTGACCTTACCGCTATGAGAGTTGACTCCATACTTGTTGGTGACTTCACAAGTGTAAACTCCCGTATCCTTTGTGGTGATGGCAGTGATGACCAGTGAGCAAGTGCCGTCGTTATAGATATCAATATGGTGGTGCTTGCCATCCGTTAGTGGTTCACCGTCCTTCAGCCAGCGCACCTTTTCAGGTTTACCTTCCGCCACACATTCCAGATGGATGGTGCCATTCGGTTCTTTGGTCTGATCTTTGAAGACATCTTTGAAGACAGGACGCATGTCCTTACGGGCCTTGTACCCCTTGAAGGCAGCTTGAATTTTGATGGCAGCTTCTCTGAGCTCAGGCTCATCCTCTTTACTGATCTCCATGATGTCTGTCTCCTCTGTAGTCACCTGTTTAGTATCTGTCTGATGAACTGTAGTTGTTTTCACTTCAGTTTGCTGCACTGTTTTCTGATCAGCCATCTGGAAATGTGCAAAGAACCTCTCAGTGGTCATTGTGTGTCCTTCATTGACGGCTGTGACAGAAGATGTGCTGCTCGTCTTGAGGTAGGACACAAGTGTTGCACCCCCTGAAAGAGATTGATCCTCAGAGCTGGTGCACAAGTTGGACTCTGTCTCCTTCTTAGACACAATGGCCTGCTCCTTCTCTTCAGATTTTGTTTCCACTGTCTCTGAGGACTTTGGATCCTTCTGGTCAGATTTCTTTTTACCATCCTCTTCAGGTTGTTCAGTGATGGAGTCCAAAGTGGGCTCTCGACTCATGCGACGTTTCTTAGCTGAAGCCTCCCACAGCTCATGGACATCACCTTCCTCAGCAGCCTCTGGAGGCAGATTGGGCTGTCCCAGGGCCTCTGGCCCCTCCGGTTTTACCTCTGTACCTATAAACAAAATTTTCAATCTTACTTTAACAATTGTTTAAAGAAAAATGTTCTTTAAGAGGGATATGAATGTGGAAGTGTTTAACTATAATAGAATTTGTAGGATAAATATAAGAAACCTAAATAACAACTACATTGTCTTACCTGGAGTAGTTGGTGGCGGTGTAGGTGCCTCTGTGTAACATTAAGAAAACAAACCCACATAATATAATAGTTCAGTCATTTAGACATTAGATATAGCGACTTGAATTAAGTCAACAGTGCTCATTTGTTTTCTACATTTGTTGAGGTATAAAATTAATTTTAATTTCTAAGTTTGTGAGTTATATAAAACTGCAGGAAAGGTTGCTGAGTGGGTGGTGTGTGTTTTAAAGGTAGGCTACATCCATGGTAACGGCAATAACTTTTGACTGTAGATGAAAAACATCATGGCAAATGACATATTCTTTAATAACATATCATGAATTTCTGTCACATAATCATATCTTAAGAGCTGTACAACTGAAGCAAGTGTTACGATCCATCAGTAAAGGCAGTTCAAGAATTGAAAAAAACTAAACTTGTTGAAAGAAAAATATTCTTTGAGAGGGATATGAATGTGGAGGTGTTTGACTACAATATAATTTGTAGGATAAATTTAAGAAACCTACATAACAAATAAATTGTCTTACCTGGAGTAGTTGGCGGTGGTGTAGGTGCCTCTGTGTAACATAAAGAAAACAAACACACATAATATGATAGTTCAGTCATTTGAGCCATAATAAGCCAAATGTCTTGGTGTGCATTAGAAATAGCGACTTGACAAATTAAGTCAACAGTGCTCATTTGTTTTCAACATTTGTTGAGGTATAAAATTAATTTTCTTTTCTAAGTTTTGTGAGTTTTATAAAAATGCAGGAAAGGTTGTTGAGTGGGTGGTGTGTATTTTAAAGGTAGGCTACATCCATGGTAACGGCACTAACTTTTGACTGTAGATGAGAAACGTCATGGCCAATGACATATTCTTTAATAACATATCATGAATTTCTGTCACATTATCATATCTTAAGCACTGTACAACTGAAGCAAATGTTACGATCCATCAGTAAAGGCAGTTCAAGAATTGAAAAAACTAAACATGTTGAAAGAAAAATGTTCTTTGAGAGGGATATGAATGTGGAGTTGTTTAACTACAATATACAATATAATTTGTAGGATAAATATAAGAAATCTACATAACAAATACAGTGTCCTACCTGGAGTAGTTGGTAGCGGTGTAGGTGCCTCTGTGTAACATAAAGAAAACAAACACACATAATATGATAGTTCAGTCATTTAAGCAATAATAAGCCAAATGTCTTTGTGGGCATTAGAAAAAGCGACTTGACAAATGAAGTCAACAGTGCTCATTTGTTGAGGTATAAAATAAATGTTCTTTTCTAAGTTTTGTGAGTTTTATAAAAATGCAGGAAAGGTTGTTGAGTGGGTGGTGTGTATTTTAAAGGTAGGCTACATCCATGGTAACGGCACTAACTTTTGACTGTAGATGAGAAACGTCATGGCCAATGACATATTCTTTAATAACATATCATGAATTTCTGTCACATTATCATATCTTAAGCGCTGTACAACTGAAGCAAATGTTACGATCCATCAGTAAAGGCAGTTCAAGAATTGAAAAAACTAAACATGTTGAAAGAAAAATGTTCTTTGAGAGGGATATGAATGTGGAGTTGTTTAACTACAATATAATTTGTAGGATAAATATAAGAAATCTACATAATAAAATACAGTGTCCTACCTGGAGTAGTTGGTGGTGGTGTAGGTGCCTCTGTGTAACATAAAGAAAAAAAACACACATCATATAATAGTTCAGTTATTTGAGCAAAGTAAGCCAAATGTCTTGGTGCGCATTAGAAATGTTGCTTCCAGATGAACTGAACAACACATCCACTCACCAAGCTGCACAGTCTGAGGCAGCTCGACAGGCTCTCCAGTCCCAGCTATGCTGATGGCTGCCACTCTTAACCTGTAGCCACTCCCGGGGATAAGATTTTCAACCAAAAACTCTGTGTTACACACGGGTTCGGGCTGACACGGAAGCCAGAGGGCGCTGTCTACCAGCCGCAACTCCACTCTGTAGCCAAGGATAGGACTCCCTCCATCATGTAGTGGAGTGAACCAAGAGAGGGTTATAGACTGCTTGGTCTTACTGAGGACTTCTGGGTCCTCTGGGGGATCGGGTACAGCTGTGGGGAAGAAAAGCAGCTCATATGAACACTGAGGAAAAAATACACAGAAATCAACCTTTCAATGTCTGCCGTCAATAGTTGTATAAATTCTATAGTACAAATGGACTGAAAAAGGTCTGATAAAATGCAGCGATGCTCCTAGTTTGAATTGAGCTGAGGATGCTGTCGTTATTTAGTACAGTATGTGTCTTTACCACTAATCTGTGGTATGAAGACACAGAGGTTTAGAGGATAAGATAATGCCTTTGTAACATAAAATCAAAATTCAGCTGTACAATATCCAATAAAGGCAAACATGATCAAAAATGGAGATTCATTCTTATATACTTGAAAAACACTTACTGATGATAGTGAGCTTGGCCAAAGAGAGAGCATCTCTAGCAGCAAATGTAATTTCCTGCTGGGGCAGAAGTGGTGCATGTCTCAGGACAAGGCGATAGGAGCAGCCGTCAGCCCTCATGGCCCAGAGATCGCTGGGCTTGAGCTCAACCCCGTTAGCATACCAGGCTACTTCTGCCACTGGGATGGGCTCAGTCAGCTCGACACAAAATTCAACCTTCTCTCCCACGGCAGCGACTTTGTCTTCCAGACCCTTCACAACATCCAGCTGCCATCCTAATGATAGAAATCCATAGAATTGAACGTAAAAGAAACAGTTACAGTAATGAAAGAATTTGTGATTTATACATTATTTTTATAAATACAACTTCAAAGTCTTCTAGCGTTCTCACCCTTGACAGAGAGTTGTGCAGATGTGGATGATGTCCCAGCTTTGAACGTCACTGTGCAACTGTCTTTAACGTGCAACTCCTTCAGCAGGAGCAGGTGACGACGGCCACTCTCAAATGACACAATCTCAACATTACGAGATTCCTTCACTGGTTTGCCGTCGAGAAACCAGTGGCAGTCTTTGCTCTCGGGACGAGACAGGGCACACTCGAATAGTGTTTCACCTCCATCGAAGGTTTCTGCATTCTCCAGGCCCTGAACAATAGTTATAGGTTTCCCTGTAGAAGGCAACAGGAAAATGAGAAGAGAGAAAGAGCACACTTAAAAAAGATTTTCAGACAGCTGCAGTGTTAAGACATCAACTCAAATGGGATTTTGCCAACACACAACACAGTCTTTGTGATGATCATTTTATTTGGCCAAAGTAATGTTAGCTTTTAGGGAGCAGAGGAGATTCCCTAAAGGTCGGTGGTCTTTCCATGTGGAGGGAAGCTCACCTTCCACATGAAGTGAAGCTACCACACTGGTCCCCTCTGCCTCACAGGAGTATGTGCCCTTGTCCCCAGTGGACACGCTGCTAATGTACAAGCGAGCCACATTCCAGTCCTGCTCCACCAACACCCTTCGGCCATCAGGCTGCAATGGCTGCCCGTCTTTCTTCCACTGAGCCTTGACCGGCCGTGAATACTGGCAGATGAACTCAGCCGGTTGGTTTTCGACCACACAAAGGTCCTCCATCTCGCTCACCACTTCAACCGTGGGATCTGAGGTTGGGGTCAGGGGTCATAGGGTCAAACCTTGACCATGAGATATAACGATATATACAATGCAGGACATGCCGGATGACGGATGGGCTTTATAACCACCAAAAGTAATGTGAATGAGAATAATAAGAACTTAAAGATTGTCCAATACAAACCACATGTGCCATGGGAAACTATGTTTCAATGTTCACTGTGACAAGTGTATTGTATTGTATAAGTATCCAGGGGGTCAAAAAGCCCAACAGTCAAGATTCAGGGTAATGGTCACAACCAAAGGCCAAGAAGAGCTGACAGCTAATGAGAAGTCAGGGTATACAAGGACAGAAGTGATGGATCAGGGAGGCGTAGGTAGGTTAGCAGTTTTAGTGCTTGAGGGTTAGGGCCACGGCTTAGTGCGATGGGACGGTAGAGGTGGAATATGAGTATACAACAGCGCCGGCCAGCATGGATTGGTGGAGCAGCACTTTACCAACACAACATTTGTAGTCAAACTTAAACATCACCAAAACCAAACCTAATATATTATTAACTGTCTCAAATCAGACTCACTCATTATTTATATTACCAAGGCATATTTATATTCTGTTAGGGCTGCACAGTTAACCATATAATAATCATGATCCTGCATTTGGCTTTTGAAATCTTAGCAGCAGCAAGAAACCTAGGAGGTCTTTGAACCAACAACAATATCCAACGTAGGCAGCAGCCTCAACACACGACTGACCAAGCTGTCAGGGACACTAGGAACAACAGCGACTTGACAAATGAAGTCAACAGAGCTCATTTGCTTTCAACATTTGTTGTGGTATGAAATTCCTTTTTGTATCTATGTTCTGTGAGTTATATAAAATTGCAGGAAAGGTTGTTGAGTGGGTGGTGTGCATTTTAAAGGTATGCTACATCCATAGTAACAGCACTAACTATTGACTAGATAAGAAACGTCATGGCAAATTACATATTCTTTAAAAACATATCATGAATTTCTGTCACTTAATTATATCTAAAGATCTGTACAACTTAAATACACTACACCTGAAAATGAATGAATGTTTAAACAAAATTATTATGATTCTGAGTCATTATCATGATTATCATATTACCACTTTTCGCAGCCCGAATTACAACACACTGCCAGGATTCTAAGAGAATCCAAAAAGATGAATAACTAATAAATTGTTTCTGTTAAAATGAATGATATATTGGTGTCTTGGTTTAGATGCTACTCTACTCTACTCCAACAAAACTTTGCTGTGGTGCTGCACCCAGTTGTAGGTTTTAGTTGTGTCAAATCATATGGCACGAAACTCAATATTATCATTATCATTATTAATGAAATTAGGAAAAATGCTTCTCATGCATGACAGAGCACTGAAATGTCAAATTTCATATATTAAGTTATAACTTTCTATGCAACCCTGCAAACAACTATTGTAATACATGGTGTATTCACTCATCTTTTTCAAGAGGAATTACACCAGATTTTGTTAATGCAAATAAGAGATAATTCAGTACATTTTAGTCTTGTGTGCCTCTTAATTAATAATAAATATGATAAATGCCAATTCCTGGACTGTAAATTGTAGTTACAACATCACATTCTTGGATTAAAAATAAGCTTCAGGGTTAAAAAAGGAGTTACTGCTCCTCACAGTCTCTCAAGGTTTTCTTGCAACATGATACCTTTGACTAAGAGCTTGGAGCTTGATGTTAAACTGCCAGCTTTGAACGTGACAGTGCCAGAGTCGTCTGTGGCCAGGCTCTTTAAGGTCAGTGTGTAGATGTGGCCCTGGCTCAGCCCTATCTCACTAAAAGGGCTGTTTTCCAACAAGGTGCCATCCAGCCACCACTGCACCTGGCCAGGTGCCCTAGCAGACAGCTGGCAGGAGAAGGTTGCCCATTCCCCAACAAAGACGTCGGTGGTCTTAAGACCACAAACAATGAAGACTTCTTTCACTGTTGAGTGAAAAATACACATATGCACAAACTGAGCCTAAAAACGTACGACATAAAATGCACAATAAAAGGACAAACACAACAGTATTGTAGGAAGGCTACCTTGCACAGCCAAAGAAGATGTAGTGAGCTGGTCTCCTGCGTCACAGGTGTAGTAGCCACTGTCTTCAGGATCCACGTTACTTATACAGAGCTCTCGAATGCACCCTTCCTGCCTCATCTTATACCTCTTACCGGGCTCGAGGACAATGCCTCCTTTCCTCCACTCAACACAAACACCTGGCTTAGACACCTCACAGCGCAGGGTAGAATCATCACCCTCTATGGCATCCTCGTTCTTTAGCTCTTTCCTGAAGAACACTGGGGCACCTGGTGAGAATGTAAAATGGTAAAGTTTTGCGTCAGATGTTGAAGTGACAAGATCATCAAGAGCATCTCTGAGGGCCTTCATAAGAAAGTCTTGCTGATGCACACAGATGCCAGACTGGGTGTGTGGGTGAGGGAAGTGGAGGTTCAAGAATATTTTTAGAGGAAGTGTCATTCTTTACCTTCCACGGTCACCGTGACCTCACATTGAACATCTCCAGTGTCACACGTGTACACTCCTGAGTCCTCAGGCAACCCGTTGAGGATGCAAAGCTGGTGGAAAGCTCCATTCTTCTTCAGGTCATACTTGAGACCTGCTTGGATGGCCACGTTGTTTCTGATCCAGGTGACTGTGGCCTTGGGGTCAGAGATGGTGCAGGCCAGAGTGACAGTTTCACCCTCGATTACCAAAGTGTTGTGCGGCTTCTCTACGATTTTCACTGTAAATGTGGAAAACCCGTAACGAGATTTATTATCAGAAACATTTATGTGTAGTCTTCTTTTTCTGGATAGCTTTTGCATTAATTATTAACAAATAATAAAGCATGCACTGTTTAGGATATCCTACCACTCAATTTAAAGCAAAGTGAATCACGAAATTTTATCAGAAATAGATCTAGTGTCATTAAATGAATTATAATAAGACAAAAATGTTATAATTAAAGTACTGAAAAACTTAAGAGTTAGGTACTTTGTCTCCTTTAGTTGTATTAGTGTAACTAACAAATATTATTAATTGATGTTAAGAATGGAGAATTACAGTTAGAATGTGGAAGATGACAGTGCAGCAGATTTTAATTTGCCAAGACAAAGCTGTTTGGTAGTCGATGGAGATGGATGTGAGGATTCAATTCTTCAAGTGACCATGTCATCCTCTTTACCTTTGGGTTTCTCCTCCACCAGCAGACAGGCCACAGTTTTCTCTTCTCCCACTACGAAGGCAACATCTCCTGATTCCTCCGTGGTTACCATCTTCAGGGTCAAGCGGTGCACTCTGCCCTGGCTGCTCATTTGATTCAAATCATTATTCTGGAGGAGGTTGTCTGCGAGCCACCATTCCCCGTTTGTCACGCCCGAGTGTGACAGCTCAACTTCAAAGACTGCATCCTGCCCAGTGGTGACAGTGATATCGTAGAGTTCTCGGATGATGCGCACACGCTCTGATGGGGGAACGGGATCATGGTCAGTGATTAGACCTCTGCAAACCTTCCAGAAGGCAGCTACTATGAGGGTGCATCCGTTATAAAGAAACTAATTTTAATATTTACTTAATATTTGTCAAATATTTAGTTAAAGACTAAGTTAAAATATTTTAAATGAAACTGAAAACAAATTGTATTTCCTGCATTCACAACTTAAATGTTATGACTCCAACCACATTCAAGTCAGCATCAGATGATACGAAATCATCCCAACAAACGTATTAAACTCATAACTCTACAACTGTGAAATCGAAGAGAATAAGCGTGATCCACTACTTGGGAATGGCATGGATGGATGGGAAATAAACTTCGGCAGGGATGAAGATGAGAGGACATAGATGTGCTGTTACCTTTCACAGTCAGGGTAGCAGTGCTCTTCTTGTCCCCTGCTTGGCTGGTGTAATCTCCACTATCCTCCACTTTCAGCTTGTGTATAACCAGGGTGTGAGTGGCTCCTCCTTGCTCAATGGTGTACTTCTCCCCGTGGGCGAGTTCAGACGTGCCCTTGCGCCAGGTTACCTTGCAATCAGGGCTGGATGTTTCGCAGGACAGGGTGACTTTGCCTCCTTCTGTGGCCTCTTGACTTTCCAGCTCCTTCTTGAATAACACTGGAGCAGCTGCTAGAAATTAATTAAATTAATATTAATCAGGATGGTTTATCCAACGCTTTTCAGAGGCAAACACAGCCACCACAACACATACTGTACTCAGAAGTGACCATATTTATACCCACAATTTCCATAATTCCATACAAAAGACAAGCTTAAAACAGAACATCAACAGCACTGTTAAACACATAGTTAAACTACACCTAAAAATAAAAAAAGGGTACCGTAAAACTTTACTGCACATTAATCATTTAAACTATTGCAGAGTACATTTGGTTTAGTCAGTTTCATTATAGTGTAGTAAAGGGAATGGAAGAGTGAAACTATTGGAGTTTAACAGCCAATTACATTGCAGGATCAAACTTTAAGTTATTTCTATAAATTGTAAAAGTAAAAAAACTGAAATGCAAGTGCAGAATATAAGAATGAAAGGGAAACATATTGATCAGTGTGACCCATATGTACGTTGCAATTTAAAAACAAGGTGTAAAAGGAAAGGGGATTGTGGTTAGTTCAAATTCAATGGATAGAGAGTTGATCAAGATATACTGTAGAATTACGAAGGGATATGCTGTTAACACGTGGTATTAATGAGAAAGTGACACACGATCGTTGAACAAGTCAAACAAAAGTGAAAGAAAAGCCATTACAAGTAAATCACAAGAATCCAGGTCTTGTGATTTTTTGTAGGAACTTTTTGAAAAGATAGAAAGTTGACGTCCAACGAGACAGATGACAGAAAAGAGATGAACAGAAATCCAGATGTTGCTGTAGAAGCAGAAGACTCTTGCCTCAATGGGCCAAATGTTTCTCTCACCTCTGACTGTGAGAGAAGCCGTTGAAGTGTGGTTTCCCACAGTGAAAGTAACTGTTCCTGAGTCGGTTGTGGTGACGCCTCTGAGTGTGAGGCTGTGTACTCGGCTCTCAGTCTTGATCAGGTTCATTTCATTATTCTGTAGTGGGACGTCCTGGAGTTTCCACTGGGCCAGAGGAGCCTCCTCATGAGAGAGCAGACACTCAAAGTGGACATCTTCCCCCTCATAGACAACTGAGCTCTCCAAGAATTTCAGTATGGTAATCTCGACCTCTGTTTGGCAAATACATGTCAGCAAAATAGTTAGATATTTGTTGTATGAAATCAGCAAATGCTTGACAAAGATATAGCTGAGGTTCTGCTTGGCTGTGATCAAAGTGTGATTGAATTTATACCGATTTCCGTCAAGCTGTTATTTAATACCAAGTGAAGATAAACAGAGTAGGGTGTGTTAATTTTAGTGAAGGGGAAGGAGAGATGGGTGCAAGTGATGAGATGAGATCAGTGATCGAGCTCAACAAAAAAGTGCTTGTGCATATAAGTGAACAAGTGCTTTGAAAGCAGTGAAGGGGCAAAACAAAACCACACGTGGGATGAGAAGCAATGCTTGAATATCAAAATTCAGTCAAGAAGACCCAACACCTGATCTCCAGATGAAAGATTGATACATTTCACACTCAAGCGTTGCTTTGTGAGAAGACAATCAACAAGAGGGAGTGACTAGAGACACTGAAAGACGTGACTCCAGAGAGAAAGACACTCTTACAAAGACAGAGCCTACCCTGCACAGTGAGGACAGCTGACGTCCTTCGACTGCCTGTATCACAAGAATATTCTCCAGAGTCAGCTCCTTGCAGTTTATAGATGACAAGCTCCACTACAGTCCCTTCCTGTTTCAGGTGGTACTTGCTGCTGGAGACCAGCTCTCTGTCACCATGCCTCCAGACAACAATTGCACCGGGTTTTGTGGTCTCGCAGCGAAGAATAGCGACCTCCCCTGCCTGTCTTTCAACCTTCTGCAGCTGAGTTTTGAAAAGGACAGGCTGGGCTGCAGGGGAGGAAAATAAAGAATTGACAAGAAAACAAAATTAAGAGATTTGAGAGAAAACTGGTACCCTATATAAATATAAAGGTAAAACTATCCAAATCTTGTAGTCTCAAGCCTTTATCCAAATGTTTAGTCAAATCCTTAATTTAGTCTAACAATGCTTAAAGTGTAACCTCACCCCAGAGTTTAGGCTGAAGTGCCTTTACCCTGGAAATTAAAAATATGCATTTACAGTGCAGTTCTGGGATGGTGGGGCTAACTCCTTCGTGCATTTACTGTGTGTCTGTGTCAACTGCTCATCATAAGGCTCTGAACTGGGAAAGTCACTCATCAAGAGTGAAACACTATTACTTGTAAAAGTATCTCCAAAGCTCTTAAAATGTGAGTCTGTGGATACTTCATCTGTCATATTTCTATAGAAGGGTAATTTTGCAGTAATTGCTTCATCAATATACACAATCCGCTCACTCCACTCTTTGATATTACTCCTCTACCGCAATCTGCAGAATCAGATTGTCGGACTCCTACGTCTACTACTGTCAGTGGTTGGTTTTTATACGGGGTGGTGAGTGACGCTCCCTCCAGATAAACCAAAAGCAAAATACAATTGCAATTGCCATGTTTCAACCAGTAGAGGGCAGTTTCGATACATGTTTACCATACAAAATGTGTACAATTCAAAGTCTTAATGATATGGACCTAAATCAATCAGTGAAATACTAAATTCACATATACATTGGTTTAGGGGTTTAGTTACTCTTTAAGCATACCTAATTATCAGAAACCAGAAGCTTTTCCTGTGTTTTTGACTTTAACCAATAATGTATCAACAAGCAATATTATGAAACATCAGGTAAGGTATAGGCTTATCTTGTTATACAGCGTAAGCACCTAAAAGTCAATGTGTATTATTCACAGTAATAAAAAGCTCAAGTCATACTAGTTACAAATGTAACTCAAGTATCTCCACCGTACCCATCACAGCTAGATGAGCAGTGCTCTGACGTCCACCAGTGTCACATGTGTAACTCCCAGAATCCTCTGGATCTACATCATGGATTAGCAGAGTGGCAATTTGTCCAGTTTGTCTAATTTCATATTTAGCACAAGGACAAAGACCAAGTTCTCCTTTCCGCCACTCCAAAGAAACACAAGGTTTCGAAAGCTCACAGTGCAGTGTGACACTGTCGCCTTCTTCAGCCGTCAGATTTTCCAGCTCTTTTGTAAATATGACTTTGGCAGCTGATGGATGAAAAGAGAGAGTGGCGACGAAGAAATAGAGTGAATTGAAGAAGACTGACTCAAGAGACTAGAGGACAGAATAAGATGACGACACAGTCTCCATCCTACCATTTACTGCAACAGCAGCTGAGCTTTTTGCGTCCTCTGAACAGCAGGAGTAGTTTCCTGTGTCTCCAGGTGTCAGATCATGGATCTGTAGCACATAACTGAATCCTGTTTGTCTCATCTGGAACTTTTCTCCAGACGTCAGGACTTGATTTCCCTTCTTCCATTCGACAGTGAGTCCAGGTTTAGAAAACTCACAATGCAGAGTGACACTAGCTCCCTCTTCAGCCTCCTGGCCCTCAAGGTCTTGAATGACTGTGGCCGGAAGAACTGGGGATCGAATACATTGAATAAGCTGTCCATGTTTACCAGTTGTAACCCACATGATTACAGTATGGATATTGTGTAAAAACAAAACACTTACCTGCTTTTAAGTAAAAACCAAAAATAAAACACATATATATGCGTGTTTTGATTTGTACATACATGCACACAAATACATTTGTGCACGTAGCAGCACTGATGCACAGGCAAAAATTCCTGCTGTCATTCAAACCAAGGGGCCGACTAAATGTTTATCAAGGCTCTAAATCCCAGCTCACTGGAGGCAACAACAATCCAGATCACAGAATATCAAGCATTCACAATCAATTACCAAAAGAGCAACAACAAGCTAGACCAAATATACAACATACAAAAACCCCAAATCAAAGAGGAAACAATATGCAGATGTCACAAAAATATTCATTTTACTTAGGTTTTGGTTTTCAGCTTTTTTGATTCTGGCTTTGGAAACAGAAAGCGTTTTTAAATGCAAGAATAAAAGTGGAATTAAAAATATAAAGCAACAATACTGAATGAACCAGCAAGTTATTGATTGACTCAAATGCAATGATGCTGCCAATATGCAATTTCCAACTCCTCAACGAACAAGAACAAATGAGCCAGACTGTTGACAAAACTTTGAAGACACAAAGATGTTATGTCACATCATATAAGTCTGAAACACAGCTTGTGTTTTGGCAAAAACCCAGCAAACAAAAACGTTACAAACGTACTCTTGGGGTTTACTTATTGAACCACCACATACCTTCAACTCTCTGTTTGGATTCCTGCTTCTCAGATTCAGCTTTGGACGTCACTGCTGAAGCTGAGGACGTCTCTGTTGTAACTGAAGTTATTTGTTGACATGAAACAACAGATTTCAAAATCAGCTTAAATCTTCACGAACAGACGGAACAATGCAGCAGCTCGAAAGCAACGTGCCACAGATTTTAGAGCCGCAAAGTCCGAGACAAAAACCACAGTGACTCGATTCAGAGACTCGAAGCAAGACGGAACAGTGCCATGACCAAGAACGCTCTATCCAACAAGGGACAACAGTAGCAGTGACAAATGGCAACCAACAAACCACGTGAATGAAAATGTTATATAGTAAGCTAACATTAGAAATTAAGTTTATCTCTTTCTCAGCTTTGCTTGGCTCTTCAGTTTGTAAAACTACAGCCACTGGAGTGTTTGATTGCCTCACTCTTTAAATTAAACATTGAAGATTGTTGCCATGAACAACAAATCTCATCGTCAGTTTATATGTGTCTTGCATTATTAAATTCACCTTAATCCTTCATACTGCTGAAATAAATCTGTATCATCATTAACTTCAATCACTAAGCTATGAATTGAGCTTTTGAATGAGATGAATATTTATGAACTACACAGCACACACCAGTATACACAACTAAGCCCAAGCACAGCATCACAAGCCGCTGTGCACGGTACGATTAACAGAGCAGCGTGACTTGGGTAACATGACAACATGACAACATGACAGGTATCTACTGCAAATGATAACAGCTGCTTCAGAATTCTTGTTCATTTTCTTAGTGCATCACTTCCACAAAAAAAGCACAAGGAACTGCAGTGCAAAGACAAATATTGCATATCATGGCCAGATATTAACACAATATCCAATTCAAATTAATATAATATTTCCTATTTATACAATGAAATTCTATGAAAACAAATTTTTACTTTCAATTATTTTGTATCTTTCCAACTTCTTGCAGCTAAAGCCAAACATATCACAAGCATAATTCAGAAAGACAGTAGACAGCATCAGCAGAATCTGCATCTGGTATCACAGAGCATTCAAGGCAGGAAACAATGAGGAAGCAGGACGCCATCCACTACCTTTTGCTGGCTCTTTGGTCCCCTGCTTCTCTGTATCTTGTTTCACAGATACTCCTGCAGACGTCTTCTCAACTGGGATAAGACACAACATCAATTTCACAATCTTTCAGTGATGAGTCTCCGAATACTGTCCACCAGAGCCAGTACAGCATACACAGTCCCAAAACACAGTTAACCTTGCTGACTGTCCCTGTTTACAGCTCATACTGATAGATTTTGTGATGTTACATTAAATATATCCATGTCCACCCAGTAAGTGCCACAGGGAGGATAAGCAGTATCTCTGAAAATGAAAAGCAAATGGAAATCAATAAAACTACAAGCTGAAACAATTAAAGCCGCTCTCCTCTATTCTCTCACAGATCTTTATCAGCAATCAAAAACAGAGAAACAATCCAACACAGTGCTGCCATAAACATAGAGCATTAAAATGTTCAACAGCCAACACAGACCTGCAGTAAACAAGGCCTTGATACAACTGGACAAACGCAACAACATACAGCAACATATATGAGAGCAAATAAGAACATAAAGCCTCCTTCTTGATATTCGGTGGGCAAAACAACAAGCTGCACACACAGTAAATCTGGACTCGCCTACTGACCCTGTATCTCCACTTCTATGGTTTTAAGTGTGCTTATCCACAAGGTCACGCTCTAAAAGTAGGAGGCAGTATTGACAGATGTCCAAGTATCCAACCAGCACCATGCAAACAGGTCTCATTACCTTCACCTCCCACTTTCAGCTCTTGTGAATCCCTCTGAATCTCCTGTTTGAGGAGCTGCAGTGAAGGAGTCTGCCCAGTAGTTGCCACAGTCACAGCTATGAAATTGAACACAGCTTTGTTACATGTATTATAATAATTGAGTCTTAAACATGTTATAGCAGCTGATAGGAAAAACTGTATTCTGCCTTTTAGACCCCAATTCATCAGCTGAAAGAGGAGCGGACGGCTTCACAGCTAAAGAAAAACAATTTGAACACAAATTGCTGAAAGATACTTGATCATTGATACGACTTTACATTAATAACTAAATATCACCTTGCTTAAATGGCTCAATAAATTTCAGAAACCAGCAAGGACCACAGCACTGTTGAAACCACGAAACAACACAAAGACTGGCTCCTCTGGTCATAAAGACAAATACAGTTTATGGACCAGCACACACACATACATTGTCAGGAGACAACAACACCAGCAAAAAAAACTAAACTATCACATAGCACACACAAAAGAACAGCAATCAGCATCTCAACTATGATGACAAAAAGTTGCATCCTCTGTGGTTTGTTTACTAAAATTCACAAAAGGAAAAAAAAATTATTGATGAATAAGCCTCCAAAAAAGGGTCAAAATTCAAACATTGCAGCACAGAGCAATCTGCAGAAAAAACAACATCCAACAACAACAACAACTTCAAAAACCACAACAACAAAAACAACAACCACAGCAAAAACCACAACAACAACAACAGATTCCACACATACAATGTCAAGGACAATATCTGATGAATCTGACATACAACATCTACAAAGAACGCTGACATTCTTGGAGCCAACAAACAAAAAAGACGGTGACAAACACTCACAAACAGAAACGACAAGCTCTGATCGAAATTAGAATACAATAATTTTTTCTACTAATTCAGCATCAGTGTTTGTAGTAATTATGTCTGCACTAAATATTATCTGCAGTAGTTAAATATACTAATATTAAATGTTAAAGCACAAAATTGTTAGTTTTCAAACATTATATAGACACCTCTTAATACAGTGTAAAGGTTCAAATCACTCATCTTCCTACCCTTGATCTTAAGACTAGCTGTGGTCGTCTGGTCTCCACACACACAGCTGTAGTCTCCACTGTCTTCTGGCACCACTTTGTTGATGAGCAGTTCATACACAAAGGCTTTCTGCTTCATCTGGTACTTCTCTCCAGACTTCAGGACCTGAGTTCCCTTCTTCCACTCCACTGAGACTCCAGGTTTGGAGAGCTCACAGTGCAGCGTGACGCTGGCTCCCTCCTCCGCTTCCTGAGTCTCGAGCTTCTGTTTGAAGGTCACTGGTTGGGCTGAGCATGTATTAGTTGATTAGTGGTCAGTGTCATGAAATAAAATATGTTTAAAAATATATAACACAAAAAACAGAGACCAAACACAAAGACAAACAATGACAAAACACTTTTGTATAAGGTTTTTGACAAACATTCCATGGACCGAACTTTACAATTCATCCTACCCTTAATCTTGAGACTAGCTGTGGTCGTCTGGTCTCCACACACACAGCTGTAGTCTCCACTGTCTTCTGGCACCACTTTGTTGATGAGCAGTTCATTCACAGAGTCTTTCTGCTTCATCTGGTGCTTCTCTCCAGACTTCAGGACCTGTGTTCCCTTCTTCCACTCCACTGAGACTCCAGGTTTGGAGAGCTCACAGTGTAAAGTGACGCTGGCTCCCTCCTCTGCTTCCTGAGTCTCGAGCTTCTGCTTGAAGGTCACTGGTTTGGCTGAGCATTTAGTGGTTGGTTAGTATCACACGTATATTTAATTTTATAATACAAACAAACAGGAATAAAGCAGAGACAAACAATGACAAGATGAAATCCACAATACCATGTAATTTAAAAAATACACAAACAAAACAAAGACAAACAAAGACAGTATGGATTCTACAATGTCATCAACATGTTTAACACAAAAAAACAGACACAAAACACAAAGACAAATGCTGACAAGGTGAAATCCACCATGTCTTTTAGACTCCACAATAATGTGACTTAACATGTACTTAAAAACTCGTGGAGAGTTTTTGAAAAACAGTCCATGGACCAACTGAATGAAAATATTCATCCTACCCTTGATCTTGAGACTGGCTGTGGTGTTCTGGTCTCCACACACACAGCCGTAGTCTCCACTGTCTTCTGGCACCACTTTGTTGATGAGCAGTTCATTCACAGAGTCTTTCTGCTTCATCTGGTACTTCTCTCCAGATTTCAGGACCTGAGTTCCCTTCTTCCACTCCACTGAGACTCCAGGTTTGGAGAGCTCACAGTGCAGAGTGACGCTGGCTCCCTCCTCCGCTTCCTGAGTCTCTAGCTTCTGTTTGAAGGTCACTGGTTTGGCTGAGCATTTATTGGTTGGTTAGTGGTCAGTGTCATGAAATAAAATATGTTTAAAAATATATATAACAAAAAACAGAGACAAAACACAAAGACAAACAATAACAAAAACCTACTTTATAAGGTTTTTGACAAACATTCCATGGACCACAGCTTAACAATTCATCCTACCATTGATTTTGACGCTAGCTGTGGTCGTCTGGTCTCCACACACACAGCTGTAGTCTCCACTGTCTTCTGGCACCACTTTGTTGAGCAGCAGTTCGTTCACAGAGGCGTTCTGCTTCATCTGGTACTTCTCTCCAGACTTCAGGACCTGAGTTCCCTTCTTCCACTCCACTGAGACTCCAGGTTTGGAGAGCTCACAGTGCAGAGTGACGCTGGCTCCCTCCTCTGCTTCCTGAGTCTCCAACTTCTTTTTGAAGGTCACTGGTTTGGCTGAGCATTTAGTGGTTGGTTAGTATCATATGTATATTTAATTGTATAACACAAACAAACAGGAATAAAACAGAGACAAACACTGACAAGATGAAATCCACATTACCATGTAATTTAAACAATGTAATTTACATGTTTAACACAAAAAACAGACACAAAACACAAAGACAAATGCTGACAAGGTGAAATCCACAATGTTATTTAGACTCCACAATAAATGTGACTTAACATGTACTTAAAAACTCGTTGAGAGTTTCTAAAAAACATTCCATGGACCAACTGAATGAAAATCTTCATCCTACCCTTGATCTTGAGACTGGCTGTGGTCGTCTGGTCTCCACAAACACAGCTGTAGTCTCCACTGTCTTCTGGCACCACTTTGTTGAGCAGCAGCTCATTCACAAAGTCTTTCTGCTTCATCTGGTGCTTCTCTCCAGACTTCAGCACCTGAGTTCCCTTCTTCCACTCCACTGAGACTCCAGGTTTGGAGAGCTCACAGCGCAGAGTAATATCTACTCCCTCCTCAGCTTCCTGAGTCTTCAACTTCTGTATGAAGGTCGGTGGTAATGCTGTACAACCAAGTTTCCATTATTTGTCAAAATTAGGTCAAATAAACTGTTTTGAATAAATAGAACAACGCAACACAATTTAAACTTTTTTGGAAAAAGGCAACATAATCGGTTGATTTCTCTAAGTGTACAAGTTTGCCTAAAAAGATCCATACCATTGACTTTCACAGATGCAGATGTCTTCTGGTCCACACACACACAAGAGTACTCTCCACTATCTTCAACCTTCAAATCTTTGATTTGAAGTTCCACAGCGGTTTGCTTCTGCTTCATCTCATACTTCTCTCCAGCTTTGATAACTTCAGAGCCTTTCTTCCACTGAATGTCGGTCGCAGGTTTTGATAACTCGCAACAAAGTGTCACAGTCTCCCCTTCTTTTTTATCTTGGTTCTTGAGTTTTTCTTTAAAAGTGGCAGGCAGGGCTAAAATAAAACGAACAGTGGGATGATGATATTAAAAAGTTTCCAGCATTCTGTCTGGCTGTGGTGGAGGATGGAACATGATTAGAGGGGAAGATGAGCATTCGGAACCCAAACATTTGAAATCATTACCAACATTGGAAATATTCATTTATGCAGGGATCATAACAACATTACAAGACAATTAATTTGGGAACAGGTCACTAGGAGGCATTAGCCCATACAAAGCAGGACACAGATAACTCTTGTCTATTAGAAAATACAAAAGATGTAGCAACAATTCTACTAATCTATTGCATTTTGCCAACTCTACACCTAAGGCAGATGTGTAAGTGCCTGGGAATGGTATCGACATCCTCCTGACAATAACAGCCACCAAGTGTGTCACTGCTATGCATCGGTAAGTATATGTGCATGAGCCTCGAGGAGTCAGGTCTTTGATGGTGAGAGGATGGATGGCTATAGAGGGGTGTGACCTTAGCACAACTGTAGCCAAGGCAGATCAGTGGAACTGACACTTCAAACATATGTAGCAGATCCCCATTAAAACAATGAAGCCACAAAATCCAAAAGGTGCCTTTAAATTGAAACTTAACCAAACTATGAGCCATGACAACACTGCAACTTGGATGGAAGAACTGAGAAAAAATTAAACTATAATATAAAACTATAACTATAATAATACATTATACTATACTATAGTGTATGAATGAACACCAGGTAAGTAATAATATCTTAGAAGAAGTCATTTTTTTCCAAACTATATCCTTATCATATTTTTAAAAGCAAGATATTCTCGTCATGTTTATTAAATTATCTCTTTAAGAAATATAAAGATATTCAACTATGCAAGACACACTTGTATAAAGTTCTTACCTTTGACTGTCACCTTTGCCATGTTCTTAGCAGTGATCACGTCACAGGTGTAGATATCTGTGTCTTTCTCTTCCAGCTGTTTGATGGTGAGAGTTAAGACCTGCTCTTTCTGGGACATCTCATATCGACCTCCTGCCTTGAGCTCTGTGTGCCCTTTAAGCCAGATCACTGTGGATGGGCTTTGAGCCGTCTCACAGCTCAAGGTCACAGAGCTCTTCTCGTCTGCCTGGCTGTCCTTTAGCACTTCAGTGAATTTATGGATTGGCTCTGTAAAAAAGAGAACAGCCTCACAAAAACTGAAGGCACAGTTTGAAATTGCGAAAATCTTGCTCCATGGTTTCAGAAAATAACATTACCCCTGAACTGATGCCAATTTAAGATATTGATGTTTTTAACAAGTGTTCTCATAGGTAAGTCTCTTAAATGCTCATATTATCAGAGATTGAAAAAACTGTACCAATATGGAATTAAAGACATTTTTAATAGGAAGTCTAACCCTTAATTTCCAGTTGGGCTTTGGTGGTTGCACCTCCGACGACTTCACAGCTGTACTCTCCTGAGTCTTGGGCAGAGACATTATGGATAGTGAGCTTCATGACCTTATCCTCCTGGCTGATGTCGTACTTCTGGCTCTTCTTGATGGCTTTGCCTTCCTTGGCCCACTTTACAGTGGAACTAGCCTGTGTCACCTCACAGGCAAACACAGCATCTTCCCCTTGAGCAGCGCTAACATTCTGCAGTCCTTTGGACACAGATGAAGCTCTGCCTGTACCCATGGAAGTTGACATGTTTATTTCATGAACTTTGTATTTCTTGTAACTTTCTCGAAGATATATATGCAGCTTACCTTCAACTGTTAATGTGGTTTTAGTGCTCAAGTCTTTAATGGTGAAGACCACCTCACCAGCATCGGCAGGGGTGACATCCTTGATGTTTAGCATGTACTTGCGGCCTTTATTGGTGACATTGAAACGGCCTCCGTTTGAAATGGCTTTGCCATTCAGAGTCCACGAGCACTCATCTGTGTTCTCACGAGATAAGATGCACTCGAAGCTGCATGTCTCCCCCTCGTTTACCTCAGCAGACTTCAGCCATTTGGTGATTCCAATGCCAATCTCTAAATTTAGGACAGAGATCATAAGATGACAAAGATGCCGAAGAACTAGGCTAACACAGCAGAACTGTTTATCCTAAACAACAGTACCGACCTCTGACAGTGACCTTTGCCTTGGAAACTTCAGTTCCGAGATCACAACTGTACTCCCCAGCATCGTCTTTGGTGGCGTCCTTGATGATCAGGCCCAAAGACTTGCCTGTGTGGAGGAGCTCATACTTGGGTCCAGCCTTCAAGACTTTACTTTCTTTTCTCCATATAGGTGAAACCCTGGGCTTGGACGCCTCACACGTCAGAGTGATCATGCCTTTCTCCTCTCCGATGACATCATCGAGAGACTTGAGAAACACAGCAATCTTCTCTGAAGGGCAAAGGAGAGAAAGTAAAGAGTGGTGTGATGTGCGTATATTATGATAAAATAAAATGATTTCATGAAATGTCACTTAAGAGAGAAACTAGGTTCCCTTCAATGTTTTCCCTGAGAATTTGTTTTGGTGTTCATGATAATATGAGTGACTGTTCTTACCTTTCACTTTGAGAGTAACAGACTCTTTCACCTTGCGCACTTGAAAGGTGATGGTCCCCCCGTCCTGAGGAGCCATGTTCTTCAGCATGAGCTTGTGAACCTTCCCCTCATGAGAGATGGTGTTGACTTCATTAGTGAGGAGCACCTTGTCTTTCAGAAGCCACTGTGCCTCTTCATCTGCATAGTTAATCTCACACGTGAACACTGCATCACTGTCTTCATCAACCTCTGTGTCGATCAAGTGCTTGGTGATCTTAATTTCTCGCACTGTAGAAAAGAAAAAAGATGGTAGTTTTGGTTCAGAGACCACTTAAGTCCAAAAACATTCAAAAACAGAGCAAAATATATAATATTTCCATAAGAAAATGGCAAACTGTCGTATTTCTTTTGCGATTGTTACATCCCATCCCAAGTTATTTTTTACCTTGAGGTCAAAGTTTTCTGTGCTTTGATTTTGAAAATCATTTGTCAATAATTGATTTAAATCCTGCCCTCGAGTTTCTCCAGCTAATCTAATTGTCAACCTCAAACTGATTAGTTACGTCTGCATGTGTATAGTAATGTTTGTATTACTGCTTGTCCACTTAAACTTTTTATCCACCCGTCTGCTGGTAAGTGAGTTTTTCTTAATATCTCCATTGCATCATGTTGCCTTTGTGTGTCTGTGTTTGCTTCCACCCTGTCTGTGTTCCTGACAGCAGCTGTAAGACTGGTATTCAAAAGTGCACACTGTACCTTCCACAGTGAGAGTGCCTTTGGTCTCAGCAGGTCCGGACTGACAGCGGTATTCTCCGCTGTCTTCTCCAGTTAGCCCTTGAATAGTAAGTTGAGCCCTTGTGCCGTCTTTCTTCATGTTGAACTTGTCTGATGCTGCCAGAAGTACTTGACCTTTAAACCAATTCACCTCTTTGGCTGCCGCAGAGAATTTGCAGCAGAACAGGGCAGAGCTTTTCTCCTTTGCCTTGACATCTTTAATGGGCTCTGAAATCTCAAGTGGACGCTCTAAATATGAGGAACAGAATCTAATTAGGAATTTTGAACAGAACGTTTGTGCAATTAAAACAAATAACGATTGATCATAACTGCTGAATTGACCCCTTTACCTTTTACTGTGAGTTGGGCAAGAGATTTGCTCTTCCCAGCTGTAAACTGCACAGGTCCTGTCATTGAGGCTTTTGTCTTTTTGAAAGTGAGACGGTGCAGAGTGCCCTCTTTCTCCATTTCAGCATCTGCACTCTCCTGCACAGCAACTCCATTCAGAGTCCATATGGGAGGTTTCACCAGTTCCATACTGATCTCAACTTCAAAGACAGCTGCGAAAGGTTCTGTCACTTCTACTGAACTAAGCTCCCGCACAATGCTGATGGACTGCTCTGGAGGGGCCACGGAAAAAATGGTTAAGTTAAAATTCAATTAACTTATTTCATGCAGTTGAAGTACTGGTTTATCCTTTATAAGGCTTAAATCAAATTACAAATTGCATACACAATTCACAATAGTTGAAAAAAATATATATTTTGATGAAAGCCCTTGTACAATAATTTCTTAAAATACAGTACTAACAATTGGACCATGTCCGCCAATCTCATTAAACAATTATACAACTAAAACCAGGAAAACAATGCATCATAAAGTATAACACAATTACTGTACATGCAGTGAAACTCAAACTAAATCATCTACTAGTATTTTTGTCATGTTCTACAGCCTCTATACTCTGTATGGTACTATCACACGTGTGCTTTCACATATTTATGACGTATCACTCTGCTGACTTGTCACAGTAGGAAAAGCACAGATGTTAGTCAAAACGTTGACAATGGCTATTCAAGGATCCTTGTGAGCACGGACATTGTGACAGTGAGTAAGCATGCACACTATCAGCAACAAATACTTAATTATTACAGACAGATAAGTAGACAGACAAATAGATACCTCATTGTCTGATGGCTTGATTTGTATTATGTTGCAGTCGTACACTTAGAGACCCTACAATTGCTAAACCGGACTCCAAGCTTAAAATTAACCTTCGTCATCTTGTATCGCGTTACCTTCTACAAGCAGTTTACAGGACGTCTGGTCGTCAGTGGCGTCACAGGTATATGTGTCTTCGTCCCCGGTGTCCACATCATTGATGGTGAGTTTCCGGTACACATCTTCACTTCCGATCTCGTGCTTCTTGCTGGGTTTGATTTCCGTCTTGTTCTTGTACCACTTCACCTTTGCACTGGCACGTGACACGTGGCATTCGAGATGACCACGATGCTTAAACATCGCTATCTTATCCCTGAGTCTCTTCACAAACTTGACGGGCAGCTCTACAGTAACAATAACACGGAATCAGTGACAACTATCACGTATGCTGCCATAAAGAAACATTGGAGGCTATGAATGCATCAGCCTTGCCAAAGCGCACTTTAGGACAGGCGATGTTCGCAATTGAATTACGCTCAAGCCAGGGAAAATAGGGCTGAAGTGTAATGGCACATTAAAGCTAAAGCGTACAGCAGGAATGTATAATGGCACACCCCATTAAAAATGAATCAGTGCATGGCAGCCATTTGCTGCTTGAGTACATCCAGCAAGACACTAAGTGATGAAACTTACAGCAATTTATGGTCAACTGATAGCAAAGTTTGTATCTTTAAAATAATTTTAGGTAGATTATTTTTCTTTACATCTGGAGATTATTTCCAATCATTAAAATACTCCAGAATCACTGGACCAATAAGGTCATATGTGCAAATCATTGCTTCACTGCATTCGGTAAGGAAAGAAAACTATGATAAAACCCTTGGGAAATTATCCTCAGCTAATAGATGTGTGTTCTCTTTGCCATCAGGCCTCAATGAGGCATAACAATGTAAATGCGAGTTGCAACTGGATTCACTTTTTTCCATCAGACCAAATATTATCAGAATGATTCACTGCATGAGCTATTAAAGCAAGACAACAATGCACTAAACGTGTGACATTTTACATGTGGCTCGCTGAACCAACTGAAATGTTGAGATCAAAAATGAAATTCATTATTTGACTTCAAAATAGCAAGGTTATCATTTTAGAGGAGCTCAATTGTTTACATTTTAGAAGAAAGTTAAGTTTCAAATGTGCAGAAATATATAATTATATATTGTAACTTTCTGACAACATTTGTCAAAAGGAATAAAGAACCCATTTGCAACCACATCTGAACATTGTAAAATAAAGGTTAAGTAATCCATGCAGCAACATATAAAGCGTTTGTTAAATGTTTTCAGCTCATAACATGTTGACTTGTTTACCTTTCACTTTGAGTTTTGCAAATGAAGAGGTCTTCTCAGCTGTAAATTTAATATCACCCATATCCTCTGGGGAAACAGACTTAAACAGCAGTACATAGGTTCTGCCTGGATTCAAATGCAAAATTGATTATAGTAGCAACATGTAATTAATTAATCATAATAATAATTCATATTCAAGTTTTGCTTACCCTCTTGTCTCATCTTGATGTTGTCACTGACTTTGACTTTAGTACTTCCTTTGTACCACTGACAGTCCACTTCATCGTGTGAGATTTCACAGACGAATGCAGCACTCTCCTTCTCCATCACCTCCACATCCTCCAGTTTCTTAATTATCTTGATATCTCTGGCTGTAGGGAAATATTTTAAGGCATTTTCATGAACTATAGATTTTATACTGTCCCCTAAATGAGAGTCCCTGATTGATTTATGTGCCTCATGACAGGACTAATGTTTACCATGAACGATGAGCTTGGCAGAGGTGTTATCATCAGTGGTGCGACAGACGTAACTGCCTGCATCTGCGGGGGTGCATTTGCTGATGACCAAAGTGCGCTTCCTGCCCAACGAATGGATGCCATAGTTTTTCCCTAGTTTCAGTTCCACATCATCCTGAAATTAATAATTTTGTACACGTTATATTTGTTCAGAAGTCAGTTTTTCCAGTCTTTGATCTGCAGACTAACCTTGAACCATTTAACATCGGCATTTGTTCTGGACACTTCACATTCAAAAGTAACCTTCTCCTTCTCAGGAACACTCATATCGATAATGGGTGTGGAGACCATAGCAGGCGGTTCTGTAAAATCAACAACCATTGGGTAGTAGGTGACAATGTAGACTCTCAATCATAAAGTGATACTTTATAACAAAAGAAGATTGGTCGGCAAAGACCCTACCAACAGAGGACCAGACAAACAGGAAGTAGCCCCTACCTGTGACGAACAGGTTGCCTGAAGTATGGACACCATCAGCTTGGAAGGAAATAGTTCCTGCATCGTCTCTCTTAAGATTGGACAGCGTAAGAGCGTGCTTCTTTCCCAGTGCTGTGATACGACAGTTGGCCCCTGGCTTTAGCTTGGCCCCATCCCTGGCCCAGGAGCCTTCAACATCAGCCTGACTGAGCTCTACCTCTAGTGTCACTGTCTCTGTCTCATGTGCCTTGGTTTCTGTAAGGCCCTTTATTACCTGGATCTTCTTCACTGAAGAAGGAAGAAAACAAATGTTGGAGTGTAAATATGAGGGCAAGATTTTCAGGCTTGTAACTTCACATTTATAACCAAACACACATCACTGGAGGACAGTCTCTTTTTAAGGTGAAGGTACTGTATGTGCATAAATATGGAATATGTGGATGTTGTTAACTCTTACTTTCTACTGTGAGCTTGGCCTGGGTCTTGTCATCCAGAGTTTCACAGGAGTAGATGCCACGATCACCATGAGTAACGCTCTTAAAGACCAGAGCCTGCTTGGCTCCATCCACCCGAATCTCCAGGTTTGCTGCAGCCTGCAACACGATGCTGTTCTTCATCCACCTGACTTCATCCGATTTCTTACTTAGCTCCACCTCCATCTTCACTTCACTCTGCTCCTCCACTGTCAGGTTTTCAAGCTTCTTCTTAAAGGTTACAGGCTCATCTAATTGGAGCACACAGAAGTGTTGAATGAGGATGTTTCATTAATAGTAAACAAATTTAAAAAAAGATATATTAAAAATAGATGCACATTCTTACGTTGCACTTGTAAAGTAGCTTTGCAGCTTTTGCCTTCTGCATCAACGCTAATCTCTCCAGCATCTTTTTGGGTGACAGAGGTTATGGTGAGTGAGTGAGTGTTGCCACCGTGCTCAATCTTATACTTCGGCCCGGCCGTGATGGGTATGCTGTTGTGGAACCACTTGACATTGATGTCTGCTGGGGTGGCAGCGCACTTGAAGATGGCGTCTTTTCCCTCCATTGCAGCCACATTATTGAGTTTAGTAGTCAGCCTCACTACTCTGGGCTCTGAAAGGAATGAGAGGCATCAAATTAAGCCAAATGATGTGACAATGAAAATTCAGCATTGAACAGATTTCAATATTAATCAAATGGTAAATTACCTTTAGAGGAGACTTTGGCAGAGGTCTTTTCATTTCGACATTCACAGCTGTATTCTCCTTCATCTTCCTTCGTCATGTCAGTCACAGTGAGGACCCGCTTAGCACCATCTGTCCTGACACAGTGCCTTCCTCCAGGTTTAATCTCACGGCCATTATGGTGCCAGACAACATCGCCTGAGGCTTGATTGAGCTCACACATCAGACTAAGTGTCCCACCCAACTCCACATCGGCAGACTTCAGGGGGACAACAAACTTCAAAGTTGACTCTGAAACGAAACGAAGGGTGTTAGATATCAATATTAATCTATGCAGCATTATCAGAGGCTTATAAACTTAAAGACCTACCTTTGACCTGAACTTTGAACTCCTGTTTGTCATGAGCAGTTTGACAGGAGTACGCTCCGCTGTCTTTAGTTTCGGTGGAAGTTACTATCAAGGTACGACAATGTCCATCTTTTTTCATTTCATACTTTCTGCTCTCTTTGATCTCCACACCATCTCTCAACCACTTCACACATCCACTCTCCGAGGTCAGCTCAGTGGTCAAAACAATGTTTTCACTTGCTTGAACAACACATGTGTCTTTGACAGACTTCTTCTGGAACTTGACAGCTTCTTCTATAGAGAAATGACAACTTTTGTTCAGCAGCTTTCTTATAAATATAGTAAGAAAATGTATTTTATTCAAAATATATTTTACCTGTCACATGCAGCCTAAATACCAGCTTTTCTGTTCCTGTCTCACAGGTGTATTGTCCAGCATCTTTTTTCTCTATTTTTTCAATGACCAGCTCACGACTCTTTCCCTTTGACTCCATGTGAGCTGCTTTGCTGGAAGTCAGCAGCTTGCCGTCCTTGTACCACTTCACTTCCGTCTTGGAATCAGAAACCTCACAGCTCAAGGTGGCTTTCTGGGAGAGAGTAACTTTCACCTCATTCTGGACGGACTCCTTGTTCGAGAAGCCAGCCAGGGCTTCTACACAATAAGTAAACAAATAAGAACATATCAGTCAACACACTATATGGACACAACCAAATCTTTTCAGCTGCAATAAACAGATCTGCACAAACTATAAAATAACAAGTAAAACAAATTCAATAGACATTTAATAGCAACATTTTATTCCTCGTACCTGCCACCTGAATCTTAAAGGCCAGCTTCTCTGTCCCAGCCTCACATATGTACTCTCCAGCATCCTTCTTCTCCACGCTGTCGATCACCAGCTGGCGACTCAGGCCTTTTGACTCTGCATGAACTGTTTTGCTGGAGGTCAGCAGCTTGCCATCCCTGAACCATTTCACCTCTGTCTTGGTATCCGCTACCTCACAGCTTAAAATGGTTTTCTGTGAGAGAGTGGCTTTCACCTCCTTTTGGACTGATTCCTTTTTGGAGAAGGCCGATTTGGCTTGAATCTCTGAAAACATAGAATAGAATATGAAATGGTATCGTAACACCTTCCAAGGAACTCATTTTAACAACTTATGTAAACAATATTTTAAAATAAGGTGGACAAATGTGCTGAGTTCAGCAAATAGTTCTGTTCCGTGATTCATCTGAAATCTGACAAGCAGACATCAGCTTTGCACGGGTCAAATCCTTCTGACATGTGCCATCCCCTTCAACGCCCTCGTACCTGTCACCTGTTCTTTAAATGCCAAACTTTCTGTTCGGACCTCACAGATGCGCTCCTCCGCATTTTTCTCCTCTACACTGTCCAACACCGGTAGATGAACCTTGCCCTTTGATTCCAAGGCAACTGGACTGCTGGGACTCAGCAGTTTGCCATCTTTGTACCATTTCACCTCTTTGGTGTTATCAACTACTTCCCAGCTCAGATTGCCTTGCTCGAGGAGAGTGGATTTCACCTCCTTCTGGACAGCCTCTTTGTTGAGGGAACCAGATTTAGCCCCGATTTTTGTAGAAGTAACTGTAAAGGAGTATGGGGTGATGACAATTACCAGTACAAAAACAGACTCTAGACCACTATAACACTGCTCTAGTTGAAAAGAACACATTAAATCAGACTTTATAGATGTTGAACAAAGGGCCATAAACTCATTACGCTCATTAAGTTGAGAGATCTATTTAAAAGTCTGCACTAAAAAAAAACAATGTGGCCACAGAGGCCCATCTGACAACAACTCTTTCTGACTGAGGGAACTGCAGAACCACAAAATACAAGATATAAGTCACAAGTTTCTCAATACTGGACTCAAGACATTTGAGCAAAGCATGTCAAATATCTAAATACTAAAGCAACCCATAATGCAGCCAAAAAAGAAGACCACAATAAAAAGAAGAAAAGACAAATCAAAAATATTTTTCTTAACGAAATGAAGAATAGAACAAGATAACATGACTTGGTCAAGTCAAGTTCAGTGTACCGTATGTGAATTGTCCAATGGGTGTCAGTGACATTTTTCTAGATATTGTTTGCTTAATAAGAGCTTTTACTATTTTAATTCTTAAAAATGTGTGTGAATCCCAGCACATTATTGAACTGAACTGACAATGAACACAAAGAAGATTTAACCTAACTGTGTAAATATAATGCAGTTTCCTCACCTGCCACCTGAATCTTAAAGGCCAACTTCTCAGTCCCAGCCTCACAGATGTACTCTCCAGCATCCTTCTTCTCCACGCTGTCCATCACTAGCTGGCGACTCTGGCCCTTTGACACTGCATTAATGGTCTTGCTTGAAGTGAGGAGCTTTCCATCCTTGTACCATTTCACTTCTGTCTTCGTATCAGCTACCTCACAGCTTAAAATGGCTTTCTGTGAGACAGTGGCTTTCACCTCCTTCTGGACTGAGTCTTTGTTAGAGAATGCAGATTTAATCTGTGTGTCTGTGGAGAAGATGAACCATGAATGTAGATGACAAAAAACATCTACAATTGAGGAAATTAATAAAGAGAATCTATAAGTCACTTCAGTCTCAGCCCCTACCTGGAACCTGGAGTTTGAAGACCAACTTCTCAGTCCCAGCCTCACACATGTACTCTCCAGCATCCTTCTTCTCAGCGCTGTCAATCACCAGAGTGCGAATTTTGCCCTTAGACTCTGTATGAATAGTCTTGCTAGAAGTCAGCAGCTTGCCGTCCTTGAACCACTTCACCTCTGTCTTGGCATCAGAAACCTCACAGCTCAGGGTGGTTTTCTGGGAGAATGTTGCTTTCACCTCCTTCTGAACAGACTCCTTGTTGGAGAAGAATGACTTCGGCTCTGATGGAAGATCCAAACAATGTAAATGTGAGGTGCTATTCTTTCATTTCTGACAAACAAGCATGAATTGGGCTACTTGTTACTTTGATAATCCCCTTGGCTTACCTTCCACCTGAATCTTAAAAGCAAGCTTCTCTGTCCCAGCCTCACACATGTACTCTCCAGCATCCTTTTTCTCAGTGCTGTCGATCACCAGCGTGCGACTTTTGCCCTTAGACTCTGTATGAATTGTCTTGCTAGAAGTCAGCAGCTTGCCGTCCTTGTACCACTTCACCTCTGTCTTGGCATCAGAAACCTCACAGCTCAGAGTGGTTTTCTGGGAGAACGTCGCTTTCACCTCCTTCTGAACAGACTCCTTGTTGGAGAAGAATGACTTCGGCTCTGATGGAAGATCCATACAATGTAAATGTGAGGTGCTATTCTTTCATTTCTGACAAACAAGCATGAATTAGGCTACTTGTTACTTTGATAATCCCCTTCTCTTACCTTCCACCTGAATCTTAAAAGCAAGCTTCTCAGTCCCGGCTTCACAGATGTACTCTCCAGCATCCTTCTTCTCCACACTGTCGATAACCAGCTGGCGACTCTGGCCTTTCGACTCTGCATGGATTGTCTTGCTGGAGGTCAGCAGCTTGGCATCCTTGTACCACTTCACCTCTGTCTTGCTATCAGCTACCTCACAGCTTAAAATAGCTTTCTGGGAGAGAGTAGCCTTCACCTCCTTCTGGACTGACTCTTTGTTGAAGAAGGCTGCCTGGGCCTCTGAGAATAACATAAATGAGAGTTACAGAGTTACTATGGGCAAGGATTTAAAGGTATATAACTGACATTCTTTATCAGTATTGTGAAAATGGCATGATACTAAATACTAGGAAAACATGATCTACTCTTATTTGGGACATTTAAAATTGATATGACAAACTGAAAATATGTATTACATTCTACATATCAATTGATTGATTTGTTCTACCTGAAACAGATATCTTGAAGACCAGCTTATCCCCGCCAGCTTCACAGGTATATTCTCCAGCATCACTCTTCTCCACCTTTTCAAACACCAGCTGACGAGCAGTGCCTGTTACTTCTGAGTATATGGTCCTGCTGGATATCAGCTGCTTGCCATCTTTATACCATTTGACCTCTGCCTTGCTATCAGACACATTGCAACTAAGAGTTGCTTTCTGCGAGAGAGTGGCCTTCACCTCTTTCTGGACTGACTCTTTGTTGGAGAAGGCAGCAACGGCTTGAGTTTCTGAGAAGAAAATACAGTGAAGAAATGTATTTCTGTAACGTGCAGTCAAATGTTGAATAACACACAAAAAAATCATCATAGTCTCACCTTTAATCTTGACCTGGAATGTGACTTTGTCTGCTGCTGTCTCACAGGAGTAATGTCCTTCGTCACTTTTCTTGGCGTTCTTGATGACGAGTTTCCTTTGAGTCCCTTTGGAGACCATGGCAGTTCTTTGGTCCTCAGTGATCTCTACCTGATCTTTTCTCCACACAACGACAGCGCTGGCAGGAGATACCTCGCAGCTCAGCTCAAGATCTCCTTTAAGGGACGATGACATTCCCATGGCACCTTTGGTCTTGTTCAGGAACTTGGCAGGTTCATCTTAGAGGAAGAGAGATGGAAAATTACTGGTTAATAACCTTTGTGGCCTTAAATTAAATCTCTTATAATATCTGTACTGTAGATCTGTTATTAGAGGAGCTATGTTTATATAGAGTGGAAGTTGTAGAAGCTGGGCCACACTGGAGTTGATTACATGATGACAGATAGCTTTCCTCTGCTTGATGGCTGATAAGCACATGCTAGTGCCCATCAGTGCAGATCACATTACAGTGTATCAGATTGTCTGAGACAAACTGTCTGCATGTGGGAGTACAGTTCCTTTTATAAAATCATCTCTGTGCCACATAGGACATATTTAGTACCTACGAAATTTGGCAAAACATTGGCTTCATAGATTAATAAATTAATTAATCAATAGGAGACTGATGATCTGTTGCTCTGTGAGTATCAGTAAAAAGTATTTTTAAGTTTACCTTTAAGAGAGAGTTGCAGGGACATCTTGTCCTCAGCTAAAACACACTCGTAGATGCCCACATCCTCTTCAGTAACATTGTGTATCGTCAGGATCCTCTTGCGGTCAATGATGACATATTCATACTTCTTGCCCATTTTCACCTCTCGCCCGTTCTTCATCCAAACCACCTGAAAAGAAACACAGAACAGATTTTTGGATACGAGTGTCACAGCTTTAAAAGGATATTCTTTTGTCATTTATTAAGAAAATTTTAAAAAAAGGTTTTAAGTGTAGGCAGTAACTGTAAGTCACAATTGTAAAATGCACAGTGTCTTAATTTAATGTATGAAAGCAAAAAGTAAAAGCTAGACATCATATTCGGTATGTTTCCATTGCATACCTGTGTTTTGTTATCCGACACCTCAGCAGTCAGCTGAGCAGTGGATTGGGCAGTGCAGGTCACCACCTCTGTCAGATCGGACTTGTTTATGAACCTAACACGAGGGGCTAAAAATACAGTTGTCAGGAAGGAAGGAATTTGTGATTGGCTCCTCACAAAAAATACAGTGAATACCAATCAATCTAACATGTAATACAGAAAAGAAAATGTACTACAATACTATGATAGCATAAATTAAAACATTTCCCCCATTGATAGTTGAATTGGCTATGATCAAGTGCCTACCTTTCACAGATAAGATGCAACTGCTCTGTGAGCCTCCACCAACAAACTTGACTTCAGCTCCATTCAATTCCATGGTCATATCACGGAAGAGCAGAGTGTGTGTGGTCTTGGACTTGGTGATGAGGTATTCAGCTCCACTACGCAGGACGCAGCCATTAATGTACCAGTACCCAGAACAAACAGCAGACAACTCGATGGCGATAGAGAACTCCTCGCCAGCGTTTGCAGTGGTGTTCATCAGGCCTTTCCTTATCTCTGCAGAGGGTTCTGGACGCAACAAGTAAACCACACATGAGAAAAGAATGTGTGCAACAACAGCAGATAGGAACAAATATCACAGGGATATCAGCCTTACCAAGGTAGAAGCTTCCAGGCACCTCCAGGTGAGGGCTCTGGCCAAAGTCATTCATGGCAGAAATACGGAATTGGAAGCTGGACTCTTCTGTGAAGTTGCAGACGGTGATCTCTGTGGAAACAATGGTTTCTCCAGCGTTGCACCTCTGCCATGTCTGAGTGCCAACCTTCCTCCTCTCCACGATGTAGCACTTAATGGGCACTGGGCGATCGCTGTCAGGAGGAGACCACTGAATGGTGATGGAAGAGGCAGTCTTGTTCACCACCACAGCACTGACTGGGGGATTGGGGGGATGCTTCCTAGCAGCTGGAGCAGAAAGAGTGAGTCATACTGTGATCTTTTTGGATGAGTATTGAGCGATTAAAAAAAATTACAATTATGGTTTGGCCATCATTCTTGTCAGTTATGATAAACTGTTGTTTACCTGCTTATATACTTTGATGCATTATGATTTAGCAATTCATGGTAGAGAAATTCAAGCACCACAGAGTCATGAAGACAAAAACATGATTTAGAACATGGCTAGAGAACAATGTATTTCAAAACAAAAGCATGTGCTGTATTTATTCTAGAGGGATCTTACATATGTTAACACTCTACTGCTGCTTCTTTGAAAGTGAAAGCAACCATTATCATACCTAAAATGACAATTGTAATTTCCCCGCTTTATTTAAAAAATTATTTCAGTGGAATCTTACTACTTTGTTCAATCCCTTAGTGTCTCATTCAGCCTAAAACTGCAAAGGTGCTATGAGGGTAGGTATAGCAGGACAATTAAGATAATCACAGTTATGTTCACTGAAGTTATTTGGACTAAATTATTTGTAAGCAGAATAAAGTGCATTTGACCCAGGTGTCATCCTCACCAGTCACAGTGAATCGAGTGGACGTCTTGCAGTCTCCAGCTACAAAGGCGATTTCACCTGAGTCGTCAGCCTGGCAATCTCTAATGGTGAGCGTGTACTGTCTCAGCACACAGGCTATGGAAATCCGGGACTCTTCCTTCAGCTTCTCCCCTTTGCGGGTCCAGTAGGCGTCCGGGTAGGGATGCTCCAGCTCGACACAGAAAATGACCGTATCGCTGACAGGAACCACCGTCCGCCGGGGGAGCTTCTTGGTAATATTGCCTGGGATACGAGAATAAGATGTAACAAAAAGAAAGACTCACAGATTACACTCACATTATTACACTTGATAATGGCTTATTGACATCCAAAATACCTAATGATGAAGAGGAACTAAAGAAAGAAAAATATTCTCCACTATACCCAGAACAGTGAGCTCGGCCACGGTGCGACTGCCTTCCTTCATTTCGCAGATATAAACACCGTCATCGTTGGTGGTGACATTGTGAATGGTGAGACGACGCAGGGTGCCTTCCTCCTCCATGCGATATTTGGTATTTTGCTCCAGCATGGTTTCCTCCATGAACCAGTGGGCGTGGGTGGCAACAACAGGCACCTCACACATCAGTGTGGCCGATGTTTTCTCCTGGACCTCCATGTCCTGCAACTTCCTCCTGAACGGCACTTTGGGCTCTGACACAAAGACATTTCAGAATTTTCAGATTACACGACCATACTGGTGGTTTTGCATTTATCAAATAAAATGTCATGAATATATTTTATGATACCATTACCCTTTCCGCTTTTATTTCCCTGTGTTATAAATTGTAGCTCAGGTGAGTGCAATTTCTAAATGAAGTGAGAGAATCTAGAAACTTGCCCGCTAGATAATCCATCATATTGGACATTTAATCGGTGTAGTGTGTTCCAGAAAACTCAAGCACCTGAGAGTTGAGACTTCCCTATTTAACATTTTCAATTTCCGTTTCATTTTTTAGTTTATGACAATACAACAATAGTCAGTACAATAAAAGCTTTTAGGCAGTCAAATGTGAAACACATGCTTGATAGCTAAACAATGGTTGTCTGGATATTCTTATGAATTCCTAAATATGTAATCATACAATTTTAAGCCAATGCCCAAAGTGCTGTAGCACTAATTCATTAATCAATGCATCATTAAACAGATACACAACAATATCTAGTAGTCCCAATTATCCTAATATACAGTAGTTACTAGAGGTTCATTATGCAATGTTTTTCATTCAAGCAAAGAAAAACAGCAAAAGAATAATAACAATAAATATCATCATCATAATGAAGAAAAAGGAGGCCTGGTATGAGCAGATCAGAACAAGAACAGTAATCACATCAGAACTGACAAAGTGGGTCAGTGCATCTCTGCTCTTCAAAGTAGTTACAGTTTCAAACTCTATCTATATCCGAGCTTTGGGTCTAAGCCAGCAGTTCAAATACCTCATGTGGACGCCCGCTTTGAGTTATGGGAGAAGTCCTGGGTATCCACATAAAGTAAATGTCTTATTTACTTTATAAATGTCATATTTACTTTATGTGGAGATTTATTACATAATACCACACATAAACATCTCCTATAGTCCACATTCCAAGGAACAATTGCACGGTTTTAGCTTTTAAAATATTTTTGCACAGAGAATACAAGTTTGCACAAAGATACTGGTCAGGGGACAGGTGGGTCCCTCCTTTTATTACTCAGTGATGTATAACAATCCACCAAAGTATGAGGTTTTGTGTATTTCAGATTATCAGAAATACACAATGTATATTAGAAGTGAGCCATGAGATATCCACTCTCCTGCACCATAGCAGCACAATACCGACACTGAATGATGACAAACAGCAAACATGAATCTACAAGTCTTCAGTTTCTTCTCTTGGGCCAATTTCTCCCCAAGGGACGTTATACTAGCAGAGGTGCAAGTCTGCCCTGGTAAGTGCGCGACCATCTTAGCAACTGTGAACGACTCATCACCAGCAGAAAATAGATGAAACACAACACCTTCCTTCAGAGGACGGGCCGAAGTCAACCTTGTTGTGAAAATCCACACATTTTGAGAGGTCTAAATGAGACTTTGGTTCAGTCATTTGTACACCGTGGCCAATAATCCACTTATGCAAATAACATATAGCTTCTTCCTCTGTTCCATATCCAGCCATGCTATGAAAAACACACAAGGAGCCTCTCTGAGGAGACATCTTCTGTCATTACAATGAAAATAGGCACCAACATTTATTTAAAGTAAATCATACTATCCTATTATTGTAAATATTCACTGATCAAAAATGTGTATCATTTAACACCTGCATCTGTTAGGAATATGATGTTAAAACTGGAAATTAAGTGTTCTTGACCTCTAAGATGATGCATTTAAAGCAAGATTATGTAACTTTTTCCATCTTAAAATAGTACCTTACTTAAAATAGTAATTAGTTTGAGGGTACACTAACTTAAAATAGGGAGAATGGTGTAGCTGTCATTCCCACACCTCACCCGGAACGTCTGTTCTTGCTCTGTGTAACTCTGGCTGACTGTCAGTTGTAGCTGAAATTGCCAGAATAAGGCCCGGCCGGTTCAACCGTAATGCTGAACTGTAGATCAGTTAATAATCTTTAAAAACAGGGCTTAGTGAGTTTGTTACAGCAGCAGCTCCTCTGGATCAGGCTGAGAGTCACGAAGAACATGTTTCAGTTGTGTTAAGCTGTGTTTCAGTTCAGCGAGTCAACGTATTCAGAGTTCCGGCCAAGAAATTGAAAGGTTGTTTTACTACTTTTACTCTACATGAAAACTACCTGATCACTCGGACACAGGGCCCAACAGAAGTTGTGTTGCTTTGTTTAACAAACATGATTCTAAGGAAAACTCACTTCACTGGTTTGCTATCACTTTTCCGAAGATATTTGAAGGCTTACCTTTGACGGTCACCAACACAGCACTGTAGGTCTGCCCGGCCATATTGGTTGCATTGCAGGTGTAGAGACCATTATCAGTCTGCTTGCAGTACAGGACCTTCAGGATGAAGTTCTCGGCCTGGTCCTCATAAATGACATGCCTGCGGCCTTCACCGATGTTCATTCCATCCTTCCTCCACATAATGTGGGGTTTAGGGTGACCCGTCACAAAGCAGCTAAGTTTGGCGTGTTTGCCCTCAGTCACGGTGCAGGTTCGGGTGAACACACCTTTGGGCAGCTTTGCCAGCGCAGATGCCCTCAGCGCATGTTCCAGACCCAGAGAACTGAAACCATCTGTGGTAGAAGAAGAAACAGAGGAGCTCTTCTCCTCAGTGCGATAGATGGAGATGTCCTTATTCATTGCCTCTTTGCGCTTTTGGAGGTGAGAGAGGAGGGAGGTGTTCTTATCCGCGGACTGATGATGAGAATCCTGGGCATCTACCACAAGAGCTGCGGCAGCGTGTGCACGGCCAACCGTGTTCTGGGCTCTGCAGGTGTAGGTGCCGCTGTCCAGGTTTCGTAGGCCTTGGATCTTCAAAGTGCTGCCGTCGGTGTCAGAGACGATCTTGATGCGGTTTGACTCCCCCAGGTAGCGCCCGTCCTTTTCCCAGTCAAAGTTGGCCTCGGGGTGAGCGGCAACCCGGCAGTGGAAAACAACATCGCCTCCCAAACCAACACGTGCAGAGGTGGGCTTCATCATGAACACGGGGGCCCTCTGAGCCATCTCTGTAGGCAGAGCCACTTTAACGGTAACCGCAGCATAAGCTTCCCCAACGCTGTTTTTGGCCCGGCACATGAACTGTCCGCCATCCTCCAGCGTTAAGTCGTAGATGGTCAAGCGGTACACCTCTCCATCCTCCACTGTCTTGAAGCGCCCCCCAGACGTCAGCTTCAACTTGTCCTTCTCCCAGGTGATCAGTGGGGTGGGACTGCCCACGATGGTGCAGCTGAGGGTGGCATCTTTGCCTGCACACACCGAGAACGCCTTTGGGCGAGTCAGAAACCTGGGCACGCCTCCATACAGGTTTGGATCCATTGTTTGTTCCTATAGTCCAAAACAAAATGGGGGAAGGAAATAAAATTAACTGTGTGCCAAGATTATACATTATGTTCTCAAAAGTAACAAATTGTTTGAATATGGGCTGTGTGATAGTGCCAAAAGTTTCACTTAGATAGTGTAATTATTATTAATAATTATACTTATAGAAAATAGAATTAAGGAATTAATTCAATTGAGGAAAAATATCTGACTTTCTTTTCAAAGGAAACAGGGGGTTGTATATCTGAATATGGACTTCATGAATCATGGGGAAAAGTTGGATTTCTCTAAAACTTTGTAAGGTGTCAACCATACTATGTATGTATAGTGCTTTGAGATAATGTATGTTGTGAATTGACATTATAGAAATACAATTTAATTGAATAAATCACTATGGCCATAAGGCTGGGCGATATGGTATAAAACGTTATCAAGAAAAACAATCTGTAAAGAAATATCAATCGAAATCGATATTATCATGAACAGCCAACTTTATAGCAGTTACGTTTAAAAACTGATCTTTTTGCTCCTGAGGGAAAGTTGTGGTCATCTGAGGTCGATTCATTTCTTGTTATACCTCCTCATTTTGTTTGCAAAATGCATAAACAATATACATTACATTATTGTTATTGATGAAAATTGTTGATCATTTTTTAAAACTCTCTTAACTGTGCAACCAACATTCAATATGTCTGTGCAAAACAAAAGGTAACGTGCAATCCATTCACTTAACATATTCTCAAACTGCACATATTTTTCTTGTTTTTACACTTAATATATATTAGTTTATATTCAATTCATATTTTTCTGTATTTTTTATAGTCCTTAAACTTAAGTTGTATTATCCTTACACTTACTTGTTACTTACTGAGGCCTATTGTTGTCTCTTGCTTCTGTAATATTGCAAATTCCCCAATAATGGAACTAATAAAGGATTGTATTAAGTTTTTAATGCTCCAAACAAAGGCTGTCAGTCATTTTAAATAACTTTCTCACAAAGATTTCCCCCTAACCATAATAAAAAGTGACAGTTTGCAATGTGTGCTCTGTAAATACGCTGTGAACATAAACCCTCGGTTCAGATTGGCATGTTTATAGCATGACCCGTGGCCCCCTGTCTGCTCCTGTCCCTGCAGACGTCCACAGACACACACACACAGGGTTTCTAAACGAGTAGGTAGTGGAACAACAAGACGAGTTTCCCCTGGAACAAGGTCACACGGAGCAGATATGTGCCTTTCAAACACTGACATTTAGCAGCTTTGTCACCTCTGTCGCCTGAACCGCCTGCGACCAAAAATAACCTCAGCTGTCAGAGCCCGTCTCTGTCCATGGCCATTTGTAGAAGAGACGGAGCATCAGCTGTCTGATAAAGATAAAGCTCCCACTTCAGAACCATTGCTCCCACTGGCCCCAACTTTTATCCTACACGCTCACAAAAACACTTCTTCAAAGCTATACTGTAGTAAATGTAAAGCGTCATTGGGTGTCTGTATAAATAAATTATAGTTATTATTATTTATTTAATATGTGTGGGAATAGGTTGAAAAACAAAAAGCAAACAGTTAGCCAAATAGCATTAAATTAGCCTAACAGGTGTGTTTAATTATAGTTAATTTCACCGGAGCTCACAGGAAACGCTGCTCCAACTAAATATTAATCAGCTTCTCCATATAAATATTAATTAAAAAGTTAATAAAATATGTTGTTATATATTTTTTTTAAAGTCTAACGTTTCTTATTCACCTTGAATCTTCAGCCCCTCAGGTGATAATGGCGTTGAATCATGAGGGGCTTGAACTTCTCTCGGTGGTGAGCAGGGTTTCCGGATGTCAGCTTAACTGCCACAGTGTCAGGTGCTGCTTAAAAATAATAAAATCCACACACACAAAAAAAAAAATAAACGTTGCGTTTATCCTGAAATATATCCTCGAAATGGCTGTAAATCCCGGATGGTGGAAGCTGTGGAAGCTGTGGAACATCCGCCCCTGGTCTCCTGCGGTGGGCGGGTGACTGCACGTAGTTCCCCTCTTTCTCCTCCGGTGGGTACCTCACCATGCCAAATAGCTGACGTGCCTCTTTTGGCTCCGGCCTCCGAGCTCCAAAATAGACTTGTCCTTTGGTGTGGACTGAGATAGGAGACGGGCTGGTGGGTGGTGGGTGAGGCCGGACAGGAGAGCAGGGAGGCCGGCCTCCTGGTGCTGCTGCAGGGGGCTGCTGTAGCTGGGTCCAGGGCTGCGGCAGGCTGCACACTCATCTCAACAACAAGTCATGGTCATTGTGTGAACTCCTTCTTAATGCAAATAACTCTTTTATTCGAAATGCAACTATTATACCACATCTGCAGCTGTTTTACTCATCATAACAAGTATTGTTACACTTTTCCAGTTGCATTACTCACATCTAATCTGCCCTGTGCACTTTTACTGCTTACTATGTTGTGTACTTATGTCACTTGAGTACTTAATATGTTGCGTACTTTTATATTTTATATTTACACCGGAATTTCAATGCTGTCTTCACCCTGTATACAAACGGCAGACTTGAAAATAAAGTTGACTTTGACTTTTACCACCATGTCAGTGCTATCTGCAGGGTGGCAATGCAAGTCATTTCAAAACTTTATTTCTGACTTGTTCTCTTGTAGCTTGTGTAGCATGCAGTATTAGAAAATAATAAATAATAACTGATGTACATATATGTTCTTAGGCTGCTGACGCCTGTTGCTCACTGCTCAGTGTGTTTATTCAGTGTCACTGTCTATTTCCTGAGTGACCTCTTCCTCCTCGTGGACCAAATCTTCTGAGTAAGACTAGAAAATCCCAGTTGACCGTGTGTGTGTGTACATAGCGTGCAGGGCCTTTATTGTGACTGAACGTAAATGTGATTGGGTTAAGCCGGGAGATCAGGTGAACTTGCCTCAGAGCACATTGTTTTCCACGACCCCCTTTGTGACAGCTGCATTACAGCTGCCTATAATTACCTGATGACTTCATACTGTAAATGCGCTACATGCATCGCACATGCAATAGGATACAATGAGAACCCTAAACAATCATTTAGCATGACATAGCAATCCTTTGGCATATACAGAGCATCCGTGTGTCACTTTCTATATGCTGTACTTTTATGGAATGTAATGTTTACTGTGTGTAGAAGCAAGGGGTAGCTAGTTTAAGCCCTTCCTCTCTCATTCTTTAGCTTCCTGGTATTTTCTTGCTCTCCCACTGTGGGCTTTCCCCCCAGTGAGTGACAGCAGCAGGTTGCTTGGATACTGATTTTAACTTCCAGAAACTCAAGCAGACAGTAATCTGCTGTTGCTGTTTGCCCCCCGCACCTCGTCATCCTGTTCTGGCTACCGTGGTTATTTTCCTTTCTCATCAAATATAACTTTTGTTTTACTTTTTAATTTGGATAGCGCGTATCTAAACAAGGTTACAAAGTGCTTCACAAAAATCCCAAACCCAACAGTTTCCAAATATATACTGATTAAAAGAAAAATGACCAGAGATTCATCCAAACCACTGAGACTACTAATGTGCAACATATGGGGGAAATGGAAGAATGTTTTATACAATCTTAAATTTGAATTCAATGATTTGTTTTTCTCCCTCTCATTTATTCTTCCTGAGGTCTGAAGCTCTGGATGCTCAGTCACTTAATAGCACCAGATCCCATCCTGGACGGCATTTAACCTTTAACCGTAATCATCCCAACGTCCGTCTGAGCCAGTGGTCCCCCTCTCCTGGCACATTGAGCACGTCACAGTAGAGGGCAGCAGACAGGCACACAGCTGCTGGCTGTGCTTTTAGCAACTACAGAACAGAAAAGTAAAAATCTCAAGTGAAACATATTTTTGCGATTTTCATAAATTGGATGCAATGTGTCTGAAGTATCTGCTCTCCTGGCATTCCAGTGGACCTCTCTGCCATTTCCAGAAGAAGGTCACGGCTGTATCATGTTCACATCTGAAACACATGGGTGTGAATTCAGAGGAACATTTACATAACTGATGACAAGTGAGACAAATGTCAGTCGAACACCACTCAGGAAAATAGATGAGACTGGATAGTGTGTAACAAAATACAACCATGTGGTTATTTACAAAGCAGACACCGTTGACGGTAGTGCCAGAAGTAGCAGGGTTGTCACAGAAAAGTGAAACAAAGGTCACTCAAAGTTTTCTGATGATGACACACAAAAAACTCCAGACTTTTCCGCCAACATATTCAAATGCGGGAAACCAGTCATTAGATGAAGTTTATCCAGGCTCCCTCAAGATATACTGTCCTATTGCACCACCAATCAGCTTTTATTAAAAAAAGTGTGAAAAAAAGTAAGTGCCATGATGTTTGCTGCTTACACTGAGGATTAAATGACAAGACTATTTTGGTTGTTTTTTTATTTTTATTTCAATCAACATAAGGACAAGAACACGGATAAATAAATTGAATTTCTTCAATAAATATTCTCCTATCATCAAATGATAGTCTTAATATCCCAGGTAAAACTAAAATGGTGATGCAGTGAGTAAGAATGATAATAAGAGATGCAATAACAGCAGCATCAGTTATATTATATAGGCGAGATTTCAAATTGGCGCCCCCCAACATACACAAGCAAACTGTCATGCATCCACAAAAACTTTTGGACTGTATACAGAGGCACACACAGGCCGACAAAATTGTAAGCTATAAAAAAACATAAAAATATATAACAAAAAATATAAAGAGATAAAAAAAGAAACAAGAAAAGTTAAATTAAATTAAAAAAAAAAATTAAAAAAAAAAAAATATGTGCGCACAATTCCTGCGCAATGGGGTCTGTGCAGGATGTGCGCGCGCAGATTTAAAAAAAAAAATATTTTTAAATTTAATTTAATTCAATTTTTTTATTTAATTTAATTAAAAAAAATTTTTTAGATATTTAATTTTAAATGGTTATGGTTCATTTTTGTTTTTAAATTGACATATTATTAGATATTGTGCAATGAATAGGTGGTTGAAGTCCTGCCAACAAGACAGCCTGCCAAACTTACCCATGAGTTCGGACCCAGCTCCTGTGTCCACTGGTGTCCTGGTTCCACCCATGGCAGAGTAGTGGCGTGGGGCTGGCTCATCCCTGCGGCCCAGGGAGCGCATTTCTCCGCGCTGGTTCAGGGGTAAATGATGCTGGTCTTCACAGGTGACTGACCGACGCAAGCCTGTAGCCGCCCGCCACCCCCCACAGGAGATTATGTACTTGTGTGTGTGTGTGTGGCCGCGGCAACACGGGCGATGAAATGAGGCGGACCACTTTTCGAGGCGCTTCTACCTCCGGTGCGTCCCGGGGTTAGAGGATGATGGTGTGACGTTAATATATTGTGTCTCGTCATGATAAATCAGTCTCTGGTGCCACCCTCTCGGCCTTTTGCACCCTAGGCAACCGCCTATGTCGCATGTACCAGGAGCCGCCCCTGCAGCAGGTATATTCAATTCAAATTCAAACAGGTCCAGCTAGAGAGAATTTCCTGAAGCAGAGGTCCGAAACATCATAATGTCGAACACTCGTTATGATTCAGTGCCTTATATTTGAAGTAGCCTGGTAGTTGTATCAATGTCTGTATGAAGTCAAAAACTGACAGTCAAACTAAATAAAGAAAGATCAATTCAATAGCATTTCAAAAATGTTTATTATCCACTTTCACATTGAACTGGAGCGTACTCTTATAATACAATAATAATAAAATAATCTTTTCTCATTTCAAGAAAAATAAGGTTTGCATTTAAAAGAAAAAATAAAGAGCTATTGAAAAAGGCATCTTAAACTAAAGTCGTTAATGTCAGAAAGAGAAAAAAAAAGATGTACTTTGAGTTTCCCCTTTTCTTCTTTTTTCTTTACTGCATTTCACATGTGAACAATCTCTGTGAACAAAATAACTCAAATTTACTTTCAATAAAAAAATTAAATACATAGAAGGATTTAAATTTACCATGAAGTTGTAGTTTGGGAACATTGAACTGTTTGGAAGAGGTGAGTCCTTGAGGCCGGACTCTTCTCACTCTTTATAGTTTACCTCCAAAATGTACTTCAATTGTGGTTATTTTCTGAATCAAGAGAAGCTGAATGCATCACAGAGAGAAAAAGCTTCATGTAAAATACATGTGTTTCCAACAATAACTGTTCCCCAATCCTCACTGGGTTTAAATGATTTAGGAGGGAAAGATGGCTGTCGGCCGTCTCACACAATATTCATGAAATGTTAATTAAATGTAAAAAATATGACCCTTAGTGATTCTGAGGTTCTTTTTACAACATCTCAACTGTGACGGCTGCAGAAATGTTTATTTAATGTTGAATTAACTTGAACCACAGGGCAACTTTCCATGTTGAATTAACAAACATGTTCTGTGTGCAAACAGAAGGAATCACATTATAAAGCTGTGAGAAAAGAAAAGTCTCTCTCAGGTTCGTCTGGATGATATTCAGCAACAACGAAGAGTCCAGAGATCAACAAGGAAATAATAATTTTCAGGGACAAACAACAAACAAATCAGATCATATCACTCAGTGTCTCTAGTTTGTGCAGAGTGAGATATCTTTACCAACCAAAACCACAGAGGATCTCTGCTAATGATTCAGCTCTGTTCAGTTCAGTTTTTCCTCCACCAGTGAACCATCTTCAAATTAAATTCATCAACGATGAATACTTAAAGTAAGAAGCTGTGAGTGGACTGGACCCACCACCCACCCTATGAACCCACCTCAAGGTTCTTGTTCTTCTTAGGTTTATTGGCGGTTTTGGTGCATTACCGCCACCAGCTGGTATGGAGTGTGGAACAGGATGTCTTATGATTATTATCCATTCCATTGAGTTAAAATGATTATATTCTCTTATTAGGGCCAGATCACTGACAGACAGTGAAATTGTAAGGATTATTATTATTATTTTTCAGGCAAACGAATTGGCCTGCGCAGAAGCGATCTGACGCCTTACAAAAATCACAGTGTGGGAAACATTTAATTTAATATAACTCTGAAAATTCATGCAAAACCTTCTAGTTTATATTCGGTGATCAAATAAATTACATATTGTTCCCATCAACTAGTTTTAATTGTTTTTGTAAGATAGTGAAAAAGTATTCGATAATACTTGCTTTTTTAGTAATTTTGTGAGATATCTCATAAAAAATAAAAAACTGTAATCTTGCCACGGTTTTTAATTAGCTGCCTTCTTTCTCACTCATATTTTAGACAACTATGACATGAACTGTTTCCTCTTGCCCAATAATCACATCTTCCTGTATAATCTTTGCATATTTGTTTCAACCTACTTTTTCATCTTGTGTTCCAGATCTGGGTCCTGATATAATTGTATCTTTTCTACCATTTCTCTTTCTGCACATCTCATTTCTCCCACTTGTCTTAGCATGTGATAAAAAAAACATCACGTAGGCATCGATGTATCCTAACATCTTATATAATCCGATGTACTGTGTGCTGTAATATAAAAAGTTACTTCTTGTAATTTAAGTTAACAAACATCATTGTCAATATTACAGGTGTATTGTATTACAGGTATCATTAGGCTGGTATAGTACATGTTTTGCATTCTTAAACAAGCTGACATTGCAATTTACCAACAGCAACAGAAAGAAAATTAAAATGCCTTTTTATTTTAAATAAACATCAGATAATCAAACATAAGTGAAATGATTAAATACACTCAAAATAGGGTTTATTTGCCTCTCTACTCTTTCAGAGGAAACAGCACATCTCGTGAAGCTGTGCTGAAAACAAGTTCTTTTGGCATGTTCCATAGTGTGTCTTAATTTACAGAAGAAAACACACACGCACACAAACAGACAAACCAATGTTCTAAAAAAAGAAAACATGTCTTTAAACATATTCAACATTTCAGGATGAAAACTTAGCACCTTGTTCCAGTCGCTGTGATATTTAGACCGGTGTGTAGTGGACATAGTGTGATGTAAATTGGCCAGGATGACGCTGCAGATAACAAGGCGTGCTCCTGCTTCGCTAGGGACTTTCAAGAAAGTGCGGGTTCAGACACCCTGATCAGAACAAGTCAGATGCAACACATCAGTTTGTAGCTCATCTTAAAAGCCACATCCACAGTTTCACGACGTTGATAGATATTATCCACAATGACTCGTCAAACAAAAACACTGTACATGGTGTGTGCCGTGAACACAAATCTGATGGTAACATGACATGTCTTCTTAACAAAAGAAAAGTAAATACTAAACCTTAATACTAAGGCACTGCTGAAAAGGAAAATGAGAAACACAACAGTGAGCTGTAAATGTGTAAACTCTGTGCACAAAGCTGAGCCTCTGAGTCTCTACTTCAACCTCAACTCAAAAAAAAACAAATAAAACAAAAAACAACAGTGTTACAGAAACACACATCATCCCCTAAAGGGCAAGTTTTTTTTATTGACGAGAGGTAAGAATGACCTTTTTGTGATTTGCCACACTGTTTCCAGACAGTCTGCTGTGGACGACGACGACGACATTACAATACGTGCTGATGCAATGCTTATGTACAAATGATGAGAAGAGGTCATTCGGGATGGCGATTGACTCGGTGTCCCTTCTGAGACGTGCCCTTTCTGAAGTGTATCTGATTTTTTTTTTTAAATGCTTTGTTTTTATTTTTTCAGTGCAAAACTCAGAGTTTGTGTTAGCATAATTACACAGGTGTCCACTAGTATCCCATCCACACATAAACACACACACACAAAAATAAAGTGGAACAGTTGCTGAACACAAGACGTATCTATAGCTCTTAGATAAAAGGAGGATGAGATCTATACTACTGTGACCTTCGTAGGATGCGATAAAAAAAAAGTGCTGCGTGATGCATGACAGCAACAAGCAGATTAAGTCCCAGTTGATTTTAAACTTTAAAATCAACATTCAACATCATGCAGCTGGGCGTGTTCTTCTGATGGAAAATGTTTTTTCTTTTTATTACTTTTAGGGAAAAGGGTTAAATGTTTATTTTTTGTTTTTATTTGTAATTACTGTGGTTATATGTAAACAAGTGATCAATTTGAGAAAACTTCTAAAATAATTCCTTCAAATATATTATAAGTATATTTCAATTTAATATCTGGAGGAAAAGGGGAAATAAATACTTTTAAAGCTACCAAATGATGGTGATTGTTGAGAAGCAGTTTTTCTCTTTATGCTCTTTTAAATAGTAAAGGCTGAGTAAATATAAAGCCAGCGACCAATTGTCCTGTTCAGAATTTGTCAAATTTGTCCTGAATTCTTTCTGAATTATTTTAACCTAAAGCTAAACTAAACTGCAGAAGCTCTTATATTAGCTCATTATTATATGAAAATTTATGGGGCTAAAAGACACAACAAAGATTTGCTAAAGCAATAACACCTTGTTTTTGCTTTAAAGACAAATAAATAAAAGATTCTCCTTAACAAATTTTGGGACATTTAACTCAAAACATCTGCTGGGCAAGACACATAACCAGAAAATGAAATAGGTTCCATTTACACATGCAGTTAAAATCAGAATGCAGTTGAAAGGGGCATCGGTACCCTGCAAAAAAACAACATGTGTATATATTGTATATTTACACGAGAGGTATTGAGTATTTGTTTTTCCCCACCACCACTGTGGCAAACTACGATACGACAGGTGTTAAGGCATAAAGCTGACTTTGTGTCCAGCCCAGAGATTTAAAAAGACATCCTCTATCATCTGCATTGAGATTTTGATGCCAAGTGTACCTGGAAACTTGGTAGATAAGCTCTAGACATATTAATACTGAAAATAAATCCTGGGACCACTTTACAGACAGCAGCATCAAAGCATGGGTATGCCTAGTTTAAAAAGACATTTTATCAAACCAATGAGGCTTTTGCCAGGTACGCACTGTGTTTTAGAAGTACGGTTACTAGACAGTCAGTTCTATCATATCAATACTTGGTATTCTTTTTTCAAGGATAAGCTCTGGTAGTAAAAATGTGGACTTTGACAGGATAGGTAGGTTGTGAAAGTGTATTTACAAATCACCGGGGGTCAAACAGCACAACTTTAAATACTGAAGTTTTTTGTATAGATGATTTAAATTGTTCAGGCAGCTGAGATACGGCTTGCAGTCTTTGCAGCTCTGACCAAGACGCCACACACCGATCCTACAAATACACTCTATTGTCTCTCTGCCTTGTGTACTCTGTGGTTTTCTGTACAAGTTTATGAGAAGATCGTGATGAAGCGGACGGAAGACGTATGGTTTCCCTGATGCCATAGTCTGCCTGACGTGACAGGATGAGGCGTGGAGGTGCAGAGACAGTGGTTATTCAACGAGCCTCTCCCACAAATGAATGAGTGATGTTTTAAAGGTCCATGCTAAATTCTCCATGACGATCATCTAAGGCCACAATGTTCATCAAAGAAAGTACAATGTAAACACTATAAAAAAAAAGAAAGAGAGAAATATTATAATGGCAGAGTATCCTTTCTGTAGAAAGATGGGTCATTGTTCAGTTCAACAAACAAGTTTGTCAGGGATACAGACACGCATCATTCCAGAGTTTGAAAAAGGAGCTTATACCTTATGGCATAAGGCACTTCAACAATTACTTCCTGTGCCCTGCTTTGGAGTCGATCCACTGTTTATCTCCTGTTCATCTTCATTCTCCTCCTCTTCTTCTTCTTGCCAGCCTCCAAGTTGGGTAGTGGTGGGCATGGACATACTGGAACTCAGGCCACTATGCGCCTGGAAGCCTGAGTGTCATATAACAATACTATAAATACATGTCATAAGATTTAAAAACTAAACTTGCACAAAATAGAAATCAAACGAGTGAATATATTATTTGTGTTGGTTGTTTTGGTTGTAGAACATATTCTGATACACCAAAGTTCAAAATCAATATAATAATTTACCAGTGTTTGTATGAAGATCTCTCATTGGCACAGAGTTCTGCCACAGTCCTGAAGTCCTCTGTGGTTGAGAGGTCTGCTGATGGAGCTGGAGAGACAAGCCATCGTCAATATAGAGCAGACTGGAGCCTCAGAGTAGTGGTTTACAAGGGGAGCTTGAAAAGTGGTACTCAACCCAAACTATCTTATGAGCATCAGAAATTTGCCCCAGTAAACATGAAAGTAGGTATTTTGACATATTTTTCCCGCCATTAAAACTAAGGCAGATTAATTTTGTGGAAATCGTCCCACACACCTCATTAAAGGGAAGGTAGGTATTATAATAATGAAGTAGGACATAGGAAATCACCTCATGCATGTAGATGGCATGGAGACTCATCTCTGCGGAGGCGAACTCTGAGTGCAGTGCATTTCTCTGGATGCGTGAATCACTGTTAGTCATACTGGAAAAGAAACGTGATAAATAAATTAGGTGCATTTATTTATTCATTCATAGGTTTCCACATATGCTTTTTCAGCTGCAGAATACAAACAATTCCATAGTAAATACAGTGGCTGGTAGGCACCTGTCAGAGATGCTGCGTTCGCTGCGGTACATGCTGCCCTCAGGGTGAACGGAGGAGGGCAGGAGGCCCGGCGAGCGGCCGCGGCTGGTGTGTGCGAGCTGGGAGGTGGAGAGAGAGGCCAGGACACTGGCAGCAGCAGAGGCGGCGGTGCTGGGTGGGATGAAGTGATGGTCACGTCCTTGTAGTCCAGATGCAGTTAGAATGGGGTGGGCCAAGACACTCGCCAACAGATTATCAGGCTGGAAACAACAACACAGTCTATTTAATTTAATAGTAGTTTATGGGTCAACAGAATTTTTTTTTTACTAATTTAATTAACATCATTTATATCTTAACTCATGTGTGGTACATGTGTGCTCTACATAGTTGTCAGGCTTCTTACCACAGTAGTTGACCCATTGGATTGCAGTGAGGTGCAGAGAGGAGCCTCAGAAAGCAGTAGCTGGGTGGAGGGGCCACTCAGTGCATCATGGTGCACTTTCTCCTTCAGATGGCCGATAAAGACGGAGCTCTCCTGTGGCGGCTGCCAGCGCGGGTTCTTAATGGTGAAATGCATGAGGGACAATTCTGTCTTGCCATTCTCAGCCTGTTGGTACACAGAAGCCTCTGTCTGCCCCTCGGACATCCACTGCAGACACATTCAAAGATACAGATAAGTTCAAGAAACAACATTATCACTGAAATCAGCGTATTAGGAGTCAGCCTTTATCAAAAAGGCTGACTGTGTGTCAGAGAAGGAAAAGGCCTCACTGTTGGGTTTCCATGGCGTCTGATGTCCATCTGGGCAAAGGAACAGATGTCTCCAACTCCCACCACCTCCACAGTAAAGTTCCTGAAGAAGTCAATGATTTCGAGAGACTTGTTTCTCAAATGAAAGATGAGAATGAAGGGTGTGACGATGGGACTGAGTAACTCCTCCAAGATGAAGACCTGATTTGAACGAAACAAAAAACATCTTATCTTCTCAAATAAAAAGATTAATTGAATACACTTTCAGTTCACTGGAATTTATCAATACGTACAATGACTTTACCGTTTTAACTCTTCATGTTGACCAGGTGCAACTAAAACACAACCACGATTTCAGTTTTGAATGGGATAAATATGTTTGCATCCTTACCGCTTTGTACTGGAACAGCTGCGCCACCTCATCACGGGTCTCTCCCTTGTTAGCAGTGCCCCTCCAGTGGTCTGGCATGTAGTGAATGTGAGCCAGCATGCACTGCAGCAGCTGCTCTGGACACCACACCATATGCTCATCTGGGATGAAGGACCTGGCATCGGACATGGACAAAATGATGACATTTGAACAAATATTACACAGTTCCTGTACATGTGAGATAAGTGAAATGATAAAACCTTGGGGGTTGGTAAAGTTGGATTTGTGACAAGGGTATTCTTTACCCATATTCATAAATAAGTGATTTGCAGGATGGCTATAGTTGTAAATAATATATCAGATATATTCTCTACAGATAAATTGCCACCACAAATTGAAAGGCTCTGCAAACCCATAAATGTATATTAAACTAGGAGAAAAAAATGCAAATCATATTATATCACATCGAACATGTATAACTAAGTATGTACCTGTATAGCATGTTACAAATAACAAAAGACACCAAATAAATGTACTGTCAACTTCTGTTAAGTGTAAACATACAGGGGGTGATACAGACATGGTTCCAGGTAAATAAGCTGGCTCTGAAATCTCACCTGGTGATGGTGATAACCACCCCGAGCACAGTGATGGCAGTAAGAATGTGCTGCACTGTCAGCACGTCCTCGTCGTAGACTGTCAGTGAAATGAGGACAGCCAACACTGATCCTGAGAAGAAAGCCACGTTCTTTGCAAACACAGTCAGTAGTGGTGATGTGAAGGAGTTCATGTATTTGGAAGTGGGTTTGTAACCACGACCCAGGCGTCCATGCAGCTCATGATCCAGCTCGTTGAAGTGACGCAGGTATAGGCGGCCGTACAGGGACCAGCGGCGGGCCCCCAGGCTTCCAGGTTCCCTGCGGATCACTTCTGTATAGCTGAAGAAAGCGTAAAGCACCTGCCACACTAAGATGAAGGGGCACAGCAGCAAATTGGCCAAACCCATCAGGAGAATGACTCTGCTCAGCTGCTGGGCGAGCTCGAGGCGGTTCCCGTTCCGCTTGTACTTGGGGTGCAGGTTCCACTTGTTCTGAAACAGAGAGCCAGGACCCCAGAAGAGGATGAGCTCAAAGTTGTACTTGAGGCCCTGGGTGAGGAACACCACATTGCCCAGCAGGGGGAGCTGGAGCTGCACTGGCAGCAGTGATTTGTTTATCATTGCCACCATGTAGTTCTTGAATCGCAGGATGCGGTGGTAGATGTCCAGTTCCGTCAGCTCCTTCTTGTGTATGCACATCTGCTGCTCTCGTTGCAAGCTGATGAGCCTGTCCTGGACTTCCTGCCATGTGAAGTTGCATAGATCATCCTGGCGACAGATGCAATAAGCACAAAATAAACACAAGACACCGCAACAATGAGTAAAACAAATCTGTGCATTTGGATGACCTTTTATTTTTACAAGCCTCCAGGCATAGCACTTACCATTCTGATCTTCAGTGCTTTGATATAGAACTGCCTGATCTCCCAGTAGCTCAGGACATTGCAAAAGACTTTAATAAGTCGATAGACCCAAAAAATCGCAGCCATGATGAGAAGAAAAATAATCCAGCTGTTGTCTTGAATCCTAAACAGAGGATTTACACAAATAGTTAATATAGAAAACATATGTCAGTCCCCTATAATGGCAAATTTAAATAAATAAATATATATGCAATTTAAAATATATACAGACTAAGAAACGATTACTCTCAGTATATGTTGCAATTTATTAAAGTGATACTGAGCTCTTGTTTACAGGTTTTGAATTAAGTCAGCTGCTTACTTCACTCTACGGTGAGGGAAGCTTCCCAGTAAATGGTCTGTATTTATATAGAGCTTTTCTAGTCCTGATGAGCACTCAACGCGCTCCTCAAGCGAGTAGTCCATATCAAAACAGTTGCATGATAATCACAATAGCCATTAACCAAGCCATTTCTGATGCGTTTTGAAGTCATTCCCATATAATTATATATAAAGTTATTTTTAGACATAAATAAGGTGCTAAGATGTTCTTGGTAACAAGCATCTGGTTTTAAAATAGAAATAAGAGATCGGGACACGAGGAGGACAGAGCTTCCACATCGTGGAACAAGCTGTTCCCAGATAAGAACTCCACGCAGTCAAACAATGTTGACTCTGATATAAACAACTTATGAGCCACAATCAGAATGAGGAACAAATTGATGAGAGGCCTATTAGTCGAGCTGGAGGAAAACAAGTTCAGACAAATATGACAAAATGAGGAGGGGGGAGGTTTCCCTTCCAGCCTGCTGGTGAGGTGTCATGTGGTAGTCAGCTTTGCCAGCCTAGCCATGTGGTCAGTAACTCAGTGGGCTGGTTTTACATTGCTGAAGCTATCACTTACAGTGTACTCAGTCTGATCACAGTACACAAATACCTTCCAAGAATTATGCTACTCAAAGCTACTAATCTCAGGTTGAAATGAACAACAAAAACAGAGAAAGAGAGAAATTTCCTAGAAACTGGTGTCACCTGTACTTAAAAATAACAACATTCAAAACTGATAATAAGTTTAACATTTTATGTTTTCAAACTGTTTTCAATCAATTGCAACATGTAATGCTAACTGTACTGGTACTCTGTTATTACCAGTAAAACATTATCAATATTATGACAATTGTCTAACTTGGAAAGCTTCAACTGGAGAGATGTTTTCACAAAGATGTGCAAAAGTCAAATATGGCTTATTTTTGGTCTAAAATGTGGAAACTCGAGGCAGCAAAGAAGTGGTTCACTGTTCATGATTTCACACAGAATAATGAAAAGACTATTCCTTCTGAAATCAATTCAAACAGTGCTGCTGACAGTAATAACCAGAAGCTTTTAAAACCATTGCTTGGAAATATTTGAGAGTTCTCATAATTCAAGCAAGTAACCCACTTGTAACAGCTAAATAGTCTACTGATCCACAACCCTGCCCCGTGAATGTGACTGTATCTTGCCCTCCGAGGACTCATCTGGCACAATCTAATAAGAAAGTCTGAAAGTCTAATTACAACTGTATTAAGCCGGACAAATGAAATCCCTCTGAATGTCTGTCTCTAAAAGGGTTCTAATAATATCCAGGACCGTGTCTACTTAAGAACAAAGCATCTTATTAAAACGGGTTTAAATCAGAGGACAAGTACATCAGACATCACTTTATGCGACTAAAGCTTTTTGAATTTATTCCCTAATGAGGAAAAAAAATTAAAAATTCGAAGCTCTCAGTACTGCTCCACTAATCAACAATACCTCTGAGTGCACTCCGGACCAGGTAGGATGGCATCTGTGAGAGTGACTTTATTCTTGTCCAAGGGATTCTGGCCCGACCCGGTGTGATTGACGGCTCGATTGGCAAACAGGATGTCATACTCCACACAGTTGACAAGGAACGTTGTGAACGTGACAACAAACAAAAGCTGACTGTTGGGATGAGACGAGAAAAGAAAACATTACATTAAGCTTTTTACTTAATAACAAAATTGTAGTTCGCTTATTAAATATGTCGACAGAGAGGCTGAGGTTTGTTTTGAACTGTCATTATGAAGACAGATTTCTACAGCTAATGGTTGAAGCAGTCCCATTATTAATGAGCCCCCCCCCTGTGGCCACTGGCCAGATTCAGGCCAACACCAGTTACACAGATAACCTACTGACACGGTAGCAGCAAGACGGTAAAATAAAGAAAATGTTAAACTGACAGGCTGGACTGAAATGAATGGATTACAGTAAATGGAATTTAAATTCTAGGAGACAAAGTAAACACATTCCCAGGACGCTCATGTGGAACTGCCAGTGGAATCATGTGGTTGAGCTGGTTCCTGCTGAAGCCTAAGGCACACATGTCTGTCAAAACATGAAGCTAGAAAAGTCATAAATAAGGTTTACCAGGAATAATCATCCTGTTGGAACTGCATCATCAATCAACCTGAACTTAGTATACTGGATTAAAAGCAAATCCTGATATCTCACAGTGCATCCCTTAGGTGTGTGAACTCTGTACTTTCTCATACTTACACAAGTTCAAAGAACTCTGACAGCATCATACAGGCAAAGCCATTCTTCTGATGGAAATGATAGATGTGGACCGGCTGGTTAAGGAAAATCTGAAATCATTTGAGCTAGAGAACAGCGAACATGACTTTGTATTTGAACAGTCACTATATGTACATTGATCAAGGGATGACATTGTTTCACACAGCGGAAGATACAACAAATAAAACAAACACATTGCTCACTCAAGAAGTAAACATTGTGAAAATTAACAGTTTCTAAATATGATTAGTGACAGTGCATCTGAGTCAGCTTGAGTCAGCCCGACCTGACCCCAGTGACATGTCCAATGACAGTGCACTTTGGCTGACCTGTTATTTAGCTGCACTGTAATTAAAAGGATATCCTGGTGAAGAAGTTATCCAGGTTCTTGATATGGTGCCATGAGTCTGTAACAGAAAAGCAAGCCATTAAATAAATCACCATCTCCACCCAACCTTGACCCAGTTGCATCGTGTTATCTTCCAAACCCAACGCGGTTATCATTGTGCTTTCCTCAGAGAGAGAAGCCGATAGCATTCAGGAGCCGTTCTATTCGTTGTAACAGTTATAATTTAGTAATAAGCACGCGTACCTTTCAGGCCTTCGGGCACATGCACCAGTAAATCCTCCTCGCCCGGAGGAGAGTCCTCCTCGAAGTCCTCGATCCTCTGGTACTCCTGGTAAGCTTCCAAGTTGGCCATTGTGCTTCACATTCTCCAGGTGTGTCCCAGCTGACGGCTTCTGGTGTGTGGTAAACACAGTGCGACTCGAACCCAGTGTCGGAACCCGGGCTACATGCTGCAGCTGGTTCCTCCAGCACCTCAACTTAGGGACGCGTTAGCCGCGGCTAGCAGAAGCCTGCTAACTTGCTAGTGTGGCGGACGGGGCTTGTGTAACCCAGCACTGCCGCGGACAGGATGCGGAATACTTGGAAGCAGTTTAAAAATAAGAAGATGGAGATTCTGTTAGTGATGAACACACACAACACGCCTGTACACGAGTAGAAGTGTGTCAGGGAGCTGTGTGCTGGCGGGTTAGCATGTGGATGATTCAGCCTCTCGGGTAGTCAGGGGGACGACGGGTTGTTTTCCTCAAGCTGCTCCGGAGCTTCCTCCGGTTCTTCGCTTCAGCCCGTGGCCGCGGATCCTGCCTCACAGGCGGCTGCGGTTTGAGATCACGACCCGGTGCTGCTCAGTTCGTCCCGGGGCTCGGGCTCCAGACACACACCGTCCCGTGTGGCTCCAGTGTTTTTGTCTTTCACAAACAAATGTCAACACAACGTCATTGACGTCACTTCGGGTGTTATGCCGCATTCAGGGAGGCTCGGACAGAGCGGGAGAATAACAAGGAGAACACACTCGCATCCGAGAGGTTTCGTCAGATCAACTTCACTTGAGGGTCATCTCAACAACATGGAGATTGAAACTACCTCGATTTTTGAGTTCTCGTAACACGACATATGTTGTTCATTTGACGTGGAGCGGCATCAAAGTTTGATTTCACGCAATCAGAGCATGAGGTCATTGTATCTGTATAATGTCAGTGCTCATAGATTGGAAATGTCAGAGATGTTGCAAAGGTGAAAAAGTTATACGATCTGAAGAGAAAGAGAAAGATTGTTTTGGACCTGAACAGATATATTAGTCTGTATGCAGGGATATCACCACCTATTTATATTTGTGGTTTTATTCTTGCACTGTTTTCACCTTTTTTCTTTAAATACACATCTGCTGTACCATAGGCTACAGGCTATAATAGTCAATACTTACATTTATATTGTCAGTATCTCCATTAGCACATAGTTTTTTACAGCTTTGCATTAGTTCTGGTTGGGAGACTTTCATCTCACTGCAGTGAACTTATTCTTGACTCATTTTGACGTTTTATGATCCTTATGCTTTTGTGTTTGAGTGTTTTGTTTGTTACTCGATACCTAAATTTCCCTTGGGATCAATAAAGTATTTACCCTACATTACCCAAAGTTCCCTTAACTGCATTATTATTGGACATTTTCAATACATATGGATGAGAAATACAATAGAATAGAAACACCTAAATGGTGGAATGAGCTCCCAATCTACATCCGGACATCAGGAAGTTTTCACAAACCTCCGCCGCAAACTAAAAACATACCTCTTCCGACTATACCTTGAATAAAATTTGAAACTAACAATTTAGTAGCACTTAAATGGCACTTACTTATAGCACTTATTTTTGAGGAAATTGTACTTTCTTGATTCTTGTTGTTCCGGGTTTGTACCCTCGGGGGTTGAATGCACTTATTGTAAGTCACTTCGGATTAAAGCGTCAGTTAAATGAAATGTAATGTAATGTAAAAAAAAAACCAAACAGACTCCTTGTTTGGTTAGATATTCTATTGTTTTATTGTTTTTATCTCAATACATTTATTTGCTGCTCATATACTTCAAGTTTTTGGATGACAAATAACCCTGCATGAATCTTGAAGTTTCAAGTTAACGGTTTCCACCAGCTACTGTTTTACTCATAATTACGATTGGAATTAAATTACATGAACGCGGCATACTCCCATGTAATTTCCGGTTAACGATTGTAGTTTTTTAGGTTTAACCGGACAAATTCGTGTTTTTTGCGCGAATCGTTTCATCAAATGTTTCACAAATCTCTTAAAACCCTTCAGATCATCAGCTGTTGTGACATGAAGCTGCTCAGTGTTGTGACAGACCTGAAATAACAGGTTCAGATCATAGACTGTATGTCAGATTAGACACAGAGCAATGCATTGTGGGTCAGACCCAACATGGCAGCCCGCTTGCTGTCCGTGGATTACAGTAGAGCTCAGTGATTCTTTTGACCTGACGAGTTTATCATCACTGAATTAAGCATCGAACATGTTTCAGATCCTTTGCAGTAAAGCTGCTGCTCCGGTGAGGTCCCTGTCGTGTTACCCGCGCTGCCACAAAGCAGCTGACATCTGGAAACTGTCACGGTAAAGTACTGGGACCTGCTCGAGCTAATGTCAGTTGTTTAACATCAGTTTGAATGGAATCACTGAGGATTCTGAAGTAGTTTGAGGTTTATACTCACAGTACTGTTCACAGGGTTCCTTCCTAGTGTTGCTTAATATGGATATGTGTGTGAGTCAGCCACGATAGCAACCATTCTTTATTGTATCAAATTGCACTTGTAAGTGTTTGACAGGTTATTGGAAAAACAGATTTAGAGACGAATGCTTTCCAAAGCAATGAATAATAGAGAAGACAACCATAAAAGAAGGGTAAGATATTAAAAGTACATATTCAGCGTTAAGTATGTAAGTATATGCAGTACAGGAAGTGTGACCTCTCTGCTACAGAGTACAGAGCAGTTCAGTTTTCACTATCATTAACATGTCTGATTCTTAAATGTTACTTTATCCACATCAGCAATGATGAACACTGCTATCAGTTTAAATATCATTATCAGATCTTGTAATCGCCCAGTTAAAGATATTGATATCTGCCTCAAAGATCCTGTTTTGATCGAGCCACACTTCCAAGAGCAACTCTATCAATTATTAACAACACGTTTATAGTAAATGAACTTTAAGTCATACAATAAATGTAGATATTCTGATAAAGATAATTGCCTGATTGAGAAAGCCACCCTGGCCATTATGCCTGTAGAGATTGCAAATGTTACATTCGTTTTTTGAAACCTTTTAATTATTTAAGTAATAATAGTCTATGTCTAATCTGATGAATCTTCTTTGTCAAATCCAGGTGGTATACAGCTCCGGGGTCTAACGGGTGCAGCTCCTCACAACAGCCGGGTCATGCCGTCAGTCGTATGTGGCGCCTCACCCAGAGAGCTGTCCGCCAGTCGGCCCCCCGGACCTCCAAACCCCCGGGAGTGTCCCTGAGGTTCATCCTGGGACCAGCGGTGCTCACGGTCTCTGCACGGCTGTTCTGCCACGTGGCGTACTGCGAGGAAGACGTGAACAACAACACCCTGGTGGAAGCTGTCGCCAAAAAACCTCCACCCGAATTCAAATGGCATATCCTGTGGGAATTTGTCAAACCACAGCTCTGGGCTCTCATGGGGGCTGTTGTGGTAAGGCCACTAAAGACAGGGACATGTCATGGAGGCTGTGATGGAATTGCTGATCAGCTAAATTGAATTTCTTTCTTCTCAGCTTGCTTTTGCTGCAGCGATCTTGAACATTCAAATCCCCTTGATGCTCGGGGATCTGGTGAATGTCGTGGCGCGGTACCTGAGGGAACAGACTGGGAACTATGTTTATGAGATAAGAGGTCCTGCCATGAAGCTGCTCGGCCTGTATGGTGTCCAAGTAAGTGCACAAGAAGAAATCTGTTATGTTGCACAGCTTAAAATTCCCCTACTTCATCAACAATCTGCAGAATTGAATGATTTTGATGTAGTAGTTGCAAGTATGTGTAGTGTTGATATACATTCCTTCCACTGTGCAGGGCCTGCTGACGACCGGCTACATCGTCCTGCTTTCTCGGGTTGGAGAGAGAGTGGCAGCGGACATGAGGAAGACGCTTTTCGCATCCTTACTGAGGTTCATATTACAGAACGCATGCAGTCATGTTTCCTATCATTATGCACTGTTTATAGATAGATTACATGTTTAAGTAACTGCTACTAACGCTGTCATTGTTACTTTTCCTCACAGGCAAGATGTGGCTTTCTTTGACGCTAATAAAACCGGGCAGCTGGTGAATCGTTTGACTTCTGACATTCAGGAGTTCAAGTCGTCTTTTAAATTAGTCATTTCTCAGGTATTAAGTGAAACCTGTGTTGTAAAATAATCAATATGTGATATACAAGCTATTTGCTGGTTTTAACCTTCCATTTCCTTTTTTTTATGACTCTTTTTCCATATTTTCAGGGTCTGCGGAGTATTACACAGACAGTCGGATGTTTTGTCTCCCTCTACATCATGTCCCCTAAACTCACAGGTTTGACTGTAGTGGTCCTTCCCTGTCTAGTGGGAGCTGGGGCTCTCATTGGCTCGTTCCTCCGCAAACTATCCCGATTGGCTCAAGAACAGGTAGAGTAGGACTGCACAAGGTCTTTAATACATATATGTGTATTGTTTGAGTTTTGTTAACTCTTTGAATTGAACAAAACATTGTTTTATTATAGCATCTTTCAGCGTTGTTAAATTATCTTGAGAAGATAAAGCTGAACTATGCTGTTACACGGGAAACTTAATCTGTCCTACTTGTCTGTCCCTGCTTACATCATGTTTTATACATAATGAAAAGAGGCACTTAAATCTGAATATTATGAAGCCTTTGCTGTTTGTAACATATGTTAATTTGATGTCTGACTGTGCCCAACACACATTTCAGGTGGCAAAAGCAACAGGAGTGGCAGATGAGGCCCTCGGTAACGTGCGGACAGTGAAAGCGTTTAGTATGGAAGAGCGGGAGCTTCAGTAAGTCAGAGTATATCTTGATCTACTCACAGCTGTAGTGCTTTTAGAGCACAGTACACTGTGTCTCAGAGATATTAGATTCTATGTTTACATTTATGTAATTTGAATCATGTTTTTCTCCAGGTTATATTCTTATGAAGTGGACAAATCATGTGAAATGAATGAAAATCTTGGCTCTGGAATAGCAGTCTTCCAAGGACTGTCAAACATTGCCCTGAATTGTGAGTGTGTGTTACCAATTTTAACTAATAAACATAATGATAAGCAGACTGCTGTTGTGTCTCAGGATTTCTGTCATTGTAATGTTTTTAATTGTGTGCCCATGATCCAGGCATCGTTCTGGGAACTATTTTCGCTGGAGGGACTTTAATTTCTAGAAATGAAATGACCCCTGGAGAACTCATGTCTTTCCTGATCGCTTCCCAGACTGTTCAAAGGTAAAAGACACAACTTGCACCACAATTATGGCTCTGTATTAACTAATACATGTATCTGGTGTTATTTAATTGGTGTGTTGTCTTTGTGCTCAGGTCATTGGCCAGTATCTCGATCCTTTTTGGACAGGTCAGTCAAAATTCTTTGCATGTATGTGTTATCTGAGCGACACATTTAACATTTAGAATTATTTATAAAACTGTAAATTTCTAACATTTGCTGCAGATGGTGAGAGGTCTCAGCTCCGGGGCCAGAGTTTTTGAATATCTGGTTTTGAAGCCAACCATCACTGGGTCAGGGGGGGGACGCATCTCGCACCACAATCTGATGGGAAGAGTGGACTTCCAGGACATTTCATTCAGGTTAGGACCTCATCTCGTCAGTTCAATTGTAGACATTGTCTGAACACTAACATCAGATGTTAATGTCTATTGATTTCTTTTTTATATATATATTTACAGTTACCCAACAAGACCCGGTCATCAGATTTTGAAGAAGTTCAACTTGACACTGCCTCCGAGTAAAACTGTTGCCATTGTTGGAGAATCTGGAGGAGGTAATGTATTGATTTTTATTGTAATATGTGTGACATGAAAACAGTCTGATGGTGAGCCCTCGCTTATCATCCAATGCATTTTAGGGAAGTCCACGGTGGCGTCGCTGCTGGAGCGTTTCTACGACCCGACCGGCGGTGTCGTCAAGGTGGATGGAGTTGACATTCGAACAATGGACCTGTCGTGGCTCAGGGGGCACGTTATAGGATTTATCAATCAGGTAAAGGTTGCTCATCATGAGTGTCCCATTCTTTTTCATAACAGGTAGATGAATAATGTTTTGTTTAATAAAATTCTTAATTAGTCCCATTTGTAGCTGTCCAGATCTCACTGTTCTGCATCCTTCAATATTGTGCGCAGGAGCCAGTTTTGTTCGGATCATCCGTCATGGAGAACATCCGCTTTGGGAAGCCCGAGGCCACAGATACTGAGGTCATTAATGCAGCCAAGCAAGCCAATGCTCATCGCTTCATTACCAGTTTCCCAGACGGCTACAACACTGTGGTTGGTGGGTACTCTCATTTAAGCTTTTACTACTACTCTTAAGAGACTCTGGGAGATGTGGATACTAAGCACTAGATTTCTGAACCCAGGTGAGCGAGGAGCGACGCTCTCAGGCGGCCAGAAGCAGCGCATCGCCATCGCCCGCGCCTTGATCAAGAACCCGTGCATCCTGGTGCTGGATGAGGCCACCAGTGCATTGGATGCAGAGTCGGAGCGGGTGGTACAGGAGGCTCTGGACCGGGCCACAAGGGGTCGCACTGTGCTCATCATAGCCCACCGGCTGAGCACCATTCAAGGGGCTGACATCATCTGCGTCATGAGCAACGGACGCATTGTGGAGGTGAGGGGGCAGAACACTCACAGAGGTGATGTCATATCCTGTTAAATGTCCAAAGTTCAGAGATGCACAGAAGAGAACTGACTCATCGAGTTGTCAGTAATTCATATAAATGTGAATGAATCTTCTTCGTGTACTGTGTAATATTGTAATTGTATCTAATGGTTCCCTCTTTTCTTTTAAGGCTGGGTCTCACTTAGAGCTGCTGAGCAAAGGAGGACTGTATTCTGATCTGATCCGCAGGCAAAGAGCTGAGGGGCACAAATGAACAATGCAAAACATTTTTACTCTAAATCGACAATGAATAATAGTTTATTTTTAAATGCATAGGGGACGGGTTGCATGAACACCATGAATACAATAAAATGTATCCTAATTTTACCATTTTCATGCCGACTTTTAGGCCAACTCAGGTTTTATGTACTTTACAAATGGACCAACTGGGACCAGTCTGTGATGATTTAACAAGCCACACTAATGTACAGTCTCAACTGGAAGTTCATAACACTGTTTTTATCTGTATCTGTATAGAATTATAAATTATAATGTATAGAAAAAATGAATAAACTTGTTCTGATTAGTTCGCTGTTTGTTTTTTTGATCATAGGGGAAATAATTTGTTTTTTTTTCAACAAACACATGATTGAAGAGACTGAACCTTTATGATGAGGAGTATGTGATTTGTGGATAGTGTAATTTTTTCAGGTGATTATCCAGTTTAAATCCTGCACTTAGAGAAAGGGATGAAGAAAGCAGAGATATTCTCTCCACTTCACTTGCTCTCTGTGATCATGATTATCTTATCTTACAGATGTTATCTTTGCAGTCTCTTCTAAAAACATTTTGTCCCGTGCACTTGTATAATCACGGTATTTTACTAAATGTCTCCAAATAAAAAAACTGAAGGTGCTGCACTCAGTGATGTTGCGGAATGCTGCAGTTCATCCTTTGGCCACTGGGGGGGGGACCGACAACACAAATCTGACCGCTGCGGACCCGTATGCACTTAGCTTCGAGCTAACGTTAGCCACCTGAGCACCAGTAACCCCAGTGTGGGGCGTTAAGTGGTCATTAGTTCGGTAGCGGGCCTCGGGCTGGCTTCTTCCGTCAAACATGCAGAAATATGAAAAGCTGGAAAAAATCGGAGAGGGTAAGTTTCCTGCGCTTATTTATTAAAAGTGACTATTAGCTTAGCCTGGTTTGCTAACACTCCTGTGCAGGGTTAGCTAACGTTAGCTGGATTTAAAAAGCGTTGTTCTTGCGTTAAATAAATCCTCCAGTTAACCCACACAAAGCGACAGTCACCAACACTAGTACGTGTTAGAGACTAGATCTGTCCGGAGATGTCCTTCCGCCGGGTTCGATGGTATTAACGCTAAGCTAGTTTAGCTAGTTTAGCTAGCTAGCGTCAGGACTTTGCCTTTCATCGATGCGCTGACTGGGATCTAACCTGCGATCTCTCCCCCGCAGGAACCTACGGGACAGTGTTCAAGGCTAAAAACAGAGAAACCCACGAAATCGTAGCTCTGAAACGAGTGAGGCTGGACGATGACGACGAGGTAAGTGCTCAGTAACACAGTATTAGCAGCTTATGTGTTCTCAAGCAGGCTAATGGTGCAGGAGGCTAATGCTAACAACAGTGGCTGTCATTCATTTCAGGGGGTCCCCAGCTCTGCCCTGAGAGAAATCTGCCTTCTGAAGGAGCTCAAGCATAAAAACATAGTCAGGTCGGTCTGCTGCTTGAACTCTACACGAGTGTCATGTGATTTAAAATGCAACACAATCAGCATCTAAACAACAACAACAACAACAACAACTTATGTCTGTTCTCTGTCTCCTGCAGGCTACACGACGTTTTGCACAGTGACAAGAAGTTAACCTTGGTTTTTGAATATTGTGATCAGGTGAGATTTGAAACCCACCGGTATGTTTTATTCCCCCCCCCCCCTGAGGCTAACCTGTCTCTTATCCACTGCAGGATTTGAAGAAGTATTTTGACAGCTGCAATGGGGATCTGGATCCTGAAACTGTGAAGGTGAGAGATCAGCAACCTGGACAATCCAAGAATAGAGATAAACCAGGGATAGTATTACTACTTGTGAAATGAATGGCTCCCGTATTGATTTTTTTATTTTTTTTTTTACAGTCCTTCATGTACCAGCTGCTGAAAGGCCTTGCTTTCTGCCACAGTCGAAATGTCCTTCACAGAGATCTGAAGCCGCAGAATCTTCTCATCAACAGAGTGAGTGTTTCCATGCATTTGGACTTTGACTTTTGAAGGCTGGTTACAAGTTAAACAGTCTATACTGTATACTGTTTCCATAATGTTGAAGGAAAGCAAAGGGAGTATTCTGTCTCTGTAGTTTAAGAGTGTGATGCTGTCGTCTGTAAAGAGTTGTTGACGTCTCTCTCTCTCTCTCTCTCTCTCTACAGAATGGGGAGCTGAAGCTGGCTGACTTTGGGTTGGCTCGAGCCTTTGGTATTCCTGTGAGGTGTTACTCAGCAGAGGTAGGTCGTACATCATTAACACAGCAAGCTACAGTCTGTGACTTGTCTGAAGCTGCATTGATTTTGTCAGATTCCATATCTAAAGATAAACCAAGTCGTAGATTGATTTCTGAATGTTTTATCTCCCGAGGCGAGCAAAGAAAAGGAAAAGATTGGTGCTCTTTCAATGAGTGTTTTTTAAAGAAGTTGTTTTGAGTTCAAGGAGCCCCAAATCTATTGCTAAAAGTATTTTCCGACATTTAAAACCAAACAGTCTTTCATCAATAAAACATAACATTCAGGCTCTGTTCAGCAGTTTCAGACCCAAAAATCCATATCTCAGTGTATAACTTGATATCAAAATATGGCTCAGTAGTAACATCTAACCAGCAAACTGAAACAGTATTGATGAAAACTCTTCTCACAATCCCAAATGTTTTCTAAGGTATTAAAATGCAGTTGTTCTGTTTATGGTCTTATCGTTTGGGTTTAATTTAATGGCCTCAATTAAATCCTCTGAGGTCCTGAAGTTGAGCCGTTAAATTAATGCTGGAATGGAGTGGACCACACAACAGTGTGCGGTTCAGGTGTGGTTTGATTATTTATTTTTTTGTGTTCCTGCTGATGTAAACAGAGAAATGAGAATCAAGTCTCAGCAGTGTTCGAATTACGTGGGAGCCAGAGGGGGCTGAGCTCCCAGAGAGAGAGGACTAGCTCCCATGAAAGCAACAAAGTCAAAAATCTGAGGGGGTCTCTCATATCTGAAGTAGGGGTGCAACGATTAGTCAACGTCGTCTACAAAAATCGATGATAAAATAGTCTAATTTACTCGTCAATGAATCGTTGGTTACGTCATAGTGCGTGTTTCTCGTGCCGTGCAGCTGAACTAAAAGTCGTTTTACCGGATTGCTGATGGAAGTAGCTGAGGAGTGAGTCATCTCACTACCTTCCTATCTCTGAAAGCCGCGCATGTGCAATAGCCGCGCATGTGCAATAGCGACAGAACATGGTCCATCGCCTACCAGGAAGTCAAAAGTTTGGGAGAACTTCACTCTTAACAGCCCGAAAAAAAAACTACCTGCAGTATTTGTTGCGGCGGACCTGCTCTCCATGGAAGCAGGACACGCACATTTGAGGAGGAGTCACGTGTGACTTCGTAACGGAGACGATGCGGACTCGCCTCTGTCAGATGTTATATATACACGTATATACCTGTGCGCAGGATTCTAGAATCCATTGCAAAAATATGGTTTAAACTTTTTTTTAAGGAGTTTAAAAGCGAAATGTTATCCTATTGCCTGACAAATTATTTAGTCCGAAGAAGACTGTAGTTTGGTTTGTGGATGTTTATATTGCTGTTATTTTCCCTGTCATTTTTGTTAACAGGAAAAATGGATTCTTGATTTTATATTAATATTTTTTTATTAGCACTTTGCCTGTCCTTGGTTTTAAATGGAAAAAGGCTTGATTTTTCTTTTATTAAAGTTAATTAAAGTTTATTAAAAGACATTTTTTATTAATGAAGTATTGACCTTTATTGTCTTTATTTTCAGTCATCACATGCTTTGAACAACCTCAAGCAAAATTTAAAAGCTGTTTGCTAAATAAGAGCAATTGATAATTTGTGTCATTCATAATCCGATAAGTCGATTAATCGTTTCAATAATCGGTGACTAATCGACTATCAGAATAGTCGTTAGTTGCAGCCCTGATCTGAAGGTGTCTGCCATATATGACATTGTAATTCAATGTTAAATAACGCTCATTATCCATCCCTGTGTGGTCTCTTACCATTAAGACGTTAAATTAAAATAGGATACCATACCACGGGACATAGCCAGACCGTAGCCTACCTGACGCCCATGAACGCAGCATGACTGCACTTCACCACCACACCACTAGGCTGGAGCAAATTGCATAGTAGATACGAACAATTTGACAGGTCATAAAGTCAGAAGAGGTTGTGTGCTTTTAGCTTAACATGCTTTTGAGATAAATACATCTACATCTAAAAGAAACATCACGGTCAGTTATGCCACTGAAAAAAAGGCCACCGGCGCCGAATTCATATTCGGCCCTGACAAGTTTCGGGTTTACAGCCAAAAAAACTAAAAATAGTAGAATATTTAGGATCAGAAAATATGGGTTTCCTCTCCGATTTGGCAGTAATGAAATGAAATATATATGGACTATTACAATCAATAATATATTGAAATTAATTTAAATAAATCAATTTCTGTACAAAAATGTCTCTGTCTGTTGTGTGCGTGCGTCAAGTTGTATACAGCCTATGCCTACCGTCCGCAAAAGCGCTGCTCGCGCCTAGGCTATTTAATTGTATAGCCTTGGTAGGCTATGTGTGCGATGCGCCAACTTTTTTATGAGATAGAGACCCCCTTAGAGACAAAAAGATAATTCGAACCCTGAGTCTCAGATAAGTTTCACGGTCTGTCTTGGCTGACCTAAGGGGCCATCTCATTTTATGGGGTCAGACCTGCTGTGACTTTACAGTTAAAACGCTGGAAGATCATTTTAAAAGGTAATTTTATATCAGAAAATGTATTACCCCGAGAGTCTTTGCCGTGTTTCAGCAGGAATAAATGAACGATACTGCACTACATGGACGTACTATATGTTGTTCATGCAGCAGTTTATCAGTGTTGTTGTTCATCACACCCTTCTCTGACAAGCCAACACTTAAGTAAAGTAGTACCAACGGTTTTATTCACTTGCAAGTGTTTTTAAGGTAGTTTTATGGACAAAATTGCATTGAGTTCCACAAATTTATTATCAAATTCTACCATCAAACTTTTCACATACACATACTACAGGTTGGTGTAAAGATGAGATAAAAAAAAAAAAAAAGATTAATTAACAAAAGCAATAGATAAAGGTAAAGGAGACTTTTTGTCTAAATAGCATGTGCTGACTTATGAAGTAAGGAATTCTGCAGTATCTGCACTTGAATTAACTTTCCAGTCTTAAGCAGGTGCATCTTCATCTGCCTACAAATTGAGAAAGTATTGGAAAAAAACATTTGTTTCTGCACTGACCACATTATACGAAATCTAGGATTATAACTGTAAAATACTGGACACCTGACAAATACACAGTTTGTTAAAATGTCAATGAGTTGTAAATGGAAACCATGAGCAAGTCGCCACTCGTCTGTCTGAGAGAATAGATGTAACTGGTGTTACCATGACTCTGTGCTTTGCGACCCGTGCAGGTGGTGACCTTGTGGTACCGGCCTCCAGATGTGCTGTTCGGTGCTAAACTCTACTCTACCTCAATCGACATGTGGTCTGCTGGATGCATATTTGCAGGTTGGTTTGTGATTGTTGACGATGATGAGGATATGTGTCGTTCTGTTCTTAGTGGAACTAGGATTCCGGTCGAACTGGTGATGGAATTGCACAATGCATACATTTAGGTGTATTGTATTTTAAATCATGACATTGCAAAGAAGTTTCAGTATCTTTCAAGTTGTGTATAAATGTCTAAAAGCAAGGCACCAGACTTTTTGCAGCTGTTTGAGAAGAGCACAGAATAATACTAGTCTTTGAAATTCAAAGGTGTGGTTCCTCTGCTGCTGATTCCTCTCAGTGTTTTTCACATTTAGGTGGAAAAACTGTTTTCAGAATCAGAAAGGATTTATTGCCAAGTAGGTTTACACCTACCTGGAATTTTCTTTGGTTATTAAATGAAATTGAAAAGAGAGTGATGAGTGAGGGAATGTATTTAATTCAAGTAAAAATGCATAGTTAGAATAATGGGGCTGGTCAGGACCACTACAAGTATTGTATTAACTAATATCAAAATATACCACCTAATAATTTCCCCATGTTTTCCTTTGTCCCGTTCAGAGCTGGCTAACGCTGGACGGCCTTTATTCCCCGGGAATGATGTGGACGACCAGTTGAAAAGAATCTTCAGATATCTTTTGTTGACATCAGTTGTAGATACTGACTCCATAAGTTTCCTGCTTTTACTGTTTGTTATGTGAGACTCAGATATTGATCTCTTTATAAAAACACTTCAGTCTAAACCAGTTGGACAATGTTTCTTTAACCACTCGGTACATTGTTGGGTACGCCGACTGAAGAACAGTGGCAGACTATGACCAAACTCCCCGATTACAAGGTACATAATTCATTCATTCTGTGTGAGCTTAGCTTATACTATGTTTTCCTGAATTCTTTAATTGAAATGTATTTCACTGCCTCCTTCTCTCCATGCAGCCATATCCCATGTATCCAGCCACCACCTCACTGGTGAATGTCGTCCCTAAACTAAGTAGCACAGGACGGGATCTACTCCAGGTATTTTAACTTTCAACTCGCATATCCTGTCATTTTTAGAACAAAAGTTGCTCTGCTGTTAAATGCACCTTTTCTAGGTAACTCACACGCTCATGTTTCTAACTACTAAGACACATTTCTTTTAAACTCGACATCAATATAATGTATTCTTGTCATGTTTCCAAAACAAGGAGCCTTGAGTCTCGAACCAGTTTTTGCCAATCTGTAGTTTTGTCTCAATTATTAACCGGTTTCTTCTGCTCTCCCCCAGAACCTGTTGAAATGTAATCCTGTCCAGAGGATCTCTGCAGAAGAAGCCTTGCAGCACCCGTACTTTGCTGATTTCTGCCCTCCATAAATGCTACATTGCCTCTGCGTGAACCTCAGCCGCCAGAATCAATCATCCTTCACTCTGCTGGTTTCATTAGGATCAGTCCCAACAAGGCAAAACCCCTCACCGGTTCTCCAAACACTCCCCTGCAGTTCACTCTGTTGTGCCTCTGTGTGGAACAAAAGCCTCGCGGCTCTGCCAGGTTTTTGTTTCTTGTACGTTGCAGGCCAGTTTAATTTGGTACTTAGACGCCTCCCGGTTAATTAGCGCTGACGTGGGAGGTCGCGCTACGTGTTGCATTGAATAAAACGTCACCCGCAGAAATGGACCTCGACAAGAAGCCTGTCTGATCCAAGAGAATGAAATTGGCACATGACTTTTAAACAAAGCCCTGAACAAAAGCCCTTTGAATCTGTGGTGAATCTGAATCTAAAGTGCTGTTCGCAAACAACACATCAGTTACACAAACCTGTTTAACAATAATGCTTTCTGATCCCATTGTAACGTACAAAGCAGTTTGGCCAGTGCGATTCCAGGAGCACAAGTCTTAACAATTGTTGGAGACTGTTACCTGATGGGCACTGGGATTTTTAACCCTAACACTAATAAAAAATCTGTTAACGATAAATCAATACTCAGTTTTTAAATAACAAATAATAAACATTTTCTGATGAGGATTGGTCCAGTTTGGTTGTTAGATAATTATATTTGTACAGAGTTTGATATTTTACAGTTTAAAAAATCTTAACAGATTTTTAATAATCGAAACACTTTCTAAATCAAAACATGGTCAAGCTTGTATTTGCTTATTGGCTGTGATAACCACTCATACTGAGGAAGGGCTCTAGTGGGGACCACAGATTCCTGGGGCGGCTCATGCTAATAAAAAGTCACTATTTTACTACATTATATTAAATAGATTTCCCAGTTTAAGAATCGCAAACAGCTGATTTTTTTCTTTTTTACTGACAATGCTTAAGTCAGTGTTTCTCCCCTTTATATGTGTGTTGTTTGTTTAAGGCCATATTTTAGTTTTATTTTATTTGTCATTGTTTCCTCAGAAGTTTCCTGGTTAGAAACGTGTCATTTGGTTCTAAAGAGGGGGGGGGTATTGTAGGAAAAGATTTGAAATAACTGCTCCGGCATTAATATTAATCTGTTATTCATCTATCAATGGAAGTATTTTCTATTTATTATCTAAACTGTGTTTTTGTCTGTACACAGAATTCACCTTTTTGCTCCTTTAGGTCACAAACTGTTATTCAGATTGGAAATGTATTGACTGCCACTGTCGCCATCGAGTTTAGGATCAAATTACATTTGTCTTCCCTGGAAACATCGTCGACACACATGTGTTCCTGTTATTTAATTTTTTTTATACATATATTTTTATCACACTTCCTGTTTCAGATGCTTCACAAACCAACAGAACATTGTCCCACTAATTGTTACAAGATTGTATAATAGCATGGGAAGCTAATTTATAATTTTCTTTTTTATTTCCCATTTTGTCTTTTTGTGCACTTTGTAAATGACGGTTTTTATTTTAAATCGTTTAGTTATCCATGATATTAAAATTTGTTGAACACTGACAGCCAGGATTAGAGCCGGTTATCAATAAATGGGCCAATTATAAATATAAATATATATCTGTATGTACGTGAATGAGCAGTGGACCATTTGTGACATTTCTATTATCATCTCGATCATTATTCTTTGAGCTCTTTAAAACAGCTTTTGTAATCATTCAGTTCGAGATACAAGAAAACGACAGATGATCTCAATGATAATCTGTATTTTCACATGATTGTTTTCACCCATTAGCCGTTTCCACTCTGGTTACACGTGTCAATATGCTCGACAGCTTGCAGTGTTATTTGACTTCCGATCATTACACTGCTACTTATCCCATCAACGCCTACACCATGAGCTGTGTTCGAATCTATAGGGAGAAGCACTCATTTTCATTTTGCTGAAGTATAAGACTAGATAATGGATGCATGTATTTATTGATGATGGAATGTCTGCTCATTTTAATTGTTTTTTTTTGTTTAAATGTAGCACTTTGGTACAGAAACTCAGTTTTGAATGATTTGAATAATACACCTGTAGTGTTTAGCCGCCTCTTTAGGATTTCACATGTTGAAGGTTGTATGTGGATGAAGTTACAATCAAGAGAAAAGAAACACAAAAGCTTCCGCTGTCAGTTTTTCATTTTCTCGTCACAGGACTTTTCAAACTGCTGTAGTTTCTTTACACAGCTTGAATTTGAAATGAAGAGTGGAGATCAAACTTTGCTCGTATGTTTGCTTTCGTAATGAGTCACTTCTTCTTTTTGTGTATATCTCAGCCGATTCTCTGAGCCTCGGTATTCGGTGAAGACGACATTTACGCGTGTTTGCTTTTGAGATTGGATCTTTGACCTTGGACAAACAATTCATTCGTCGGGGACCATTTAGCAGCTGCTCCGGAGCTTTCAGTCAAACCCATGACAAGTGGGCAAACTCCCATCTGCTGAGGAAGAAAATGAGAGATGACTAAAAGCTCCAGAACAGCTTCTACATTAACCTTGATGCTTGACTCTCTTTGACAAAAATTTACACAGCCTGCATATTAATAAGTAAAGAAAACTCAGCATTTCTAGAAATGTCTTCAAATCTGCTGTTGTGTGTTTGATTACTAAAACCTCTTGAATTTAAATAGTCAGATTCGGTTTATAACAGGTTTGATAAAGTTGTTTTTATTCTTGTTGGGAGCACCTAATGTCTAAATAAGCAAAGATGAGATTTAGGATAATTGTAGTCTAAAATTTGTTGTTTAAAATCTGTCTCTTAAAAACTCAGCTAATCTACTGGAAGTTCTGGGCAACCTTTTTCCCAGCTGAGACGTATTCGACCAATAAGACGAGCTCGGAGAAAACCACACACTGAAATACAGTTTAGTCACAGTTTGGTTTAAGACTGATAAGGAAACGGACGGTTCATTGTATGAACTATTTAATGTACAGTTCAGAGTTAAAATCACATATCTACAGTAAAATGCACAGAGAGCCAGATGAAGCAAATCCAGTTCCCCACGTGTGTGTGTGTGGGTGAAAATGTTAATGTTTCCTGAAAGAACCAGTCTTAAAGGCACATCTATTATCCCTCCAAGCCACATTATGTGATATTGTAGTCTTCCACTTTTGCACTCTTATCTTTATTAAGTTAAATGTTGCATGATCCCAAACTGCACCACACGATATGGAGAACTCTCTCAGATTCACCTGGCTCCAGAAATACACTCTGGACAGTACAAAGTGAACAGCTCGGCTAATATTACATTAAGAGACCAGAGATAATAGAGGGGTACACAGGGGTCATGCAGGAAGGAAACAGGGTGCTGTGCCGTGTGGTCACTAGTAGAACTATTATGAACTGTAAGAATAAAATAGCTCAAATCTCTGTACAGTATAGTAACAGTATAGAATATTGTGTTTCTACTTGGTCATAGCTATGCAGTAAATGTCGGTCGACTTAATGAGCACACACAGGTCACGGATGAGTTTCTGCCAGTTCTCGTACACTCTGCTGCTCTTCTACTGGTAAGGCAGGGGGAGGGGGGGGGTTAGAGTCACAAATCCGACACGCACCCCCACAGTTCACGGTAGATTCAACGTTACACACGCGCACGCTCACACACACTTTAAAATCATCATGGCAATGCAGCATCTTCAGAACAGCATCATTGTGTCACGTGAATTGGCCTTTTTTGTGTCTCTTTTTGTTTTTTGGCTGATGATGGTTGTTATTCACGTGTATCGTACGTTAGTGTGTTGCAGTTGGCAGCTGCTTGTCGTCTACATCCGCTCCGGCTGTTGACCATGTCGTGATAATCCCAAATCAAATTTGTTTTAACATTGGTTTTTCTCATCCAGTGCATTTATTGCTCATGACACAACGCCACTGATTTCACCCTTTTTTTTTTGTTCGTTTTCTTTTCCTGAAAGGTAAAATTCCCATTTGGATAAAGTCTCTGGCTCCTCTCGGAGAAAGCACTCGTTATCCCTGATAACGCCGGAGCAGTGAACACACACACCGTGCGCAACAGTGTGGGAAAGTTAAAAGTCGATCCGTAAAAGGTAGTCACAGCCAGAGACGTCCTGTCACTGGCTTTCGAGTGATGGCTGATCTCCAAGGGTTTGTGCTTCACATCAACAGTCATCTAATACAACAGACAACAGAGTAATAAAGCTACAATGTTTATGAACACCACTCACTGTGGTCGGCATTATACTTGAAAGGTTTCACATCGTTAGAGAGAAAAGAAAAAGTCAATAAAGTATTTATAGCCGGGGATGTGTGTGAGTCTACCTACAAGTCCATAACTGTGGTGTCAAGGGTTTTCAATAAGAAGGGAGGAAGTGGACGGACACAGAGAGAAGAAGAGAAGGTGTGTACATGAGTAAGATGGGTAAATATAGAGTTTATTATACTTGATCATTTATACATCACAAACTCTTATTTGTGACTCATTACATGTTCTGCAATAATAATAATAATAATAATAGGAGGATACAATGGGAAAATTGTACAATGCATTTCTGTTAGAAATCAACTGAACCGAGGTGCATGGTGGTTTTGATGCTTTGAGGCAATTCTCTTCTACATGATAAACTCTCCCGCTGTCAGTTGTGTTGCAATCAGCCAGAATCTGTCTGTCAGCAACAAGCCTCATTTAAACCCCCCCCACTCATGTTCAATAGAGAATAGATTACTATCATTGTGCTGATCAACACCTTTAAGACACGACGAGAAAAACAACAGAATTATTAGAAAAGGCAGAAGAGCGCCTGACTTGTTGTTTTAAGTCTGATGAGTTCCACGTGAAATAAGGGCCGGCTTCTACAGCGCGCTGAACGCTAGCATCGTTTTGTGACGGTCGCCGCAGCGACACTATCCCAGAAAAAATGGGAGAGACGTGAATGAAAATGAACATATCAGCTATATAAAGATATAAAGGTACAATCAACAGCCTGTTTTGCCTCCTGACTCTCTTTTTTTAAATGTACTTTATGTAAAAAGTGAGTAACGCTAACAAAACACATCCAGTCGCTCAGTCGCTTCGGTCGTCTCAACTCAACTCTTGCATATGTACAAATAATCCAGTTCCTGTTCTGTTCCCAAACACGGTTGTTTAACTCACGAGGCTCGAAGCCTCCAAGTAGCAAAAGGCAACGTGTAGCACTGGTGCAGTGCTTTGATTCAGGTGGGAGCAGCTCTTTTCATATCCGACAATCAGCTCGTCAAAGTGGAGCAGATTTGTAAAAAGGCTCTGCTCTTCTAACAGGTGACGGGTATAAGGTCACTGGATACGGCATCGGTTAAAATGCGGGAGACGTTAACACTGAGAAGAAACTGCAAAGTTACACACACACCACTGTCCACAGGTGGACTTCTATTTTTCCACTGGTGTACAGAAAAAACTAGCACAACAGTAACTCGTCAGAATCCCTTTTTGGACACGGATATTATCTTCAGTGATTGTATATTGTAAAGTGACTGGATAATAAAAACAATTGCACAAAATGAAACATGAATAAATTAACACTGACGCCTTGACATGGCAGTTAAACCTGAGTTCTGTTTTGGAAGTGGTCTCTCTCTCTTTTTTCTTTTTTTTCTTCTGATGATAGTATTCTATTTCTATTCAGGCATTGATAAACTCTACTATATGATTTTGAGTTATACAATCAACCCCTTGTTCTGGTAAATACACAAATTATTTCACAGTTTGCTGGCGAGTCCCCCACATGTGCCACCCCCCCGACCCCTACTTTATGTCGTCAACAGGCGAACTCCTCGAAGTTGCCTAGAGTCGGGTGACGAGGTAACATGTTCGGCGTGAATCCGAGACTGTCCGAGTGACTCCGGAGGGTGTCACAGGTGCTCTGCAGGACAGAGGGGAGGGGGGGGAAGGAGGGAAGACGAGGTCAACCGGGTTAAGGGAAGGGCGATGAAGGGAGCAACGATGATGATGAAGGAAAGAAGTGATGCACAGGTAAATTAAGAGGATAAAAAAAAAAAAAACACACAAATGCAATGGAGAGTGTGGTGAGGGAACACATAAAACGGATTTCCAAGATCGAGAAGAGAGTTTAAAGAAAGTCGGGGTTGAGGTTGGGAAAGATGAATGAAAGGAGAGAGGAGAGAGAGGAGAGAGAGAGAAAAACAGCAGATTTTTAGTCTTGTCTTTTTCACACTAGCATGTTCAATTCCTCTTTAATCACAGAAGCTGACACACCCACATACGTCTGCGTCTCCCTGTGTGTGTGTGTGTGTGTGTGTGTGTGTGCGAGGACACTTGCTAAGTAGACAACCACTGGTGTGCGGATAACAACACTGGGAGCCTCACTGGCCAAAACAAAATGGCTATTCCGGCAGACAAAGAACCATTTATATTTTGTGCAAACTCACTGCATGCAGCCCTGTGATAACATCACAAAGTGATGCATCTAGTGATGTTATCCGGCACCAGCCTGAAATGCATTGCCTATAAATGGACTTCTGTGCTGCAGGGAAAACAAATAGCTCCCATGTGGTTCAGCTCTTTTTTGCAATGATTCAATAGATCTGTCACACGAGCACTGAGCTTTATCCTATGGGAAAGAAAGCATCGTTATTTTAGTGCAAGGAGCAAGTTTTGCACTATTAGTTATTTTTATTCGCACTTAGAGAATCCAACCAACTCCTGTCTCCTGCTGAAGCGTTAAATACAGACACACACGAACTACACTACGACACGGCGGGAAATGATACAGTTACACAATCACCCCTTTCCTTTCCTGCTAAAGCAAACCAAATCATTCATAGTCACTGAGGAAACGATGGATGAGATGGCTGAGTATGTATGACAGAGAGGGACAGCATGGGAGGGAGCATCTATTATCAATGGGGTGTGCTACCTGGGGGCATGATTAGGCGTGACACCAGGGCTGGTTGGGTTCTCTGGAAACTCCTGGAATAGACATGATGAAAAGAAAGATGGGTGAGGGTGACTGAAATGAAAATAAACACAGTGCAAATGCTACAAGTTGAAACCGCGAGGGGAAGACGGCAAGAGAGTGTTTCCCCCTCACGTAAAGGAAAAGAAAGTTGGTGGGGGGGTTTTCTGCACAGGGCGATTACCCAGAAGAGTAAAAAAGAACTGAAAGCATAACTTCTATGTCAGGGTGTGTGAGTGGAGATGTGACGTTGGACTAGTTGAAAAAGAATCACTGAATATGAGAGAGAGGAGGTAAAGGAGATGGATTTGTAACAAGCACGTGAACATGTGACATGGATGAAGGAGAACACAGTCAGAAGAACACGATGACAGAAAAAAAGCAGGACATATTCTCTTAATGTCAGCCGCTGAATAAATAAAAGCTTTGTCTGCAAACACAGTAAAACTAGCTGTCTAAACCAAAGTACTCTTCGTGTTTTCCATCCTTTTCTTCCACATCAGCCGTCAAATCTCGACCTGAGGCCGCCGAGCATGCACGGACACAATCCTCATGCAAACACAAACCCACAACTTCTTCATCAATCATATGTGTCACTATTAGGGTTGCAAAGGGGCGGAAAGTTTCCGGTAAATTTCTAGCTGGGATAATTCCAAGCATCCTGCACACTACAGCACTAATGAGGCCTGCTGCAGTGTGCAGGACTAGTCAGGTAAGTTTCGATGATATTACTGGCGAAAATATATTAGCATGCTGATTGAGGATTGTTCATCTGTTCATCTAGCCTATTTCCATTCATTTATCCATCAATTGTAAAATATGAGTACAGACAATTCCAATTGTTTGGCTAACTATTTATATCTCTGGCATTGCATTAGTGTTTTTTTACAAACTTTTTTCTCATCTGATTCTATAGAACAATGCCACGTGCACTCTCTCATGTGTGGAGACATTTCACCCCATCCAATGTAGAAGGAAAGGCTGTGTACATTTGCAAATACTGTGCAAAGACCTATTTTAAGAATGCCACAAAGATGCAGAAGCATATAGTCAAGTGCCCAAAGTTTCCTCAGGACTCAAATCAGCCTAAATGTTTATATTTATGTCTGTATATGACAAGGTAAACACAGTTAGTATAAATTACCCACAACATTTCCAGTTTATTCCCGTTAATTCCCATTAATTCCCATGGAAAGTTTCCAACTTTGAATATTCCCGGAATTTTGCAACCCTAGTCACGATCCATTTTGTTTTCTACACCTGATGAAAAAGTCTTGGGCTTGTGCGTCGCGACAAAGAATCAGAGCATTGCATTCCTGAGACTCTGTCCAGAAGCAAACTACTGGATACAAAAACAATCAAATGCAAAATGTCTGCATTGAACTAAGCTCAACTTCGATGCTTTGGATTAAAACGGCACCAGAGTAGAGGAAACGTTCCAGAGTTTGTTTTTGCTTTTGCCTCGACAGTGACCTGCAGAGGCGGATTAGTGCTTTGAGCTTCGAGAGAGAAAAGGACTGAGTGGCTATTACAGATGAGACTTTGAAAAATAAGGTCTACTGGCATCGATAGGTTAAAAAGAGAAGTTCACGTATTTTCTTTGTTTATTAACGAGGAAATTGGAAGGTTGTAATATTGGTTAGTGTTGGAATGATTAAATATCTGGAAGGTCACTCAGTGACCAAATACATCCACCAAGGTCCAATAAGCATGAAATCACATTTAAATGTATTACATTTATATAAATAATTTTTTATTTTGGATCTGCAACAAATAACATACCACTCAGAAATATTTGTCCTCTATCAAGATCCATAAAGTAATCACTGAGAAATCTGATTCCATTTTCGTTTTAAACTTATCGTCCTAGCTCAGCTCGTAGAAAATACAATTAAGTCTTACGTTGGAAAAGTAGAACCTTCTTCCACCTTTTCCAGAATGTTTGATTCAGCAGTACGTGCAGCGCATTTGCTGATTAGAAGGTGCATTTTGGTTATAAATAATTTCTCCATTCCTTTATGTAAGCGGCTGCAGGGGAGGTGCCTCTGGAAGCCGTGTGTTAAACCACTGGGGTCAACAAAATGCTGTGATTTAGGTTTGGGAAAGAAATGCCTCACATTACTCTCCTCACTTTTGAAGGGAAAATGGGTTTCATTGCCTCGAAGGCTTTCTAAACGAGTAGATCATCAAATGTTAATAAAATCCCCAGACCTCTTAATCTCGTCCCGCGTTCTGCTCCATCATCTCCTCTCATGAATCTCATCGTACTGCCGCACATGACGTGGACACGTGACTTTTCCTGCTCTTAGTTAACTGCGATGGCACGAATAAGGGAGGCTATAAGTTGTGTAAACTCTCGACAGGTGAAGGTTTAACTAAGATGAAGGACACAACCTGTGATCATAGGAGCTTTGTGAGTCATAAATAAAACCTGAGGGCATTCAAGTGTCAAAAGAAACAATTAAGTTTGATCTCCAGTCAATATTTATCTGTTTTCTGTCTTCTAACTATCTTTTAGATTATGTCATCATGTAAATAAAGAGTTTATGTGCGTGTGTAGTAATTGGTTATGCATTTATACTGTGCAATAAAAACAATATGTATGTATAATTAATGGACGTGTTCACACATTGTTTCTGTAGTACCAATTCATACTAATGATTTCCACTCTGGTGCTGTTCATCAAAAGCATTTTGAGTGCAAGCGGACACGTTGTGGTTGCCGTGGTTCCTGAGATCATCACACATGTCACATTCACTCCATTCAGTCAAAGACATTCGGAGAAGCTGAAAATTACCAGATTGTCGCTCTGGCAACGCTGAGGTCGTTTCTTGCGTGTGAAGTAACCCAAAACCTTGTCCTTAAACACCTGGATGCAGAAAACATCAGATACACATTACAGATGACTGGCGTTGGACAAGTTATTGACATTAGCATCAAACATTAGCAGGACAACGACATTAAAGTGTAGTCTGAATAATTACTCAGAAAACATCTGTTAGCTGTTAAAGCAACAGAATAGTATGATCCTCTCATTTAACTCTCAGCAGGAAGTAGAACATCAATATTTTCCAATCTAAATATTGCTAATGAGCTGTTAAAGGTTCAGTGTGTAGAATTCAGGGACATCTAGTGGTGAAGTGTCATATTGCAGCTGAATACCCCTCAACTCACCCTCCCCTTCCAAACAATAAATGAGAACCTTCAGATGTCATGCATTTTATTTTAAATTCAATTTCTGCAAATAGATCCCTTTCCCCTAAATCTTACAGACAGGACCTTTAAGTTTGGTACATTGAGACATAAATATAGAGAAGTAATACTTGGTATTTCAACTTGTACCTCATAAAGGTAGTCAAATATTTCCAGTATTGTTAAAACGCTGGCTCCGATGAACAGCCCCATCTGACCTCCAATGTCACCTACAGAAAGACAGAAGAACAGAAACTGTATGGGCAGGTACAACAACTGAACAATGGAGTGTGTGTGTGTGATGCTGGTCCCCACGCTGTCACTTTTAATTCAGTATCTCTCTAAATAATCTGTGCCGAACAGTCAAAAGGTTCCATCCAGCCCCGACTGCTCATTAGACCCGAACCCGTTGCCCTTGCAGGAGCATCAGATTATGAAAATGTGCTCAGCCAGTTTCACGACTTCAAAGAGGCAGAACCTCAAAGCGCCAGGCGTGAAGACACGTTGTGAAATGTGCAGCGGCGGCCCGCTGTGAGCGCCGACACCGAGGTGGGCCGCGTTCATTCTGTCACAATGAGCCACGAAGCTGTGAGAATCTTACCGAGGAGCCCCGCGATTTCATAGGCCTTCTTCTGCTCAATCTTCTCGTAATTCAGAGCTTCGAAAAAGATGTCCAGGACCATGAGGTTTTCTCTGGAGGGACGACAGAGAAGAGCACGCCCACAAGATTTGATTAGTCCTAATATATCGAAAATAAGGCATTACCTGAGAAACTCACTACTGTTCAATAATACTTACCCGATGTATTGCTCAGTTTTGTTGAATTTCTTAGCCAGATACTTAGCAGAGGCCTTACTGGGGATCTTAACCATGGACAGCTCCTTGCCATAGCGGGTCATGTTGCAGGGCGTCTGACAGACACAGTAATCGTTGTCCTTCTCCACCAAAAAGTCTGCGGATGATCAAAGTAATTCAAACACAGTGTGATATCTGCGAGGAATCAAACAACAAGACGCTCTCAAAGTCTCCGCTAAAAATATCTCTTCAAGCTCCAATCGCTGCCATCGTTCACTTTCCATGAAAGCAAATAATGACTGAAGCCGTGAGAAGAGGGAGAGGGGGACGCGCTGTGGGATTTATTTGATATCAGCGAAGCGTGGACGAATCACATATCTCGCTAATGGGATTTTTAAAACAATAATTTTACCTCATTATTTTGCTTCTACACTGCCTGAGATGAAAGTCATTCCAAGTTAAAGCTGCAGAGGTTTTATCTAGAGGATTGAAATAGTCTAAAGGCTCGGCTGTGGCTCAATTCAGACATTAATGCAACTATCCCTCTAATATGGACAAAGAGGGCAGTGTGTGTGGGCTCACCTAAAGCCGGGTCAGCACAGTCTTTGTACTGCTCAGGTGTGCAAACTGTAGAAGTCCCTGTTTGAAATAAATCAAAAATAGTTAATGCATCAAATATGATAAACACCACAGGAGGTCGAACAGTGTATCTGCCATGTTTCTCAGTGGTCAGCGATAATTCCTACCCGGCATGTGAACCATCCTGCAGTTGCAGTTCTCCAGCAGGTAGCGGGTCTCACAGTCGATACGGCAGGCGGTGATGCTGTACGTGGAGAAGTACTCAGAGTCTATGGGAGTCGACTTGCAGTCGCCCCACGGCGGAGGGAGGTACTGAAGCTGAAAAGAGCGAACGGCACACGTTTCCCCTCAGTATACGAGCACACAGGGTTACAAACAATAAAGTGTAGTGCAGGTAAAGCAGAAGTAGAAAAAAAGAGAGGGCAACAAGCTGACAAAAGAAAACAACCAAAAAATATCACGATACGGAACAAAAAACAAACATTTAAATGAAAATGTGCACTGAGACAATATTGGCACAAAAAACGTCCAGTGAGAACAACATCATTGCTCATGTGTTGCAGCAGGCAGACGTCATGCAGAACATCACTAGTGCAGGTCTAGGCCCCGGTAGGAAGCAGAGTACCATGGGAATAGAGACGGGCTTAATAGAAATCTGTAATATGTGTAGTTTCAGACAGGACACCACAACCGATGGACAAATCTTTTACAATCCTGAGAAATGAAACTCAGAACAGTAAATAAACAGTTTACACTTTTCAAATGAACAATCCAATGAATTGAACAGACATTATACAGCGCAACACATTAACAAGTAGTGCATTTAATAAGTCCTATAATGCAAACTAAAGGGGGTTTAACTATTCAAGTCCCCCCTTCTACACCCATGAGAGTTCATTACCGCACTACTCTGAAAGCAAAGGCCTGTGGATTTAACAATGGGTTGAGAATATACAGAGTATCTCCAGTCTACAGTCTCATTAGAGGTGGAACTCTCATTAACAAGGTGAAGAGCAGGTCCCATCTATGAGTAACTCTGGGAATCTTAAACGAACCCACTAATGAGGACTATTTAATGACTTTCTAAGGTTTTGGTTCACACTAAATATCAAACCCATGGCGCTCCTCTTGTAGCTTCAGCAATTTTTGCACGCAATCTGCTCGGAGCTCCCTTCAGCATTTTAAAGGAACTTTTTTGGGGGGGGTCACGGTGACATTTAACCACACGCAAGACTTTCAGCTCCCTTTAAAAGTCTTGTTTACTGCAACTTATGGTAATGAATGCCGACTACACATTTCTCACGACAGAAATGAAGCAATTATTTATGAGGGGCACCGATGTTTGCTCGGGCATTTGAGCAAACGGCACTAATTGCGGCGGGAGCTCTCCGGCGATCGATGCCAGCGGCCTCCTCCTGACAAACTTCACAGGGAAACGATACCGCTATTGTCACATTAGGGTTCGCTGTAATTCCCAATCATCTCCGGCAGCTCTAAGCGGGCTAACTCCGACGGCCTAACGGCCATTTAGTCGATGCGGAGTGACGAAGACAGAGCACAATCCACTGAGGAGGTGGACTTAAAAGTGGCAAACATGATTAAGCCTTTATTGAATTCCGTTTCTAGCCCACAGACTCTCATAACTGGAGTTACACTGGAGATAAAACACTCGTGCAATAAATGCGAGACTCCAAAACTGGTGCCAGGGTCCCCGTGGGTAATAGAAAATAACAATCTAATGCATCACATTGTCTGGTAAATGAGGTTAAGGAGCGGCCCGGGCGGATCGACTCGATGACAGTGAGCGTTAAACGTACAATGACAATGAGAGGGTGAAGCCAAGCAACAGCTCTGATGGAGATACGGACTCGGATGAATGTCTTAAAGCTGGGATGAAACACATTAGCTGCTTTTTATTTATATCTGATAAACAGAGAAGACAATGACCACGAGGAGGGACTGCAGATGTTCAGCCACACAGAGGGGGGGTAGGGGGGGGTGGATGGATGGATCCATTCCTTTGGGGTAAGAGGGGCAGCAGATGAAACTATGAAACTTGATGGTGGGTGTGTAGCCATTTAATAATGGTAATTTATTTATGTTAATTTATTAATTTGTCGTCATGCAGCAGGCCCAGACAGTCATACGCTACCCTCTGCTGTTGGGTGGAAACAAACGTTTGGAAGCCGGGGGCGACCCCGAAGCCCAGCTGGAGGAAAGGAGGCTCTGAGTGAGAGTGAAGCTGAACCTTTATGCCGACCTCATAGGACGTCTCATCTAGGGTGAGGGGTGAGGGAACACAGCCCACATCAGTATCAAAGTAAATGAGAGGAGCAACAGCAAGATTCGTGACAGAACATGGTCAAAGCCTTCGTCCTCACAGACGGCCTGTCGTCATTCTCCATCACATCCCAACCATTACGTAATTCTAGAGAAAAGATTTGATGGTGCAGTTTTTCTAACTGGCTCACAAGTCACAGCCTGTTTTTACTTGAGCCAAGGATGTTGTGTTTTCACCCCTCCGCAGTTTGTTAGTTACACAAAAACAACTGGATGGATTTCCATCAAACATGGTGGATAGATGTGGTACGGGTCAGGGAAGAACCCAATACATTTAGTTGTGGATCCATATCAGGGGGAGGGGATCTTAGGTTTTTCTTTCTTTTCTTTCTTGAACTGATTTCCTTGTTAAAAAATATCAATCATGATTAGGGAACTGATGGGTCTTCAAAACAGGATTGTTGGGCCTTGGCAGATGTGTATTAGTTAGCAGGATTACGCAGGAACTTTAGGACGAATATTCATGAACTTTTTGTGGGTTGGATAGCGCATCACCTAAGAAAGAACTTTTCTTTTCACTTTCACTTTTCATTTCTCAGAGAATAAATCATTGATTTTGTTTAATTGTGCAATTTGGTGCAGATACAAATGAGGAAATGTGGTTTCATAGGGAGACTGTAGGCCTTGGCTGTGGTTTGGAATCAAGTTGAAAATTCAATTCATTCCTTTGACAGAAATCACAAGTGTTTCTTCCAGCTGTCTGTCATTACTCCGAGAGCTGTGTCACTGCACTTCTGCTGGAGACTGACTGAAATTACAACTGGCCAGACTTTTATGACAGCCTAATTAATTCAGGCCGTAAACACGTCTCTTTGCTGTCACTGGGGTGGGCGCTCGTGTTGTGATTATAAATGACACCTCTCGCACTTTTGCTTTCTGGAGGGAACTTCTGCGACGGTGATTAACCAGAGCAGATTCACGGCTCGGAGACGGATGGATGATGATACACTCGGAGCAGTTTGCAGCATTTGTACAGAGAGAAACAGAGAAGAGAAAGAGAGAGAGAGAGAGAGAGAGAGAGAGAGAGAGAGAGAGAGAGAGAGAGACACATATTGTACATTCAAAAATACATGAAATAAAATTTGTCATCTTTGTGGTGTCCAAGTGTCTGTTTGATGAGGCCAAACCCGCTGCCTCCATCATCCCATGTTATTCTGCTCAAAGAGGGGTGGAGCTTTTATTTGCATAATTTCTCTCATGCTCGGGAACTGACCAAGACCGTTAACTTTCAGAGCAAATTCATTTAAATTAGGCTTGATTGATTCGTAATGCAATGAATATGATTTCTGCTGGAATGTCCATTACTTCAATACTTCCCAGGGGCTGATTATGTGGTATAAATATTAATAAGCCTGCAGCACATACATACATACATACACGAGATCTCAGAGGTAGTTGCTGAAAGTCTTTCCTTGGGTTTTGCCTTTGGATACTTTTCTGTCACTGCTTCCTTTTGGAAGTCAACTACTGGTGTTTGGCTCGTGCACTATTCTAGCATTAGAGACACAACGTCGTCTTGGCAACATTACATAACTGCTGTACATTTCCATTAGATCTGGATAGGAAATCCATGGCTGCTCAGTATTACGACCTTCCACACAGGTTTTCCCGATCAATTCAGGCTCTACTATAGTTATTACTTTCCATCCTGCCCTGGCAGCAGTAACGGGACGGTCGAGCACCGGGCGCTAATTCTATTTTATGGTCAAGTCGCCTGCCGCAGGCTCTTTCTGCTTCTCTTGATATTGTGCGCTAAAACACACTTTTTACAGTGTCCTTAAATCATGATACATCACAAAATGTGTCTTCAAAATAGCCAGGGGGTTGACTTGGGTGCAGAAATAAAATAATATGATGACACCTTCTTTTTATAGTCAAATTTGTCACCAAAAATATAAAGATAATCCCATTATCCTTTCCCTCAAGATATAGTGCGTCAATTATTTATTGTAAGGATCTGAAGACGTTAACCCGACATCATATAATGTTAAAATCCTTCATCATTGTTTTAAGGTTGTTCATTTTAAATTAGGTTGACTTACTAAAAGATATAATATGTACCAATTCTTCAATAAAGTGACTTGTGTACTTACATTATCCAACAATGTTTAAACTCAAACTTTGTTTTGGTCGCCTGCTAATTGACACCCACTCCCATGATCCTATGCTGCTTAATATCATCAAACTCAATAACTTCCTTATTGTTTTGATTGAGACACCTTCAGCAGTGGAAGTAACGTTTTGTTTTAGATCATAAATATCTGCTGTGTGAAATCCTATCGTCTCTAGCTTTTCTCTGCCTCCTCTGTAACTGAGCCACTCAAGACCGTTTTCACAGCATTTAAATAGCTGTATTCATATTCTCATACAGTCACTTCTCCCAGACGGGCTCAGTATGAACAATCAAACACACACTCTGCCAGATATTTTGCCGTCTGCATGGTCTGAGGTTATTTGGCTCTGATAAGCACAGTATGCTCGTATGCTTGCATCCATCCACTTGGCTCTGCTCTACCAATGTTCCTTGGCTGCTGTAATTCGTCAGTTTCATTTATCGTGCCCGGACCCGCTGGATGTTTATTTAACACTTTCACTCACTACACATTCCCCACACAAGATTAATCACAGATCTGACTTTGCTCCAGGCTCTGTGACACAGAGGTAATGGGCAGTGGCTTGGAAAGGATTTGGCGACACACACGAAATGAAGCAGAGCAAAGGAAAAAAAACAAAAGAAGAAGAAGAAGAAGGTTGAGGTTGCAGGGGAGGAGGCCGAACGTTAGGTACCAGTTGCTGCTGACATGACACAAAAGTTTGAAAACCAGGGGCCACACCAAATCCCAGTTGGTCAATGAAAGGCGGCTCATCCTGGCTGTGGATCTGAACCTTGATGCCTGCTTCGTAGGAGGTCTCATCTGTGGATACAGCACGCCAGAACATGTAACACAAGGTGGTTGCTTATGGAAACTCGCTTTGTGGGGAGTGATGGATGTGGATTAATCGAGAGTCTTTAAACTCCCTGATAGAAGCTAATGAGAGAGAAATACTCATATTTAAGTGTAAAAGAATGTAATAGTTTAAAGGTTTGATGACAAAGTTCCCTGTGACTTCACATCCTTTCCATTCTTGTAAATAAAGACGGGTTTTATCACAGCTCAAAAATGAAGCCAAATCATCTTGATGACCCCCTGCTGGCTGGATGCAGTGTAGGTCAATAACCCCGCCTCCTCCATGTAACTGGATGGTGCGTGGACCAAACTTAAAACATCAAAGTACGCTAAACGATGGTTTCTGACATTTAAGGTTGTTCTTATCACACTGATTGTTTGTTCAAGTGCTTATTTTCCCAGTAAATTTGGTTTGAAAAAGTTATTTGATGCTGAGATGGTCTATTGGTGGAACCTTGCTACCGTGGCTCCACTCCATGATCTTACTGCCAAAACTCTGAATCCAAAGGACCTCAAAAGTGCAAGATGGCAGCCTCTGTATGAAAGATAGTTTGGCTTCAATTTGTAAAACAGGAGGAAGTGGAGACTTGTCTTTATTTACAGTGTATGTCTGACACAAACATCCACTTTGGGTCGAGGATTAAGTGATTACAATTTGGTTGAAAGGGTTAAAGGTGATTGTCACTAAGACCACACAACCACATGTTTTGAACATTAATCAGTTGATTTAGACAAAATATGAAAAAATTACGATCTCATATTTCATTTATCTTTATCATAACAGTCAAAGGTCAACTTCACTGTGACATCTCCAAAAACACTTTTCTGGTCATTATCCAAAGACAACTCAAAGGCTCCGTGATTTATCTAACTCAAATAGTATTAGTAGGCAGTAATTCTAGTTTATTATATGAAGTGACACATAGACATACAGTAATATAGGGATTTGCAGCTTAAACCAACAAAATGGAGGAGTCTCCACGTAACTGTTGCACATGATAGAATTTCAGAATGGTGCTCAGAGCCGCACTGACCTGTCTCTCCCCAGACAGGGAGGTATTCATCCTGCTGGATATCCAACATGATCTCCAGGCCGTTCCCCGTGCCACCTTTCAATGTAGTCAACAGAGGGTTGCCGTCTAATCCCGAGTTGAACGTGTAGCATTTTCCGTAGCGTGTGTAAATCTGTAAAGAAAAAAACGAGGACAGAAAGAAAAACAGGAGTATAAATAAGAAGTCAAACCTTTCACATTGTGCTTTGCTAATGGTTGTATAAATGTCAGCCTGTAACCGTGCAGGACAGGTAATCATTGCAGAGGGGAACCCTACTGGCTTTAAACAGGCACCTGGCTCTGATTTGAGGCATTAATGGGAGCTCTCCAAGCAGCCGCAGCAGCAGCTATCAATCTTTACCCAATTTCACTGTAAATTTCCCCGGAGTCATTTATAGTGAACACACTACTTTACTGCCATTAAAGAGGAAACATCGGCGGTGGGAGTTCAATCGTGTTTTAAAAACACTTGACTGACAAACATCTTAGGAGACTGAACCTGTGCCAGAGAAGCTCACTGGCTCTTAACAATTGATGCGTTGGTTTCACTCACAGCAAATATCTGTGTTGTGATTTAATTACTCCAACCGGGTTGAGTAATTTATTTTCAGGTTTTACACTCAAGCACTCAGCACTCAACGGACTTGACAGATATTTTTCGATTTTATGGTTTTTCCATGTGATTAGAAAATGATCCCTCCTGCCAACAAGTAGAAATAAATCTGGACTATGATTAGAAATGCTGACATTTCAAATTGAATTCACTATATGGTTTGGATACAGACTGTATATTTCTTAATACAAGTTAATTTAAGAAATCTTATAAAAGATACAAGTCTACCAATTGAATATAATAGAGAGTAAAATATTTCTTTCAACTTTAATAATTTGGTAGCTAAATTTCTAAATTACATTTCCAGGTGCTAAAGAAAAGATCTTGAATTGACTTCATCTAACATTTCATCAATCATCCAGGTCTTCTAAATATTCTTACCTACCAAAAAGCAACACTGCACTCAGACCCCTTCACTTTTTTTCACATGTTGCTATGTATATTGACTCCAACTGTGGTATTTAATTGTTTGAACATGGTTTGGAAAGACAGACACACTCAGCATAGCACATACCTCTCTCTATAGGTGCAATAGTCCCCTTAGATTCAAATGAGCTGCACCTAATTGCCCTTAAAAGTCAGAAAACTCAGAATCGTACAATGTTTTAGAGAGTGAATGAAAAATCACTTGCACCATAGAGATTTGCACCATAAATCGAATGGTTTCTTCCACGACCCATACCACATCTCTCCACCAACTTTCATGGAAATCATTTACCTACAGACAAACAAACCAACCAATAAACAGCACCAAAATTATTTCAGGTGTCATATAAAGTGTCTTGTGTCCATGTGTTGTCATTATAGGGCAATTTAAACCATTTTGGAATAAGGCTGCAATATAAGAAAAAGGGAGGAATCCATCTAATGGTAAATCTCTTTCAGTATCCAGTCTGGTGAGGTTTTGGTTTCAAGCCCTGCTGGAAAAAGCTTGAGCACTAAGGGGATGGCAAAGCTGCTCCCTTGAGATCAGAGTCAGTGTTCCATGTCCAGACTCGGACAGACTAGCGTACAGCTCAGACAGATAACTGAGCCCCTCTCCTTTCCACCCGCTGGCTAAATAATGAGGTCTGCAGAGTGAGCAGAAACCTAGAGTCTAACCAGTGACTGTTATTAAAGGGTAGATAGAAGAGGAGCTTTATTCAGTCACGACACAGCCACAACACATGGTGCTTAAGATGTAAACACACATTCTAAATACAAATTACGATCCAAATCTGGCTGATATTAGCAGTCACAGTCCAGCTGAAGCTGTCACAGTTACATGATTTTAATCAGTGATATCTAGAGAGTTTTCCGTGGATGTTCATATTTGTGTTGGGTTTGTGTGTTAAATCTACAAGCCTTTTTTCCCCCAGCAATTATTTTCCCTGCTGTAGAAGTAAATTTGTCACTCTGCTTCTCACTGCAGACGTTTCACCATTTCGTCTTGTGAGGATTCTGACACTAAAAGCTGCCAGTGTGTGTTGATTTATTTAGATTTATTAGGAAAATCACCATCTGGAATATCGTCCTCCACTTCCTTCGTGCAGCATTTACTCAAAGGAGACAATACTCTTCCGCCTGGTGTTTGAAATGGAGAAACTCGGCTGTATTTTTGAAGCAAGACCATCTTTTTTTACAAGCCCTCCAGATGTTTAATTAGAGAAGCTAGAATTCTAATTCGGATTGATTTACGATGTCTGAATAATTGATGTTCACATTTTTCCTCCTTAATCGTTGTCACGGTTTATAAACCTGGCAACTCAAGACCTCGCCCCTGTGAGAATATCGCTGAATGAGAAACTTCAAAATCTGCGAAGTGCATTGTCATTGATGGTGACATTGACTTTCCACCACAATGTGTAGTTCAGCCTGTGTTTGTTTCCTCCGTCGAGTCTTTGAAGACTTTAATAATTCACAAGCTGTCATGTCTGAGAGGCAAAAACAGGACAGGCTTGTTTGCGGCTATGAAACATCAACACCTTAAAACATGCCGTGAGAATGCCTGCTGGAGGGAGCGTTGTCAAGTGCTTGCATGAATTATTAATACACCTTGTGAACAACATTCATATCCACACCTGACAAACACCATCTTTCTTTCTCGTACATACAGTGCTGAAGTTTTTGTAGGTGCACGATTCCCCACGAAACTTGCACTCCAGCAGCATGTCCTGCAGCTGGTGGCCGAGGCGTCCCATCATCTCAGTGGTGTCGATGCGGTAACCGGGGGCCGGGGTGTAGTTGGTGAAGTCCAGCAGGCTGAGGAGACCCGGTTTGTGGCTGTCTTTCAGAATGGACAGGCCCCGCTCCATCACTGTGTGGTTGGGATACATGAGGTCCATCCAGTAGCCACTGTGGTAGAGGTCGTCCTTGGTCAGATTGGACACACGGAAAACGTTCTTATTGCAGAAGGTTACGGCTGGGAAGGACATGTTGTGAGCCCACACCATGTAGATCTTGGTGATGGCCGGGTAGGACATCAGGTATTGGATTCGATTCCAGGACCAGGTGGCGAGGAGACTCAAACACACAAAAAAGGCCATGATCCAGATGACCCGCTGCGGCTTGGACTTGTCCGGAGCGAAGACGAACCTTAAACCATGGATCTTGGTCCTCGTTATAAAAGCCACTGTGATCTCTTTCATCGTTGTTTTCAGCGAGCCGGACTCGTTGTGGTTTTGGGGAATTGTTTCCTGGGCATCATTTAGTTTTTGTGGCCCCAGGGCGATGGATTCTGATGTGGTTGCTTTGACCATATTTGCTTGAGTCGAGGCAGGTGGTTCTTTAGCAGACGCAGTTTCTCAGTAGCCCACCACAGACTTCCCTCATTCACACACTGTGGCTCGCTCCACAACCATCTCCAGGCTTATTTATCAAAAAATGTCCAGGTAGCAGTGAAGTCCTACTATTCAGGCTTGAAAAGGTATCAACAAAGGAGGTGTGGTCCTTAGGGGAGGTAAAATTGATTTACATAATGATTCCTTTATGAGAGAAACAGCTGAATCACTCCATTAACAAAAACCATCAAGCGTAACATCACCAGTCCTTCATCAATATATAAATGGCCGTGAAAATTGCAGATGTAGGCGACGGCTTCACTCACAGAGGCAATCACTTTTGAAAATCCGGTGAGGCTTACCCCTGTTGCTCAGATCTTTCACTCCTCCATCTCCCTCTCTAGTGCCAGACAATACTTGCAGATTTCGCTGGGTTCTCTCTTTGTCCAGTAGCTGCCCCGAAATACAACTCCTCCCTTTTCCCACAGATTGAAGAGATGCTTTTTAGTCCATTGACTTGCAGCCTGCAGAAAGGAGTAGAAAGCTTGTTGCCCCTCCACACACACTCTCTCTACAGTCGAACGGAGAATGAGGTGGAGCCAGTGGATAAAATTGTTTTCCTCCGGTGATGAAGTAGACCTCCAATGGAACAGAGAGGCGGGGGAAGGTATCAATCAAAGTGGAAATAATTGTGATAAAGAAATTGTCCAACCTGAAAAAAGGATGAAGTCTGAAATTTGTAATTTTTTTTATCTGCAGCTCAGTCATGAATCAATATATATATATATATATATATATATATATATATATATATATATATATATATATAATGATAACTGAGGGGAGGCAGCTCGTATAAACACGGCAAAATGCAGTTGAAGTGAGAAATACGCCGTTATAGGACATTTACTAGTTCTTCTTTTTTGCCAGTTTCAAATATAATTTCAGGAATGTAGCGTAATGAAGTCTGGCATTCTGCGGCATGCAGATGTGGCACTGGCTGATATTAAAGGTGCTTTGCTCCAGTTATGTGAGGCAATCAGAGGATTCAGCTTGGCAGAGAGCTCAGCTTCATACCGAGATGATTTTTTTATTATGTTAGCTGGAATAACTCCAGTTTGTAATGTGAATATTGGCGCGGTAACCTGATCACAGCTGTGGTGATATATGGCTGTAGAAACTGATTCACAAAAGTGGGGGAATAAACGTACTTCCAGGAGAGGGGATCATTTTGGAATGACATGCATTTGACTATAATAAGTGGATTTGATCCAGTTTAAATATGACTAGAAATAGGATGGAAATGACTTGTAGGCGATGGAGTCTGAATTGAACCAACTGGATTGATGTACACATGTCAGGGAATGCCTGAACTGATTTTTCGGTGTCTAACATTTAAATCTTTAAAGCTGCAGCTATTGAGACTTGACAATGAGGTGACAATAAAAGTTTAACGGAACAGTGCTCTACTTTTTCTTGTAGGGATTATAAGGTTGATATGAAGTCTGCGTGCACGCCCGATATGAATCTGTACATAAACATGGATGATATGACGGCGCCCCAAAAGTGAAGCCAAAGCATCTTGATCGCCACCTGATGGCTGGCTGCAGTATTGGTCATAAACCTTGCCTCCTCTTTGTTAGTTGATGGGACATGGGCTTCACTAAAAGGTCAAAATATACGTCAAATACATTTTTCTCAAAGATGAGACTAACTCTAGATTGATCAATGCAGGTGTCTCAGCAGGACGTTGCTACGGTGGAATATGGCTTCAAATGACATCTTCAGCGTTTCATATGTGGGATATTTTGGCTTTGTTTCTGGATAGTGGGAGGAAGTGGAAACCTGTCGCCCATCTTAATATACAATCTAGAGCTAGCCGACTGTTAGCTTAGCATAGGCTGGAAGCAAGTGAAAACAACTTATACAACTCTGCACTGCACCAAAATATTTCCCCAGCATATGACTCCCTATTCAACAACAGTATCCCTATTTATGTATGGACGAAACGCACAAGCAATAACGTTTTAATTAGCGAGCATTAGAGGTGCAGGAGGGGAGCGGCCTGCCCAGCTGTTTCACACTTTATGGTCTTTTAAACTGACCTAATAGTCTTTAGATTCATGTACAGACATGACAGAGGTATCAATTTTCTCATTTATTCTAATCACAAAGCAAATAAACATTACTAAGTATTGCTCTAAGACCAAGTAGGGTGGAGTTATGAATTTAAAATCAACTAAAAATATCTTTGCTCTTCTTTTTTTGGAGAGGAAAAATGTTTTCTTTTCTTTTCCGTTCGCTTCTGTTTCAAAACCATCGGGCTGCTTTAAAATGTCAACAATCACCACCGATTTATCCGTGCTGCCTTTTTCATTGACATGTTTTGTCCTATTAAATTACCGCTCTGCAACTTAAATGCCAAGTTTTCATCACACTTGAGTAATATAACAATAAAAAAAACATAGCTACGCGATAGTGTTAAAGGAGGAGAAGTGTGCACAGCAGAAAGGAGGATTGTGATTAGAATGTGAGAAATGTAATTGAAGGCCATTATAACCTGCTGTGACACACGTGTAGTATTCACATGTGAATGTCACTCAGCACAGGAGGATAAATTCTATAAAATGCCTTTAATAGAATTACTAGAAAGTCAAACTGTAGACTTGGGGTGATTAAACACAGTGCGTCTTCATTTGCTGCAAATTGCTATTTGGCAAAAAAAAAAAATTTAATAAGATGATTATATCAAAACATTTAAATTAATTTCCAGTCAATTTAATTGCAACCCAAAAAATGATCCGTTCATAACAGAGGCAGTTAAGCAATGCAGAGCCGTGTTCTCTGTTCTCAGAGGTTAACGGTCTGATAACATTAATGAATGTCTGGATGCTGAAAAATAAAAAGAAGCCAAAGTAAAAGTTCCAGTTGTTTTCCCTCTGTCCACATTCAGGGCAAAAAAATAACCTAATTAATTGCCTGAACACAAACCCCTCACACACAAACACACACACAACAGTTACTGTATGTCATGTCTGCAAGATGCTTATATCTCCTATGCTGCCTTTACAGCCCTTTTGGTTTGAACCTGTTTATTCTTAAAATAGGGTACGTTGACTGAATGATTATAGACTCTCTCTCTCTCTCTGTTAGAGACTAGAGCAAACAAAGAGCTTGGGTTTTTGCATTGGCGACAAATAACAAACTCAGTTTAGGACAAAATAAAGCAACACAAAGAGAGGACACATCTTACTGCTGCATGAGCAACAGGCTAGTAAAAAACGCCAACAACAATACCAGCTTATCAGGGTTGGCTAACTGGTTTCTCCTCCTATTGACCAGCTTCCTCTATTCTTGGTTTCTTTGGAAAATCTGTCAATAGATATGAGGCACATTTAAGTGGTGAGTTAATTGCTTGAGCTTATTTGTCCTATACAAGCCCAGTGGAGGCTAAGGGGGCTGCTTTCTCTCTCTCCGAATGGTCCCTCGTCAGCAGTTTGAACCAAATCGCAATTTCATCACTCCGCATCTCCATTGGTCACATACTGGCAACGCAGGAGAATCACCATTAGTCTTTTGAGCATGTGCTCTCTGCAGCTCTCCACCCAGATGTACTGTGGGTGGTGCATTCAGCAACAAATATGATGTGTTTGTCAATATTCTGCACCTGAATCATTACTTTATTATCATTATAAATTATCAACAGGACTTGAGATTCATGCTGAACATTCATTTGATAGAATGTGAATGTGCTGTATATCTAAAAGAGAGCTGTTGAGGTATATTATTCTCCTACTAAGAATAGTAATAACAACAATAAAATAACCAAACATTAACTATTTTTGCCACTTGGGGGCAGTGCAACTATCTGAAAACGCTGCATCTCTGAGATATCATTAACTCATAGTCTTGCCATGGCTAGCAGTTACTATTTTTCATTTTTATAAATGTGTTTTTACTGGGCTATGAGTCTGAACGTCAGTCTTGAGTCACCTTGTAACACTGATTCTTATACAATGACTTAATTAAGCTGGCAGAGAGAGAGCTCAACACACTGCAAATTAAGAGAACACCTGCAGATAGAAAAAAACATGGAAATAGAGAAAACACAGGCAAATTAAGAAAACGTCTTCATCAATTTGACGACACGTGCGCTGCAAAACGTCTCAACACGTGCAAACACATAAACACACTGCCACTGGCATTGAACTAGAGCCGGATCCTTTTCCAGGGTCGTCAAATTGATGATGTTTTCTTTATTTGCACATGTTTTTTATTATTGTGTGTGTTCTATTGTCTAGTGATGAATAGACAGTGTACTATGACATTATTGGAATTTTCTTGTCATCATCAGCAACAGAAGAATTTGCCGATAGAAGCTAAATGCTCTGATGAGCTGAGGTAATCTCATAATAGCTCTTTTCAACTATTTTCACATCGAACATAATCATTTTCTCCATTGTTAATATAAATAATGAGTGGAATGTACTTGAATGAAGTTCTACCAATGTACTGGTACATGTTTTTTTTCTTCAGCAGAATCAATGACGTGCTGGAGTACGGTGAACTGCCAACCTGTGTGATCATGAATTCTGTATATTTCCCCCAGCACCTGTATTATTGGAAACAACCTCTACAACTGTATGAAGTCTGGAGGTTGGAGGTTTTTCCAATTCACTCAATGAAATTGGGAAACAGCAAAGTTTCCCAAACTGGTGCAACACTCTGCAATTGAGTTTCTGCACTACACTGCACTGTAACACAAACTTTTGGCTTAAACTTTACTCTTGCTTATGTTTCTAAAACTTGTTTATTTGGGAAATCAATTTGCAAAATCACTAATTTAATTAAAATAACTCAAGCACAATGTTGCATTTATGGAAGAATATAAAGCGCTTCGGGCAAAAGTTAATGATCTTTCCTCTCTTTAAAATGACTGGCCTCCTTTTTTGAAACCACATTTCTGCTGCTCCCAGGCTGTCATTGTTATCTTCCAAACACGTTTCATCTTTGTCTCAGTATTCAAGCATGTAATTAGAGAATCATGGCGCAATAAAATTTATCAAGCAGAAATACAGAGCAGCTGATTGCAGTTTGATGGAAAAGAAAAGAAGAACTATTTAAAGACCTTTTTTTACATTTGAGACTATACTTTGGACCGTGAGACTGACGGGAAGTGACACTAACCATCCTCTTTTATGTTGAAGCTGAGCTGAGCCCCCAAGGTCTCATTAGAACTAACTGAGAGAAGGGAAGAGCTCCTTCAAGGCCCGGTGAGAATGCTCAGCACCAAATGAAATCCTGGCAGCAATTAGATGCACATCTGAAACACACCCTGCTCAGACAGGGAAGAAACAGAGACCAAAGCAATGAAATAAATCAAATAAACATCTGGTTCTAACGTTAATGTCCACTTACTGTCGAGCTGAGCAGAGTGGTCGACTCATGAATTAGAAGAAAAATAAAAAATGAATCCAGAACAATTTTAATAAATGTTATAAAAATATATATGGTGACCGTCTAAGTAGCATATGACACACACACATATATATATATATATACATGTACAGGATGACAAAGTGAATATATTTGGCATTTGGACTGAAATTAAGCAACTTGATTGCTACATCGGATTAACTTGTAATTGAGACATTTTTCACATGACATTTATATACTGAATAATTAACTGATGAATCAATAAATAATCATTCAAAATGATTAAACATATCATTAATAAAAGCGTTAGCTGCAGCTATTAGTGAATGCTTATTAAACATACATGAACATAAGAACCGCAGCTCCTGATTGTCCTCATTATTAAATAATCTGCCAATTACTGTTTTTTTTAATCAGCCATTTGTTTTGTCTCTAAAATGTCAATCAATAGCTTTGATCATTTTTGCAATGCCCAGGGTAGCATCTTCTAATTCATTCAATTTCCAGACAACAAAGATTATCACTTTAATGATTAATAATGTATTCACTGATTAATCAACCTAAAGTTATAGCTCTTAGTAAAAAGCTTGTTTTTTGGTTCTATTCTTAATCATTGATAGAAATGTGAGTGTAATTCAGGAGATTTTATGGTCTAGACCAAATGATATGTATAGACATACAGTTTATACACTGGCTGGTTTTAGTATTACATTTTCTACATAAAAATCTATGAGGCCCTGTAATATTTAAAGCTTGAATAAATTTGGTTGATTTGTTGAATATTAAAATAACATTCCACATAAATTAAATTGAAACTTCTGAACAATGAGTTCAGGATTCCTGGCGGAGATACTTGAAATGCAGCACACTTGAATTCACATGAAAACTTTACAACTTAACTTCCTGTGAATTCCCAGACCGAAAAAAAAAAAAAAAATCAAGTTGGAAAAGAGGCCGAGAGGAAGTGTTGTGTTACACTGTGATTTAAAATGACCTGCAGACTCACAGACTGGAAGAAAGGAGGGAGAAAAAACCTACACAGGTCTGTCACTCTGGTGGACAGGCAGCTTCTTTAGCAGAGGGAGACATCTTGTGGCCTGACTCTAAATGAAACTAACCTCCTACCGACTTGGAAAAGAAAAATCAGCAGAGCCACTCAGTATGCTGCACGCGTAATGCAAGGGAAGCAGGAATGGATTTTTAGCTAAGAGAGGCTTATACTGTGAAAAAAGACCCATATAAAATTCATCAAAAAGGGAGAAATATTGGCATGTACTTTGCAAGAAAAATAAATAAATAAAACAACCCCCAAGCTGTTTTGGCGGAGAGCGCATTCAAAATAAGGTCTATTGGTATTACACTTTAAAAAAAAGATCCTTTCCCATAAGTGACGTATTCTTGAGTTGCTGCAAGGTGTTCTTTCAGGTTCGGTAATGGGAAAGGCAGGAAAGGAAGGAGTGTTACTTATTTGAAATCTACAGTCGCTGTGAACATCTCTGACGCAGCATGTATTGTACAACCCCCCCGCCCCCCCCCCCCCCCCCCCCCCGGCGGAGCGGGCGGAGGAGGGCAGGTGCAGTCTGTATCAATAAAACAGATGCCGTCGGCTACAGCTGCCGTCCATCTTCTTTGCGCCATCCCAGACAAAATCCAACTAAAAAAAACATAAGTGCGCTGTCACTCAAGCTTTCAGTCTGCAGCCTGCAGTCACACTTTGATAAAGTCACAACTTAAATTTCCTCACCGGTACTTTAATTTGCAAGGATAATCTTTTTTTTTTTTTTGTTGGGTGCATGTTCTCATCTTGTTTGCTCAGCTGGAGGCTTTTGAATTCATTTTGCATGCTTGCCCAGAAATTAAGCAAAGTAAGCACTTGCCGTAGCTTTGAATACAGAGTTTTTCCACTGTCAGGTAAACAGATTATCAATTCAAATCGCATCCTTAAATATCTGCCGGGCTACACAGGCTACATCTCTCCTCCCAAAATTTAAATAAATGTCGTTAGAGGATGTACATGCAAAAGATTTATAACACTTCAAAGTGGATTACGTCGTCAAAAAAAAAGCTTTGCTGTTTCAAACAAATGTGTCAAGTCTTGTTTCCCCTGTACGTGATGTTGAAGTCTCAGTTTACTTGAAATATGAGGAGCAATACAATACTTTGGAAGAAGCATGCCATCGCTTTTATTAGCTAAGAGATCAGAATATAGATCCCAGAGGCCATTAGTAGAAACAAAAGCTAAAAATGGAGTTGACAGGCAATCCAAGATCCAGATGACATGTGCAATAAAACCATGAGTCATTTCAGCCTCATCCTCTTCAAGTCAAACAATATAATGTGGATTTTAACAGGTAGGATACATGGTTTTGTTTGGATGCCACATCAAACTGGTAATATACAACATAATGGCACTCTTGGTTTTGGACAGCGCCACACTTGTGTCCGGTGTCTCCACCTAACAAGCTAATTAACTTAAGAGGTTCTGTCAACTGGCACCTCCAATGTCCGCCTTTGGCAGGATCCGCTCCGCGATGTGCAAGTCAGCGAAAAGCATCCCGCGGAGCATCCCCGTTATGAATTCCTTTACAACTCCTCTTCAGCGCCATTGATCGCACTGCCGATACTGCACTTACGGTAACACTGGCCTTTACTGACACTGAGTAATGGAACAAACACATTAAGTATTTGCTATTTGGCCTGTCATCTACGCTCGCCGCCTCAGATTTGTTTATTTCATTGTTTGCACTGTGGAGCTGTATTTCATCTCACCGCCCCTCCAGCTTCATGCTTGAGGCAGGGCTGTAATTTTGTGCTCCTTCACACACCTCTTCCCTTCATCTCTCCTAATGCTTCCAGTTGTGCATCGCGGCGCTGGCTCGCCTCCAAAGCAGGCTGAATCACAATGATGGTGTCAGTCCTCGGGCGAGTCCCACCTCAATCTCAGCACAGCACAGGCTCCTTTACCTCTGCCCCTCCTCCATTCCCTTTCATTCCTCTTAATCCTAGCTCTCTCCTTCAACCCTAGTTCTTGCTTTTCAGCCGCTCTCCATCTTTCTTGTATAAGCCACTTCTCTTCTGCTACTGTCTTCCTTCCCCCTATCTCACACAATGCCTATTTTCTGCCTCTGCAGCCTTATTGTTCCTGAGCAGGCCCGACACTCAATCCTGACATCCGCTTCCTTTGCTCACCTTCCCTCTCCTCTTTGCTCACCACAGCCAAACGCAGCCTGCAGACTACACTGCAATGAATAACACCGCATCCTGGTTCGGGTTTGGCAGAGCCTGAAAAAATCTCCCCTGAACGCCGCAGACAGGCTATAATGTAATATTAACAAGGCCCAGCTTAGGTTTCAACTCAAGCTGATACCCTAACAGGAAGTTCAATCACAACACGTGTTATTAACAGTAAATGGATAAAAGTGCCGCGATCAAGTCCCGGCACTGGCACTGACTCACTTAAAGCACTGAGCCAGTGATCGATTGAAATGATATTGCATCCAGCTCAGCATGCATCCTGCATACACACTGGCAAATGATTTATTCGGTCAGAGCCCATCTCGAGACTTGGGCTGAGTTGAGGTGTTTACGCCTGGAGTATTAATGAGGCAATCAATCACATGCCAGTTTACAGAGAGTGTGTACGGCAGCAACATGGAGGCACAAGTTTAATTCTGATAATGAAATAAAGCCTCCCCTGAGGAGATTATCTGGCCAATCAGGTGTGTTGAAATCTGAAATGTTTCTAACATTGTGTTTAATACAGAATTGGTCACATCAATGCATTTATAGTCTTGCAGAGAGAGAATTGGAGGAAAGCTTGTTAGCAAGGTCCACTCACAGATTAATACAGGGACCTTCAAGGGTTGCTGTATATATTTATAGCACAGGGAAGAAAACTTCCAGCATCTACCATCTGCCAACCTTTTAATATCGGAGACTCGTTCTCCTCCACTGAGCTACAGCATCCTCTCTCCCCAAAAGTAGATCATTACTTTATGCAGGGGGAATAATTGCTCGTGGGGGCCCTGACATTTCCTCTCTTCTTTCTCAGTACCACCGCACCCACCGCTCATTAGCTCAAACATCTGGTTTGTCCTATTCGATGTAGGCATGCCGAGTTTCTTATGCCAGTATTTATCTGTCTGACTTTGAAACAAAAATGCACATTGACACACACAGACACATAAATAAAGAAATAAAAAATATGTCAGAGAATAAGCGCTAGAGGTGACGCGTTATTTCTGGGAGGGAAGGAAGGATGATGATAGAAAAGATACCAGTTTATTTATTAGATCATAATAATTACAAGTGCCTAGCTGAAGTAAAATGTATCACTGGAGACATTTGAGTGTTTTTATGAAGATATTTCCTCCAATTTTCCCACATCCAGGGAAGTGATTCTTCAGTGTATTCTAGACGTCGTGTGAGTCATCATGCAGTGATGTTGCTGAAGTACATAATGGGTAATCACAAACCCATCACATCTCCACTCCTGTGAGAGGAGCTGCCTCTGAGCCTCCCACAGTAAGATCAGCAGGCCGAGGAGGGGGGGATTCAGGCAGCTCCATGAATCTTTAATTAGTCCCCTCTATACTTAGGGCCCCAGAGCATCTCCAGTTTCTGACATTTAGCTGAAATTTGCCCTTTGTGCTTGGGGATGAGACGGAGCCAAGGTCACCTGAATGACCACAGCGATATCAAAATCTGCCTTTATAAGCCAATATTTTCCATTTGGGCTATTGAGCATTTGAGACAAATCCAATGCACCATTTACAAAAACAAGTCTGCAGCTTTTCTTACAGGAGACGCCTGGTTTGGTGTGGACTGAACAGCCAAAGCTCATTTTTCAAGTTAAACCATTGTCTCTTATACAAAATAAAAGCACAGCCACTATAGAACTAGTAAATAATTAATATAAATCATTTGCCTCTGTTTCCCTACTGCTGGTTTTCAACGAAATTGTGCGGCATGACAAGCCCAACCCGGCGCTGTGCTTTCATCCTTCAAATCAATGGCCCATTTCATCGAAATACAATCCTTCCCCTGTCTGTGCAGCAGGACGATTAAGTTCCATTCAAATTGTGCTGACATGATTTTATCTCTGTGATAGAGGCCTGGAAATCGAGGGGAAAAGAATGTGGGTTTAACTAAAATGTAAAACCAATAGGTAAGAAAAAATGACCCTTTGAATTAAGAATATGTGACATTATGCGTTTTTGATTTTGTGAGATCCTGTAAGGCCTACCACTGGAACATATGGTGCCATTGGAAATTATCATTCTTATGTGGGTTTTCGCAAAGAAAAGCAAAACTGTATTGAAATCTCTACTGGTCTCTGAAAACAGCATATGCTTGCTTCATAATGCATGAAGTCAGGAGGAATTTGCTGAACCATATGGCACCTCAGTAGTTTCCACATTTCTGACGACATTTTCAAGGATGTAACTCTCATTTCTCCTTCAAGGAAAAATAATAAATAGTCACAAAATGAAGAATTTGACACGGGATAAAAATTGACATCACCTTAAAAAGGGAAATATCTTGCTATTATTGATCCTAGCTCTTGTTAACAGAGATGAAACATTGCTTTATTAGTATTCCTCAGGAATTGCTACTCTGTTATGTCCCCATACATGTTGTTTCCCCCTAGAGCTGCATAATATTTCCACAAACATAATATACTTTTTTTTTAATGTAGGATTACAGGACCATTACTGAAGAGACAATTAAGAAATGACAGCCAATTGTGATGTCTCTTCCCTAATGATAACTGATGATGTGTTTATCTTATCATGACAATGCTCTTCTTACAGCAGTTCTTTGAAGTCTCCCGGGGTTCATAACAATAAACTCACTCATATTTCATTTCATTATGGGCAGAATTCAAATTGCAGCTTTATAATAAACAGCTCACGATCGTTTGTGATGTTGCCAGAGTCTTATTCAAATCTCACATCAAAGATTTCTCTGTAGTGAATATGAACATTTCTTGAATTTAATAGATTAGTTTAGATGTTTTTGATAAATATTTGATTAAAACATTTAGTTAACCACCACTTATCAACAAGACATATTCTTAGATGTAGCAAGATTTCTTTGTGTTTACCCTATAATGTTTCTGATGTAGTTTACACAGATTTCATCTGAGGCTTCATCCACAGAAGGAACTGTACTCACTGTAGTAAAGTTCTCTGGGCCGCAGTCCTTGCCTCTGTATTTGCAGTCAAGCAGCATTTCCTCAATGTTGTGACTAGTCCTCTGCACAAACTCCAGCATGTTGAAGGTCTTGGTGGGGAAGAACTTGCTGTTGTCCGTTGGCTGCCCCAGAGCTTCCATGAAGTCATCGAAGTCGCTCTGCTCCACGCCCAGGAGCCCGGCCATCCAGAACATGTCGTTTCTACGTATCTGAGACTTTCGAAAGCTGTTGTAGTTGCACATGGTGATGGCGGGGAAGAACATAAAAGGACTGTCCATTTCATCGAGGATGGTGACATGGGGATACTGGTAATAGTCAATTATACAGTTGGCCACTTGGTAAAGGAAGATGGAAAGGGAGGAGCTGAATGCGGCAGCCCAGAGCAACCGTCGGAGGGTCACACCACCGGGCAGGAAGATGTGGCTCAGGCCGTGGAGGGTACAGTTCGCCCCGTACACGGTGATGTCTGATGGCGGGCGTGGTGCCTCCTCTTCTGGGGCTCCCATTTTTCACCAAAAGGTTTTCTAGTGAAGCTCTCTGATTGCTGGATGTGGTCCTGCAGCAGTGTCGACCTGCTCAACACTGGATGTGCACCCAAACTAACTGGAGGCGGGCCGGGACAGGGTCTAGTTTCCCCTTCGCACCCGAGGGAGGGGAATGGGTTGGATATCTGGAGCTTGGACGTAGCGATGGAGTGTTACGTCAACCAATCCTCGCTGAGATCCTAGAGGGCACATTGAATTCGAGAGATCCGGTTTCATTCGGGAAGTAAGACCTGATCCCACAGTGGATAGTGGGGCATGGATCCACATCAAATACATCAGGCAAACTGAAGCATATTCAATTCAGTGACCTCTAACATACCCATATTCTTTTATTATTTGAACATTGGTTTTTCCAGGGAAGTTTTCTGAGCACTCATCTGTGTTATTGTGTGAATAAAACTGTACCTTGTAACTCAACTAGAAGGATTCGATGCTATATCACACATGTCTGTTTAAGTGCTGGAAACTTGGCCAATACTCTTAGTTTACCAAAGGTTTACCTGTAGCTGGAAGAAAATGTCAGTAATTACCAATTAGTATCATATTAAGTAACATCGGCAGAGACAAAGCGAGCGCTGCCACAGTCATCTGTTGTTAATCACGGAGAATCCGCACTGAGGGAATGGTTTAGCGCTTTCCTTAATGAAACCTTAACGGATGTTGTGGGGAAAGGCCAGAGCATTACTCACTCAAGCTTCCCATTAGGCTTATTGCAAATGGTGACAGGATTAAAATGTGGCACACTTTATAGTCACGGACAGTAACAGGAATTAAAGCAGGTGTTCGTCTCCTATACATATCTTCAATATCAGCTTTAAATCAATCAAAAAACACGTTGAGCTCCTGTCGATCCGACCAGAGTTGATCCCTTTAGTTTGGAGCGCACATCATCTATCTTGCTGCAGTCTCCCTATCATGTGTTTTGCAACAGCATCAATTATTAATGCGTTCTCCTGCATACATTTCAACTCATGGACAGAGGTGTATATTCGCAGGAGGCTGGGCCGAGGTTATTTAAGTCCATCCTGATGAGCGTCTGTCTCGACTGAGATTGATCTGCTGGAAGCACCATTCATTTCAAGTGAAGTTAATAAGTGAACTGATGTCAGGAGTGAAGCAGAGACCACAGCCACTATCAGGACAGTTTCCAGCATTAATCCAACCCAGGGCTGCACAACAAATTTTATAAAAAATAGTGATATTGATTCTCAATCTCATTTCTGATCGACAGTGATTAACTACGGACACCAGCTGCATCATAACAAGTGCTCCTACTTTCTTCCAAACAATCTAAAGAAGAATCCCTAAAATGCTGCATTTTCTTTGCTTTCTCGCTCAGCCAATGACAATGTGGCATTACCCCACATGACACAGAGTAATAGAAAACCGGCAGCGAGATAGAATGAGGGAGAGACAAAATTGTGTTGAGGACGGATCCAGAAGAAACTCCCCTTGATATTGGGAGAGAATCTGTTTTCTTACCTTACCCTGTTTTCCTCAAATCTCCCTCTGTCCTCCCTCCTCTTTAATCCTGTGCATAGCTCTCAGCTTTACTTCCTTCACTTTAGCCTGCGGATCCCAAGTAATTGGCGTGTGTATTTTATTTATGACCGATTTCCATGTGCTGCGTTGTGTTGCATTTGTGATATTTGATCCTTAAGCCACTTTAAGTCTAAATAAAGTACACGGTGTACTTTTAGAGTTGTTGATGTGCGTTTCATACTGCATTCCAAAAGTGAAAATATTCTATACGTAAATCTTCAACTTGCATTATAAATTATTATCTTCTAAGGCGAAGCACAACAAACAGTTGCAGATTAAGACAAGCAGAGTGAAGTTTCCAGCAAGCCAGTATCGAACCCTGAGTTGGTTCTGCTTAGTTCTCCACCATCTCTTGAGGGCAACACTTTTAGCTTAATGCTCCACTATGTTCACCAGCAAGCTGCTAATTTTGATTGTGTGTGTAGTTCAGTGCTGGGCGGGAAGAGTTCAGGCTTGTTAATCAGAGCTCTTTCACTGAAACCAGCCGCCAGCTGCTGCTGGGAACAACACTGAGACCTGTGCGAGGGAACCGCCACAGTAAAGTTGTGGGTCATACAAACAAAACAATTGGGTGAAAGACACTACAATGCTGTACAGACCTGAGGTGGACAACAGGTCGATAACTTTCTGTGGGTTTGTCTAAGAGCACCTGCTTTCACCTTTCAATTCCTCTGATGTAAAGATATCGATTTCTGCACCTTTAACAGCTCGTCCAGCTTGTTTGTGTGTCTGCATGAAACACTGAAGCAACCCAGACTATCAGTTAATTCATACCAGCCAGAAAGGGAAGGAACATAAAGGGTAGGTCATATCATACATTTGAAGCCAGAGCATCTCCATCGCCACCTGGTGGCTAGTTGCAGTATAGATCACAAATCCTGCCTCCTCCATGTTAGTTGATGGGACTTGAACCAAATTAAAAAGTCAAATTACACACCAAATACATTTTTCTCAAAGATTGTTTCTGACATTTTAGGTAGTTCTTAACACACTGGTGTATGCACAAGTGCTCTTTAACGATGCAGGGGAACATGCAAAATATAATTGGTGGTTTAATGTTTTCTTCTTTTGCAAAAATTAACTATCCCACAATTTCAATAAATCTTCCTCGAACCACAACATGTGCTACTGGGACCTTTCAGGAAATGTCATAGAATCGTGTTAATCATTTGACATAACATTAACACATACTAAACTGGCAAACAAGCCCAGACGGAAACACACAGGAAAGAAATCATACACTAAACTTTACGATAGTGACTTCCAGAACAAAGTTGCTTTAAACTTCAGCTGAGTATTCAAAAAAAGTTGAAGTTTGAGTTGTCTTTGAAAGTAAACCAACATAGGATAAAATAGGGACAGTGGTGACATCTCCCTCAGATGCAAAAATGTCAAATAACTGAAAAAAACAATGTCAAGTGAAGTTAAGATACGTGTTCCCAAGCTTAGAACCTTCAAAGAATGCAGCGCTTTGAACTTCAGCTGCTCTCAAGAGGCCTCGAGTGCTTCGCCTTACTTGAGTGTAAGTAAAATACTCACCATCGAGTAATCTGTCTTTGAGTACAGTAAAGTGGGAAAGCGGTCAGAGTGTATTTCTGTAATTAACAGGTCCACTCTGAGCATTGTGCCAGCCGCGACTCAATCAATACACTGTGGCGTTAGTCCAGCTACTTTACGTTGGGTGGTGTGCTGCCTCAAGAAATCAGCTACTCAGTGCATCATGGATTCACTGTGGCCTAAAACACGTTATTTCCTCCGTTAAGAGCAGAGCAACAGCTGCATTCACACGCGTTGAGATTACTGACATCTTCAGAGACTAAATGTTCTTTCTCATCATCCACTTCATATCCTGACTGTCACAGTCAGCCTGTGGGATGTGGTGGAGGACAGTTATGGGTAAAAATGGCATAATCCTATGGAGGAAAGGAGGTTTTGACCTGTCCCTCCTTAAATTTGAATTACCTCTCCTCCGTCAAGTTTTTTTATTTCTGCTGTACAACAACAAAGACAACTTGGCCTGCACAGGACGGTCAGAGTTCAAGAGTATCTGCGCCGTCCATGCAGCCGGGAGGGACAGAGTTTCCTGTGACGTCACACATGGACGCCAGCATCCGTCCTTATCATTAAAAGCTCTTGAATCTTGTTCCTGACAGGAAGCCCAGAGGTCAAGAGGGACACATTGTCCTAGAAAGCAAGTACGCTCCAAGTTCCAAAACTTCAACCATGTTTTCCCAACTCACAATCTCCTTTCATGTTTTCCTCAAATCAAACCTCAAGCCAAATCAAAGGGACAAGGAGACAAGTGTGAAAGTGCTGAGCTGACATATTAGTTTAATCAAACATTTCACATCAATAGGCCTGACTGAGATAATATGCAAATAATACTCATTAAAATGCAGAGACAGGATGTTGGAATTAACTTCAAGATGTTTTAAACCAACCACATCCCAAACGCTTTCATATTAGAGTTAAAAGTTTTATCTAAGTTTTAAATCCTCCCACCGCTCAAAGGTCAATCACTGGATAGCCACTGTGAGAATTAAACTCGTCCTTGACCTCTGATTTGTTTTGAACAAAAAGAAAGTCTCAATGCAAAGTTGACAAGTGGACTAATCTTTTTTGGGCCGTTCAACAACATTGAGCTCCATCAGCTGAGAAAAACCTTGAGATATGTTTATAAAAAAGGCTCAATAACTAATCTGCTGAAGATTTGATCTATTATTTGATTAATTACTTCATTTTATTCTATAAATGTCATTTAACAGTGACAAATAGTTTCTTTCAAAATCCCAAATTAGCCAAAATGTTACTGTAAATGCAAACTACTTCCTGAAACAAAAACACTTGAAACCACTTTTTTCTTTAATCAAATATCTGCAACTTAACTTGACAGCATGACAGTTTGGCAATTCTCTGCTAATGCAATAAAAGAAAGAGTGGAAAGTGGAGCACAGGACCTCCCAAACACATTAAGCAGCACAGTATCGGCTGCTCTCCATCTTCACTTCCACTTTATAAAAAAGCGGATGAACAGAAATGACAAATTTCCAAAATCCTTTTATATCACAGCTGGTTTCTCTAATAGCAAGCAGGAAATGGGCAGAGACTAATACGGGAATGGAATATTTCAGAATTGACCCTCATACACGAGAGTCCTGGATAAACTGGGTATCATAACAGTGGAGGAGGGATGCTGGTTCTGCACAGTAGTGGTTCACACTGTGGGTTTGCTTCACAGGGAGCATGCTCTATGACTTCTTATGTCTTTTGTGCTTGGTGGTAATGAAAGAATCCTACCCCCAGTTTGATTTAATGCCTAATTCCATGCAGACAGTTATTCATCAGGCACAAGCAGAGGACTCCATACAGCTGCCAAAGTAATCACACTGAATATGAAAGGAAGAGAAATTTCAATGTGGGTACTTCAAAAGAACCTTTCAAAAATTAATTTCTGTCCATCTAAGACTGCAATTAGCAGTGAGTACGGTTAAGGGAAATAAAAGGTGACTCCCTCCCCCCCTCTTTCGTCCATTTAAAAGAAGAGTTTGGAAACAGTACAGCTCTCTTCAGAAGAAATTCTTATCAAAAATGACATTCACATGCACATGGTGTCCTTGAAGCCTGCAGACACCTTGACTCTTTAAAGTGGGAACTTTGCAGAAGCTGATTGTACAGGCTTGTCTCAGAGTCGGCAGCTGAAGCACCTCTCCAGCAAAGGAATCATATAATTTGTCAATGTCAAATATTATTTTGTCCCCCCCCCCACCCCCCAAAAAAGCTACAGAAACAAAAGAAACAATCTAATCTGCGGTGGAGACAAACGATAACTGGACCTTCAAAAAGACATCAAGATTAACCCCCCCGTCATTTTCTGGAGACGCACATTAACATTTTGATATTTGAAGCTGTAGCTCAGACCTCAAGATGTAATTTAGCTGCTGGTGCCTCTGATGATCTTTGACTCATGATAATGATGAACACTCTCCCCCAGGGACAGCCGGATAATAAAGACTGCTCCCTGTGAGCTGCTGACTTGGTGGAATTTGTGCTAGATGGTCTTGTTGGAGCTTTAACACCCAAATCAATGCTGTTTCCATGTCGCACTGAAACCAAAGACGTGCTCCCAGGATATCATAACGACCAGTGACCTCCTCCTTCCTCACTGAGTGGAGGAGTCACAGGATGCCACTTGAGATAAGAATGTCAGTGCTGTCTCCAGGTTTAATAGAAATATATTTCAGTAAACTTGAACTCTGACGAAACAACATCCACTGAGGTAAATGCTGGACTCCCTGTTGCATTACTTGTCCTGTTAATGATAAAGGATCATGGCCACGGAAAATCAACATCCCAGACTGAATCAAGGCCCCTTCACTCAATCATCAGTCAACACCAGGATTAAAGAGAAAAGAGCAGAAATGTAGAGGTTCTTGTAAAGTCTGCTTAGAACCAAGTTTCACCTTAACAGAAATTATTAGACAATAAAAAAAGTATGGATGATAATTATTAACGATGGAAATAGCAGTGTTATAAAATACCCTTTTGTTATCCTCTACTTTTTATAATTATTATAGTTTTTTTTTATTAAGCATTAGTTTTTGTAATCCAGTTTTAAAGTATTACTCCCTCTAATCTATTCAATTTTTTAAATTTGAATGTTTTTATCTTTCTCAGTCATTAAACTTGTCGGTCGTTTTGTAAAAAAAAAGTAATTTTAACTGTTTCTCACAGTAAGATTCATAAGAAGATAGAATTTGCTCAGTTGTCATGGAGATGATTCAGTGTTTATCACGAACTAAGAAATATGGATATATAATAACAGGTGTTACAATCCAGAAATGGCCAGAAGGTAGACGAGGAGTTGTTTTGTGAAACGAGCAAAGATGTATTTTTATCTGAAACTCATGCCATTGCTTCTCATTTGGTAAAAAACAGTGTTCTTCTCTTCCTGCTTGACAATCCAGATGAAAAAGTGCTTGTTGTTTTACCGAATGATGGAATACGTTCCATCTTTACCACTCATCATTCATCATAGCTATAAGCAGTTTGATCCATTTAGGCGACACAAGTGGTTTTCAAGGAATGCTGATACAATCGAGCAAACCATAGTATTTATCTTGAGTATCAGCTCTGCAGCCTGATGTCCGCCCTGACTTTGCACTGCCGCACAAGGTCAGCTAACCGGATTAGCAATGATAGTTGAACGAAGGCCCCACACAGTTCTTGTCAATGCAGAATTACTCCACTTCTCATTTATGCCTGGGTGTAAAGTTTGCATTGAAAACAGAAGCTTCAGACTCACTCCCACAGTCATTCATTAAAGCAGCCTGGAACTGCTTCGGACCAATTAATACACTGGTGGAGGGTTGATTGCTTTGTTGGAAGCAAACGGAAAAAAAACAGAGTAGGAAGATGGAATAACCGTGAGAGGTGTGACATCGCTCTGGTGCGTCATCCTCACCGCTGCTGTCGTCTCCCTGAGGGACATCGGCAGAGCAATGGCTGACACCTGACATTGTTCTCGGTGGGTTTACAGACTGGAGAGGAAACAAGTGGACGTGACTAAATCTTGTTCAGTTCAATAAAGACGAGATGAGACAACGAGGACTCTGGCAACAAAGAGTAAAGACTAAATGTCCATGCAATAAAGAGTAAAGGCTGAGTTAGAAATCTTAATGTTTCCATTGATCTCCAAAGCCACACTTCTAGAGAGTTATGTCCCCTTACAGAAAGAGGGTTCCTGGTTCGAATCCCAAGTTTGTATGTTCTCCCTTTGTCTGCCATATGGTTTTCTCCGAATACCACAGCTTCTTCGTGCAGGTTGACGTTAGGTTAATTGGAGACTCTAAATTTACCGTAGGTGTGAGTATGAGAGTGAATGGTTGTTTGTCTCTGTTGGCAGCAGCTTCCACTGCAACCCTCAAAGAATAAGCTGTATAAAAAACAGATTGAATGATTTTTATGAAAACATGTTGAATGGATTATGTCCAATGGAGTTTGTGTGTCTATAATCCATATTGGTTTTGGTAAATAAAGACAAAATAAAGAGTGAACCAGTCCTGTCTTCTTTCCCCATAGACGTTAATATTTACCACGAAAAATCAGTTTTCAACCTTTTGCGTTTACTGCTAAACAGAACCATGAAATTGCAAACTGTATTTCAGCTGCTTTGAAGGAATATTGTACAGTAGGGAAAACAAATGCTTTTCTGGTACATTGAGCTTGCATGAAAAAAAAGACTTACAATATTTGCTCCTGCTCCTGTTTCATTTCTTTGAATACCCAAGAGCAAGGGGACCTGGGTCCATAAACCCTACCCTATAGAATGGATTTTGTAAAGTTACTGCTTCTTTACACATCACCTAATGGAAAGAAAACACTATTAACAGATATCTGATGTTTTAACACTAACCCAGTGGGTCCTATAGGATTCGAAGGAGTGGGTGAAGTGAAGGTAAACTTGATTTTATTTAACTCAGCTCAACTTTTAAATGTAAAGTAAAAACTTATATTTCTACAGCATCAAGGCTGGATCTGTTTTAAACTTCTGAGTCTCTGAATGTTAGTCGGTCAAACCGTATTTCAGAAATTAATGTCCAGAAAATTGTGTCTAGACATTTTTGCCGTGGGCGACTATCTGAGTCGGACGAGTTCACAGCAACAAGAGATCGTTCAGAAAATTCAAGGAAGGGGTTGCGCTCGGGGAGAGTTATGAGGGAGGCAGGACAAGAAATATAAATTCAACTGCGTAGATCGTAGGTTTTTGTCTGGTAAAATTCCAGAAAATGTCTGGAGCAACTGACCAGGATACAGGCCCTCTGGAAAATATCAGGAAATGTCCAGAGCTCAGTGTGTCTTTGTGTGTACAGACGTCGTTGATATAATGTTGTGAAACCAGTGAGTACTCATGTATCACACCCTCAAGATGTAGATGGGGGTCACTGCTTGTGTTTTCATCACAAGATGGCTTCTGATTTATGTTCCCCCATGCACTTTTATTTCCCTTATTAAACTTGTGACTATTTATTACTGCACTGAAATAAAATAACATTTATTCTTTCTTTTATTTCTTGTCAATATTTCCTTTTTATATGATCTCATTTCAATCTATACTTTATCTCCCGTTTGTTTTACTCTCCTCGGTGATAAGAAGATCCCAAAAAAATATGCCCACTTGTCCATGCACTTCACAAACTCCTTATTTACATATTGAGATTATGTTTCTGTTTGCTTTAATAAAGCTTAGAAGCTCATGAGCGCTGTCCTGCTCCGAGCCCGGCAGACAACGACATGGTGTGTCAACAACACACTCAAACCAATTACATCCTTTTTGTTTATCTGACAGGCAACTTTAACCTGAGACAAAAATAAATGAGCACATACTGTTGAGTCGGCTCTGGAATCAATGGTATTAAAGTCCGTATTTTAACTGATTGAAAGAATCTTTCCCCTATTACGTGTGATCGTCTGCCGTGACGGAGACGTGTCACTGGACTGCAGGCTTGGACTAACCAATCAGGCTATCTTTGGCCTGTAATGGCTGTGTATAAACCATGAGGAATTCAATTAACTTGGGCAAGTAAACATTCACTCTGCTATAACCTGTGACATTAATCCATGTTTACACCCTGCTGAGCCCCACGTCCCCTATTCCCCCGGGATTAACTAAATCAGTCTTTCTGATGATTAACCGAGCAGGAGAGAAGCAAGGACACCACGGCTTATACATATGAAACGTTTCATATGCACTGTGCTGCAATTTAAAATGAATCAATACCCTCTGAAACCTGTTTTTGTATATTTTTACAAATTACCCACAACAGAGAGAATTGGTCATAGTCCTGGAGAAATAAGCAGGAGTAGCTGACCTCTGTACTGCGGCGCCGTTATTAAATCCATGTGTTTAAGTCTCTCGGCGACGTGCACGGAACCAGACTGTAAAGTAATGTAAACTATGTGAAGACCAACTTATCATTTCGGCTGCAGAGCTGTTGGCTTCCCTGTCTTCCAATTTGGGCATTTTGGGAAGGAGACGCTTACATGCAGGACTAGTTGACATTGTTTATGGTGCATTTGTCTTCTTTTTTTTTTGTGTGGGCCTTTTAGCAGACAGTGAAGTGAGGAGCCTCCATTATTCTTTCAGCTGCCTCCTTAACAAGCTCTCCTGTGTGCCTCACAGCTATCCGCTACGCATCCGCACTGTTTATACACCAAGCGAGCGCTACCGACACAGTCCCCCGCAAAACTGTCTTCACGCCCCTGGTCGAACAGTCTTCAGGAACACATCCCTGCTTCCCCAGCTGACGGTTTGTAACATTCAACAGCTCGTGTCTGTTTACTAAGAGATCCTAAATGCCTGTTGATGTATACGAGGACAGATGTTGAAAGGATTTTTGCTCATAAAGCTCACAAAGTTTGACATTTCGGCAGGTTAATGAAGTGATGAAATGATTACAGCAGCAAAATGAAATGTCAGTCCATGGAAGGAGACGCTGTATTTCAAAGAATGTTTCTCTGCTCCTGATTCAGTTAATAGAGGCCGGCAGCAGGTGGCAATGTTTATTTAGTCAGGGATTCAGTGTTGTGGAGAAGGGGAAGCGTCTGAAACTGTGACCATGAAAAGAACGAAGGAACACACAGTCCTTTTTAGGCACAGCTATGAAAACTTACAATAAACTGTAGGTCTTTACATTTTACATTTATAATAGTCAGCTTCCGACACTGTCAGGGAGTTGTTAGTTTAGCTAGATATCTATTAATGATATTGTTGTTAACAGCAGTGTTAAACCTGTGCCCTTACTGACATGTGTAACCCTCTCGGTTTGAGGAACATTAGAATCAGATTTTTAATAATAGAAAGGCAATCCGATGCAAAACTCTGCCAAGGCTGATTAACCATTTTATATCACCGCATTACATACATGTTCTGAGATCAGATACATTTAACATGTGCACAGTAATTTTCTGCAAACTGTTTACGCAAAGTATTTAGTCTTTGATATAGCTGAAAGGAATATATATCATAAATACTGAATAAAGATATTAGCGCTGTACCGATGTCAGATTTTTTTCTAACCCTAACCCTTTTTCAGAAGATCTCTGCATTATTTCTTAAAGAATTCACAGAAATGTAGAACGCTGTAACTCAAACCAGTCCAAATGTTTTCCCCTGGCTCATACCCCACCATTACATCCAGATTCCAAAAAATTGGTTGTTTAGTTTCTGTGTAATCCTGCCAAAACCTAGACAAACAGTCAAACAGCAATGACAACATAATAATCAGTCCATTATAATCACCAAGCTTTAAAGTTCTTATAGAATCTGGACATTTTAAGCTGCATAAAGACAGAATATGTGAGAGAGCTGCTGTAGTGAATGACAAATGGACTGAGTGGATGTACCTAATAAAGTGGCCTTTTTTCAGTTGCATTTAAAACCATCATGTCAGACACACTGAACTAAACATACTCCGTGTATCCTGGAAACAGGCGGGCGGATCAAATTACAATACTGAAAATTGACAGATACAAACCTACTGTAACTTGGCTGCATTACATGCTACATAAACACACACGCCCACACACACCCACACAAAGAGAAACACAGCGATACAGCGTGTATTCCATCATCAAGCAACTACTGAGCCACCGATCATTCTGTTAAGCGTAGGCAAAACAAGCTATTAATCCATCCTGGTCCAGATCTGCTCCTGGCAGAAGACGCGCGTCTCCACATCACACTTGTGAAGCCTGTGCTCTGTGAAATTTGATTTTTTTTCACGCACGCAAATGTCATATTCACCCGCTGTCATTTAAAAGCCGCAGAATTCAAACAAAATATATGCAGAGGACTGCGCAGCTGAATGTCAATAAACGAAGGCCGTCGGAGGGTTTGTTCTGAGGCTCCTGAGAAAATATAGTTATCTAATGTAGGTAAAACTTTATCACTCTGTAAACATGTTTGCACTGTCAGAGCGGGAGGGAAAAAGGGGGGGGCACATGAGTAGTTAGACTTGCAGTTGCCGTTGGGGGCAAATACCTTTCTGACACCTGCATTTCAATTTAATTTAAATTCACTTGTGTGACAGATTGCAGCGGCTCCGGGAGCTCGGGAGAGGCACTGAACATGGCGGCAAAAGGGGACCCGGCTTTCCACCTATTAATCTCAAGGCTCCATGACCAACAGCGTACAGGAAGGCACACGCGCCTGCCCACCCATGATAAATGTTCTCCAGGAAGATCTGTGTGTGACAGAAAAGCAGGCGCTATACGTGCTGCCATTTGGCTTTATGAAAAGAGTCGATAATTCAAGAGCAGGGATTTTCTCTGACGCCCTCATCACATCTGGTGAACTGGGAGAGAAGAGGAAGAGAGATCTCGATTAGCTGTGTTAGCCCCCCCGCTTCAAATCGATTTAGCTGTGTTATCAGACAATTGTGTTTGAGGCAATTATTCACATAATCACTGGTATCTGTACAGTACATAGACTCCTCTCTACATAAATTGGACACTCAGTGAGAACTTATAGAAAAGCTGCTAATTATAGTGATCAATTGGTCTTTAGATCTCTTTGTCCCCTCACGCTAATTACGCGAGGGTCTGTGCGACCATGTGTCACCAGCAAACACAGGATTAGGTCAATTTCAATAGAGACTGGTCCGATGGCTTTGCCTGTTCAGACGGATGGAAGGAGATAGCTTTGGTTTCAGGGCTACAGCTTTTTAATTTGCGAGGGATCATTAGCTGGAGAAGGCTCCTGCTTGTTGCTCGGGGGGAGTCAAATAGATTCAGCACAAGGAAGAAGGACACCTCTTGATCCATCGAGATGCTGCTGCAGCATCAAGTCTGGGGAAAAAGGATATTAGTCATGCATTACAATGCAACAGGAACTGGGGCCTGTACGTTGCATGGGGTGGGTCCCGGCATGAAAAATACTTTTCTGTGTGAATTATGTGGCTTTTGAAATGCACAGGAATACCAAGTGAGCTCGAGTCAAGCACTATATATCTTGGACTTGTCATCCAATCCCCCTCCCACACACGCAGCTATGTGTGTGGGCATGGATTGCTCGGATCAGGGTCTCACTTACTGCAGCAATCACTATGTAAAGTAGACTCACATATGCAAAAACTGTACACAACTGATTCAGATTTCCCCACAGGTTAAAAAAAGATGTTTGAAAGTTTTCTACTTCTTCCATCACTAAAACGGCTAAATATTGTGCAGGGCTTCATTCAAATTCATTTCAAAATAAAATACAATACCATTTGACTGTGCGATTCAAATGATGCAGTTGCACTCTGGAAGTTCAGACATGATACAATAGGGGCTAATGATAATCTCCAGGATGTTTTTTTTTCATTCTGAGAGCGCATCAGAGAATAACTCACACTCTGACACAGATAAAATAATTTTTATACTGTTGTCACACCCCAAGGAGATGTTTTCGCTGGTTAAGTAGAGGTTGTCACAGCATATTCCATAGCCTCCTGTGTTTTGAAGAATAAATGCTCTGCGGCTATGGATGTGTTTTTTTTTTAATGCTGAAACCCACTCATATGGTGCTTTTTCATTTCCCCCCGAAATCAATAGAAAGGAAACAATACAATCAAGTGCCTGAGGCTAAGCACTCATTCTATTGAACACGTGTCAACTCTACAATGTGATTGCTCCAGAAGATTGAGTATAATCACCGTATATATGCTGGAAACTAATAAGTGAAAAGGCTGGAAATATTTCAAGCGATTTTTCTAGTGAAATAAAAAGATACCAAATATATGATCTTTGATCCCAGACTTTTGAGACTCACTGTACTAAAGAAAATAAACATAGATTTAAGAAAGATCATCATTGATTCTCTCTTACAATTTTAGGGCAATGTTGAAGAAAAGGAAATCTGAGTTTTGAGAACTAAGTCAATTTATTTTACAAGAATAAAGAAAAATGACTATCAAAGATTTCCTCCTCCACTTAAAAGACTATTTCCTGCAGGTCTGTGTGGTTCTTTCTTTGGAATAGACACAGTCTCTTCAACACATTTTTCAGAGTCCTGATACTTATGCTCATGTGGTGCTGATGTGCTTATATTATGTGATTTGTGAAACTTATACTAAAGTATAACTTAAAATGCTCCACATTCCTCATTTTCAACGCAGGCGACAGACTGATCTTCTGATATTCCCCTTGTAAAATGACACAATGACTAAATTTGCTTTATTCTCATAATAATACACCTTTAATGTTGAAATCTCAGAAGTTTTATTTTTCGTCAACTTGGCCCTATTACTGAATCGTACTCATATAGCATCTCTATACAATACATTTTTACTTAGAAGGAAAAAATATATTTAAGATGAAGTGGGGAGTAATTAATTCGGTAATATCGCCTTAAATCAAGGAATGTACATGTTTTTGATAATGAAATTAAAGAAAAAGCTTATGCTCCTCTGTGTTATTGTGCATGTTTGTGCATGACTCTGTAAATCTCCGCAGGAAAGGGCGATGATGCAGTGAGTTAATTTGCATAATTTACTTGGTGTTATTAATTGGCAGCAAGGCATCCACTCATGTCATGTATTTTTTGTTGCCATCCTGCCATTACAGTAACGCCTCGGTTATAAAACCCCGGCAGGCTATTTATAGTAACAAGTCAATGGGCAGGTTGTGTGATATAAAGCAGCGTAGTGCACAGGCCCTCACACAAGATTTACTAGGCTAGTTTCAAACGGATTTTCTGTGCAGACAAATGAGATGTAAATTGAAAATATGATTGCGGGGAATAAAGGTACTAAAGTGAGGAGAGGCAAAGATGAGTGATAATCTTTGATGCTTCTTGGCACCAACGGACACTTTTTTTGCGGCAGCAGTAGGCTGCTACATGCGATGGTAAGTAATTGAAGTTTAAGGAGAAGGTGCCAAACTGTGGCCATGGAGATGTTTTTAAAAGGAGACTAAATTAATTCCCCTGAGTTCTTTAATTGTCTCTTCTCTGCATACACCAATCGAAGGTTATTTATAAATGAAACACACACATCTGTTGCTGGCACTCATCCTCTTAATGTGTTTAATATGTTACGCATTTTCAAAACAAACTGAAAAACCTTAATAATTAACAATTTAAGGTTTTGACAGGAATCTCTCACTCTATGACCTAATCATTCTAACAACAAGGTCAATTAGATGTTCATGAAGTGGAATGTTCCCCTTTGCTGATAACACTTCAGTCTCTAAGTGATTACGTGGATTTCGTGATTCATTTAATTGATGCCACAATTTCCATTGTTCTTTGTCTTTGCCATAAACTGCCAGTTCTCCCTATCTTCATCTTCTGAACCAATCTACGTTATGCTGTTATCGCTCGTTTCTCCAGGCATCTGTTTAATGAGCGCCTCATCTCTACATTATTGGCCTGATTTCTGTGAACAGTATGATCATGCCCACTTGGATGTGGATGGAGTTTGTCATGTTGGTAGATGACTAGTTATAGACTCTAACAGTATTAAGTCGTGTGAGGCCAACAAAGCCTCTCTCAGACATTCACTGAAATCTGGATAATCTGCCAAAATTCTATGTCCGAGTGAAAGGCTCCGAACATTCTCTGGAGTTTCTCCGGGTAATGTAAAAAAGAGCACATATAAGGAAGCAGCAGGAGATCCTAAACGGCAAGCTAGTGGGCGGGTTGATGCAATTTCTAAAACGCAACAGATACATAAATGAAGGAATACAAACATCTCAGGATTAAAAAGTGGTGCAGATGTTAAGACAGTTTTGTTTAAAAATTACGGCGGTTTGTCAATGTGCTCTAAATAAAACCAGAAGATCCCGGCAATACGTTTAGATCTGCCTTCTGAATACCTCGCCACCCCCTCACCTGAAACCTCTGGAGAGAGTTTTGTTGTGAAAACGTCTGATTGGAGAATCTCCTACTGGATGAGTGAAGAGAAAAGTCAGGAGAAAGTACGAACGCAGTTGTGCAGTCTGAAAGTCTGAGAAGGGCACAAGCAACTTCTTATCGTTGATTTATTTGCCATCATCTCACTAATCCTCAGTGAACCCCATGACTCACTTCCCCAGGGTGTTTTTTTTCACTTTGGTAATATCTCACTGTACAATCGCTGATGCACAAAATTTAACATAGTCAGAGAACAGTTTTTTGCCCCGGTAGACACAGAGAAACCCGACACCAAATCAGAGCAATGCTACCCAGCTAAACATCCTTCCATTTGCTGTGCAAAGGAGCATAGAAATATATTTACTCCTGCATACGGATCTCTCCCTTGTTCGACCGGCTGAACCCTGACTGGTGAAATGCCACTACTACCTGCTGGTCTATTGGCAAATAAGATATCCCGCCCTCACAAAACTTCAGAATGAAGGAAGCACGGGGCGGAAAAATATTTCTCAGCTACAACTGTGGGGTTGTCATGCGGCACCTGTCCTGTCCGTCAAAGACGTTTGTTTAGGCGTCAGAATCATAACACCAGCAATACCACACGTCACTGACTGCAGCATTTTCCACGACCAGACCAAAAAAAACTAAAACAGCAGGCTCAGACACAGTGGGAGAAAAACAACAGGCTACTCCTAGTATTGAGTGCAGTAGGTTGGCTGCAATATACCGCAGGCTATTTGTAAACAGTATTCATGCATGTCTACTTCCTAGAGATTTCTATACATTTCTATTTGCCTAGATACACATTTAATATCTGCAACAGCTTTAGTATCTTAGAAAACCGGACTAGTTCTGGAAGTAGTAGGTATGTTTGGTTTTATGCTCTATAAGTGATTCATAATGGTAATTGTGCGTGCATTTTCATTTAAGTTCAAGTTTATTGTTCTTGACATGTGCATTAAAGGCGATGCACTCTATCGGTGCTCCGGCTACTTTAATACAGAGTAGAGAAAAACAATACTATATAAAACAGTTCTCTGTCCCTACAGATCATTACTAATCCGTTCTGTTGAAATATAAAGGTTTGTGCAATGCGACATCTCAGTTAACCATCACATATGATTTATGGTTTAAAAACACGGAGCTACCTCTGCCTTGTGCTCCTGTGTCCTTGTTGTTCTTTTCTTCATTCCACAAAATTAATATGGAGGAGATTGATGAACACTAACATGAAGAGCTTGCTAATAAAGCCGGCTGTTTGAATATTTGTACACACTTAAGCCTATGACCGTGTTCCAGGCCGCACTGGGCTTTTGAATAATGAGTGTCTGTCTGAAAGGCTTCATCAGAGGACTCTGCCTCGCTCTGGCACCTGATTCAGGGACGTTTGGCTGCTCCCCCCGATCGTTACATCTCTTGATGAGATTATGTTTATGTGCTTTAGAAGGTTTTTGATATTGCCACCGTATCGTACAAACTCATCACATTTAGCTTCATAACCGATTAGTTGAAGTATCTCAAAACGATGCTTCACTCTCCTTTTTCTCACATTTATTCCGTCTTGCAGGAGGTTGTCTGTTTCTCAGAGGGATGGAGGTAATTATCTTACAATCAATGCTGATAAGAGCAAAAAGGTCATTACAGCAGCCAACAACAAAGGATTAGTTTGAGGAGGACGTAAGGAAGATGTCAAGTTCTGGTGCAAATCCACTTGATATAGGTGAATACACAACAAGGATCAGTTGATAATCTGTATTAAATCCACAGAGCACTGGAGCTGCCAGTTGAAATTGTGTTAATTTTCTCCCCACTGCAGATAGACTCAAGTAATATATATATTAGAATAAACATAATTGGGGTAAAATAAAAAAAAAATAATAATTGTCACCAGCAAAAGCATCCTTGAGCATTATTTTATTAATGAGTCCCAGAGCAGCTACATTACCATGAGCTGTCATCGTCCGTCCACTGCAATAATTTGGCCTTTGTATAGTTAATAAACACAAAGTCAGTTCATGTGACATATATATATATATATATGTCACATGAACTGACATGAACTATATATATATATATATATATATATATATATATATATATATATATATATATATATATATATATATATATATATATATATGATTATATATTGTGTAAAATACTATGGAAGCAATTGCTGTTGTTTAAATCTCATTAGAATCATTATTTCAGCACCACCAGTGAAACAGTTTTTTGAGCCCTTTCTAATTATGAGGCTGGTCTCGTCTTGCAGAGTCCCTCAGCATTAATGATTGAAGGTTCAGCAAAGAAGGAGAAGACATTTTCTGATACAACCTAATACGATGCATCAATTCCTTCCCTTGTATTAAGGACAGAGCGGCGGTTTAATCAGGTCTGGTGTAATTAAATGTTGAAATTTAACATTTAGAGTCATGCAAAAAAAGGAAAGAAAGTATTTAATTTGTCTTTCTTTTGGCCTCAACAGAATGAGTTGAGGTTTGCAGTGTGTCTACAGAGCGGCAGAGGTCCTGCTTCAGTGGAGCAGAAATCTTAAGCCAGGAAGCTCTTTTCGTCTGTCAGCTTTGCTGCAGAAACACATTTCTGGAATTTTCCATTACCCCACTCTCTCGGATTTAAATACAATGCTTCATTTCATGTACAATGACGCCTTAATACATGGACATTAGAAACAATGATCAGTATTGACCTGCCCATGTGGACAAATGTGGACCTAATGTGTATGAAGCAATATATTATTCTGCAGGTAATACTTCATAATGATGTAGATCATTTTACAAAATGATTTATTTAGGCTTTTATTTGCATTATTCTGGTTCAAGATCGGAGGAATCAAAAAGCAATGCAAATCTCCACTACAAATGAAGGAATTTTGATAAACAAGATAAAGAACCAAATTGTTGCAGAAACAATTTATCGTATTGAACAATTAGTCATTAAAATACTCCTCAATTGACTAAGAATGAATTAACAACTGTTATGATTATTGACGCTGCAACATTTTTGACCAACTAGGGGCAGCAGAACAAGCCGTGGACCAAACACTGACATATTGTTCCCATATAAAGTTAAAAATTATTTACACAAGCTGTGGATCCAAATTAGAATGCGTGTCAAATATTCCTTATCTTTTCGCTCGGTTTTGGTCTCCACCAACTTCTAAGGGAAACAACTGGCTGTTACGCAGCTAAAATGGCCCACTTTGTTCACCAGCTACTCTGCAACTGTGACTAATCTGTCTGCCACTTGGAGCCAGGTGGGAAACTTGAAGTGGGTTTATTAGTAGGTTTATCAGCTGTAAACAGCTGCCTGCGATTCCTGACGAAGGAAGTGCGAGCAGTGAAACTGAAACACAGCGTTGGTGCAGAAAGCAAAAACAAAATAATGAGCTAAAATATTAGAACTGTGGGTAGAGGGGGAAAACTGGTTATATTGCTCTGAGAATTTCTCACATTGCACATATTCATATGATTCAATGTCAAGAATAATAAATTTAACTAGTACAACTTTAAAGTTGTTTATTAAACTAAATGTACGTATTAAATATTTGATTATAGTTCATTTAAAAGTAATACAATTTTTTTGACAAAACAACAGCCTTTAAGATTCGGAAAACTGATTGATAATTATTTTTGATTTATGGAAGCTAAGGCTACTACTATTATTTGAGGCATCCGATTAATTAACGATAAAAATAATTGTTAACTTGCAGCAACATGTAATGTAAGATAACACCACAGGGCACTTAAAGGTCAGTTGTCTAAAGGTACTGCCAAAGCAAGATTCTATTGATGCTGATTGGTATTGTACTATATTGCAGCTGCCTTAGTAACAAACTGTGTGACTCACAATTCACAATCACTGAAGAAAGCCATCACACAATGAAGGCCTGGTTTACCCCACGGATGAGAACTGACATATGTGAAACACATGGGACTGTAATCAAGATTAACAGGTGGCTAGCATGCGATAGTCATATAACAGCATATGACTAACCCGCTCTTTTAAGAGCCTGTCCACCGAGAGCTGATCCACAGTCACTCTGCTTGTTTCCTGGGATGGTGAGCGCTGAATCACAGAGCATGATGCATATAAGGTAAAGTCTCTAAAGCTGTTGATCAGGCTTTTGAGCTGAATTATGCTGAGGGAGAATATGTCAGTGAGGAGGAGGATGACTCAGTGCACCTTCCAGGATAATGAAGCTGATGCGCACATACAGGTCTTGACGTGCAAATAAAGATGATCATGAACATTATGTGTTATTATAAATTGATGTTGTTCACTGTGCTGTCATTGATTCTCCGTATTCTTTTTCTTTTTTAAAGCAAACATATTCCTCACAGCCGTCAGACAGATACCTCGGACTAAAACTCAGTCAATTCTACATTGCACTGTTAAATGTGATTTAATACAATCGACACAATATTCAGTATTAAACAAAGTCCTGTTCCATATATTCAGTTAACATGTCGTCTTTTGATTTAGGGTGAGTGGCATATGCATTGTTTAGAGCTACACGTACAGTAGATTTATTTATAGGAGCCTCATTCTAGAGCCAGAGGAATCATGATCATTGGGTCGATAGTCACATCGATATTTGAAGAGCTGGGGAGAGACAGTGACTAAAAATCGGATAATCATACAAAAGGTTGATATCCTTTTATCTTCTAAAATTATTAATTTTTATAAATTTTTATGTAGCTCATAATATATTTTAACTAAGATCAATTTGCAGCATCCACCCTCCACTTTTTTGCACTATAACAATGCTTAGTCACATCCATATTTATATATTTTCTCTCTCTCACTGCACTAATGTTGTTACAACATGTTATAGAAGTTATAGAAAAACTCTAGATCACAAAGTAGCACAATATCGAAGCTAGGGGGAAATGGGTCCAGTTATTTGAGTGCAAAACATGAAATGTCATTACTGATAACTCACTGTTATAAAACTAAAAGCTTCACGTGTTATAGAAATACGCAGCTTCTCTCTGCATGGATTTGATAGTTTTGAGTCCATTATTTTTCAGAGCTTCAGATCTTTCAGAATGAAAAACAGAGTGAAAATTCAAGCATGCAGAGCTGAATCTCTGCAAGACATATTGAGCACATTTTTATATTTACATATTTTAGACAAAGCATCACTCCAACATTAGAACAAACAGAGATATTAATTTTAAAAATTACAATACAAAGGTCAAAATTTATCCTAAAAAAATCCTTTAAGTCAAAGTAATTGAATAAAACGGTCTCTACAGTGGTTGCAAAACGGAACAGTAGCAGTTCAAACACCCAACATCCTTCAAAAGGAAGAGCTCTGTGCTGTAATTCTGTTTTCTTTAGCGCTAGGATGGAAGAGTTTCTATCAGTCACACTAACAACTGTTGAATGGCACAGCGAGGAAAAAGCAGATTTTGCAATGTCATGCTGATGTGTAGCTCCACGGAGAATAAAGTATAAAGCACAGAGAAGGCGGCTCTACAGTACCTGGGATGATTTACTAACGTTCTGAGTACCTTTCCTGGTTCGAGCAGATAGTCCTGCCATGGCATAAAGCTCATTTGGATGCAAATTCCAATAAACATTGGCCAAGTTTTCAAAGTCAGCCTCATGCGGTGCCAAAGGAGCAGTTCCCCATTGCATAAAAGATTAGTCTTGTTCTTCAAGGATGTTTCTGGTCACTATAGTGACTGAACTGTCACAGTCAGGTTTAACTGAAACGTATCAGTCAATGAGCTCCCGAGTTGAACCGTTTTCAAGCGTTAAAACTGAACAAAAGCATTCTGACAGAAAATACAGTTTCACTTGTGAATTTCAAGTTGGACCCTTTATTTTCCATGACTGAAAAATATGTTTTATGTGGATTTGCTATTAAAGGTGGAAATCATACAACAAACATGAACTCTACACCCAAGGATAAACATATTATACTCTGTAAAGCCGTATCCCTGCCAGTACAGGGCCCATCATACAAGCAGTGATACAGAGACACAGGTTCTGGTTGGCTAGCACGAACAAGGTGAATGTGACTGTTTCTGCCTAAAGTGAGAAGATGAATCTACTGTCGACAAGTGTCAGTTATGCATGAAATGAGCCATCCCTACAGCAGTCAAAAGCTTGTGCCTTTACTTCTCACTTGACACCCATGGTCGCTCACGGTGGCTTCACAGTGTGTCCACTGTGCAGCTCTATTGCACAAAGCTGCATGGTCTCGTATTCATTACTGTCAAATAATAATTACACCCACAGGTGTGGTGTTTTATCGAACTTTGGAAATCTTATTTAGTTTTGCTTTCAACACTTGCTGTGCATAAAGTTAGAACTAACCAAAGACAATCAGCTTGTGTTACTCAAAAGGCAGACACGGAGCAGCTTTTAAACTACACCCTAATTAATGTTCACAGCCTGTAGCTACAACCATGGAAATCAGACATTGCATTGGATAAAATAAACTCTGGAAATATGAAGCAAACACTAGGGTAGCTTACCTCTTTTTAAACCTTACATTTTACTAGTTATGCAAACGTACAAACTACGACTCTTCATTCACAAACACATCAAATCCAGGAGTAAGAATGGCACCTAAAAAACGTAGGGCCGACAGTCCACAAATGACTTTAACTAGATCCCAACTTTTATTTTGGTTCACAATAAATTGCATAAATATCATCCCCACTATACATTCTTACAGCAAAATGTTTAAAAAATGCCCACAATGTAAAAAACAAAATGTTTAAAGAATCCTAAAACAAATCCTAGATCTGAATCTGCCTCCTGATACTGATTGGCACCAAAATTGTGTGGGCTTTAGTCAATCCTGCTATTTCCTGAAGCCGAACCACAGAAAACCAGCCCCTTGAGTCAGAATGAGGAGGAAAAATGTGAGGGGGGAAACGACAGGGAAGTCGATGTGTGAGTGAAGAACATGGGCCAGCTGCTCACTAGATCAGCTTCAGCAGGGGTATCTCACTCCATCACCCCTGCATCACTGAACACATCACATAGATGGAGAGAAGCTGCATCAATCAAACACCGCACAACAGGGAGCTCAAGCTTCAAACCCCTGGGGGAAAACTTTGGAGACTGTGTCAAAATGCAGCCGAATATCAACAAATGAGCCTTGGGTGAGACCACATTTTGAGTGCAGAAATAAATAAATAAAACATCCAGACTCCCTACTGATACCGATCAGTGCACCTCCCTACCATGCTTAAACAACTAGGTACGCTCTTAAGGAGAAAAACAAACTTTAGAGTGAGGAGGATGGCTTAAAAATAAATAAGGCGAAGTTTGCTTCCAACAGGCCACAGTGCGCTGGACAGAGATGATTTGCATGGATCTATCCCTGCAGCACATGGCTGATGAAAAAACTATACTGATAAATAGAAGTAATAGATGCGACCGTCTGTTCCTTCAGCGCTGGGAACAACACTGTGGGGTCAGCTGATGCAAAAGCAGTTGCTAATCAGCATTTTATCATCAACATTTTGAGGTCTACAGTGTCAAATGAAGCTGAAATAACCCAAAACACAAATAAATAAATGTCTAGATGTGAAGGGCAAAGCACATTGAAAATGAGACTGAGCTAAAATGCAGCTTGAGAAAGATGCAGCTCACAGCAGCTACTGTGTGTGCACTCATTTGGGAAAAGAAGACACAGTGAAGAAGAGTGGAGGGTTTCTTGCCAAATGTGGGGGATAGATTGGTTAAGGAGACGTGAGCTGCATATGTTGTGTGTTCTGCAGAGTAAATTATGAAGCCAAAAATAGAGAATTCCAATCAAACCAGCAGGCTACACGGTGCCTTTTGCTGATGTTCGGACTGCTGCGGAGCAGGTTTTCACTGGCAATTGCTGCCCACCACTCTGCTTTTTAAGTGTTGTTTCGCAGTGAAGTAGCATTGTAGCTTTTGTGCTGACAAAATCAAACATCTCAAAATGTCTGAGGGGCTCCAAACAGTAGATCAGGGAGCCTATCTGCTCTGCTCACACTGTTCCAAAGAGATTTCAGATTATTTATTTTTGCCAACCCTCAGCATTTAAGTTGAACTGAAATTTAAATTTGATTCAGCAAGGAAATATAAATTATAAATGATAGTGAAGTATTTTTTTATTTTTTATATTTCTCATATGAGGATAAAGCCATGGACCACGGACATATTTGTGGAGACACTGTCTAAGCCTCGGACCTTTGAGGCACCTGACTGATAACTAAGAGCTGGACTTTCTAGAAACGCCAACAAAGGCTACCAAATGGAATGACATCCCAGCTGTAATTTATGTATAGTCACGTTGGCTCAGACATGTGAGGAGAGAATTATAGTAGTCCAAATGAGAGAAAATTACAAAATATAAAACTCTATAGAACTCTCACTGGATAAAAATGAGACATTGTTAGAGAGACTATTGGTTTTGACATTTTGAGCTATCTGGAATTATCAGTCAAGAATGCCGTTCTTGAGAATATTAAACTGATTTGGGCCATTGAATTTACAAGACAGATAAAATAGTGTGTCATCTGCATTGTAATGGAAACTGACATTATACTTGTGGATGACAGGCCCAAGGGGTACCGTGTAAAATATTAACGAGAGAGGTCCAAGGACAGGACCCTGAAGAACCCCATAGGTCTTCTTGACAGAGCATCAGCGGCAATGAGAGCTGTCATTGTATAGTTGTTGTCCCTGAAATATCTCAGGGAGTTCAGTCCTGTAAAAAAAAAGGGTGTAAATTCTTCAAAAACTACTTTTTTCAAAAACCTTGGAGAGAACGGACAGTTATGAAATTGCATTCTCAAAATAAACAGGCACAGAACCAGTGAACAGTGAGATATTGATTACAAAGGGGATCTATCTGGTATGTGGTCACAGGCCTCTGAGCTATCATCCATAGATATTTTCCAAAGAACTCAAAGTGGGCGGTATATTACAAAGAAAACGTGTCCTGTGCAGGAGGGACAATGTTCATTCTGATTCTTGAAATTGTGTTGACAAACAAGGTTAAAAATTCTTCCCACATCTCGGGGGAGGAGTCAATGTTGACATTTGGTGGAGCCTCTGTGGCACGATTAATAATATTGAACAAAGTCCTTGAGCCTTGTCTGTACCTCCTGATAAGATCTGAAACATATAATGCTCTGGCTTCTTTAACCTCTGTGTTCAAAGTCTTCACGGAATCTTAAAATATCAAGGTGCACTGTTAATTTAGAGGCTTCTCACTTCTCACTCCCTCTGTGGGGCACGTATGCTGTAGCCTATCTTTAGCAAGGAAACTCTACTGGGTTCTTTCACCTCAAATTGAGCAATTTTGTCCAATATTTGGGTACAAGAATTATTTAAATCTTATGAAACTGTGTCAACATCTTGATGTAAGTCAATGTTGTGTGACAAGGCCAGAAAAGCTGTGAAATGTGTTCCAGACTCCGAATCAAATCTTGATTGTTCAAGAAAGCCAGACATGGATTAAGATGGTCTGTAGATTAAGGAGGTGTGTACTGTGCAGATTAAAATCTTCAGTTCAACGAGCAGCTAGAGTTGTTCTAAATGATTGAAAAGTCTCTCTCTACCAGAAAACCTGTGAAAAAAGAGAAGCCGGAGGAGAGGATTCTATTAGGGGGTAGAGTCACCTAGATCAATCTAGGTTTCATAAAAAAAATATCAATAGCATCTCATAAAAAGTTTGCAGGTTAAATCATGGCAAAAATAACATTTTTGGAGAAGGACTTTATAATCAGCAAGCCAAAGTTAACAAATTGCCCAAATGTAGGAGTTAAATAACGCTGCGAGGTCCAGCTGTAATATTATATTATATTGATTTCTCTGCACATGATCCTCTAAAGGTCTTTGATGGCAAATGTTAATTATGGGCATTGAAGCTAACTGTACACAAGGGGGAGCTAATGACTCTAAAGGCCTGAATGAAATGGTCACAATATAATGAGGAAAAAGCAAAAAGTCCACCTGCTGATGGAAAGTGGAAGTGACCGTCATCAGGCCAATTGAGTTAACTGGACGTGGAGCAGGTGGTAGTCCGGCTGTTGAGAGTTTAAACTCCATAATGGTTGGCTGTCACACTGTAATTTGTTCCCATAATGTTTTTTTTAAACTTAACAATATTATAATTTAGTCAGTTATGATATCAGTGATGTGAAAAGGAACAGTGATCTCTGATTGGTCATCACCAGCTTTTAATCAGTACAAAGAACATGCAGCAGAACATGATACCAGTTACTTCATGTGCAGTACAAATGTAGCCAGCTCGGATGTAATATTGCATGAATACTATGTAGGAAATGAAGACATGCCATTTTGTAAGTGTGGTATATTAACAAGCCACATAAAAGCCTTAGAAACAGTGCATTCAAACCCATAATGGGTTTACGTGGGAATATGAAGGAGCGTGATGCCCCAGAGCATAGAGATTTTATCAATACCAGTTCAATAATAACTGCGATTTCCCAGGATACTTGAATTATGCAATTGGAAAACCTTGTCTTTCCTACAAGAAACAAAGGAAATGCTCACTAGGGAGGTCTGAGGACATACTGTTGAACGTTTGGACTCAAATTTAACCAACTTCAACCATAAGAGGGTTTACAGCGTATATCCCTAACCCTCTGTCGTCCATGCACATGCATGCAGAGCAGCAAAGCCTCATGAAATAATTAAAGGAGATAATGAGAGAATGGGCCTGAATGCTAAATGAATTCCCTCTTTTAGTTTCCTAAGACCAGCCGAGCTTCCTTTTAACTCAGGGAAGGTTCAAAATGCTCTCTGATGCGCTGGCTTAAAAGACAGGTTGGATTTTTCTAAAATGCTCAGGACGTAACATGGTTCGCGCTGTGAGTGTGTGTGCGTGCGTGTTATAATTTCTATGCTACGTGCATATGTGCGTGGGAGGCTGTGTTGCATTGTGTATTTGTGTGTATCGCTGTGTGTACAAAGGTGTGGGTGGATAAGTGCATGCATTGGAATGTGTTTCTGTGTGTCACTGTCAGTCTGTGTGTACACACAACATTTACTTGCTCTTCCACCGACTGAATTTGACCTTTCAACATTGTCCAAACCTCAGAACATTTAAAAGATCCTGGAAATTGTCACAGAGATCAGTTTTCTCATTTCCCCTTTTATGCTCCTCTGGGTTTTGGGCGCGACCCTTTTCTCTCTGGCTACAAGCGAATGAGTTGACCTCCTGCACCATGAAACTTCTCTGCTGAAACTTATCAGCTTGAGTGAATGATAATTAATGAATGCAGCCCCTCCGATGTTAATAATACAGTCCACAGCAGAGTAAACAATATTCATATCGGTATCTGTGTGAAGACGGTCATGCTCCACTGCTTGTAATTGTGTCCAGGGAAAAGAGCAAGTGATTGTCCTGTAGAAACGCAGCACAACTGATGTAAATAAATCCCAAGTAGCAGAACTCTGCAACCCTCCTCCCCTCTTCACTGCTGCACTCCCCCACCAGAATGAAATCTACAAGTTAAAAGTTATTTATAGAAAATATATAAAGCACCAAACAGGCCGTTTTTAACAGGTTCATCAGACCCAGAGAACTCAGCAATGATGCAGCAACTCAGTTTAGAACTGAAATAATTAACTGCTCAGTTCCAATTTCTCAAATGAGAATACTTTGTACTGTGTATTGTGCACCAACGTTTTTTGTGGTTTTAGACCTTTTTATATATACAGTCTATGCTTTGAACTGTTGGTTGAACAACAAAATCAGTTTGAAAACTTAGCTTCAGCTGCGGAACATGAGCTGTTTTTAAACATGAACTCCAAAAAATGTTACATGGGCAGTTTAGATGATCATGATAGTTTGACTATAGTGCAACAGGCAACAGCAATGCATTTTATTATTGGACAACATTGGACAACTACTGTCCAAGAAAAGCATACTGACTGTTACAAGTATTTGTAAAATAAAAGTATCCACCTCCCCATTTGTTAATACTTTGCAATTGACTTCGGACCGAGATAAGAAACAAATCTTAAATGCTGTTAAGTGTTGGAATATCTCTATGAAAGAAAAAAACATTGCAGAAAATAACAATATATACTGAAGTCAATTCTTCCTTGGCACAGCAGTGTTATTGTGTGAATTGGCCATGGTTGTTAATAATGCCACTGTGAAATCTATATGCATTAATAATGAGCTCAGTCCAGCCTTACTCATCCCTATCAGCTGTTCATTTAGTTAAAGAGGATAAACAAAACTCAGTCAGTCTACAAACACGACCTTTTAAACTACAGCATGTTGTCAGCAGACTAACTGCCACTCTGTCTCATCGGGTCCACGCAAGAAAACTTCAGCCTAGGGAGACATTAAAAGATTCCAGTGTTTTAATACCTGTGTTGTTTTCTGAGGCTCAGTCAATATTCCACTTGGCTTTATCTAAACTTGCAGAATGCCTTGGGCTGACTGATGGTCCTATTTTATCCACTGAAAGCAATTCAAGGCTGCAGGTTTCCTAAAATCTGGACTCAAGGGTGGACAGGGAACCAGCCCTGGTGAAACCAAATTACAACAGATTTCCTTCAGAATAATTTCTCAAAATTCTGCAGACAAGAAAAAGTTCTCAGAAGCTCAAATCCGCCTAATAGATCCCCACACGAATCTATCTCAGCTGTCAATCTGGTGCTTAGAGGAAAAAAGTAATATTGATACAAAATGAAAACCGTTTCTTATTAAGCTTTTTTAATTTCCTGACAGGACGTCAACAAAACAACAACTAAACCTCTGTATTTGCATAGTTGCTGGTCTGCAGTCGATGACTTCACGGAAACATCCTAAACTAAAATGTGAAGCAGCCCTCTCAGCAGTTTTGACTGGGAATGCAGGAGACAGCCCTGTCCTGAAGAGGAATAGTAAGAAGGTACAAGTGGCAATGAAATTGGCTGCCACAAGAGACATCGATTTCCTGATGCGTTTCAAACCACCGGCAGAGAATAAATACAGTAATATCACAGAGACATTTGAAAGGATGATCTAGAGAATGTCTTTGTTTAAAGAGCCGCCTGTGATTCAAATTGTACCCTTTGCATCTTTTTTAAAAAAAAAATATGTTGCAAATATATATATATATATTTGCTTCACATGATTGCACAAGCATGGATCTCACTCCCATCTAACTTGAAAGTAAAATCTATTTTGGTTAAGTAAAAAAAAATGTCACTGAACAAAAGGAAGACAGAACTTTTCAAGTCAACAGAAGAGAGCTCCCTTTAATTCAGGGAATTTAACAGACATGATGTAATCAGCGTTCAAAGTATGTTGTTTTGTATTTGGTGTGTGTATGTGTTGTTCCATAGTAATATTACTTTGATTCATTATTTTAAATGTATATTCAGTAGGCGATTTGTTAAGCAGTACAGGAGCTGCCGAGGACAGTAACATTTTTGGATTGGGCACCGATCACCGGCCACAGAGCACTAGCCATTGACTAGCAGCCCCTGACCACCATGGTGGGGGGGACTGAGAGGGGATGCCATCCCCCCTCATCCTCCTGCAAGTCGTCTATAGAGAATATTAGTCCACTCCTGTATCCAATCCTATAAACAGTGGTTTTACATTGCTGAACAATCTTCCTTCTGCATCATTGAAGTCAGAATCAGTGTAAAGACAAAGTGCTCACTTTACAGGAACACAAGACTGTGAACGCTCCCTCACCCCTTGTCTCATATTTCTTCCCCCCACACAGCCTGAGATTTGTTTTAAAAAACAATTTTTCTTTTAAACTGCCTCCATCAACTATTTTTATAAGACCTAGATGAACTCCCCTGCCACGATCGACTGTCAGCGTTAGTTATTAGTTTTTCCATGCACAAGCAGTGAGCTACCTCCTCCTGAGTGACGGACAGTATCTGTACATAGGTCCGTCTCCGCTTGTCTGTTTTGGCTCTCTCTGTGTTTACTGTACCTCTCTCTCCCTCCTCATCCATCTACATCAATGCTGTGACAGCAGCAGTGAGCTATTCCACTCTCGTGTGATCATGCGTTACCACTTCATCTTGTACGTCAGCAGAAGTGTAACAACTTTGAGCTAGTACACTATTCTCTTTGGCTGCAATTAGCCGAGCCCCCTGCTGGGCTAACTGCTGCCCAAGTCTGCACTCCACATTTTAAGATTGCTGACAAAATATTTTTGCAGAGTGAAAAACATTAACTTAAACAAGGACTGTGGCTGGTAATATATATACTCTACAGAAGCTAGAGCTCTCAAAGGAGAACAAAGTTCTTACTGGTTACGAAATAAATTGATTCGAACATGTGTAGCTCTGCAGTGTAGCATTCATTCACCCTTTTTCTGTGCTTAAAGTTTTTTAGCAAGCATAAAGAAAATAACTCATCATCATCCTGCAAAAAGGTGAAGCGGTCACTTCGGTTTCCTGACAAAAAACAGACAGGGAAGAAAGCTCTCGAAGTCTGTGTTGTAGCTCAGTAATAAACTCCCAAAAACAACTGGCTGAAGGAACAATAGATTCCACTGCTGTGCCATAATATGACATGACAGTACACCTGAGTGGTTTGCAAGCGTTTTCATGTCCTTGAAGGCATCAAATCCATAGTCTCAGTGCCTGGCGGCTGCAAACACAACAATCCACAGTAGATAGAAACCACTGTCGACTCACACAGAGAAAAGCTTTTAGAGTAACACATGTTGTAGGTAGTCTGGGTTTCGTATAACAGCCTATCAACTGTTTTCAGGATTCCATGAGAATCTTGAGACCTTGACTTCAGGAAAGCGGCGAGCACAAGTGCACTGATGAATTATTGGCCCCACAGGGGAAGTCACCTCCTCCACTGCTGTGTACTTAGAGTGGGTATTTGACTGTGAAAAAGCAATTAAGTGAGTTAATATGCAATGGACTTGACTCTTTAACCCAGTGCAAATTTGTGACAAATACGCTGGAAATATTCGGTCACACAGATACTATTGATAAAAAAGATTTATGGGGGAACGAAATCCCTTTGCTCATCCATCAACAACAGAGGCCGCTACACTCTGCCCTTTTATGTCCCTTGAAACTCTCACCTTGGGGAGAGTGATAGTTTAAAATGACAACATTTGCACAAATACTGTATGCACGGATAAAAAAAGAGCAGAGCGGAGTTCCGTAATGAAAAAACACAGCTGTACAATGAAGCGTTCCGTTTCTAACCAGTGTCAACATGCACAGGCGCCGCCATATTTACATATTATTCAAGCCATCTGTCGGTAGTTGTACAATCATCAAAAGGTCCGTTCAGTGCAGTGGCCAGCAAATACCCATGAAATATTATCACTTGATCATGAAAACGCCTCGGTCACAGAGCAGCCCTGCAGCGGTCGCAGGAACCTTCCTGGAATCCAAACAAAGAGCCTCCTGACACAGCCAGGTCACCGACTTGAAGAACGTCTGGGTGCTCTGTAAACAGAGCAAACCCCGAGGTCAGGCTGACAGAACAGATGCAACCATTACTGCATCTGGGTGTGTCACAACCTCTCATAAATATCTTCACTGCACCACAGAAGGATGAGAGAGTGTGAAGCAAAACCATACACTAGGCTACGAATATCATTCTGCTCTCACACAGACACACACACACACACACACACACACACACACACACACACACACACACACACACACACACACACACACACACACACACACACACACACACACACACACACACACACACACACACACACACACACACACACACACAATTGTGCACAGTTACAAATGCAAATGTAATCACTAATGCTCTTTTTTTTCTCTCTATGCTCTTATATCCCCTTTGCTATTTTAATTTTAATTTCTTCCTTATCCCACCTGCAGCGGCTCAAGTAATAACACGTGTTCCACACCGGTCCACGTTGATGCAATAGCGAGAGACTTGGAGATAGAAAAGCTCCGGCAGCCCTGTGCAGTATGTTTGTGTTTCAGTAATGAACAAAGGGACAATGCAGCTGTCTTGTCATTTGCTCACTCATGCTGCTCTCTGTCTGACACTGTTCATGAACAACAGGACGCAGATCCAGCGGAGTGCTCTGGGATTCTCTCACTGGCGGGGGTCTACGACAGATCTTCGATTTCTGAATACATGGCAGACCCTTGAGGGCTCAATGGATTCAGCCAGATATGGATTTCTGTGACAATGCAGTTGTGTTTGCAGTCTAAGCTCATTGGGAGTAAAAATAGAACAGTTACTAATAGATTAGTGAGCTTAATAAAGGTATAAGATGAGTCACCTTCAAATCCACCCCATGTGGTCATTCTATTCATAGAGCTTATACTGAGACAGGTGCATTTCATGTGATTTTTCCTGAAATGTGAGGTACATAAAGACCTTTATCAGACAGCCGGCACCTCTATTAATCAAAGAGGTATGCGTTCAGTGCTCAGAGAGCCAATCACATGCAGCGGCTCCTTGACGGATTGTGTATATTCTTTGTTTCCCCAGTAAGGACTTGTGCTCCCTGTGCAGAGCCCATCCCCAGTGGCACATAGCCACGAGAAATTAGCTGAGTGTGCCCTACATTTTTATGCCTTGACATGAATGTGCAGATTCACTTGGTTTAACATAGCACACAGTCTGGACTGGGAGGAGAAGAGTGTGACTCATCACGCCTTCTTGCAAGGACGCCTGGCGGAGTGAAAACTATGGAGTAACATGTGGGTCTTCACCCAGCTGCACACTCATATCTGCCTGAGAGAAATTACAACCCATGCAGAGAAATTATTACCCTGCAGTTTACATTATATTAATATGAGCTACCCAGCAGTATACCTTATATACTGCAGGGCAGTTTAACCTGTAATCTGTCATGCAGACTGCAGAGTAACCTGCAACAAGTCTGTTTACAGATTTTTTAAAAAGGGAATGTAAGTCTATCGGAGTGAGTGATCAAACATAAATCAAAACCTTGATGTTGTTCACTGTCATGTTTGTATTTACTATGTTGAATGGATGAAAAATGTTGAATTCCTGTATGTATATGTTGTATTTTGTATTAATGACCTGAATCTGCATATTAGTAACTGAAGTAGTCGGTGTAGAATATCTTTTCGACCTGCTACCACTAAGCACATACAGCTCGCTTGCCCTGGATCTCGTAGAACAACATCTGTTTCTTCAAGCAAGGCAGAGGTCTGTAACATGTTTCCATTTTATAACAATTTCAAATGAAAAATACAAATAGACCATTATATCGAATTCATAAAGAAATATATGTCTGCTTTATTGCATTAGTTAGACAGTGACCTTCCCCAGCTCCAGTGAGTTTAACTGCCAGTTATGTTTTACATTATTCAGTGGGATAAAAACATCATATCACAGAGTGAACTGGAAAGTCAACACATGACTCCGACCATCAAAAATCTAATTTAGACATGAATTTTCCACGGATTTCTCCTACTGCTCCTTCCCTGTCAGCATTATATCTTTCAGTTTGGTTTACTGTGACCTGATGACTGCAGATGGGCATTTTCATTTAAATAAATGATAACAACTTTGATTAATAAATTATTAGACGTTGAGTAGCATTAGTCACAACAGGTTCAGCCTTTTAATGTTAATGAGATTCTCTGCTAATAAATTGTAAATATTCAGCAACAGTTGGCAGGACAGGAGTTTGTGCTAAAGAACCTGGCGGCAGACTTGTCACCTCTGAGCATACGGCTAATGTGCTGCTCTCACAAAGACAGCAGGGCAAATTACAAACACTAATCAACGGCACGCTTTTAACATGCTGCCAGCGAAGGCAAACTCCTTTGGGCAATTAATGTTTGATTTAGGCAAATGCTATGACTGTTTAAATATCACATAGGATTTGTATTCACCATTCACAGACGCACCTAAAAATAGGAGAAAAATTGAAGGCATTAGGGAGCAGAGCAGGGAATTTGGTTGCAATGCCTTGGTGCCTGACGTTTGCTGAATCAATGAGATAAACGTGGGGGCTCTGAATGTCAGAGTTTACATTTACAAGATTGAAGACTTAAATCTGGTCACTGGCGACTGCTCTAAGGGAAAAATTCCATTTAAAAAGGTCAGCCCCAGCCCTCCTCATACTGAATAACTTAATGTCCTGTTCTTGTGTGGATCAGGCCTCCTGTATCAGATGCGTGCAATTGACTTTAATGCCTTTGTTTAGTAAAGGATTTCAGGAGCAAACAGAAGGTCGCTATATCAACACAAAAGTCCCTTCTTTCATCCATTTTTAACTACTGGATGTCAGATTTAGGAATTATGCAGCAGCTTTTTCATGCTTTCAATCAATGACGACCTGAAATGGCAAACACATTTGTGAAGATGTTATTAAAAGTAAAAAATGTTCTGCTTTATTGAATGCTGTAATGTAATCAAACCTAAACAAAGATAATTAGCTGAACACTTGGCTCTGATGCTGGGCTATTCATACAAGTGGGTGCCAGGGTCCACGCCGAGGTCTGATGGTGGGACTACAGCTTGATAAGGAAGCCTGGCTGCCTTATGGATGGCTCTCTGGCTGGGACTAGACATACAACACAAGACCAGGTGGCAGTGCAGTAGGAGGCGCTTGGCAGGAGGTGGTTTTGTGAGACTGGAGGGGAGGAGAATGATATCCTGCTGGCTGAGGGAGCCGTTTCTCGCCCCCTTGTACAAGACGAGCACCATTCTGCCAGAACATGCCGGTGGCATGTGGGACTATTACCAAACCTGCAGGGAGGAAGCTGAACTTCAGAAATATGAAGTTACGGTCCTGTGATTTTAGAGTTTCAACAAGATGTCATAATTAAATTTTTGTTTTAGTTGGCTAGGAATTTAATTGATGGGTCTGAAATTAGATTCTCCTGTTAATGTTCCTGGATAATAGGTGCTCCAGGAAAAAAAACCTCTGTTCCCCAGCAGGTGACAGATGTTACAAGCTGTAAGTGTTTGAAGTGGACGATGGGAAGTTCCTAGCACTTAGAATGAACACTTAGCAATAAAAATGTCTAAACAGATGCGACAAGGAAAAAACAAAAGGGAAACAACATCACATCATTGGTGATTCTGACTCGGAAATGCAGATCAAAAACAACAGAGCATCAAAGACGCACCAACGCGAAAGTATCTCATGCAACAAACACACTGTTCTGAGACCTTCAACATACTTTAAAAATGAATGATTTCAATCAATTATAATGCTCTTAGAACATTATCAGAAGCTGCTTTCAGACATACACTGCACTCATTTTCAGGATGTTTTCCAGAGGGACTATACGAGAGAGCGCAAATGTCTGAGTCAGTTGCTCTGAGCATTTTCCTTAACTTTTCCCTCCAGTAAGATTTCCCGAAGATGTCAGAGCGTTCCTCATATGTGAAAAGACAAACTTCGAATATGTCTGCACCCAAATCTCTACATGATTTCCAGATTTTCTGTCTGAAAACTGTAATACAGAGTTCAAAGCGATGTTTTGGTGTCAGACAGCAACTGCCTTCATGAGTCGAGAAAGGAAATTGGTCTGGAAAATGAGATTGGGCTGTAGGTGAGTGAGGTAGAAGACACGGGTGAAGCAAAGATAGTCTGTGACAAGAGTAAATGAGGGAGGAGGTAACCTGGCAAATTAGGAGGAACCGCAGCTTTAGTGAGCATTGCCCCTGCTGAGACACCTAGTCAAGCAGAAATGTCTTTAATGATATGTCGGGAAAAAACATATAGAACAGGTCGCAAAAGAAATGCTTTCAATAATAGTGCATAACAAGCTGTATCCATGCACTACCGGCCTGCAACTCATTTTCCATTCCTGACAGTGATTGCAATGCTAGAGGACATTCTGTTTGCTTCCTTTGAGGATTTATTCAGCAGACAGAATCTTTCCAAACCGGCGTGGAGCTCTCTTAACCCTTCCATGTGTGGTATGTCCTGAAAATCCCTAATCTGATCTGAATCACTGGCACAACTGTTGTTCTCAAAACTTCATGTGGCGAGATTCCCATGGATCAGGCTAAGCTTGTCACATGTTCCCTCTCTCCGGTTCAGCTAACAAATCAATGGATTCATTCTTTACTGTTGTAATGTGTGAGAGAAGGGAGGACGATCTTACAGATGAAACCAGCCTAAATGAAACTGTTATCACAACAGCATCTCCAGTGACAAAATGCCAATTAGATTGCTCGGAAATTAAAATAATAATCACTGTGGCAAAAACCGTGGCCATGCAGTTGCAGAATATTATAATGTTTCATAAATTAGCACATACTGAAATGTAGAAAGTGACATATGACTTGCAATCTGTTGTCTCAACAGAGGACAATTATCAAAGCCATAATGAGTTCATCAGGATAATGAAAGAGCCCAGGCTGATTTTCTACTCTGCATCTTAAACCCTTGCATTAGCTTGTCCACCAGCAATTTAGATTAGCGAACCCAAACACAGAACCAAGAAATGCATGGAGCAGATAAGACGTTGCTGTTGCAGGACATGCAGAGGTTACAGAACACTTCCAAACTACCCACTGCTGAGAATTTTAAAGAAACGCACAAGAACGATGTGAACGAACACCAGAAAATCTGTTCCGAATGTGAACACATTTTTGTTGTACTGTATGGATCTCTTTTTTTATGACCAAACTAAGGAGGGCATTTTACACTTGAAAAATAAACCTGTTGGTGCCACGCTGTGAAATATAGAAACGCATTCTCAAAGCAATGATGCCTCAAAGCGATGAGTTTTCACAGGCCACAGTAAGAGGTTAGAAATATACAGCAGTGAGGACATCATCAGTCTTTTGTTTTGTACAAGTAAACTACTGTGACCCTGACTGATGAGTTAGCAGAGGTACTGAGCCGTGGCAGATTAAGACGCCAAAGCATCTCAGCTCGGCTAAAGGTACAAGTTTGTGTTCCCAGTAAAACGTCCTCGTAACTGAATTGTGCCAGGAGGCAAACATTTTATGCTGGAGTGAAAGAGAGAGAAATGGTTTGATGCAGTTCCTTTGCCAGTCATGTTTTTTCCCCAGAATGAATCACAATAGTGTCAAGTGTTCATCTGTTGTACACAACAATAGGGGGAAACAGATGAAATAAGACGTCTCTCTGAACCCTCACTCTTGGTAAGATTACTGAAACTGACTTCATGAGTCTGGAATGAAACAATAACTTGATTTAATTGCTGACTTTTTGATTTAAATATATTTACTCTGGCTGATCTGACATATTTTCAAACTTTAAGAGTTAAAAAACGATTAAGTCATCTTAGTTTAAAATTAAGTCCTTTTCAGTCAATGATCTAAGTTTATAGAATCAAACCAACTGGTTTTGGGCGATTTGTCCTCAAGTCTGGTCGTCATCAAATGAGACACGTGCAAAGTTGGATTAAGGTCACATGATTGACTTCTACATCTGTAACAAATATCTGAAGGCAACTGTGAAGTCGACACAAAGCCTTTCCCTTTCATACTTGTGCTGGTGCTCCAGGGACTAGGTGCAGCCTTCTCCTGAACAATAGGTGTCACCGGTGAGAAAAGTACAATCACACCCCCAGAGAAAGTCTGGGTTGTTCTTTGCCTTGACAAACCATTCATAGAGGGTTTTTTTTTGTTTCTTGGACAAAGCTTCGTTTTTACCAAATGTTTGGCCAGGAGCCATCTGAGAATCTCTATGCTTTCTTATTGAAGATAGTTCAATGTATGGGTCTGTAGTGACCTGTTCGCAGACTCTAGCTCATCCATGTAAGCAGCACCACACAAGCCAAGTAAGAACAAATTGGGAGGTGCGCCACCATTCAAAAACACGCCTCACACTATAGGGAAAACTACAGAACTCTTCCGCGCACCACTGTGCACAAAGACAGAATTGTGTCAAGCCTTAAATCAAGCTTTCGGGTCACTGTCCTACGGCATTATCCTAAAATCATGTTAGTGTGTATGAAAAGGTCTACTAGTCCTCACTGTTCACACAATAATGAGATAAACGCCCTCCGCCCTTAAAGCTGCAGTCAGCCCCGTAACCTCATAATGTTTTTATCCCCAATCCAATATGCGGGAGTACAGAAAAACACAAGTGAAAATGTGTCACCATCCAAATACATGTGGGCCACACTGTACACAGGATGCTACGAGTGCTAATTACTAAATGACTAAGCCAGCGATCATGCTATGGGTAAAGAAAACACCCCCAAAAAAATCTCTGTCGAAAGCAAAAGCCTTTGGTAAGAAGACAGTGAGTCACAATTTGCTCAATCTTTTCAAAATCTGACACACACATGTAGAGTCCCTTAGGTCGCGATTGTAAACAAAGCTGTTGCTTCGCATACGTTACCACAAAAGAATAGCAATGAATCACTGATTATTCATTTGCGCTTCCCTTAAATTCATGACGGTGGTCGTTACTCATCCGCAGCTTAAAGCATGTGAATAAGGTCGATGCTCTCGTCATTAGCCTCCGTGGAACAAGCACCACCTCTCAGTGCGAAGTTTGAAACAGCGCTCAGCAGCACAGCAGATAATAAAGCATGGACAAGGCTATCTGCTTTAATTTATATGCAGGCAGAGAGTGATCTGCCTCCGGCGTGTTAGGCCTGACTAAGCAGAGTGAGTGAGACATTGACTTGTCTGCAGAGAGCCTTCCCACGACCCATGGAAGAGAAACCCATCTCCTCTGGCTTCGGGGGAGCGGTGCAACATTGACATATGGAGACACTAACATCTATGCAACAGCAGCGTAACATGCCCCTGACTGAACTTCACAGTTTTGCAGCATAAAACAGAAAAACACGTACATTCAAAAGAATCTCAACAATCGTGGCATCATCAAGAGACCACGTCAGGGGAACACGTCTAAAGCCAACCACTAGAGAATGCTAGTTTATCTACCAAGGAAGCTTTTTTTAATAGACTCCTAATATCAGGAGATATGAGAGGGAGGCAGAGACAGAGAGGAAGATGGAGCTGAAACAAGAAAGGGGATGAGGCAGAAATGAGGACAGAGCGAGAAAGAAACAGAGATTTCTTTGGCTTTCTCGGGTACATAAATTATCTGACTGCTGCATTTGTAAAATGCAAAGAGGCCATTGTAAGTGCAGTGCTACGTTATCTAAGTAATTACTGTATTCTGAGGCTACTAAATAAGCAAAGCTCTTATGAAAAGAGTTTTCAAAACAACGTGATTCAACCCATAGGAATTTACAACTGGGGTCAATTTGAGCAGATACTGATACAACAGGTTAAACAAGCACAGAGAACACACACAGATCTTTCCAGTAGACAAATAAAACACAATACAGGTTAATATTTTTCATTTAATATGCCGTTATTCTCTATAAAAAAAGTTTTGCCAGCTTCTGATCAAATGAGCTGTGGATTGTGTTGTGTTGGACAAAGTATGAATCAGCAGCAGCAAAGGTTTACTAATCCGCAGAGGCAGAGGCGGGAGAGAGGAAGGTATGAACTCTGCCGTGGAACAGAGACACTTTGAGATAAGCAAAGTTACAGAAAATGCAAACGAGATGAGTCACCACTCCTGCCCGCCGGAACAGAACAACACAACTCAGGTAAGGTCATTACAATTACAGTACAGATAACAATAGAGTGCTGTGCATACTGCGTGATTGTTTTCCACTATCTCTCGCAGGTTTGTGGTTTCTGTCTATGTCCTCCCTACAACCCCTCCAGCTCACTTAGAGTAAGTTATGGCCCTCATTTATTGTTGGAAACCACTGCACATCTTTAGATCGGTTATGGTTTGGTGATACAGATAGTGTCTGACTCGGGAGTGCAAACCGAGTGAGCACATTCACAACACCTACAGTGCATTTCTCACTGTGCTCTGTTCGAACACAATGTCCAATTCAACTGCCCTCCATTAAAATCCACAGGTGGCATGTATTCAAAATGTCATTGTAAATTAGAGTGGCACCAAACTGTAAAACCAGCCTGAGTCACATTTGGATATCCATGACAACACTCGCTTTGGCAAATTTTTAGGGGGTGACCACACATAAAAACACACTTTCCTCTCAGGGTCCACACTTCAACCGCACCTTAACACAACACAACAAACAAACACAAAATCACATCGAGAAGGAAGGTTTACATTCCCAAAGATGTGGATCTGGTGAGAATCCTGTCCCCAGTGAAACCATTATTTTGTATCCTCCAGTCTCAGAGACATAATGAGTCTCAGGAGGGTGTAGAGTAATACCAAGCATCTCTAAAAAACAACAAAGGAAAGGCTAATAAGGTGAAACTTACATCTGTCATGATTCAGATCAATCAACAAACAAGTGGACACAGGAAACTTTAGCAACAACCTGTTATTACCTCAAGCAGTGAGAAATTAACAATAACTTCAAAGTCACTTCTTCAAAAAAGTAAAAACACAAAGTTGGATGTGGCGAAATATAAATGTGAACCCTTGAACAGTTTTACACAAAATGTGCAAGAGAAAAAATAATTTGTGAAAGGAGAAATAATTCTACAGAGCAACTATACTGGATGAACACAATTACCCTCTCTAATCAGGTGTTCTCTTCACCATCATCAAGAGAGATTAATAAGACAAATTTATTTCAAAAAGTAAAATTTATTTATGCTATATAGTAGGATAAAAGAATGAATACATGTAATACTTGAATATTGAATGAATATTACTGAAACATATTATTTGAGCTGAATTGCCCTTTAAGACCTTGCGCCATTATAATTCTCTTTAAATATCTAAACCAAAATTAATTAACATTCCTCTTAAAATATCCTGAGAAAAATCCCCAATGCTCACATATCGATAATCTTAGGTGAGGAGTGTCTCCTTTAGTCTGCCGTTATGTTTACTGATCCAATACATTGATCGCCATGGAAATGAGATGTCATTTTGCTGTCACCATGGTCACCATGGTCCAATGATGCGTCCTCTGCACAGAGCGACTCTCTAGAGCAAACACAGGGGGAAAGAAAACATGAGATACTGGGTGGACGTGAACCACAGGAGCAGTGCTGCTGCACCTTGAAAGCCGGTTAGATGAGTCGGGTAATTGTGCCGAACATAGAGTAATGCAATTCGTGATAACAGCAGAAGAGCATGCCTCACAGAGAACTGCCATGGCAACAGACTGGCCCGTGGTAGCAAGGGGCTAGATTTAAATAGAGAAAACAGGTTTAGCATAATGGTCGGAGAAATAAGGTTTAACAAAGGCAGGTAATCGTCTATGTTTAAAAAATTATTTGATGAGTAATTTTAGTCCATGTGGACGAATTAGTAAATGGTGTCAAGGCCACTTATATCATTGCAGAGAGCCTGTGAAATATGGATTGGTTTTTTTTGTTGCTAATATATCTTATGAAAACTCAGACATAATCGGTTACTAGACTTCTGATACTCAATCGTTCAAATAGTTTAATGCACTGCAGCAGATGCAGCACGAGGGTCTATTCGATGTGGAAAATCAGTTGTTTAACTGGTGTGTAATAAGACCTTTGCGGATCCAATAAAGGAAGACAAAATTATGATCTAATGAATTTTCAAAGGCCAGACACTTCCTAGTCAATGCAACAACTTTCCCCATGGCTACATCCTTTGAAATCAGGAGTTACCAGGATGGGGAGAGATTAAAACACGCAGGGGGAAGGGTTGAATCAGGAGATAATATATTTCACAAAGACACTGCTGAGAGCTGTAATAATAATTTTTCACAGTTTGTATTTGCTTTCATGTTTAGTCAATATCTTTTTGGCACTGAAATAATTGGTCGATTTATCGGCCTTATGACAGAAGATAAATCTGCAACAACTTCAGTTGAGTCATAATATAAGTCAAAGGCTTCATGTAATATGATTGAAAAACAGAAACTAATAAAAGAAAGTTATTGATAGTACAATGTAATGGTATAGCAAAAGCTATAACATTATTCCAAAATTCCTTTAAATCAACATTACTCAGATTAAAAACAAATCATTTTTCTTTTGAAAATACCAAAAGAGCTTGTCAAATATCAAGTCTCTGTGTGTTCCACGGTTTAGGGGCAAGCAGTTTAGTGGCCTCATCGGTACCTTTATAGGCCACACAAGGGACATTCAAAAGAAAAACAATGGAGGACCTCAGTTAAACCATTATAGACAATTAAAAGGACGTCAACATTTTTTTTGAATGATACAGGTGGCCAGTGCAGTGGGGTAATGCGATGAGATGTATTAATTAGGACTTTAGCTGCAGCATTAATCCTGTTTAAAGGAATTATAATAGTCGTATTAGCTAATGATAAGTGTGAATTAAGGATGTTTATGAATTGAAAAAGGTCTGATATAGAGTTTAATTTGTTTGCTAGGACAGAGTCCAAGTATATAGGCTGTAGATTTTCCCTGGCTGCTTTTGGTTTGGACTGGGGTCTTTTGGGGAATCAGAGGTAAACCGTTGTGTGTCATTAGCATACAGAGAGTAGTTGGCCTGATGGTTAATCATGTTTCCAAGTATGATGATGTATAATGAAAACAGAGTTGGGCCGAGCACGCTTCCTTGAGGAATGCCATATTCAATACCATGGCTCTTGATACATAAGCACATAACCTGACAAAAACTCCAATCAATTAAGTAAGAATGAATCCAAGATAAAATGTTATCAGCAAGGCCCACTGACTCTGATAGAAACAAAACTTTCTTTAAAAATGTAGTAAATTCCTTGCATTTGCAGGTGATGGATTGTTGAAAATGGATCAACTGGGAAAGAGGTACTTTAGACTTATTTTAGTTTTCAAAGAATCGTTAGCGCATCTCTCCTTTCATACTGCATTATTAAAACTTAAAACTTGTTTAACAAAGTGAAGATGTAATTTTCTTTTCTTCCTTTATCTCTTAACTAATTTCTTTTCAGCTGAAAAATTACACCTAATCAAATGTGATTATTTCCAGGTTTCTTTTGTCTTCTATGACATTAAAATGAATACCTTTCAGTTTTGAAAGGCTGATGGGACCTAATATGCCAAATGAGTACATCAAAGTGAGCTTTTTATATTACAAATATGTGATTGAATAATCTCCAGATTGGCCGATAATGCAAATAATCCGTATTTCAGCTCTGAGTTTAAGAAAATAACAATGACACAAACCACTTAAAATAAACATGTGAACTTTAATTCTGAAATGTTAAATAATGTACACTTGAAGCTGTGATCGTACATACTGTATTCCTTGAAAAGAGCAAGGACCTTTCCATTTATAAATCAGGTTAAACATTTGACTAAAATCTCTCCCTGCATCAGTGTTCAAAAGAAAAAAATTCAAATGGAGCTCAGAGGGTTACGAACACAGAGAGAAGGGTGAGGTGGTTTGTTTCTCTCATGGCAGAGGTGTGACCTTTTGTCTGGCCACTGACTGCAGGCTATCATATCATCTAACAGCTTTGTGTCTGTAACTGCGCCATATTCTGCAACCACAGACAATAACAGTGTACAGAAATAAACATGTTTCAAGGCCTATCTGTGAGCATGTCTCGACTTCTGGCCATTGCAATCTAAGATTGGATTTTCACAAGTGTTTCAGGGCCAAAGACCTTCTCTGCATCACTCAACATATTTCAGCTGACATTGTGAGCCCAGATGACGCCATTCAAAATGTAACACTGCGCAATGTAGAATAAGAATAAAGGGATATAATGTTGCTATTCAAATGAAACCCATGTGTGAAGCAAAGGGGACATTCAGGATTTAGCATGAACCACAAATTAAAGGATTTTGAATCATAATAGTATTGACCACGGTTATTACAGTACAAATGGAATGGAAAAAATCACGAGAGACCACATTATGCACCAACAGCAAACTAAGTGGGTATAATGAAGAAAAAATGAGCCAGAGGAAAGCTCAGAGCCACATACCAATCACTTCAAGGTTAATTCCATTAAGAACAATAATTCAAAACTGCAAGCTATCTCATATCATCAATATATCAAAGCAAAAGCCACTTAAGAATTTTTTCATCTTTATTAAGATTAATTAATTAAAAAATTATAATATGTCTATTACTAATAATAAATAATATAAATAATATATTTATCATAATTCTCTGTTTATTATCACTCCAACACTTGTGTCAGTGGAATGATTTTAACCAAACTGGAGCAGTGCTACCGTAAACAAGGCTTGTACAACACAGAGGGACATGTTGACAATTTGGCCGTCATATAAATTAATCAAGTCATGGTGAAGATAAATTAACCACCATGGCGAGTGAATGCAAATGAGTTAATCACCGCAGTCTGATGTTTGAGGTTTGATGGTGCGACGCAGGCCACAATCAAGGTAATGACAAGTGAAATTATTTTCCAGCTCAACTCTGTGCGATTAGTGGCTTGATGGACTAAAATGTAAGGGACTAAAGGAGTCGCCTGTTTTCAAGCTCTGGGGCAGATTTGGTGGAAATTAATAAACATTCTGAACATGCAGGAGGGTAAAATCCATTTATTCAGAGACATATTCATTTGGGCTTCCTCGTTGTGCTGCTGTACTTTAATGGAAAAAGCGCTCATGCAATCAGAAGGTAAAATGCTTATTGTGTCCGAGCAACACCAAAAAAATGTAGAGGTACTTGTTTTATAAAAGCAACATATTCTTGTGTTTATTTTTCTGTACTTGCAAGTCAAGAACATAAATCAAACTAGGTTGGCATTTTCTCTCAGTATTAGGGTTTCAGTTTAAAATAATTTAAGCCTTGGGACAAGGGGTTTTATGAATGAATCACTCAGCTGAAACGTTGTCCACTCCCACATCGGAGTCTTCCCATCAGTTCAATGAATTCTTCACTGATCATGTTTGTACTGAATCTGTAGCAATCCTGCCACCACTAATAATCAGTTCACATTCTGTTTGAACTCAAAGATGGGCAGAGCAAAAGGAAATGTTTTATTAGTTTGGATTAATGCTTTAAAACGGGAAGCAGTTCTGACCTGCAAAGGTCTTCCTCAAGACACAACCCCTGTCGGCACCATCAAGGGAATTTTCTTTACAAAGGCAGAAATGACAGATCACAAACTCCCCTCAGAGAGATTTACAGTCTGTACCTCATGCAACACCCTCTGTCCCTGGACCCGCATTCCAGATAATGAACCAGAGAGATACTTATTGCGCCGTTTCCAGTGATTTAATGGAGATAAATGGTGACTTTTTGAAGAATGGAAGAATACACAATACAAAATACACAGAGGGTCCGATTTCCTGCTTGGTGCCAAATACAAATCAATAAAAAATGTATTGACTGGGTGAAACTAGCTCTGGACATTCCCACAACTGCATTGTATCTGTATATCTGTGCCTCATTGGTTTTCTCCTGAGCCACTCTGCTACAAATATGAGTTTTAGTTTCTATGAATGGCGAGAGTGCTGCTATTGCTGTAGTTACCCCTGCTGTGGTTATCTGTGCAATGTTGATTGTCTAACACACTCCTCTATTTCTGACCAAGGTCTGAAGCAGACCGTAAAGAGTTACAGTCTTTATAAAGATGGACAGCATGTCTCTACCTCGTCCCACTATCCAGAAATGAAATATAAAATATATATATCTGCAGTCACAGTCACTTTAGCGAGGTTTTGCAAATATATGTTCGACCAATCGTGAGTCAGTCTTAGCATGTATTGCTTCAAATAACTACTTATATCCAAACGAAGTTGAAATCAATCAATGAGAACTACCTCAAATTTATTTAACATGTACTTTGATCCATGTCCCATCAACTAACATGGAGGAGCAATGATTTAAATCTATACTACAGCCAGCCACCAGGTGGAAATCAAAATGCTTTGGCTTCACTTCAGGGGAGCTGTCATGTCGACCATCTTTATAAACAGTCTATGGTCACAGCAACAAATAAAAGTCAGAACAAAACTTTACTTTCATGATCATTATATCAAAATGCAAAAATAATGTAGTAGCTGATCCTCATCATGCACATGATAAATCCCATGAGGAATAGCTTTTTGCAAACTAACTTTTGATTACTGCGAGGCTGCAGCAGTCGCTATAGGGATCCTTTAAGGATAAACCAGGAGACCTCACCATTTGGCTGCGGCAGCAGTCAGCTGTAATGACTAATGCTGTTATCTGCTGATTATAAATGTGAGTGGTGACATAAGGCAATCTCAGGCAGAGATTAGGCCCATTGGAGACGCACTGACTGGAATGCAGACGAGAGGAGACACTTTAGTTTGAGGGAAAATGACAAAGGCTGAAGTCAAGTTGAACAGTTTCAGCTTTCCGCATATTAAACCTTAACTCAGTCAAATATGTGTTATCCTGCAAAATAAATACTGCTGGGTTATGAGACTGAAGGTCATGTTCATATGAACTATCAGTCTCTGCAAACTGTTTTTTAAATAAACAGATTTATTGTTCATCAGATATAAATATTAAAATGTGAGTGGGGGGCATGCTAAACCAAACTTAATATTTCTAACCAGCAAGCTTGATAAGTCTGGATCACAAAATAATTATTGATAAAATAACAAAGCCTGAAATATTTACACTCATGCCCTTTAATTTATTCTCTACTCTGTTGTATTACACTGATGTTTTACTTACAAAGTGCTTCAGGCTGCAGTCACAAACTTCCCTAAACTATTACCTCTGCCGAGGAAGTTTTTGACGTTTGTTTGTTGGCTTGGGTTTTAGAAGGATCACGCAAAAACTTCTGAAATGAGGTATACACTATACTAAATGTCATTCTAGTTTCACCTGTAGTCAGTATTGTAGTGGTGTCGTGGTAAGTGGGTACATTCTCTGGTTAATTTGTGTGGCCTTGCATGATTAGCCTGCTAGCAGTGTTATGTGATAACCTTGTGCAAAGCTTGAAATTGATGGATCGATAGCACAAGAAGGGACATTGGTCTTTCACCTCATCCTGAAGAATGTACTTTTGCCTCAGCTTGGAAGGAGACACTGTCCTTAATGCTAAAATCAATGAATGCCATAGGTTAGTCATACAAAAAAATCATGATTGGTTGCAGCCTTTCTCTACAAGAGGAAAAATCATATAAATCTCTAGCTTTGAAACACAAGAATCTCCCTTCACAGTCGTGGGTTTAAACAATATATACAGCACAGCTAAACTGCTGCCTGTGTTCAAGCTGAACATTAACGAACTCCATGCCTCAAATATAATGGCATCTTTTTTTTCACTAAGATGCTTTCTTTTTCCAAGGTATCATGAATTTATTTTTAGATCAGGTTTGATGCATGGTACAGAAACTATGGCAGAGAAAAACAGGCTCTCACCATTGTTTACCACACATGCAGCGATCTCTCTCTATAAATCTTTGTCATGCTCTAAGTAATGGGTCTCAGCTACGTTTCCCCTGTTTCAATTTTAAAATCCTGCGAGCAGCTGCCGACTAACATGCATGACGCAGAAAGCAGAAATAACAGAGTGGGCCCCTTTCCTGCGGCAAAGAGCAGGCATTTTCTTTAATTCATAATGCATATACTTATCATTTCAAATGTACTACAGTATTGTAACATTGGAAACATTATGGAGATCATTGTATTGAGTACATTCAAACAGTGGAAGCTGTCTGGGTCACACCAGGCTCTTCTTGATGCTAATACTGCAGGGAGCACTCTGGGCTCTCTGTCACCTGACAGTGAAGCTGTGGGGTGCACTGTGGTCTCTCTCTCATCTGATGCTAACACTGCTGGGGTGTCTCCCTCATCTGGAAGGTATTCTTCCTGTCCATCACTGTCTTTACAACCAGGAAGGCCTGATTTATCCTTGTCAATCTTGCGTTGCTGCCTTAGTCGTCCTCACTGGCTCTGTGAGGCAGTGTGCCAGTTATATTTTTATTATAGCCTGCATTCTTATTCATGAAATATTCTGTATTTATGACTGTTTCTAGGTATCCTGATCCCCCCTCGCTGTAGCTCTATTTTAACCCGTCTATTGTTGTGCCACATTACAAAGACACATTCCCTGTAGGTGATGTGAAAACCCTGATAAAGTAAAAAGACAACGTATGTACGGATTCTGAGAGCAAAATATCTGCATATATGGTATAGGCTAATGGCCTATTGAAAAAAAAAGAAGCTTAAAGACAATTTTCTGTTTATCTTGCGAACACTGTCCATACTTGTCTAAACTACTGCAATCATTTCCCCAGTAGCACATGGTGGTGATGATCGCTTGCCAAGAGCTTCAGCAATTAATGCATTTTCAAGATAAGAGGTTAGAATACATCCTCTGATCAGTGCTACTGGGCCTGGGGGCAGATGGACGGTACAGTGACTGCCCATCGGAACGTGATGAGACCACCGGTAAGGGGCTAGCTGGTTCGCATGGCTTCACTAGAGGAAAGATGGTGATGGAAATTTAAGCAAAATGAGAGTAAAGACTTAGAGGATTAGAAACAGAAGGCTCATCAAAAAATATACGAATATCTGACCAAAAAGATTTGTATGATGACCACGTTTTACCGAATATATTAGCATTGTAATTCGGTGAAAATACATCAACAAATTCAGGAATTACAAAGTTAAAAGAAATTTGAAGTTGCCTTCTATGAAAACATATAGAGACATGGATTTTTCATTACAAAAACGTATTGCCCCCGGGCTGTATTTGTAGTATACATTTATCTTGCTGCCCAGGCTCTCCTGTTCCCCCCCATCTCCCTCTGCTCCTAAGTTTATACAGAGTACGTCTGCTACATTCTTCTCACAACTTATCACCTCTAGAAAAACTCATGTAACATTATCCAGTGTAGCATCTTATTTTCTTCTTCCCCGACTCCCAATGTTGCTCCCCACTACAATGTTCACATATCAATTGCTGTTGTTGAGTGGCACAGTGTGGATATATAAACTTATTATTTAAACTCAAACCGATCAGCTTAATGATGCAGATTAAAAGACTACTTGGTAGTGGGAACAGGTTTTATTGTTCCACAGCCTATGAATACATTTAACAATAGGTTTGTGCAGTAGCTGTTGGAGCCGTCTGTGGATTTGGTGTTTTAACACTGCTAAATGTCATGGTAATTAGCTTTGTGAAGTGTTTTTAGATGCTCTCTGAAATTATGATGTAAGTGTTCACTAGGCTCCAGTGTCAGGGGTAAAGGTAATCTTGATGAATCCACTCATACAGAACATCTGTGTGTCTCCCAATGCGGCAAGAAGATATAAAAGCAGAATTTTGAGCTTGTGTATCAGTAAGACTGTGACCTACGCTGGATTTTGGCAGCCAACGCCAATATTAAGGTTTAAAAAAAAAGTCCTAACAACAAGGCACGATGAAGGTTTTGTAGGAAAAAGCTACAGACTACAAAAATAATATGATGGGTCATATGACAGTAAGTAATGACAGAGGTAATGCACACACTATATGAACATACATTAAAGTGAGTGGCTGTGTGATTACATTACATTACATTTTCATTTAGCTGACGCTTTTATCCAAAGCGACTTACAATAAGTGCATTCAACTCCAAGGGTACAAACCCAGAACAACAATCAAGAAAGTATTTCTTCAAAATAAAGCAAAACTACAAAGTGCTATAAGTAAGTGCCATGTAAGTGCTACTAACTTTTTTGTTTCAATTTTATTCAAGGTATAGTCGGATAAACCAGGAACAAAAATTGTGGCAAAGTAATTTCATCGATACCAATGACATGAGTCATAACCATACCAATATAATGCCGAAATTCCTCTGCCTATGTTTTTTTTTAAGTTGTTCGGCTTTTTATTAAATGTTTGTTATTCTCTGCTCTTTAAACCTAAAATAAATAGTAAGGTGATATTTATAATGATGATTATTGATATTGACTGACATTTTTATCTTGATATTATTTATAACCATATCGCGTAGCCCTTAGCCAGTCGCACAACTGCTAGTGAATGCAAATGATGTCTGTCTCATACAGAATCAATGTGTCTAGAAATGCAATGAAGCATACTCTTAAAATTAAATTAAAAACTAGTATGAAATTTAAGATGGAAATTATAACTATTTAAAAATGTTAATACATCAATTTTATATACTTATATACTTTGGTGCAAATATGCACATGTGCAGTTATTATTTAAATCTCTGGAAAGTCAATATATCCTCGATGACAGTTTGATATTTATCAACTGATACTGAACTGACACAATCGTTTCTTTACAGGCTGTCTTGCAGTTGATCATTATACCTATTATTAAAAAGAATCTGCATCACCATCTGCTGAACTGTGATATTTTACTCAGCTGCTGCAGTGTTGTAAACAAATGGACCTGCTTGACAAACAATAAAATGATGAGTCATAAAATTACCTGAAGCATGTTTTACTGCACCAGGCACTCTATTGCAAATCAGCCAACATATACAAACACTACTGACATACAGTAGCTGTGACGAGCTAACAATATCATGTCCTCAGTAATACATCGGGCACCGCTAGTTCCTTCAGTCTCCACAAACTGCTTTCTGACACGTACCGAACTCCAGATAATACTGAAAAATTCACCACAAGCAAGTGGTTGGTTGTTTCTAACACCGACAAACGCAAAAAGAAGAAGAAAGAACCGAAGAAGAAACAAAAAGATTTAAGAGAGATTGGAGATAAGGTAAAATGCTGTGATTTCCACAGCGGATTTTTAATGTTATGCCCCCCTCACCTGAATAATCTGGAAAATTGTTGTTTTGAATCTTACCCAGACATCTCTTGCTGCGTTCTGAATAAATGAAAGGATAAGTCGGTACATTGTCCAGACCCAACAGAAAAAGTCTGTAGAAATTTCTGTAGAAAATTGGACATTTTCCAGAGTTCATGTCTGATAACGGCTATTGTGTCAGTCCGTGTCATCTCCACTGTAGCTCCGTCTCCTCCCCTTGGCACCTGCTGTCATCTGGATGATGAGATGAAAGACAACTCACATCTTAGACAGAGGTTCAGCAAAATGTGATGATGAATGCTGATTTTATACACTCTGTAAGAAATGGACAGAAATGTAGCCCAGGGGGATGTGTGACCTGTCAAGACTTAAGAATGGAGCACTGTATCTGAACTATCAGATTATGATAATCAACCTCTTGTTCACTTGCTGTAGTCTATCATTGACCGAGGTGCCATTTATATACAGTGTTAGTCATATAGGCTATCATGCTGTCTATCAGAGGCACAGTGTGTAGGATTCATATGTCATATGACAGGGAACACCGAATACAACCTCAACAACAGTAATACAACCAACCAAGTAAAATTAATCTATTCATGTGGATATGCCTACATATACATATTACCTTTGCCAAGGAGGTAATGCTTTCATCTGCTTTCGTTTGTCTGTTTGCAGCATCACACAAAAACTACTGGACGGATTACAACGGAACATGGTGGAAGGATATATTCTAGGTCAGGGGAGAACCCACTAAATTGAGTTTTTATGAACTTCCCAAAAAATTGTTCATGGATATTCACATTTGGTTCAGCTTGATTGAAATTAAGGAGACTGTTGGGACTCGACTGAATGTCTTTCTACTTGCTGATATAGTGCCAACATGTCAAAATCTAAATCTGTTTCATCCTACTACAAGTCTTTAAATAGAAAAGGCCTTAGTGGAGGTTTCAGGATTACCAATGTAATAAGGAAGGAAAGGGACCGAAGATTTGAACTTTGTTTCACTTCAGACTCTTCATCAAAGAGACTGTGTTTAATGGGTTTCATTATTCTGAAGAGTAAGCTCACTGTGGAAGTCTTTTAAGCACAGGAATCAGTCATCTGGTCATTCAAGGTCTAGAATATTATAAAAAGATAAATATTAAACTGGCTGCTGATACTGACATAATAACTATCAGAATGTTAAGATGCTAATGTCTGAAAAGGGTATTTTTAAATTTCAACTGGTGGTACAAAATTGAACTTGCAGAGGCCACAAAAAAAACTGTATTTTTCATGATACTAATAATAAACATATGCCCCATAAAGTCATTAAAATGGATTCAAATGTTTAATGGGATCGGAAACACAAATTGCCAGTCTCCCCTTGCCCAACCACCCATTACAATGCAAAACGTTCTGAATGCTTTTGTTCCTCATCTGCATCATAACCCAGACTTAATGGAATTCTTCCTTCATTTATTCAAGGTCAAAGCTCATCACACCCACAGTCCTTTGCATTGTAAATCATCCTCTCAACATATCTGTGGGGGAATTTGAATAATTGAACATTTCCTTTAGTCGTTTTCTAAAGATCAGTATTCTGGCGGTCAATACCGACTCTGTGTTTGGAGCGGAAAACAACATAAGCACGTATCGGTAGATAAAGTCAACCACATACAACCTGGTATATTAGATACGTGTCTTGATTTCTAATAAACAGCAGCACAGATGTTTTTTTCCAATTGAAGCAGGTTATGAACTCAGTTACTGTTTTTGGTGAGCAAGCCACAGTGTTTGCAGTTAGTATGAGATTATTATCAGATACAGCACCACACACTCAGCCTGATGGGTTTGGCGTCCTGGCACTCGTCCAAGCCCTGACAAGCACATTTCTGCCCACTGGGAGCACAACACTGTGCGGTGTGGCACTGCTTTAACCACTCCATCCAAACCACTAAGCCCAGTGACGGATGAGTAAGAACAAGAATGTTCAACTCTGACTACAGCAACTCTTGGTCAGGTGAAAGGTCACAGTTTTACTGGACTGACGAATTCGCACAACAAAAGAAAACAACATGCAGCATCACTAGGTTCATTCATTTCTTGCTGCCGGCTCAATTGATGCGACCAAGCAATACGACATCAATTGCTTCCCTGGAATGATTTGTTTCTCTAGTTGCCCTTAACTGCTGCTTGGAAACAAACATGTAACAATACTTTTGATGCAAATTGAAAAGGAATTAGATCAAAAAGTAAACCTTAAATTAGTGTTTAATCTCCGCAGAGGGCAGCTTTGATTAATTCTGAATATTGTAGAGTCAGTCACTCAAAACTTGTCACCTGAAGGCGTTTCTTTCAGAGTTTATTAAAGATACAACAAAGATAAGAAACCCAGCTTTTCAGTGTGGATAGACTCAACTGAGAGGTGAGTAAATTAGGTGTTTCTCCACCATTTACAGAGATGGGATATGGGACACAGACAGAGCGAGATTAACCAATCGTAATAAAATGCAGCCTTCTCGTTTTAATAAAATGTTAAACAACACAAACAGAGATGAGGAGAGCTTTGCCTGCTGCTCTTAGAAGTGGTCTTCCACTTCAATAAAATAGGTTGATAGTAATGAAAGCAATCAAAGTTGGTTCCTACACAAAAACAGAGAACACAGGACTGATAGGAAAACGCTTTGCAGCACAATAATGATACACATACATTTCAGATAAACTCTAATAGGATCTGCTTGAGTCCAAATACCAACTAACACCAACATTAACGTTAAGGTTTGAATATACTCCCTGTTTTAAGAATATAGAGCCATGCAGTACACATTATAATGCAGCAGCAGTAATTGATTGTGCTTGGGTCTTTCAGAGGGTGTAACGTCTGATGTCACCTGGAACTACCTTTCTTCTTTATCCAATTTATTTAATTGCTTCAAAACAACTCATTAAATAACTGAGGGGATGGGTTCATGATGCTGTGTCTGTTTAAATTAATTGGTTATGTGTTAGCAACCATTATAAATGTCTATAGGATTTACGATTGACACATGTCAAAACCAATATTTATAGCTTGATGGGCATCATTCATATACTGTGCAGTCAATGAAGACTGTCTGTATGCTTGTTAGATACATGACACGTGACATGGCGCGTAGACAGAGTTTTCAGTCTTGTTTAGACTTTAAAATGCACTACGGACATTTCTCTGTTTGGTAAGAAATTAATTTTCCACAATATAATGTAGAGCATGATGGATATTTAAAAGATTAGCATAAACAATGGGTGAGAGTAACGACAAGAGGCAGTGCAGTGACGCCATCATCATGACAAAGCTGTAATCAGTTAGCAACCTCAATTTGAACTATGTTACAGAAGAATCTGAAAGATTTGCCAAAACAAAGACTTGTGCGCATGATTAAACTATCCATTGGACCTCAGTGTTTCATCTAGATAGAAGGAGACACACACACACACACACACACACACAACACAAAAATAATTTCCTTCTTTCTGGCAGTCAAGCATCTCCAGATCACTGAGCAAGTAAGTAATGGCAAAAAAAGGGATCCACTTTGCTGCATTTCATCTCAGGACCTTACCCTTATCACAAGTTCTGTGCTCTACTTACTCTCAGCACAGCACAAGCATGGACTAAAGCGCACAATGCAACAGCACCAACAATCAGCTGTTCTAACTGCTGACAACACTAAGACTTCAGAAATAACCACAGCGTCAACACTGGACTTTATCATAGCACCTGCTGCATTAGAGCCAGGCGGCTGTTTCAAATATATTGCACATGCAGCATTAAATCTCAGTGTAAGACCATGTGAACATAAACGACAAAGACAGACACACTATGCAGAATTACAGCATGTTAAGATAAGAAGGATTACTTACTGTGCTGAAATTCACTGGGTAGCAATCCTCTCCTCGAAAGGTGCACTGCAGTAGCATTTCACCGATGTCATGACCTGTGCGGTTGTAGAAATCAGTCATGTTGAACAGTTTGGGCTTGAAGTTCTGAAAGTTTGCTTTATCCTTAAGGGCGGCCAGAACCTCGGGCTCAGCCAAGTGTGGGTTGGCGATTTGGTAGTTATTGTTGAGGAGGGCCAGCAGCTCTCCCACATGATAGAGGTCATTCTTGGTGATTTTGGAGAAGCGGAACTCGTTGAGGTTACAGAAGGTAACTGCTGGGAAGGTGAGGTTCGTCGCAGCCACCTCGTCCAGCTTGGTGACGTGAGGATACTCCAGGTAATAGGACACTCGATCCATGCAGACGATCATCAATAAGCCCAGAGAGCCCAGGAAAGAAAGAGACCACAGGAACCGGCGGAATGTCATGTGTCCATAGGCGAATATGTGACTCATGCCATGTAGGGTGGACATGTTAGCGAAAGCCTGCAGGTTTGAGGGCCTGGTGCTTTCAATGCTTTCCTCTGAGCTTCCCTTCATGGCTGTAGAGTGATGATCAACACTGTCTATCCGAGAACTTCAGGTTAGTGACTTTGCTTAGCAACAGCAATAGCAGAATCCAACTGGCAGTGCTGGTTTGCCACGCTGCTTCTTTATTCCCTAAAGAGGTGGTAATGGTGTGAATAAATAGCTACCTTAAAATGGTTGTCAGTCTGTGTAACAGTTTTCTTTTCATCACCATTCACCTTCCAGAGGTTGTCAGCAGGCTCCTGTAGTCCCAGGTCCCCCTCTTTTCTTTCAGGCGGCTTTTTTATCTCCAAAGCTGTCTCTCGCACTCTCCGCTCAGCTGTCCTTTGTAGCAGCACCAAACACAATGACAGCTCCAGAAACACCCACTTCTACCAAAACGCAATGCCTCCTGATTCCTGAGTGGTGTGAAAAGGGACAAGAATACAAGGGACAAGAGAAGAGAGAAGAACAGAGGGAACAGCAGACGTAAGGAAAGAGGCGACAGATGAGGGGGGAGACTGCAATGAAAAGGGCTAGCGTTTTTGAGAGTGGTGCTAAGCCTAAGCAGTCAATGGGACCCTTCCTCCTCCAATCGGAGAGAATGCCTCTACATCGCTGTGATAATGGGATGCAATGGTTTTGTGAATGGAGGTAATAAAGAGAGAAACGGCTCACTGGTCGCTTGCTGGCACCTTCCTTTTTGTCTCGTGTCTCTTTTGCTCTTCTCTTTTCTTCCAGAAAGGAAAATGAGAGGGTCACGGACCTCCGACCAACCCACCACTGTGCTTGACAACCGGCGTTCGCAGCTTCCACGGGTCCCACTTCCTTATTTGCACAGATCCTCAGTTAATAGGGGACACCACCTCTTGATGGTTAATGTCCACCCCCCACCAGCATAACCACTAAAGCCGCTTGCAGACCTCCAGCTTTAGCCCTGTTAACATACAGATTTATATTCTGCCGTGTGGAGCCTTTCACTCTCTTTTTCGCTTCCTCTCTCTCTCTCTCTCTCCCACCACTCCCCCATTTCTTGCTCTCTCTCTCGCTCTTTCAGTCTCCCTCTCTCCTCTTTAGTAGTCAGGATCCATCCCACTGCTGAATGGCTGCTTTGCTTGTGTCTGTGCTCACAGGCGAAGTCTCTCAATCTGGACACCACCTTCACTGTGTTATTATTCTGTGATCGCTCCTACAGCCTCTGCCGTCTTGTGTGCTCACATACAAGAAATGCCACAGGTTGCGTGTTTATTGTGCTGACATAATGGAGCTCCAGATATTGCCACGTTTTAACCGTTTCATTAGAGAAATTAAAGAAGCCATTATATATTATATTAATTCATTATTATATTTCATGAATAAACCATCTGAATTCCGACCTGTATTTTTTGCATTTTCTTGTGACCACACATGTGAAATATTTAAATGTTCCGTGGGTCCAAGTGATAACACGTTCCTACGATATGATTGGCTGAGTGTGTGAGAACGTTTAATGCTTGACCACTAATGGGGTTTAGGATTTTATTGGGGTTAATAGTTCACCGCACCATTCTGAGAAACCTTTTCATTTCTCCCAGGACCAAACAAGATTATCACTCATTGGCTACCCGGGGACGTCTTATTATCATAACAATGGGGGACTGATATGACCACAGCCCTTGAGGATTGAATCAATATTCTGTCCTAGTAACCAAGCACAGGGGCCATAGCAACCATTACCCACCATATGATAGAGGCTTGCAATTTGCAAAACTACAAATAAAAGATTTTATCCATAAACATCTGAGAAATGTCAAGCACACAATGTCAACATTGCTACAGTCAGGAGGCAATCTAAAAGATGTCCACTGGGGGAAATGCAATATGATGCCTGATGTGATTATTGTGACTTGTGGTTTTGCTTCCTCCTATAAAAATATTTTTACCTGAAAGGGAATGCTGGAACAAGTCGATCATAAAAATGTCCAAGGGTAAGTCAAGAGCCTGTTTTGTTTTGCTTCTTCCACCAAAAACATGTAATTTAAGTCACAATGACATCCTGACGCGTTAACTGTATCCAGTACCGCTCCTTGTCGAAATGTCTCTGACTCAATTAAGATGTTTAAAGGCTTGCCTCTCCCCTCTTATACTATAAAATGTATTAAATTCACAGTCTTGACTGATAATGTTTAATGTCCCAAAAAAATAAATAGACACAGTGATGGATGACGCTGGGCTCATTTAACATATGAGACCTTCACTGGGTTGTAATGTCTTCAGTCATAAATGGTGCCACATAAGTCAATGTGGTTTACTGTTACTGTAAAAAGCATGTGCAGGGACACTTAAGGCTATGTTGTTGACGGGTGTTGAGAACAACACGCGCAGGATACCTGAAAAACACACTGAGTACACGTCGTCAGCAGCAATCGTGTCTCATCTCTAGAGACTAGACGAGTTTGACGGGTGTGGTGGATGTGCAGAGGGTTGATTCTTTCCTGTCTTTAAGGTTCAGTGTGAGGAATTTATTGACTTCTAGTAGTGAAGTTGCATGTTGCAGTCGAATACCCCTCACCTCATCCTCCCCTTTCAAACATGAAAGAGAACCTGTGGTAGCCTTCATTTGTCATGAAAACTCAAAAGGTGATTAGTTTAGTGGACGACTGAAAACAACATGGCAGCCTCCGTACAGAGGACCCGCTTCTGATGTACATATCAATTATTTAAAATATAAGGAAAACAAAAATTGAGATGATTACACTATAGTGAAATTAAACTAGGATTATTCTATATTCCATTTCTGCCAATAGATCCCTTTCACCTTAATCTTACACGTTTTACACGTTGGACCTTTAAGGTGTCCATAAGATGCCCATGAGAATTAAGGTTATTTCAATGAGAAAAACAAGAAATCCTGTGACTGCAGTGATTTAAAACCTCAATAAAAAATAGTTTGTGATAAATAGCTGAAACTGTCTACAGTGAAACAAACATCCCAACAAACATTTATTCACATCTTGATAAATTATAGTGATTTCTGTCACGGCCGTTGTATAAATCTGCATTTCACGTTCAATTTCCGTACACAGTAATAGAATGCAAATACTCTTCATGCAGCAATTATGTGCATGCTCTTTATATTTGCGTAACATCCTGTGTAAAAGATTAGGAAACTTAAATTCCAAATTCATATTGGCTGGCATGCCTGTGGTTGCAGATTGCAGGATGAAAGTGGTGGACTTTTCAACAATAATTGGCTTTCAAGTGGATGGTAGAATGCACAGCCTAATGCAGGGAATATTAATCAGGAGGGGTAACATTTGAGGCGCTGCTAAGCACTGCACTCTCTCTTTTTGGGACCTTTGAATTAGATTTTTGAGTAGAAGCTAATGTTCTGAGAAATTCCACAACTAAAACACATATGGCTTTTAGATAAGTCCGTTTCTTCTTCATTCTGCAATTACTCATGGTGGCAGCCCACCCTCAGGCTAGATATGTTTGCCAAAGCACATAACAGTTTAGGTTATGCAACAAAATGCATAGGATGTTTTTATCCAAATGCAGCTGAGACAGGAGCGAGATGTTTCTGCTCACTCACACACACACAACCTATCTAATACAGCACTAACGTATTTTTGCTAAACTTGAGCAATTAAAGATCGAAAGAAATGTGCTATCTATTAATCCACAAAACTATAATTGAGACACATGACAGATAAATGTTTAGTTTAGACAGAATTTACTAAATGTGATAAAAGACTGATGTACAGTATAAAACATTAACTGAGATCCTAAATATTAGAAAACGTCTGTTATTCCTGCCGTCAACAAAGATGTTTTGGCAAAACCTGATTTGTAATTTTAATGAAGTGTACAGAATTTCATAGTATAGAATTAATGTTGCATCTCTCTCTACATGTGATTCTTAATGATCTTGGATATTAACTATAGTGTTAAGCAACTGTGGTGTCCATGTTATGCAGATTTAGAAAAAGACACACAGGACTGATAACCCTGTTAGGAACTGAACACAGCAGAAAAGCAATTGACATTTGTAAACACATACATCATGAAGTTAGAGGAGAAGCAGACAGCGCTGGATGGAGCTGTGCCCAAATGAATGGAACAAGAAACACAACTGGATAAACAAATCAAGTGTCAACCCAAGGACTTGTGTCTGTCTTGAGGGCTTGTATATTTACTTGTGTTTTCTCTTGCGTTTAACCTCTGTCGTCTCTCCCTGCCCTCATTCTGCAGGATCCTCTCTCACTCGACATTATTATAAATAGTTACACCATTACCCTACCACAGGTATAGGTGTTGGTATAACCATCATCATTATAACAGTTAGTGTGACAGTGCTTCAACAACAGTTACACAACTGTCCCTGATCTCCCTGTATTCTCACTCTCCTGCTTTTCTCTGCTTTCACCCTAACCAGCCGAGGCAGATGGCTGCCCACCCTGAGTCTGCTTCGGAGGTCTCTTCCTGTTAAATGGGGATTTTTCTCTCTCCACGGTCGCCTGCTTCTTCATTTTTTGTCAGGTTTGGCTCAAAAATATCATGAGGTCTCGACCTTACTCTGTAAAGTGATTTGAGATGATGTACGTTGTGATTTGGCGCAATACAAATACAACTGAATTGAATTGACTCTTTATAACCATCCCAGCCTCCAGCCATCGTGTTTTCCAATATACAGCGTTCAGCACAAGCAGATTTAACTTTGAATTACAGGGGGAAATTATGATAATGCTTGACTAAATAAATAATCAAACAAGCACTTTTTAGTAACAAGCTTTTATGTTCGCAATTGTATTTGCCTGTTTGCATAGACGTTCACAAACTTTGTGTTCAAGCCCATAACACAACTTATGTATTTGGCAGCTAGGGAGTAATCACTTCAGGTATCAAGCTAAGCTTTTGCTATATCAAGCCACATATCCCCCACACAAAAAACAACACACACAACTCATAGCCTTAAGCAATATGTCAATATAAAAGGCTGTGATAAACAGAACAGCCAACATTTTTCTCTTTCTGTGGCTGTCACACAGACGTATCGAGGTAGCAGATGTGCACACACACTCACCTTTTCTTTCCCATCTTCTCTTCACAGATGAATCCGCCAAACAGCACGAATCTGCCAGACAACAGAGAAGAAGATGGCCTTCACAATACACTCAACCAATGGCTGCTGTTCACTGTGTGTGGCAGTTGCAGCAAACGACCTTGCATAAAATTGTCTGAGATAAGACCTTGTTCATTTGTAATGCATTGCTCAATATCTGCTGTGCACTTAATGGGGACAGAAGTGAGAGGGACAGAACAAGACTGAAACCCTGAACAAAGAAGTCTACTACAAGGAGATTTGGCACCAATTACTCAAACAAATGGTAACACTGCTGTGTCATTGATCGACAGAAACCTTCCCATTTCTTATCAGGATGGTCTGTAAGGTCTTACAGGACAAATTTGTGAAGCAAAACCCCCAAAACAAATACTGTGTTTCTTCCCTGTTGTGCACTAAAAATGTTGTTCGTGTTTCTATTGTGTGTGATACAAAAATAAAAGCACATTATAGCAGCTGAGGTTTTCAATCCCAAGTCCGGTGTCATTTTAAACCAGATATATTTTCATGATGAAGATGTTATTGCAAAGCTCCGGTGCTACAAGCTCTCAGGTGTTAGGGTCCTATCACTGCTGTCTATCTACCTCCCACTCAACAGCCTAAACAGCCATAACACTCACTCTTGCCAGAAGTGCCTTTTGAGTACTTAATGCTATGTACTAACTAACTTATGTACTAAATTCTAGATTTTACATAGACATTTTTATGTCAAGCACTAAGGTAAGACTTGACACTAGAATTAGCCACCAAGTAGACGGTCCCGTTAACAACCTTTAGTTTTTTATTATTATTCGTGTTGCTGCAACTTTCTCAGATTCACACATCCAAAGATTGTGTGGAAGCATTTGCTTTAAGATAAAACAACATATTTGTTCAAAAACAGTATATCCTGGCATGTTTTAAAATCAACTCAATCAAAGCCTTGGGATAATTGGTTATGTAGCAGTAAAACAGATTGGTTAGCACACAAATAACGGGGGAACATGTTTGCTATTATACATAAATACTACAACATCACACGCTGAGTGCCTATTTACTTAGAGTTTTAGATTAAAATCAGATGACAAAGGCCTGGAGCAGAAACATGTTTATCCTAATTATCAGCATGAATATCTTAAATTGGTCAGGACATTCCAAAACACAATAGTCCAAGGTCGAACACAGTTCTAAGAGATGCACATACCGGTACTAAATAAACAAATAGCCCCCTTTCCACAACCAGACGCCATAAAACATCAACTAAAACTGAAATATATTGTGTGGAACACAACAAGAGAACAGATGCACCTGGACTCAGAGCACTGCATATCTTGGATTCACCATTTCAAATATTGATACCGAGTTATTTTGCAAATTGTGTATAAAATCTCAAGGATGTATTGAGAATATTCCCAAATGATACTTTCTCAATAGTTCTAAAACACAATAATTAGCAGTCTTAAATAGAACTGTCAAATATTTTAAACTATTAAAACAAGAATGTAACACCGGAATGTTCTATGTTCTTCAAGGCCAGACATTAATATTGCAAATTCCCTAAACCCATCTGCATTTCCTGTGACAGCTCCAAACTAAATCAGACTAAATGAACCTGGGGCTTCTGGGGCCTTTGTGCCTGGGATCCTGGAGGATGTATCTGTTTTAATTCAGCCTCATAGTTTGTAGCATTCAGTTTGAATCGATATGGCCTCAGTGTGATTTAATCAATCTAAAAACAGTGCAGTGTTACATCTTAGCTAAACACTACACGTGACTGCAAGGGTTTTTCTCAAGTGTATTTAAAAGAACGATTATTCTGTGACCTACAAGCTACACAGAGGTGGCCTGTGTAAGTTAAGTGGAATCTGCAGCAAGTGCTCAACTCCACCCATAATGCAGCATTTCAAACTTGTGCTAGTGTGCCCCCCAGTGGGCACCATTATTATGTGCACCGCTGTGAGCTCTACGAGTATAATCTCCATTTATAATTTGACTTTACAGGATTGCATTTCCATTTTCATGGCAGACATGTTACGTCAGGAAAAGTACAGGTGTAAATAAAACTTTTTTAAAAATGGCTGAAATCCATTTAGCTGCCTCAGTGTCAGGGTCCTGGTGCCTGACTGTTTATAAGATGGACAACATGACTGCTCTGTAAGAGTGAAGACAAAGTGCCTTGAGCCCCACCTGGTGGCTGACTGCAGTACAGAACATGGACCAAACTAACAACTCCAAGTACACGTCGAATCCATTTTTCTAAAAGATGGTCGTTTTAGGAAGTTCTTATCACACTGTTAATTTTCCGGGGGCTCAGTTTTTTAATAAGTTTGGTTAAAATGTGTTATTTTATGATTAACAGCTATGACTGAGTTGTGATTTAATTTAGGTTTTAACGTTTTAGATAACACTATTGGCTGACTCATCAGCCAATATTGGAATGATAGCGAAGAGCTATGAAAACGGCTGAGGTGTTAGAGGCATATAAATCATTTAAAACGTAAGCACAGTTAATGATAAAAACAGCTGTATTAGCTAAAAAGTATGTTAGGAGCTTAGTGAGATATGGACATGCAGTTCACAAGTGACAAAAGTGTTACATTAAACAAGCTGACATTAAAAGCAACTATTAAAAGCTGAATGTAAAATTAGATTAATTGATTTTTAAGTGTTGACATCTGTGACTCATGTTCCTATCTGTTTACCGACTTGTGATGGAGTAAAAAGGTTAAGATCAAATTTTCACACGAGTAGATATTGATTATTATCGATATAAATGTCACATTACTGTTTGTCTCTTTTCTTTGACAGGACAGTACAAGTGTGAAATGAGGACACAGGATGGTGAAGGACCCGCAGCAAAGAGCCGGGGAGGAACCAAACCTACAACCGCTGCAGGAAGACTCAAGCCTCCTGATTCTTTTAAGTTTAAAAAAAGATTCTTGCCTCTAGGTAAAGGTTGTGGTTTTAAATCTCTTTTCATGGGCAGAAAATGACAAACATTTGATAAACAACGACATAAGGTGTTACCTCCTCACTGTCAACAATGCATAAGCAATATATTGATATATACTGAACTTTTGTCGTACCGATATTGATGCTATTATATTGCGATACTTCTAGTTTCCCGATTATTCCTCTAAACAAATTAACAATACATATACAACAACTTCATTGTTTATAATTAAAAAACAAAAAACTTTCCATCCAACACATTTAAACAAACAAGCTAGACACCATCGACTAATTTAGCTTCATAGAAGAAAAACACAGTTCAAGCTTCACCTCCACCGACATGATTGGCTGAGAGGACGTCTCCTTAAAAAGGGATACATAAAAAAAACAAGGTACATATTCACATATATCATCATAACAATCATGCGTATACACAGACGTAGCTCTATATTTGAATGTCTGTGGAGATTCCCAGTCACCCAGGTTATGGTAGATCAAAGCACTTGGATACATTGCGTGAATTTGGTTAACAACGTACAAAATGAACATACAAATACAATAACTATCGTCTACACCGGATTTCTGTGGCCTTTTTAAAAAAATGTCTGTTGGGTTCTGGTTCCACAAGTATAAGAACCAAGACAACCCACTGGACACAACTCTCACCTGAGTGGTTGATGATGTGTTAGCTTCGTGCTAACATGGAGTTAGCTAATTGCTAACAATCCGCAGGTGAATGAAATCACTGATTAGCGCCGCTACTTAAACACCCGCCCGTTTCCGGAGAAGAAGGATTTTCACTCCTGAAGCCAAACCGGAAACAGTCGCTTCACACATCGAGCCTCATTTCAAACAGTTTCCAAACATGACCAACGATCTGTCCAAGAAGAAAGGCAAAGGCACCGGCGAGAAAAAGACCAAGAGGAAAGCCAAGAGACGGGAGACTTACGCCATGTACATCTACAAAGTGTTGAAACAGGTGGGTGGAGGGAGGAGGCGCCGCCGCCGGAAATGAACTAAGCCATCCCGGAAATGAACTAACACCGACCGTGTGCTGTGCTCCAAGGTTCACCCGGACACCGGCATCTCCAGCCGGGCCATGAGCATCATGAACTCCTTCGTCAACGACCTGTTCGAGCGGATCGCCACCGAGGCGTCCCGGCTGGCCCAGTACAACAAGCGCTCCACCATCACCAGCCGGGAGGTGCAGACCGCCGTGCGGCTGCTGCTGCCCGGGGAGCTGGCCAAGCACGCCGTGTCCGAGGGCACCAAGGCGGTCACCAAGTACACCAGCTCCAAGTGAGCCCGGTCCACCCCCACAGGGGCTCCGGGGCCGAGGGGCACTGACTCTGTGATGGTTTGATTTCAATAAACACACAAAATCTTCATTTGTTTATCATTTCATTTTTAGTTTTTTTTTGTTTGAGTGTGAGTGACACGCCCGGTGTTGGCCACTAGATGGGGTGATTGCACATGTTTCATGAGTACAGGATGTTTAAATTATCATTTTACACATTAAATGATATCAAACAGATTTAGTCCCTGGACTTTGAATGGAAATGTTCTAGCAATTAATTTTTTTTCTGAACACTCAATTAACTTGTTCAAATAATCAACATACACGTCCTGACTGCATTTAGGGCTGAGCACAGACATTATTGCAGAATTATGTTAACAATATGCAGAAGTTGTATTTCTTGTATAAGCACAGTAAGATTATTGATGGGGTTCTGATGTAAAAAATGTTTTGCTGTGGTTCAAATGTTTGTTATTTTCCTCAAAGAAAGATATTAAAAAGTAGAACCTTCATTAAGGGGGGAAAAATATCTTAACTTAAAAGAAATAAAGTAACTTATCACTATCAGAATTGACTGAAAGTTTTATTTGTATCTTTAAAAAATAGTGGGCCGTAACCTCCAGCTCTAGTTGCATTCATATCACTATTATGAAATACAATCTAGCTTTAACATGTTCTCTGACTGCCAGAATATTTGAATTAAATGTTTTTGATGACTCATAAAATTAATTTTAAATGAGTTTCAAATTCCGTATCCCCTCTCTTAGATAAATTCCCATATGTAAAAAAATAATAATTAGGTTGGCGTAAATGTTGATCAGAGTTTTAACATTACATCTCCTGAATATGATTCTCTTCATGTAATAAGGTACTCAAATACATACGTAGAACATTTTTAAATCATTTCATTACAAGTATAATACTTGATTCGTATTACAATTTAAGTCCGTTTTGAAAAGACACTTAATTCCAAATGCTCATGTTGTAAGTAGATTTTCCAGTGACTGGTATATTATTTTTACATGTGGATGTGTTAGATTGTTGATACTAATGAATCAATATAGGCAGCATTTTACTTTTTAGCTGAAACCTTGTTTTTCTTATGCTTGATGCAGAGTGAGAAAGGAGGAGATCAACATTTGACTAGAAAATATCTTGAGAACAAAGTAGGTAATGTTTGTAAAATAAAAACCCAGTTGATCAAAGTTATTTTTTTTGGCTTTTGGAAAAAGGAGATGAAGAAGCTCTGACTCACCTTCATTTATCCCATGTAGAGATATTGCCTGTGTGACAGGTACTACAAGTTGTTGAGCACACTTGTAATTAAATTAAAAAACACCAACATGCACTGTTTTTTAAAGCGTAATCTCTTTCACCTCTGATGCATTCAAACTCAACAAGATCCATTATTCAGTTAGCTTTTAAAATTGACGTATTTATAAACTGTCAGGGGAAATGATTCAACATTGTGTCCTTGTTGTGGATCCTAATCAGGTTTTTAAAAGATGGCGCTGTCAGCTGAATAGTACATGATTACAGGATAATGACACAAGCGTTTGCACGAGTCCAATCTGCATAAGATGGAGGCCCTGATAAAGGTCTCTCTAATTAGGACGGTGTTTATTTCAAGCTTTACATACGACCATTAGGGCCGTAGTCAAATGCATGTATGTACAGCTTGAAGTTGTAAAGCCTGCTGTTGTATCACCATCCTCCAAAGCCAGGATCACACAAACAATCTACTTGGATGCGACTCCAACCCTCGGCTGTTATTGTTGAGATGCCCGTTTTACATGTTTCCCAGCATTCTCTGTAATGATATGAAATCTACAGATGTTATTATGAGGGTGATACAGTCTTTGATGGCAGTGACTTGATCTCGATTATCACGTCCATTTATAGGTTTTGCGTCCTGCACCCTTCCTCCGTATCCCCTCTCATGCCCGTGCCCACACTGGCAGTCGTCGCCGTCTCCTTGTTTCATCAGGCTGCTATGAACATATTATGGATGGGTGCATTAGTGAGTGATGCGGAAGCCGGCCTGCCTTGCCTTGTTTTCGTGTGAGAGTGCATCATTAGAAAATGTTCCACTTGGCAGGGAAGCGCGTATTAACTGCGACCGCAATGAAATGAGGTTGTGATAGATGGTTAAAGTTATACAAGACTATTAGGTTGAAATATGAACCTCTCAATTGTCATGATGAAACAGGGGGCTATTTGCGTGGTGATCAGTGCATTGAGAGACAATTGGAATCTGGAAAGACCCATACGATGCATTATAGGTGGTGGGCTAAGGGCTGAAATGGTAGAGAAAAAGTAATCATGCTTCCGCTGAATACTTTGGAGCTACTGTTCAATTCAGGGCCCTATAAATTCATTTGGATTCTCCGCCGAGCATCGAGCATTGTGATGAGAGCTGAGGAAGATTTGCAAACACGGCACCATTCTAAGCCCATATACATATATGGGAAATAAAGCAGAGATGATTGGCCATCACAGACTCTTTAATGGCCAGGCAGACTTAAAGCAGACTGTGTGTGTCTACCTCAATGTGTCTGCACGGCCCAAACAGGCAGGAGGACATTAAGTGTATTTGAATAAGCCATGGACGATCAGAACCAGAAGGCAACTGCATAAACGCATCTTCTCTTTAGAAAATGTCACCAGCCAATTAAAGCATGTTAATTATTTCTCATCATGTTTCCATGGTGACATCCTGGTCATTCTACCACTTGAAGAAGAAAAACTTTTGACCCTATTTCTATCTAACTCGCTACATATGGGAGCTGAAGAGCGTAATTAATTGCTCTCCTTCAGGAACAGTACTGCCACTGTGCCAGATAATAATCTCCCTTCCTCTGATTGGAGTAATATAGAATAACACACATATCTTTAGAATAAGAAACACCTGATGGATAATTGAGTGTTCTGACGCCACGGTGAGGCTCTTTCCAAACTTAGACTTTCTTTGAGTTGCTCTGACTCAGTCTTAAACTAACAGCAGATCCAATTGCGAACCCATTAGCATTTAATATTACTGTAATTACTGTGTACATTTCATTATGTTCTCAGTATATTAAACGACTGCTCAGTGTGGAGGGAGGGCTATAGTTTAATCTCTTTCTGTATTACTGTGTGCCACAGTACTCAAAACAGCATTAAGAGGCACATAATCAGAGGGAACTAATTGCCTATGATTGCATAAATGAAGTGGTTCACTCTCATCAGGGCTGTTGCTGATGTCCAGCCTCTCGCTGCCTTTGGGAGGCGGAGGCAGTTGACCACAATGTGGGAAACCTTAAGAGAGACAGCTACTGGTGGGTAATGTGAGGAAACCACTGATTCAATATGTCCGCGGGGAGCTGCGAGGCCAGGGGCTGTTACTGCCGCTGATGCTTTTTGTTGTCATCAGAGTTGCCTCCGCTTCACGGAGAAGAAGACGGAAAAAAGGAAAAAACAAGAAACACGAATGCCCACCATTTGAGAAATGAATTTATCGAAGTCGCTGTCTTTTTCCCCATTAGTAAGTGTTTAGTTCAGCGTTTTAAATAATTGCGTTACCAGGAATGATATTTAAAATACATTTGGGAGTCAATGAGGCGGGAAAGTGCCTACATGTTCTGCTGATGACACCCGGGCCATTTGGAAGACATCAAAGTAGAGAGGAGGTAGCCCAGATGCATATTATAAACTCATTATGTATATCATTTAAAAGGATGTTCTCCAGCCGCAAAAACAATATTCCTAGTCTCTCTCTGGTAATGTGTGTTTTCAAAGTTGAAACTCTTACTCGCCTTCAGTTTAATGTGGCATCTATTACCAAACTGTAACATAAAATAAATGACCTTGATTTCCATACCAGAACAGTCATTAAGGTATAGATGAGATGCAGCGATGCTTCTGTGTTTCCAAATGGGATGGGAGGTTAAAGAAAAAAGCTCTGCACAAATATCATGTACTTCTCCACCTGTGGTGCACACATTGTTTTCTGCAGAGCTTGCATGATGGACTCAGGCCCTAACATACAAGATACAGCCAATTTTAATAGACACCGATAGCAAATCAAGTTCATTCCTCCAAAATCACAAAGCTTAACATTGTGAACCGTGATGCTCGGCTGTACGATCTGTTTTGCTGTTTGGAAAAATTTCCACCAGCTCTTGAAAATGGCGTCCCATCAGTCAAAAAGCGATGTTTGTCAGATGCCATCAGAAGTAGGCTTAAGAGGCTTAATTATGCGCTGTCCCTCCGCCATCAGAACGCTACACGTGGGGCAGAGTGACACAGCGGTTGCCAGTCATTCAGCCTAATGCTCTAATGCAGGGAGCCATGTGGATACATAAAATCCATTAAGGATACTGAGCAGAAAAATACATTTTGCAAACCCATACTCATATGGGGCTCACAAATAGGAGATTGTATTTGCCCTGTTTTCCACAAAGAAATGTGTCAGGGCAAAATCTGACATTAAAAGTTGTCTAAATTGTTTAGGTCAGCTATAACTTTTTGTTTTTTAGTATGAAAATTAAAGCCGTGTTTTTTTTTAACCTTTATTTGGAAGATTTCTGCTCAGCACACCGAGAGTATGAGAAATGAGCATGCATTAAATATATCAGGAAAAAGCACTACTTTAACATAAGAGAAAATAGTAAGAAAACTCCCCACTTTCAGCACATTAAGGTTTTGTCTCATAAGACGCCGTGTAATTTAGAAAACTGTAAAGGTGCAGAGCAGGAGTTTATTCAGCTCATTTGATTCCTGCAGCCTCACAGAGACACTTCGTGGCTGTAACTTTGCTGGAGGCAAACACACGAGGCTCGAGTGGCTGCATGTGAAACATAAAAATAGCACGACTTGTCACACTGCAGGGAGGGTCTCATACCGAATATCAAAACAGCTCTGTGCACCAACCCTGCGAACAGCCGCCAGGCACATAGTGGACATTAACCAGTGAGAGGGAAACAACGAGAGATCCGCGGAGACGGGCATCGCTTTATCATCCACACATCAGTTTGCTCTGTTTGAGAGACTCAGCATGTCGAGAGGCAGCTTTGTCTTCACGCCCATGGCCTTGCGTTCTTTTGAACTTGACGAGGACATGCTCCAGACACACAAGTACAAGAGGCAGATGGCCTCCCATCAGCTCAGCAGCTACATGTGCAAGAAGGAGGCCAGAGACCGGGTGCTGCTGAGGTCCAGCTCTGCTCTCCCACCGGCAATGTGCCACGACTTGGTGGTTCAGAATGCTCTGTACACAGGAGACTTGGAGGCCATGCGGCAACTCTTTCCCAGAGGATCCACAGCAAACCTCATCATTGAGCCACAGGGAGGGGACATGCACTGGGTCGCCAGAGGGGAAGGTAGGAGACGACATCTGTCTTCATTGGGAATTAATTAAGGAATTCATAGGATGTGGCACAGCACAGATAATAGCTTTATTGCATCTCCTGGAGGTTAGCATCCAAAATATTGAAATGTAAAAAGCCCTTTTTATTCAAACTCCTTCTTTTACAGACTATTTCTGTGTTGTTAATAGAAATAGAGAGGCTTTAGAATGATTTTTAATATGCAGCTACATGAAACATGTTAGTGGTGCAGCTCACCCTCAGGCAGAATTTACAGACACAGCGATGCAGTGTTTATAGAAACAGAGCACGAGGCAGTATTTATAGAATCCACATTGCTTTGAGTCTGTTGCAGCATGCAAAAGTCAATGGAGGACACAACAGGAATCAATATTAAATGCAAAAATCATGCATTTCACTTATACTTTCCGATTTGTAAATGGAATGTGTCACATCTGAGTTCCTCGAATTCTACATTAAGTCAGTGGACTTCAGTGGATTTGCTGAATCACTGAGCAGGTGGTACGTAATGCACCGGTCATTGGCACCCATGCCGCTGCACTGGCAAGGTCCAGGGGGGTCAGATGAAATATCACATGACACCCCCCCTGAAATAGCCCTCTCTGCACAAACAACCTCCACAAGGGCTCTTCTCCTCCTGGAGAAACCACATTTAAAAAGACTCAAGCTGGTCGGCTCCACTATGACTAATGTGGCTCCTCAGGTTAAGTGGCACAAAACTAAATCCCAGCGCAGCGACGTGATCGCCACAGCCAAGGCCACAGGCTGTGTCCTGCAGTTCTGGAACTCTCTGCTTGTGGGCGATGAGCTGACGATTCTCAGTATCGTGGACGATGACGAGTACGACCACCTCGTAGATGCTGTGTATGACACCAGCAACATAGAGGAATGGAAGAACTTCAGATTTAACTACAGAGGCCTGAGTAGGATTTCCACTGTTCTGATTTCACTGCTATGACCACTGTGCACAGGGGGAGGTGTTGACATTCTGATGGGGCATAGGCTACCATATTATCATAAAGACTTTGAAATGTTGTGACTGTGCCGAATGTTCTATAGCTGACGGAACCCGAGCTCTTGCAACTCAGCGGTAACTTTATCCAAATTGTCGTCCTTGCTGGCAGGACTGTGGTCGCTGACCTACGAGCAGGAACTGACCACGCCGCTTCACATCACAGCTGGACGAGGGTTCACTGACTGCCTGAAGCTGCTCCTGCAGCGTGGGGCCAACGTGGACCTGGCGCCCGGCGGCACGACTGCTCTGCACGAGTCCTGTGAAAACTGCCAGCCGGAGTGCACCAAGCTGCTGCTCATCCACGGCGCTAACGCCAACGCTGTCTCCGAGGACGGCCTCATGCCTCTGCACATTTGCACAACCTCAGAATCTCTCGAGTAAGTGCAGTGAGCCTAGACAGTGTGGGCCACTATTTGTGGAGAGGTACAAACTGCACTACGAATTTCTACATGTTGACACAATGACCATTATAGGTACCAGTTACAACAGGAACACCTCCCACCAACAGGAGACTTGTATAACAGCTTAAAGCAAGACTATGTGTGCAACCTCTGCTCAACAGTGACCACTATTGGCACCATTGACAATTACGGCAAAAGTGTAAATGCTAAAACATCGTAGACTGTCCATAAGGATGGACACATGTACACTTCCTTCCTTTGGCAAGAGTCTCCTCAGCAACGATAATGGTGTGGAGCTGAAGTATTGAGGCACTATATGAGCTGTATTGCAGACAGCCACTAGGTGATGATAAATATGGTTTGGCATATTTCTTGGAAACCATCATGTCGTCAATCTTTATATGCAGTCAACAAGTCAGAGGATAGAATGTCAACTATACAGCGTTTTATCCTCAGGTTTTGTTACATAAACTAGGGTGGGCCACTATAAGCCACTGGTCTCACCAGTAACTTATAAGTGTGGAACCACTGAGTTTATTTAATTGAGCTAGATTGCAAATTAATTTTACATAGGAAATTGTGAAACTTAAAGTCAGTGAACCACAACATGCTTGTACTAGTTAAAGGTTTGCCCACAAAAAACTCATGGTCGTATCAGGCTGTAGCTGCAGAAGTCCTCAGGTTCCTGGACTGAGCTTAAGTAAATGTATTACAAAATCAATCTTATCAAACCTACAGACAAAAAAGAACAAATTCGATTTAGTGAAATGAGTTTGAAATTTATTTGAATGAGCACATTTGGAGCACAATGGGAGGTGATGAAGGGATAGGCTACTTGAGATCATCCGACATTTCTTCCAGGGTGCGTCAGATAAAAAATGTGGGAGCCACAGATCTTATCTTAATGTGGGAGTAGGACTTGTGCTCAATGGCCAAACAAGGTTCTGTATTTCTTGCAGATGTGCCAAACATCTCCTTCAGTACGGTGCGGCAATCAATGGACGCAGCGTGGAAGAAGAAAACACTCCCTTGCATGTGGCAGCCCGGTACGGCCTCTCCGACCACACTGAGCTCTACCTGCGCTACGGAGCAGCTGTGGACAGACAGAACGAGGAGGGTCTCACGCCTCTGAACGCTGCTTGTTCTCAGCCCCAGGAGGAGCAGGACCTCAAGCGGTACTTCCAGGTGGTCCAGATGCTGAGGGGAGCAGGGGCCGACGTCCACACGATGGACCACGACAAACGCACTCCTTTGCACATGGCCTGCAAGCACGCCAATCCAGACATAGTGGATCTTCTCCTGGCCAACGGGGCCTGTGTTAACGACATGGACTACGGTGGCGAGGCCCCCATGCACAACATCCTGAAGGTGGTGTGCTACAAGATTTCCCATCAGCCCGAGAGGATCGTCCGCGCCCTGCTCAACCACGGTTCTATCCGGGTGTGGCCTGGAGCTCTGCCCTTGGTAGGAAGTGAAAATCTGCACGTTGTCCAAAAGTACCAAAGGATCAAAATGTGTGCACACGCATGTACTAACGTGTTCCAGATTGGGCTGTAGCACATGGTGGTGCAGTCTGAGCTCATCAAGGTGGCCCATTTTGCATAATCAGCGAGGGCTGCACATGTGACACCTTGAGTAGGAGTCTTGAAACACTAAACTGTTCCTTTGCAACAATCCAGACTTCTCCACAGTCAAACCTCCCATTTCAGGACACAACATGAAGTGTTGCACTCTCTGCGGGAAACAGACTACAACTATCAGTGAACCCACGTGCACGAGACAAAATGCATGGTTCCTAATTAGGCAAGTGTTAATAGGAGATTAATTAGCACTAATTGCATAATTTCCAGTTAAACCCCTGGAGGGAAGACCAATCTGTTCATTTCACAAGTGTTTAATTACTTTATTTCTTCAGTTCTATGGAGTCACAAGCTCACTCAACAACTTAAATGACGGTTGTGTGCTCGTGTTGCTCTGCTCTGGTGTTTCTGTGCAGGTTCTGAAGCACTGCTGCCAATCTCCACGCACCATCGAGGTCCTGCTGAACGCCTACAGCCGCCTCAAAGTCACAGACGCCTGGAATGAGTCCGTTTCTACAGAGGTGTTAAAGGTGAATGCTCTAAAATTGTTCAGTGACCATTTAAGTTTGACCAATGTGTGTCTTTTAAGACAATTTTTTTCTAATTTGAAGTTTCTACTTTTTGCAGATTTTTGTTGACAAAGCAAAACATTATTTCAGTACAGAATCTGTGTAATTCCATTATTTGATAATTTAACAGCTCGTAAATTTGACGTTGGCCCCAATCAATTTACGTTTAAAATATACTTTATAAAAAAGTAGATGATCAAAAAAGATATTGTACTTTTTAGGAAGTAAACACACGACCCAAATAACTTGACATTTGCAAAGGGCTCATATTGATGAATGTTTATTCAATTAGTCGGCCTAACTTGTTGTTTTTTGAAATACATTGGTTTACTGTTTTGTGAAAAAAATGCCATAATTTTTGGGCCTAATCCACCTGATTTAATTTGTGTTCCTATCCAATCAGGGGCACAAGGACTTCTATGAGTCCATCTTCTCCTTGGCGCTGGCCCCCCGCTCCTTGCAGCACTTGGCGCGCTGCAGACTCAGGAGCTTCCTGGAGGGCCGAGTGCACAAGGTGGTCCCCAAACTCGACCTTCCCACCTTCATCAAGAACTACCTGCTCCTGGAGTACAGAGGCTACCTGCACTGAGAGGAGTGAGGGGTCATTCACAAAAGAATAAAACTCACTCATCACTAGAAACTAAAGCATCAATACTCAATATTTCTTTCTGTGCCATGTGAGCAGCTGCTTGTTTGTCTCACCTTGATTCCAGATCAGCACAGCTACGTGTTTCCCTTTGCACCACAAGAGGGAGCTATAGCCTTGAGTTGCCTATAACGAGCATGCAACCGTTTTATATTTTATTTATTGTGAGATCACAATGTTTTTTGTTTTTACTTCTACTCTTGATAGTAAGGAGACTAACAGGCTTGCATTTTTATACATGTAATTAATATAGTTGAATGCTAATACACAGAGTAATGATGTGTTTTTAAATGGGGGACTGGCATCAAATATTTGCATAAATAATTATTGTTATCACCACCGATGTGATTGTGATTGTGGTGTTTTATATCAAAGGAAGGCCATGCAGGTTTAAAATAAAATATTCCACGATGGCTAAATAATCTAGTCACAGTTCTTCTCTTTTCTTTTTCTGGGGCACTATATTTTCTCTCCATCGTCTCTCATGCTTCTTCTGTTTGTAATCTGCTCTTTAATGTTCACTGGTCGTCATCCATCCCTTTTATGGAGGAAAAAAAAAGAAATCAAGATTAAAATATGTTTAAAAAAAAGAAATGAAAATGATCTCTTGTTTGAAAGCAAGATTTAAGGTTAGAAAAGTGATATAAAGTTTGAGCATCGTAAAATAAAAACGTCTTGGGAAGATTGTGATGCTTCCATTGTGAAGTGAAATGATTTTAATAAAACATTTAAAATTTAATTGAGAAAATAAAACAATTAATATACATATTTTGTTCTAATCTCTCATCATTTGCGAAAAAAGTTAATTTTGGATTATAATCTGTTTAAATTAGTTTTGTACGAATTAAGATTATTGTAATATTATTTTAAGGCCTCGTGTTTATATAAATCCTTTGAATTAGAATATTTTAACACTTAAAATGTTTATATGAGAACATTCTTCTGATTGATCATCACTCATTACGGAATGTGACGGAAAGTTATCCACACACATCCAGATTATGAATCCTCTTTCAGCGTTAATTCCAGTTGAAAATGACAAAAGCCACGAGTGAAATGGTTTAAATGACAGCAGATGATCAGCAGTGTAACATGAGCCACCGGAGCCAGAGGAGCCGGGTGAATGGTTCCAGTGGATCAGAGACAGGAGCTGCTGCCGGAGCCGGAGTCACCCGCAATTATGAGAATTAGCCCGGTCCTCCAGAGCTAATCAGAGCCGCTGGTGATATGTTTGTGTCCTCATGCAATCAGACGAGCGACTGGAGAGCTCGGGCACCCAGGCCTCAATAGGGCCAATCATCATCAGCCCCCATCGCCATTTAAAAGGTGAAATGATCTGCGATTAAAAGCAGTGCTCAAAGAAAAAGGAGAAAAGTGATTTTACCCCTTTTTCCAACACGTGAGGGGTTTGAATAATTCTTCCTCCAAAAAGAGAGGAGAAAATGTGTTAATTGAATTATTGTGGGTTTAATTGGCAGCTGATGGGTAATGGGTGCTTTAAAAAGAGTTGAAACAAAGTGGAAATTCATGTAAATTTGACTTTGGCCCCGGAGTGTCCGTGTCCACGCTGCAGTTGACCTCTGCGTTAAGGCCTTTTATGTGGATCTAATTTCTCGCGGAGTATCTCTCTCCTGGGAACAATTGTTGCAGCAACTTCTCTCCTTTTTCTCTCCCTCCCCTCCCCTGAGGCCCAAAACGTATTGTTTTTAGCCGGGGAGCATAGGACAGAGAGCGGAGAAACATCTGCCTCTCACCCCCTCTCTCCTCCTCTCTCCTCCTCTCCTGACTCGGATGCCCATCGGCCCCAATATTCCAACAAAAGCCACCGTTGTTTTACGCCGTCCCCTCGCATCCAGAGTAATTACTTATCATCAATCAAAATTAATAATAGCTGATTGGGTTGGTGTGGTCAACGATTATAGAAGGGGAAGGGCTGGAGCAGTCTCTCACACCCGTTTTCTTTCTTTTCTTTTCTTTTTTTTTTTTTTTGCAAGTCAATGGTGAAAACCTGGCTTTAAAAAAAGGGGGGAGGAGAAAGAGGGGTGAGGAGGGGGGTGCGACCCGTCTATTTGGTCTCCACTGGGAAACCACACCGCCTCTCAGGACGGCCAAAAAAGTCAGAGGCTGAATAAGGAAATGAAGCGTAATTTGAGGAAGATGGATGAGCCCCTAGGGAAACTCCCCCTTTTCATCCCTCTTGTATTGGGGATTATAACCAATGCGCTGTCTCCCTCTCTCTCTCTCTCCCTCCCTCTCTCTCTCTCTCTCTCTGCGCGCACACATTACGCACACATTACGCACACACGCGGTGCAGCGGAGAGGGGCGGAGGTGTGATAGGGAGGCAGAGAGACAAGAGAAGGGAGAGAGCGTGTGTGTCGCGTCTCAGTGTGTGTGACGAACCAGAGGGAGAAGGTGCATCGGAGCGGGGGGTGCACACGGCAAAGCGCCCCACTGACCCACGCATATAGAGCTCACACAGACCCGGAGACCAGCTCCACTCCCAGGGATGACACCGCGCCAGAGGATCTACTTTCACTACGCTCCGTCCTCACGCTGAAAAAAGTTTTTACGCGCGGCACAGGAAGGAAGGGGACACCTGCTTCCAAGTTTTTTCCACTGCGTAAAAACGTGCCCACCTGCAACATGCACAGACCCGGGGTCCAGGGGACTGCGTTCTCAATCGATTCCCTCATAGGGACCCCCCAGCCCAGGCCGGGACACCTGCTCTACACCGGCTACCCCATGTTCATGCCCTACAGGTCTCTGGTTATCCCGCAGGGTTTGTCCCACTCGCCTCTGACCTCGGGGATTCCTCCGCTTGCGCCTTTGGCTTCCTTCGCGGGACGGCTCACCAACACGTTCTGCGCCAGCTTGGGACAGGGGGTGCCCTCCATGGTCGCCCTCACCACGACCATGCCGAGCTTCTCGGATCCGCCGGACAGTTTCTATCCGCCACAGGAGCTCCCCGGGCCGCGGCTCAGCGCAGCCGAGCCCGGGTCGAGGAGGCAGCAGGACAGTCCGCGCTCCGAGGAGCTGCACGGCCGCGACAAGGGCTCCGATCTGCTCAACTTCTCGGAAACTTTTCAGACGATATCAGGTAAGATCGGCCTTGTGATTCATTGGTGTGTCCACTGTGCGTAAAAATGCTTCCGAGCGGAGGTCACTGGTCCAACACTCAGAAAGTCTGCGAGCAGCAGCGGAACCAGGGAGGATCCAACGAAGAGAAACTCGTCTTATTAGTGTTGCTCGAAAGAAATGTCCGAAATATTAATGAGAAAACTCCCAGTGTCGATTTATATCCTGTGGATAGAAGTTGGTGGAAGTTTGGAAGGAGACAGTAATTGTTATAATCAAAATATTTATAAATATAATTAGATTTATTTCTAATTGTTGATCAAAGTATTTTTCTAAACAAAAAAACTAAACAAATAGGAGAGCATGCTAAGGAAAACTTCAGAACATTTGTTTCTCTTGAGTTGCACTTAAAATATGATGGAAAGGCCACCAGTGAAAACTTAAAATCTGCTTTTACACACACACACAAAGTTGTGATGCTCCTTTATTTGTTCACCATTTATGTTTCTCTTTATAAACATTCCATGGATTTTTCTCAACGAGTGTGTGTTACCTATTATCTTTACCAGCCACATCAAAACGCCACAATGTGATGTGCGTAATCCTGTTTTTTGGGGCTCTTGGATGAATGTTAACGTGTCCTTTCTTTTTTTCCTGCACATTTCAGGTGAGACCAAACTGTACAGTTCAGACGACGAGAAGCTGGACCTGAAATCTGCGGACACGGCCTGCAGCGACCGGGAGGACAGCTCCGTGGACAGCGAGAACGAGAGCTTCTCTGACGGGAACAACTGTGGCTCCCTGACCCAGAAGAGCAAGCTGAAGGCCGGCTCGCAGGAGGCGCTTCCCCCCGGCAGCTCGGCGGGGAAGAGCCGCAGGAGACGAACAGCTTTCACCAGCGAGCAGCTGCTGGAACTTGAAAAGGAGTTTCACTGTAAAAAGTACCTTTCTCTGACTGAGCGCTCCCAGATCGCACACGCACTGAAGCTCAGCGAGGTGCAGGTGAAGATCTGGTTTCAGAACCGCAGGGCCAAGTGGAAACGGATCAAAGCCGGGAACGTCAACAACCGCTCAGGAGAACCGGTGCGGAACCCCAAAATCGTGGTGCCCATCCCCGTGCACGTCAACAGGTTTGCCGTGAGGAGTCAGCACCAACAGATAGAGCAAGGGACCAGGCCATGAACTCAGAAATACTCATGATGATAATGAAAAAAACAAACACTTACATTGACTCTATATGTTCCACTGATTTGTTGAACGCATGAAGCACAATGAGGAGGATTCCGTTCTTTTCGTCTGAGGATTTTCTCGCAGGCAGATGAATTATTTGGCAAAAATGCTGTCATGATTTTTTATTTATTGTTGTGTGAATATGTAAATATAAACGGGCACTATGATGAGATGAGACTGTAAAGATTTTTTAAGTATTTATATGTAGGGGCCAAATTGTTCTGTTGGTTATGTGCATGTCCTCATTTGGTGAAACTATTCTGGAGTTTCGTTTCGTGTTTTAGTAAATTTGTTGAACCACATTTGCATGTAACTTAAGAGGTTTTACTTTATTTTGTTTCGGGGCGACCGGAGGATCCAGCTTCGACAGCTCCATGTGGAAAAAAAATAAGAAAAGATGTGAAGGAGGTTTTGACCAAACAAATAAGGGACAAGTGTAAAGTATATTGACCTAATAAATCGCTTTATACGAACGTTTGAATGCAGATTGAATCATTATTACTGAGAGGTTAGTTAGAATAACAAGGTTTTTGTTTTTGTGCTTGTTGGGAAAAATATGTGCAGGAATTATTTTATTTTGTGAAAATTAAAAATGTGGCCTGCACTCTTTGAACAGAGCGAATTATTTTTACCCTAATTTAATGAGTCTAAAACAGTTACTTTAATCAGGTGGTTATTTTACTATTGAACACATTTAAAGTAAAACTGTAAATATTAATATCATTCTGAAAATATTTCTAATAAGATTATTTCCCCTGACAAAATGCATGATACTTTAATCGTTTATATTCAAACTGCTTCATCGTGGTAATTTAAGAGTGTTTTTAGATTGTGAATCAAATCATATTAATATTTTCTTCCCCTCCACAAAAATCATCAGGACCTAAAAGGCAGATGATGTCTGCAGAAGTGATTGATTTCTCTTTAGGAGGCCATGTTGTCTCAAGTGGACTGATGGATCCTCATTAGACTGAGCACATTCAACACACTGGGATGAACTTCTCTCCCAGTCACCACACAGGAGCAATCAGACCGCAGCTTGTTCTCATCTGACAACAAAAAAATATTTAACTGCAACAAATAAGTCATCCGCAGTAATTTCATCAGTAAGTTACCGAGGATTCAAACGCTATTTTATTTGAGATAAATATGTTGTTTCTGTGGTTAATCACACTATGGATACAAGAGATTTCTTAATTCATGTGTAAATTTGTTAATTTAAGCAATATTTTGTCCAAACTTGATTTGATAAATACTGATAAATATTAATACTCATTGGGAATTCAAAGAAAATTAAAAAATATATAAACGATGACATTAAATTTGGTATATTTCATCAATATGATACATATTTGTAAGAATGTTAGTTTTCCAGTTGTGGAGTTTAAGCTTGAAAAACCATATATCGATATAAAATCTATTTCCTATAGCTGCATGATTATTTATATTATTCATCGGTAACTAAGTGACATAAACAAATAAATGCCTTGACCTATTCACATGGAACGTTACACGGCAACGTAACATTACTGACCAGCATTATTAAAATAACGTGTAACTAAAACATTCTCTGACCACATAAATATCCTCTTACAGGAAAACGGAGAAGACGCCTTGAAATGAAAATTAACATCTTGCAGGATTCTGGGTTTACACAGTTTCTCTGAAGTGTTTCCAGAAACGTCTAATGTTGGAATAATTTCACTTTTGGATGAGAGAGGGTTTTGATTCCCACATTTTTAACCTCACGCCTCAAGCCACGTTTAAACCTGCAGCAGACCTCTGTTGAAGTATGATTCTTCAAATATTTTATTAACGTTAATATTCTACTAAATCAACTCTTGAATTGGTATTTTTCTAAAGTGTGGAGGAATTATCAGACAAATCAGGAAACACACCATCCCTTTAAAGCCTCCTGCGGATGAGAATTACTCCCATCTCTGTTTGACCTCAGTGTTTACAGACACCTCATGACCCGGACACCCATGAGTAGTAAAGTTTATTTTGCTGTCCACCTCATACATCAGGACTGTGACACTCGGACGGAGACTCAAGGAGTGATGATCATGTGAGACAGCACTGGAAGTTTTATTATGGTCCAAGAGCTGACTAATATAGATGGTCAATTCCACGACGCCGTGCCAGAGTGCAGCGGCGGCTATTTCAGTCCCCATGAGCTGCGTGGAGGAGATGACAATGAGGAGCCATGACACAGCCCAGACACTCTCTTCATCGGCGGCTGTTATTATCAGGATGATGTGAGCGGTGACCATTGCAATTCAGTTTGATTAGTCGAGTGAGATTATTGTCCTTATTTGTAAATGTATTGACTCGAAAAGGTGTTTTTTTAGCAATCAAATCACTGAATACAAAGAGCTTTTACAGATTTAGTATGTTTTTGAATTCATTTTCTTGTTTCAATAAAAGTTTGACCAATCTCTCGTCCATTAAAGCCACAATTTGGTCTCAAGACGGCATCTGTATCAGTTTGCTACTTGAATCACAAATGGAAACATCAGAAATTCTCTTCAGCGAAGACATTAAACCATTTCCACATTCCCACCTGGAGAGAGAGACACAGAGACAGACACAGAGAGAGAGACAGAGAGAGAGAGAGAGGAGGGACCTCATTACTTGCTGCTCGTGTGAGTGTGCAGACTGCTCAGCACCGACTGGAGGCCTGACTTCTTGGGAGGGTCCGGACGGTGGCGGCTACAGTGATGTATGGGCAGATGCATCAAATCGCACAAGATAAACAAGCGATGAGTTTCATCAGGGCCATCATAGCTTTAATTTGGCTGCCTAATGAGTCAGATCTAGTGGCGGAGATAAGAGTTGTCAGAGGCCCGGCTCTAATGAATTTCTTGCCACTTGTAATCAAGGTTGCCTGTCTGAGGGGGGATGATTAATGGAACCCTGGAGGATTCCCTCGGCCCTCAGCCTTCATTACAGCTAATGCATTCTCAGGCAAATTAACAGAGAAATGCAGGCAAAAGCCAACGGGGGAAAGAAAGAGAGAGAGAGAAAGGGAGTGGGGAGAAGTGAGAAAAGGGGGAGAATGGGAGAGACTGATGGGAACAGAGCGTTTATGTAAAACAAAGGAGAGAGAGGAGGATGGAGAGAGCATGGTGGCGGAGGAGAGAACCAGGTTGGCAGCGGGGGAGAGAAAGAGAGGCAGAGATGGTGCCGAAATCCACTGATTAGTTCGAGGTTCAAGGATATGGAAATGAGAGGAGAGACATAGGTTTGAGGCCGTCAGAAAGGGCAGGGTGCAACATGGATGCACTGGTTAGACATGATGGAGCTGAAATTGATAAATGGATGTTCAGGTCTGGGGGGGATTAGGGAGAGGAGAGATGGTCAGATGGAGAGAGAGGAGTGGATATAATTACTGGTTGAAGAGGTTAAACGAGTGATGGAAGGAAGAAAAAAAACAGGAAGCGAGTGTAACCAGATCAAGACGAGCAGAAACAAACATGTGAGACAAGCCACCGCTCGGCGACACCTTAAAACAACAGTCATGTCTCTGACTGCTTGCTAAGCAGCCTGTTAAAGTGGCCCGTGGCCAAGCAGAGCCTACATGTTATGGAAATATGGATTTAATGTTTGCAAATATGGTCTCGTCAGGTCTTTGTGTAGCCATCCATCAGCCTCAGACCCACCTCTGCAATCTTGGAGGCAATTTGTCTGAGAAGAGGTGGGCGGCGGAGAGCCCTCCTCACTGTTTAGCAGGCCCTGATGAAATATCAAAACACACAGCAGTGCAGGCGAGCTCTCTAGTCTCGCCACAACAAACACAAGTGGCCGGGGCTCTGCCAAGACGTGTGCATGGTAATAAATTACAGGGCAGATTTTCCTTTGGATAATATTTCTCAGGAGGCGTAAAAAATCTGTAATGGCCATCAGGATAGTTTAGTGTGATCGAGGCCTGGCATTTTAAGCACTAACTTAAATCTTAAAGCTGCTACAAATTAATATTTTGATATTAACGATGGGTCACATTAAAAGGTGTTTGTGACAAAGTAACAAGATTATTATCACCTCACTCTGGTGAATTGTTTTTAGCACGTTTAATGTCGATGTATTAGTTTTATGGCCCACAGCTCTCTCGTGAAGGTTGTTTCCAGGAGAAGGAAACGATTTAAAAACTCAGAGGAAAATGCCAGTCCAGCAAAAAATGGCAGACGGATAAAGTTAGGATCTAGCTGGTGGAGTGTTTAGCTGCAAAAAGCCAAATATTTCCTTTAGGTGATGGTGGAGACCAAAAACGGAGCCAAAAGGAGAGTGAAAATCGGACATGTGTTGATCTGTGTCTGTCGGACGGTTGGATGATGAAACATGTTACAAGTCCTGAAAGGTTTCAGGAGCTTGAAATTGTTAGAATTTCTCTATTTGTTTATATAAGTAACTGTTATTTGGAATAATCGGATTCTGATTCAAATGCAAATTCTGACATGCAAGTTAAAACCACTGAAAAGAGCTCAGAGTGTAAAAGAAATACTCAAATATCTGAATTAACCTAAACTGTTTTAATCACGGCCGAAAAGTGCTCATGCAGGACCCAACTGATGTCAACTGGCTTCCTGCTGAAATAAGTTTCCTGGTTCCTTCAAGCGCGACTCTTTGTACTGTGGCTTAATGTCAATCCAGCGTCGAGGGAGGAAGAGGCCAAATAAAAGAGACACCAGGTTAATAAAGCACAAACAATGCCAGCCAACAGAGAGAGGAAGGGGATGAAGATATGCCCAGACGAGATTAGCAGGAAATAAGAAGTGGATTAGTGAGGGCTTGACTCCTCTGAACACTGAGACCTTTCACTTTTCCCCACGGTGTCGTGCTGCCTGACACTAAGCCCAGCTTTTTATCTAAATCCTCTTTCAACAACTGTTGGGGGTCCCACGAGCAGGAAGTGGAGAGGTCGCTTTACTTACCTCGACACACACACACACCTGCTTTCTCTCAGGGCCACATGAATAAGATTTGATCCGGTGAGGTCTGACGAAAGGAGCACGCAGAGGGAGAAGAACGTGGAATGGCAGTTCCTCTTGAAAGGAGGGTGCTATTTTTAATTTGAGAGCCTCACCTCCTCTGTTAGGCTTCAGTAGATCAGGTACAGAAGCGACGGGGGCGTGATGGATGATGAATGAACAACACAAGACACGTGCTTCGATTTCCCTAAATCCAGGGAAGGCTACATCGTTGAGTGTTTATTAATAGGTCAACAGTCAGCCAAGCATCCAAGCGTACAACAAGTTACTCTTTAGCTTTTGCTTTGTTTCACGTTCTGAACGTAAAAAGGAAATTACAATAGGAAAATGAACTCAAACAAAACGGAACCAAAAAAAAAAGATATTTACATACTGCATTATAAATATGTCAAATGTACATCATTATACACAAGTACCAAAGATGGTCAGTTAATGTTGAGACCAAACAAAAGTACCTTTAAAAAATATGCCAAAGGAGAAACAAAAGCAACATATTAAAATATGGTTCAAAAAACCAGTTCAGTTTGTTTCTCTAAGAGGAGCTTGTCTGTAGATAAAGGCAATAAGCTAATATGTACACTTCATGTTGTGTTTGGGGGTAGAACAGGCAGTTTCTAGTGTTTTTTTTGTTCAGCATCTACAGTACGTCAATAAAAGTTCAGTCATCACTGTACACTTTAAAACTCCCCTCAAATAATCTCCTACACGGAAATGTACTTGAAATCGAGTCAAGTACAGATCAGAAATAAGGCCGGTACCACAGGTATGGTTCAGGTATATTCAAAAGGTAAATGGTTGAATTTGCAGTTGTTTCTATAACGTTTTTAATCGGATCATTTCAGGAATAATGCTTCCTGCCTCCAGCTCTTTAAATACAGACATGAGAGTGGTGTCAATCTTCTAATTAAACTCTTGGGAAAAAGCTAATTAAAGCACATTTCCCCCCAAAACCTTTAATTCCACATTTTCAACATCGGTCTGTATTGAGCACCACTGATTCATTTTCATTTTCTTGTTGTAAACAAAAACGTAAACATACATCCTGCCTTTGTAAACTGAGCAAATCAAGAAGGTTTGAAACTTTAAAAAAAGGCAGTTCAACAAATATGGGAAAACACACTGTAGACGTAGTGTTAACACCTGATTTCACTGAGGTGCCAAAGTCTTAATTTACTAAATGAACGGGCTTATCGTGTGTGTGGAATACTGTCCATTTGCATTAATGCACACAGGGTCAAACTAATTACTTCGCTCTATGAACCTCCTTAAGTCATTCTAATCCCTAAATGTCGCTCTGGTTTCCGTCACTTGAATGCATCTTGTTGCAGGGAGCAGGGAGTTCTGCTTTAGGCGGACAGGCTCTCAGGGTGGGGGGGGGGGGGTACACAGGGTCAAGGGGAAGGGAAGGGTAGCTTCTTACTTCTAAAAGTCAGAGTACGTTTAAACTGTTCTTATAAGGAATAAGGTGATGGAACAAGAACTACTTATTTTTTTTACAGAGGTCTGTACATTAAAACACAGTTATGTTCCCAACTCTTCACTGCAGTCTTCTCTCCAGTGTCCTTTCTCCAGAGTTTACGAACAGAAATGCCCAGTCGCTCCCTCGGCTGCACACGATCACGGACGACGAAGACGCAAAGCACACACGTGTCGTACAGTACGTACACACATAAGTACCACATATGTATTTCACAGCAATAATGGAGGAAACGCACTCTGGAGTAGCAGGTTCACAGCCTTTGGCCACGGGAGGTGAAAGGATATTCCAGTACGCTCATGGTTTTGAAATCGCACGAATCTGTGTCAAACAATTATCAACACAATCTGGTCAATCGAAAAAAAATTACTCCAAAAAAGACATGATAATGGTGCAATTTCACAGTTTCAATCAAACTCTTGAATTTGAATGCATTCTGATTGAAGAGGCTCGCTCACAAAGCCATGTGGCTCGATGGTCATAAAACATCGTGCCCCTTAATTCCTTTATAGTCACGGACATTTTTACTGGAGGATCATGATAAGGGTGGCGGAGGAAATGACTCACTTTCACCCCGTAGGAACGCTGCAATCAACTTCTTTATGATGATCCGGACTCATTAAGATTCTCAATCATTTGGACTCTTCGGCTATTATTGCTTTGCCTTTGTATATGAATAGTATGTCAAGAGTTTGATAGCCGTGTTGAAGCCATGCATCATTACTAAAAGCTGCAACAGCCATTGATATGGTGGAAGATTTAGTTTCCTTCCCACATCAGTGTTTTGTCACCGCGAAAACTATTCCTCACAGTTTCATGTTATTATGCCTCGGCTTGAAAATTTGAAGGAAGTTTCTCATTTGCGCTCATTATAAAATCAGCTCACGCTGCAAGAGGGGAAGACGTGAAAGGAAATGTTCAAGCATTAAGGAAATGCTTTTCGTAGGGTAGGTATGAATGCCAAAGTAAGTCATTTGTTTGGTTGACGCTTGAAGAACATAAAGCTTTAAAGCTCATCGTGATCGTTTCAGACCAAGATTGAGTGAATTTAACAAAACAATTACAAAATAACAATATAAAACAAACAATGTACAATGTCCGATCGTCACAGGACCCACTCCTGCCAGCGTGGGGGAATATTAACAATGAGTCCGTTACTCCTGAAATCTCTCCGTCGCTGCTGACTCTGGGTTACACAGTGTGAAACAGGAGGAAGTACTGGAAAGAGACGGGGGGGAAGGGGGAAGGGGGGGTGCAGGGTTTGTTTTTTTAATGTCTGTTTCCTCGCCGGCCGCTCGCTGCCTCCTACATGATGCTGATGCTGCGGTTGAGCTCGCACTGGGCGTTGTTGTTGTTGATGTTGGGGTTGCGGCGGCTCATGTTGGGCGTGGCCACCAAGGTGAGGGTGCACGCTTCGTTGGGGCAGCCGTGCTGAAGCAAGATGTCCGCGCACTCCTGGCTGCCGGCTCGCCGGGCGTAGGACAGCGGCGTCTGGCTGCGAGCGTCGCGGCTCTTCACGTCCACACCGTACTGCAGGAGAGAACCGAGGGGTGTAAAAGGTTGATCAGAGAGATTTGACTTTCAGCAGTATTTATTAAGAATATTAGAAAAAAGTAATGCCTTAACTAAGATCACAGGAGTTACCTTTCCATTGGATCCTGAGCTATGTTTACTGGGAAACTTCACAACTTTCTACGGGTCTTTAACAAAGCTCCAAATTAAATTTGCAGAAATTGCTTTAAGTGTGGCCAGGAAATGTATAGCAATGACTTGGAAGTCTGATTCCCCGACTCTCATAGACTGATGGTCTGTGGAAATGAACAGTTGTATTCCTCTTGAAAAGATTACATATAGTCTCAGAAAGAAATATAAGTTATTTTTGAAAATCTGGCAGCCTTATTTGGAGTACAAGGATACACCACCAACGGTACCATTGGACTGTAACTATTTGGAGCTCTGAATTACATTATTTACTGTGTCATTGCGGTATTTCTCTGTGATGTGTCATCCTATGCACCAACTTTTTTTGTTTTTTGTTTTCTCTTTGGGTGGGGGGAATTATTTTTTATTTTGTTATGTAATTTTCTGTGATGTTTAATGTAGAGTGCTCTGTATGCTCTGCATGTTCTCTTACATTGTGAAAATATTTGGAAAAATAAAATATTCTAAAAAAAAAAGAATATTAGAAAAAAATAACTTTAGAATAAAAAGAGTATAAGTGGCTGTTGGATAATCTGTCCTTTCCCATTTAAACTCCCAGTTCACTCACCCAACTCTAATTTCTAACAATAAACACGTTCGTCCCACTCACCCAGATGAGCAGCTGTGTGATCACCACGTTGGCCATGGCACAGGAGAGGTGCAGAGCGGTGCGTCCGTCCCCGTCCCCGTAGGTCTCGTTCACCTCCTCCTTGGTGCCGTGGGCCAGCAGCAGCACCACCAACCTCAGGTCATCCTCCACCACCGCCCGGAGCAGCTGCTGCCCCAGGGGCACGTCGGACTGGGGCAGCCCCACCAGGAACAGCTTCTGCTCGTACTTGGCCCGGATCCAGCGCTCCTTCTCCTCCCTGGAGAGAAGGAAATGACAGGGACGCTACAGGTCAGGCACATCGAAGCATGAGGAACCACGGCATCCACAATTTAGCACCAAAGTTAAGGAACTTTTAATGAGTCGCTCATACTTCAGAAGCAGCGATTTAAAGGAGTAAACACATAGAAAAGGCGGAACGTGGACACCTGAGGGAAACATTACTGTAATTGGCCTGAGAGACTCACTGGTGTAAAGTGACATTTCTAAATGATTAGAGCGCAGGAAAGCCACTAGCCTCTGCTATCACAGTGGGAAATAACACAGTGAGATGGGCTGGAGAGATGAGAGAATGCCAAAGGGTGTGACGCTTTGGGCAACATTCCACTTTCTAGTGATTACAGTCGACAGCAAGACGGTTAGAGTCTGGCCAGCTTTCTAAAGGTTACACATCTCTAACAGCATGTCTGCCGCGGACAATACAGGAAGGAGGGGTCTTCGTTTTTTTATCAGCGCTGTCGGCTGTCAGTCTGAACTGATGGACCCCTTCCACAAAAGAGGCAGTGTGTCTCCGGGCCCCGGTCTCCCTCGGGGGGGCCGGGCCCCGAGTCAGATCGATGGGGCTGAATGGCGGCCAGAGGAGGGACAGTGCGATGTGGGGCTCCTCCACTTCCAGCTCGCAGCAGAGAATAGAGGCCGAGGGAAGACTCCTCCGTCCTCTATCGCCCGGACAGAATTCTATCTATCGCGCTCCATCTTGACCCCCCCCGTTTCATTCTCTGCCCACATACAAACTGTCCAAATAAAAAAAGAAAAAGAAAAAATCAATATCAATATGTGAATGAGTGAGCATGCCCAGTGTGGCACTAACCCTGTGACCCTGTCAGCCGGTGTGATAAGGCGAGCAGAAAGAGGCTGTTGTCTGGATCAGGGGATGAGTGACAGAGAGAAGGAGGTTTGAACGGATAAGTTGGAGCGGCGACGCTGGCTGGAGTGACAAGGCTCTCGTGGGACTCCGTGTGAAAGGAGTGAGGCTCAGCAGCAGCAAGTGCAAACTGACAATCTCATTCACTTCAATTCCATTTCATCATAATCACGGCAAAACACTGATGGAGCACAACCTAATCACCCAAATCCACCTTTGAGATGAACAATGACACATCACACATGCACATTAAACTAGACTTATTCTTGTTTGTTTTGATGGTTTTAGCAACAGCGGAAAAGAATAAACTTTTGACAAATTGTGTTTAGAGTCGCCTATACGTCCAATGTTTTTCTATGTTTTCCTTATTGCCCACAAATTCATAATTCCAAGACCAAAACCAACCAGCCTGATCTCTTTTGAATACTACTAGATTTTTAACAGTCATGACTCAAATATTAGTAAAAAATTACTGCGGGACTATTAAAATAACAGAGACTTGATGCACCAGCAAATTTATTGTTGTATGTGGGATTAACTCAAAATTACCCAGAGGGGTTCTCTAATACCCTATCTCACCACTCCTCTTTAAAAAACATAGAATACCTGTTGCTGCAATGCATAGCAGCTCCTTGCAGAGTTGTTTGCTTGCACACCTTAAAGTTTGTACCTTCCATGCGGAAAATCAGTCCTCATAGTTTTAGCCACACTTGTCTTTTACTCATTAGTCGGTTTAACTGTCACTCAGATATGTTGCATGTGAGAAGTGTGCTACAGTCATAGATTGAATACATTGTGTGGGGAATGCTGAGGAGGACAATGTAAATCTATGACACAGACTTATAGGCTACATCAGGTTTTATCAACACAGATAATATTTTGTTGATAATATTATTTGTTGATAATAAGAAAATTATGGAATATTGCTTATTTTCCCAGATTCAACATCCTGGTTTCTCCTATCCAATGACCTTGAAATCGTTTTAAAAATATGTCACTCCTTAAAATGTGGTACTCAGTTACATCTCAAAAGTCTCAGACAATAAAAACAAAACTATCTGCACATGTACCACCAGAGCTCGGAAAAAATATATTTGTATATCAGAAAATATGTTGAAATTGAAGTGAATGTGCTCTTTACGGAAATCACCAAATAGCTCCTTTTCAATTACAGCAGCCGTTTTCAACGACTGTAACCAGATCAGCATTACTCACTCTCCCTGATTACGACCTTCGCGGCCGGGTGTCATGGCTGCCAACTCACCACAGACAGCAACCATTTTCAGACTCATATGTCAGCTGCCAGATTCCCCTCGCGGAGCTGTTCTTCTCGCACAGAGGAGCGCGGCACCGGCCCTAACTACAGGAGCTGAGGATGTGACGGAAAAGCCTTTATCAGCGCCAAAGCACCAACTGATTAACTGCCAGGCTCAACTGGAAGCTCATAAAGCAACTTAAAATTGTCTTAAAGCCGGAGCAGGAGAAAACGTGTCGGGGAGAAGTCCTTTCCCCTGCTTCACCATAAGCAAATCTTTTCTTAAGGCTGAGGGTATTATGTGAACAACAATACAGCCCTAATGGCAGGCAATTGCAGTGGCTCGGAGTTTTATGGTGTAAGACCTCCATCAATCCCCACTCAGTCATTATGTGAGGACAAGCCTGTTAGCAAATCAATTGGCCTTAGAGGCAGTGGACTGCTCAGAGCAGGAAGGGGCTGTCCTGCCCTCCCCTCCTATTTCCGGTGGAGCCTTTGAAAACAAGTGTCTCTGTGTTTTTTTACTGCCAAAGAGGATAAAGTCTAAAAAAACTCTATAACCTCTGAAGTAACCCTCCGAGGCAGAAGCTCGACCTTTAACAAAAATGTAAGCGCGGTAAGAAACGAGCGGCGTAAGAGCTGTTGTCCAAACGTGTGCAGCAGAAAGCTAGACCCTGAATGAGACGCCGAATCTGTGGAGCCCGGTGAATTGATATGAGCTAAATGAGGCAGAAAGTTAGCACAGAGATGCGAAAAACAAAAAGGCTGAGCAGAGCCATTAAGAAGACGTCAACATCTCAGAAAGGAGCCCTGAGGACACTTTGTTAGCCTGCGCTGAAAAAAACGGCCCCAAAAAAAAAACCACGACTGATGCCGAGCTCACAATCCAACCACAGCTTTTTTTTTTAGATGAAAAAGAAAAAGCTAAAGCAAGCAAGCAGTGGTTTTTTTAAAAATTCCCCAGCTGCTGCCACTTGAAAGAAAGAGTGTGGAAGGAAGTGAAATGGTAATCCCCTTCTGTCTCTTTGTTTGAAATAGAAAAAACAATCCAAACAGAGGTAGGGTTTAGACAGTCAGGGGGGAAACCGAGACCCTTGAAAAGGACACTTCCTCACCACAGGAGGAAGAAAAATAAAATCGGAAGATTTAGCATGTCAAAAAAACGCCTGGTCCGAGCGGGAGGGAGGGAGGGGGGGGGGGCGGGGAGGGAGAGGAGAGTGAATTTTCACAGCATGGGGGATATTAAGGAAATTGAACTGATGGTTCCTCTTATATACACACACACACATAAAGGTTACACATGGGCAGAGGTTACGAGACACCACCCCGGCTCCGAGCGCATACTTGTTCCAAATGTCTCTGTTGCTGAGGGGACACGGAGGAGCTTAAAGATCCCAATAAAAATGCCTCTGCCTCTTTCAAGTAAAAAAACAAGCTTCGCCACAAACCACCTCCATTATTCAGAGTTACCTCGCGGCCGAGCATCATTGTTGAACTTTGCTTTCACGGAGTTTTATTTGCGAGAAGTCCTGGGCAAACACCAAAATGCTTACCGAGTCCTAAGTGGAAACGGGATTCCTGGTGTCCCCTTTCATTTGCCTGCGCAGAGCCCACCTAGATAAAAGGCAGCCCCTAACAGTAGAGAAAGGCCTCTTTTATAATTCTATTAGAGCTCTGTCCCTTCAGCTCGCCGTTGAGCAATGGATCCTGACCCTGACTTAATTAAGTGGCAAATGGCGGAATGATTCTCCTAAACCCGGCCCACGGAGTCAAGAACACATGACTGAATTCAAATAAAGAGGTACAAACAAGGATAATTAGTCAAGCCTGAAAGACAAAGGCGAACTGGGAATTTATAGGAAGGGGAAACTCAGACGGAGGAGGGGGCGGAGCCAGCGGCGGAGGAGCCACAGAATGACCAATCTGGTCGCCTGCAATAAAGGTGCATCGGTCCATAGGAAGAGGAGGAAGTCCGTCCCACCACCAGCACATCTTTCAAACGCACAGTCCCCATAAACAATCAAAGCTCCTCGGGCTCCTCCCACTCTTTCCCCGAGCATCCAAATTCACTGCGGACACATCAAACAGACGCAGTGAAGGGGAGAAATGGTGGCGTTGAAGGGTTTCGGACGGGGGGGGTTTAATGGGGGGTGGTGCTGGGGGCTCGGGGCAGCCTGAACAGACCTCTCAGTGGGGGTGGGCAGCTTGTATGGGCCCGATTCCCATGCAGCCGACAGCTCCACTTCCACAAACCGAGGGGAGGGAAAGAGACAAGGGGGGAGCGAGGAAGAGGGGACAGCAGCAGAAAGACGAAGAGGCAGCTCGGAGGGAGAAGACAGATGAAGAAGAAGAGAAAAAAAGAGAAAGCGAACACAACGGGGAAAGAAAGCTGGGCCCCAAAGCATCAAAGGTTGCTAGGGGCCAGAAATGACGGAGCAACACAGTAAACGCCGCGGCATAAAAAGTGCTAAATGCGGCCCCCCCACCCCCCCCACGGTCCAGCGGGTACAGTGTGGACACGGCGCCGTCCTCTCGGAGGAGAACGGCGGCAAAAGAATTTAGGCAAATATTTTTTACAAGTGGAGTAGACATTGGTTCTTTCCCCTCCTTCAAGAAAGAGTGGACGACCAGAACCAATGTGCTGAGCTCTAGAGGCCGGCAGAGAGAGAGAGAGAGAGAGGCTGAATATATTGTGACATTAATGAGGTTGTCAGACCCCGTGTGATCGAGTGGACGGGTTTTTGTGCCAGATAAACTAATACCTTTAAATGTTCATGCTTTTAACCCTTGCTGAACCCTGGCCCGGCGTACAAAGCCCAGGGAGAAGCAGATCTTTTTTTATTTCATGTCATCGGGTTAGAGCCTTTTGTCACGATTTCGTAATGTTAACAATATTGAAGCTAAATGGCATCGGTTAAGTGGACTGTGCCACAATGACTCAGCCCTTCCTCTGCGTCCACCTGGCTCTGAAACCCGATGCCATGTGGGCAATTAGTGGCCGTGGTGCCACTTCTCCCACACAGGGCTAATTACTGACCTGTGGGTTTCATTTGGAGAGAGCGAGAGAGCGAGAGAGGCAGGGAATGACAGAGGGAGAGAGTGAGAGAGGGAGGACATGGGGAAGACCCCGTCATTAATTTGTCTTAATTAATTACTCCTCCTTCCACCAGGGCTGCTGGCAAGGCCGGGCTATTCTGAAAGCTCTTCCGAGAGTTGGCGTTCCAGCGACTCCTCCTAACCTGTGAGCGGCCTGGAAGTCGACCAACGCACGGGTCCTGAACCGGGAGCCTCACACAACCAGAGAGGACGAGAGGCGGAGCCAGATGCCAGCGCCGGGGCACCAGGGGTTAACACGGGCAGCGGGGGGGGGGGGGGGGGGCCAGGTTTGGAGAGGTTAGCGATGTGATTCATTTTTATTACCGCGCGGCCCCTGCAGGCGGCAGGAGTGGCAAATTATTTCTGAAACAAAGTGGAGGGCTCTCATCAGAGCTATTACCTGCCTGTGGCCGGGGGGGGCGCGGAGCCCACAGAGGGTGACAGTGAGAGGCCGGCGCCAGTGAGGGATAGCCGTCCACATCCGTCCACGCTCCAGGACATCTCCCCCAAATGAGAACTGGTGTCTGTGTGTGTGTGTGTGTGTGTGTGTGTGTGTGTGTGTGTGTGTGTGTGTGTGTGTGTTTGTGTGTGTGTGTGTGTGTGTGTGAGCTCATGCAGAGGATAAGGCTAAAGTTAGTCATTGGACCTCCCCCCTCCCACGGTATCCGCTAAAATACTTTGTGGTGTTTTCTTACACCAACATGTGAAGCAATTAGAGGTGGCGTGCAAAACACAACGACGCCCCGGTGCTAATTAAAAGAACAATCCCCCCCCACGATATGCTGACCGCAGAGATCAGCCACAATGCAGAGCGTCCGCAAATGATCTCTCACAGATTATTTAGCCGTAAACTGATCAGACATGATTTCATGAATGGGTTATTAATGGCAACTAATGGCTTTATTCGTGTTTAATAAATCAATAATAATGTACATATAAGCTTTAGGACATAAATAGGGACAACTTTTGGGTTGCTAACCAACATTGTGACTAAAATCTGAGTATTTATAACAACATATGGAAACTCAAACCTGCAGAATTAACGACTAAGCAGAAAGTGAGAAGCCTCATGAGTGTTTATTAATAGATTAACAACCTTTAAATGCATTATTACCAAGGAGTAACCAGAAAGGGATTTCCCACAACCTCAATATCCATCCTGTTTTCCTAGTAGCTGCCTATACATCTTTAAAAGAAAAGTATTTATTAACTTTGTAATTTCCATTTAAAATGCTTCATAACAGGTGACTCATTAGAAAGTGGTACCGTGCATTCTTCCTATTTTTCAGGTGACACGCATGCACATATGCAAGGATATGAGCATGTTTCCAATTTAAAAGCCTGCAATCAGTCTGACGTACACCAGTAGTCTCAGTGTTGCTGTGCGGCTCCGCGTACGACAAATCTATATATTGTGTTCCTGCCTTCCTGAATATCATAAGCTAAACCAATCTTGTGGATGAACGCCTTTAAGTTAAACCTCAAAAATGCGAGAGGTAAAACTAGTCTTGCAGGAGACATTCAATCAGACACTGAGCTGATATTCAGGTAGTTACTGAATCGTTTAGATTAGGTGTCTCTAATGTTTAGTGGGAGTCGGGAGCCATACACTGCCTGCCGAGGTGCCATCACAAAGCTGCTTCATGTCACTGATGTGACACAATTAAAATCCTTCCGCATGTGCTGCACTCAAGTTAAGAGAATCACCCACAGAGGAGGAGGAGGAGGAGGAGGAGGATATATTGTGTAGAGAAAAAGATGAAGAAAAAACTACATCCCATTAAGTGGGTCTTAATTCATCATTCACTATAAAGCCTAAATAATTTGATGCTACCGTTTACCCCACGAGGCTACAATCTTCTATCAGCGACAAAATCAGCAGCCTCTCAATGACCAGTGGCCATGTGTGATATTTACAAAAGCAGTTTTTTGTCTGAGGATTAGTTATGCTGAAAATGAGATTTATTGTTTGACAGTGGAGACTAATGGAGACGCTGCCGCGGGACACCATTGGATTTTTAAGACAATGAAGAACCTTCGGGCCGGAGGCGACGTGGGACTGACAGTGGTACGGAGAGGAATCAACATCAATAATCTTTCATCAAGTCCACGGTGGAGCACTTTAGCACAGATACCATTCAATAAATAACTGTAGGCCATCATTCAGCGCTGAACTGGCCGAAAAAAGCGGAGGATGGATTCGGGAGGTTCAGTGGACTGAGAAAACAAAGAATTGTTCATTTGGAAACATGAATACAGTCACAATGACTTGTGCAATGTGAATGTGAACAGTGAATGTGTGTGCACGTTTGAAGTCTTTTCAAAAGCACACAACCACAGTGTCAGCACTTCCACAACTTTGTGCTGAATATCACAAAAAATCCATCGACAAGAAATATTAAACTTGATTTGATCTGGTACCTGGTTATCATAGGTTGCTCAGACTTCTTCATAGTAAAGTGAGCTTCTTGTTATTTATTGAAGATATACAAATTCAAAATGTTAGAAAACATGGGAAAAAATACTCGCAGTACCACAATACCACAGCCTAAGTGAACACTTCACTATTGTCATTTACCTTTTTTTAAAGGGTTAGCTGATGCCCCATTTATTTAATTCACAACTATATAAACTGAAGATAATCTCCATGTTGGGGATGTTTCGTTTTTTTTGCTGGAAAATTAATCAAATAATTGACTGGTTAATAATGAGTCATGTTCAGCACTGGTTGAGATTCGATTTATAATAAAAGGAAGCATACAACAGCACTTTCTCTGATCAGATTAATCAATGTGGTGTCATCAATATCTAATTAGGTGACAGCACAACATGCATCCTGCTCCCATGTTAAGCCTTCACGCTGTACTTGATCATATTTATGTAATTCTTGATTGATATACGATTGGTGAAGCATCAGAGAACGCAGACGGGTTAACGGTCGTAGTAAAAAGAACCCAGTCATGTTTCCCTGCTGGTCTGTCACTTGTTTTAACAAAGTTATAACACTACGATGTTAAAACAGTGGAATGCCACTAGCATTGAGCCCACAGACACTTTCCCCGGTGACAGACAGAGTGATGACCCGGCCACGTGTGATGGATATGTGACAGGGCGGCTCGGGGCCCGAGGGCCTGGCTCTTGGGGGTGGGGTTACTCCATAATGGCTTGCTTAATTACCTGCACAGCCACACAGCAGGTCATTAGTCAGACTGGGACGCCAGGTCTCACCTGTCACCGAGAGATAAACAATCCTCCTACCGGATCTGGGGACCTCAGAGGGAAGAGGGGCCGCGGAGGGGAGTTAGGGCCGGGGAGCATGGGATGATGTGTATATTTCTTAAAGGGTGTATGTTAAAAACATGGAAAACTTTCAATTAAATACACTGATGCAAAGATGCAACAGAGGGTTTGGGGAGTGTCGGATTTGGTTGAGATAGCATCTTTTCTGGATTAGCGTGTACGCGTCAAGTGACAAAGTTGATGGATTTGGAGCAGGACATGGTATTTATCTGGTAAGTGCAAAATGTCAAACTCAACACTATCCTGAATTATGGGTCGAGAACAGATGGAGATATGAGATAAAAGAAGAGAGGCAGATATAGATGTCAACAAGGTACTGGCTGAGGCATTGTGATCACTGTGTACAGTACGGACTGAAACATAAATACTGTGTCCCTGGCTCAACACCCTGACATTTATGGACCCCTGGTGCTTCTTATGGGGCATTTTGTGGCGTGAAGTGCCTGCGCAGAAATGTGGCCGGCAAATAAACGGCAGCTAACGGGGGAGAAGGCAGCTCTGGCTTCTCCTTCTATAATCTCCGCTCTGGTTCATTAAGCGCCACCTTTTTATTTGCAGACGGGTGCTAACCTGATGCTGTCGCTCCCCGGCTTGCTGTATCCTTCCAAGGCGCCCTCCCACACGCTGTTGGCCATGGCGTTCCCGATGGCCGTCATCACCATGCTGAGCTCCACCGGCCAGTCGTCCAGGTCCAGGGAGCGGACGCGGGACAGGTGCGTGCCCAGGTTCCTGTGGATGCCCGAGCACTCGATGCACATCAGGGCGCCGAGGTTCAAACTGGCCCAGTCTGGGTCTGTATGGGAGAGGAGAAAAACCATCATGAGGATAGAGCAGAAGAATGAGAGAAGCTTCGCCAATTTGTCTGAACTGACGATTTACAGAGAAATAATGTAATTAAGCTCTGCTCTTATATAATTTATACCGGCACAGTTTCATAATAAAGCAATTCAAAACAAAAACCTCTCACAATAACATAAGAGATCTCTAACTTGGTGTTTAACTCTGATGCTGCATCGTGTAGTTGTGTGCAGCGTTATATGCTTCCATAAAGTTGTTACCATCCATGCAGACAGTTATAGTTTCAGCTGCAGTTGTGGAATGTGGAATCTGTTGCGAGAGAGCTACACCTCCATAGACTGAACTAATCCTGTGGTTAAGGCTGCTCCTAGTCATGATAAGAAAATTAACTTTTGAATTTTAAAGATTTTGACTATAGATATACATGAGTAAAGGTACAACAAGTAATACCCATCATGAGGATAATGCAGAAGAATGAGAGGAGCTTCCCCAATTTGTCTGAACTGATGATTTACAAAGAAATAATTTTATTAAGATTACACTCATTTATATGTTCCAAACAATCTTCTCATTGTTTCCTATTAATCACAGAGACTGTGGCGGTCTGCTGTAATCTAATTTATACTGGCACAGTTTCATAATGAAGCAATTCAAAACAAAAACCTCTCATAATAACATAAGAGATCTCTAACTTGGTGTTTAATTCTGATGCTGCATCGTGTAGCTGTGTGCAGTGCTATTTGCTATCCATAAACTTGTTACCATCCAAGCAGACAGTTATAGTTTCAGCTGCAGTTGTGGAATGAGGAATCTGTTGCGAGAGAGCTACACCGCCATAGACTGAACTAATCCTGTGGTAAAGGCTGCTCATAGTCATGATACAAAATTTTACTTTTGAATTTTAAAGATTTTGACTATAGACATACACGAGTAAAGGTACAACAAGCAATATCCATCACGTTTAACCCTTGAAGCCAAATGCCTTAATTTTTGAACATATATAGATTCACAGAAAAGTTCAGTTTGTTATTATAACAAATCCTTCGTGTGTAAGACATCAGGTGTGTAGATGAAGACTCATACTCACTGGGTCCGTCACAGTCCACACAGAAGCTGTTCCCTCTCACGTTACGTACGGACTGAATGGCCATCGCATCGCTTTGGCTTCCTAACCGAGACTGTAAACCAACCAAGGGGAAAGAATAAGTCGGCAGGAACTAATCATTTGCAAGTGAAGGCAAAAAGAACATTACAAACAGACTCAAAGCACAGACAACAGGTGATGGAGGGAGGGAAGGAGGGCAGAGGGAATATGAATATGAAATTGAGGCCGTGTCTCCCCAGTGTGCTGACACAAGCCGTGTTCTGTCTCTGATGTCTGTCAGTTCTAATAAGAGATCGCCCACACTGCGGCGCACCTGTCTGACAACCTCCCACATGTGACGGCTTGTGGTGGGTGAGCATGGGCGGGGGAGGGTGAGGGCACAATAAAGGTCGGAAAAGAAGGAGGTGTGTATGTGTGTGTGTGTGTGTGTGTGTGTGTGTGTGTGTGTGTGTGTGTGTGTGAGAATGAAGCAGCAGAACTGAAACATGATGACGATGCTGTAATCCGATGATCGGCCCAGAATCCCCGGTCCAGTTTCGACCGTACCTTATTTTTGATGCTCTCACACGACTGCAGGCTGGCGAAGATCTGGCTCTCGATGGATTGGACCCACAGCTCCCGCTCCTCGTACGTGGACGCCTCAAAGTTCCACGTCTGACCCGTCAGCGACACGATGATGAACTCGAAGGAATCCTCTTGCTCTGAAAAACACAAACGGAAAAAATCACAATTAGCTTAATCGAGAATGCACGTGGGCGCTGTTTCAAGTTTTTTTTGGACGTCGCGTGAGCACGTGGTTTACTTCTGCTGCATATCTGTGTGGTAGAAAATCATCTGTCACCACACGGAGGAGGCACACGTCAGCTGGAGCAGCACACACACACACAACCACACACACACACACACACACACACACACAGACACACACACACACAGTCACACATCGGCTGAGCAATCTGACTCTGCAAATCAGCGGCTCAGTGATTGAGGCCCGTCTCTGCACGGATGCTCCACGGAATGAGCTCCTGTTAAACTCAGCAACATTGGGAGTGATTTCTCCTCGGCCCCTCCTGTGGTCCTGTGGCAACGCCGCTTTGTGTGATGATGCCCTCAGAATCTCATAAACTCATAAATGCCAACGTATAGTTTTGATTCCATTTGCTGCGACTTCAAAAGAGCATCGCAATTACTAATCACCGGCAGCACAATAATACATTTTATGTTTATGAGGTCTTTATGATTCAACCTTCTTTTATGCTTTAAGCATTTATTGAGACTCAAGTTGTTATAGTGTTACTGTACAAACTCAATCAGAGAAGAAAAAAATTATAGCAAAGATGTATCATGATTATGGGCCACGTTGGGACCAGGGGCAAGATCGAGACATAACTGTGATTTTAAAGCTTTTAACCTATTTGAAAGTTTATGTACAGCTATTTAGCCATTTAGCCTTCCATTATAAGAAAGAACTTGAGGTTGTATAATACGTCTGTGAGCAGAAGAGTCTTGCTCACTACTGCTGCACCACATTTGGAGATAATGGTGCAGCAACAGTTTATCCAGGCTCCTTGTACATTCTGGTGAAAATATCAAAATCAGGTTGCTTCTGACCTCACAAGCACAAACTGTCATAAATAATCTTTCCAGATTCAGCCAACGTCTGTTCTGTTGACGATTTGGCTTATTGTAAAACTACTCTGCAGCGTTGACCAGCACCAACGAAGAAGAGTGTCTACCTTTTTGTGATTAACCATTGTTAGGGACAGCCGCTCTGTAAACTAACCCAACTCTCACCATTATGTCATTCTTACATGACTTTATTTTACTTTTTCTCTAATTTTCTCTGCGTCACAATTAAATTTCTAGCACATAGTTGTTCTACTGGCTCATGAAATCATTTACCTTGTGGTTTAAAGTCACAAAATCTGTGTTTTATCTTCCCTGCTCCGGTAAATATAGAGGCCCCATGAGTTTCTCTAATTTTGAGTCGATGCTTCTTTTCGCCACTGGTTCCAACACGTGCACGACCTTATATGGAGAGTGTGGGGACAATATTCTTTGAATGATATTCAGGCTCCGGTCGGGTTCAGTCACGTTGGCTGGGCTGTCCACTTGATTTTCTACACTGCATATGAATTCAGATACAAAAACAAGATTCCCTTTCAGGTTCAGGTCAGACCTCGGCTGCACTCTTCTTTCTTGTTATCTCAACTCCCCAGCAGACTCAGTCTCAGATGGTCGGAGTCACATCAGATAAAGTTTTGTCAGATGAAATCTAATATGTCAAGACAATCTCTGACAATCAGCTACAGTGATATCAGTCAAAGAACAAACAAACCAAAAAAAAAATCCCATTTTGGATCCTGGACTCGTAGTTCCAGCCTCTTGACCTCATCACATTTCCAAGAAATACTTTTGATGACCCTACCAGGGTAGTAAGACAAATTTTGAGCGTTGGTGTTTTGCGGAAATTAGAATAGTGACTTCTGAACAAACTGCCGGCACTGGCTTCTGATATTTCAAGATTGTGTGTTTGTTTTTAACGTATTTGATAGAAATCAATTCCTCTTTCTCAAAGCTTTTTTAGTATAGCTATTAATTTATGTTATTCCTCTGTAAGGACCTATGCAGCCTCTCCATGATTTAATGAGACGGGTCTTTTGGGTTTTTATAATTCTGCAAACTCAACTAGATTGTTTAAACAACTAAATACCCCCTTATGTTGTGTATTAGATTTATTTTTATTGAACTTGACCTGAAACAGGTTTTGAAGAGGGTGAATCCGAAGAGGCTCTGTTACATCCTCTCATCGTGTTAAACTGAGACTTATGAACATGTCACCTGTCGTTTCCAAACAAGGGGTCTGACACGACATATGTTCCAACACATGCCGCGATGCCTCTGCTGCTCGGAAGCAATTCATTAACTCGGTACTGTACAATGTGACTCGTGTTACATCTCTGGTCTCTGCACATGCTTGAGCTCATAGCCAAATGATTTGTAATTACCTAATTATGTCTATGCAAATAGTCGTCTCATTTGCATAAAGCATGTTCGGAGGACTGGAGGCAGGCAGACACAAGGGGAATGTCATTTTTTTGTTTTTTTCTGTGTAGATTTTATCCACTTTGTCCTGGAAATAGTTCTGCTGATATGTTATTAATGTTGTGTATTAATCAACCAAAGTGTTGACGTCATTTATCACTAAAATCACTAATGTATTTCGTCTCTAATCCGTTCTGACATTTGATGAGCGCTGAAACCTTTATTATCAAATGAAACCTGTGTTCATGGTAATCTGATGATAAAAAAAGATCTGCAGACAAATCATCGGTTTTAAAAAGACAACTACACTTTATATTTACGATCAATCCCCCCCCCTACACACATGCTGCTAGATGTAGCTCCGTGCCACTCGGATGACAGATGTCTGACGGACGCCACTAATGTAGCGATCCCCGTGCTGCGGTGGGGGGGGCCATCTCTTCAGGGGGAAAGCAATAATCCAATTAGCTCGACACCGACTTCAATTATCTGATTCAGCTTGTGAAATTGACTACAGGTCACAGAGAATCAATAAAAGACTTGGGAACCTCTTTATTTAGACTCGGAGTGAAACAGTCTTTCAGTGGGTGTGACGTTTTGAAGCCATGGCACGGATTGAAATATCAAAAAGGTCAATTTAAAAAGGAACCTTAAGGGTGAAAGACAATAAAAGCCCAAAATACACAGGATAAAGATAACATTTAAAAATAAATAAAGCTTGATTAATTAGATTACATCGAAAATAAATCAATTTCTTCTTCTCCAACGTACCTGCAGGTACATAACGCATTTGATTAGAATCTGTGGCTCCTGGACTCACACGTTGTTGTACTTGTGTTTTCATCTTTTTAAAAAACCCCGAACAAAGCTAATTATTCTGTTGGCTGCCCAGGCAATAAATTGGAGGCATTAAAACACTTTCATTATGGAGATTAAAAAAGCGACGGATGGCTGGTTTTTTAAACTGATGAGTATACGAGGGAAAACAAATCTAATTCTCCATGCATAGTAATGCACACGGGACGCGCTGGCCACTAAAGAGACAGAGGAGCCTGTGCAGCGGGGAAGTTTTTATGCGTGACACAGGTATCGTCATTACTCGGCTCCATGATGCTGCATGAAGGCTTGTAGGTCAAAGTGCTGATCACGCACACGCATGTTAAATCTGAGCCGGAACAACATGTCACAGGTATCACCGTCGTCTTGCAGGCACCTGCCATGATGAGCTTGTAAAAGGGCCATTAGCGCTTCGGTTATTACTCAATGGTTGCACTTAGAGAACGGCCGGCGCAGGAACCATCACCTTGTCACATTAACACGAGCATTAACCTCCTGACCACATCCGTCTGCCAGCCGACAATCAACAAGTTCGTGCCAATTAGAAATAAATTAACAGGACCCCGCGAGTGGGCGGACAAGGAAGAACACAACTCAAAGGCAACGGGGGGAGCCAACTGTGAAGATTGAGCGAAATATGATTTTCCTTAATTAACATGGCATAATAAAAAGGAAATTAGAGTGTAATGGCCATAGAGCTACAAAGAGGAATGAACGGATAAAGATAGTCGTTGTCCACCATTTACAAGGATCATAAAACTGTTTGGGAACCGCTCAGTTACAGATGTTGTGCTTGATGGCTTCTGGCAGCAACATCACCGCAATTCAATAAAGTGAAATAATAAATGGCTGCCCCGCGAAACAAATAGGTGGTAGATATATTTCAATGTTTACTGGGTGCAGTGCAAGTACATTAACCTAGTGAAGTTTAGAGGTACTTGTACTTAACTTGAGTATTTTAGTATTTAATATAGTAATTGAGAAAATGTACACAACTGAATTTATCTGACAGCCGTAGTTAATGCTTACAGAAGAGAAATGTACATAAAATATATCTTAACCAGATGAGGTACTGGACAACTGGTGTACAGAGTGGGAACAATGGCTGAACAGCCAAGTTATAGCAAAGGGTTTTTAAACCTTACAAGGCAACTGCATTACCAAACCTCTAAGTTAGGTACTCGAAAACTCCAGAAGAGTGTTGCTGGCAGCAGTGATTAGAAACTTTGATACTTTTTCTTTTAAATGACGTTCACTTGAAATAGTTTTTACACTCTGAGTTAATCGCTGTCATTAAAGGAACAATTTCCCAGTTTTTAAGAACTGTAAATCATGTAGGTACCGTACATCCTTGACCTGGAAATCAAAGTGGAACGTGAGAGGGTGACCCGAGGACGGTGATCCCTCTTTTGCTGTGCGTGTGCAGCAGATGCACCACCGAGGACCTGTGGACCAGATTACCACCCCAGGGCTCGGTGCTCAGCCCAGCTGGGCTGTCTATACAGCATATTTTCTGTCTAAGCCTCCCAAAGACCTCTGGAGGACCGGCGTGAAAAACCCTCGGAAAGGACTCAGCAACCGGCTCTGAGCCTTGAGGACTCCCTCATTTTTTTTTAATCCATTTGTATGTGATCACTTGGCTGAAATGATGACAAGGTGCAGAGGTGCAGGAGGTGAGCGATTGTTGTGTTGTGCGCGGGACGTGTTGTGTTGTGTCGTGTGCATGCATCAGGCAGTCACTTAAAGAAGTGCTCGCCGTTCCCGTGAATTAACGAGCAGTTGGGAAGAACAGGCCAAGGCGGTGCCATCTGTAAATGTCACAGGCACTGCTTGCTCATTTTACACATCATTAAAGCCAATATTCCTAACCTGTATCAGAGCAATCAGGAGCAGGCCATTACTGCGACAGGGGCCCCGGGGGAACCACGACCAAACTCAGAAAGAAGAGAGCAGGGAGGGAGGGAGGGCGAGAGAGAGAGAGAGGGAGAGAGAGATAGCGAGATAGAGTACACTCTTTATCTATCTGACACACACACACACGATTCTGAGCACTTTTACAGGCCCACGCACATGCTCACACAAACAAGCCGCACACCTTCCAACAATAAACAAACACATGAAATCAGCACCAGCACCACCAGCCTAATAGCTAGTGCATTTAACAACAGAGCCCGAATGAAAACGGGACCAATTATACAGATATCTGTGGGCAGTGTGTATGGAGCCCAAATGAGAATCTTGTTATTCCTTTCCCTCCGTTCTGTGGCGCTCACAAAGCTAAGCCATTACAAAGAGTGGAGGCTCCAGGGACAGCTTTCGGAAATGAGAGCGAGTCGGGGAGTGACAAAACAAAGTATTGAGATAAACACCCACCATTAGCACAGGCAGTTAAACCTCCATTTCCTAATCCTCAGCTGGACTCCAGAGGATGTTAACCCTTAGTTTACTAAAGAACAGGACAATAGGAGACTGGATTAACTTGTCCTCTCAGTGCAAACTTCACATTATTATTGATTATTGACAGTAGGCGCAGGTACATCTGTCTCGTAGTGGGAAGGGGACACATGTTCTCCATCAGGAAACGAGTCAGAACCATTAGGATTGAAGTTTGATGTTTGTTTTTTCGGATTTAACTTGAAAACTTTTGTAGTGAAACACACTTTGAAGGACTTTTCCATTCTTTCCGATGCTTCTAGTTGAAACTGATTAACAGAAAATTGGGTCTAGACATCTTCTTGAGTTTGCTTTACAAATACTAAGAAAGAAGGAGATTTTCCAGGTCATGCAGAAGGTAGGACTTGTAAATTCCACTACATAAATCCACGTTTTGTTTATAGCATATTGGCCAATGTCAGCCCTGATGGTTAAAAGCTTGTGAATGTCGATGTCTTTCCAAGTTGACATCTTCATCATCCTCTATGTGTACTATGGCCCCCCTCCTTTTCATCCGGAGGTATTTGTATTATTTTTTGCCACACATGTTTTTGTGGACATTTCACCAGAGGCATCACAGGAAAAACTGCTGAAAATATCTGGAGCAACTGACTTGGGACATTAACGCTCCCACATACATCCCAGACATCTTGATCGTATGATGCTCCTCCCTTTCTTCATACAGTAAATCAATGGGTCTGTCAGCAGCTCGTTTATTCTGTTACTCTAGTGAAGAGGTCGAGCTGAAACATGCTGGTTAACTAATCACTCTTCAACCTTCTATTATTCTCACAGTATTGCAATATTGTTCACACTGCATATTCATCTAAGCACCTTGGAAGTGCAGGGATGTTGTTGTTTGTTTTGTGTATTCTAGCAGAATGACAATACATTTAATGTTTAACAGGGATTTAACTGCTATATTTACATTTGTGAAAACATGTACACATACCTTATGTGCATTTTTTAATTTTCTGCTCACATTCACTGATCCAAACTATTTGATTAAACTTAATTCTTGAGGAGTGGGTGTAATATCTTTGACTACTGTTAATTAACATTAACCCTATCATCACCCTTTTAAATCTACTGATTCACTTAAATTAATTTTCTTATCGTCCTTTTTTAAATAATTAAGAATTTACCAAAAAAATTAAGTTAACCAACCTCAGGTATGTGAGTGAGTTCACAACAGCTGCATGTCTTTCTTCCTTTTGTCTGTTATCTTTTAGTTTTATACAAGTTTTCAAAAATGATGAGATTTGGCTAAATATGACGTCTGCATCTCAAAAGGCATCGAATCAAATATCTGGCGATGCAGATGTAAATCAAGACCTTAACACCTGCTTTACATTAGAAGCATTGAGACAAACACTCGGCTCCGGCTTTCTCCCTGATTTCTGTGACCTTCGCACATGTAAATATCTCCATCCATAAATATCTAAGCATCAGGGAAGGAGCGTCTCTCTCGACACAACTTCCCTCCGATCCTGCTCCTCCGTCCTCTGGAACCCCCCCCAAAAACAATGAGTATTTGATACACTTTCTTTAAAAGAGAAATACATTAATGATGCTCCCTGACAGTCTGCATTAATCAGAGGGGGCTCCCCCTGAACACAACTCTTTATCGGCCATCGATTTTCCAGTGGGTTTATGGCGAGCGACACACCGAGAGAGCTCGTCGCCGGGCGGCTGCTGGGAAACACATTACGGGCCTGTCAGTTGTCTCGCCATGCATCCTGCATCATTCTTTAAGCACATGAGAAGTTCATTACAGCACACAGCTCTGACAGTGCATAGGATATTAGGGACTGTGTCCGTTGTGCATATCCTCGGTGGAGGTGCAGACGTCACACGGGATTCATAACGATTCAAATTCGGCTTTTAACATTGATTTGAAATAAATATGGCTTCACACTGATGTAACACAAGTTCCTCTCTGTAACCAGTAGAAGATAGGCTGTGTTTAAACAATCTAAGGAGCGGTCTGAAGCACATGGAGAAAGTGCATTTAGGGTGTGTCCAAATCCACTCATGCTGGTTTAGTTGCACTTGCACCATAGCAGGTTGCAATTGTAAGGGCAGATGTGCAGGTAGTAAGAGAGAATGCTCGTCTGCAGATGAAACCGATTTGCTTGCGCCCGAGATAAAATGATTCGTCCAAAGCTCCCTGAGGTGGAGCAGGTGAAGAGGCAGAAAGTGTAGACACATGTTTATTACCTATGTTTTGTTTGTCAGTTAAATAGTTAGTTAGCTAGAATACGCAAAAAAAACTACTGAACAGATTTCCACAAAACTTGGTGGAGGGATGTGGTGAAAGTTGGGAGAGAAAGGATCTGAGTAAATGGGCGGGTCAAGGAATTAAGTTTCACACAGAATTCTTTCAATCCATGGGATGCACGTGCACGAACGTTGCTCTCATGCACAACAGATTCCGAGGGACAGGTGCACAGACTAAAGAGTGAAAGTGAAGTTCTAAATAAATTGCAAGCCACCTACGGGTTCCTTGTCAACAGCAGTTGCACCTCTAGCTGCTTTCAGACGTGCACTGAACTCTGCAGTTCCACCGTATTTTCTACGGAGGACGAATGAGCTTCTCCGCAGTCTCTGCAGATTTTCTACGCCTGGCCTCCTAGTATAATGTTCGTAGAAATCCAGAAGTCGATGTGTGAACACGATCTGTTTTGTTAAGAAAATCATGTGATCTCCACAGCAGAGTTAATACGTCACTTCCTGCCTCCTGCACTCGGCTGCTCCACCTCTGCCGGTCACTACTTTATGGAGGATAGCTCGAGTGAGCACATGGCAGATAGCAGCGCACACAGCTAAGGCATTCAGCAACGGAGCAAAAAAATCTAGTTAGAGATCTCTAAAGTTATTATGAGAACATTTTATTGCTTCATTAAGAAACTGTGGTGTGACAAATTAGAATTTGGCAGCCGCAACTGTCTACATAATTAAAAGGGAACACTGGTAGAGGTATGTGCTCTCATGTGCTGTTCTATAGTTTCTATTTTGATGATGTGCCCTTAAAATATCACTGAAATACTGAGCCGTTGATTTCAGACCAGGTTTTTATTGATAAATTGATCAACAAATCAACGTGGCTGCTGGACAATGTGTCACTCTGTGGGCCAAGTGTAAGATCAGCTCTAAAGGTGATTTTAAGACCTGTTTGAAAGTTTATGCGCAAATATGTTTGCTATTTAGCCTTTTATAATAATTTTCTGCCACTTCAGCAGCCAAGCAGAGGGGCTCGCTAAGTACTGTGCTGGTGCCACATTTGCAAAATAATGGCGCCGCTACAGTTTCTTCCCATGAACATCCTACACGTTCCATGTTGGCCAAAATGATTCCTCACCTTAAGACGCTCACACTGTTTTGATTGATGATGCTTCACAACTACTAAAATTCAATTTCAGCCTGCATTGCACGCTTCTGATTGCCCCGTAAATGAGACAAACTGATAGCAATTTATTCAAGGATCCCACCTCCTCTCTCTCTCTCTCTTTCCCTCTCTCTCTCTAGCGCCTGTTCTTTCACTGGGAGACACAACTCACATCGCAGACGTGGGCGAATCCAATATTTAAGTGATATGTCTGTATTCCAAAGCATTCAGCAGAACAGACAAGTTGATGCTAATAGAAAACCTCACAGAGAACAATGAAAAAGATAGAAAACAGTGAGCGTGTTTGATAACCTGAGAAACATTTGCAATCTGCCTCCTCCAGTCTGATTGTTCTCACACTTCCTCTGACTTGGGTTATGGTGGATGTAGGACATCTATCAACGAGATCTGATAATGTTTTGGTGATACCAGCCATCACTCATGTGTAATTCTGCCAGGAGACACCCATTAGGAGCTAAGTAATGTCAAATCAAAGTGAAGGAATGGACGTCCTCAAAAGAGTCCAGGTTTGCGAAGTTGCCGGGAGCTGCAGACTGATTCTGTATTTACAAAGCAACTCATCACATATGATCTAAATGTAAATAATCAGTCCCACTACGACGACTACTACTGATGCTGATGTGACCACAAACTAAAATAGTACATTCTACCCCAAAATAGTGCCTGTTGTCACTGTCTACTATCTACCAGACAAGTCAAGACTATATAAGTATATTTCTGGACTGTGTGTGGTCATTGTGAGAATTGAGGATGAAGTTGAAATCCATTGTGGAATCAAAACCGACCAGTTAATATCTTTGTGATACCATGGTTTCGTATTTGCATCCCGACTTCTATCAGCCCTGATCGGCTCAGTCGGACATTACACAGACTTTGTACGAGGGTGCTGGCAGTGTGAAGCCTGTTTTATGGGGTTCCACAGATTCGGACATTTGGGTTCACATTAACAGCTCCTCTGGGGAAAGTCTAGGAAAGTTCAGGGGTAGCAGTGCACGTCTAAAAGCTGCAGGTTTTGGGGGTGCCTCCTACATGCCGGCTAAACTGGTGGACTCTCTTCTGTGGAAGTTTTAATAAAAAGTTGCTATATTGAATATTAAAGGACTTCTAAGCAAGTTATACCACAGCATTACCTCATTGAAGAAGGATTCTACATACTATGTGAAACAACGATGGGAAAAAGAGTTGAACATTGTGATAACAGAGGACATGTGGCTGAACGCTTGGGAAACGCAGTCATCCTCCACCAACTCCTGGACTTGGAGAGACTTCTGTTGGAAAAGCTTGATTCGTTTTTTTTATAACTCCCAAGCAAAGGGCCAAACAGACTGGTGCACAACTGGCCTGCTGGAGAGAATGCGGAGAGGTCTTTGCTGATCATGCCCATATTTTTTGGTCTTGCCCCTTCATCCAGTCTTTCTGGAGAGAAGTGGCAAAAATGGTTTCAAAGGTTCTATGCTTTAATATGAATGTATTATTCACAATTCTCTATCTTGGGAATATGCCAGATGGGTTGAGTAAAGCTGATATATACCTACTTAGGGTCTTGCTGGCTGCAAGTAAAAAGGCCATCACAAAATGTTGGCTCCAGAAAAACGCTCCCACTACAGACTCTTTTGTTAATATTGTAAAACAACTACATGTACTAGAGCAAATGACTTATTCAGTCAGACTCCAAAAAGATTTAGGTGAAAAACGATGGCAGAAATGGCAAGCCTACTTGGCCAATGAGTGAGACTGTATGCACGTACTGGGTTTGATACTTTCTCTTTTGGATTTATTGATCACCCCTGGACCTTGAATTTGGGTAATTGTTCAATGTTTTGTATCTGTCTTTTGTTTTACCTCCCTGTACTAAAAGATGAAAATGATCTATAAATAAAGAGTTTAAAAAAAAAAAAAAGTTGCTATATTTGTTGCTGGTTGCCATTTTCGAAAAACTCACTAAAAGGTGGCAGATAATTAAATGTGCCGGTTCATTTTGAAAGAGAGACATTAAATGAAGGAACTCACGGACATCGGCTGGCTGACCAATCACGTAACTCGATCACAAACTAACTTGGGGCAGCAGCGCTGGAGCGTGGCCGGACCGGCTTCGCACAGCAGCCACTTATCTCACAGCACTTATCTCTCCGAGCTGCTGATGATGTTCCCTCTGAACAACAATGTGGTCAACAGACCCATTCAGACTTTAAAGAGCAGCTGTCAGAGACCATGATAAAAAAGTATAATGATTATAAATGCTAAGCTCCATTTAGGGGGCGTCAACGCCATTGTTGTTGTTATCCCGCGTATCAATCTTGTTGATTGATCATCGCTCTGGTGACATCAGTTTTATGGCCTCTGAAATGCGTCTCAGTGTTTTCACAATGCCATCCAATTAGGGCACTCAATTCATCATTGGGCTGGAGAATCATTATTAATTGGGTGGAGAGCCGAGTGCCACTCCCCTGCTGAGAAGGGCAACGGCTTCTGGAGATCGAGCTATTCATACGGCAGTAAAAAGAGATGGGGGGCTGTGACGGTGCAGAGCGCAGGGGGCCAGGGTGGAGACACACAGCTACATACCTCTGTGTGCCTCACAGACAAAGCCAGCCAGAAAATAGAGGATTCAATATTTGTTTTTATAATGAGAGGAGAAATCTGATCAGGACTGATTAAAAGGGAATTGGTGAGTGGCTGCTTTATGGCTCACTCGATTCAATAAAAAGATATAACAAGTTTCTCCGCAGTTTAATGTGGAAACTCTCTACACTTGTCTCCTTCAGCACCAGCAGTTCCCATCACTTCTTATATTCACTGAGTAATTCACCATTTTCTTCAACCCACCAGCTCAGAGCCTCATGAAGGAGCTGCTCGTAGAACTCAGGTTTAGCCTGTGTGTCGTGTGTGCACCTCCACTGACAGGATCCCTCACTGGCTTCACAACAAAGTGCTTATTGTGTCGTTCACACACAATCTATTTTGAAAATGCAGAAGTAACTGAAACACACGAGGGCTTCACTCTCTCGTGCTCCACAAAGAGATTTATAAAATAATTCATCTCTATGTGAATGTTTGACCACCAGCGTAACCCGTGAACAAGTTTTGGTAATTTCAAAATTAAAGCTGATTAAAATGATTTTTAGTTTGTACCTTCATTGCCTGCAGATAAGCCGTCTGGCTTGGTGATGCCCGTGCTCTTTTTCCGTCTGTGCTTCTTGCGGTTGGCGTGAGGCGAAGGAGGCGGCTCGAGCTTCGGACTGGTCGCGCTGCCGACACTGGAAGTCGTTGGGTCACTCATCCCGTTAGCTGAAAAGAGACAAACAGGAAAAAAGACCATAATTGTTATTATCATTATTATCAAACTAATATAACATGAAGTAAAATACTGACCCACTAATGGGTTAGTATTATAAGGGTAAGTACAAGTACATCAAAGTAAAAATGTGGAATATGGCCATAATGGCCACCAAATGCAAAATAGCAGGCTTCCTGTTGTGTTTTTCCAATTGCACCTAAAGACTTTTTTGTTTGTCTGGTCATGATACACCTGTATATCGATCGACCGGTCAATGTGAACACGTTCCAGGGGTCTCGGGGGGCACCGTTGAGCCATTTTGCGATGCCCATTGACAATTCCTTCAGAATACGTACATTTTCACCACTTTCTAACTTTCTGCAAATTTTGTTAAGAATTTGAGCATGGTAAAGTCCTCAAAAAGCCAATTAATTTGCCTGAATAATAATAATAATAATAATAATAATAATAATAATAATAATCCTTACAATTTCAATAGGGCCTCACCTGACCTTTGATGTCAGTGCTCGGGCCCTAATAAGCTCTGTCCTGATCATTTAAGTTTCCAGTTAGGAGATGTTATGCCCATTCACCAAGAAATTATTAGAACATTTTAACACGGGGAATAAAAACGTGTTCATGTTCAAGATTGACCATTTGAAGTGAAAGTGAGGAGAGACGCGCATCACTGTGCATCGTCGTGAAATGACACCGAACATGAATAATAAATGACATTATCAGAGCCTCATGCAAAACTGGGGCCGACTTGTCACACGTCACAAACGAGCGGTGGAGTTGGAAACGGCTGTGAGTGCCACAGAAGTAACTGTGTGACTCGGGCTGGAGACGGAGGACAAGGTGGAGGTGCGAGAGGCCGTCAGAGAACAAATGGTTACCTGAGTTCGCCCGCAGCAAAGCTCTCTATATGACTGTCAGCGAGTGACGGGGGGGGGGCTAAGAGCCGGCTTTGTTTCTTGTAAGTGATTTTATAAATGTGATATTAACCTGTGCTACCGTTGGGCAAAGGGACGGGAGGCACGGGCCGATAGGAGGGGGGGGGGGGTTGTCAGCTTGCCATCTTTCTGATTTCCTGACATTTGACATCACTTTCCCTTCTTTCCCCCTCCGGATGCCATTATGAATCTGGGAGTGGGGGTGGGGGGGGGCAGGGGCCTGGGGGAAGGAGGGAAGGGAGGGCCGGTGGATGGGCCCCATATTGCTCTCCTCTCACCACCCTGTGTGGGGCTGGCAGCCTCCTCCATTGTCTCCCATCAAAAGCTCATTGTAGTGTGGCAAACTCCATTCATTTCCCCGTGCAGCGTCCCGGCCCCAGGGGCGGAGTGCAGGAGGACAAGGGGCTCAGGGATTATTGCTGTTGTCGTTGCCAGTTTGCACACGCTATAATGTGAAGGCAGTAGTGCCATTAGCCAGTGTACAACATTAGGCCTAATTCGGTCATTACCTTTAGGGAGATGGGGCTGTGTGTGAGGAGGGAGATGGGCTCAGCGGGCGACTGACGATGCTAACGTGAGGGACGAGTGGCGCTCCGAGGCCCCGGGACGCAGCGTGTGAGCGTGGGCAGAATGTGGGAGACGACACCTGAGACGACACATCGCTACGTCCGTCCTCAACTTCAGATCCGTCACGACGGGAAACTGATATTTACAAGGATTTAATTTGTGTGGGAAAAAAAATAAAAAAATCGCCAAATTCATCTGTAATTTGTCAGACGCCAAGAGACCCTCGCATCAATATCTCAGCATTAATAGTCATGTGTTACTTGAAAAATAGCCATATTGATTATATGCCGTCACATTAATAAACATAACATTGGTGGGTGTGCTGCTACATACATTAAGCTCTCTGGTGAGTTGAATGGCAGCACACAGCCACACATGTAGCAGCTCTTAGCCGAGGCGTCTGTTTCAATTTCCCTGCTCTCTTACAACAGCCCCCCTGAGACGAGTCATTAGCTGGCTCAGACAGCTGGGGGCACAGGGGTCCTCAATGTGCAACCCCCCCCCCCAACCCTCTGCGTCCCAGCGTCTGTCCCGCCAGCACCGCTCTGTATGGCGGGTGGAAGACGAGAGCGGCGACCTGCCTCAGACGTGACAGGCAGCATTTGTTTAATGTCGCTTGAGGTTAAAGGGGAGGGCGGCCCCTCGGGGGCCCGGGCCGTGTCATAAACACCTCTAATTATCAATTTCTGCCCCTAATGTTGTGGAAAATGACCCCGGCCATGCTCAACCTGCACCTGAAACATATCCTGGGTGATATTCCTTCCTTTGTTTGCACGAATCAGCCTCTAAGACGTTAGTAGCATGAAGCTGTGGAGCTGGAAACGCCAGCGAGCGGCAAAACGAAATCACCATGATGGTTTTATATAATGTGAAGTCTCCGGCCTTTAAGTGCTTCTCCGCTCTGCGAGCCATGCATGATTGCCAGATTATTTCTTAAATTGAGAATTATGAAGTTGGAACTGGATTGTTTCGGCGCGTGGACGACTCACAGTGGCGATATTAGCCGGCTATTAGCGTGCATGAGGGCCATCAGCCACCAAGCTGGGTAATGAAGCACACTGGGATCAGGAGTCTCTCTCCTCCTCAGCTGAGATCACCTGGGCAGCAGAACAGGTCGGAGCCTAACCTGTGATTACACTGTATTATACTCCCACCACGGAGATGACAGTTTAAACACGTTCCATGATGAAGGCTGTGGGGAAGACAAAGAGGGGACCGCTAACAGCTTCCTGCCTCTACCAACGCCAAACTGCGAATGGGTGAGGGAGAGCGAGGCAGGGGGGGGTGAAGAGAAGGGGGGGGGGGGGGAGTCATTTCATTGTTATTCAAGAGGCTTTGGGTGAGGAGCACTATGATTCCACCAGGCCCCTTGACATGGCAGCCCTGCCTGTCCTCAATCAAAACCAACAGCTGCAATTAATGGCAAAAATTAGAAACAATCACCGCCTCCCCTTATTATCCTCAATTAGAGCAACGCTAATCAAGGCCTGATCGCGCTCCGCTGCTCTCTCCAAACTAAATGTCAAACTTCATTACGGCCCGGCGTCGAAATCAAACGCCCTGCATGCTATCACGCTCGCATCAGGAGGCCGAGACATAAAACACAGTGCCACAGGAAAAGGAAAAGGCTATCTGTGCATTAACTACCTGGGTCCTGATATGTAAACCAAGAGGAGAGAAAGATCGGATACAGAAATGAACGCGGTGCAGCCGGTGAGTCGCAGGTAGGGTTGCAAAGGGGCGGAAAGTTTCCATGGGAAGTTAAGCTCGGGAATTTTGAAAAATAAATAAATAGGCAAATTAAACGCTGAGCAATAAAAACATCATTCAAAACTCTATTTTAAAGACGTTGAATTTCAACCCTCCACTGTGCATTCTTCCATCACATGCACAGATAACTCCCAGCATCCTTCACACTACAGCAGGGCTACTGAGGCCTGCTGTAGTGTGCAGGACTAGTCAGGTAAGTTTCGATGATATTACTGGGAAAATATATTAGCATGCTGATTGAGGATTGTTCATCTGTTCATCTGCCTATTTCCATTCATTTATCCATCAATTGTAAAATATGTTTACAGACGATTCCAATTGTTTGGCTAACTATTTATATCTCTGGCATTGCATTAGTGTTTTTTTACAAACTTTTTTCTCATCTTATTCTACAGAACAATGCCACGTGCACTATCTCATGTGTGGAGACATTTCACCCCATCCAATGTAGAAGGAAAGGCTGTGTTCATTTGCAAATACTGTTCAAAGACCTGAAGAATGACACAATGATGCAGAAGCATATGGTCAAGTGCCCAAAGTTTCCTCAGGGCTCAATTCAGCCTATGACAAAACAAAATGTTTATATTTATGTCTGTATATGACAAGGTAAATACAGTTAGTATAAATTACCCACAACATTTCCAGTTTATTCCCTTTAATTCCCGTTAATTCCTGTATATTCCCGTTAATTCCCATGGAAAGTTTCCAAGTTTGAATATTCCCGGAATTTTGCAACCCTAGTTGCAGGTGATGCAGACTTGTCTCTTTGGCCATTAAAACTGCCCTAACGAGTGTAGATTTATCATCATGTCATGATATTCTGGATTTGAACTCACCCGATCAAGTGTTAGATAATATTTTGATCCATTATTTTCCTCATGGATTGATCTGATTATCTTCCTCAATCGGCCATTTTAACATAAGTTCATTTGTTATATATATTTTTCAGGTCGTGAACTGCACCATCTCCATCATCTCACAATAGGATAATAGTGAATTCATTACTGAACGAGCCCCTATGAAGGGCACTGATTTGCAGGAGTTCTTTGATGTTGTGAACGTGACATTACTCACACTTTGACTCGAGTTCCTGTCATCGACAATCCAATCACATCGCTCCGGCAGCTGTTTGAGCGCCGCAGCTTTTAATTCAGGTTCAAAGATTGAGGTGTACGGAGGAGAGCAGCATCTAAACAAGCTCGCGGCGCATTAAGAATGGCCGCCTTTATGAATGCAAGCAATGGAAAAATTGGGCCGGGATTTAATCAAAAATCTGCGCTCAATATTCAAGCGACGTTAGCACCTCTTGCTTCTGCCAATAGGTTTACAAATGAGCACATTCTTTTAAATAATATGGAAATGGTTACCTGGCTAAGACGCATTCATTCTCCGGGCGAATCATCAATCTGCTGTTTTTGCATCTCAGAATCACATTTTGTTTTAACCTGCAACCTTCACCAAGGATAATGGAGTGATTGGGCCTGGTGCGAGTCAATTCAAACGACAAGACACGAGCCCCCCCCCCCGTCCCCGTGGAACAACCCTCTATTGATTATTGAAGGCACATTAGGATGAGAGATAAGAGGGTCGCATTTCAATCAGGTTTGTGTTTTCTGATCGGCTTCGCACTGCAGACACGTCCTCTGACTCTGATTCCTCAGTCGTGTGGAGACATGAAAACGAGTCGTTCTGAGAAAAAGTTTTGGTTCTTCCCGTTCACATTACAGGCCTTAAGCTGCACTCGCTGATTACAGAGAAACTCCTTCCCAAGGACAAACGACAGATCCATCATGTGACAAAAAGAAAAACCACGTTTCTACTATTATTTGCAGCTCATTTGCCTCATTGGAGCTCATTTGTGGTTACCTTAGGAGTAGAGCATGGAAATAATTGAAGGAAATGGAATAATGGAGCAGATTGTGGATTTGATTTAGTTGAAGTCTGGATGTTGGTTAATGAGCTATGTGAATATTGAGAGCTCTGCAGATTCCCAAACAAGAAAATGAGAAATTCTGGAGCCATCTTATTTGTCCAGAGCGCGACGGTTAGGAAATTCTATTTGTCCGTCGCAGACCAGCTTCCCCAGACACACAATATTTCACCCACACACACACACATATTATAATGCAGATGCAAACACTCTCTGTGGAAAAAACTCACATACAAACAGCTAAAAAAAATAAAAATATTCAGCAAGAACACACACACACACACAACCCAACACACGCACTTGCGCTCATTTATTTGAGGACCCCACGAATCTAAGTAATTCTGCTTTGGGCATGCTGCTGATGGGAGGCAGGGGTAGGGGGTGATGGAAGTGCCTGCGTCCAGGCAGAATTGATCGTTTGGCAGCTCCAAATGAGAGACAGGCTTGTCTGCGGAACCACGAGGGCCGTGCGGTTGGACTCCAGCGGCGCTCATAAAGTGCGCTCTTTAAACTGCCGGGGCCCCTGGGAGCCCATGGGGAGGGAGGGAGCCGCCGCCGCGCTAATGAGAACTACCAGAGTGCAAACATGCATGGAAATGACTGTTATTCTGTTGATGTGCATTTAAGTGCTTTTTTACTGCCAACCACAAAGAGAGGGAAATAACTGGTGATGAATGGTACCCCCGAAAAGCATTCATTTTCCTCTTCGGAAGAAAAGAGGAAAACAGAGGGAGGAGGAGGAGGAGGGTGCAGAGAGTAAGATGGAAGGTAAAGACAGGGTGGGGAGTTGCGGAGGGAGGGAGGCAGGGACGGGGGGGGGGGGGCAGACATGCATGGTGAATGTATTATCTTATTTCACTCGAGTACAGTGACAGGGCGCGATGTGACACCGAGGCGGCGAGCGGAGATGCATCGGTGGCGGAGAGTTAACCGTCACCGTTCCTCCGCTCCGAGCACGGCGCCTCCATCACAGAGCTGCCACCGCCAAAGGTCACAGCGATCACAGACATGATCAGCTCGTTATGAAAATGAGGCTTGTTACGCACGTTCGGAGAAAATTCAGGAAATGGCGTCGCCGTCACGCCAACGGTTCCAGTTCAGATTCGGTCTGATTTGGTTTTTTAATGCACTGAGCTCCTCGTCGTTGTGGAGGTGAAATCTTGACTTTTTAGACTTTGGGATTGAGAGAGTAGAGGGTTTCTTACGAGCTCCGCTGCTTGTACTGGTGTTGATGGCTTCATTCCACTGGTCGGCGCTGGACACGGAGAAGGAGCGCTGGTGCATGCCGTCCTTGCTGCCGCCGAACACCGAGGCGCCGGTCTGCAGGGACGAGCTGCTGTTGGAGTGAGGAGCACCTGGAAAACACAAGACAAAAAAACAAAAACATGAATCCTGGTTTCTCACGTGACGTTTGATTTCCTGACCGATTGTTTCCTTTGAGGGAAAAAAGTCTGTAAAGAAGTGACAATGATGTACTTGAGTTTTTTAGTAGTTTCTAAAGCACTTTAATGCCACTGCCATCTTATTTGTGCAAATCTCTCTGTCAAACCACCCCCCCCCCCCTCACACAGACACACACAGTAGCGCTCTCCCTCTGCCTCTGCCTCTAATTAGCCCTTAATTAACAAGATACACTCTGAACGCTAATTATCTCGCCTCATCCCTCTGACTGCCACATCGATCTCCACTGGCGTCAGCAGGCGTTCTCTCCCCAACTTCCAATCAGGCGAGCCACGGACGCCTGGCTCTCTTTACTAATTCATGGGCTAGGCTGCGCCATGTGAGGTCCTTCCCTCCTGTTCACGAGCAGCCGCTACAACTCGTCCTAACTACTCGGAAAAAACTCCATAGATACATTTCACAGGCACGTGAGGGGAATCCGAAATAACAGCTTTGGCTTTAATATGCAATAAACCAAAATAATTGATTCCAAACTTGATAATTAGGGTGTTTCCTACAGAATTAGTTTTTATTTAATTGAATTTAAAATGTTTTGAATCACCTAAATGAAAAGATGGGTTGTTTACAAAAACATTACCTGCTAGAATAAAAAAAAAATCACAATATCTATCAGCTAAAATCTTCAGGTTACACAGCTACAAGGAAAAACTAATCAAATTTAATAAGATAAATAGATAATGACATTGAAATGTTTTGTTTTAGAAAAAAAAGTAATTTCTGACTTTCTACACATGTTTTCTTTATCTTGTAGGTATCACACATCAGGTCCTTTTATTCAACAATTACAGGAGAATATCCGTTTCTGATTGAGGTGACAATAACAGAGAATATAGTGTGCGGGTCGTGTGTAAAGTAAACTAAGCGGCACGGGTGCTTGTTAGGATAATATGTCCTACTCATTATCTAGAGTAATAAGTGTATCAAATTCACATAATCATGTCTAATTAGTATCAGTAATTATCTTGTTGGGCCCGGGAATATTAATCTTCGGGTCCCAGAGGGGAGGGAGCAGAATCGCAGCGAGAACGGGCGAGAGAGCGAGGGAATCATGCTGAGGAGCGCCGACTAAATTAGCATGCTGAAATCAGAGCGGAGGAGGAGGAGGAGGAGGAGGAGGAGGAGGAGGAGGAGGGGAACAGGAACGAAGAGTAGGGGTACTGGAAAGAAAATGTAGAACTTTGTTTTTGAAAAAAGGAGATGGATGAGCGATCCAGTAAATAAGTTCAGGACGTCTTTAAAAAGGCCTCTGATTGCTCGAATCATTACTGAATTAAGGGCATTTAAAAATATGATTTAATAAACAACCAGAGCTGCGTGTTGCTTTGTTTTCAGTAGAGACCTGATATTACAGAATTACATGTTTGATCATCATCATTGTTATAACAGTTAAAACAATAACGCTGCATATCAGTCAATTTTTATTCTCAAAGTTTGACTCTATGATACCAGAAAAAAAAAGATTAAAAAAAAAGAAAAAAACTCTTATAACTACAAGGCAACTTCGATTGATATTCAAAATTCAACAATCAGGTCTAATTGTCAAATTGGATGCTAATGATTAATGAATTATACATGGCTGTACCCATTAGTCCCCAGAGACCACTCCTGCATAAAGGGGAGGATAATGTAATTACAGTGGAGAAATAATCAGCTCGTGGCATTAAAAGAGCAGTGAACTCCCAGCTCCAGCCAGGCCTGACTCCATGTGTTCTCCAGCTCCAACACTGGAGCTACACACTGGACTGTGGTGGTGACTGATGCACTGCGATGTAGGATCACATCTAATGGCTGGATGGGGTCAAGTAGAAATAAACCAAAGTGTCATTTCATTTCAATCTAGTAAATGTTCAAAAACAATTAAAAAAAACTAAAAAACACTATAATGCAGGAAAACCTTTTAGTCGGACAGAAGTGATACACTTGATCACTATAATTAACATCATCAATATATCATTATATCCACATCATATCTATTTTTATGATTAAATTTAACCATCCAGCTTTGAAACTGTTTGAAATCTAGACAGTGGTAACTAAGAAGAAGGTGTAACCAAGTTCTGTCCTCAACTTTACTGGAGTATTTCCTGTTCCTCCATTATATTTCAATGGCTAATATTTAATAGCACTTAATTTAATTGGCCACTACAGTATTTATTTCCACAATTTTTTTTAAAACTGCATGGATTTGAATTGATTAAACCCAACAGCTTAAAGTAAAGAAATCTGCATCCAGCTTCAACTTAATATGTATCTTAAAAATGTATGTATAGGTATTAATGATAAAATCATTTAACATTTAATAATAGGACACTGAGGAAGCAGACTATAACGAGTGCTTTGTCACATCTTGCTGATAATACTTCTACCTAATTACATTGGAGATGTTTCACTTTTAATTAAGTACTTTCACCCTGTGGTATTATTATTTTGACTTAAATAATGAATGTGAGTACTTCCTTACTCTAATAGATGCAGATATGATCATAAAAAACAATCATTAAAGATGAGGAAGATACAAATTATTAAAGATGTTACTACATGAACTTTTGCATGTTTCTCGTCAGAATTAACAAAAACGTACAAAGTGTAAACCCAGATAATGAGAACTTCTCCCTGACTGTATCATCATGTGTGTATAGAGATAACAGAAGCCATATAGTGTGTGTGTGTGTGTGTGAGCTGCAGGCGATCCAGGGCGGGGGTGTTAAGTAGAGGCGATGGATTAGCAGGGAGCAGCGCTGCCTTGCTTCTCATTTCTCTTTAGGCCGGGCCGTCAGTGAGCTGATGAGCCGTGACGAGGCCTGACCCCTCCGTGGAGTTGTTGCCATTATGTACAAGTAGTGGGATAATGAAGCATTCATGCTAATGTGGGCCGGGCGGCGCATCATCTGTGTGTAATCCACCGCCATCGCCCCCCCGACCACCGCCCGGACGCAGCCCTCCAGCCCCGACACGGCTGCCAGTCAGGCGGGTGTATCCACACCTAGGTTTAAAATGCTTCAAAGTAACTCTACATCATCCACATTAGTCTGACTCCTAAGTTATGTAAATATTTACTGCAGTTTTGTATTGATATTTGTTTTAGCTGAGTAAGAAATGGAGATTAAATTGTCAGAGGTCACTGTGTCCCTGCGACAAACTTTGGATGCGATTTCCATAAAGATGAAGCAATATGAACAAATTAAATCCAAAATTGAACAATAAGTAACTCTGCGTTTAAAAAAATTTTGTTTATGTTTATTACACATATTTTTTATTAAATTAAGGAATAAAAAAAGAGCTTGAGGCTTATCTAAAGGATATTTGTTGTCACAACAACCAATTAACAGCCAGGTACCAAGAGCTGAAAGCTCCAGCTTCAGTCAGATGCAACTTTTGATGTCAGAGTCATGTGATTAAATTAAATAGATCCTTTTCGTTATAATAAGTTATCACAGGGCACTTGTCATATTGAGCAGGTCCGGTCTATACTCTATACTCGTATCAAAAGACACACAACATTCCCCCTTGAGCAAAAACTTCCCTCCAACAGTAGAAACCACGCCTCGGAGTCAGCTGCTGTCTGCCTGTGGCGTATGGAGGGCATGAAAAACTAATAGGCAAGCATTAAGGATCTAGAAACTTCCAGCTCCTTCCACTATCACTGGTGGAAATACAAATTAATGCTCATGTTACATTTACTTAATTGGCAGAGGCCTTTGTCTTAAGCGACGTGCAAACAAGACCCAATAGAAGCCGGAGAACGGAGCATTGAAAATTTAGTGTAAAAAAAAACAGACGAGACTGAAACAATTTACAATTCCAAAATATTTCTGATCTAATCTTTTATAAAACAATATCCACTTTTGATTTAATATTAATAGAATTAAAAGTTCCAGTGCAACGGAACACATTATAGGTGGTAATAATATTGTAACTACTACATCCAGTGTGTAACAAAAGAAAATACTTTAAACCCTTCATTCATACCACACACACACACACTGCACCAGTGCTGGAGGCAGATGTTTCATGAAGCTGCTGCACGGTCAGAACACGTTGGATTCTACGAAGCTACAGACGAGAACAGGAGACAAACTGTGGCGCAGAGTGAGAGCGGACCGAGCTAAACACTTTCCTAAAACCTCCACCTCTCCTTCCACATGCCTCCCTCTCCCCCACAGGATTGATTAAAAGTGACTGGGCCCATTAATACTCTGATACAATGGATCTGTCGCCGGTGACACGGCAGGATGCGTGTTAACAGGGAGGATCATATTTAAAACGGTTCCGCTCCGCACCCAGCCAAGGAATTAAACCTGGCCGCTTGGCAAACTCCTGGGCGCATGCGTTCCCTCATTTACTCTCCGTCTTCTCAACCTCTCCTCTTCATCTTCCCATCGCACCCCCCCCCCCTCCACTCCGCCCATCCTTCTCTCCGTCGCTATCCCTCTTCTCCCAGTGATTATAAAGGTCTTTAGATCTAAGGAATGAATGAATTACCAAAGGCAAAGACAAGGCTTGTGATTTGGATGCCGTGAATAAAAAATTACCCCTTTGTTCCCTTCATCAATTGCATGTCTAATGAAATCAAAATCCCGATCGCATAATCAGGAAAGGGTCCTCCACCCGGAGAGAGACCTGATGTGATTTGTAACCTTTCTTTTCCTAAGTGGAGATTAAGGCAAATCTCCCTCACATTGTTCCCTGATGCGCAAATGGATGGAAACGGAGAATCTTGAATTTGTCATGGAGGAGTCTCGTCCGGGAAATGAACACGAGGAGAAAATAACATTGTTGAGGAGAAAAAAAATTAACTAAAAGGAGGAAAACAAACCAGTTGGCACGGTTTCCCACGAAGAACCTTATCTGGCCTGTTTTTCAAGCTGCTTTTGTCCGCCCTGATGCCCCCCCCCCCCCCCACTCCTCAACCCAACACTCAAGGTTAACAGTCTGTGCGGTGAAACAACCTCCGTCCAGTGTCCTCCGCTGTGTAAACTCCTACATCTTTCTGCTGGTGAGTGATGAACCCGGGCCGCGGTGGCAGCTCTTTGGCCGGGATCACCAGTCACCAGGAACCAGGCCCGGCCGGCGCCAGCGGTCCCGGCTGACCCGTCTCTGGCGCTGAACCCGCTCTCAGCCGGTTAGACGCAGCCTGAGCGATGGAAGCACGGTGCCCATTTCACAGCTGATGAAGGGCCCGCCTCCCTCTGGGGATCACTTTGCTAATTAGTATTAATTACTCTTAATTCTAAGCCTCAAATCCAATCACCGACTTCCACTCTTTTTTTTTTAAGCCCGCCAGACTCTCTGCAGCCTCCGGTGGCACGGGGGGTTATTTATAAACTTGATTGGTGGAGAAACTCTGGTCAGGACCAAAGTGTCTCTGATGCCGTGACCCCCCCCCCCCCCCCCCCCCCACCACCACCGATGATGACAAATAACTAGGTCAGTGTCAAATAGTCAAAGAAAACCAACCTCTTTGATTCTTTTGTGTGATTTTTTCCTTTACATGGACGCGTTGTTTAAACACAATGTTAATCCCCTCTTTGGTAATTTGGAGAATTAATCGATTTCTCATAGATGCTCATTAAGTCATCATTGTGTGTGGTATGAAACAGCTGATTTGCATGAATGAAACATACAGACAGAAGATAATTAACCTGTTGGGAGCCATTTTTATGAATAATCGCAAACTGACTACATAGAAGATTAGCAGAGTAATAAAAGGCTCATTGAGTAACCATTACATATCGTACCTGTGACTGGTTTTCCTATGAGACCTCTCTGTACCTTCCACGTGTGCGTTTGATATAAACTTCAACAAAACAACTTCAAAAATTTACTTAAAGCTGAAATGTCGTACCAATATACCCGAAGCTTTGGAACAAACCACTCTTTTAATGATTATTTGATCTGCTGATTACTTTCTTAATTGAGCGATTAATTGTTTTATTATGAAAATCATGAAAAATGACTTCCTGAAGCACAGTGTGAGGATTTTAAATTCCTTGTTCTGGTGATCAAACGTTTAAAAAACAAAGATTTACTGTGATATAAAACAGAAGAGCAGGAAATTCTAACACTTGGAAAAAATATATCTTTAAATATGTATCTTAAGGTCTTAGTTAAATCATCCATTGATCGATTCAATGTTTCGACTCTTGTAAAAACAAAACATTAAGTCTTGGTAATTAAAAAAGTGCAACAGAACCAGAGGCCTTCAGCCTTGTAATGGGGGGGGGGCGTGTACCTGTGCTTCCGATGCCCAGCTGCAGGGCGCTGCGGTCCTTGGTCAGCCCGTTGGTCTTGGGACTCGCCGTGGGAGCGACGGTGGACACCGCCCTCGGTGGTCGCTTCCCGGGAACCTTGACCGTGGTCCTCAGCAGGTCAATCTCCTTCCCATGCACATTCTGCATGTAGTCCTGCATCCGGTAAAGACACAAGCAGAGCACGACGACTGTAAGTGGTCCGCACTCCACACAAGTAGAGTCCAACTAATTTGAAATGTTTCCTTCAACTCAGGGGAGTGATTACACACATTGGAACCAACAAGAATCCAGGAATTATGGAGGGAAAAACAAATTAAAAGACGATTCAATTTCCACCCCCATTAGTCACAACCCATCTTCGACCCTCCGCTAAGGGTGTGTGATGGTGGGGAGATTATCGTAAAGCCATTACACGTCACCTGTGCCCACGCCGCCGCTCCACACAGCGAGCGGCTGGGCTTAATGCATGCAAACAGTCTCATTCGCTTTCAATTTGGCCGTTTGATGTGGTTTAAAAGCGACTGCCGCCCCAAATGTGGGAAGCCAAGGTGAAAATCATTGGGCTCAGCAGAAAAAAGACCCAGATAGCGGCGAGCTCGGCCTTTGCCGTCCCCCCACTGGCTCCTCTGCTTTATTACCGTATCATAAAGCACTCATTTCTTTCCCAAGCCTCCTCGCTAATTACCCAGTGAGCGCTCTCATTTCATTTTATTGCTGGAATTAACAGCCAGATCGAAGCGTGCAAAGCTATTAAGATGTGTGATTAAGCCACATTCAATTAGTTTCTACAAACAATTTAATTGATGTAGCAGATAGAATTAACAGAAGGTGATTGTGTGGATGGCTTGGCTGACTGCGAAATTAAAGGTTCCCCTCTTCCACTCTCACTCTGCCTCCCTCCCCCTCTTCTCGTCCTCCCTCTCTCCTTCCCTCCATCTCTCCCTTCCTTACTCCTTCTCTGCTCCGCTGCTCCAAATGAGCCGGAGCTGTTAGCGTGCTAATGTTACTGTCGGCCTGATTTCACCTCCCCTCCGTAAGTCAACAGATTCATAGATTCATAGATTGTCCCGGTGACCTGTAATAGCTGTAATGATCGAGAGATAGCCCGTTCAGTCAATTACATACATCACTGTAGCACAGCGCGGCTCGACTAATAACTGCTTGTAAATTAAACCACTAACACACTGTCAGTGCCACGAGGCCACACACACACACACACACACACACACACACACACACACACACACACACACACAGGGTTCAACTGTTGGACTCGTGTTCAAAGTTGGAGGTTTTCTCATTAGACACAAGATGCTACAAACATCTTTCATACCCGAGCAAACGATCTAAACATATCAGATATGCCGGAGAGTGACGGGGAGGAATCAAAGTGATTTTTGAGAACGCCGGGCTCCTGAGCTGTCTGCTGCCAGCCAGCCGAGTGTTTAAGAGGTATTAGTGGCCCAGCGGGACTCTGACAAAGATGGATGTGGGAGGCCGGTCAGGCTCTGCTGCCATGCAGTGAGCGCCATTATAAATACAAGCCAGCGTGGAGTCCGGGCGCAGCGGGCACGCAGCAGCCATGTCTCCATTAGCCGGCACTGGGGATGGGCACCACAGGGGAGGCCCAGTGATGACCACTAGGACACCCGGTTTCTTAACACTGAGCCTGAAGCCACCAGGTTAGCTGACGTAGCCGTTATATACAGCGATGACTCTCGTTGAGATCAGGTTCACCGGAGCAGCGGTGGCAAATGTAATCGCTTCGAGAGGACCCTGCTCAGCAGCTGAGGAAACCTCCAGCCGCACGCTCATGTACAGACAGTGGTGTGACAAACACATAAAGCCGATTGGAAAAAAAGAAATGGGAAGTCATGGTAGGACGGGCCGGGATTTTGAGACTCACGTGTAAGCTGGGGTGGTAAGTGAGGACGCCGTTATCACACAGTGTGACATATTTCTTTTTCCACTCCTTGTTGAGGGATTTGCCACTTCGCTTCAGAAGGATTCCCTGTAAGAGAGAAGACATCACGGTGAGGAGCAGCTCTCCTCCGAGCAGCAGGGTGCAGGACACGAGCCATTATAGACGTTAAATACCAAAAAATAACAATATTATTATCATTGCTACTACACATTTGTTACGGTGGTGACATGGAGCGGTTTGGTTTAATGAAAGACATGGAGCAAACAAGTGACAATTATGAAACAAAAAAAAAATAAACTCATAATAAAACAATGTAATTAAATCCCCTTTATTCTTCATTCTTCCTTTTGTGTCATTTGTTTGGGTGACAGGTTTAATGATATGTTAGTTTTTCCGCTGTGACCACTTGATCCCACAGAACTGGCTCAGTTCCTCGGGCTCAGGGGCCATTCACAAAAGAGAGACAATCCAATTTGCCAGACCTCCTCCCTGCATTCATACACATAACATGCTGAACTCTGGAAGACCTCTCAATCCTGGAATTAGTGAGTGTGATCTCCCCCTCTTCAAAGACCCTCCACTCGGGTCTTATTCTATTCTACTTTATCTTCTGAGGCCCTTCAGGCCCTCAGATGGTTTTTATCTGCAGAGTAAATCCAGCGGTAAACAATGCAGTTCCTCGGCTGGAGGTGGCCAAATGCCGCGGACTGTAAAGGGGCCAGGAGGCTCTCCGGGGTTAAACAGTGAGGAGGGGCACGCTTAATTAGGGGATTAGGCCGAGGCAATGTTTGTGCTTTTACAGCCAGGGTCTGTGTGTGTGTGTGTGTGTGTGTGTGTGTGTGTGTGTGTGTGTGTGTGTGTGTGTGTGTGTGTGTGTGTGTGTGTGTGTGTGTGTGTGTGTGTGTGTGTGTGTGTGTGTGTGTGTGTGTGTGTGTGTGTGCTGGGGTGGTGGGGGGTTAGAGGGGTTGTGTTTTGCTAGCCAGGCCCATCCTGTAGGCTTTAATCCTTATTAACACATCAGGAAGAGTTGACCCTCTGTGACCTGGGCACCAGGCTGTTAGCCGACAATCATCCTAATCCCAACCCTGAGTCTTTTTTTGGGTGGGTGGGACTTCAGAGTTTGGGCTTCTTCCTTATTTCTTATTATTAACATTCCTGCCAGTAAAACTTTAAATATGTTCCAAAACTTTACTCTAAATTTCGTATAAAAGTTAGAAAATTATATATTAAACAACGAAAACAACCAAAAAACAAACCAGCATCCAACTTGTCTGTTGCTTAATACACTTTGTCTTTAATTTTATTTTTAAGTACTGAACTTATATAACTGGATGGAAATTTCAATCCAATGAAATAGAAATAAAAATGATAAATTTCTATAAATTCTATAAATATTTCATATGATGTATTAAATTGGTTCAATAGCTTTTTAATGCTCCTTAATGCGGAGTGAAAAACACATCTAAATTGTAAATGTTCTCATCCAAGGAGGTTGTGTTTTCATCAATGTTTGTTTGCATTACACAACAACTACTGGACGGATTGTCACGAAACTTGGTGGATGGGTCAGGGAAGGACTCATTCAATTTCATTGCGGCTCTGGATCAGGGGGCAGTTCCAGTAATGAGTTTTCCTTCACTTTAACATTGCAACATATTTTATTTTCCCAGAGAATAATTCATGGATATTTAGGGAACTGATATGAAGTGTGTGCATTTTGGTGCAGCTTAATTGAATTTAAGGGGACTGTTGTGCCATGGCCAAGGTATTAGATCTACTAAGTGCCATTCTAGTTATTAATAAACGAAAAAGCCTTGGTTAACTATTGATAGTTCTGGGGATTTTCCAGGAAGAAACATCGTGTCCTTCAATCGATAAGTTGCTGACTGCCCAGACTCCTCTCAATCCAGTCAATAATGGAACAGTAAACACTTTTTAAATGGCTCTAATCATACAGAGTAAATGATCCGGGTGCGGAGCCTCTGGCAACTTTATAATGCATGTTTTACAAGCACATAGGTTGCTCATCTCGGGCTCTTACTGAAGCATACACAAATCTATACATGCAATCAGTGCGGAGTTTCAGATATTTATTATCAGCCGAGTTGTGAAGTGGATCGATGGAGACGCTGAGACAAATATTTGAACACGTGCACACTAATTCTCCTGCTTTGTAATGAACGGTTACACATTTTAACTGGAACTCGTCAAATGATTCGAAATCATTAATCATAATTGTTCTGTTATTCGTCACGTTGGATCGAGTACTGTGGATTTTTATGAGATCATTTGACATTGTGTGTGTGTGTGTGTGTGTTAGAAAGCACACGACTACACCCACACACACACAAAAGGAGACGAGTGTGTCCAGCCTGTGCGACATAAGGAAACAGGCCGATGAACAGACGCGCTCTCCTTCTCCACACAATTGTCATATCTCCACGGAGGAGATAGTGTCTCTGCCTTCCTTTTGTCAGACGACCGGGAGAAAGCTGCATCCTGCCACTGGGGCTGAGTGATAGGCCGGCCCTTTGTAGCAGAGGAGCGGGGAGTGTGTGTGTGTGTGTGTGTGTGTGTGTGTGTGTGTGTGTGTGTGTGTGTGTGTGTGGGAGGGGTCCGGTGATGGGGCGGGAATGCACTCACTACTGGAGCCGCCAGCAGCTCCTCAGCAGTGAGTGCATTGTTATCCTCTCTCACTATTTTTATAGATGGGAGTTGGGGAGGGGGAGCAGAGGGAGAGAGTGAAGGATGGGAGGGAGGGGGGGGGGGGTCACTCTGTGTGTAATTTGGCCTGATGGGGTGAGGCGGGGGTGTGTGTGTGTGTGTGTGTGTGTGTGTGTGTGTGTGTGTGTGTGTGTGGTAATTAAGCCCCACATTGACACTTTGATCCCCTTGATTGTGCATTTGACTGGGCTGGAGATCAGCTACAGTCACACCACTGCCCCCCCCTCCACTCCACTCCAACCCTCCTCCCAACCTGTAACAACCCCCCCCCCACCACCACAACCAGCCCTTCAAAAAAAATCTCCGTAGATAAAGGTGGCGATTGGTTATCTGGTCAGAAGTTTCCCTGATACTGAGGGAAATTGGCCCTGGACTCTATGTAATGTTTGAGATAAGAGCGGCAGCGTTTACAGTCAAGACGGCTCAGAGGGGGATTTCTTTTTAAATCTGTAAATCGACCTGCAGATTAGCCGGGTTCTGCCGGGAATTACACTAATCTACATTTAAAAAAACCAAGAGCGCACACTGAGATCAAATAGAAATGTCATGTTGTTTTGTGACAGGCCACTTTTCAAAAGTTCTGTTATGAGGGTTTCAGCAGGTTTTAGCAAGTTAAATGAAAGACTTTTAAAGACCATAATGAGTGAAATTTAAGACCAATGTCAAGGACGTCCGATGTGATGAGAAGGAATATCAGAGTCAAACAAGTACTTAGATAATTGAAGATGAAGTGAAGTAGCGTAGAGAATTACCCTGGAAACGCCACATTATCTCACATGCTACGGGTGGGAGTTGTCTTTCCGACCGCCGATACGATCGCACTGAGATAAAACTCTGATCGGGCTGATTGTATCAGTTATCTGTTCCACTTCGCTTTTGAAATAAATTAAGTTTTAAATACTAAGGCCTGAGAATTTTGATTGAATTTTAGAATTTTTTAAGATCCCATGAAAACCCTATATTTCATGTTGTGCATTAATAAAATGGAAAATGAAACTTGTGTTTTCTTAATAAGTGAAATTTATCTATAAAAGAGCTGCAACACAATAAAAAAAATCAATATCATGAAATGTTTTATCAGTAACATGAGCGTCTCTCAGACGGATGGACTGAGAGATACAGTGTCTGTTAAACTGTGGCTTCCCCTCAGCGCTGCTCTCTGATTGAGCGGGGGGGCTTGGAAGTGTCACCCTGACATTATTCCAGTTGGACCAAAGCCTCGGCAATTTTCTACCCAACGCAGCGAGAAGGTCTGGCTCACCGTGTCATCTTGTATCATTTGCAGGTAAAGAGGATAATGTGAGGATGCTGACCCGTGCTGGAAAGCCCTCATGTAATCACGAGTGATTACTAATCAATGTGTCAATTACTCCCTTTGGTCACAGCCGGGACGTTTAGGAACGATCCTTACTGCTACTGTGCAAGGATATATAAAATGAGAAATAAAACAATAATAATAAAGAGAATAAAGGGAAATCACAATGAAAGAAAAAAAATCATGTTACTGATTATATAATACTAAATAACAGAATATGAAATCACCTATGAGAAAAAATCAGACCGAAGAAAATTACGTCTCCTGGGACACCTGATGAAATCTTCATCAAATGAATGGTTATCGACGCTGATTGTATGGATGAGCATGAATGAACCTTTATGAGGGAACACCACCCACACACAATTATGAGCAATAATAATAATATTCCAGCTTAGACCAAATGCTTTTATATTAAATGGCACAATCCAGGATTGAAGATTGAAGATTATTAAAGAAACTGATCACAGAACTGGAATCATCAAACTGGTGAGTTCAAACACGAGAAATAAAACTAGACAATAACTGATTTTAATGTGGTTTATGTGTTATTGTAAGTTTAGTCAATATATCAGCGTTTACACACTTAATTAAAATAAGCCTTTATTAACAGTTATAATCATTTGAGTAACATATAATTGTTTTTTAATTAACTGTGTTTATTCAATTACGCAAATGTACCTACAATTAAATTAATGCATTTGCCTTTAAAACATTAAACCTGAATATTATTATATAGAGCTCAGTAATTTACACAAACAGGTAAATGTCTTTGCTAATAACGATATAATGTTGGTTAACAGCCTGGCCTCCTTCTCTCTGCTTGTACTGGCATCGAGGTACTATGTTATCCTGTGTTATAGCGCCATCTAGTGGTCACATTGGCACATTTCTAAATCCAGCGTTCCAGCGACACTGATTAATTCTTTGGCCTTTACACAGATTCAATCTTTACAACAGCGAATATCAGAGGAAGACAAATAACACCATAGAGTGATTTACTTACCGAGGGGGAAAGGGGGGGAACTGGGAGAAAAACAAAGATGTGCTCACCTGTTTGATCGGTATGGCTCTTCCACTGCCTATGCTGTCTGTTTTACTGTCAACGCTCTTTGCTTGTTCACTGGCTTTCCGTGACTGCAAGGAAACAAGAGAGTCAAGTCAGCAACTGAAGCGACACACCCGCGACGAGGCAGAGTGGGAGTCTGGGTGTGAGTGAGGGGAGTGTTGGGGTGTGCGTGTGTGTGTGGGAGAGAGAGAGAGCGACTGGGGGTCAGCGGAGTGAGGTGGGGAGAGGTTGGTTGTGTTTTCTCAGTACTTGTGGAGAAACTGGACGTTGGCAAAATAAAAAGAAGCTCGAAAAATGAACAGACAAGCAGACCAGCGGAACAAACAGCGGTAACATCGACGTGCAAGTTCAAAACAGAGGAACTTAAAAAAGAGACCAAACCAAGACCACACTAGACACATCTCAACACAGAGGACGACCACACATTGAGTCATGACTCAGCCCTGAAACCCTGAGCTGGATCCGTCCAGCTCTGATTGAGACCCAGAGCAGGGGGGGGGCCCTTAGTGGACCCCTGCAGACCAGCTGCTGCTACACCCAGAGCAACATCAGTACAGATGCACTGATTCAAGGCTTTTGTAGCCCGGTGCATTAGTTACAAGTCACAACAGGTTAGAGGGAGAGAAGGGGAGAATGGTTATTTTGAAGCAGACGACTTGACTGCACGTAGCTTCCTCTGACCTGCAAAACCTGCTGGGACAGGAAGTTCATTTGCAAATGCAAAAACCATTGGAACGTCACAAAAATGCAACAAAACCAAAACAGGTTAAGTTTCGTTGCAGGAAAAACAAAGTGGTTAGACAGTCAATAAATTCAAATTGCATGGTTATAAATCAGGTTAACCTTCCCACCCCGACACAGATAAGGAGATGAGGAACAGGCAGGGACAGACATGAGGGTTGATGGTCTCACTCAGATCATGAGAAATGTCCAGTCACCAATGGAGAAGAGGTAGAGTCTGAGTTCAAGTAAACCAACTCTGGTGTTGACCATTTTTTTTCCAACATTTTATTTTTTTTAATGATGACTTGTTTAGCTTCTATACAGACACCATACAAAGCAAGTCACAAATTCACTTCAAAATATTCAACAGATTGACCCAAACATTGCAGTTCCCACAAAATATAGGATGGACAATAAAGGCATTATTTCATATATTCCTTATATGTATGTACTTTTTATAGAGTACCATTGTAAATAAAATACAATACAAGATATACAGCAGTCTATAGTTGTCAATCCGTTCATGATAGAAAAAAGCGATTATGCAAGAGTTCATAATCTCTGTACCAAACCTAAATCAAACCCAAATAAACAAAGGAAAGGAAAGGAAAAGAAGAGAATGTGCAAAGGAAATAAATAAATTGAAATAAATAAAATAGGAAAACAAAGGTTAACGGTTAACTACATTCATACAAGTCGGTGCAACCCAGGTTTCATTTGTTGGCAACTTTTCAATATAATATCTCTGACACACCCTGACACACTATGTTTTTATGAAGGCCTTCATAAAATAACCCCAAGTTACTCTAATCTAAAATACCTCTATGATAAACACATTTGTACCACATTTTTTCTTTTTCCATTCAATACTTCAATACTCTCTGGAAAGTAAGAATGACTCAAAGAACACAACAAAGTAAAACAGACCAAAGTAATGTCGGAAAATCTAGAAGGAAGAATAAAAAACAAAAATAAAAACTTGGCACCTCTAGTCCTTGAGTCCTCATTTATGGCAAAAGGCAGTGTGATGTCATGTTAGGAACGGTTGTGTCCTTTTGGCTGGATAACAGTTCCAAGAGTGACTTGAGTGTACAGCGTGGGTTACTTGTTTCTTATGGGATGTCTGAATGACAGTCGGGTGGGGTTGGGGGTTGGGGGGGCAAAGGGTGGACGGGGGTGGGCAAAGGGTGGACGGGGGGCAAAGGGGTGGACGGGGCGTTTCCAGGAGAGTCCCTACAGTCTGTCTCGCGTGGTGACACTTGGACAGTCTACGTTGAGTGCGCTCAAACACTCCCGCATGGACCCGACTTAAGCCTATGGATTCCATATAGTGCGAGCTCTATGCATTACCCTAAGTGCAAGACAGCAGCGAGGGCGAAGCAGCGACGAGCTCTAAGTCCTCAATCAATAACCTCCTCTCTATCAGGACTGGCAAAGCAGGGGGACTCTTTTGTTTTTAAAAACCATCATGCTCTTCTAATTCGGAAGGAGGTGGAAAGCCCTTTTTGTTGAAGAAAGGTTGGAAACAGTAGCACAAATCTGCAAATATTGAAAAACAGTGTCAAATGGTTATTTTTTTTTTTTTTAGTTTTTTTTTGCTTTTATTTTTGAGATCCACTAACAAGTAAAGGAACTCGAAAATATGGAATGGGGTAAACACGGAATGGCGGACATTAATAATTGAATATTAATGAATGAGTTGGATGGATTTAAGTATAAAAAACGTTGGAGTATTTTCTCTAAATTCCTCGACAGTGTGCTTTTCAACACGAAAAGGGACGGACAGCCTGAAGACGTCAGGAGACCACAGACAAGTTTACAAAACAGATCTAAGAGGTTTTGACCATGGAAGCACTAGGAAAGAATAATGCGTACTGTGCTGACACCTAGTGGCCGAGGACAGACATGGTATAAAACTGGCTTGAAATGACTGGCTGGGGTGAGATTGATTTGTGAGTTCGGTGAAAAGACAAGAGTGAGAAGATCTTCTGTAGTAAAGCTTCGGGTTTTAATACTTAAATAAAAGAAAAAGAAAAAAAGAAACTATTTTACCTTCAAAAATGATTCGGACATTTTCAAGGGGCTTTTCTGTTAAACTACATCTGAAGCTTTTGTTGACAGATTACATTCAGGCCGAAAACCAGAAGCAGACGGTGTTGAACCAATTAAACTGAACGTCGCAAAGGATTTTATAACTTCAAGAGTCCCAATGCCAGCGCAGAGAAATTTGACTTTATATCTGAATACATTTGGACGACTTGTAGCAATTTTCTCCTTCAACAAAGTTTCTTGGATGTCATGACTTGTGTGAGTCTGTTACTGGTCCGACAAAGCTCATCTACTGATGACATTAAGGCATATTTTCTTTCATTCAGAACTCCTCTCCAAAAAATCAACAGAGAGTGATGTACTTACAAGAGCTTGGCTAGAAAAAACGGATGGCAGCCAGCGGTCTTATCGGTGACTCGCGGGACTTTTATTTTGTAACACAGAGGCTGGATTTTTTTTTTCAGAATGGACAAAGCTATGACAGGGAAATCCTCGACAATCTTGTCTTGCTGAAATCTTTTTCTCTTTCTGTTGTTTGGTAAAACGGCAACAAAAAAAAAAGGGTCGGCATTGTGAGTCTTCCTCTCTCCTCAGCCCACCGCACTCTTCAAGTGTCACTGGAGAAATGTCGACATCGCCCTGTTCACTTTTCCTCCCCCGCCTCCTTCCTCAGCTTCCTCCTCCTCCTCTCCTCCCTCACCCTCCCTCCTCCTCCTCCTCCTCCTCCCACCCTCGGCTCGCCGCTCCTCAGAAGGTCATGAGCTGAAACTCCCGCTCGGCCTGCCACTCTGGCACCCACACCGGGTAGGTGGCGTGCTTCGGCATCTCCATGATGCGGACGGGGAGAGGCTCATTTCTCTGGTGGACATGGTTAGTCACTACCTAGCAGGGGGAAGGGAGACAACAAGGGGAACTAGCACACAGCCTGTACTGCTCAGAGGCCACAGTGCATGCGGCTCCCACAGCAGCTGGGCTGACGGGGGTGAGGGCGGTGGGAGACAACGAGGAGGGAGGGGAATGGATTGGGAGGTGAGAGAGGGGGTTAGTTTGAAAGAGATGGCGGAGAGAAGGAGGCAGGAGATGGGAGACAGGGTCAGATTGCAACAGGAAGTAGGTGAGGAGGAGACAGGTGGAGGAGACAGGGGTGTTTGAGAGGATGGAAGGGAGACTATTAGGAGAGAAGGAATCTCATGTAGCCTGATCTCCGTTTCATAGAGCAAAAAAAGTTCTGAAGAAAAACTAAAAAAAAACGGTAATAATGGGGATAAATTTGCTTTTGTAAAACAAGAGTCGGTCGTCGAGTCACGTCGGGTTTGAAAATGCATTCGGAAGTTTTTTCAAACAAGCTCTTCACACGATTAATTAATAGATCTGAGGATTAACAAGGCCGTATGGTGGTAGGATTTCTTTTCTACAGACCTCCCTGAGCTTGGAGAGGCGGAGGTCCGGCTGCGTGAGATTCAAGGAAAAGTTTTAGCAGCAGAGAAGGAGGCTGGTGTAAGAGAGAGGAGGACGGAGGAGGAGGAGGAGGAGAGAGGGATGCACACTGGTAAGAAGAAGAAGAAGAGGGCTACGAGTAAAAGACAAGCTTGGGACAGCTCAGGAAATTGAAGTGGTTAGTGCGCACATGTGCTTTTGGTTAGAGCAGAGGGAGAATACGACTGGACACGGGGTGTAGGGCAGGCAGACATGGGGGGGGGGGGGCACTGGTGTGGTAGTGAATCTCGCAGTCGGGCCAGAATAGACGTGAGTGGGGTGAGGATCGGGGGGGTTATCTAGACTCAGCGAGATGATGAGTGGGCGGTTCTATGTCAGAAGGTGCTGGCATGCATTATTAGCAGCATGTAAACGGGCCATATAGTTCTGGCTCTGGCTTTTTGACTTTAGCTTGGTCAGCAGAGACGAAGTTTGCAGTCTGTTGCTCCCCATAAGGGAAGTAACAGCAAAGTAAGAGTCTAGTACAAATAAGAGGGGGGTTGGGGGGGGGGGGTTAGACGGCGCAGAGGGCCCAGTTTGCTATGGCTGAGATGAGAAACTTAATCCATGGGCACTTACTACATCCAATTATAAAAGAAAAAGGACATGAGAAGAGTTGATGGTTTTTTTTCCACAGTGCTTTCTTTGATATTCCTTTGATCTTTTTTTATTTGGAACATTTTGGGGGAGCAAATATAATTTCTATGTAGTCTTTTTTATTTTTCTCCTTTGCCCGTGGTGCTGTGTGAACGAGACGTTTTCCATTTCCTCCGACGGAGGCAGGAGTGGTGGCTTGGGTGCGTTTCGAGCTACCTGTCTCCCTCTGGTGGACAAAGTGTGCCTGGCAACATGCCTCCTAGTAGTGAGAGTGGGTGTTGCTTTGCATCAGCTGTCGCATACTTACTGTGAAAATGTTGGAGCGGCGCTTCGACTGCTTGCGGATGGGCGTGGGCGTGTTGGAGGCAGCTATGGTCTCAATGCGCATCTCCCGCTGGCTTATGCTGGGGGTGGAGGGAACAGAGGAGGAGTAGTCGCTGAACGCACCCCCACCATTGGCCGCCTGGGGAGAGAGGGAGATTAAGAGGAACCGACAGAGAGCAGAGGGAGAGAGAGAGCAGAGGGAGGGAGGGAGGGAGTGAGATTGAAAATCAGAAATGGAGAGTGAATAAAAACAAACAAGCAGTTTAGTTACGGACATATTTAATGTGGACAAGATCTTTAAAAGGTCCAGTGTGTAGGATTCAGATGAAAGGATCTATTGGCAGAAATTGAATATAAAATAATCCTATTGACGTTTTCACGACTGTGTTTCATTTAAATTGTAAGAATTGTTTATATCTTTTTTTACCCTAGAATAGTCCTTTATATTTACATACTATATATTTACATCAGGAGCGAGTCTCCACTACGGAGGACGCCATGTTTTTTACAGGAGCCCAGACTGGACAAACTAAACACCTTTTGAGTCTTTATTTCAACTGAAGGCTGCCACAGGTTCTCTGTCATGTTTGGAAGTGGAGGGTGACGTGACGGGTATTCAGCTGCAACATGACACTTCACCACTAGATGTCACTAAATTCTACACACTGAACCTTTAAGGGACACCTTTAAGGGTTATTTGGATTAAAGGTACATCAAAAGCACAGTTCTGTCTATGAACATTTCCCTCTCACCTGGTTGATATGAACAGAGGGGATGGATGCAGCAGGGACTGATGAGTGGCTGGGAGAGTTAGGGAGAGATTTGCATGGACCAATAGACAGCTGCTGCTTTTTCCTCATGGCCACGACCTTCTGGGCAACTGGAGGAGAGAGAGGCAAAGACACACGATGCTTTTGACTTCTCATTTGATCCAATAATAGCACTTTTATTGTGGTGAGAAATCATTGAGACTATAGATTTCAGCAAGGAATAAATACTGACTGACTTCAGGCAGCCTCTGTTATTTAAAAGTCAGACTATAGGCGTGTATAAACCTACACGGCCACTGGTTTTAATTATACACACACAGGAGGGTGAAAAACCTGACGAGGACAAATGTGAATAACAAAATGAGAGCAGATGCTTGCATATTTAAAGGGGTCACTGAGAGGTTTTATGAGCGTACCTGTGGGTGATATCCAAACAACAACACACCCTCCACCAGCATCATCAAAATACCAAATGAGGGAATAATTAGAAGACTCGTGCTCATCCCTCCAGTAGATTCAGAGTCTGTGCCAAGTATCACTAAAGCTGCTCTGGCTTCAGTTTGTGCAGACAGTGTATCTCCTTGTGTGTGTGTGTGACACTTGTTTCCAAAACAGTGTTTTCTAGGTTGACCTCTGACTTGTTTTGTTTTCATGGGAAAACATGAAATACATGGTGAGGAGGGAAAAGAGCAAAAGGTGGATCAGCAATTGGAGAATGTTTAAAATATAAAATAGGACACAATCTGTTTGAAATGCTGCATTTGTTGAGAGCTCAGAACCCTAATGTAAAACATCCACTCTGGGTCTTTCTCAGATATATAGATTTTAGTCTTAGTTTTCAAATATGAGCCAATATGAAAACTTGTATCTTACAGAATAAATAAATAATCTTATTTTTTGAATTCAGGTTCTACATGTGAATCCGCACAGTGATTAGTACTGTCGCCTCACGTGCCTCCACTGATCTCGTGGGTGCAGGTACTTCAGCTTACTCCCTCAGACCAGAGACAGACAGGGGTCAGGCTGATTGGAGACTCTAAATTGACCATATGCATGAAATGTGAGCATGAATGGTTGTTGGCCCATAACCCTAAACATAATGGATGGAACTAAGTACTTTATACAGTATTTGGTTGTATTTGAGTTATTTCTAATAAAGAATCAATTGCATTTCTTTGCCATAAACATTTGATATGATGTCTTATAGGAATCAGCTGATATATTGGTATTGGAAATGTTTTACTCCTACACATCCATATTGATCGTGCTCTTCTATTAAAAGTATTGAATCTCTTACATCATCGAAGGATCAATCTGCCTAATCTTATTTGGTCAGAGAATAATATTGATAATCAGTACATTTTGTCTAAGGAGACATCTGCCTGGTTTTTAGCTTACATGCTGAATTTCAATGACATTTTCCTCCTTATGATATTATGGATTTTCACCCTGCTTAGTTTTCTAAACACACACACACAGGATATAAACAGCAGCTGTACCTGTGGGTAAACTACTGTGTGTGTGTGTGTTTTTGTGTGGATTCTACACAGCGTTTGCAAATGTCAGTCATGTCCACACTGGGCTGAAATCCAAAAGAAAACTATTTTCCATTTCCCCCCGAACAGAACGCTATCATGAACCATATTAATCCAATAAAGCACAGCAAAGTAAGCAAAGCTAATTCCAGTCAGACGCAGAAGCATCTGAGCACATTATCCCAACCACCTCGGGCCATTTGTTTTCCAGTCAGGTAGCGAGCAGCTCACTGCTAAATGGCTTATTCACATCTCCGGGGGGAGGGGGAAAAAAAGCTACCTCTATTTCCAAGAAGAGTAATCACACCATTTGTTTTTTTTTGTCTTTCACTCAGCTCTGCGGCGTGATGTTAACCAAATGAGACTATTGTCACCATCCGAACAACCTGATTTGCCGGTTTGCAGTTGGTACGATCCGTCGTTTAATTCATGGCACACTCCAGTGAGGGGTGGAGTGGCGAGGGAGGGAGGAGATGTTTGGCGGGCGCGTGACGTGAATTAGCACCGAGGGGAAAGAGAGATGATTTGAAGTTGGGCCGACAGCTGGGACCATGATGCCCGGCTGCCTGCTGCGGCGCGGCGGGAAAAAGATACGGAAAAAGATAACGCACAGTGCAGAGCGACTTCTACCAGCAGACAGCCAACACTCCATCTCTTCTAATCATCTCAAAATGGGCTTCAGGAAACAATTAAGGCGGGGAGGGCGGGGAAGACAACACGTCTCTGCATCGACAGTCGATGAAATGCAAAGTGAACATTGTGTTGCATATTCAGATGTTGTGCGGCGGGATGACGAGCTCTCACAGGAGCCGCAGCCTTCAGGGGAGAATGTGCCACAGTTTAAGTAGCCGAGTTTCAAAATGACACTTTCATGACTTCAATTATGGATTCCGGGGGAAAAAAGGAAGAAAGTTTTCAGATTCTTTTAAGAGACATTAAAAGTGAAATTCCCCATTTATCAGCAACTGCATATTAACCAGTCTCTCTCTCGCTTGGAGCGGCACATTTGTATGCAAACCTACATCATGGGTTTAGCTTCCATAATTACTTGTTGTAGTGTTTGACGATTGTATTGAATTTAATTGAAAAAAGCAGCGGCAGAATTAATTGAAGTGAGCCTTTTAATGTCTCCTCAACTGTTCATAAAAGAACACTGCCAATCACAGCTGCTGAGCGGCAGCACACAGGGAATTAATGCATTTGAATAAACCTTCATGTGAGTGAAGGAAATGTATGTGACTCGGGAAACTCACAATAGTTAGAAGAACATGAAGGGAAACAAATCACCAGCAGTGAATTTTAATACCTGCTCTACTCATGTTTAACAGACTGACGCAGAAGATTAGAACAAAAATGTTGATTAAACATTATATTGATGTGATATTTTGTCAGAGGGGATAAGTGATTGATTGGCTGATAGCTTTTAACTCACCTATCTAGACTTGAGTTGAACAAATCCTGTATCCTGGGTGTGGCTTTGTCAAGAAATCAACCTACAATATTTAAATTTTTCTGAAATAAGACTGATAAAAATGTATGATGGTGATCAGTTAATAAACACAGCCTTTGGTTCAACTGCCTTTGCAATGAGGGACCTGGCCTGGAAATAAGGTACTAAACTGAAAACTCGGACTGTAACCGAATAAGAATCAGTATAGATAATCTGTCAATAACCTCTTTGATGAATTGGTTTTGTCTGTAAATATTACGGAACATCCTCCAGCTTGATTGAACTTAAGGAGACTGGTTGGTCAGAGTGGAGGTACGTGCTCTACTAAAAGCCTCCACCTTGTTGTTTCCCATCTATCACAAGTCGACCCCATCAGACGCCCCCCCCTCTCACCGTCCTGGAAGACTCTCTCCACATTCAGGCCGTAGGTGGAGCAGGTCTCGTAGTAAGTGCAGCGCTTCAGGTCATTTGACAACTTCCTGGCCCGCGAGTCATCGATCACTCGGGGGTTGGCAGCACTGATTGCATCTGAGAGGACAGGATAAGAAGATAAATGTTACTCAAACCTTTAATATGATGGATATGGCTGCAGGGATTCTATATTTGTGTTAGCGTCTGCAAAGTGTTAGATCGTCTGTCTGCACCTGTGGCTCCCTTGGAGCCCAATTATTATTTTGGATTATTTTCAGACACATTTGACTTGACGTCGCATTGATGTGTTTCTAACAGTGTTTGTACTACAGAGATTTACTGAAATAAGATACTGACAATCAGGCTCGAACACACGTCAGCAGGATCAACTCATTTTTAATCTTGAATGGCATTTCATGACAATAAAGAAATTAAAAGAATAGAAATTAATGTATTAATTAACTAATGTTGTGAAAACGTCATAACCTGATCATAGTAAAGTTATCAGTGTTATCGTTGTATTATTAAAAAGTATGCTGACAATGTTATAAAAGTACTGATACACTAACTAAAGTAATTTCAACACGTTTGATATTAAATCAATGTATCTATTATCAATAAAAGAAAATAATGTAGCCACCACAAAATATCAAACGTGCAACATTATCTTTAAATGAAGAAGACTCTAGCTCGAAGAAGTGTAATTATTATAAAAATCTAATTTGTAAGTCATTTTTTGAATATGATGATGGCAGCATATTAAACCAGTGTTTTCCACTGTTCAGTTTTCAGCCAAGTAGGCTGATTGTGTCATGGAGACTTTGTTGGTTCTGCACAGTATCAACCATATTACCACGATAATAAACCATGATTTTAATACTGATAAAAACTTGATCGGTACTATTAACCACAGGTAATGTTACGATGGTTTACTATGAAACTGGCAACGGTTTCAGACCCTTATTGGATCCCGTATAGTATAAAGACGGTGTAAGAACATAGACTACTTCCTGTGCAAGGAAAGTATCACTCAATTTCAGAGGAAGCAATATCTTGATAAAACAGAAGTGTGTATCAGATCAGATCAGACACCTTGTGTTCCAACGAGGACCATGGGGACCTCAGCTGTGTTCCTGTAGCTGGAGAGGCGCAGAAAGTAATTGTAGACCGTCTGGAAGCTGATCTCATCCTCCAGGCTGAAGACGAAAACCACCGCATCCACCCAGGCAGCGAACTGAGGACAAAGCAGAGGAGGTGACGTTGAATCACTGTGAAAAATAAAACCTCATTACAGCACGAGAACATTCACACAAATTAACGGTTTGTTTTAGAGCCACCGCGCCGCTCAGAAATGTGGTTTCGTGTCCGTACGAGTAATAGAACTTATTACTAGTTTGGAGCCGTCGTGTTCCGACAAACAGCTTCAACTATTTTAATGCGGAAACTGAAACTTCCAGTATCAATATACAGAACATCGAGTTATAAGTGAAACAGGGAAATTAAGATGTTGAAATGAAAAATATGTGATACATTCAGAATTTACACATGTTTTCTTATGACAACTGTAGTTTCAATCATTTAAAACAAAGAAATGAAAGGATTGTATGGGGGTTTAATATACTGTCTTGTTGGTTATTTATTGATTTTTCAAGAACGATTGCCTGAATGCTTTCATCAAACATGTATATCAATATAAAGACATCTGAGCTGGTTTTTCATGCGTCTTATCTTGTAATGGCAGTTCACACATACAGACAGAAGGGGGCAGTGCAGCAGAAGCTACAACCCACTGGCTGGGCACCGTCACCAGGTGGCCTGACAGTGAAGAATGGAACCCTGCCACTGAAGCCCTTTCTGTTTTATGTATCCCCTCCGCTATCATAATCTTGGAACCATTCTATCTGCACTGTCGCATACATTCATAATCTCCACATACTTTACGATCAAATTGCGAGAGGTCCCCCCCCCCCGGGCGGAGGAAAATCAATCCTAATCACCATCCATTCTCAGCCGGAGCAGAACCCAGAGTAGCCCTAACGGTGACAATCAAATGATAACTATCCCCCTTGTGTTCCCCCACTTCTTCAAGCCTCCGAGCCACAACTCAGCTCAGCCTCCCTGTGAGTGGGAACATAACAGAGGCCTTTAATTATGCCACTAATTACACAGTCAGCCGACAACCGAGCTGAACTCACTCCTATTCCCCGATCTCACAGGGCGAGATGATGCAAGTGTAAATGTGAGCTCGGGTACCTGTGGCTGCGGCGGCTCGTAGACACCGAATGATGAATTCACACCCAGATCACATGTGACAGGAGACACTGAATCTTATGAATGAAGCCTGCAGCGGGTCGGCTTGTGTTCTCTCTGGGGCGCGTGGCTTATTAGATTCTTTTCTAATCTATGGACTGTAGGTGCAGCTTTAAACAGCGGGGACAAATAGCTCATAGTTAAGAAATGAAACTCCAAAATCCAATAGAAAACTCAACAAGCCCTAATAGTCACGCTCTGCCACATATACCACGTTTTTGCGTGTTAGCAAAGTAAATTAAGTGTTGAACATTAGGCTTTGCTAATAAAAAGACAGGGGAAAGCTAAAACACTCCCAAGACAGTTGTTTTCCAGTGGTGGGAAATAACTACATTAATGAACTTAAGTCTGGTGCATGAACCTGTATTAATGTTTTATACTTATTCTGCTACTTAGCAGAAGGAACAAGAAATATTGATTTTAGAGCTCAAACAATATGGATTCTTGGGCATTATTCACTGCAGGCTGCGGGAATCAACCCTGTAAATGAAAGGACATAAAAATGTCTATAACACTGAGAGGAACTGTGGAACTCAGTGATAGGTCTGTGTGACTTGTCAGATCACATTTGATGCAGCAGTTGTTTTCATTGATTTTAATAAAAATGTATTTTAGCAGCTTTATATGTGATTTCACTCGAATATTTCCAATTTATGCTGCTTTCTATTCCACTGTACTCCAGCACATTTCAGAAGATAATACCACATTTCTACTCCATAACTTATATTTGATAGAATTATTTAGTAGTTACTCAGTCACACAGAAGTTGTTTATATCAATGTCAAAACAGGGTGATGCAGATACTGTGCAATCAGAAAGTCAGAATGAATATCAGCCTATATTCAGAAAGCATGGGCACCAGATGCTAAGTTGATTTAAGCCCTGGATCATCAGTATGTGGGAGGTAAGACCCAACACTGTCTGGAAAAAACATGGAATAACTGAGTGTATCTGACGGCTGCTCCGTCATTTATCAGGACTGGATTAGTGGGAAGAAATTCCTCCATTTATCACATTTGAAGAAGCATAAACCGACTGATCACATTATCAATAACATCCCACTCGAATACTCTTCATATTTCACAAAGTAAAGGGACGCATCCATATCTGCTGCACTGTCCCTTTGATCTCACACACACACACACACACACACACACACACACACACACACACACACACACACCCACACAAAGATTTTGGCTCAGATTGCTCATTGATCTGTTGCTGCCCTTTGAGTGCTTTAGGAAGAAGGACCACAGAGCAGCGTCACACTGCTCCAGACAGTCCTGCAGAGCAGTGACGCTCTGTCTGTGAACGGTTCCCATCTGCATCACAGTCTGCAGTCTCATCTCTGGACCCTCGGAGAGAAGGAACAGCGGTCGTACCTGCAGCTCTGGAGGGCCTCCTTCATCTCGGATCAGAAGAAGGTAGCTCTGTCCGTCCACCACGATTTCTTTCTTGAACCGTCCACCTGATGAAGAAGAGGAGAGATATTTATTTCAAGAGTCAATTAAAATTCCATGTTGTTTACGGCCGAGTACTAGCAAAAAAAATGCTGTCTTTCCAGAGGTACAACAACACATCACCAGTTAAATTAACTATATGTTACTATGACCACTAGGAGTCTCTCGATCAAAACAACAAGAGACCGGGTTGAATGCAGTTTTGGTCTTCACCACCATTGCAGATGAAAATCTACCTGATGAGACTCAGGGATACATCTAAATTGGCAACACAGTATATGTCCGACATCCATGAACGATTCCTGATTCAGTAAGGTGCTTATTGAAGTCATTCCTTGTTCAAGGTTAGCGTTATAGCTTTGAGCTGCACTTTGACAAATTGTTCGTTGTTCAATCCCAATGTGTTCGTATATAGGTGGCTGTTTGAATGAGTACTGACAGGAAAAGGGCCAATCGGATTCCAGCTAGGACCAGTGCCCCTCTGACCCTGCGTTAGACAGTCATTCATTGCTAGTGACCACTTCCAACAATGGAGGGAGATAATAGCTAACTGGCTAGTGGAGGGTTTGTTCCTTCCTCATACGTCGGTTTCCCTGTAAGTTGTAGCGGAGAAGAGTAAAGCCACAGGTAGCGTAGATATGGTAGCGATGAAGATGACACATCCCGTTCCCTTGAATACGTTCAGGGATTTCTCAGAGTTCCAACATTGTTGGAAACATGAAGGAGAATTTAAGGACAAGATATATATAATATACGTCTAGTCATTTAAAGGAGAACTGTAACATTATATTTTCAATCGTAAAATAAACCATTTTTCCTCAAAGCACAGCTCGACATGTCTAAGAAAAAAGTTTGGTGAAGTGAGTTAAACTGCAGCTTCTTGATTTTCCTCAAAGTGTTGCCGTTATATGATCATATGCCGACAGGAAGCCAGGTCTCTCCGGAGCCAATTATACGGACGAGAAATCCCCGTTTAGCATGTCTAATGCACAGCTGCTGAGCGAACGAGTTCAGCGCCACCGCCGCGAGTCCTGGAAAGACCCAGCTCTCACTTTACAAACACCATCAGGCTGCATGTACACTCTATCCATCACTTCACTGAGTGAGCTACACTAGTGAAGAGATAGGAATATTGGAATAAATTAACGCATGGATTAAAATGAGAGGGAGGGAATCAATGGGAGATCAAATCAGAAATCCTCTGAACTGGTGTGCCTCGTGTCACACCATGTCTACAGGGTAGTAGTGAGGAGCTGACACTTGGCCGCAACGGAGTGTTATGCAACCTCTTCATTCCCTTTCAGATTCAAATGCATATTCCTTGCCGCTAGTAACGCTGGCTGCAGATAAACAGCAGGCTGATGGGAGAACTCCGCAATAAATTAGATTTTGCATATAATCTGAATAGTTTTGGGATCCTATGGGGATTAGGAACATTTACATTAGAAAGCATTGGAAGCTGTGCCTTATGAATGGGAAATATGATGAAAAAAAGCAAAGGAAATATCCAGACATGAATAAAAGGCTAAATAAAATTACACCTGCTATATGTTTCCAGGTATTTCACAAGCAGATATGTTTGCTAACATCTAGAAGCACTGATCTCACATCATAGGAGAGATATGGAGGGAAATACAGTAGCTAGTTCTTGTCATTTTGAATAGGCAGAAAGATTTCCTGTCTGAACAAGCAAATACGTATCACTCGAGCCAAGCTTCCACCCGGTTAAGTCCACTTTAGCCCGCTTGGCAAATGGGGGACTCTCCCAGCCTTTTGCACCAGCTCTCGAGCCCGGGAGGATGCTGGTTGTGTAACAGAGAGAGAGAGAGAGACAGAGAGAGCGATAGAGAGAGATTCATGAACCACCAGCCAGCTTCTTTTTTCTCTCTCTTCCACTGAACTCACACAGCTTTGGAGATTCAGACAAAGGACTGAGAAACTACGTGTCTGTGCGTTTCTGAATCCTGCTCAAAGGGAGAGAAGAGATGAGGAGGATCTCATTACGCCGAGACCAGATTCATCACAGTTTGTGTGGACGCTGGCAGCGAGTCCTGCATGTCACGCCGGAGAAGCCTCACTGAAACCAGTTTGTGTAACGGAGGCGTGCGGATGTGGCGAAAAACACGCGTGGAATCTGAGGCAAATATTTCAGTTACATAATCATCCAGGAGGCCGTTGTCTTAATTTAGAGCCGAGTTGATACAACGCATCGAAAAACTGAAAAGCAGCGCTGGGAGTAAAATGCAGCACACTGTCAGGCTCTTCTCTTCCTCCGACACGGTGAGGAGTAATGATGAATAATTTAAACGTGTTGTCAAAGCTCACATTAAAATAAGGCGACTAATAACCGTGCAAACTGCCTACAGAGAGACGGTGAGTCGGTGGGCACGGTTTAACACGCAGTGAGCACACTCTGCTTACCACGAGGCTTAGACCTTGACACAGAGCCACAATCCGACAGAGCTCCATCCGGTGTTGCCATGGCAACACACCCCGGTACCTTATTTTTTTCAGATATCATAGCAAAAGCCCAGGAACAAAACACTGACGAGAAAACACACAAACACACACACACACACACACACAGGCATGGCTGCTGAACCTTCCTCCGCTGGGCAAAGCTTTCTGCAATGCAAACGCCCGACCTGAAGCAAAGTCATGTGTCAGAGCACATAAGAAGCAAAGGGCAGCTGCTCATCATGAGACAGGTATGTTGTATCACAGCAACACGCCGCCGTGCAAGAGCTCACGTTTGTTCCTTGATTACAGCAACAACACTCGCTCTGTTTTTCCTGCATTTTTCCACCATTGATTTCTCGAGGACTAATTAAGCTATGAACATTTTCCTCCCTTGGTGCAGTGAAATGCCAGAAACTAATTATGCACTTCATGTCTCATCCTCGCTATAATTACTCGTAAAATGAAACACTGCAAAACCCCTCAAAGATCATCAGCTAAGTCTGGGTTTGCCAACATCTCTGTGCGTATTTCGAAGGAGAGGACGTACCTTTCGGGGCCAGAAGGGGGCGTTCTCAGTATGATTTTTGCTGATAAATTCTAGGATATCAGATTTTCAAATCTTAACAAGTTAGTTACAACTGGCGTGGGGGGGTCCCTTCCTGCAGATGAGACATACGGAGACATGTTGAACCGGCTCATTCTCCATCAGGACACCCAGGAAGTTAATGCTTTACGGCTGTGATCAAAATCTTACATCTGAAGTCTCAGATAATTGATGGAGTTCAGTTTTACCTTCATGCGGAACCTTCACATCCCTAATTTACTGGGAAAGTTACACTTTGTCATTATCTCACCAGTGATAGTGGAGGAACGAAATGGAAATTCATCAACTGAGCCACACCAATTATAAATGCTGGCATCGAGAAGCTTGATATAATCAAACACACAACAGGCTAATTAGGAAAAACACTCTCACAAGGCAAACTGGTGCCATGCGTCATGTAAACATCCTAATACACACGTCCTGATAAACCACCCATCTGAGCAGAGGAGCAGTCAGAGCCAACTCCACTTTATTCTGGTGAAAAACAAAAGGAAGCTAATTTAGCAGTCAGCGGGTGTCTGTATAATTTGACTTTTGAAAAGCATCATCGGGCGACATCATCGAGCCTCACGTCACTTCACTTTCATTCGTCAGTAAAAATGTTATTTCACACAAGCTGTGAGGTAAATGAGCAGCGTGATAATGACATTAAAGGAGCCACACTTCACTTTGGGATTGAATCAGCTCCTCCTGACCATAGACTGTATATATAAGCTCCTGACCCTTCACCTCCAGGAGACTCTTACCTTCGGGAGACTCCTCCTGCACGTACGTCCCCGTCAGGTACCGGTGCACCAAGGCCGACTTCCCACTGGACAGATTCCCCACAATGCCCTGCAGGGACCAGAGCAGAAATACAGTGAGTATGACATGTTCACAGCAGAGGAAGGAGACATAAGAGACCATAATGGTGACCTGAAAAAAAAAACGATCTCAGCACAAGGTGTTCCTGGAGCTTTCAGCCTTGCTCAGCAATTTCCTCCACTGAGCGAGGCCACAAATTGTGTCAGAAGAATTTGTAAATACAAAAAATGCCAACCCTATTTTTGTCAAGCTCTTTCCGAGGTCAACAGTGAACATTTAACGTCAATCATAAAAGTGGTTTTGCAGGTTTCAGCCCATTATTGACTTTTTATTACGGTCAACAACAAAAAAAACTGCATCTAGGTGACAAAGTGATAAACATTAAATCTTCACCTTCACTTAACTGCTCCACATCAGCAGTTTCCCTGTACTGCCACTGGCAAGTATCGTTTTTAAAGCGTCAAAGAATAGATGATTTCCGGTAAAGTAGCGTTAGTGAGAGCTAGCCAAAACACTTCTAATACTTATAATCTTTCATGCTGGAAAGTCCCACATTAAAAAGGCATTATGTACAGTATGAAAGACATTCATTCTGAGGGGTGGCTCTAGTCTTGCTAATTACAAAACGAAAAAAGCAACCATCACTTCCTTACAGGGTGGGTAGCATACGGCTGTTAACATATATAATGTTAGTTGTGATTTTTGAAGGTATCTCGACGTCTATATGTATGAACTGTAAAATGTTGCACACCTTTAAACTTGATTTTTGAAAAGTGCTGTATAAATAAAGTTTTTTACACTTCTCATAATAAGATGATAGATCTCTATCTTGGTGTGTGCAGCACTATTTGCCGTGTCCTCGTGCTGTGGTCCATCTCGTCAGTCAGACCTCATAGTTTCAGTTCAACTTATCTTTGACTCTTAAGTCTGTGTACTTGTACGACCTTTGTATGGAGCACATGCACCCCCATTACAGCCATAAATAGAATTATTTATTCATCAGCGTGGGAAGTGCTGGTGTACGATGTGCAAAATGAATAATGGCCTAATTTTAAAACCTCAAATAATCCACATTAGTATCTGCCTCAGAATTGCAACATCGCTCTGGCTGTAATTACCTTTCAGAGTTATGCAACTTTTACTGAAAATAGAAACGGGACTTATTCTGCTTCTGTAAATGTTGCAAATCAAATCAAAAGTACTGTATGCTTAGAAAAGGGTGGGCAGTGACGGAAAGTGCTGTTGTTTTGTAGTCGAGGAACAGAACCACAAAAGGGCCGGTCCGTTACACAGGCTGTGTGAGGTTGAATCATTATGAGGAAAGTCCTGTGGCCAACATCGATTTGGTTTCCACCTCTTCCCTGCTTCCTCTCCCTGGTGTCCGGGCCGAGCCCAACTACTGCAGCGCCTTCAGGGTGATGCATGGTGGAGGGTGGGCCGATGAAGCCAGCATGTCTGGGAAGAACAAAGGCTGCAACATGCCTCATCCCCTCCCTCTTCCTCCTCCTCCTCCTCCTCCTCCTCCTCCTCCTCCTCCTCCTCCTCCTCCTCCTCCTCCTCCTCCTCCCACCATCGCCCTCCTCTTCTCCGGATCATTAGTGGGTGTTAAAGTCAGGTATGGTTCTAATTATAGGGACGTGTGAGGCACAGGAGAACAGATCTGTTTCAGGTCTTTCCAAGTCGACCCTCTCCATAATTGAAGTGTATATATGGAGAGGTTCCCCCGGCAGAATTAACTACGCATACGCTTTAAGTTAGTAAAAGTTGTCAGCTATGTTCCTTGAAAGCTATGAGTCAACAAAAATCGACTTGAAACGTGGAGCGGATCCAGGGTTCCTGCTGTTTTCACTGCTTTGCTTTGTAACCTGCTGCTATATGGGCTTCATGAAATCAAATTGCCTCATCAGCGGGAAAGCTTTTACTCTCTTTCAACTCTGATGTGGGAATGTGAGTGTGCAGATTTCAAAGGAGGACGATCACGTAAAGGTTTGACCACGGTTGAGCTGCCATCATGAAAGTACAGGAGCCAGGGTGCAGCTGCACAGCTGGAGCAGATGTTTGAGAGGATTCCTCATCATTTCAAATAATAATTCGACCCCAGCTGCGATCATTACTATCTCAGTGGCATGAAAAAGAAGAAAATGACTTTGCCATCTTATTTTTTTTTTTTTTAAATCATAAGCCTCTGTTCAGTGTGACCTTATCGCTGAACAGCTACTCTGTGAAAGTTGAATCATGGAAACACTTAATTCAGTCTCTCCAGGTCCGTTTGGTAAACCCCTGTGTGCAGCTGCCAATTAACACCGTAGAAATATAAAAGGGAACTGAAGCATTTCAAGAGCTTGAAAGACGAAAGAAGAAAGTTTGTCTTTGCGCTCGCCGCTGTGAATCTCCCCCCCACACACCCCTCTTTTTATCCCATTGAAGTTTTCTCCTTTGCAAGGTGCTGCAACAATGAATTTACCTAACATGGAATTATCATTTCAGCTGGCAGAACGGTGGAGAGCAGGTTTTCAAGGCAGCTCGTCTCTATGGGTGGAAGACATTAAACCATGTGAGGATGTTAGCTGCGCATTTGGCATTGGCTCTGTGTGTGTGTGTGTGTGTGTGTGTGTGTGTGTGTGTGTGTGTGTGTGTGTGTGTGTGTGTGTGTGTGTGTGTGTGTGTGTGTGTGTGTGTGTGTGTTTCACTGGCTGCTGGGATCAGACCCAGGATGTGTCACTAGTCTCGCCCAAAACTGTCACTCATCTCGTGTCCTGCTGCAAGCAACCCTGCATCTCCATGCCAACGCATCCCATTAAAAATCACCCACTATACCAGCCAGGGAGGAAATGTCCGGCCAGTTCTCGCTCATGCAAAATACAGGACCGGTTCTAGATGGACAGAGAACGTGCTTTCCCACTGACTGACGCTGTGATCTCTCATCGGCGAGATGAAACCGTGCGAGGGGGCGAACTGACAGAGGGGACAGTTAGTAATTTGAAATGTTCTCTCACCACTTTCAGCTCTGGCACTGACCGACTCAATGTCCACTCCTGACTGTTGACAAAAGAGTCTGAAACGAGAAAAGAGGAGAGAAAGCAGGTTATTTCAAGCAGCAGTTTCCCATCTGACCCCAGCTGCAGGTACAGCAGTATGTCCCACTGGATGATGTAGTGATAATGATGAAGTGTCTTTACAGCTGCAGTTTGTGAGCTGTCATAATGTGTGCAACAAGTTCTGTGATGGATCGTTCAGCTGTAAAAACCGATATGATGACACCTCAGCAATCTTGTCAGGTATTTAGTATCTTTCCAACGACACACTGTCCTGATTTCCCCTCGTTTTTTATTACCTTTACACATAGATAACGTGCTGCACCCGGCTAACTGAAGCTGGAGGATAACAGTAAGGAAGATATTGCTTTTCAACCTGGTGCACTTTGACCTTTACTTCTGCCATAACCTCAGTTCTTTGTTTTTTTGCCCCAGCTATTACAATAAAATATTTGATCAGCGTAAGTAGAAAACCAAACAGCTTAACAAATTAGAGCTGCAATTAAAAGAGAATTAATAAATCAACAGGAAATCTATCTGCAACTGCCACTATTAAGGGGTCTGATCCAGAATTTTACCCCCACTCTCTTTAACATATTGAGATAAGGAGGTTTTGACATTTTCACGGATTGTCCAAGGGAATAATTCACGGTACTTGGTAAAAAAATATCAGCCATGGGAAATTTGGGGCATCGTGATTCATATTAAGGGGACTGTTGGATGTATGCGCTCTGTACTGAGTACAATTCTACAACTTGACAACCTATGAAACACACCAAACTAAAGAAGAACTTTGTGAAACACTTGTTAGCAGAATCTCTATATAAGGTTTCAACACAGAGCCATTCCTGAGGAGGATTTAGCTAATCCATTTAATAGACACCTATTAAAAGGTCCTGATTCTACTTGTCGGCTGCTTCCTAGTGACATTTCGAGACTCGGTAGTAGAGCTTTAAAAATGGCCAGTGGGAGAGAGTACTTTAAAGAACCACGAAAACCCTCAGGAGTAAAAAAAAAACTGAAAACAAATACTAACTCTGCTGCCAGTTTCCCACAGAGAGGGAGCACACACTGCTGGGTCATAACAACTATTAGAACGAAGGCCACCTTCCTGTTTTGGATCATGGCTCTAAAGCCTCCGAGTAGAAGATGCTATCTCTAATACAGGAGTGTAGACTTCCTGTCTCCAGGTAACAAGGTGTGCGGTACGCCCCCCCCAGGGTCTAAACCATAACAATTAAAGTTTAAATCCACCCAACAGGGGGCCCTCATTACTCTAAGCCTGTTGGTTGCAGCAGCAGCGGTTTCCCTTTGTGCCCTGGACAGTGAGAATATGAATAGAGTGACAGCGTAAACAGTCCAGTATCCATGCTCACTATGAGAAACATTTGTGTTTTGTCTATATGATTTATGCTTAAAGCACATGGGCCGTGACTCACAGCTGAGCAGACCTGAGCCAAAAATTCCTTTACTCACTACAATTAGAGTAAAAGGCCCCTCAGCTGAAATGTTTACGTATTTTCTGATCTCCCTTTACAAAGAGCTTTGTGTGTCTCACTCGTCGTGGGAGGGGAGACGAGTAGGACGGGCCTTCCACCGCGGTTCGTACGTGGGACAGAGCATCGTCTCTAAAACAACACGTCCCTCATGTGGAGCTCGGACATGTCGGGACATGATTGGAAGGCGCTCACCTGATTCGGTTTTAAAAAGCAGGAAACAAATCAGTGCTCTTCTGAGGTGATATCAGATAAAAGGTTGTCGCCTCATTTCCTTGGATTTCCTGTCGTTTTGTAAACTTCCATTAGTCCCATTATATGAAGGTTTTCATTTATGGCCTGTGAATGTTTTCCGTCACATAATTGGAGGGTTGGTAAAGATGAAAAAGTCACAACTAACAATTAGACAAACACATTGGAGGGTTCCAGTATTTAGTGTTTGCTGCGGTAACCCAACATTAACACAGAGGCAGCTAGGATAACCCTCAGTAGAGGCCCAACAGTCCCCTGAAATACAGACTGCACCAAATTTCACACACTCAGATATTAGTTCCCTAAATATGCCTGATTCCTTTTATGTAGATCCATAAATTATTTCCTGGGAAATTGGTGAAAACGTCCAAAAACCTGCAAAGCCCCATCTCCCAATGTCATTCCGAGTTCCGTAGTGATCTGTCCTGTAGTTTTATGTAAAGCTGCTAACTTCCAGACAAACATACACATAAAAACAGCAAAGATGTAAAAATGCACACTTCAGGTAATCAGACTCAAAGGGGACAATTTCAATCAATGACCAGTTCATAGAAAACCACGCAGGGAAACCGAGTGTCATCAAAGCCTCGGCAGAAATTGAATCTCTGCTCTGCTGACGAGCTTGTTCCCTCACCGCTGATCCTAACAACAGCACTTAGGCTCTCAAGGACATAAAAAGATAAAAGACAGAGAAGGGAAGTGGAAATGAGGATCTGTTATGCAAAATTGCAAAAGACTTAACACACAATCAAATCTCTCACTGTAAAAAGTGTATTTTTATTTTTCCCGTCTCACAAACAGACCCTACAGCATTGGGAACGTGCCCGACTCGCTGCCATCTTTATAGCAGCGGCAGCACAACCAGTTTGGTCGCCTGCTACAGAAAAGAAAAAAAGAGCCCAAATTGAAACCATGTGCTCCGTGTTACGTCATCCTTTAAATATGAGCATCCCCACATTACCGTGTCCCAGAAAGCCGATAGAAACAGGAAGCCCCCAGCGTGTGTACAGCTCACAGAGGACACCAGTGTCTTTGTCTCTGCGAGGGGAAAAACTGGGCTGCCAGCTTGTTTGTCCTGTTTTTCACTTCACTGCTCATGTCCACTCACATAAAAATGACCGTTTCAGTCTGAAGGTAGCGGAGCACAATCAACTCCCCCAAACCCCTCCCCTCCCCTCCTGCTCAAACTTATTCCATTTCACGAAAAATGGAAATGCAATGTGAGCAGAAACCCCGGCGCAGATGGTGATTGGAGTGCGGGCGCATGCACACACATGCACGCGTTGCCTAAATGCAGCGACTCCGGAGCGGTTTTGGGAATGAGAGGGGACAAGGCTGAGGTCGAAAAACTTCCACTGACTTTCCGACCGTGCGTTCCCACCGTCATAAATTACAGAGTGTGTTCTTAGCTGGCAATTAGTAATTCTACTTCCCCTCGATTTGCCAACCTCACGACCAACCGACATTCCTAGGTCGATCTACTTTCATCATCCACGTCTTTACAAAATGGTTCCGTAGGCATGAACCCCATAAAATGTCCGGACAATTGGGTCCAGACCTTGATATGTCACTACAGCAGGAGATTCTCCAGGTAAGACACATGCACAACAACAGGAGGATCTCCGGAGCATTCAGGTGAGGGGTGCCTGGGTAGAGTGTGTAGGAGGCAGGACATGACGTATGAATTCCAGAAATCAAATGTTATTGTTTACAGCAGAAAGACTCTGGCTTTGACCTTTCAAAGCTATTTTTCATACCAGAATATTAGTTTTCTTTTATTTCAGTTTTATGTCTGTGGCGCGCCCATCAACTCGCTGAGAATAAAACAACCTGCTGTATTCTCACATGGGCAAACAATCACACATCAGTCAGAGTTTCTGCAAAGGAGCTTGTAGGAAAAACTGCAGCTTAATATACACGGCGAACATCACAGTCGGAGCTTGTATGTCTCTTCCACCTGGCTCCCAAACATCACTCTGTTGTTTCCATCAAAGCAGGTAGGTGAGGAAAAACAATCACCAGAGAACAAGGTAAAAACATTTATGTCGTGCCAGTCTAATGCGGCCTGGACGCTCTGCCCTACTTAAAGCTCTTAAATCCTTGTGTTGTCTGCACGACGCGCATTGATCACTCCCCCCCCCCTGAAAATAAATTCGACATCCTGGTTCAAACGGGGTTCTAATTTAACACGAGCTTTGCAAATTGGGTTTTCAAGACGTGTCGCACAACAATGCTCAGGTTGATCGACTCCATTTGCGGAGCTTAGGGAGGAATGTGTCAGATTTAGCTCATCTGATTAGGGACACGGAACAGGACAAGAGAACAAACTGAAGGAAACAATCAACCGCGGATTCAGACGCTAACAAGTTTCAGACCCCACTCGAGTTCAAAGCTGATTCCACTGTTTGAAGAATTGTTGTCAAAAGCTAGTTTTAGTTTGGAGAACACCCCAATGCTACTCATCAACGGAAATGTAGAACAACATTTACCCGAGAGGAGACTTTTCCGTGGCTCATGCTCAATTACAAATTATATTTGGATATTTACAGATTTCCCTCCACTCATGTCCAGACTGTGTGTCACTGATTTTGTCTGCTTGTTTGTTAGTTGACAGGATAATGCAGGAACTACTAGATTTCCGTGACATTTGGTCTGGGGGGGGGGGAGGGAATGACCCAAGGAAGAACTCATTCAATTTTGGTACCGATGTGGATCAGGGGCGGATCTCACTTTTTCAACATTTTTGTTAATTTATCAGAGAATAATTCATGGATCTTGACGAAAAAATTGTCTCATGTTAAAGGGACTGATATTTAAATGTGGATTCATTAGAGGAATGTTGTTGAAGGGATGCGCTCTACCCCTTTCCCCCTGTCAGCACCCCTCCCCCAGGCCGCACTCACAAGTTATCATCAGGACGCATTTAAACTGAGTGTGTGTGTGTTCACATGTGTGTGTTTAGCGGTGGGAGGGCCGGGCTTCAGCTTTCTGGATTAAATTTAGGGAGCGAGCACTTAAGCAGGTAGCAACAGGCACAGAGTCCCACCCAGGGCATTGAACGCCTCACTTTGCTCAAGCTGATCGGCACTCCTACATTCCTGGTGCCTGACTGACTGACTGACTGACTGTGCAAAAGGGATAAATGGACGAATACAACCCGACACTGCACAACAAAGGTGCAGGTAACCTTGGTAACACGTCATCCACAAACACAAATAGACCGCGACAACAGGGTTGACCTCAGGACCCATGACAAGCTCCACATTGGCTGGAGAATGACATATCTGCTCGGCTAACTCAAAGGTTAGCTTAATGAGAATGAACCAAAGCACGGTGGAAGACGTCATTTAGTTGTCACGGACGACTAATGAGGCCTTTTAGCGTGACGTGGGGAAATCGGAGCTTAACGCAGAAAACGTAGCAAAATCGCACCTTTTAATTCACAGTTACAAATATTTGCCTCTGGTCTCCGAGCTCTTCCAGGCAACTGGACAAACGCACTCCTCTGTCAGAGTTAACCTTTAAACACAGTGCTTAAGTCCTCTTCTCTTCTCCCCATCATTATAGCATGTAAGCCCTCTTAATTTAGCTCTGCTCAGCTGCCAAACGCATCCCCATCACAGCCACTAACTGCTTTAATGCTACTGCTTAGAGCTGCGTGGCTGCGCCGGGCCAGCAGACAGCATTATCCAGTCTCTGTCCTGTGTTCGGGTGACACAGAGACAGCTCTGGGGCTGTGCTACGCCACTGTAAAACCAACCATTATAATGTGATCTTATCAGTCATCTGGTGATTCCAGTTTACTGTGCTCGCCCACCCATTTACTCAACTTCAAAACTCTTACGTAAAGCAAAGTAATTGCTGCGTAAGTGCAAACAAACAGGCGGTTCACGACACTGGGAAATAAAGAAGCCCCCGAAATAGAAATTCCAAAAGGACTCTCTGGAACCAGACGTTTTTGAACGCCGTCCAAACTCACAATTCCCCATGTGTTTTTCATTTGCCTGTCCGACTAAAGAAAAGAAGGAAGAAGAAGGGGGGGGGGGAGAAGCACATTTCCATGTTTCTCTTGAGCTGTGGCTTTCTTTGCAGTGCACAAGGAGCTAAAATGTGAAGAAAGGAACTGAGAAATAGATTCAGCAATCTTGCAGGTCTTACCTTGACCTTTGTGGGAGTCAATGCCTACAGGAGTCTCTATGGCGACTGGCTGTGACTTATTATTCCCAGCCGGGGGGGTTTGGCCAGTGTTTTTGCTCTGGGACTGCTGGGATTCACTTTTGCCACTGAATGGCTGCTCTTTCCTCCTGAAGCGGTTGGCTATGAGCTGCCATATGCTTGGTTCTTCCTGAACCGGTTTGGAGGACAGTTTTGTTGGACACAGGGGGACCTCCATTACCTTGACCTTCCCCCTGCTGTGATACTGAATGTACTGCATGCCCCCATCCTCTGTTTGCTCACTAGTGGCTGGGAGCATTCTCCCTGTGAGGTATGAGAAAGGTCGCGGAGGCATTGTTGTCTCCTCGGCCGTACTTTTAGTCCGAGAGTCGTCCTTTGACTCCCCCTCAGAACCAAAATTAGCTTTGTCCCGGGGCCGGGTCCTCCTGATTCGCAGACTGAGGCTCCGTCTTAAAGAGCTCAAAGTACTTTTTGGAGCATCAGTCTTGTTGATTTTGGGAGGAGATTTTTCTTCTTTCTCACTGTCCTTCTCTTTGCTGTTATCTTGGGGTGCTTTACCAAACAGCCTCCATCGGAAGCCCCCTTTGAGATAACCTCCATCACCTCCTGTGTGGCCGCAGCTCCTCTGACTGTCTATCTCGTCATCAGACCCCCTCTTCCTCAGCTCCAGTACTGTCATGCTGACAGGCCTGGGCTTTGAGTTCCTGTGGCGGAGCCTGGGGGTCTCCTCTGCAGCGAATGAGGGCCGCTGAGCCAGGAAAGAACTGAGGCCATCCACTGCCCTCAGCTCAGCCCTCCTAGTCCGGAACGGCAGGTTGTTTTCTAAAATACTTTCCCCGCTGAGGGGTTGCTGGGTCGCCAACAGAACTGGGCCTGGGCCTGCCAGCATGCAAACACTCCTGGGCCTCCGCAGCACTCGTTCTGGTTCAGGTTGAGAATCTCCTTGCTGCTGGAGTGGGTCGCCATACATGCTCACCGTCCTCCTGCTGACCGGGGCTCCATCCTGACGCGGCCTTCGCAACAAGGCCCGCGGCAGAGAGCTGTGTCCGGCGACCGAGCCATTTCCCCCAAAGACGAGCCCCCTGGCGTGGACGGTGACAGAGGTTAACGTGGAGCTGCGAACCCGATGCTCCTGTGTGTATTTCTGAGCAGCTACGTCTGCCACGTCTCTTCCTTGCTGTGAGGAGTTACCTGAGTTTTTGGAGGGTGGTTTCAAAAACCTGTCGGTCTTCATTTTTCCCTCCACCTCCTCCAGCTCCTCCTCATTCTCCTCCAATACTACCTCCTCTCTTTGCCTCCCGGCTCTACCTGCACGGCCCAGGGAGGGCCACTTGTTGAGCTCCTGCCTTGCCCTGCCCAGCCTGGGGCTTTTCTCCATTGGCACTACACTCATTCTCTCTCCTCCTGGCTGGCTTTTCTCCACCAGGGTGTGGATGACCCGGCCCATTCCACTCCCTGAGACCGGTGCATCTCCCTGTGTTTCTTTCAGGGTGACAGAGATGTGGTAAACGCTTTTCCCCTGCTGCAGTTGGTCAATAGTTGTACTCCTTGGGGTTGCATCCACCGCCCCACTGCTGAAGAATAGCATGGCACTGCACTGATTCACACAGACATCCTTATTCACACACTACTGCAGGCACATAGCATGTAGGCAAATGTTCACATCCTGCCTGGAAGTTGTAGATGTTGAGCTCATAAAGTCATTCATTGGACGGCCGAATTCCTATGCCAGGCATAATCCTTCACCTTTGACATGGGAAAAAAACTTCAAAGAAGTTAAAGTAAAGCCTGGCTGGCACCTGCATCCTCCGGCTCCTTTGCTCAGCAGACTCACTCAGCTGCTCTCTCCACACACTGTGTTCTACCTGTCCCACACAGGCAGACGAACAAAAGAAAAACACGGTATCCAGTCCTTGTTATGCAACAGAGGCAAATCTGTAAAAGCTGCAAAAGTTGCAAACTTGGGAAAAAAACGGAATCATCCTTCCTCTTTGGCAAGTTACGAACTGTGAGCATTCCTTGTTGTCGGTGCAGACAAACCCCTTAATCTCTGTGCTCTCTCCATGCAGAGCATGAGGGAGTGTGTCTCTGTTTGAACTTTCAGCTGCCTTCCAACCCCCCTGGATACATGGAAAACAAGGAGTGGATCCCACGGGCATTAAACACACCCCCTGAGCTGCGAGTAGCCCCCCCGAGACAGGAACAGACAGAGGTGAACATGCGATTGAGAGAAGACAGAGCTGATTACACATTGCTGTAATCAACAGAGACTGCAGCCCACAACAAAACAGCCATGAATGGGCTCTTTGTGTTCCCCTGACCTGTGGCAACTCACTGTACCGGGGGATCCCTTTTCATATTTAATGGAACAAGAGAGAGCAGCGCGAGCGACGTATTTTATTCATTAACCCATATTTTAACAATCACCAAAGTGAAGGATTGTGGTTACAAAAAGAAAAGCTCTGCCTCTCAACACAAACGGAACCTGTGTTAGTAACATGGTGAATCAACACAACTCCACAGAGAGCTTCCAGTGGCTCCCACTACACGGCCCACACACTGTGGGAGGGCTTCAGTTTAATACCAAGGCCGACCTGGACAACTATTTATGGTGAGGAAATTGAAGTTACCGTGGAATGAAATACTTCACTGGGCATCACATATCTCTACATCCACTCCCCAGGTTCTTCAGGATCAAACTTCATAGTGAATACTGTAGCATTTTGAGCCAGTGAGGAAAAAAAATCCTAAAGTAAACAGCTTTTACATGTTCCCACTCTTTTTAGAGGTGTGGTGGTCTCTGATGAGTTGCTGAATCCCTGTTTTATAATATACAGCACCAGCTGAATGAAGCCAGGTTTTACCAGCTCTGCAGAACTGAAACACTGCCCCTCTGTGGTCAAAAAGAGAAAATAGCAGGGAGGAAACAGAAAACGGGGGGTTTTCTTTCCTGAGGCCAAATTAATACTAATTCATAACATTAACGTTGCTATAATTTCCCTCAAGTATATTCAAGGAGCACTCTAGATATTATATATAACGTTATATATGAAAAGTTTCATTAGAACTTTTCCTTTGTTATGCTTATGAAATTATGCGCAGACCTTTCTTCTATTATTTATATATTAATTATGAATGTGTGTGTGCAAGAATCTGTGTAAGTATGTATCGGGTTTTTTTAGATAACTAATTTCGTTGTACAGAGTCGTGCAATGACAATAAAGCTTTCAAATTCTAAATATATATATAAAACTTGGAAACGGGTACAATTGAGTAGAACTGCTTGTGAGGGCTTTGGGCAGAAACCTAAAACAGAGTGAAACACTGGCTGTTGAGTCTGAGTGCGTCACTGTGGGAAATCCAGTATGACCATGAAACTGTAAAGTCTGAGCCCAAGCATCACAGCCGCTCCATTCAAGAAGTTGATTGAAAAACTCTACTCTTCGTAACAAAAGCAGCCTGTAGCCCTGTAATGGATGACGCACAGATCATTTCCTCAGGTTGAACAGAGAGAAAAGAAATACCATCATTTGAAACTGGCAGAATCAAGGTCTTTGCCATTTCATAGCTTCTGCAGCGTTTGCGTTCTTATCAGCCGACTGTCGGTCGAACAAATGAAAACATTTAAGATATTAAGGAGACTCACTGCTTTATGTTTTGCCGTGCACTGTAACCAAATGTACTATCAGGGCAAATCTTGCATCTTATTAGTGAGAGACTACGAACTATTGCCGAGCCTGAGCTGACTCCTCTGGCCTTTACCTGTTTCTAGGTAGTAGGGGTTCAGGATGATATGGGGCTCATCATCGAGCAAGCCGTCCTTTTCGCTCCACTGGCCCTGGTGGTGTCGATTTCTTCTTCGACCCCCGAAGCACAGCAACATACTGTAGTCCACCTACAACCTGAGGGACGTCTCCATGACTCACAGAACAACCATTCATGAAGAAAAAACGCCTGAACTATCAGGTGTCAGTCCAAATCTGTGGTTATCACTTGGATGTCCCGTCCTCCTGGGTTCTGTCTTCTCTCCTCAGCTCCAGCACGTCAGTCCTCTGCAGCTTTTTGTCCATCAAGTCTGTAAAAAACAACTCACTCTCTTCTGGCACTTGCATGGTGCCGGAGCCGGGATGTTCCCTCCATGCAGACCTGATAATGTGGTTACCAGCAGAAGCCTGATGAAGTGGCCCAGAGAGGCCGTGTGTCACGGTTCACATGGCAGTCGCTTCCTCCGGGTGATTGGTAATGCAGGTGTTGGTCAGCAGGGTTCTACATAAGAAACCCTGATAGGATTAAGGTTAATCCACTATCCTGTTGTCTTTGTTGTGGATCGGTCCAGAGGAAGCATGCGTCGCGGTAAATCCTCGGGATCTTAACGCGCTGACCAGGTAACAGAGCTCCTCTTGTCTTCCCCCTCTCTCCTCCTCCTCCTCCTCCTCCTCCTCTGTCCCGCAGCTAAATGCTTCTCCCTCTTGTAATAGTATCTTGATGGCAGCAGGGAGGGTTATTCAGAAAAACTGGATTGGCATGTTTCGAGGTTCCTGAATTCTTCTCCGCCTCCTCCTCTGTACGTGTTTACACATCTGCCCGGTTGGGAGCGGATGTCACAGCGTGTGTGTGTGTGTCACATACTCATCTCATGTAAGGGTCACTGTAACAAACATACTGCTGTTGTTTTGCCAACATGACTCTGACCCGACTGTGTGACTTCCCCTCGGGCTACATTCAAAGTCTCCACCAGCACAGAGGTCTTTCTGTTAATTTTGTCTATCACGTGTCTCATCATGTGTGTTACCACCACCACCACAGCCGTTATGGAAAATGCCAAAAGCTTGTTTTTCACAAATGAAGAACGCGGCGGGAGATTGTTCGGATCAGACGGGTTCACAGCGTGACACAGAAATCCCTCTACTTTTTTATTCATGGAATTTGTATTACTGCGAAAGTGTCTTGTTCAGTTTTGTGAAATTGATGTGGGATTACACCGAAATGAATAAACTAAACTACTTTCTTTATTTGATATGTCCTTTGTTATGAAGCCTAAAGTTTGTACTTGGCCCACATTTGTAAGCTAGTCTGTGTTGAATAAAGTAAAGGAAAGAATTATACTGTCACATATAGTCACATCATAAAGTAACTTCTAGATATATGCTTGTCAAATCCTGGGCTTTCATTCGAATGTGTCAAAGCAGCTTTAAGGGGCCGTGATAGTTTAATAATTCCTATAAGCAGGGACAGATATGTCTGAGCAGCAGACATGACAGACGCTCGGGTGTATTTATATAAGGACACAGACACTATGTTGTCTAGCAGATAGCATGATGCATCAACGCCGCACGAGTAAAGCTTCCTAACCCTCCGTCGGAATTAGAGCGTGAGTCAGCAGCGTGAGGAAGACGGCCGTGCACATATGTACGCTCTCTCTCTCCGAGAGGACGGTCTACTTCCTCTGGCCAACGCGACGACGAGAAGAAGGAAGCGACTTAAAAATAATCTGCGTTAGACACCAGATGAGCGTCTAGCACCCGAAAGGACAAATGTGGTGCGATTTAGTGTCTGAAAGCCCAACCGCACACTTGAGTGTCTCGGCTGCATCAGTCAGGGTTGTTTGCCGAGAGGCTTCGCGCGACAAATGGGTGTCAGACCTTTTCAGCGGTGACTCACGAGAACACTAATGTTTTCCTTGATGTCATGCTTTTCAAATATAAACCCAATGCGAACATGTGAATGTAAATCAGAGTTTTCCCTGAAACCGGGGAGCGTTTTCACAGCTTTCAGACGGGCCCTTGATTGGAGAGAGGACTGATCTCATTGGACGGAGTCAGAAACTGTGATTAACGTCATCACACGGCCGACACACGAGCCCTGAATCGCTAACGGGCCCGTGTACGAGATTCCGCCCGAGGCTTCAGGCAAACCAAATGACTCCTGATGCCGTCCCCTGCATATTTGATGTTATCTGCAGAGAATACTGATAATATGATGAGACTTTGTTTCGAGTAAATAGAGAGAAGAAGAGGAATTGGACAGGCCTATAAATAAATGATGACGACCAGAAATACATATCAAAACTTTATCTCAATAGCAATTGACAAAAACATTAAATAGTTATTATAAATTACCGTCAGAGCTCACTGGTGTAACACTAATTATGCATTCATGCTATCTGCTGTAAGGTCATGTATTAAATATGATGAAGAGTTAAACCATTAGCATTTAGGCTTGTTCGGCTGCAAGCTGCTTTATTCTGAATGGAGACCAACGTGACGAGACTGGGAGATTTTCTTTCGTCTCTCATTAAAGCGTTCGGAGAAACTTTTTAACGAGCCGTACTAACATCATCTGAATTTGAAATGTTTGCGACTCCATGGATGTCTCTGTTTATACTTTTTTTTATCTTGCTCTAATTCCATTTAAACTATTATAATGTCATTTAGGGTCAAAACGTCCCTAATAACTCAAACAGCTTCCACATAGTCGGATATAGAATAAATTGATGTATTATTGTTGAGCATAGTTTTCTAATGACTGTCAGCTACTAAATCCTTATTATTGCTTATCAGTACAATGGCTTATACAACTTCTTACCTCAGCCGGGGAGGTTATGTTCTCATCTTTTTTTTGCCCGTTAGCAGGATTACGCAGAAACTTTGAGGAGAGGATTACATTTTGGTGCTGATCCAGGATTATTTTCATTTTTCTTTCACATTGAGAGACAGTGCGTTCGTCAACATTTCATTCTCAGAGAAATATTCATGGATCTTAGAAATTCAGGCATGTGTGGAGGAATGATATTTTTGGGTTTCTGCAATTTGGTCTGGAGCCAAATAAATGTGGTTTCATAAGAGGCCTGGTATTATGGGCTCTCTCCTCACCCAGTGCCTGCAGAGCACCTGGAGTAAAACAGACTGTGTTATTAATCAAAACACACAAAAAGCACATAATCTCTAAAAGAAACAGCAGTACTTATACTGCTGTTTCTTACTTATATTATGAGGTATCCACAGGTATAGCATGATTTAATATGCAAACATATTCTCTACCATAACCTGAACATCTTTGGATATATCGTGCTCTATACACTAGTTGGTCCTAGTTTTATATTGGGGACTTTTCGCTCTCTCTACATTTTATAGAGGGAATAATAACCTGGGAAAATAAACGTCAGATAAATTGACAGTAAAAAATAATCATTACTTGCAGCTCTGCGGTTATGGAAAGTGTGATCTCATTTGCATACTATAACAGGATTACTGAGGCTGTCTGTAAAACAATTTCTAATTATTGTGGAGTTATTACCTCCACATAGAAGTTTATATTTTAATCCGTGTCTGGCTCTGCAAAAAAGTGTTGAGATGTAGTTCGTACAGTGTGGCGCAGATTATCAGACTTTCTTTCTCTTTCTATTCTTCTATTGTAAGAGTTTGATAGACATGTGTGGGATTGTTTGGCCTTGACGGAGAAATGAGCTGCACTAAATGCCCACCGGATATTTCTTTATATTGTTAATGCCTTCATGTCCATATTTATTGGATTTACCACATTGCTGTTAGTTTTGATAACACCTGGTTATTCCCTGACGGATCCTTCCGCTGTGGCAGCCAAGCTAGAGCTTAAAAAGGCTGCCACTACATCTTTAGAAGAAAAATGTGGGAATAAATTAGCACCGCTAATTGTAAGTTCCTTTGGAAGGTTGATGTTTTCCTGGGTGTGACTACTCAGCTCAATGTGGCATAATTAACACTTGCCATCGCTCCCCACAAACATCACAGATGGGTCTGACAAACAGCAAATTCCCCTGAAACATCCGAATAATTTGATTAGAAAACACAAACAGGAATGATTGTCATCGCTGAAAACTGAAATAGATACGCACAAGAGTATTTCTTTCCAAATGCCATAATGAAAATCTCCCGCAGACACAATGTCAACAGTTTGGGTGTGATTCAAGCCAATCTGTGCATCTGTGCGTGCAGGAACACCGCTGCACTCACAAACACACACAGTGGAGATATGCAAACACGTGTTTTTGATACCCCCCCCCCCCCCCACACACACCCAGGTGATTACACCATGACCTGCAAATTTTCAAAAGACAAATATACCCGAGCTCTTTCTGCATCGACGTAAAAATGATTGTCTGCAAGTGAATAAGGCAGAAGAGTGGAACACGGAGACAGAACGGCTACAGACAGCGAGGAAAGTTTATGATAATTAGGCTTGCAGTAGTGGTACCGAGCGTGGGCGTAGAGCCTTTTTAAAATTCAGCTGCACTAGCGACAAGCATACGTCACCATTGCTCCACTGCAGAGAAAATGATAGGTTCGAGGACGTCTGTGGGAGGCTGTGAAAAAAATTCCAGACGCTTCGGCCTCTAAAATTCCGGAGTTTTTTTGAGAAAAGGAGAAAGACGGAAGGAGAGAGAGAGAGAGAGAGAGAGAGAGACAGAGAGATTGCATTATTGCGTTTGTATAGAATGTGTGTGTTTGTTTGTGTATGTGTGTGTGTGTGTGTGTGTGTGTGTGTGTGTGTGTGTGTGTGTGTGTGTGTGTGTGTGTGTGTGTGTGTGTGTGTGTGTGTGTGTGTGAGACGGAGACGCAGGACAGTTGGAATGGGAGAGAGACGGTGGATATCAGTGTGCACTGGTTGTGTAACCTAAGCTGCATATTAAGCATTAAATCCCCCCCATTGAAATCTTTGACATTCAAAATACTTGCTTGAATAGAAAATGATACTCAGGAGTCAGTGTTTTGTTTGTTTGTGTATTTGTCCCCCCCCGCCCAACTGGGTGGCCGACCTTTTGACTGGTGCAGCACGTTACAATCCGTTCGATGACTCAGCTGGAGAGATTCAAGGTGCAGAGAGACCGGTTGTTCGCAGATTTGTTTAAAAAAAAAAACGAAATCAAAACACAGGAAAAAAAGGTCAGCGGGAATTTCAATAATGACCAGGAAAGGGCTGTGAAACACGCGGAGGCAACACAAACGGTTTGTAGGAGAGATGACAAGATGACCAGTGAGAGGAGAGGAGGTGGGAGGAAGCTGCGGCGCTTTGCACAGTGTGGTTTGTGTTTTTTCCTTTCCTTTACAGGCGGGTTTGTGTGGGCTGGTGGCTCCCGGTCCTCCTCCTCCTCTACACATTAGTTTTTTTCAAACCCCCGCTTACTTCTGGTGTCATCTTTTCAAAACTTGCCTTCAGACTCACTTTTATGCAACAGCTTTGATGGTGCTATAGCCCGGCGTCCTCTTTATTCTAATGCAGGAGAAGCAGCCGCCGTCTATATCATCTGGCGCGTCGCACGGAGAGGTCATGTACAGGGAGCAAGGATGAAGTATACTTGTGAATCAATTCACTGAGGATAATGGCCAGTGATTGCTTTAATGTGCTATAATTGTTGGCCTCTCTGTAAAGCAGCAGATAGATGAGGCTGGAGGTAGGAGGCGCAGTTTGTGAAACACAATCTAAAATGGAAAGAATCACAATTTCAAGCTTGGTTGGAAATGTTGCAGCTTCGCACATTTCACTACCCAACATGGAGTATCCGCAGCCTTCAAGTGGTGACGGTACCTGAATCATCTTCTCTCTCCAATTTCATCCTTCGAACCAATAACATCTGTAACCTGTCACGCGCCATCTGGCTTTCGGCTGCTTTCTCTCGTCCCTTCTTCTGTTCCTCGTATCTATTCCTGCAGTTGTTAGAATAAATGGAACTGTCCATCACGGCGCCAGTCGACCGCAAACCGATGTCATCTCGAAAACATCGTGGTAAAGTAACTTCAGCTATTTACAACACCTTCATAAACCCTTTCTTCTACACAGCATCCGATGTTGCTCTGAGATACGGCACCTACATAAAGAAGAAGCAATAAAATCTACACTTTGTTTAATTCCGTTTCTCATTTTCACATGAATTTTCTTTTTAATTCTTTGCAGTTTAACAAACGACGGCCAGGAATAGCGTCACATTTGGACGCCAGCTCCCGTGTGAGCGCCCACGCCTTTTGTCTCCGCTCCTGCGCCGCCCATGCACGCGGAGACAATAAGCCGGGAAGCTTCGTTATGAAGTTGACAAGACCAGTTTACAAAGGAGCCAGGAGGAATACCATCATTCACCAATAACCCCCCCCCACCAAACAGTGCTAATAGCATTCAAACCTGCAGGAGCAGCTGCCGAGGCGTCCAACACAGTCTTTATTTGTTTCCATCAAGCTGATGCAGTTCACGAACCTCAGGTTGACTAACATAAAAAGCTGTGTGATAAGACTCTGCGTTTCCTCGGTCTGTGTGTAGTGCCACTGACACAACATTGCAAACGGTTATGTAATCAGTCTTCAGCAGATAATGGCTCTGGGATAATGATGACGCATCGCGGATTCTGATTTCAACGTGGGATTAATTGGTTGTTGTGTTCGTTTAACTCGCATATCTGTGACTGATGAGAATCTCCAACCCACAGTCTGTGAGGCAGCTCTGGGACATTCAGTTCCACAGGTGACTGGCGGCGGAGTCACGCTCCACCGGTTCAAGTTAAGAGGCCGTCAGTGGGACGGGCACCGTGGTAACGCGGCACCTGGTGATTAGCGTGGACACAAAAGGCAGAGGATGGAGTTAACATGGGAAAACCTCCACAGAATATCCACTTCAAATATGAAATCTCAATTTCAAAACACACCGAATCCATGGATACAGATTCCCTCCTTCAGCTAGCATAGGCCAAATTCAAATGTGAGGCTTTAGCAGGAAATTTATATTATCTATTAACTGCACATGGATGTATATTAATATCTTAAAGCTGAAGTAGGTGGAATAATTGATTAATTGTTGAGTCTCTGCCCCGGGACATTCTACATCTTGGAATAGAGGCTCTCCTTCCTGAGCCCCTCCCTCCAGATGAGCATGTGCACTTCATGTGTGCACGTGACACACGTTTTATTGCATTTTTTGTCTTGACTCTCGTTTAAACTCTTTTTGCTTTAATTCCTTTTTTTTACAGTTGCTATGGAAGCTGTTGCCGATGCTGGAATAGTGTCAGTTTTTTCTGCAGGATTTTCCGCAGTTAATTAAGGGCATCGGAGGGATGTGTACACAGAGCTGCTCAGTGGAACAGCCAACAGCGAGCAACGAGCCTGTGATCGCTGCAAGGTGATATAAAAAAGGATTGTGCAGGAAACACCAGAAATGTTACCTACCCCTGCTTATTATATGTATATATGTATTTTAGAATAGAAGTTAATGTATGTGAATGTCAGTATTTTCCTTTCGGGTGGATCAAGTAACAATTCTACCTACACGCTCCGAGCGTCCCTCAGGAAGGAACCGCATCAGTATTCAGGATGAGAACACGTCTTCAGTCCCACAGACACCGAAGCTTAGTTCCAGCTCAGTAGTCGTCTACAGGGGCTGAATTACACATTGAGGCCGACGCAAACATCTGCATCCTAATTGGTGAAGCTCCCTGGCAGCTCTATTTGTCAAAGTCAGTATGGAGTAGTTACATTACACCCACATCCTGACATTTTTAGGTGCCCTTTACATAATGACATATAATCCTGTATCTTGCCCGGCACTCCGGAGGAGGAAGCATTTCATCATGCTTGTTGGTTCCGTCGTGTGGGATGTGGGCACGGACAGGAGGTCAAGGTGAGCCGGAGACACTGAGTGTTATTACACAGAAGGACGTGTGGAAGCTGAGTGATGGTGTGGCAGAACCAGTGTTTCCTGGAAAAGTTGAGAAATGAGGCCGGCTGGAGGGGTTTTCAATATAATGTCAGCTGAGTCAGAAAACAGCAGACGGAAGATCAATCAATCAAATTCTATTTGTACAGCCCGAATTCACGAATCACAATTTGCCTCTTAGGGCTTAACAAGGTGTGACACCCTCTGTTCTCAACCCTCAACAATAATGAAAAACAGAGGAACCTCAGAGAGAGACACATGTGAGGGATCCCTCTCCCAGGACTGTGCAATAGATGCATTAGATGGACTTCCTGGGACATTGGGAAACAAATACCACAGCTTAACGCGACGCTGATATGGAGACACGTGTTCATCTTTGTCATTTCCTCCTCTCTGAAGTTAAACGTGAGGATATCCAAACTGCTGATCAGAAGATCAGATCCTCTGCAGGGCATCGCATTCTGCTGAACTCACAGTTTCTGAGCCTCCGTCTGATATTTTTACCGCAGAGTCTTTGTCAGGTTTTGACAACCACGAAAACACAGACTTTATTTTCTAAATAACGGTCACAAAACAAATGCTTTTTTTTCAGAAATCAAACACCAAATCAGCAAAATGAAAAGAACTCTTTTGTTCCGATGATGTAACACGACGGGCGAAACGCATGCGTGAGATAACATGAGAAGAGACGAGTGCTCTGTATTCAACCTGGAGCGAAAAAATATCAAATATACTCAGAATTCACATTAACTGATATCAATCTAAACACTCCATTTCTGCAGAAAATCACTACTAAGAAGATCCTCTCCACTCGCTCCGACTTACATCCTCCCCCCCGGGATTGAATTCTTCCAAATGCTGACGAGCCCTCTTTATTAGACAAGGGGGAGATCTCCCGTCGGGAAGTGTCAGGATCTAGTCAATTTAATGGTGGCGCATATCTGCAGTTCCAAAGAGATATATTTAATAACTCTGTGCAGCTCTGTGGAGAGTGTCCCAGCATGCACCTGCCGTACAAGTATAGTTAAGACTGTGAAACAAACATCCATGGGAACGCACTTATTTCCGGAAACACGACTGAAACATTTCTGTAAGTTTCGATGTGAATTAAAAAGGTAAATTAGCAACGGAAATGAACTTTAATTGCAACAAATGGGCGTTTAATGAGCGAGAGTGAATTATATATATTTCATATGCCAGAGAGCTCTTAACTGCACCTAATGATAAGTTCTAATGTATGAGAGAGCATGTGCAGTGTGTATTACTCAACATTACGGCCTCTTTGAGATTTAAAGTGTCATAACCTCCTCCACATCCCGTGCATGCCAACTTTTCAGCAATTGATTTCTCCCCCTCGCCACTGAAGTGGATTGTGTTTGAGTATCACACACACACACACACACACACACACACAGAAACAGACACACACTAAAAGGAGCTGATAATGAGCTGAGGATTTTTGGTTTGGTCTACTGCAAAACAATCCTTACAGCAGCAGAAATTACACAAGAACGTGATCTCCTCCAGGTTCCTCTTCCTCCCACCTCCTGCGTCTCTTCATCCTTAACTCGATCCCACCCGCCCACAGCCCCCCCGCCCTCGCCGAGTACCGCATCAGCAGCGGCAGCAGCGTCCCCACGCGAGGGGGAAACCTGTTCTTTAACTAGACCATAACGAATAACTGCCACTTCAAAAAAAACACCAAGATTCACCGCCTTCATTTGCACCCACACCCTCTGGGAAGATGCGAGTCCGTAATGTGATTTTCTTTCTGTGTAATCCTGTGTGATAAATAACTGTAGTCACTCCAGGATTAATGCAATTCAAGGGGAAGCCCCCCCGCACACTCCCTGATCTACAGCACTGGGAGGAGATACGACGGCTCGGCTATTTTTACTCAGGCATCTCCGTAGGTACGATGGTTTCGGAGGTCACGTGGCCGCCCGCCCCCCCCCCCTCGCAGAAGCAAACTGCTGCAGTGCACTATTTCTGGGCTCCTGGCAGGAAGAGACAGGTGCTTGGCTAACGGGGGGGGGGGGGAAACCTGCTGAAAGGTGCTATAACACTTCACTGGTTCACAGCCAATGGTGGAAAGACACCACGCCGTGCAAAAGAATAAAAATAACTGGGATTCCAAGTCTCCCTCTGTTCCACCTCTAGTGTGACGGAGGCGGTTCAAACGCCGGAGGGTCAAGGTCGGCGTCCGGGGATCAGAAGGTAAAGGCTCGTGTAACCGGGGGCTGTTATGTTTGACGGATGGAACAGTTGCCCGTGTGGAGTCGGAGGCGGCTGCCCGGCCACTGCGGCTGCATGCCAATGAGATCAGCACAGCAGCAGTGTGTCAGTGTGGCTCCTCATCACATCGACAGCTGCAGGATGGCCGGCATTATATCGACATCATCATCGCTGTCTCATAAAGCAGGTCTCGTCTATCTGATGAAACAGAGCTGCTACAGTCGGAGGGCTGATACAGAAGTTTATGAATGACAGAACGAGCAGCCAGATATTAGTCAGGAACCGAATAGACTGTCATGATGGCATCTTTTTCATCAAGAGGAAAGGTATCCAATATCCCAGCTATAAACCGTCTGTACGTCAGCCAGGCCCTGAACAACTGAAGAGCGGATCTTTTTTAAGGAACAGCTTTGTTGTGTTTCAGGGGAGCAGCTCCACATCTTTTTGGTGATTAACCTTTTGAAAAGACTGTAGAGAGAAAAACAACCAAGCCCGACCCGAACCTGACCCGAGCCTGAGAGGCGTTCTGCTCTGTGACCGAACCCGACCGGAGCCTGTGGAGCAAAGCAATGTAAAGCTGCCCTGACTTAGTGTTGCCGTGTCCCTGACACCATGGATATTGCTCGTTTTCTCCAAATACAGATTCGGACAGCGAAGTGTTGTGAGCTTTTAGCCGAAGATTCTTAGTGGAACCAAAATTTCTTACATTTTAGAGGCTTGCACAATACATTGGCAATATCGCTACATATAATGAACCTTGTGTTATATTGCTATTCATCAGTGGTGGATCTAGGATTTTTCTTAATCAGGGGCTACAATTTATAAAAGGGGCAAATTCTATGTCCAACATCAATGCACAATACCTGATTCAGCAAGGTGCACATTTAAGTTATTCCTTGTTAGCTGATGGCTCTATACATTTGAGCAACAACTATATATCATAAATATATGAATATATTAATAATTGTTTTTCTGTTCAAGCACATAGTGTTCTTCAATAAAGTTTAGAAAATAAAATATCCAAACAAATTCATATTTATCATTAGTTTGAGTTTGAGTCTACCTCAGTCTGCCCTCCCCTTCTCTACTCTTCTCATTACTATATACCAACCAACTGTCCATCCCTTTACTGGCTATACTAGCCCCATGCACGGACTCTACCACCACATATTCTTATATATTTATATATTTATATTGCTCGTTTTCTCCAAATACAGATTCGGCAGAGTGTTCAACTAAAGAGTCTTGGTCGAACCAAACTTTCTTAGATTTTAGGGGCTTGCGAAATGCATTGGAAATATATCGATATCCATATAATGAACCTTTTGTTATATTGCTATTCATCAGTGGTGGATCTAGGATTTTTGTGAATCAGGGGCCACCATTTAAAAGAGGGGCCAATTCTTTGTCCAAAATTAATGCACAATACCTGATTCAGAAAGGTGCACATAGAAGTTATTCCTTGTATATGAATATATTTTGAAAATGGTTTCCTGTCCAAGCACCTTGTATGATTCAATAAGATTAAGATTAAGATACATTTATTTGTCCCAAACGCATGCACAGACATGCAGGAGGGAAATTTAACATCTGCTTTTAACCCATCTGGTGCAGGACACACAGAGCAGTGGGCAGCTGTGTACGGCGCCCCGGGAGCAGTAGACTAGACAGGGTAGGGAGAATCCTCTTGGATTTGTGGACAGATCAATCCAGGTTCGTCTTTTTGTTGTTTCTCCGTGGAGTCGAACCAGAGACGAACCAGAGACCTTTTCTGCCCATAGTCCAAGTTTCTGCCACTAGTCCAACGCCTCTCCCAATAAGGCTTAGAAAATAAAATATCTTTAAAATGATCATATTTATCATTAGTATTGTTGGTAAGTACATTTTTTTGGGACACTAGCCCCCTGGCCCCGCCCCTGGATCTGCCACTGCTATAGATGATGTTATATGGTGATAATAATTGATACCCACAGTCTTAGAATGATGGGAAATGCTGTAACAGGAATCAAACCTAATAAGACATGACTGGTTCCTCCTATTAGAAGCATCTTCACAGAAACAGACTTTTCCTGAGGACTGTGCGTCCACGTTCTTTGATGTGATTCCTTTGTGTTGGTATGCAGTCAGAGGCACAGTGGACCCTGTGATGCACCGGGCGCCATTAACCAGGATCAAACAGATGATTTAACTCCCTGAAAGCCAATAAAAGAGCCAAAGTTTAAATTGAAACAAGCTGGAAAAAGGGGTCGTTTCGTATCAATCGCCACGACTAAAAGAGACGGATGATGCCATCGCACGATTAGATGATGCTCATTTTCTGACCGAATGGTATTTCATTATGTGCCAACCACCACTGAGCATCCACATGCGTGTCCACAGGTGACAAAGCTCGATTAATCCTGAGCTGACGTCAAGTGATAATCCCTGGGACCTAATGTGAGCTGGAAGACAAAGCCTGGCTGTCACAATGACTGATCGCTGTGAGGATCTTCGTCTTCAGCAGATATATTACTGCGGAGCGGTGATCAGATCAGATTCAAAAGGAGATTTTATTCTTGTGCATAAATTAAAGCAGTGATGAACCTGTATGGCTGGAGGCTCTCGAACCAGCGGATATTAATTCAGCCCTCATTGTAAACGCTGGAGACAAGGAGTCTGTCGGTAATGGAAATGTTCTTTTACAGTCCACCGCTGCCGCAAATAACAGTTATTTGACTCAAGGGGTTTTATGGGCATCTAGAGTTGATGATTTATCAGAAATGAAAGCCCAGGAGGATACGTGTGTGTGTGTGTGTGTGTGTGTGTTTGTGTCAACACAGAACATTTTTGGAAGAATCAAGCGATTATATACGGTGTCGGCCTCAATGGTAATTTCCTGCTGCTCCAACGACTTCCTGTGTAAACTGCGCGAGGAGGTAAATACATGTTTGCTCGTAGAAGACTTTGACAGATAAGCAGCTGCTCTCGGGATTTAAATCTGATTTGCGCTGGCTTTTCACTTTCCCCCGGCTCGGAGTAGACTTTGCTTCGAACAGCACACACGGGGAAAGTCATGACACATGCACCTTCGCTGCGGAACAAACACCAGCGAGGAGGCACGACTTCAACTGACTTAGGACTAGGGCCTGCTAGAGATCCTGTAGGGGCTCTGACCGTGAATAAACTCTCTCTCTCTCCTGGCAACTCTTATGTCTATTCCAATAAAAATGATACGTGGGAGACAGATTGTTAATTATCCTCTTCACATGTAAATAGCTACGCGGCCTGCTGTGATCCTGTTGGTGTCTCCATACCTTCTAATGGTCCCACACTGACTCACGCTGCAACAGAGCCTAGAGAAAACATGAATCCACCGATCAAGGTCTTCGTGATGCGATGCTTACTCACCGACGAGTAATGTCACGGAGCAGCCGCCTTTCTGCATGTGAGCGTCGGAGAGTCAGACATTCCTACTTTGCTTTCTGCCTTATTACCGGAGGAGAGCATGAAAGCAGATATTTGACATGCTTCAGAGAAGGAGCTTGTTGCCATCTGCTTGTTGTTCTAATGGGTTTGTTCACTGTTGCTAACCAAGGTGAACCAGGGTTGCTACGGAGCAATAGCAACAGTGTCTTTTTTCAGGTGTTGCAAAAACATATGTCGGTGTCCAAACATGACATGTCCATAACATATTCAAACTACTTTGAGGACTGCACATAAGACAAGCTCTGTTTTTTTGATTATTTAAATGGTGGTCACAACATTCAGGTTGGTGGGATTGGTCGTACTCTCTGGCCGAGAAACACAATTAACTGGTTTGGAGTAGGGATGGGGGGAAAAATCGATTCAGTTACAAATCGCGATTCTTGTGAATGACGATTTTAAATCGATATGCTGCCTCCCAAATCGATAAAAAAAAACAACATATTTATTGGTTTATACCGGGGGGGATATATTGGGGGAGCAACATCACCCCAGAGCATGTTGACCAGCTCATGTTTTTGCACAAGAATCTAAACATACCCAAGCACTAGCTTTGCATCGGCTACATGCAAACAACAATAGCCTACTTCTTGTTTATTTCAAAGTTTATATTTTAAGGAAACTTTTATTCATTCTATTTAATTTACCTTTTATTTATTGTTTAAAAGTAGCCTAAGTGGCATACATTTCTTAATCTGTCAGTTTGTGTGCAGTTGACTGGGGCTATACAATAATGGCACATTTTTATTTATTTTCTCTATTGGCTGACCGGCAGTCATTAAGTTAATGTTAATATTTGAAATAAAACTGGTAAAGCTCTAAGTGAATTTGACTGTGTTGTATTTGAAGGTATGATTCAACATTTTTCCATGGTCCAGTATTTAAAAAAAAAAAATAACCAAAAGAAATCCCAGGAAATCGTAATATCGAATCGCAATATTTACAGAATCGCAATACCCAAAGAATCGCAATACATATCGTATCGCCACCTAAGTATCGTGATATTATTGTATCAGGAGGTCCCTGCCGATTCCCGTCCCTACTTTCGAGATTAGGCACTCCCTTCGAACCGGCCTTGATGGAAAAGGTGGGTGTGTAGGTCCTCCATACCTTTGCTTTCTACTTCTCAACAAGCTCAAAAACATATAGCGGCTGGAGGTAAAGACACAAACAGCTACTCTTACATGAGCTACCTTAACACTTCTGCTATAAACTTGTCCTGAAAAAAAAGAAAATGAGACTGAAATAATCCCACTGCAGAGGAACAGTCCGGATTTCAATGTGTGGGGAAAAGGACTTTCTCCCTTCGCTCGGAGCCGATCTGTCCCGGTCCACTCAACCAAAGAGCCACAGGACGCTGACTTATTCTGACACACTGAACACTTTTTTTTCCAGAGGCTCTGAATAGATGGCGAGATCCACAGATAACAAAAAAACACATAATAGCATCTGTGCAGCGCCCTGGAGCGGGGGGGACAGCTGCAGAGCGTAAACAAACAGCTAATCTGACTTTAGCCAACAAGCGAGCACAGCCTTGACACAATAAACGGAGAAGATTCATCTAAATCCCGACATAAGCTCTGCCCACGTACTGTGCACAGACAGGCGTAACACAACAGAGACCCTCTGCTTCTGCATCCCCCCCCCCGGTGCTCATGGGTAATACCGTTTGTTGCGGCGACTCCTGCGTAGTCGCTCTTCAATGTGATGGAGTGCGTCTACTTTGTTCCTCTTTCAGCCGAAGCGCATAAACAGAGCTTCACCTCTCGGGGTCAAGACAGAAAACTCTGCTGGTGTGCATGTGGTGGCGGAGCCTTTCCACAGGAGGTCACTGTTGCTACATGAAAATGTTTAATACTTTAGGACAATCACAAAACAATTGCAGCTATAGACCTGTTTTTAATGTGTTTTAAATGTAGAAAAATAATGAAGAAATATCAAAAATATTGCTTATTTAATGTAAATAAATATATAGAGACATATTCCAAATCTTGGCTTTTTATTTGAATATCTTTTGCAGTGACTGCCTAGAGCCTTGGTCTTAGATAATAAAGCGTGATCATGCAAAAGTGGACTCTCTCAGCCGGAGCTCACTGCAGACACTCCAGCTCCAGCGTGCACAGTAAGGATGGAACGCAGCTATTACATAAGAGGCTCATCAGTGGGATAGTGGCCCACGTACTGCGTCTCCTCGGTGAAATCTCTCTCTGTTGATCAGCCTCTCACTCAAAGTAAGAACAAAATGGCTGAGGTAACCGGCCGAGGAGAAAAACGCAGCAGAGAGGCTTCGGATTTTATGCAAATAATTTGCTATTAAATGACACGCTCCTCAATGCACATGAACTGGGGGACTGTATGTTTGCAGGTAATGCTAATTAGGCTCCTACAGCAGAGCGAATATAATTTCTTGTGTTGCCTTTTATAAATGTACCTATACGGCAGCTGCTGTTGTTTCCATGTGAACCCACAACCTGTTTTTTTTATAGAGCAGCGTGTGTCACAATCAACACAGTGTGGTCGGGGGGGTCTTCACTGTGGTTGCCGTGCAAACCAATGTAGAAACCACAAGATCCTGAACCTTCCTCTGCAGCGGTTCACACAGGATTCACAGCTCTTAACACCAACGGGTGAAAGGTCAGTGAGAGAAAGTGTGAACTGGAATATTGGTATCGAAAATGAATGATTGATTAATTTGTTGGCCAATAAAATGACAATATCCTGCAGACCATAATACGGTATTCAAATGATTAGTAACCAACAGTCCAAAACAACAGAATATTGACTGATTGTTTATTTATTTTCGATGAGGGGATGTGTTGATGTTATTTGTTGTATCTGAATGTTTGTGGGTTTTGGTGGAATACGACAAGCAATTCTCATCCTGCAACGTACCAATAACAGGCATATTTTTCACAATAAGCTTTGACTTTATACACAAACAAAGTTTTACACTGTTGGCAAATAAGCAACTTTAAAATGTAAGATTAAGCAGCCATTATATATTCTTAGATTTGAGAAGCTACATTCTGACTTAATGAATCTTTTGAAAATCTGCATTTTAAATACCATCCACTAATCAATCAAATAACAACACTGAATGTGAACCAGTAAGCTCATGACAACAACCCTGATGCGTCACACTTCTCCACAACATCTATAACGACTATAATCCAAAAATCATCTGAAGCCGAAGAGAGCACGGCTCCTTTCCTCGCCAGGTGTCCCCTGCGGGTGTTTTCACAAACCGCTGTCGGCCTCCAGCTGCACAAACGAGCGGGGGGGGTTTGTTCTCCTAATTTGCCACGTTGTTGCGACCCTCCTCGTTTCGCAGCAGATGGACGAGGGTCAACATCGCTGTCAGATCGCCGGCTACAGGCCCCCGTGCGGCGTGTGCCAATCGCCTGCCTCCACTCTCACCGGCCCACAAACCCCTGTTGACTCCACGCCCACTTGCCCATCCATCGCACAGGCAACCAGTTGCCTAGGCAACCCTCTAAACCCTGGCGCCTGTTTAAGTGTCAAGACAAATTCTGTTTTACATTTATTTGCGCAACGGTTCATTTCTCATTCATCCGTTCATTCATGAATTTATTCCGACATCTGCCTGTCGCTTTCTGTGAGCAAACCAGATGCTCATTGTTACTGGTCCGTCTCCAGATAAATGTGAGGTTCGACATGGAGAAATGAAAGAAGCTGAATTTACACCACTGTTTTCTCTCAGTGTTATAGATGACAGAGAGCATAAATATCTACAGTCTTCTATCTTCACACAAATAGGATGCGAGTTAAAAAATGATATGGACCCTCTACAAAAAGCTACGATCGATAAGAATAATCATCAGTGACTGTGAGAGGATTTCACCAAAGAGATTTATAAATGCAGAATTGAAGCTGTGATGAGAAGCCAAAGGCATGATCAAAATCGATTATCAAACACAAACTAATGGGTAATCTCAGCAAACAGCATCATTTCAGTTACATAACAGGAGACACATTGGGAGGTCGTCAAATACAAATCAAACACTCTTTATAGATTATAACACTTTTTATACGTTATCCAAAGTGACAAGGTTGTTCGCGTCCAATTCCAAATGACCTGCGGCTACATTAAATTAGAAATCTAATTAAGATCATTCAGAAACATCATTTTAAACGGTAGTTCACTGAGCCATCCAGATAATCCTCTCTCCAGTGATTTTCTGCACAGTCACTCGTCGCCCAGCGAGCGATGGCAGCCACCGCTCCACGCCCAGTCTGAACGCTGAACAGCCGTCCGATTAACCAGCAGCGTTTGATTCTTTCTATCAGGAAACAACCCTGGTTAGGAAATTGAAATCTGAAATTGAAATCTCCTGTTTGCTCCTGTGTCAGAGTGAAAGAGTGAGAGATAAGCCAAAAGGAAAAAAAGGAGAGACAGAATCGGAAATAACGCTCAGTTCAGCTCGGCTGCTCTGTTGCATTCATCAGTGCCGTTGCTCTGTCAAAGGGGGCGTGACATGCACAGGCAAACTCACTATGAAGCACGAGTGCACACAGCTCGCACACACACACACACACACACACACACACACACACAGAGGCTGGTGCTCATCAGTGTCACGTTGACAAGGCCTTCGCTGTACAAATCACAGCAGGAGTGCAGACGATGGAAGGAAATGGAAGATTACATAAAAGAGAAACAGAGAAGCACGAGCTTTATGGAATGCAAACATCCTCCGGCATGAACACAGACAAAACCTCCAATCACCACAGTCGAACTGGAGATTAATACACAAAATCAGCGTCAATTAAAGAATTCCAATTTCCAATTACAGAAGTCAAGCAATCGTTCTTTTTGCGCGCAGACGCCACAAAATGGAGGCAGAACTCCGCAACTGCACACAACACAAAACGAGACAAAACAACAAAACACCTCTATCAGGACAGCCTCAGTGCTTTCATGGGTGTTGTATTTTCTTTATTCCTCATTTCTAGTCTACATTCAACAGAGCACTGCTGTCATGCTCTGTGCTGCCGCCCACGTTCACCCTTGCAGAGAGCGAGAGAAAGGAAAAGAGGGTGAGGGAGGGAGGGAGAGAGAGTGGGAGGGAGGTAGAGGAGAAAACCTTGCTTTCACAGCGAGGCCGACGATACATTATGGGAGGACAAACCATATTGCTCCATGCTGTTTCTCTTACAAATCACTACATGCTACAAACAATACGCGCACATATTGTGCAAATCCAAGGTGGCATGCCAGGCCTTGATTACCACGGCCCCGGCTGCACGGCTAAACGGAGCCGGAGGGGAAATGCATGTGCTTTGTAAATCTGTACACCAACAGGTTGTGTTTATGTTCCTTATGTAATGGGGGAGACTTGTTTACCCTTCGCAAACTTCAGCAATTTCCTGGTAAATTAATTTAAATGAGAAAAACCTCCTTTTATTCGAGAAGCCAATTCGAGAGGCTCAGGTAGTGTTTACCCCTCGGGTCAGAGCAGCGTTTATTTTTATGCTGGAGAAGAACAACTCCTTCCTCCGTGTTCTCTCTAACACGCATGAATCCTCCAATAAAAAAAAACACAACTACAGCTTTCCCCGTCTAGACACGATTCAATTTCAAATCCTGACTGCGCTGCAGCACAATTATGAAAATCTCGGAAACTCAGCTTTCGTAATTACCTTGTGCAAAAACCCGTAAGATCTTAAAATGGTGTGACAGTGGAGTTAGGTAGGAGCGCTGCACCGAGCTGGAGCTCCGGTAGATAACAGTCAGAATACTGAGGTGATGTCCTCTTCATTTTGTTGTGTTTGCAACTCGGAAGGAGACTCAGATTACAAATGTGCACATCGACAATTCTTTGGTCGACTAAATGAAACACAAATAGCCATAGCTCACACAGATTACATTGCTGGCAGTGTGGAAATTGGTTTAAAGCACCATTTAGATATTCATATTGAACAAAAATTGCACTGGTTATCACTGTTGTCTCACAGCCAGAAGGTTCCTGGTTCGAATCCCAGTTTGGCCAACGTGGTCTTTCTGCGTTAGCGTGAGTTTTCTCCAGCTTCCTCCTACTGTCCAAACACTGGGATTAGTTGAGACTCTGAGTCTTGTGAGTGTAAATAGTTGTTGTCCCTGTGATACACTGAGGACCTGTCCAGGGTGTATCACACCTTCTACCCAAAGTCAGCTGGCATTGGCTCCAACTTCCTCCTCTAGTGTAAAAGGAAAAGCAGTAGAGATAATGGACGGATGGATGAATAAAATACGATTGTGATTGTTTTCCGATGATGGTGGCAGGACTTGTTTTTAAAAAAATCCTGGCTTTCAGCTCCTTGTACCAAAATGATATCAGTCCGGGTAAAGTGGTAGTCGTGTTGGACTTGACTGAAGATCCCTCATGGCCGTGACCCATATTACTGCGGGGGGGGAGGAGGCAATCCATCAGAGGCACTTCATCAGCGAGGATGAGCTTCTCTCGCGGGATGAGAGTCATGGCTCATATTCAAGGCTGTTAAGTCTGTGAACACACACACACGCAAACACTGGCAGCCCACTCCCCAACAAACATCCCCGCCCCCTCAAACAGCCGATTATAACTTCCTGTTCCTCCTCCTCCTCCTCTCTTTTTCCCTGCACAGCCCGCGGGATGTGAAAGGTGAAGGCAAAGAAGTAGCCATGAGTCTATTATGGCCAGTTTGGCTACAGCTGGCAGCGATGGGGGTGAAATAGGCGCGAAGTAGGAGATAATCAGAGGTCTTTGGCAGCAGCCGGTCCATTGAGCGAACTAAAGTGACTTCTCCATGCAGCATGAATTCCATCTGGCTCAGCGGCCGCACCGACGGAGACAAAATGTTCCTTACTGTAGCTTTGCTGTAAGCATAAAACCTGGGTAACCATGGAGAGCGGATTGCTTAATTCTCCATCTCTGCTCACATCACCAATTAGCCGCCCTGCTCTGAATCCAAAGACAAGAGGGTCAGAGCTGACAGTAACTGTCGCATTCTCCATCATCCACACACAGAGGAGTATTATTAGTACAGAGAGTAGCCCGTGGCAGCCGATATTAAAGTACAGCAGCACTGTGAACACATGCTCAGAGCATCTTTGGTCTCATTATTCTTGCGGCCAGCTATTAGGCAGCTAGCGCTCTCATTACCTGGAGAAAGACAGCTCTCTGCAGTTCGGCGCTCTCCGAGGAATAGAGCTTAGAAAGAGAGCGGGCACCTCTACATCTAGTTCGACCCTAACTGCTTAAAATTAGGTGGTCACCGCAAAGAGAGGAGGAGAAGAAAATCCTTTTTATGCAGCTAAATGAAACCTGCAAAGTAAAGATTAAAAAAGATTACAGAGCGACTGCATGGATCCAGGCTGCTGCTTGATTGCAATGCACCCAAAACCGATGCTTCCCTGCAGCCCGCCACTAATCCACGCTCAGGAGATTTGCTCTTACGGGCATGTTTTTTGGATGCCAGATGAGCTGGATGTTGTCTTGTTGAGAGGCAGGGCAGCCTACGTCAGCGCCGCCGGCTGCAGTCCAACACCGCAGAGCAAGGACGCAGGACAGACAAGCGTGAAGTGCACAGAGGCCTTTTTCCTCCAGGATTTTCCTCTAGAGCCTGGCAGCGCTCCGAGGCTGCGAGTCTAATTCGGCCACCAGGCCAGTCCCTGGCATCCTCTCCAGATGGTGGTGAACAGGGGGGTGAGCGGAGGGATCAGGAAGAGATTGATGACTGGTTCCTGACTACACATCCGGTGGCTGAGTCCCATTCTCCTCCTCATCCTCCCGTCATGTGCCAGGCATGGCCACGGAGACCGGATGCTCCCGTGTCTTGGTGCTTCACAAATGTGTTAAGCTGTTTATTAGTAACAGGACGTGATGCTGTTGTAGCAGAGTCAATGCAAGAGAGGCTACGTGAGGCCACATGAAGCCATTCAACAAAATAGAGATAAAGGTGTAATGCAAATTTGGCTGCTTTCAGATATAACAATAACTTACATTTTTAAGGTACTTTTTAAAGATTCTTTACATACTTAAGGGAGAAGGACATATTTAAGGTGACAGACAATTTGATCAAATCAAGTCATATGCTTGGATAAAACATAGATTCTGAAGATTTTACCTCTGAGGAATTATAATGGGGACCTTTTACAAGCAACCACGCTGAAGTCCAGACATTTTCCTGAACATTTCCAGAGGGCGCTAATATCAGAGTCAGTTGCTGCTGACATTTTTGGGCACTTGTCCTAACAGGCCCCTAGTAAACTTTCCAGAGGATTGTCCAAGTGAGTCCACGTGAGAATACAGCAGAGAAATGTCCCCAAAAACCCACAATGAGCGAGCCGGCATTTTGATGACTTTTCTAAAACTAGAAACAACATAGATAGAGGTGCCATACACATAGAAGATGCTGGCGAAGGTGTCTACTTGGAAAGACAACAAGATTCAAGAGTTTTTGGCGTTAAGGACAGACGCTCAGGTTGATGTGCTGTCGATTTCCTCAGCCGAACTTTTATATCACGTCCTGCATGCTCCCCCTGTTGTTACATCTGACTCAGACAATTTCCTGCTGCATTAAATGCAGAATGTGGAAAATGTCTGAACCAAATGTTCTAGATATTTGAATTTGTCTGAAAACAACTATAATGACTTGTGTGCTTCTGTACCGGCTTCTTATTCTTATCCAATATATCACAAATAGGGAAAAGCCAGAAGGTTGAATAAATCAAATCTATCAAAGTGATGCTCTAGCTAACACAGAAACTTTCACCTGTGTGCAACATCAATTCTAAAAAGCCTTTGTTGTTAGATAACCATTGTGAGACAGAAGTGAAAAAACTAACACTTGAAATAATTCATGGCCTGAGCGAGAACAAATCTGTGTGCGTGAGAAGAAGAGAGAGAAAAAGAAGAAGCGTTGCAGACTGTGTGGTACAATGAATGGGAAGATGACAAAAGATAGAGTGAGAAGACCACAAAAGAGAGAGAGTGAGCACGTCACAGCAAATTTCACACTCCAGGAGCAGCAGAGCGAATCATCTGGCCAAGGAAACGCTAAGTCCGACCATAGCGTGGAAAGAATTGCATCAGCTTCTATTTTCTCTAAGTTTTGGAGGCTTTTCAGGAGATGCTCTCGCCAAAACCCCACTATGTGATGCTGAAAGAATCTTCGAAAACACACATTGCAGGCTTCCCCCTTCGTTCGGAAAAGTCGATGAGACAAGGAAAAGTGGCGACTCTTGCCACTTGACAAATTATGGGCTCAACGCGCATCGAAGGAATGTGAAGAGCAGCGTCGACGTGACAAAGGAAAAGACATTCTTCTGTCGTTTCATCCAAATTGCCGTCATCATCAATATTCATACTCTGAGAGCCTGGTGATCCATCAGTAATGGTCTTAGAAGAAGAGAAAAATGACACCATCATCTCGCAGTCATTTCCTTCTCCTCCAGATGGCATAACGGGAGGAGCTGGAGCGAGGGGAGCGGAGGAGGAAGAAGAGGAGGGCAACTCTGAAGTTGAGCGCTGCTGTTGTGTCTGTGCCAGTTGATTTATGATCCTCTTCCTTAAGTACGAGGCTGCAGATCTTACACAACTCCATTCAGTCGCAGAAGCCATAAACCCCACCACAGGGCGGACATGAAGGACTCCAGCGCCGCGTGTGCCGGAGGAGCGTCTTCCTCTTTGATTTCATAGTCATTACAGAAACAGGACTGTAAGAGCCAAGCAAGTAAAGAAAGACGTGTGGATCACAGAAGCCTCCCATCACCATCAGATGCTGTTTTCAAGCCTCATCTCTTCAAGTCAATTACAGCGCATGCAGCATCTGATGTTACTAAAAGCATCCAAAAAACACATAAAAGCAAAGCTACGACACAAACAGCCCGGTGCTGCGAGTAAATATGTAATTATTTTTACAAATACTGCTTGAAGATCTAAAACCAAATTATAAATGAGAGGTTGAGGTGTGGAGGTGTCATTATAATGATGGAATCGTTAGTAGTAATAGTTTCTGATCCAACAACATATTGTTAAAGGATTTAACAAATTGGTACTTTACCCTTTGAAGATGTCAGAGTATTTAAATCTTTTATATCTCTAAAAATGTACAACCTCAGGTGTAGGGTTATGTTTGTCCGTAAACTATAATAAAATGAGACCAGTGCTGAGGCTGTCTCATAAATGAAATAAAATTGCTTTTCCCCATTACATTTAGCGAAATAAATACGTTCTTTTTTTTAGATACGCCTGTCTTTTTCCCTGCTCCTCTGCCATCCTCTGCACTTAATACTTTTTCAATTTATTACAGACAAACCATTTCAGTGGTGCTGACATTGAAATGAGTGAAGCAGATAAACAGTCAATAAAAGGTTCATGAAAGCCGGGCTGATAAGGACACGTTTGATATTTGATTAACGCCTTGCTCTTAAATTCCCGTTGGTGCACATTAGGTGAGAGCGGCTGTTACATAACGTGTGCAGTCACCGAATGTTCAGTCGTGCACCGTGCCCATTGAAAGACCTGAAAGTCATTGGATTTCTATCAAACAAAGCCTTTTAGATTTCGTGTGGCCACCCACTGCCAAGTCCACGCGGCCCATGTGGATAGCGAGTAATTAAGAGACGTAAAAATAATCCCAATCGCCCGGCAGGTGCCAAGTGGAGCTTCAAACCTGCACCTCTCACCCACGGCTGCCACACAACTGGAGGGATCTCTATCAATCTGTGGAGCTGAGTCAGAGCTGAAGGGGTCGTAGGAGTTGCTCTCGACTGACACACAACATTAACCTGTGCACATGTTAAATGGCAAATGCTCAGGCCGACGCAGATATTGAATGATAAATCGCAAACGAAGTTGATGAGTCACAGCTTTTGGTATATTTGATCTGCTTTTGCCGAGCATGAAAAACAGTCAGTAAAGGCATTTATCAAAATCAGACCAATCCCATAAAGGACTCATTATAACGTGCAATTTTGATTCTGCCAGTGGGAGGAAGCAGAGACGCATTGTCCATCTTCATATTCTGCTTATGCCACGCAGGGCTCTATCCGATAACTAACAGCACCTTCGTCCCAACCATATGGAAAGTCTGCATACAATAAGTCGAGCCTCTTCCACTGCAGCGAGGCCAAAACGTGGACAATAATTACACGGTTGGCTTAGCAAAAGAAAAGGAACACGCGGATTGGACAAATTGGTGTGTTGTGATGAGTGGCAGGGAAGTAGGCCAGCTGAGAGGATGGCAAAACCCATCTGCGATCCTCTCTGGTGGTGATCACCACGAGACCCCCCCCCACGCTCCAGAAGAAGATGGGGAACGATTGGCTTTCCTTAGACCTCAATGAGTCATCTCAACTGCCCTGCTTATAACCTGCCCCGGGGCCATATGCTCCTTTCCCTTCACAAGACACGTGTCAGAAATAATAACACTGAAAATCTACTCAGCACAGAAACCAAAGAGTAATGTGCCCCCTCCCATCTAATTTGACTCTACCCCTCAAATGATTAGAATGTGGCAGTAGCCAGATCAACATATCAAAAGGCTAATGGGTGGATTGGCTGTTTGCAAATTGACATAAAATAGGGACAGAAAGTTAAAACTCTTTGGGCATTTGAACTCATAAAGGCAAATATTATATTCATTTCTTATGGAGTGCCGTGACCCTCAGGGTTACCTGCTGTCCCACACAATGTCCAGATGGCCACAGCCACAGAGCTCGGCCTCCCTGTGACACAGGTATTAATGCAGTCTAACAGCTGGTTGTTAGTAATACTGAGGGTGGAAGGGCAATAAGTCCAGGTTGTCTGCTCGAAGATCAACAGAGCAGACGGAAGGTGAAACTGGCCGACTATCTCTGTATCCAGATGTGTCATTTAACAACTTATCACAATATGGCCGCTGCTCTCGAGTGTGTGTGTGTGTGTGTGTGTGTGTGTGTGTGTGTGTGTGTGTGTGTGTGTGTGTGTGTTGTTAATGTCCCGTGATTGTTTGGCTTACCTGCAGAGATGCATGATATTGGAAATCCGTCAAGATGGTCCGATGGCAGCGCCGGGCATTAGGGGAAGGAAAGAGAGAAAATCAATGAGGAGTTCGATTCATGTTAAGTTGAAAATAAATCAGTTCGGACGTCAGTGGGTTACGCATCAAGACAGCATCTTCCATTAAGAATCAATTGTATTTATTCTCCTATATGTGTACACTACCCCCAGCCTATCTGCTGATCATTCCAGGGATCTGTGGTCACATCCAAACACTGATGATCACCGAATATTTCAGAAAAAACATTATTACATATGCGCTGTGGTAAATTAACAGAAATCAGACCTGATATTCTAGTTCTGCTGTCAACACATGTCAATTTTCTTATCATTGCTTATTCTTAGTCATTCTGGTTTTTCTTGTAAATATGATCCCAGGTTTGTTCCCTTTAGAATCAATTCTCAATCAGCCACCCGATAAGTTTTATTTTCCATTGATGCAATAATCAGCCAATTCAGTTGACAGTTCAGTTTGTTGATACTTGTTCATGACACTGCAATCAGTCTGCCATAACTCAATAAAGCAGTTGAATAATGTATCTTAAATACCACATGAATAATTCATGAAATCATCACAAAGAAATACGAGGCGTCGGGATATGATTTATCCCCATACAGTTGACATTTTCACACCGGTCATCAGAGATGTTTTTATAGAGTTTAAACTATCTTTCTTTGTGCTGTTCCAGCTCCAGTCCCCAAACTCTTAACTGAGGAAGTTGAGTATTCATCTGTATCTGTCTGTGCCGCCTCCCCTGTGCTTCTATCTAACCTGATAGAAACAGGCCAGACATAGGGAAGAAAGTGCGTCACGTCAAACCACTTTCTTTGTGACCGCCCTGCATTTATAGCTATTTTCTGTGCACCTCAGGTCAGGCTGACTTGATATTACAAGGCACCTTTATCCAAACAATCGCACCAGGACGAGTGTGGAAAGGAAACCATGCTTCTCTACTGCAGGACTTTACAGAAAAAGGATCAATAATAATCTGCCAAAAGGTTGTTTTTTTTAACATTATATAACATTTTTAACATTCAATCAGCTCCGTTACGTTTTTTTTAAACAAGGGAACCGAAAAAATGCTGCTTGTGGAGTGGGTGTTATTTTCTCCAGATGGACACAAGACGAAGGACAAGTTATCCAGGATGTTCCAAGTTGGACTCTGCAGAAACAACCAAACAAACTAAACTGCTTCCATGTTGAGGAAAGATGAATGTGTGCGGTGCCTCCTCTCCCTTCCACCGTACGTCCAATATCTCAGAGTCATCCAAAAAGCGCTCCATGTTTGGCCGTGCAGTAGCTATCCCCGTCCTTGAGTCAGTGCAGGCTGAGGTGTTGCATTGCTCAGCACGGGTCATATGCAACCAGAGCAGTTTTCAATGAGTCACCGAGACACCAGTTAATTCACATGCTGCATCATATAATGAGCCTGACTAGTTGTGACGGCAGCAAAGGAGATGTGACTGTGACCAAGAGAACACACAGACCAAAAAAATAACAACTGGGGACTAAAACTACAGCTGATACTCGGGTGTTAGTGTTAGTCCTATTGATTCAGAGCTGAATATGAGGCCCTGAGAGATCTGACCTGGTCCTGAATGTGTCCCAACCTTCACTCCAAAACCTGATGGTATTCATTAGGGTTTGGAAATGCCAGGTAACTCACGATGGGATCCACAACACACACTGTAACTTGTCAATGTCCACATGTGCCATCATTTCAATGTAAAACCACCATTAACTGGCAAAGTCCTTTCTAAAAGTCAATATCGACATTCGGTGCCATGTCGATAATCGTTTCTCATGAGTCAGGGCAATGATATAATGCCGTATTGATATTTTGCCCCACCCCTTCAATTTCATTGATTAACAATCAATAAAAAATGGTTGTAGATTAGTTTTCCAATAATCGACCCGGTAATTTATCAACTAATAGTTTAAATTAAAAACAGGAAACTGCCTGTAGTTATGTGAGTGTGTGTCTCGCTGCCTCTCACACAGTTCAACCTCCATCTCCCTGTGAACTCACACTGACATAAAGGAACATGGAAGGTGAATGATTGGATGTTCACAGTCGACTGAAAGGCTGAAATGTCTCTCACTTGTAATTTCCCTGCTGCAAACAGGCCTGTGCCGATGTTCCAGGGAACAAATACGGTGTTGAATTGTCCCGTCCATCCAAACTAATCGGAGCAGTAGCTGTGGCTCACTCAGGCTCAGGTCGAGTCGCCCTCCGGGTACTCTATCTGAAGAGATCTGATCCTTCCTTTGTCAGAAATAAGGATGTCTAGTCCTGGACCAGCTGCAAACAAAAGGGTCTGAGGCGGCAGTCAGTGTGATGGGAGGTCAATTATCTGCACAGAGGCTAGAGAGATACTGAGAGGAAGAGGAAGAGAAAGGGGGGGGGCTATAATCCGACAAAATGGTGTAGATTGATTGTGCCTGACATGTAGTGTTGGAAGGCTTCCTAGATGGCAAAGCCACCCAACCCCCCCAAGACCCCAATTCATGATCCTCCGTCACAACATGACACTGCTCCGTCACCTTCTGCGTCCCTACCACCACAACCCCCCCACCGCATCCATCTCCTCGGGGTATCCAGGGGCAAAGGCCTGTGTGTGTGGGGAAATTCACACATGCAGACAACACCACGAACACACTCACGCAGAGCTACTCCAGCCACCTACTGGTGTTACATAACACACACCACTGCCTACTCGTCCGCCAGCAGATCGGCACCACGCTCAGAGATCTGCATCACCACAGCTCCTACACTGCACAAGTATCCACCTCACGGTTTCTCTGCGTGGAGAGACACGTGGACATGTCCTCTGGGCCGCCGATGCTAAGTGACCCACGTCTGTCCTGACGATGTAAACCAAGATTTCACTCGGATGGATCTTTCCCAAATGTGACATCTGAAAATGTGATAGCGTGAGTGTGGCCAAGGGGATTTGTTTTCTGTGTGGACCACAAATCATGCCCAAACTCTCCCTCGCCAGCCCACTAAAGGTAGGGTCCTATTTACTAAAAGCCCCATTGGCATGAGGAGACCACAGGAAGATTTATTTTTTATTTTTTATTGTTTAAACAGACAAAATGTGGCTTTGAATTATCTCGGGCCCAGATTATCTGCCAATTTCTTAGGCCAGAGCCAGATTTCATGCCAGATTCTGACAAAACAAACGCTACCCCTTTTTTGAGCCGAGGTCTCTCGAAGCCAAATATGTGAAAAGCCACTATTTAGTAGTGAGAAAACCTTCGGAGAGGCCCTAGAAAAACAGCAGTAATGTGAGTTATCGCTCGCTTCGAACCATCTCTTCTTCGGGTGCAAGGACTTACATTAGCAGAGCTCAGCAAGTCGACAGCACAGCGCTGCTAAGAAACCAATTTTCCGAAGAAATAAATGTGCTGTAAACGTCTTGCGAAAATGGATACAAATGGAGCTCTGTGCTGTAATTCAGCAGCGAGGGGGGGTGGGAGGGTTAGGGGGGCATCCTTAGACAACAGTAGGTTCAATTTCACAACAGAATGGGCCCAGGAGCACAGTGGGTCCTGGGATGTACGGTGTGGCGACACGGAGCGCCATAATTCCTCCGTTTTTTAATTGTGCGGTATTTTATTCGAGGGCAGCAGTTTGTTCCAGTGCACGAACACAGGATCGAGTGGAGAGCTCATCTTCCGAGAACAGTGTCGGGCTGCTGAACACTGCACTTTTCACGCCAGGAGCCTCAGCGAGGAAAATAAAATGTCGTCATCCAAAGCCGGGGCTGTGGAGAAGCTGCTCTGTCACAGCCCTGAGCAAGACTCTGAACAGCTCATATCCAATGGGCTCAGCAGAGAGTCCATTCACACAGAGGACCATGCACTTACTCAGTTTGCAGCACCGACTCATATCATGACTCGGAGTTTAGAAAAAATAAATGGTTCAGGATGAACACTAACCTTTTTCTTTCAAACCTCCAAAGTAACTTAACTGGCAGGCTGTCGAGAATATGACTCTTATAAACAACTTCTTCAGACTTGATTCACTTCGGTCTTCTGATGTTTGCCGTCGGTCTCTCGTGTCCTGGCATTTTGTGGCTCACTGTAATTTTGGCTGATCCCTGAGATAAATGTGGCGTCTTTTTGCCAGGGGCTCCACTTTTGTAACACTTGTCTTTTTTATGATATACACGTACAGAGACAAAAGTAGTGCAGCACTGAAGTCATTAAGCTTCCAACAAACAAAGAGATATTAACCATTATGCCTCTGGAAAAGTCAGATAATGAGGGTTTTTGCACCCAATGATGAACTTAGACCCTAAAACCAGATGAGTATATAATATGCCAATGTAATTTACAAAATGTGAAAAATCCATTGAAAATGAAGAGAGTTATGAACATTTTAAATTGTGTTTAGATCTCCTGGCTCTTTGAAAGACGCAGCTCCAGCCGCTCATGGCCACAGAGAGATTCACCCAGGATTCTAGTGCGAGGTCGTACGGAAAAAACAAAATGCAGGCTGGTCCAATAGAAATCTGTCTTATTCTACTGAGAGGTCTGCGAGTCCCTTTGTTAAGTTTACTATTGCAAAGTAGGCACTTGAGTTATTCCTTTATTTGTGAGGGCCAATTTTGGTTCAATACCATCATTGTGAGGACATTTTGTCATTGTGAGGACAAGGGCATTGAGAATTCATTATACCAATGAGTGTCCTCTCAACTATAAAGAGACAAGTGTGTGTGTGTGTGTCTACACACACACACACACACACACGCATCCCTAACACCCTTGATGTTGTTTTGTTGGACAAGGTTAAAAGGGAGGTAGTAGTCCTTGAGGTAGCCTGTGTCTATGACCTCTATATTGACTTAGCCTTCCTTGACAAGTTGACCAAATACCAGCTCATTGTTGCTAAAATGAGAGACCTAGGCTATACATGTAAACTGGTAGTATTGATATTTGGAGTCTGGGGCGTGTCCATAAACTTTCGGTCAGTGGGCTACGACTGGCAGGACTTAGTAAGAGACGATCTAAACAACTAGCAAAGTTCTGCTCTGTATCAGCTGTTATAGGTAGTCTTGCTGTTTGGCGTAGGAGATGTTTCTTGTACCCATGAGTCACTAAGCTCTATTCAACCTCTGAGAAATGTTTGAATCCTTTTTGTACGAATATGATTGGTGGATTCAAATAATTATTTAAATGTGTGTGTGTGTGTGTGTGTGTGTGTAGGTTGTGTGTGTGTGTCCAGGTATGACTGTGTTGAGGGGACCTAAATCTGATTACATGGTCAGATCAATCACAAGGATTTGTCTTCATTATGTGGGAAAAAATATGTCCCAATAACAAATTCCATTACATTTAAAGGTGAAGGTTTGGTGCTTTCAATTAAAACTCTTATCCTTATTAAAAAGTTATTGATAATGAGGTGAGTTATTGATAAGTGAGGCTCTTTGTTATTCCTACGATGAGGGCCCCGGACCCCCCTGACCCCCTGTAAAATCCACCCCTGATTCAACATTTAGCTCAATACAAAAAATGTTTTCTGACAATACCAATATTCCAGGGTTGTAGTTATGATCTTATTATTAATGTGTTTATCAGCTAAGCGCAGCATCTGGTTTGTGCGCCACTGATGTTAGAGTCTACTCAAAGCTCAGTCTTAAAAGGTCTTGATTGATACATTACATAAAAGGAAACAAACACCAATCCAGACATGCAAAGAGAGAAGAACATTAAGCCACATGGCCGCTGCAGGAAGAACAGTTCCGAGGCGACGTCCTGTGATTTTTTTAAGAGGCCATTCTGGAAACCCCTCAGATGTCGGCTCCAAAATGGGAACCGCTGTGTTCCAAGAGGGGGCTGTACACGCGGTTCACATACCCCCCCCCAGTCCTGGGTCACGGCCAGGGGGATTCAGCAGTGGAACAACTTCGGCTTATTCCATTCACAGAAAGCAGGAAACAGGGGTATAAACACTAAATGTGGGGTGGAGGGGTGGGGTTGGGGGGGTCACATTACACTTCCGCTCTAATGATTCCCACAGAATAAAACATTCTCTCCACAACAAAACCCTTCCACCAGTGTTTGGTTATGATTCACAAAACAAGTGACTAAAATATCACAGCTAATCCAGACGTAAGCTGAGTAACAGATGCTCCAGCACAGACTCAAAAACTTATTAAAATATTTATTAAAACCAACTGTCTGCTGCACCCCCCCCCCACACAATGGCGTGTTCTTTCCTTACAATCATCTAACAAAATAAACTAGAAAACACAAACATGTTGCCTTATAGTGAGCTGTTTAAAAGACAGCGAGCACAAGGCCGGAGGACATGTCGAAACAACCATCAAAACAATGACATGTACCAAAGGAATGTAGGACCTGTTTGATAACAGTCAGCTGGCACATGTTAAACACACCATACTGACAACAGGCCTCACCTCAGGAACGCAGCGCTGCCAACACTTCAACTATTCTCACTTCAATTAGGATAAGCTAAGGAGTAGTAACACATTATAAACAGTGAGGGTTTTTCTATTTAGAGCCGTGTAGGAGCAAATGTCAAACTGCTGAATACACATTAAGCCTCGACTACTAAAAATAAACCATAGTGGCCGATTTGAACTTGCTTTGATGTCTTTGATTTTAGAAATCCATGTTTACGGAGGTGGTTCTGCCAGATAGTGAACACCACAGCTCTTCAGAACAGTGAGACCTTCATGAAAAGCTCCACCAGCCTCATGTGGAAACAAACAAACTGGGGGCACGTCCTTGACGATTGACTGATGCAAGAGAGAGAGAGAGAGAAAAAAAAACGGCGACATGTCCCTGAGCTCTTGAGGGAATTACATTGAATTTTCCAAGGCCCTGCAACCTTTAAATAGTCTGCATGTTCTCAATTACATGGCACTTCAAGAGCAGGAGTAAAAAAGCCTTCTGACACCAAAGCTATAGCTTGCATACTGTAGTCTGCAGAGCTACGGCCTCTCACACTGCTGGCCACACTTCCTCTATCTGGCCTTTTCCTATTCAGAGGAGAAAATGTGCTCCTGGAGGGCCAGAGAAGTCCTTGTTTGATTATTCGCTTCAAAGTGAAAAGGCCAGTGCAGCTTATTTTTTTCCTGAAGATGAAGGTAACAAAAACAAAATCCCCGCTTGCTCTTCTGAAGAGCGTTTTTATGAAAATGCTCCTGCTTTCCCAGCTCATTGCCAGGATTCAACATTCATCCCCCCAATCAAATGAGGTCTGAATCCACCCAATGTGACATTTTCAGAGACATTTTCTATGGAGCGGTGCACTTCTTTCTTCACCATGATCCTCCAACGGTCCCCAACCTGGAAGAGGCCTGAATCTTCCCACAGTTAGTCACGGGACTGCTGGCAGGCTGAGGGACTTGGAGGCATATGCGCATTTCCATCTGTTGCTCACTCACTGCTTTCCAAACCCCTTCCTCTGTCAGCAGCCATCTGTTTCCAGCCCTACCCCACTGGCAGGAAACATGAGCACTTCCAACGTAGGATATGGATGATGCACATATTAAAAAAAATAAAAAAGAGAGAGGAAGAGCCCATGGTATATTTAGATTTAACAGCCGTCTCTGCCTTAAAAACAAATACGGTAAAAAGCGGATGTTATGAATATCACAAGACAATCACTTGACAGAAAATTATTGTGCAGCTACTTTTTCTTTTAACCAAAATGCCAAAGTCTTTGCAGAAAATTATGTTTGACGTTGTCATACAACTGATTGTTTTTTTGTATTTTGAACTGTTGAAGAACCATGGGAAATAAAAACATGATTATTTCACTGTTTGCAGATGTTTTAAAACAAAACAATTAACCTGGAAAATATTTGGCAAAATAATTAATACTGAAAATGAGAAACAGTTAGAGGCTAATGTCTGAGCTAATTGGGCTGAAATGACATCTGCAGTTTTAGGTGCAGGCTTCTAATTGCTTTTTTTGTCTTAAAAAGAGTTATCATCCTCATGAAAAAAATAAACAAACAAAAATAATATTACAAATTGATTCCACTGTAAAAAGACTGTTTGATGGTGAATATTATACAATAGAGGAGTAATACTGACTCATCACCACACAGTATCGCATATACTATATTATAGTGCACTGCCATTTGAATTCTTAAAGTCCCATCGTCACAATTTCAAAAAAACACCGTCTCTTATTCTGTATTGAAAACCCAGTCACTCAAAATGAACTCGGCACAGAAATTCAATGGCTCTTCGCCTCAGTGAAACATTAGATCAGAACTACTCCACATGAGCCATTAACAATGATGGAGAGAAAACAACCCTCTACTTTCTGCTCGTGAGAGATTAGGACGAGCGTACTCTAAATTTCTCTTTGGAGAAAAAAAACAAAAAAGGGGCTGACTTGCTCGCTCGGCCGCCATCCCCTTATTCAGAACACAAGAAAAAAATTAGCTGTCCGTCATTGGGAGAGAGAGAGGGCGCCTTTGTTCACCGGCACAATGGGGGACATTCTGCTGTGGAGGATAGTGTCACATTCAATAAGCCAGTGCTGTGGCGCTGCAGCAGGGCGCGGACAGCAGGGCTGATGCAAAAAGGGCACTCTGACCCCCGCGGACCCCCCAGACCCTCACACCCAGGCTCTGTTTACAGCTCACCAGCCCGGGTCACCTCTGACGACCCGCGGTCAAGAGTCGGTTCAATGGGGATGTAATGAGCTGCACGAGAGGAGAGGAGCTGTCCGGGCCAATCACAACGCAGGGAGTCTTTTGAAAAGAGAGAGGCATGTGCAAACCCTGTTATCTGGTGTGCATCTGTCGGGGTGGGGGGTGGGGGGGGCTTCTGTTACAACTACTCTCCCCAGAATAAACTTGTGACGTGCACATGTGAAGAGTTTTTCTTTTTTCTTTTTTTTTTTACGCTACACACGAGGATTAAAACATGGCTGAAACATGATACTGGTCGTGCACAACGCTGCGGTGGTTCGGCTGCTACAGAACAGCTACCGAGGATCTGACAATCTCCTCAAGCCAGCGGCAAATCAAAGGAAGATTTGACCTCATCAATCCACGCTTAGGGCGTCTGACACGTGTGTGGTGTTCAGATTGATCCGTGTTACGTCCCATCATCAGACTCCACTCAGGGATCTACAGTGGTGCCAAGGACCTCTGAAATGTGAGATACAGCTCAGCAGCTTTTTATCCACCTCAGGAAATGGATCCATCTTTTATTACAACATACATGCAACTGAAATGAAATGTGTACTTTCTACTTCTCAGAAATATTAACCATAATTATGTCCTTAAGGCCTATCAGTCTCAGACATGTGCCACTCCCCAACATCCATATAGCTCAGCATCTCCCTCAAATGCATGTTTCTTAGATTTGGCAAGAAAAACAGTTTAATATTATGTAGAGGGGCTTGCATATATTTATTTTCTCTCCATGACTTATATGAGAAGCTAAATACCCCTCTCATGTCTGTGCATCAATTATGGAGCTCACGAGTCAGGAGGCTTTTTCCCCCATATAGCGTATGTTGATATAACGGCTGGAAGCAGGGATAAACAGCTATAGCCTGGCTTTGTCTGAAAAACGTTCAGATCAACACATCTAAATCTCACACGCAACCTCACTGTGATCATGTATAATTCTCACAGTTTGCAGTTTTGCATAGAGTTGCATGAATTTCCTGGTGAACTACTGCTCAAAACAATTTCTAAATTGAATCTCTCAAAACTCCAGTTTCACGAGTGCTGCAGCATCATCATAAACACACCCACTCTGTCACTGGTAATTGTCCTGCTGTGTTTTCACAGGGGCTCACTGGGACAGTTTCCAGATTTTTTACTAGGGGCCTGGCAGGAACGTTTCCAGAAAATGTCCACAGAGCATCTGACTCAGATATTTGCATCTTCAAATACTGCCCCTCTTGAAAAACAGCTTTAGAGAGTGCAACGGTAGCTGTTTACCCCTGCTTCCAGTCATTATGCAATGTACAGTGTCTCAGTACAATGGCAAAATAATTAGTATCTAGTTTCTACAGATATCCGTGTCAGTGCTGTGTATGTGGCTCAGCACACACAGAGAATGAAAGAGGGAGCCAACAGGCCACGGTTGGACCTCCTCCATGCTTCACAGATGTATTTGTGTGAGGCTTTATTTGGGCACAAGATCTACAACTAGTAAATACTTACTGAGCTGCTCCACTCTGCTTTATAAACACCAGCGTTCCACATTAACAGCAATTTACAGTGACACACCGTGTAGGGGACGCAGCTGGTCGTATTGACGAGACATTTCTAACTCTATAACAGTTTCTAGTCCATATACACAGATACAGTTTTGAAATATAATGAGCTCATTGTGCAGATTGCTCCTGACACAGATGGCCCCTGCACTGACAGGGGCCAGCGCATCAGAGCAAATTCAAACCCTGCAAACACGCACACAGGCATGGAAAACCTCCAGAATCCAGACCTGCATTTATCTGGTACTACACTCACCATCATGAATCTTGAATTAAAAAGCTGCAGCCTCACACAGCATGTGGTCAATGAAAACAGTGTTAATTAAGATGTTTCTGTTTCAGATCTCGGTGGTCATGAGGAAATGAATCGGGCTTTCTGCGGCAACGGAAAGATGCATTATCATAATTGTCTGCTTGTGATTAGCCGATGAGCCCTCTGCTCATGCCCTCCTTGGTGATTGAGGACAAGAGAGAAGAAGTGGGGGCTGCCAGGCTTCAGTCTGTGTGCTTTCTGTATCTCTCTGCGTCGTCCCTGCTGCTATTTGAGCTCACAATGTCCCATTGTGTAAGCTTATTAGTCCTTTCTTGAAATCCCAAGAACCCCTCTTGAGTAGCAGTGGATTTAGGCGACAGACAGTCAGTTGGACACATGAAAGTCAGTTGGGGCTTTTGTTGCAGCTTTGTAAAAAACAGCAGCTCCTCAAGACACAAGAAAACATTACAAACAAAGTAAACCCACAACACTTGGGGTAAAAGAAATAGCCTCACAATGCACAAAGGTCAGTGTCCTGAAATCATCACCCGCTGTGAACAGAGAGCAAAGCAAACTCGAGGCTAAAAGTGTAAAAAGGTCCCTGTCCATCACTGACCTGTGCAGTTATTGCCCTTTGAAATACATACACAGACTACAGTGCTTTTGTACCTCCTATGCTTCCAAATGTAAAAAAAAAAAAATATGTAACTCATCATGCTAAACAGGTTGGCCAGGAATATAAATTAGGGTAGAAGAATCGGAGCTCCAATTGCAAATAGAACCAAAGGAAACTATTCCCAGGACATAGTCTTGTTAATGGAACGCTCCTCCACTTTGAAATGAATGGCTAAAAATATAACTGGAATCAGAGTATAGATGCTATCGCTTCAGCTGCCTCCGAGTGATTTTTACTCCTCATTTGAACTGACCCTCCAATCAATTCCCAGAGCAAACCTGGTCCACAACTCGAGTTCCAGGTTTAAACAGCAGAAGACACAGATTTTTGAGTTTTGAGCCGCTGAGAAACATATTTACACATAATATTCATTCATTCTTTTGTAGAAAATGTACCTGCAATTTCACACATTACACTGATGCATTATGAAAAGTCTTTCTTTAGCTTTACACTGAAAATGTGCATATTTGAACTTTGCAGACTATAATTATGCCTCAACATGAAAGGCCAGACACTATTTATAAAGCCATGCGCAGAACATTTTGTGGAAATGTTTAACTCACACTTCCATTGCTATTTACATCCTGTTTCTCTCCATGACAATGTGTGAGTCATTGGAAGGAGTTTAACTTGACATCAGCTGATCACTGCCGGGGAGCAACCCTGAGATACATTTGCATTTCTTGACAGACAGCTGAAAATTCTTCTGCGGCAAACCTCACGTTCCCCCTGCATCATCCATGCCACGCTACAGTGAGGCTCTGAGATGGGGAGGGGCCGGACACTGCAATGTCTGAACACTGGGATATCAAGAGAGAGATTTGTCTGTCATTGAACAGGATGCTGAGTCTACACAATTCAATGCAGATAACTAAATTGAGTTTTTATCCTCCTAGACTCCATGTAATTGCAAGAATTCAGATTTATTGTCCAATTCAATCTATGCATCACTTTCTATTATTACTCATTCCCAAAAAATCAATGTTCCAAATTGTGATCAGTTCTGCCCTGAATTGCATTGTAGAAACTGTGAATATATTTATAATTATTTGGCGGGAACAAGCTGTTTGCTAATCTGCTGGTTAATGTGCTTGATGTTTTTTTTTAAAATGCTGATGGTTTTCTATCTTGGTAAAATGTATCTATGAGCTGGTTTCTCATATACAGATGAAGCCATTTCCAAGAGATATTCATTAGTCATCTAGGGTCAGAGGTCACAGACTTTTGGAACCACACGTCTGTTTTACCAACCAGGTAGAGAGCCACTTAAGTCCCAGGTTTACTACGTGTCAGTTGCTTTTTTGCTTATGTCATTACTTGAAAAATGTCAGAGAATTGGCACCACTTGAATACACACGCCTCCGGGCTTGTTATGTTATCTCATGACCCAGAATCTGGTTCAAGCACCTCTCTTTACTATTCACATAGTTTGCTCTTTGCGAATATGTCGTGTCTTTTCCCGGTTTAAGCTGTGCACCATCAAATTAACACATACTAAGAGAAAATCTGAGGTCAGGTATTCCAGTATTGGAGGACTTGTGCGTGTCTGGATCAGTACGAGGCGGCCATCTTCAGCTTGCTCTGTGTACTGTTGGAAATGGAAGGCAGCAGGGGCCCAGCAGTAAATATTAGGCCCCCTCACAGAGAACTAAACAATGTTTGTTCAAGCTTCTTAGATTAGCAGTGAAATACGTAGCTTAAGACTTTAACAGTCAATCCACTTACCATACACTTATCTCTATTTGGCACTGCCATTAGGCTCAAACATTTCTTAGCCTGGTCGTTATCATCCAAGCTTATTCAATCCCAAAAGATAGGCGTCAGTTGTCTTGTATCAACAAGAAAAGACAAAAGAGAAAAACAAGCCATCGCTTGTTCCTGCACGTTATTTGTAATTGTAACACGGGCTGGTTCACAGAAACCACACAGCAGCAACCTGCATATCAATCACTGTGAAGGTGAACAATGTGAGGCAGACAACAACAAAAAAAAACCTAACAACAACCAGCATGGTGTGCCATCATCATATGAAGCTCTTATTACTCAACAAAACAACAGCCAGGCCTCAATATCGATGGGAATTCATTTTGTAAGGGCTGTAATTTGTATTCACTCCCTTCAGCATTTTCAGCTTAATGCATGAGCTGCTGGTTCCTTAGCAACAGAGACTGCAATGATGCAAGTTTGAGGGGGAACAGATTCTGCAGATCCACGCACAGGTGAGGAGAAGTTGGCCAACGTCTCCTGTCGCAGTCCCAGTTACAGTTACTACAATAGATCTGAGAGCAATTACAATGTTTATGTGAGAGGGAAATCAAGATGTTTTGAGCCTTTAGACAGAAATATCAATTCAAAACCATTCCTCCAAATTCCACCCTGACCCTGTTACAATGGGATAATTTGACTCATAAATAAATATCCATTTACTATTGCTTTTCTGGGCCTATTCTGTTGTTTGCCAGTGGATGAATTTGGCTCCAAGGTTAAATATTTGTCAGTTCAACATTTGGTATAAGCCGAGAGCATCATTTTGTTTTTATTGCAGAGGTTGGACAATTTGACAACCTACTGGGGGAATGATATATCCGCAGACACCAGCGGTAAGCATCAGCTTAAGGTTTGGAATCAGAGAGTCGGAGAATTTTCATCACATCGAGGGGAAAAATTGAGATGGCACCGAAGCCGTTTTCAGAAAAAGAGAACAACTTGGGAGATTCTTCGAGACAGACGCATTCACAAGAACAGGAAATGTCCCAGGTCGTTCAGGTGAGGTGTGGCACCTGAGCAGATAATACAGGAGGTAGGACGTGGCGCATGGGCGGGAATCACACGTTTTTGTTTGCAGCACATCATGTGGTTCTTATCACCAAAAGCTCTTGGATCTAACTGACTTTCCAAATTGACATCTACATTAGCATCATCTACGTGTAAGGCACCCAAGATATTTGTAATCGTTTGCTTTTGCGTGTGAGAAACGTCATCAATGAGTTGACTCACTCACTGGACAATATTCTGCTGTAATGGTCTTACTGGGGGGGTGGCAGGAAAAACTCTTGAGAATGTCCAGAGAGATTGACTTGGACATTTGCTGTCTCACACAGCCCCTTTCAGGAGAATGTCCGGAATTCAGTGCATGTCTTGTGGCAACGAGAGGGACGAGCTTCTTCACCAACAGAAGCTCCAGTAAAACAGTGGTGTCGGCTAGTTGGCTGTTTATATTCAGACGTTAACACAATATCCTAAAGTTAAAGAAATCCTCTAACTAAAAACAATACTCACCCATTATCACAATACATTTCAATGCCATAAAATTACTCCTGGATATTTTCCGAGCATATGAGCCCTGACAGTGAAGGAGCGCTCATTTCCTTTGGGTCAAGTGTTTGCTAATCGTTTAAGAGGAACAAACAAAATGTTTGGATGGAAACTGTTTTGTGAATGAAGCGTGAAGCACTCGTCTGATTCTAAAAAAGGAACATCTAAGAGATAACTCATAAAAAGGCTCCACTGTTACCCCATCAAGACGCAGAATAAAGACAGGCATTCACTAACTCAATTATGCAACCAACCCATGACATCAGATGAATAAGAAAACTGAAATTCACCCTCTACCCAAAAGGAAAGGAGTTGATCATATATCTTCATGAGGATGACATTCATTTCCATTCTAATTTGTCTTATTCCATCACTCCTAAACACTAAATATGTGTTTAGTGTTAGTTTAAAGTTCGAGTTTCTCCAATAAATCCTCAGGAATACTATGGGAGACTATGTTCACATGGACAGCAATATTCCAACTGTTGACTATATTCCGAATAAGTCATTACTGCGATTATGATATTTGCACGAGTTGCTTACAGGGTATTCCATTCATTCTCCCATCTACATGTTACAGAGCAAAGTCTAATTATGTCACCAAACATCCACTATGTCATGCTTCGGTCGTTCCAGCGAGAATTTCAAAAGCCAAACCTGAAATAGTTTAATACACGATGACTCTATGTTCCCTTTTGAATGTTTTCTTTCGAACTCTGCGAAAGCTTCCACTCCTCCTTGTTCCTCCATCTTGTTTACACTTGAGCTCAGGGCCTGAGTCGTCAAGCAGCTGGTAACCGACATATGTCCATGTCACAAAACGCTGCGAGAACTTCAATGGGACGTTATATTGCAACTAAACGTATACATGTCTACAAAATTCCACTAAGATCGGAATAAGAATTTTGTTGTTACTGCACCAGTACAATGAAATTCAGTTTGAAGCCGTCCTGTAGCTGCTCATTAGAATAGATTGAAAGAATAAACATACCATACAAACTAAAAACATTCTTATGATATGAATAAGTAAAAACTGATAAAATAATATATACCTAGGACAATGTGCAATGGTGTAGCCACACAATAGTTTACATGTCAAATTGTCCTTATTCAGGTTAAGATAATGATGTTGTTTACATGGCAGCTTCTTATTCAGACTTCTGTCATAATCAGGTTAATATTGGAATATTCTTGTCCATGTGAACGTGTCTAAAGCTGCTTGTATATACATTTTTCTATATAGAGGAAATATTGTCTAAATCCTCCCCGACAGTCTTATGGTCCGCTGATAACTATTATAAATTACAAATCTACATTTACTGATAACTGTCACCTCTTTAGTTGCATTATCTTGTCAAAATTCAACAACATTTCCCATGAGTGTTTGCCACTGGTTTGCTGGAAGTGTTTCATGGGAGCTGTAGTTGTTGAATGCTGACCAAACTACCTATTACTATGTATTAGACAAATTACATTACTTTCCATTACAGCCGAATACTGCTGAATACCCCTGCTGAGGATGTTACCATACACCAACCATTACACTATTTCACTGTCAACTCATAATTTACAGCAACAACAAATCAATCGAGCCGATCTCCATCATTTTCCTGAAATTCTAGAAACATAATAAATCAAATGTGTCTGATTTTCATGTGCCATCACTGGAGAGCATCGGAGCCTATGGCGCACAGCTGCTATTACACTCCTCCAGACCATGACAGCTGATTTTGATCGGCAGCGGTGGACCCTGACTGCTGTGTCAGTGTGGGTGAGTGGAAGAAACCGCTGCCATGATTGAAGACACTCACACGTCAGTGCATGATCCTCCTTCCCTCTGGGACTTGACAGGCTGCTGTGGTTAGCTTCCACGTACATGTGTGGTCCAGCTTCACAGCCACTGTCGTCATAACCCCGGACAGGTCATGACACTTGGACTTGACTTCCAGGGGGGACAGAGAATATGCAGGGTGATGACTGCAATGCCATCCATACAGGGACACATCATTAGAGGCCGTGGACTAGTGGCAGAAACTTTGACTATGGGCAGAAAAGGTCTCTGGTTCGACTCCACGGAGAAACAACAAAAAGACGAACCTGGATTGATCTGTCCAAAATCCAAGAGGATTCTCCCTACCCTGTCTAGTGCCCCTGAGCAAGGCACCTTACTCCCCCAACATCTGCTCCCCGGGCGCCGTACACGGCTGCTCACTGCTCTGTGTGTCCTGCACCAGATGGGTTAAAAGCAGAGGTTTCCCTCCTTGCATGAGTGTGCTCGTGCATGTCTGTGCATGTGTTTGGGACAATTAAATGTATCTTATTATGTCCCATTTGTGCCTCTGCATTGTTCAATCATCAGGATACCTTGGTGTAACATTTGGCGGCATCTCTTTCTCTGGCGTGGGTTTCAAAATAAAATACCAGACCCTCACTGGAGGTCAGACCTTGGTGGGTGAGATGGAGACGTGCTCTTCCTGAGGCAGCAGCAGCAGCAGGCACAGGCTGCCTCTCCTGGCTGCAGCTGCACATTTCCCTGTTACCACTGCAGTGCACGGAGGGCAACTCAGCCCCACAGACAGGACAATGAGAAATCTGCTACGCCCCCCCCCCCCCCCCCAGCCTCAAAGTGTGATTGTTGACACTGTGGCAATGAGCCCGCGACAATGTATCCAAGTGTGCGTAAAAGGGAAAAGAAGGAAAACGAGCCCCCTCCCTTTCTCTCCCTTTCTTTCTCCCTCACACAACAACCCCACTACCCCCCCCCCACCCCCCCCCACCCATAGCCCTTAATGAATGAAAGGTAGCACTCGACAGTGAAAAGCCAGTATGGTTCCCCCCCCTCCACTCACCTTCAATGGAGATCACATGCTCCCGGATCTGGTTCTGCAGGGCCAGGTCGTCGATGCGCTCGATCAGGTCGTAGATGGAGTAGATGTTCGGGTGGACGGACTCGAACCGGTGGATCTCTGCCCTGATGGCCGCCGAGTTGGACAAAACAAACTGGGAGTTGGGCTGGGCAGCCTGGCCCGAGACCGTCCCCGAGCCGAACTGGCCGCCCCCCGAGCTCGCGGACGAGCCGGATCCGAACTGGGACGGGATGGACTGGGGCACCGGGACCGGGACCTGCGCCGGGACCGTGCCCGGAGTGGGCATGGCCGGCTGGGACTGCTGCGAGAGACCGGACCCTGGGACGCCCGACTGGAAATTCATCTCGGGGGGGGGGGTTTTGTTGTGTGTCTCTTCGGAAGCGACTGCAACTGTTTCTCAACGCGAACGTGCGAGCGTGGGAATCAGGAACAAAAGAAGTCCTCGGGATCTGATGGGCTGGGACTCGGTCTGCATCAATAGGGGGTCTCCGATTGCAACGAAACGCGACTCGTGTTCATATCAGCACGACTTGACTGTGATTCATTTTCTCGTTATTGGCCAGATCTGTCCAGCAGGGCCCTGGTTGTCTCTCTGTCTTGTCTGTGGCCGAACCCGCGGTGCCTCACCACTTGTCTGGGACACTCCTCCCCGGGCTGCGCCGCCCTGTGCTGTGTGCTCTGGACCCGGGTCTTCCTCTGGGTGAAGGAGACAATGGGGCTCTCCTGGTCCGCAGCCTCGAACGCGTTGTGTGTCTCTGCGCTGGAATGAAAACCGCGTTCAGTCCTCTCTGGTCCAAGTGGTCCCTGCCCAGCGCCCTCCTCCTCCTCCTCCGCATGCTGCAACGTCACCCATCACGTAATTGTACTTGAGATGGGGGAGGGTGTGATTGGGGATCTGGTGGAGGGAGAGAGAGTGGTGGTGGTGGTGGGGGGGTGGCAACGTGCACATCATTGTAATAACCTACCTGAGCGTTATGCAACTGTTAACACAAAACAACAACTGGCCGCTGCAGGATGCTCGAGGAGATGCTGCAGCCACACTGCAGATGACATTTGGGCTTGTTGTTATTTGGCTTTGAAGCAAACAAACACAAGTGATTGTTTCCCACGCAGGCCCACACACACTCACAGCCATCTGTGTACGCGGACGTTGACGTGCAGTTACTTGTCAGATAAGATGAGATGAGATGAGATAAGATAAGATAAGATAAGATAAGATAAGATAAGATAAGATAAGATAAACCTTTATTAGTCCAACAAAGGGGAAACTTGCAATATTACAGCTGCAAGAGTCAGCAAAAGGCATCAGTAGGTAATAATAAGTAACATGCAAAAAAAAGTGTATAAGAGTGTAAGGAAATAGAAAAATATAGAAAACTATATGACTGGAATAAAAACTAGTATATGAATATATGGATATCCAGTGTAAGGACAAGAAAATAATATGTACAGTGTGAGAATATGTACAGTGAGTGGATTGCACATAAACCATTGTATTGCACAGACAGAATGAATATTGCACAGTTAAGAGAGAATTGATGTTCGTCTGTGGTTCTGTCTTTTGGATAAACACCAAACTTAAAGCCAAGCACAAAAGGCATCAATATATATATATATATATATATATATAGATAGTTTACCAATAATTTCATTAGTTATCATATTTTTTGAACAAATCTGAATGTCTTGCATTAAAGGTAAATTAGAAGTGGCATTATATGGGTCAGTTATAAAGGAGGAAACAGAGCCACCTTCTGGTATTAATGTGATTTACAACAACAGCTGTTAGAGGCTTTGTGACTGTCACGGTCAGTCAAGATTCTGGATGGTGGGTTATTGATGTGGTGTGGTATGGTATAGTTATGGTGTGCTGTGGTGTGCTGTGGTATAATTATGGTATGTTGTGGTATGGTTATGGTGTGTGGTGTGGAAATGTATGGTATGGTGTGGTATGATGTTTGATGCTCGACAATTACTGCAAAAATGAAAATAATAAATGTTTAAAAGATGATTAAAAATTAAGTGATGTATAAAACTATCAAGTGTAGTGTGGCTCAGTGTCTATACAAGTAAGATATGTAGCAAAAAATATAAGAACACAGAGGAATAAACTACAACCTAGACTAAAATAGAAATAGAAAAAAGTAGTATTTTAAATGACTATTCTAATAGGGATTAAGATATTTTCAACTGACCCGAGGTACTTGAGTTGTACATTATTCATAGTATTTCAATGCTTGCAAAATCTTACTTTTGTATGTTCATCTAAGTTTATTTTATTCTCTATGTCGCCAAACTTGAAGTGACTGCTGAGATGATAGACACTTCCAACTGCATCATGACACACAGTTTTATATTGTTTATTGCAGCTGTGTTGTATCTGAACAGACGTGGATTCGAAACAATCTGCTGTATTATAGATTAATTTAATTACTTATGGTCAGTATTTGAATGTGGATGATGCTGTTCCAGGTCAACAACGTGCTGCATGACTGCTTCCTACAGAGAAACCCAACCCCAATTTGTAGAAAGGCATGACAGCTATCCCTCAATCAACAGAGAGTTTTTAAATGTCCTCAGCCTTCTGCCTCCATCTGTTGACCACATTAGGAACTCCTCCTCTCAAACACATCACTGTCATCATCCTACAGCACGCCATGTTATTATGCAGGTAATTCCCTGGTTCCTTATGTATGTATCTGACAAATTATAATGTTAGTTCTGCTATTATGGGCTATGTTTTCAACCAGGCACCTGGTGACACACACAGGAGTGGCCTGCAGGGCGGACATGTCATGACAACTGTAACTATTCTACACAAGGGCTCAAAGACTCAGAGTGATGTGCGTCACACCCCTGTGCTTTTCTCACGATGTTGCATAACAGAATATATAAAATAGTCATTCATGTTCAAGTCTAATAATTTTTACATCCATTTTTATGAAAAAGTTCAAATTAACTGAAAGAAATTAAGTGATAAAACTTTGTGTTTAATGCTGATGAGCAGTTCTCCTCTTCCTCTGAGTAAAATATTAAAGTTCAGCCCTGGTTCGCAGCACGATGGCTTCAGCATGTTAAGCGTTTCGTGTCACAATTGAGTAATCTAGTTTCTTGCCCTAAATGATCTGCGAAAGCCTGTGAGAGCTGCCCCGGGACACTGGAAGTTATCATGAATACTAGAACAGCCCAGTTCCTCTTTTGAGCATAGAAATATTTATGAAACGTCTCTTTTACTGCTGGGTATTTTAACTTGCAGACATGTGGCTTAAATTCAAATTGACAGGCTGAATTTCTTCCTTCTCATTGTGGCCAAACCCTCCATGTGAACCATTATTAAAGCCTCACGATCAAACCACTTCCGATGGACGATATTTCACTCTGATCTCATGTTTTGCTGGAGACGAGATGGAGCCACTCTTTAATCACTGCATTTTTATCCACCAACCGCAGTTAGAAACATCCTCTGGCAAAGAGCCGTACATACTGGGTGAAATTAAGTTATTTTATTATTGATCATATAATATACCCATAACTGTAAGGCACATAGGCTGCTGAACAATGGAAATAATATTCAAGAAGTATCATCCCATTGGTATCAGTTCATTTATTATTTGTCTTTTTTCGTTTTGTTATTTTTATTATATATTGATCTAATGTGTATATTATCTATTTAACATGTTTGTAAATGTGACCATTGATTTCTGTTTGGTAAACCTTTACACCGTACATTTGATTATTTCTAATGGCGTCCTCATTAATACAGTGTCATTCTGATTATGCCTGTTCTGCTTTGTACAGTGGTTTTTCAACCAAACTTAGAAAGAAACTGTAAGTGATGCAAAATAATGTTATTGGCTGTTTGTTAAATGCATCCCCTTTTACTCATATTGAGGAATTCAATAGGGCCGCTACCAGTACAGCTCAGAGTAGAGAAACAGAAGCTGAATCATATGTTCAATAGTATTATTGGTTATGCTCCTAAATACTTGTGCTTTCAGATGACAGTGGTTAATTCTCATTATAGCCATAAAACCAGGGCCAGTGTATGCTCATGTACAATGCCAAGAGTAAATCCTGTAGCCAGGGGCTCCTTTCTTTAACACACTTGTTGTGGAAGAGCCTTTCGTTCAAATCTAGCTCCTACATCTAAGAGGAGCTGTTACAAGTCAGGTCAAGAGTATTTTATAGGATAGGGTTATAGATTTCTGTTGTAATATGCATCACATCTTATTTTGGCTTTTCCTTGTTGATTTTTGTTGATTTTTTTTTCTCCTTCTAGGATTTAATGGTACCTAGTAGGATTTTAAGATTATTTTGTTTTCAGATCAATTCTTGTTAAATGTTTTTGTGTCTTTTTAGGGCCCGAGCACTGACAGGCACTGACAGACAGTGAGGCCCTATTGAAATTGTAAGGATTATTATTATTATATATTTTCAATTATAATGATTTTTTTTAATTTTTACATTTTTTAATTATTTATTTAATTTTTAATTTACATATTGTGCAATGAATAGGTGCTTGAAGTCCTGCCAATTTTAGTGCTTCAGTATCTTGCCAAGGACACTTCGGCATGCAGATGGGGAAGAGTGGGGATTGAACTGCCAACCTTACTGTTGGAGAACGACCACTCTACCCCCCAGGCCACACCGCCGATTGTTGGTTGCTAGATTGTGATCAGACTTTAAAGCTTTGGTGATGGAGGTTGTGGGTCAATGTTATAAATATTGTCTTTCACTGTTAAAATTGATGGATGTGTGTTGACGTTTTTAAAAGGCACTGAATGATAATTATTATAAAACCTCCTCTCAGTTAAATAATATGCTGATAATACTTGAGCCTTGAGCCTGAGAGTGAAATGCTCTTCCTAATACCCACATGAAAGTGAGATTCAGAGCTGATTTACGTTTGTTTTTGTCTTGACATCATGGGACCACCAAAATACGCAGGTACATAAATATTAATAATTACAAACTTATAGAGTTTTCATACATGAATTTATGAGATAAACAGTCAAGGATAAATTTATAAAGAGGGGGAAAAATCTGACATATAAGTGTCAAAAAGAGGCAGATTCGTTTCATGAGCCAACTGAAAAAGGAGGAACTTAACTATGTTTAAGCCCTGCTGGATACCAGCCAGACAGACCAGTTTAAACTGCCACCCTTCAAACTGTCACCTAACCAGTTCACTGCTGGTTTTTTTTGCATCAACATTTCCACATGGCATAAGATGCAATAATTTTGTTCCAGGTCTGAAGTTGATTTCTAAAAGTTCACGAGGAGCTGGAGGAACATGTGGGGACTATTGGCAAACAACAACAAGGTCATCCACCACCAATAAATCAGGCTTCAGTTTCAAGCATAAACAAGAGACTTTCTGAAACATTTCTGCTTGGTGCAATGCTTTATAAAAGCCGTCTACTGTAGATAATCTAAATATCTGAACCACAGTACAAAATTGTGTTCTATGGGCTAGAGTATAATACTTGGCAACACCTAAGAGATGATTACATGGATTTTAATGCATGGAGGTAGAAGGCATGTCACCCTGATGTTCTGTTTGGGGTCCTGGGCCCTTTTTAACAGCTCCAAAAATAGATGTTGTTTTATTACATCAATATGCTGGAACTAATGATAATTCATGAGCATTGCTTACAAACATGATTTTGAGCTTGTTTTAATAATCAGCTACAGGAAGTGATGCAGCAGCATTACCCCTGTTTGGAGTTTAGATCCTGTTCACTGGAGACTTTTTTCAACTTTATTTATAAAAGGTTTAATGAGGAGTTAGAGCCCTCAGCGGCCTAGGAAACACGCTTTATATCACTATGTGGGATATTATAATATCCACTCCTTTTTGGTATTTAAAGCAAGAAATAGCAGCAGAAGAGGTCACTGTGGGAATCACATTTTAGATTCTTCCCCCTAATTTGGTTTGACTCAGTTGATTTCAGATGATGTTAGATGCAATAAGAAGTGGTAGATAAAGGAATCACCCACTTGTTTCCATTTGCGACATTGGTTGAAATAAATCATTTGACACAGTGACCTCTAGAGGAAGTTTGATTTATAGAACATTACACTGATTATAGGATCAGTTCACATAAGTACATAATATATTATGGCAAATAATGAATATGCAGTAACCTTGACGACCATGCAGTTTGATTACCCATTGATATGCCAATCACATTTTGGTTTCAAACGTTGTAAGACACAAACATACTTTCAGTTAATATAGTGAACAAAAGGAAGTACTAATGTTAATAATGCACCACTTTTATTTATTTCATATTGATAGTCTGACATTTATTTATTGTTTTGTTCTATTTGAGCTATTGTCAATATTGAAATGTATGTTTTGTAAAAAAAAAAGGTCTGTCATAATAATAATCAAGGTACACTAAGAATAAACTCTTAGGGGTATAACAGTACTGTTTTTCTTTGGAAAGGTAGGTCGCCCATATATTATATAATTTATTTATTTGCTGTCAGTCACAGCAAGTTAAAATTAGTTGCGATAATACTATGTCTCTTAATTTTTTTATTGTCATGCATTGTCCTTCACTTCATATGTAAAGCCCTCACATGCTAAAATCACGTAATGTGTCAGACAATGAGAAGTGCTGTGCTACAAACCCCAGACTGCCTCATCTTTGCATCTTTTTATAAACAGTCTGAGTCTTTGCAGCAAAACAGGATCATCCACACACTGCAGCCCTCCGTAAACCACACCCCTTCTTATGTTGCAGCAAAACACTCCACGGTTTCCCACAATGCACCTGGGCAAGCACATTGACGAACGCATAGACTCATGGGGAACTAGACACCGTTTTCAGAGCCGAATCTTTTGAACCCGATCAGTGAAACGCACATATGTGTCAGTAGCTTTAATTCATTGACGTCAGTAGGCTTAATGGGCAATGTAGGGAATACAAATGTAAGGATCACAGAGTAAAATAACATAAATAAAAATATGGGACAATAATGTTATAGTATAGATTATATTTGAGGCTGTGTTTCTTTTCTTTTAAAGACTGGTAATATATATATATATTTGAAGTTGGAGGTAGTTTTACATTGCATATTGCAAATTGACATTGCTCTCCTGTTTTGCATTTCACTTTTTACTTTACTTTTTATATCTCTTATCTTTCATATATTTTTATTTTATATATTGTTTTGTTTTTTCTTATGTGTGTTGTATTTATTGTGTTTTTATGTTTTTATGTTCATTGTAGGCACCAACAACCAGAGCAAATTCCAGGTAGGTGTAAACCTACTTGGCAATAAATACATTCGGATTTGGATTCTGATTATGTCAAGCCAGAATAACTAAATAGGTAAAATAATTTGAAATAAATAAATACAAGTTATAAATGTTTACAATAATGCATGGCAAAAGAAGGAAAGATAAAACCCTACCCTACCTTTATGATCGCTAAATCAATCCAGAACATTTACAATCCAGAAAACATTTTAATATCTTATCATGTATTTCTTTAAATGTCACGTAGATATTTCTAAATGCAATCGACAACAATAAAATGCGTGTAGTTATCTTATAAATGCGCAGAACAAAAGTCAACCTGACTTGTGTAACTTGTGTGTGTATTGGTCGGTTCGTACACGTTCTGCGCATCAGCAGATGACAACAACAAAACAGACCGAGCTACTGAGAGGGTGTTAGCATAGTTAGCTACCTGAGATAAACAACCAGGGCTCCGGCGAGTCTCTTACGACATCTCCGCTGGACTTTGCCAAATCAGAAGTCTGCTTTACCCCCAGTAGGGTTGACCTGTGCCACTGACCATGGCTGTCAGCTGTCCGTGTCTTATTTAGTCCAGCTAACGTGAGCTAAGTGGCTTGGCGAGCTAGCTCTATGTATGCCCAGCTAAAACAGGTTAGCTAGCTAGCTCGGTTGCTAGCTTGTCGGCTAGCGAGGTGGAGACCAAGAACGGGGAGATGCGAGAGAAGCGAGGTAAGACACTCGCAGTCGTGTTTGTTATCAACTCAGCAGGGGGTATCATCTGTACATCTGAATGAGTGTGAAACTGTTGGTGTTGGCTGTTGTGGTCAATCTTATCACATTTGTCAAAATCATCGAAATTAGAAATAGCGTTCCTGCGCTAGCCTGACAGCTGTGTTAGCTAATAGCCAGTTAGCACAGTCAGCGGTTTACTCCAGACAAGCTAGGTGGCTAGCTGCTGGCGCTGGCTGCTTCTTTGACACTGTAACAGCGAATGACTGGAGGCCTCTGGGGTAAAAAGAGCAACGACTGAGTGTCCTCTGTTTTAAAATGGGTCAAGGAAAACACGTCCCACTGTAACACGGGACAACAGCAGGCCAAGAGACATGCTAGCTGCGATTAACGTCAATTAACTGACATTTACCAACGCTCAGGTTGTCTGAGCCTCGGTTAGCAACTTGGCTGAGGAGGTGTTTTATGTTGTCATGCTAACAGCAGTGAACAGTGAGTGGTGCTAATTGAAGTAATGTCCTAAAGTTGGCTTTGCAGTTGTGAATACCTCCTCAGATGACCGTGAGCAAATGTTAAATAGCTTTTATGTGTGTCTTAAGACAGTTTGACACTAGAGCAACATATCAGGTGAATTGTAACATCACAAACTTGAGAGTAGCCAGTAACTAACAACAAGGTGACTGCCCGAGGTTGAATTATTCAGTGTCCAAGAGACTATGGGTTTTGTTGGACGGGTATGGTGACATGATGGACCTTACTGTTAAAAGAATAGACCATGTGAAGAGACAGACTGAAACAATGTCCTCTTCATGTGTTATTTAGTCCAGAAAACGCTGTGCATGGGTGTTTGTCAGGTGGCTTTGTGCATTTAATGAATGGCAGCGTCATTCATTTACTGATAAAGAATGTTTGATAAATATGTATGAGCTGTGACAATCATCAATCTAATGTTTGTGCTTTGTTTCACAGGGTGGCCTCGAATGACTAAATGAGCAAGTTAGGCAAGTGTGTAGAAGTCTGGGAGAGTCAACATGAAGTTGTATGTGTTCCAGGTCAACAATGGCTGCACGCTGACATTTGACACTGACCTTGCTGTCCAAACGTAAGACACTGGCATTTTAGCAAAACATTGTTTAAAGTTGTGGTCAGTACGTCCTCACTTTTGTGTTCTAAATACACTCTTCCTTTTTTCTCAGTGTACTGGAGCTTAAACATGCCATCCAAGCCAAATATAAGATTGCAACTCAACATCAAGTCCTTGTTGTCAATGGAGGGGAATGTATGGCTGCAGAGAGACGAGTCTGCAGCTACAGTGCTGGCACTGTAAGTCCACACAACTTGTTGTTTGTGTTTCTTTATTTGTCTATAGCGCATACTGGGAAGCATATGCTCTGTTCTGATTACTGATATCTAATTGTTCACCTGTAGGAAACCAATCCCATATTCTTGTTCAACAAAGAGATGATCTTGTGTGACCGGGATCCAACGATCCCCAAAACCACCTTCTCGATTGAGAGTGAGATTCAAGTCCGGGTGGAGGAGTCTCTACTGATGCCAGCTGTTTTTCACACTGTTGCCTCACGAACACAACTTGCTCTGGTAGTTACCTACTTTTTTCTGTTTTTAAATGTGCATTGCATTGGGACATATCTGTCCTGAGAAATTGCCTTGAAATTGAAATGATTGCAACTAACCAAATGGTTATGTAATGCTCATAATCATAACTGTCCTGACATTATGTTTGTTCCTCCCAGGAAATGTTTGAAGTTGCCACGAAACTTTGCACTTTCTGTGAACGTTTGGTTCATGATGAACACCTTCAACACCAAGGCTGGGCTGCCATCATGGCTAATCTGGACGACTGCACTCTGTCTTATCAGAAGTTGCTAGTGAAGTTTGATGCTTCATACTCAAATTATCAACATGAGTTGGAAGAAATTAAGGTGAAACTTACAAAGTAAGTGTTGCCAAGGAGAGCAAAAATATTTTGATAGCCCTAGCTAGTAGTCTGGAATTGGAAATACAAAGTGCTGTATAATTATTATTAACTATTATTGTATTTAGTACATATTTTTTGACATTTTGAATAATGTAATGACAATTTAAGCTCAAATAATGTCTGAAATAACAGTAACGAGAAGTGTTCCTGCTAAAATGAAAAGAGCTTGTTCTCCTCGTCCTCGATCTCTCTGATTGCAGGTTAGGGACAGCGGTTTCTGTAATGGCTAGGATACCTCTGCTGGAAAGTTTGACAAGACACAGTTACAGAGAGAGCATGGAGAATTCCAGTCCAACCCCAGGAAAGGATTCAGATGGGACAGAAGAAGAAAAGTCCTCTGAGTCTGCGCGCTACACTGCTGAGGCAAAGAGGCCCCCCAAGTTATCAGCATCCTTCTCTGCTTCACAAGCGGCCACATGTAAGCCAACCGGTGACCATGAAACAAATGAAATGACTGACAGGGGTGGGCTGAGAGCTGCGCTATTAGATGATGATGATGAGGATGATGATGATGACGACGATGACGACACCCCAGAGTTTGCCAACCCGTCCTCCTTCAATGTCACACTATTAGACTGGATCAACGTGCAAGACAGACCCAATGATGTGGAATCAGTTGTGAGGAAATGCTTTGACTCCATCAATAGGGTGAGTCAATGATGTATGAATCAATGTGGAATTCTAAATGTTAGGTCTTACATGGGGGGTTGAGAGTCTTCCATTAAAACATGTCTTTCTTTCAGCTTGACCCACGGGTCATTCAACCCTTCCTGACAGATTGTCGTGACACTATTAATAAGTTGGATAATCAAAACATGAAAGCCATCAAGGGGCTTGAGGACAGGTTGTATGCTCTCGACCAAATGATTGCAAGCTGCAAGAAGTTGGTGAACGAACAAAAAGAACTTGCTCAGGTACGCGAAGTAAGACATGAACACTATCTAATAACTCTCTCCCTCTTCTGTTTTTAATGAATTGCGCTGCTGTTTTATCTCTTACAGGGATTTTTGGCCAATCAGAAGCGTGCTGAAAACCTGAAGGATACGTCTGTTCTGCCCGACTTGTGTCTGAGTCACACCAACCAGCTGATGATCATGCTGAACAACCACAGGAAGCTGCTCGACATCAAAAAGAAGTGCACTACTGCCAAACAAGAACTTGCAAACAACCTTCAAGTCAGACTCAAGTAAAGCCTGAAACCACTTTTTCCCCCAGTGTTCATTGTCTGTGCTAGTTTTATGTTTCAAAATGTTAAGTCATATTTTCAAACTTTAATGGTGGTAATCATCATTTTTGAAATAGATGGTGCTGCTACGTGATGCTTCATGCAGACCAGGACAGTGAGAAGCTTCAGGCTCTACTCAGACTCCTGACAGAGCTATTGGAACGAGTCAGAGTGGTGGAGGCCCTCAGTACTGTGCCCCAGATGTACTGCTTGGCGGTGGTGGAAGTTGTGAGAAGAAAAATGTTTATGCGCCACTACAGAGAGGTCAGTGCTAAATGCCGTTATTGGAAACTAATTGCGTGTCTAGACTATCCCTCTCTTGCCTCACTGAATCCGGCTGTTTTGGGGACATTCAGCGCTGAGTGAATAATTGACAAGTTTCAAGTAATTGGGCAGTTCACTTACTTTGCCACCATGACGAAGAGAAAATAAGACACAGTTGCTTGACGATTGAGTTACTCATAAACTTTATGTTTTTTTGTTAAGTGTTGCACAGAGTGCTCACTTAGATTAGTTTTTTATCTTGCACTATCTAGCAATTCTGAGAAAATAAATGCAACAGAATAGGATAATATTATAATTCATGCCTGAGCTGGCAAGATAAGCTGGCATTTTGAGAGTCTTTGTGCCATTTCACATGGCACATCCCATTTAGCAGGCTCAAGAAGGACCTGTGTCCTAATGCAGTGGCTCCTCCCACTGCATTAGCAAAATGCTAAAACTCATTCTTTGTATTGCTGTGTCTAAATGGATCTTCATAGTAGGACATACTTTGAAGCCAAGAATTGACTTTAAGTTGCTCATATTTGTCCTCTGTTGCTGAGATCATCATCATGTATTTAGACAGTGGTTGATGCTACTTGAAGCCACTCCTGCTTTTCTTGCATTTCTTCACTTTATGTTTTCTTTAACAGTATTCAAAATGTTTCTTCTTTTTTTATTTTTTATTATGAGGATAATAACAGAACAGTTATGAAAAAAACCACAACATACAAACCTGTTATTTAACTAAATTCTTGACTATTTATCTCTTCAGTGGGCCTATGCACTTGTGAAGGATGGCAAACGACTGTACGAGGCCGAGAAATTCAAAAGGGAATCCTTCGGGAAACTCTTTAGTAAGTTTCTTTTGAAAACTCAACTGATGACATTTGTTTTCGTCACTTTACAGAACAGTGAGCTTTTGAAAAGTCTCTGAAAGATCAGCCTTGATCTGTTGATGTTCTTCTTTTCAGGGAAGTCTTTCCTCAGAAATCGTTTGTTTAGAGGACTGGATTCATGGCCTCCAACATCATTCTGTGTAAGTGGGAAACTGTTTGTACTTTGACCAAGCTGATAGTGATATTATCATGCATATTATTTCAGCTGAATTTCAAGGTTTCTCCTCTTGTGGTGTTTGTTGTTATTTATAGACACGAAAGCCGAGAAGGTTTGACGATGAACTTCCAGACATTTCACTTGACGACCTGCAGTTCTTGAAAACTTGTTGTCCTGTGGAGGTGCAGCCTTTCCTTATGTAAGTCAGTGTCCTCAGTCATTAAAGGGGTTTGAGGTATTACTGTGTCAGTTATATAATGTTACCAGAATCAACCTGGTATTTGATGGTAGATCATGAAGTTGATGCCAATTTCTAAATCAAATGAATTTGTTTGGAGATTATAACAACAACAATAGGTGTAATTACAACTTATCAGAAACACTTGCAAGACATTTGATTGTTGCATAAAGTGACAATGCAGTTAAGGAGAATGACGTAAATCCAGATCAATTTGAATTTCACTCAGTTTTTCAGCTCATTTTAAAACTTTCTGCCTTTCTCTACACTAACACACTGAAATCTATCACACCCAGTGTAGGAGATTGTTAGTAGTTAATCATACTGGATATGGTTTTTTTTTCCCCGTAATCCCAGTATATTTTATAGAGGCAGATTCAAGTTGATAGCAAAGTTATAAATTAAGTTATTTATCTATCAAATGTTATTGATGGTTTCAGGAGCCTTTTCTTAGGTCATGGAAATTGGCCTGAAACAATTTAAAGCTACAACTTCTGGACGCCTACTCTTGACTGTATCATTCTGTCCTTAAAGACATTCCCCAAATCTTTTCAGGGTTCCTACAATGTGTGACTTTGAGCCCTTAAATCGTCATGTAGAGACGCTTCACCAGCTGGTTCAAGCAGCACTGAGTGTGGATGAGATGACCCAAACTATCACTGACCTGTTGAACGAACAAAGGGTAATCAAAGCCTCAGTAGCACTCTTCATTTGTACTTTTAAGAGATTGTGTTTTTTCATAGTCTTATGTCACTATAAAAAGTGTAAAACTTTTTTTAAACATTATGAAACAGTCTAGGTTAATTGATATGAAACACTTAATACTGGTTACTTTTATAATCCATATTGGTTCTTATACACATAATGAAATCCCAAAAATGTTCATACAAAGTATGGTTTAGTTCTCTCTTCGTTTAAGTACTAAGTTGTCCCCTTTTCCTTTCCCTTCATCTGTTTCATTTTCAAGGTATCCTATTCTCATAGCGCTCACAGATCAACCACGCAGACCCCACAGTCTGAAAGTACACCTGGGAGCACCACACCGGGGTCCTCCAAAACCCCCACCTCTCTTGGCCTTCAGGGTCCAGGCTGCCAACCCCTTCACGTTCCTGTCCCAGCTCCTTTGGAGGACCTGTCCCCAGACAGCATTGATGCACAAACGTTTGACTTTGAAACCATCGGCCATCCGAACATGGACCCAGTCCTGCAGCAGGGCTCCCTCGACCTGGATTCTCTAGCAGAGAGCCCAGAGTCTGATTTCATGTCTGCTGTCAATGAGTTTGTGATCGAAGGGAACTTGACCTCCCCGAACCCCATCAGTGACCCTACTAGCCCTGATATGATGGTAGAGTCTCTATACTCTTCAGTGATCAACGCCATCGACAATAAGCGTATGCAGGACACCACAACACTAGAGAGGGAGAATTTTAGGATCACTGTCCTCAAAAAAGTTATTGAGAAGTATCAGTCTGCTGCAGAGGAGTCCCATTCCAACGTAAGAAGTGTAAAGGATGACCTCCATCACTTACGAGGTCTAGTGTTTAAAGAACAACATGACTTTGGCTTTGTCCTGAGGAATATGACCACAGAGGTGCACAACGTTGTGGACAACTTCTGCCTGACCCATGAACTGAAGTTGAAGGAGCAGCATCAAAGTGAGCTGCTCTCTGTTCGGCAAGAGCTTGAGAAGCGGGTTCAGACACTAACGGAGGAAAACCAAGTAAACCAGAACATTGTGAGGGACGTCCAGCGTGCGATGCTGGAGCTGGAGGGCCGTATGGAGCACAAAGAGAAAGAACTTTCTCATCTCGAGAATGAGAGAGAGCGGTGGATGGAAACGGAGAGAGGCCAGACGGATAGGATCAAAAACCTGGAGCAGATGATCAGTGATCAAGCTGAAGAGATCAAGATGCTTTCAGCCGCAAGAGACTCCCTGACCAGCCAACTTGAGAATCTGCACATTGAGATCGAACGTGGCCAGCAGAGGATTCGAGAGGAGTTGGAAGCTGTGGAGCAATCTCACTTAAAGGAGTTGGAGGTCAGAATGATGCAGGAGCACAAGGCACAGCTGGAGACTCTTACCCAGCAGAATAAGGAGGCTCTGGAACATCTGGCTTCTGAAAACAGTGCAAATATAAATGAGGCCGCTGATCAACATGCCACTGCTCTTAAAGAGAAAGAAAACCAGATCAAGGACTTGGAGGCTCGTATAACTGAGCTTGGTGAGCTCCGTTGCAAACTCGAGATGGAGTTGGTCCTCAAAGAGTCAGAGACTGAGGAGGTGAAACTCTTATTTGAGGAGGCCAAGACTCAGCAGGCCGAGACTGTGAAGTCTCAGGTTGAGGCTGAGACCAATGTCCTCGGCAAAGAGCTGGCAGACATCAAAAAGCAGCTTCAGGTAAAAAATGAGGAGTATGAAGTGGGCCTGGCAGAGCTGAGGAGTCTCATGAGGAGGGAGAAGGACAACTGTATCTCTGAGCTGGTGGACAGACACGAGGAGGAAATTATCTTGTTGCGCAATGAGCTCTGCTCCCTGCAGCAGCAGTCCCAGGATGGTGAGAGGAACCATTCGGAGCAGAAACAGAAACTTAAGCAGGAATTAGAGCAGCAAGTGGCTCAAAGTGAAGAGAAAGAAAAGCAGTTCACCAGCTTCCGAGAACTGGAGCAAGAGCAGAGGACTCTCGTCAACAAACTACAGACAGAAAACGATCTGCTCTCCCAAAAAGTAGAGCAGGACAGACGAGCCACTGAGACGGAACTAGAAAAACAAGAGTCCACCAATGTGGCATCATCAGAAGCCTTTAAAGAGTTGGAGCAGCAGAAGGAGGAGATGGAAAACAGACTGTTAAAGAAAATCAAAGAACTTGAGAGTGAGCTTCATGAGAGACTATCTTCAAAAAGGTAAATGACACCACATATATATGTAGCTTTGGTTTGTTTTTCACATTATAAAACCTGAGTAAAGTTAATGGTTTGTTTAAAATGACACACGGATAGATATGTTAATATGTTTTCTACTCTTTGTTAAGAATGAACTGTTAAATAGTTTGCATATTACCCTGTCAGGTTAAAAAGTTTGTTACGTGCCTTTCAGTGATGAAGGGTCTTCGCTGCACGCTGAGGAACTCGCAGATGCCGCAGCGCCTCTGTCTCTGGACTCTGCACTACAAGAGCAGATGCAGCAGGAGAGGGCCTCGCTGCTGTCCCAGATAGAGCTCCTGGAGAAGAAGAAGAATGAGGAGATACAGAACCTCAAGACATCACTAATCGCAGAATCGCAGGTTTGTATTTAGAGAATGGAAAAGAACTTGGGGCGGCTGTGCATGCTGAAGTTTCCTCGGGCAAGATACTAAACCCCAAATTGCCCCTCATAGAAAAGTACTGCCCACAGATGTGTTTTCTTTGGTTTCTCTGGTTTTCATTTCTGTTTCTTTATCTAAGCAACCAACTTCAAATACACAATTCCTTATGGTAGTATTTATAGCCAGGCTGTTGTATTAGTTATCAGTTTATTAGGTACACCTAGCTAGTTCTTTTGTGTTTGTATTCATGCACAGCCTAGCAAACTCAATACAGATCTACCATTAACTTAGTGATACAATCTAATGCAGCAGTGATCACTTACTTTCTGAAACCTTTAATTTGTAATAGTTCTTGGCACTGTCACTCTGTCAGTTGCACTTAATTCCAAGTTAAGCTTTTACACATCTAGAGATCAGGCTTTTACTCATTTGTCCAGACAATCCACTCAAACTGTGCTGGCACTAATCTCAGTCTGTCAGGACACCAAGGGAGCAGCAGAAAGACATGTTAACCCTAAACTTGTACAGTTTAATTAGTTTTTCCACCACTCACTGTTCCCAAAGGCAAACCCCTCTCTATTTCACCCCTCTTCATAGTTCAAGCTGTTGTTTTTCACACAATTAAGTCACTGTTCTCAAAATAAAAAAACGACATTCATTATTTCAGTTCATTTTAGTCACTTGATATAATAAATAGTGAAAAGATGAGGTACAGTGCAACACAGAATTAGGCAATTCAAAGACATCCCATCAAAAAACAATGTGTACTTTGATGTACTGTAAAACATCTTAGCCACTGAAATACGTGTCAAGCGTTTTGAACTCAAAATGTTTTGTTCCTCTAGACTAACTTCAACACTGTTCTAACCCGAGAGAAGCTGAAGAATGAGCAGATCATCCATGACCTTGCAGAGAAGCTTCAGAATGTGACCCAACAGCAGGAGAGGGACAAAGGTGAGCGTTGGGCACTTTATGCTTTGAGAGGAGGTTTTTATACCTAATATTTTACCTAATACATAGTCGCACATCTTTTTCTCTACTGCATTCTACCGTATTTTAAAGAGAAATCTCTGAAACTTGAAGTTAGAGGTGGGCCTGGCAGCGTTTCTTATTTATCTTCACATGTTGCAGCTCTGATAGAGTCTCTCTCTGAGGACCGGGCGAGTGTCATGCAGGAGAAGAAGCACTTGGAAGAAGAGCTTAATCGCCTGCGCTGCACTGCACTGGTCTCCTCTGCCTTCTTCACCCCTCACCCATCAGCTCTGGAGGTCACAGAGGCGGGAGCATCAGGAGCACTAGGAGCATCAGTAGCAGGAGCAGCAGCAGCCAGAGCTCTGTATGTAGCTGGGTCCTGCTCCTCTGAGCCCATGGCTGAAACTGACCGACTGGCCTCTGTAGCAGCCATACGAGATGACGAAAATGTCGACTCAGCGGTGGAGGCCAGCATGGTGACATCCCAGTAAGCATCCTCTCTACAGTACATGTTTATAGTTTGAAAGAATATTATAGTGATTGCACTCTCGCCTATTGGTAAGAACTCTGATTAAAGCAACACATGTACTTGCATTTTCTTAACCTGATTAAAACGGACATGTCATGCATTGACCCGCCACGGGTGCATTATATAAGAAAGTTCTGTGCAATGTTAAGTTTTATTTAGGTCACAGTGTTATGACAGCTCACTGAAAGGACAAACTGTGTTGGTGAGAAACATGCAATCTGGATGTCTTGCTTTAGAAACGTAGCTCTGGGGAACCAAGTTTTCTTTGTCTCTTAACCTAATTTTTGCTTTAGTTTTCCTTTCTTGAAATACTATTGCGGTTAATTAGTTTGCGAAACTTTTTTCCTGTGTCATTGTTTTTGTTTATTAACATTTATTGTATTTTTTATTACTAAGTTGCCCTTTAGTTTTTTTCACCAAGTACATAATTCACAGAAACTGCACTTCATGTTATTTTGCTTTAACAGCATCTAAATCATTTTCAACCCACAATGAAGTTGCAGACCTGTAGGAGGCTGCTGTAGAGAAGCTTCCATGTTACAGGGATATGAATGTTGATTGACAGACAGAAGCCTTTGCATTATTGAAGGGACATTTCAAAAGACATTGTGTACAATAGCCAAAAGTGGATGAACAGAGAGGAAGGAAGGAAGGCTAGGATCAGACAAGTCAGGCAAGTGTGTCTATCATTAATATCACAAGATTAAGACCTATTTAGTTGTTAGGGTATGGAAGTTATTGTTTTTTTTCCACATAATGCATAAAGTTTTGTTGATGATTCTCAGTAACCTGATGTTTTGTTTGTGTAGTGATAATATCCTGATGTCAGAGGAGAAACAGCGGATACTCCTACTCGAGAGGGTAAATAAACATCTTTATCTTTTACAGTATTTAAACATAGTATTTGTGCACAACACACTGTTTTTCTGGATGTTTTAAATCACATTTTAATATATGTTGCAGACTTTACACATGAAGGAAGAAGAAAACAAGCGCCTCAGTCAAAGACTGGTAGGTTAATTATTGCCTCCATCAAGGAGGTTATGTTTCCGTCTGGGTCAGGGAAGAACCTATTCAATTGTGGCCTTGATCCGGATATAGGAATATTTGCTCTTTCTTTCACATAAACGGGTTGTTATGCAACATTTTCGTTGATTTCTTGGAGAATAATTCATGGATCTTAATGAATAAAAAAAATAACAGGCATTTTTTAGAAGACTGATATTTAGAGTATGTGCAATTATGTGTAGTTTCAAATAAAAACCTGGATCAAGAGGATTTAAATGTTTCATATTACACTGTTGGGCCTTGGAGATAAAGCTCTCAGTGCCATACTAGTTGTCACTGCGGGTTATGGAACACCTGCTCCACTAGGTGGCAGTAGCATCAAAGAGTAAAATCCTGACCCAGGAGGCTGACGAGCTCAGCGATGAAATTTAAAGAAGAGTCATGAAATGTGAAGAGGGATATATTTTAATGAAATAGTTTGAAATACAAAAATATAGGATATGTGTTTAAGTTAACTTTTGTGGTTTGAAAAGTTTAAATCAGGCTGGACAAAAAAACACAACTAAGATTGTTTTTATTTTAATGCTGTCAAATAGGGTAAAAGTACCAACACTTATTTACTAAGACTATTCCTTGGAAATCTCAAGTCACACACCTTTTTCTGTTGGGAGTCATTTGTTGCCAACATTGTTCAACTCTTCTCTCTAACATGCGGAATGTCCCTTCTCCTTTTCTTTGTAGATGTCTCAGAGCATGTCGTCTGTGTCATCACGGCATTCAGACAAAATCGCCATCAGAGAGTAAGTGAACACAACACATGTGCTGCTTGCTGGTGTGAATACAAAAATATTTTTAATTTACTTAATTTAAAACTGACCATCATGATATGCATTGTAATAATACTCATCATTATATAATTACCAGAAACTCATCACCCCATCGTCTCTTTGTCCTTGTCTTGTCTTTTTGATTGTTGCAGCTTCCAGGTCGGTGATTTGGTTCTTATCATCCTGGATGAAAGACACGACAACTATGTGCTGTTCACGGTCGGACCCACTCTCTACTTCCTCCACTCGGAGTCTCTCACTGCACTGGACCTCAAACCAGGTCAGTCCTGTCCACACCTATTGAGCCTCTGATGAGAACTGGAGTGTTGGAATTTGTTTTGGGATTTACTAATAAGATAAACATATTTCAGATCGGTTGGTAATTAGATATCATATGTTAAGTCTGAATAGATTTATAACAACTGATATGTATAATATACGTACATCCATTCTTGGTTTTTGCTCGTTTAGACTTTGCCTAATAACCTTTTTGTTTCTTTGTTTTACTGAGTGTTCATTGAATATTTGTTTTGTTGTTTAGCTTCAGGGACATCAAGACGGCCGTGGGTTCTTGGAAAAGTGATGGAAAAGGAATATTGCCAGGCAAAGAAGGTATTTACTTTTTCTAAAGTTGTAAAACTTTTTTTAACTAATGTGTGTAAAGACCCAATATACCAACCTAGATCAAGCGTGGTCCTGGAAATCATGTTTTTAGTAATAATTTCCAGTTTTCTGATGTGTGGATTTGATCCATGTCGGTAATGCTGTAATGCACAGTTTGAATCTTTTCCCTAACAAAGTTCTCTCTCTTTTTTCCCTTCATCAGGCCCAGAACAGGTTCAAGGTCCCTTTAGGAACCAAGTTCTACAGAGTGAAAGCTGTTCCATGGAACAGAAAAGTATAATAGTCGAGTTATCAGCTAAAATGTATATTTATATTGCTTAATTTTTGATCAGAAACTTGACATCGTAATTCATAACTTGAAAAACGAAAGACCTTAAAAATGGAGAGAATTAAGATCATCATCATACACTTTTTGAATTTCAGTTCAAAATCCCAACTGCTACCACGTTTTTGTTTTCTTTTATAACCCAGTTTTGTTATCGTGGACCAAATGCTATTAACCTTATTAGGGCATTGCCCTATACACTGTGGCATAACGCCATCTGACCTGTGTGTAAAATTGAACAAAATTTGGATGTTAAATATTAGTTCTCATTATCAGCCTTTGTCCTTTTGTGGAAAAAAATGTGTCATTATCAGCATAATTAAATGAAAATATACATTTATTATAAATGTTTATGGAGGAATGTTCATGGCATGCATATTGATATATTTTCTTTGATTTACTTATCCAGATAAATGTTGTAGTTGGAAATGTAGTTAATGCTGTTTGTTACTCACAAAGCAGAATGGCCCTCTGTCAATACTGAAATGTACATTACGGCCGACTGATGACAACAGTCGTCTTTGCAATCCTTGAAATGCACTTTCAAAAAAAAAACATGCTTTTGTTGAATTGAAAAGGGAAGTGATTGAGCTGCAGAACTAAGTAAATATATCAGCACAAACTTCTCACTATCATAGAATATTGATATGTAGAAAGGAAAACTTTGTGACTGTGTTTCATTATCGGATGACATTGTACATTACCCATGAATTCACACATGTAACAATAAATGACTGTATTGTAAAAGATAGAGTTTTGAAACAATAAAGGATTGATCCCAAACATATTTCGTGATGGCTAATTATTCTTCCATATTATATTTGTGGCTAAGAACTATAAATAATTTTTCTTGGAATCACCTTCACATTGTTCATTTGGGAATAAAAGTTTCCCCAGTTTAAGGACGAATACTAATTTATTACACTAGAAGCCAATTGTAAATTTTTCTGTGTTAACTAATGAAAACTATTTAACAATGGCTTGTTATTATGCGACGAAATAGACGGTGACTTTTGGGCATTTACAGTCACTAGCTTTTTAATGATGCTTTTAAATAATTTCTGGGGGATTCAGGAGTCAATGTGGAATAGCACAGTATAGTGTATTCACTTGATTTAGCATTTTTTCTTTTGTGGAAACATTAATGTTGGCACACTACTGCAGGAAACAGACTTCAAAAAGGCTTCAAATCGGGGCCCAAGAACGATGCGGCCCTCATGGAGAAGGAAGCCCACCAACATCACTTTCCCAGTTCACAGCGGGGAGCATAGCAGCTCTGTGCCGAGCACTCTCTACCATGTGGGTCTAGGGGTGTTTTAACAATGTTTAGCTCTATTTTCTCCATTTAGCATAAGCCTGTTGTCACATTTGGATGGCTCCTTCATAAATTGATGGTGTGATTCCTACAATTTCGGGACAGGCCTGAATGACAAAATATGCAACACAACATTCGATACCGAGGTGGCTGGCAAGCACCAACCATGTGCACTGGACAGGCTCTTAGTGTAAATGTTTACAACCCCCCACTGAGCTCAGTGCTGCTGGGAGTCACTCTCATCAGGCTGAATGGGATTTAACATTGCCATGTGTAGTCTCTTGCTAGTTCCACCATTAAAACTGCCTTTGATTCGCCGTCAAAACTCTTTTCCTAACAAATGACTGCTCTTCACTACTATGTCATAAAATTGGCTGTTGTTTAGCAGTGAGCTTCGTAAGTTTTCAGTGTGTTATTTATTTCAACAGAAAGTTGTAATTTTATTTAATAAAAAATAAAAAATGTTAGTCAAGACATAAAATAAAGTATTTTTTAAATTTTTTACAGAACCATAATTGGCAGATTGCATTACAGATCTGAAGCGGAAATATTAACCCCCCAAAATGAAAGTTGAAATAATACAAATATCCATGTTACATCAAGTATGTATTACATATGTACATTGACACACAAGAAAAGATATGACCCAAATTAGTTTATTGGAAAAAAAGGTTTATAAAGATACAAATTTTGCAAGAGGTTTACTCACACCACTGTTTAACCATTAGAGCCTTTTGTAATCAATCATACAATAAAGATTTGCCTGTATAATAAACAATCATAAGATTTAATGTTTCTTTTGGACAAATATTAATTTCTAAAGGATGAAGAGATGCTACTGCCTGTTGAACCTTTGAAATATACAGTTTTGTGACCTTTTAATCGTTTTTTTTTACCACCATCCTGACCTAATTAACATAAATTATAATTCAACTTTTTTATTACAATCATAAAAAAAAAGTTCTCAACCAACTTGAACTTCTTTTATGTAAACGAATCAAAAAACACCCATACATGTATCACAAACAAACTACAGTAATTGTGTGAGGACAGATTTATTAATGCAGCTTTCAAATGCCATCAGCTGAAATTCAAAGACGCATTATAATAGCTTTTCTTCGCATGTCAACATATGCTGGAGGCACTAAATGAAGGTTTAGATGAGTAAATGTGAAATATCCAAAATGGTGTCAGGAACGACTCACAAAGAATGTCATACAGCCTTAGATCTTGCCCTTTGTCACTGATATCTCCTGCATTTGAAGATAATACACAAGTTGTATTTGATTTCCCAATATCTCTGACTCTATACCAGATAGACGGAGCTGCAAATAAACAAGCATTATTTGTCGGGTAAATATATGCATGAACTTCAAATGATGGATAAATGAAAATAAATGGGAAAGCCTTAACATAACATTTATATTTTTCTGAATCTAAATGGGACGAGTGTGTTGAAGAAGAGCCAGGAGGCATTAAGGCTGAAACTGCAAACCAAGGTGTAAATCGACTTAATGCCATCACATTTCCACCCTATTCATGCCTAAGAAAAGGGTTAGGGAAAGAGATTAGGTTATATATCTGCTGTCAGGGACTGAAGAGACCAAGTAGAGAACTTCACCTAAACAGAACGATGATCAAACAGACATGCTTTAACAGACATGCTTCATAATCTCATCCGGTATTGTCCTCTCTCTGCCTTGACTACAGGTTCAGTGGAAAATCTTAGACAGGGGCAGATTAAATGTGTGATGAAATGTCTGAGAAATATGTGAGAATGCGCAATACGAAGGATGGCTGATTCTCTACCCACATGACGAACATAATCACTATTAGTAACACATTTCCACATAAATATGATAATTCACATTTTTAAACACATTTATTGGGTTCATATTGGAAATCATCACCATCTGATGGCATAGTTTTATGGATAATTACCGCCATAGAGATAATGCAGCATATGAAAGGGAAGCTTTGAGGCTCCTCCACTCACTGGGAGGAGAGTGCGTAGGTTTAGTTGTGTGCTTGAGCTGTGCCCAAAAGGCAAATATGTGGAAAGTTTGGTGACAAGCATTCAAGCGTGTGGTTAACAAGATTGCATCTGGTGAGCAGAAAGTGTAGGATATAGCTTAACTACACATTTAAAGGGCACATTATTTTCACATTAAGTTCAATGCCATCCATAATCCTTCCAAATATAGACAGAAGTATTTCATTTTCAGTGGAAAAATAATTATTCAAATACCCTATAGTGCAAATCCCATTAATTTAGTGCATGACACAGTTTTTGATTTCCTAGCACAAAACAAAAAAACGGAGAAGAATCCAGCAAACATAAAAAAAAAATCTGTTGTCTTATTTTGGTAATCTGGCTGCTTACTGACAAGTAAATAATCAATACAAATAGTTCTGAAGTGTCTGAAAATAGACAGGCGATTTAAACTGTAACTAACAGCCATGCATTTTCCAGCTGCAGTGCAGTGTTGAGGAAATGACACCAGCTTTGATGGGTTGTATAGCTTTTGAGATGAGCCTCTTTATGCCGCTTGCAGTTCCATTATGGCTTTGTTCGAAAGCTTGTTTACCTGCTGATAACATACACTGGTGGATTCAGGAGCACCGATCCAAAATCTGCTGCCAAAGTCACTCAAGTCTCATTGTACTGCAGGAGGGGAAGAATGAAATGTTTATGCGGAGGGGAATGCAAATGCTAAATGTGAAATCAAACTATGGGACCAATAAGGGATCAGAATAACTTTGCCAGGTTTTATTTTTAGCCCAGTTGCAATGGTAGCTTTGTGGAACACTCCTCAGTTTAGCCTCTGTGCATCTGTGTGCTTAGGTTTTACTCAGTGGAGAAATGCTGTTCCAATTTAACCAAATGTTAAAACTGCGGATGATTATTTCCTCGTTCAAATAAAGTGAAGGGAACATACTCTGATTCAATCATGCTACATCTCTGTAAATGACCCACCTGCTTGAGGAAAATACCCAAATACGCTGCCGTTTGTACGTTATAATATTAGGTATCAAATAACCAGCAGATCAAAAAGTGCCCATCAGATCTCATCGTTGTACATCACAAGGATTTTTTTGGATTTCACTGTTAGAAAAGCTATGGTCCCAGGTCAAAGGAATAGCCCCTTGGTTTGCATATTAAAGAGGCTTTACTAGACCTCTGTTAGCCATGCATCCCCATGCAGGCAGGTCTCCAGGGGGCCAGCAGGGCCCCACAGACGGGCAACTAGGGGGCCAGGTGACCCTGTCTCTGAGGTTAGCAGGAAACACTAAAGAGGGATGGGCAGGGAGCTGAGGAGCCACTGAGTGCGAGTGTGCAAGGCTGGTGATGGCAGCTGTCAATGGTTTGGAAGGAGAAGCAGACAGATTGTGCGTTCTGTTGGTGCAGCCAGTTCGCCACCTGGCAGGCTTTTCCTTGTTAGAACTTCTTGCTGTTTCTGTTCTCATCAGAGAAATGTTTTTCCTCTTATCCTCTGTGTTCAGGGGGAAGTTAAATTTGTCAAAATGTTTAAAGATGTTTAGCGAAATGCAATTGTTTAAAGTGTGCTCAGTGCAATCCACAGAATTGCTGCAGCTCGAATACAGTATAGGAAGAAAAAAAAGCCCCATTCATTGATGGACGTAAACCTTCCCTTTCATAATTAAATCAAATTTACTACATACAGAATAACAGAATGAACAGGGACTGCCTTGTTGACTTTGAGCTACAATATTTAGCTGTGAGAAAAAGGGACTATGTTTTTAGGGGTGTGATTTGCTTATAAAAAAAAAATAATCTGTAACTTTCAAATCCCATCAGAGCCGTAAACACTGCTCCATGTTGTTCAGTTGTTAAGAAAAATGCAAACGTAAAGCATGAACAGCTTAAAAGTACATTTAAAAATCAAATTTGGCAGTCGCTCCTTGTTCCAACAGGATTAAAAAAAAGTCTTTCATTTGATATAAATATATGCAAAGAGAGTGGTGTGGTGATCTGTGTGCCAGAGGTGGCGCTTTACTCTGGATATTCTGGCTTGGGCCTGTAAGGGACATAAATTAACATGAATTAACACATGCATGCAATAAGAAAATAATTAATTCAAGTTATCAGTCACCTCTTCCATTCCAGGAATCTGATTGACAAGATAAAGTAATGTGCAAACTGCTTCTCAAAGCTAACAGCCTGGAGCACCCCTCCTATTAGTTAGTCATTCCCTCAGTATCACACCCGGAATCTGTCATTTCACAATTTTCTCCTATAATGCATATGTGCCGCTCTCACCAATCCACTACAGCAAGTGCCATCTCACAAGTTGACACAGGGAACGATACAATTCACGTCCAGTATTCAGTTCCATATACAGCGCGCACACGAGGCAGACAGGTCAAGAATATGGTACATTCTGTTCTCTAAGAATTGCTTTTACGGGACTTCAGAGAACTGAGAAAAAGCTCCCGTGATATCCTTCATCCACCTAAGACCAGGTCTCAGCATTTAAAACACTCATCAGGGATACAAATGGTTTGTATCAATGCATTTATTGTATATTTCCTACCTGTCTAAATCTTAATCTTAATCTCTGTCTGTACTTGAATCTTACTGTGATTCTTGATATTAACAAGCACATTACATGAGATGATCACTTTTATAAGTAAGATTTAATCAAATCATCAGTGTATAGCATCTTTTATACAACGACTTTAAGTCTCAACTAAAAACATATTTATTGGGGGGTATTTTGGTCTTTCAAATATGATTATTATTTCCATTATTATTTATATACTACCGCTTTATTCTGACCATTTGTTTTCTGTTGTGTAGCATTTTCTCTATCAATAAAGTTATTAAAAAAAACATTTTATCAGTATTCACAACACAGACACTTTGATAGGAAAAAAACATGTGACTATTTAAAACAGGTAATTTCTTTATACACATTATTTAAATGTGATGTTTAAATGCAAAACAAATCAGTTGACAAACCAGTTGAAGATGAGTTGGGTCGAACTGTCAGGTGAGTCTCCATCTTTGTTGTGTTAGCCAGTTAGCCATGTTGCTGCGTTTGCTAGCATAGCCTGTTCGCTACTAGCGGACGAATGCCAGAGAATGAACATAATGTCATTCTCTTTTTTTTTTTCAAGGTTTTTTAATGACTAACTTTTGACGAGCAGATCAGTTCAACCCATCTTTTAATCATCTGTTAACTTGTTTTGTGCTAAGTTAGCTAGTTTAGCTAGTGCTAGGAGCTATAAGTAGCCTGACTTAGCCTTGTTTTTGACAGTCAGCAGTTATTCAACAAATCTGTGTGTTTCAGCTACAGATGTTCTTGAGTTCACAAAGTTCATTTTGAATCTAAGTGATGGAGTGAGGAAGCCATGTTGCTTCAGTGATAGCTGGTTACTCAGCAGGCCCCCTTAAGTATACTTAAGCTATTAGCATCATTATTTCTGCGAGTGGCAACAGTATTTAATTCCAATTAGCTTTATTGACACGATACATTTACGCTTAAGCTAAATTAATAATAATAATAGTGATTTATATTTAGTACCTGTGTGTTTTGGTGTAACAACAAGTTTTTTGAGCACTCAGTTTACTTGTTGAATTGTTTTATTTGCCATGTTTTGTTTTGTTGGACATACTTTGCCACAATGATGAGATGTTAAAGCCCAAACGGGAATATATCACTATTAATTTAATTAGCAGAAAAGTCTATTAGCTTGTCAAATTCTGCTAACGTGGATTTGAAGTATGACCAAAGGGGCTGAAGTGAAAGCAAGCTGCAAAACCCAAAGCAGCATGCTAATCCAAATTTGGGTAGAAAGACATGTTTAAAAAAAAAAAAAAAAAAAAAAAGCTCCAGAGGACGACAGTGTGCACAAAAGTTGTTCTGTTGCCTGGGCGTGTGGTGTCAGCCGGTCCCCGTCCCTGCGTCCTCACCGAGCGCCGTGCGAGCCTGACGGGAAACTGACTGCAGCTCAGGACATGGCCTCGTTTGTTCACAGTCCCCCCTCTCTGAAAAGAGTTATGCTGTCTGTTTTTGAATGGACAGCGTTTTTCTTTGTGCGCTCGATCAAAACAGAGGGCAAAGTTAGTCAGCACGTTGCATAGCTTCTGCATTCTGATTCTTCAAGCCTCTTTTGTATGAAGTTTAGCACAATGTTTTACACTGTGCTGGACCTGAATGGCATGCTGGAGGTAGGAATCATTTTTTTTTGTTTCTTTTTTTAAATCAAACTACAAAATAGAAAGGGATAGAATGTATGTTCGCTATCAGATTTGACTCATTCATGTTTCTGTAGCAGAACTGAACAAGTAAAATGATCATATGGGCTTAAAACTCGGCTATAATTCAGAAAATGACAGGGTGCAGGGTTGCTGAAATATTTATATGCTTTTATCTGATCTATTTCCTAACCACAAGGTATTTGCCTGCGAATCCCTGGCACTTTTGATATTACCTGAAGGCAAATGGTATATAGATTTATACAAGTTATTTACAACAACAGCCAAACCATTCCTCTGGAAACTAGGCTGCAGATCAAAGGATTGTTTTGATCTCTACTTAGCATATTTGTTTAACCTAGCCAGTGATTCTGAAAAGTGCACAAGCTTTTCGGTGATATGCAGAGCACCCTTTATCCGTCTTTTTCTTCTGTTAGCTCTGGATTTAAGTACTTTCTGTATTTAGGAGACAACTGGATTTGCCAGCTTTTGAAATTTAGTTGCCCACTGCTAGCAGTCTTGGCACTCAGAAATAGATAACTAGGTATGTTCCACTGCTAATCCTGATCGGCCTTGTAATAGTATTTGCGGACTGTACAGCACTCAATTAGGGCATAATGTGCTATTTTTATTTCCTTTAAGTTGGATTAAATGAGAAAACATGTTTGTTTTTTTCTGTTTCCATCTACCGGTTACTGTGTGGGTACTTTGCTAAAGTATTGTTTTATACTGTTTCAATCACAGCCACTCTCTCCACACAGGACTGCAAAATGTCAGGAGAAAAACAATGTCCAAGCGCTCTCCTAAAAAAGATGCCAGGGCAATCAGGAAATTTTCTGGAATGCTTAAGAGAATGCATATGCACACAATGCCCTAATTCTCTCTTACTTTGGGTTTGGGAAAGATGAGCCCAGGTTTATTGAGAGCCAAAAAAGGGGGCAGATGGCTCACAAGAGGGATAAACCTGGGAAGTCATGCTGTAAATGTGTTTTACAGAAAACAATGAAAGGAGCGGACAAAGCGATTGTGGCAAAGTCCTTTGGAAAATGGAAAAGCAGCTCTCTAAGGTCCAGGACCATGGAGAAGCCGGATGAGCCGTCCGAGGAGAGTAAGGAGGAGAGCCTTTCCAACTGCACCTGTGAAGCCCCCCAACTCGGCAAGAAACCAGTCGGTAAAAGTACCATATTTTCTGATTTCAAGTCCATTCATACTGCTGTGTCTCCCAGCTTATTTTTGTTGTGGCAATTTTAATTATTACAGTGGTGACTATTTTTTTTTTGTGTTGCCTTTTTTTTTTTCATTTGACTCTGTGGCCTGCCATATCCAGTGAACAAACAAACCACATTGTTGGGCAGGAGAATTCCTTTTGAGGGAAAGTGTGTCTCCAATGATACAGTGTTGCCAGAAAAAGACAAAGCAAAAAATAGCAAACACAAAAACAGTCACAGGTGCATGGGAAAAAGAGAGAAGCGAGTGAATGGTCACTGTGGTCCCCAGGAGGTCTTTCAGTGTTAGCCAGTGCGGTGGGTGGACTTCTGACAAGGACGTTGGTTAGCAGCCAGGTGGAGTGTGTAACTGAGAATGCTCCTGTTTATTCTTTTCACATGCTAATGTGCCTCCTATGTGACTTTAATGCGGCAAAACTTTTTCTCTGAGTAAATATTTTTGTTGTTGCAATACTGTCACAGTAGTGGGTGTGATTCAAAGGCTCCACTCTCTTTCATATATGTTTGAGATACAGTGATGTAGGGACATATTTACCAGGCTGTACATGTTCACTGCCTAAAGGTGTAAACATATGGCTTTTATATCCATAAACCAGACCAGAGAAAATGAGCAGATCACATTATGTGTTGAATGTATGATTATGAGACATGATTTTTACAATCAAACTATATGCACAAATATATTTTAACTGAACAGTAATGACTCTAACTGTATGTTGATTTATTTTCAATTTAGTTGTGTGACAAAGTACAATTTTCTAACAAATACTTTATACTCTTGATGATTTATTTTACCATATTTGGCTCATCGGACAATTATTTAGCATATTGTGTAGAAATGTTGACTACAGTGCAGTATCTCAGAGAAGATTGTTATCCTTCCAGAAAACTGAAATCAGGCGTCTGACACTGTCATGAAAGACATCACGAGGGCCCAAGTTGTGAGCAAATGCACCCCTATGTGGACAAAGTAAGAACAGTGGGGTATTTGGATGAAACACTCAGGCCGTGCAGTCCTCCTATCAAACTGTTCAGTATAATGGGCTATCAGTATCGGAGTGAATGTACTTTAAAATATATCTTAAGCTTTCATTAGCGGTTCATGAGCCAGCCTAATGTCTAATTCAGCCGCACAAAAGAGCAGTGCGGCCTCACACTACGGGTCTTTCCATACCTTGTAGCGCACAACTCTAAATAGCTTCAAAGGCATCGCATCTGCCATCTGCACTTCTAGGAACTCTTCTGCATAACCATTAAAACAAGCTGTCTCAGAGGACATCGTTCGTATTTCAGCCTCAACCCTGAATTACTGTGTGTTCATTATAATTATAAGGGAGGAGTGTTGCCAGGCTAGCCAGCAGAATGCCAGGTGCACAGTTCCATAATCTACCATTCTAAACAAGTCAGAGCATTAACAGCAGTATCTATGTGCTATTCAGCCATTAGTTCACTTTGGCTTTCATGCCCAAACTCGCATCAGTCATCCGAACATTTTGTATACCACAGCACACATACAGGGAGAAAGTGCAATACTTTGTAGTGTTCCATTTTCCTAAGCCTGCTTAGGTTATGTGACTGAGCCATGCCGCTGTGTGAAATTTTATCCCGATACTGGCACTGTATCCTTGTGAGGGAGTCTTGTAAAATAGGTTTACTTAGCGCCTTTGCTGGCATTTTCCGAAGATAGCAAATGCACAAACACTGTCCATGATCGGATTAACTGTTCAACAAAATGATGTAACTCTTTGTCTTTCTTGTGTGGCATAGGTTTCTGTGCTTAAGTTTAGTGGTCATCCACAAGAGAATAGATACATTTGAAATCCAGTCGCATCCCTATAATCCATATATTACAAATAAAATAGATGACAGCCTTGGTTAATTGCAACCTTTGTCACACAATGTGACATGTGACTGCCCAGAGTGAGTCACTCAGCCATCCTATTCACTGGAAATTTTAAGATACCACCTCGAACCAAAACAACAGCGATCCTTAATTAACACAAGTCCTAATTTGTAAGGCATATAATTCTGAACTTTGCCTGATGTTCCCCTCTGGTGTCGAGGCACAGGATTTAAATCGATGTGATAAGTGTGAAATATTTTTTAAACATCCATATACACTATAAAGTATGCTATGCCAAGTACACAGAGTACATGAATTTGGACCTGAGGACATAGAGCTATACATCCAGAGTCACAAGGTATGTCAAGACAAAATGTTAATTACACAATTTATGACAGGAATCAGTTGAAATATCTCCATGGATCTCGCTTATTTACATTTTAATTACTACTATTACTTATTCTTATTTTTTGGATGTGACCATAGCAAGCCCAATTCCTCTCCTACACTAAAAGGGAGCAAAATGACTGTTTTCCACTGGAGGTTTAGATGCTTGTTTATCACTTTTAAATACCATCATCTTTGCTGAAATCCCCTCTCAAAAGAACCTTTCACTTGCTGGAATAAATTCAAATTAAAATTTAAATCCCTCTTTGCATTTCTTCAGCCTTTTTTAAAATAGCTGCCTCCTTTTAGAAAGCTGTTTATGTAGTGATCTGTTCATAATCCAGTTTGTTTCTCAACAGCGAAAAACACAGAAATCGTATTATCACTATCTTGGAGAGATGATGCGAGAAATCAGGAAGTATAAATGTCTGGATCTGTTGAAGTTTTCAAAGTTGTAAAGCTGAAGAGTAAGGCAAACAGCCTTTCAATAAAGGCGTCTGTAAAACTGCGATTTGACTTGCAAATATGCATAAATATAAAGTACATTGTGCTGTGATAACTCCAAAAACATTTCACCTGCCTTTTGCAGAGCTAACGTAAATACTGACAATATGTGCTCATTCAACAATACACAACATTTTGGCATGTTTCTGGTAGTATTTCTCAAATACTGTGGGTAGATAGGTCAATAGGAGATGTTCTTGTGTGTGACATGCAGCTATTGAAGTGAGAGCTGGAAGATTAACCCTTGGCACTGTCGCTGACAAGTCACAACAGCTCCCTCTAATCTGAGGAGGTGCTCTCCTTCCAATAAACCGGGAGAAACAATATCTAATCAGAAAGGTGACAAACAGAAACAGCCGGCGTTCACTTGCAATGCCTTCTGATAACGACCCATTTCAGAGGTAAAGCGATTCAGAAGAGGCCATAGGGAAATGTAATTTGCTCAAGTTAGATTGGATTTATTGTTTGGAAACAAATTATAATTGTGTCTCCGGAAAGTTAACCAAGATCTAAACAAAAGGAAATCAATGACCCACCCCCATTAATCACTCAAAGCCGGCTACTTGTGCTGAAGAAACTTACTTCATAATCAATTTCTTTGTTTTGCTCAAAGGGCATTTGCATTTTAGTTCATGTCAGCAAGCTTCCCGTATCTGGCACAATCAAAACACCCAAGCCATCAACATTAATGAAGTTTCTTTCTATTCATTCAAGTGCATGTCTCTGAATGCGCAAGATGATTTTTGCTTATTATGTAAACTGGCCCACAAATATTTCAAAGACAGAATAAAATCAGGGTTGAACAAAGGATTAAACTATTTTAAAGCCTCTCGTTATTTCCTATGTCACAGTTAAACATGTGAGACACGTCATCTCAGACGTTTTTCTTTTAGTCTTAATGACCAAGAATGAACCAATATCTGCTCCTTAGGATCTTGCAGTTGAGCGCCCATGGGACTTCTGAGACCAGACAGAAATGCCTCCCCTTAGTTGTGTCTAGACATACTATTATGGCCACCAAGGTCATTATCAAAGCATGCATTATACACACCTGTTACCATTGTTTAGATGCCCGTTTTTGGCTGAACATCCAAGCTCCTATCTTGCCATTTATAGGCATGTCTGCTTCATTGTCTGAGTAGAAAAGATGGGCAGGGACCCCCCAGAGACGCCCAGATCTGAACCTAACCTCTCAATGACACAACACAATGAGTCCACGGCCCATGAACTACAAAAGGCACACATCGACTGACCAGTCGAGCATTGATTTCTTAGATGTAAGCCATCAGATGCTCTCATTTGAGGGGCAGTGCATGTAGAGAGCAAGCAGTGACTGGTAATGAATGATGCTTTCCATTTTGACTGATAAAGTAGAGGATTTAGACCTGCAGGGGGGGTGCTGAGACATCGACTGACCAGCCAGGCACTGATTTCTAAGTAATCAGTAAATGTAGGGAAGCAGTAGTGATGAGCAATAAATTATGCCTTTCATTGATTACTCATAAAATGTATTATTCAGACCTGTAATTGTATAGATACCATTTCAATCACCATTTTCATGGATCCATGTGGTTTTAGGAATGATCGGTTAACTTGTGTCTTCATGTAAGCTTGACAGGAAACCGTGTTTGGTCACCTTACATCTTTTAAAGCTCTATTTTTAGCCACTCCACTCTTTTGTGATTCCACTCGGCCCACCTGAAAGTGTGTTATTGTTAGTTAAATCAAATACAACTGGAGTCCTAGTTCCAAGGGTGTCGGTAAAAAGCAAAGACGGAATACATCCTATATTTGTCCATAAAACATTTCTGATGTTATTGAAGTGTCTTCAAAGGACACTGAATAAACATGTTGTAAGGTTGCCCACGGTCACACACAAATCGGCCCGAAGGGGATTGCTGGGAAGTAATCTAATCATTCCTTTTAACTGAAACGCACTGACATGCAGTGTAGATAATGATCCCCATGAAAAATGTACTGTATTTTCAAAAGAATAGTTCCTGTCTGCTGACATTAACATAAAGATAGTTCTGCATCCTGGAGCCATATCAACAACATGTACTTATGTTTGGTTCCCTTACATTTGCATATGCAAATAAATTTAAAAAAATTAAATTCTGTCCTTTTATGTGACTTTCTGTGATGAACAAGCGGCATCAAGTGGTTGCACAATGAGGGTTCAGCACCACGGAGAAGAAGCATTTGTGCCATTTTAGACCAAGCTTAAAGCATTACAGCTGAAATTAACCACAGTTTAATATAGATTTTTTTTTACACATCTATCACATTCAATGGCACAGTATGAATATGTATTGTTGTTTTGCTGTACGGGCTGCCATGTGAAATTAGTCGCGTTGCTTGGTTGGAGTCATGGGGCGGGGTGTTGAGCGGTGGAGTTTGTTGAAGTTCTACCGCTGACATTTTGATCCTGTTGTGCATTAGAAGAATACAGTTAGACATATTTGTGTAGGTTTCACAGGAGGAAGGTATAGTGCTCAAAACAACAGGGTGCTGTGACACTTCACTTTGCTTACATAATTTGCAGCAGGATGCAAAAAGCTTTTAGACACAGATGTGACCCATTGTAATACCTTTCTAAATGCAATCAAACACTTTCTACAAATATGAGCAGGACTTTTCAAATGTGAACCTTTGTTTGACATGTAATTTTGTCCAACCCACTCTTTCATTTCTCCATCAGCTCTCTCCAGTTATGCCCACATTTTCAGTTGATGAAACAGCTTGACAAAAAACTAGTTTATGGTCCATGCTCACTCTGATTCAGGTCTCTCCATATTTTTATTTTGGGAGGGGGATGGTTTTGAACAGATGTTTGAGCCAAAAACATTTTTTTGTACATGTTGTTACAGTGGTGTTCAATATGTTGCTTTCTCGCAATTTGTCACGACTGCGTTACATGAGTTGATTCTTTTCATGTTTTCCCTCAGTAACACTGATGTCTAGTTCAGGACATGAAATAATCATCCATAGAACAAGCGTGTTGTGTCCTCACAGCGAGATTGTCTGCCTCAGCAAACAAAGACCATGTTATTTGATAAGACGCTTAGATAGAGGATTCTTTACTTTCATATGTCTGTATGATTATCAGGCACAAATGCTGAAAAGAGGGGAAACAGGGCAGGTCTGCCATCTTTGTATGTCTCTTTCACTGTGTACCATGAATTGGCTCTCGAAGACAGTTAGAAATTAGACTTTCAAATGAGGCATTAAACAAGGTGATGGTCAACTGCCAAACCTTAAGTAATGATATTCTCCATTCTCAAGTCCCCAGCCTTGCATAATCAAATGCACAAATCACAGAAAAAAGAACTGAAAATACATTATTATTACATATTGTGTTCACACGTCAGTCTCCGGGGACCTGGGGGGACATCAGCGGGAGATAAGCGTGTTTGGGTGGCCCCTACCATCAGCTGGGGAAGGGCTACGCTTGGATATAGAGGGGGGCCCCCTTATGGGTATCACTTATTTTAAATCCTGAGCCACACCATGCCGCCCCCCCTCTTTTGCCCCCCTCGCCCCAGGCTCCACCCAGAAGTGTGGTTGCCTTTGTCATTGTAATCTGGCCCTGTTTGCTAAACGCTTCCACTGTTTACTCTCTGCTATGGGGGCTTGTATGAACAGGAGTCAGCAGGACGCAGGGTGACATCACTTTGGCTGGGGGGTGTTGGAAAATCTGCATTTGTGATTTTCTCGGGGCCCCCTTCTCCTTTTATTCTTCCCCGTCTCTATCCAGGCCTGTCGAACGCATGAGCTAACCCAGGAGGCTAACATGGCCTACAGGGAGGAATTACACCTAATTACTTGAATAACTGCTCGGCAGCAGCCTTCCATAGTCACCAAAAATAATTTCCAGGTCTCTGCCTTTCACTGATAGCCAGACGTCTTGTGACGGAAACCTCGGACAAAGCTTCTTCATTCAAATGGTCCAGGAGAAATGAAACAGGCTGACAGGTACAAACATTAAAAAGGGGGGAAATCAAATTAACAGACAAGGATTTCATATCATCTATTTTTGTTGTTGCCGTAGCGATAAAGTCGCAGACATTGAAACTGGTCTGTTGAGCCATTGTTATCATCCCTGGCCATCTGCTGCTGAGGAGTGACATTCCCTCTCATTTGCATGATGAGTGATGTATGAGGAGCTTGGGAGGGTATATGCCCCGGTCTTATGACAAAGCAAGTGAAAGTTTTCTTTAAATACACAGACTGAGGATCGATATACGAATAAGGCTGGATGGAGGAGTTTTTTTTCATGAAAATAGGAATAATTCACCTGTTAGTGTTTTGTCTGTGCATGTGAGCGTTTTGCCTGCATGTATGTTGTATCTCCACCGAGCGCACACAAATCTGTGGTGCATGTGCCTGTGCGAGTGTACGCGCGCATGAGTAGAGGCTAGTGCGCATCTGCCTCCTTGTGTGCATGTTTGTGTGTTTTGCGGATGTGGGAGTAGAGCGAGGAGGGGGGTTGGTGGCTGTTGATGTGCAAATGTGCATCATGTTGAAGGGCTGTGAATGGGGAGGTGTGACGTAAAAAGGGACCCGAACGCAGGTGCTTATCTCGAGGCTGTCAAAGGCACAGTATGTCATATTCCTGGGGACTACCTTTCAAAGGCACAGCACCGGCTCAGCTATCAAGAAACAGGGAGAAAATCAAACTTTTTGGATCACAGCACTAGGTTGGTGTCAAAGTTATTTATATTTAATATACTGTCATTTTGGTCAGCATTTACCATCACTGATACTCTGCATCGCATATGTGAACGATAGCCTTTTTAGCTCGTGTTGTTAGATGCTCTCGTGTGAGATTCAAAACAGGAGCTGAAATGTTTTCTGTGGTAGAAACTTACTCAGATTTCCACTTTGATTCTATTCAGCTGCTAAACTCCTTTTCTATGGATTTTTACATGACGATTTGAAGCAGGATTTTGCTGCCATTTGTTTTTGAACCGTATACATTTTGCCCCGGTGATGGACATTGTTTGCCTGATACAAATCAGTGTTCTTAAAATCTTTGCTGGAAAGTGAGTGTAGCTTCTGTCCAGGTTTTAGACAGTTTGAGAGGAGATTAAATGAGATTAAATAACTGTTTTTTGAGATGCATGACCTATTTTTGATCGTCCAGATAGCATGTGATACTGTCTACCTAGATTAAATTCACAGCATTTGTGTAGAGTATAAGCTTGTCTTAGAAGAACACATGTTTGTATTGTATGTAGAGACAAAGCATTGTCAGGTTGCCTGTGGCTTGACAGTAACAGCTGTACATACAAGACCACTGAGCCTAATGCACTTAAACATTGACTCTGTGTTCCAATAATATATTTGAACAGTCAGTGAAGTATTTTATTGCATCCTGTTGTGGCTGTCTGTAATTTCGATTTTTAACTCCACTAAAGTTTACAAACTACCTTTGAATGTAAAATGTAAAGTGTAAGCAAAAAATGATCTAGAAATAAGTTTTTTCTTTTTTACTCTGGGAGCAAGTCTGAGATTTGATATGATTCGTATATTTTGGACGAACTTCTACATTTTGTTCAGATTTCCTGTAATTATTCACATTGTAAACGTAGTAAAGTTCTAAGCTAATTCAGCAAACGCTGAATGTGGTGTGATAGTAATACAGTCGACCATGAACTTTTGTATTATACGTGGGCAGGTCTCAGCTTTGAACAAATTCTGCTGGGCCAAAGCACTCGACAGTCTCCAGGGCAACTATTGATTCAGGAGGACGGATGCTGGTTAGAAAAGTTCATCATTTACCAGAAACTTGCGGCACACTAATGGCTCAAAATCTGCGCGTATGACCCAACTTTAAGTTATTCATTGTTATACAGAAAAAGGAATTTTTCAAGGTTGGAGGATGAAGTTATAGTTTACCTGATATTATCACAACTTGAATGTCCTTTTAAAGAAAATAAATAATATAGCCTAGAATCAAAAATATATTTTGTTAAATAACTCTATCTCATCATTAATGTAATCTAACATCTCCTATATGAAATGGTAATATATAAATCTATATCTATCTCCATGTCTTTCTGAGACATTACACCCTGCGATGGAGGTGTTAACTATCTTTTAGATTCTGGAGAATTGCTGTGGAAAATGTATAAAATCTTCTCTGGTAAAAAATAAAACGAAATGCCAGTTGTCATTCTGCCTCCGTTAGCCTCCATTTAATCACAACTCCATCAGCTAATTTCAGTCAGCTCCCATCTCTTAATAAACATGAAAAGAGCAACAAAAGACATTAGATAACGTAGCATTGTGTAACTGTCTCGCACAAGGATAATGAAAAAGTTTGTTAGGGATGTGGAGATGTTAACCTGGGAAACATCACTCAGGTTACAAAGTTGCTCCTCTACACTGTGTTTTAATCACAGTGGCAGCACAGACTATGGCAGGGATGTGTGGTAAAGCAGTGATAAGTAAGAGGCATTATTCCTCTGTGCTCCACACCCTCCTCTTCAAACGACAGGGACGTTAGTTGCTACACAACACGTTAATGTCACGTCTGTTCACCTCCTGGAACTGTCCATGGTACCTGCTGCCCAGCGAACCTGAATTCACCAACTTATTCCTGTAGATACAATACCTTAAAACAACGGGAATGGAAATATGGATTTGTATGTATAAGAAAAGAAATGTATGATAAAAAAGAAATAAGAAATTAATATAAACTTGTTAAAGAGCTAAAATGACTTCTTTTTTTTTTCAATCGCTTGATTTCATTTTAAGCCAACTGCCGTCGGGGTGCCCACAATGTACACGACCAAATCCCAAGAATAGAGCTGAGCATACATGTCAAACTGAAATGCACCGTGTTACCTGTTTTTGCCCTATGCTCCAACTTCAGTTAGTTAATCCAGGGAAATGAATTATGTGGATTTAACTCAACAAGGTCTCAGAAACGATCCATCTGCTGTTGAGCAGCTGGTGAAAGGATAAATGTAATTAATTACTTAACTTTTGAACAGTATTCCAGAAAAGCTGTGCTGTTTATGGAAAAAAATGTAAAGCAACACTGTGAACAATACCTTTCAAATTTAATTATTTTTTCTCATAGCTCATTAGCTTTTTTAATTTAAATAGTATTTCAGTGTGGCCTATAGTATAAGTTAAAATTGGTCTGGTATAAATGTACAATCCATAGTGTCAGGATGGTTTTGTATAAAAAATATCTCTCCTTGAAATATAACATAGGAATTTTAAATCATCCTGTTATAAATTAAATTTGATATTATATGACTAGAATTCTACATAACAGTAATCCTCCTTTAAACAATGATTTAGAAGCTTATACCTAAATTTGGATAATTTCTGTGGACTGATCATATTTGTCATTTAGTGGTAATTATAGAAAATAATTGAAAACCTTAACAAAATTGTAGGATTGTAAATAATATAGGATCTTATATAATGTCAGTCATATTTTCTGGTTTGGTTCTACTTCAGAGAAATATGATGTAAAAATCTTACTAAGGTGAAATCAGATGGGATTCTCACCAAAAAGAAAAGCCCTTTTAGTGAATAGTTATATTTGTTTGACAGGGCAAGACTATGAAATGTTCCCAATTAATATTACATGGGATTTTTTTCCGCCTTTCTTTTTTCTAAATATATTTCCAAATTTACCTTGATTGTAATGTACCTCATTGGCTGTGGTTTTGTTTATTGGCCTAACTATAAAGGATCTGCTTATACCCTTGTGGGTTGGGAAGAATTAGGATTTATGAATTTATTTCCTCTGTTGTATTGTTTAAACAGCTTTGGTTTAGTTTTGATCCCTTCCTCTTGCCTTTGAGGCTGTTCCACGGTGTCAGCTGTTGACTGATAGTAAGAGAACTGCCTCACAGTGTGAATGAAAGAAAACTAGCGGTTGGTAAACACTGATAAGGGATAAATAGAAAGCGGTCAGGCAGAGATAGTTCTGTGGGAGCCCAGATTGTGTGCGGTCTGTTAAAATGAGATTCTGAGCCTGTCCTTTTTATTCTTCCTCCCCTCCCCTCCCCTCCCCTGTGCGGCGTTTGTCTGGAAAATCTCCAGTGACCCGGCTCGGCAGTCCCAGGCTGCAGTATTCTCTTTTTGTATTTGTTTTGTTTTCTAACAAGGGTCAAGTTGGCCAATAGACATGTCCCTGATGCTTATAGACAGCTGTCATGACTTCAAGTGCTTACAATAGTTACATTTTACATGGTTTCATGGTTCTGCACCAACAAGCTCAGCAGCAAGAGATTTGTTAAAAAACATAATTTTGAAACATCCTATTTTCAAATGCGTTGACGACTTCTCATCATAAAATTTACCTCTGCCATCCTTTGACATTTAAAAAAAAGCTGAATATCCATCCATCGACTCAGTTCAGCCATATATGTATATATATATATATATTACCTTGTTATATTAATTACAGTCCCATAATTACACATTTACACTCTTCTCACGACAGACCCTGAGGACTATAAATGTAATTCCTCAATTAAAATCACTCTAAATTACAGTTTTATTCAATTCTTTGTGGGAGAAGCCAGCTTTTTTTTTTAAAAATAGTCTTTTTTTTGGTTGGGGTGAATATATCTTTTATGTGATTAAAAAGACCTTCAGAGGTCTTACCTTGAGGATCACCATGTGGTGTATTTACACAGAAAATAATTCAGCCCATTGTAGCCCAGCAGCTAATGAGATTGGTTGTTAAGTGAATGACACAAAGGCTACAAGAAAAAAGCTTAGCGTTTCGGGTGAATATCACAGTGTCCCTGCACACACACACATGCACACGCACCCCAAGCAAACACACTCTCTCAGCAGCGAGACTCTGGACTACCCTGTACCCCACCTCGGTATTCTCCGGCTCCGTCTCCTCCCCGGTGTACTATAAGATGCAAAACAAAGGCTAAAATGGGCATGGTAAGTCGAGGTGGCGATTCTGCCCTTTCAGACATGTTAACGCTGGAGCATTTGGATGAAGGAGACAAGTGATTGTGTTTGTCTGTGTGAGGATGTGCTGTGCAGCGTGAGGCTCAGGCTCATATAAGTAGATTAGGAGTAGGGTCAATACCATTGATGCTTTCTTGCGTGACTCAGAAGAAGATCACCACCTTTTGCTTGACTATTCTTAACTTTCAAATTGCTGCTGAAAGTTTTCTCTCCATTTCTTTTCGAGCCTCTTTCTCACCTATACCTGAACTTCATATCAGGCTGTATGACAGCTATGAATTCAGAAAGGTTTATTTTTTGTATGTGCCGGTGGCTGTTAAAGGTGTGGTTACTCAGTATATTGTTGATCCTTGAGTGAAGTCTGAATCGCTATTGTACACGGATTTATCTAACAGGCAGTGAAGCCTTTGACAGAGAAAAGTATGACAGCACAAGAGAGGGTCTTGCTAAGCACCTGGACTCAGTTTGCATCGATTACTACACTGTTTAGACACTCACTTACACCTGAATAGACGTTGTTTTGACACAAGCATGCAGGATTTGAACACAGTGCAGATATCGTGTATGTTTGATCTCTGAATAGTGGCACTGGAGCATCACTGGTGATTGCTGTAATACAAAAATTCAAGTGCATTAGCTTATCATGCTCCACTGTCAGCCTGGAAAGTGGGTTAAACTCTATTGCGTATATTAAACCCTGGACTTAAGTCAAATTTACATTTTGTTAAAGATTACTCCTTTTATTGATGCATATAATCATATTCATGGACCATCTGCTGATTTGGCAAGCATGGATCAAACTCAAAAAACAGCCCTGCTAACCTTTTAAGTACAAAATAGTCTGGCTTAACTCTGCGAGCCCAGAAGTGTGTGCGAACGTGTGTGTGTGTGTGTTGAGTGTGAGAGATTGTATGGATATTGGATAATACTTAATTTAGATCCTCCAGGCTGCTCACACCATATTTTATTTTATCAGGATCGCTTTGGTAGAAGAACAGGGCTTGTGTTTGAACAACTGAGCAAATAATGTTTGTCTGACAATAAGCACAGCAAAATCTTGGTATAAGGAATCTGATTAAACTCTTGACCACAGCGTACAGCTCTGAGTTTATATTTGTCACCATGGTTACGTGGATTTCACAGTGCAGCATTGCACACTTCCACCTGATTGTGAACGGCTGCGCGGGCCTCACCTTTTGAGTGCACTAAAACTCTGCTTAGGGCTTCCTCTAGTTATTCTAATAAGTGATTTACTACTCAAGTATCTCCCACTGTGTGTTTCACAGAAATAGGAATTTACCAATGGGCATCCTTACTGCATGAAATACTTATGTTCAGCTCATTCCAAACAAAGCTTACGCAGATTGAGAATTCATATGCCAGAGGTAAATCCGAGTTAACACGGATTTATACTGGCATGAGTTAAAGGACTAGAGTTTGTAATCCAGGTGGCCAAGGGATTTTACCATACAGTGGCAAAAATCACTTAAAACTCCCCCAACATCCTGAGCCACTGAGCTCAGTAAGCAGACAGATTGTTCAGAATTGATGACAGCACAAGTATATCAGAGCTGGACTCTGTGTTCGTGTGTGTGTGTGTGTGTGTGTGTGTGTGTGTGTGTGTGTATCTGTGCGTGTGTGTCTGCGTGTTTGCGTGTATATACGTATGCCTGTGTTTGTGTGTGTGCGCATATGTGACCATGTTTGCTTCCTATATATACTCAATTAGTACTAAAGGGGCTGTTTAGAATGAGACCTTGACAGATTGGTATTATTTTCATTTACCATGGTAGGGGAGGTGTACTGGGAATACGGCCTTCTATCTGCATGAACATCAGTAGCATGAGTAAAAAGACAAATAGCTCAATTTCAATGGCCACTGACTCATGGCTTAATTGATCAAAGTTGCTATAATATTGAAATAATTGATGTTTTAATAGACTTTAGTTTGATCATCATACTCAGAACATTAAGAACACTGGGTGAAGAACAAAGGTGTGTGTGTATTTGTGTATTGGTTAGTGTGTGTGTGTGGGTGTGTGTGTGCGTGCACATGTGTGTGGAGGACAGAGGAGCAGAGATAGAGTGGAGTTGTTTAATGACAGGAACAGCTGACTCATTTAGAGAGAGCAGTGAAAGGTAATTAACCCTGGGAAAACTACAGCTGCCATGCGAGCTGTTCACTTCAGCGCAATCTGATTAGGAATCACTGCTCGAGTCCCTGACTCCTTTCAGACGCGTGTGTGTTCGAGGTAAACTTTTCCCTTTTGCCCCGGAGAGCCCCAGAGCACTGGAGACCTGCCTTTTGTGACGGGGGATTAGCTGGAACGGTTACTACGTTTCTCCAAATTGCAGACCACCTGGTAGCATTCATGCAACCTCCTCCATGAAAGGGCCTCCTTGGGCAGGAACAATGAGCAGGATTACTCTGCTCATTGTTACACCAGGACTGGAACTTCTTTTTCCCCGAACACCTGTCCCCAAATTAGACAGGTTCGAAACAAGCATGTTCATGACAAAATTCAAAGATTCAAACTAACATGAGAGTGGTTTGGCACACTGGAGACTTGCCAATGGACGAGTGTCGGCCCGCTCCATTGATTATGCTATTGATGCAGAGTGTAGTGCAATAAGATACTAATTTTATCTGTCTCAATATTTTTGGTGTTCCTAATTGGATTGAAATTCACAAATAAAATAGCATATCATCTAGCCCTCTTTCATACGACGAGAGAACTAAAAGCACCAGAAATTTGGTCAAAAACCGAAATTGGCTCTTTGATGTCAGAAGAAACAATCTGGACTTGGTGCCTCTGTGTGGTCCGGCTCCAGATGAACTCAATTTAGAGGGAAGGCTTCGCGATGACTTTGGAAAGCGATTACAAGATTCATAAATCACCTCGGCAAAGGTGTCACCATCTGACTCTTTTATGGGACTCTTGCTAACTCCGTCCAATAACAAGTTTCCCCTGTAGTTATGCCATCATAACAAATCATTGAAGCGATAGTAGCTAGCCAGGCTCCTAATTGTCTGTTAAGAATTCTGTGAGCTGTGTTCTTTTATTGAAGCATCTCTGTCTTGGAGAAGTGATAAGATGCCAATACGCTTCTCTATAAAAGTACTCTTTGGCAAAAGACACAAACACTTTGCTTGGCCGTCAGGGTAGCTGTGAGGCTGTTATATCTGAAATCGCAGTTGACTTCAAGATTTTTGAGTGTGTCTGCACGAATCCAGAAATCTCTATCAGACGGAGGAATGCTCATAAATTGCTGGCAGAATACCTTTCCTTCACATACAGTATATTTTTTTCGTTAATTTGAAAGAGCACATTCATACACAACACATATAAAAGCCTAATTTTTTTTCTCACTGTACTAAATAAACTAGTTATATAAAACATTCAAGGCCGTCAACTTAAAAAAGACTGTTCGGTATTTTGTCCCTTAAATTTAAATTATTTTCTTATAAATAACACATAGCAAATCCACTGTTGATAAACCTCCAATTTTAATTTGAAGTTGACCTATAATTTAACATGGTGAAATAAAAAGAAAAAAAGATTTAGACCAAGTTTTATCCCTAAATTTGACTTGCTAGATGTCTTTTGTCCCCTCCCCCCTCCTTAAACATACCCCAGTCATTATTCGGATGTCCAGCTGGTATTTAGGGGACAGGGCTTCTAATGGCTTCCTGTCCTTTTTGTCCAAAAACAGACAAAGGGGAAAAGTTGTTTATCTGTATACTGTGAACAGAAGTTGATTTTAATCTCTGTGCAGAGCTTAATTCACTCAAAACAGAGCCATTTGCAATTCAATGAAAAATGGGCAAAGCTCTCACCTGCTCTCTGTGTACAATTTTACCTGCTTTACCACAGAAAAGGTGGAAGCACTGTCCAAGCAGGTACTTTGCTGCTAGCTCACCTTTTCCTTTCAGCTATATAGACAGACTGTGTGTGTGGCTGATTCTCTTCACGCCTCAAACAGCCTATGGGGTACATATAAATTCTGATCAGTTGCTGTATCCTCAGACATTCATTACAAGGAAATATGAAAGTAAAAGGTGCAATCTCCTGCCGTTTGCTCTTTATTATACATAAACAGAAAACACTTAGCATGTAAAATTAATGTGAAAATTATTCCCGGGGTAAACTATAAACACAGAAGTTACCCTGCACATTTACCCTTTTTTTCTCCTTCCCCTAGATCAGAGTGTAATTGCCAGTAATCAGGTCTGTTTGCTGCTGATAAAACCACTCTGAATGCGAGGAACCCTCTTTGTGTGATGACTCAATTATGCCAGAAGTGGCTCATCAAACCTGGCCCATCAGCTGCTTTAATAAATAAGGAGGAAAACTTGCTGCAGGCGCATTATAATTCCATTCATTCCATAATTAAATCCATTCCAGTTTTAACCCTTCACTCAGTGTGCTTCTGGAAGAGGAAACAAAAACAAGGAGGTGAGGGGGGGGGACACACACACACACCAGACAGTGACCTTGCACAGAGCACCCATCCGTTCCCTATAATTCAAAATGATACTGTTGAAGAAAGGTTAAGAGAAAGAGGCTCACACAGAAACGGATGGGAATCAGTTAAGACGCAGCTCCTGCTTCTTTTTTGTTTTTATATATGCATTGTTTCCACACAGCCTTAGACAGTAATTATATTAAAAGAGCAATCTAATCATAACAGTTGGTTGGTTGAGTGTGCAGCACTGACATTTTGAAATCTTATTTTGTGTAATCTCATTTGCCTCTATCATCTCGCCCATACCCTCTATCTAAAGGAAATGTAAATAATGTAATTAATTTTATGGTCTCCAGAATCTTACTTTGCTACTCTGGCCTGGTTTATTGGTTTCAAGATGAGGTATCAGCGCAGAGTTTTTCACTCCATCACAATAATGTCTGTGTTAATTACACGAGAGTGTCCCAAGTGCACGGATAAGCTGGGAACAAGGGGACACAAAGACTCAAGGTCAGTGATGAATATCCACAGCAGCTGCACTGTATTAATAAGGCATTATATGAAAATAATAATAATAGCAGCACCCACAACAAAATGCGAGAGTGCGGATAGAGTAATGTCAGGAGCGTTTGGGTGTTTTACAGATATTTCCTCTCCACCATCTCTGCTTGGATGCAGCCTCTCTGATAATGGTGTGAGGCAATGGTTATTCATGATTGCCGGACTGGGAAGGTCTCCCTCTTTCTCTACCCCCAGTCACAGCCCATTCTCTCCTCTGTGGTGGGAATGCTAGCAGATGGGGTTGGGGGGAATGGGCTGGGCTCAAGGACACCTAGCAGCCAGATTAACACATAGAAAATCTCATAGACACCCAGCATCAGGCCGCCTCCTTTCCCCCTGAGAAATCTGCCCCAGACGAAGAGAAGCCGTCCTCTGAGAAGCTTTATTTGTGTTGGACTTGGGGTTCGCGTATGTGTGTTTATGAGGAGGGGTGGGCGCATAAATATGATTCAGCAGATGACGAACCAGCTCAAATAGTAGGGAGGCTTTTTTCATATGCTAATGAAGCGGAGTGAATAACCCTCCCTCCTTCACTCCCTCTCCTCTCCTCCCCCCAGTTTTGTTTTCCCGGGGAAATGCTCTGTGCTATATAATTAAGAAGATGTTGTTGTTGGGGTTTTTTTTTTCTTTCAAAGCTAACAGAAATAAATAATTCCATAATAAGATCTGTGAAGTGAAGAGGCTTAACATACTCATTGTGTTCATCCTTGTTTTCCCTCTTGGATGTTTTATATTAATTAGAAGCAAGCAATTTGATCTCTGTCAAGCAATCAATTTGTATTGTGCTCCTTATTCAAAGTGACGTGTTAATATGTTCTTTCCACCTCTTTTGCCTGTATATTTGATCTAGAATGTAAACTTATATTATTAAAAAACATCAGAAGGCGGGTTTAAGTGTAAAAAGTTAGAGATTGTAAGACTGAGGTTTACATGTTTGTTTGTTTGCTGTTTATTCTCTTACAGATAATGAATTGCGCGATTGCCTCCTGAGAGAAAAGAAGTGTGAAAGCATCAACCAGGGTGGACAGTGTGGATCTGGTCTCTCATCCTACAGAGCGTTCGGAGAACTACAGTCAAAGGTAAACAATCCCAAACAAGACTCAGACAGAGTTTCAATTCTAAATACAAAGTAGAAAAATTACTTTTGTCAGGGACAGAAAAGTCTCCGGGGGATAAATGATTGTGTAACAGTGTTTTGGATAAGTAGCACGCTAAGTGGAGGAGTGTCACTGCTCCTTTGACCACAGTGATCCCAACTGAGATTGGTTTTAACTTATGCAAAGCTGTGGGAGGCTGACAGATAATAAACTCTTTAAAAGGTAGTGCTGAGTCTGCTTGTTCTAAAGTGATTGCTGCCTTTAGGTGTCAGGAAGTCTCGGCTGGATTTTTTACCTGATTAAACTTTTCTTCTAGTTTAGATCTCAAGTCTTTGTTAGTTGAATTTCAAACTGAAACAAATGGAAATCAATGACAACCCAAGATGATTGGAAAACCCATTCCCAATCTTCAACCGTATAAATATAGACCTTGAATTTATCTATTTGTTCTGCTTAGCATCACGTTTGTCATGTTGTTTTCATGCCAGAATCACCTGTTAATAAACTGAAGCATCTACCGAGGCCTTTCCTGTTGTCATGTTAGGCTTCTTGTCGTGTGAATTAGATTTTTAGACACTGCATCGTCAGAATATCTTCAAACGACAGATCATACAAAACGACAAAAAAAGGTTTCAGATTTCTTGCCAGGCTAAAACTTATGTAACCTGTGAAACTGGATACTGTTCTCATTGTGATGGAAAAGAAAACAGGGCCACAGTCAGATGTATGAAACAACCTTATACCTGTTATTCATTGGTTGAACAAACATACGACTTAATATAAAATGATGAATTGCAACACAATTTTATCTATTCTTGTAGTATGCCCTCTCGCTTTTTGTATTTAACTCACTCTAGCAATCTATTATTACTGCAGTAATCTTTTTAATGATTAACCAGAGGAACTATGAATGAAAGTGATAAAATAGTGTTGTTTTTAATTTCTGCACAACAGGAGCAGGTCTAAATGTCAAGCAAAGAAAGAAAAAAAACAACCTTGGCAATAAACGTGTGTGACTCAGTGGTGATATTTAGATAAACTGATAACATCATTTTGAACTTTGATTAACGTCCATGTTACAGACTCCGATTGCAGTGCATAAGAGAAACATTTTGCCTACAGAACATCAAATTCATCCAAAATGTTGAAACATGTCTGTGTGGAAAAGTGTTCCGATCTAATGAGGTACATTCGTTTTTACAGAATGTAATCTATAGTGTTTGGGAGTTGTTTGTCTCAATAGGCTGTAGTAATCAAAAGTAATGAACCTATTATGAGCAGGACCTCTGAGGGCCCGGCGTGGCATTAAGAGTGTGGCACATAAAAGGTTTATTAAAGGAAATTAAGGTCCATCACTGCCACACCTGCTCCCCTATTATAAATGTATGACAGGTCAGTGCCTTCAATCACAACAGCAAACGAGAGAGAGGAGTCATGTTTCCCATTACCAGGGAAAAGTAACAGCATATCCTATGACTCACAGATTTCACTGGCCTGTGACCACTATGCGCCACCATCAGCCCGGAATAATTATGTTTAATAGGTTTTATTTGGGACCCACAAGCAACAGCCAGTGAGAGTGGATGGATTTTAGCAACTATTTTTGTCTAAACACACACAGCGAGGTGCTGTCCGTGCATCAATATCATTATTTAGAGTCATTACGTTTTTACTCACCTTTGAAACTTTTCCCTCGAACATTATACTTTATGTGTATGAATATTATGGCTCTTTTAGGAGCTGCCAGAGATGCTGCCGTGCATACAAATTTTACGGCTGACTGGCTTTTGGGCGACTGACGGAAAATCCACTGCTATGTTCAAGCTTTTTTTACATTTAGAATAAAATAAATCAGTTGTGGCTCATGTGTATTTTCAATGTTTTATTTATTTACAGATGGAGTGTGATGGTGAGGAGCAAACCATGAACACATGTAACAGTAGCACAGGTGAGTACAGCTTTTAGTTTTAGTGTAACATCACACACGCACATGCACACACACACACACACACACGCACACACTTACTCCACTTACCATCATGGGTTAGGGGTATCAGTTCAACAATTCAACTTTATAACTGTCAATTTTATGTATTATCTTACCGGTCTGAAGAGCACTGCACTGCCATTTCATTATTCAGAGGGGAATAACTTCATTAAATTGGAACACTGGCTCAAATTAGTTAAGGAGTGTGCATATGTTGTGTGATTGAAAACCTCTAGACTGGATATGTCATTATGCAAGTGTGCAGGGCCTCTGAAGCTCGCCGGCTCACGTTAGAGCTATTACTAATTTGAGGAAATTCATGAAAAGTGTTATCATTGGGTGTGCTTCATGGGAGCACGGGTAGAACTTGTGAATGAGATTGATGTAGGCCTCCGGGAAAAATTGATTTAGCCTTTAGATCATGTTGTTTGTCCCTCAGAGAACGAGCAAACTGAATGAAAAGCTTTTCAGATCAATGAAGAGACCACTTCTCTGTCCTTATGCTGATTGTACCCGATGGCATTGTAAAAGAGAATACAATATATGGTAAAAGGCTGGATGAGGCGGTGTTAGCCCTGCTGCTATCATCCCGAAAACATTATCTCCAAAACAAATATTTGAAGAACGTTGTAAAATTTCATTAGTGATAGCCCAAAAGTGGTGAGTCACCTTGGACCTTTGATGAAGAATATATTGACAGATGCTGCTCTACTGTAGTGGAAATGTAAACATGACTTTTTTATCTGTTCTATCTTGGCCTTCATTTCACAGGGCTGGCCGACTGCATGGCTGACACTCACAGGTACAATATAAATGATGTGAACAGTTGTTCGTGTTTATCTTAAAGTCTTACATTTTTGTTGTTGAACATTTACAATGAGCCAACTGAAGCCTCTGCTGACCCTGCTGTGCTTTTTGTCTGCTCCCCTCTTCCCTCCAGCCCATATGGGTCCATGGCGAGGAAGAGGAGTGCTCAGGAAGGGGTGCAGGGCGCCCCCGTCAACAAGAGAAAGTCCCTGCTGATGAAGCCCCGCCACTACAGCCCCAGCGAGGCATGTGAAGAGGAGAGCGAGGACCTGGCACCACCACAGGACAAAGAAGAGCTGAGGAACATTGACACTCCAGCAGGTAAACAGATGTCCTGTTGTTTTGTCTGTTTTGATGAACAATTGACGCTGAATTTTAAAATCCCATCTGTTGCATTCATATTTCCCTCCCTCTGCCATCAGCCAGCAGCCGCAGTCATTGTGCAGTGGAAGTGAAAGACTACACTGCTGGGTCCACATTAGTTGTGTCTCACGTCCACAAATTGAAGTTTTGACAGCTGATCTGCCATGATATTTTTGGCGTGGCTTTACCCTCGTTTGATGAGGCCAGATTTCAGACCCCTCATCTGTCCTCATTCAATAGCCAGTTCAATCCCATTGAATGCATAGAATGAAAATTTGAATGGGGGAGTGCACCAGTTCACTTTGATTTAAATTAAACTTCCTCCACTCTTTTATATAGAATGGTTATTGAAGTGGCCTATTGTGAAAAACAAATGAGTTGTCAGCTCCGCTTGGCTTGGCTTGGTTGTTTTTGTTTATTTTTTTTACAAAGATTTCCATCAGCCACAGGAGGATTTCATCAACAACAGTTAAAACTGTTTATTTTCACTTATGCCGCTGTCCCTTTCAATAGTGAAAATATTTTTCTTTTTTCCTAATGAATTGTGTTTTGTGCATTTGGCAACAATGCTTGTGGTGAACATGTGCATTCTCACCCACTATAATCTGCACTGATTTGGTATATTTTTAACGATGTAACTAAGCAACAAACGTAATTGTCCCTTTCAAAAGCTTTTGTTGGGCCCTCTAACACAGTCTAATACATAATTAGGCATAATGTCTACAGCTCATTATAGTACACATGTGTGTAGTTAAATGGACCAGGAGAGTAGCTCACTGAATTGTGTGGATTCATTGGAAATGGAATTTATTTGTTTCCTGAGTTCATATTACATTACAATTATCTAAGTAATTTACTGTGCATCATCAGTTTTTCCTTTTGTTGTTGTGTATTCTGGACATGTTTTTGTTTTATCACCCCACATTGATTGACTGCTGAAAATATTCACCATCTGAACCTGATATTCAGGGGATGATAGCTTTAAAACAAAACAAATCCAGCCAGTGTAAAAAAAAAGGTCTAATGAGTGTCAAATGAACACGGATAATGATAGAAACATATTCACAACATGTTTTGCTGTTATCAGATTTGGGGCCTATTTTCTGTGGGAAAATGAAAAATTGGAAAAGGTGGACCGCAGGCAGTATGAATTTTTGCAGTGGGAAGCTGGTCATATCTGCATTTTAACAAAAAGGGAGGAAAATAAGCCTCTCGTTTGGTCGAGCCACACTGTGTTCAACTCCAGCCAACTGCAGCCCTGCTGCAGAGTGCTGGTAATGGCTATTCTGGAGTACAAACTGTTCACCTGTTCCAACACACAAACCACTGGAGGGATCCAAGTTTTTTTCCTCAATCTCTTTCCCTTTTTGCACTCGTGTGTGTGTGTGTGTGTGTCTGTCTGTCTGTGTATACGTCTGTGTGCTTTTCTGACTGTATGCGGCTATGTCAGGCCTGGGAGTCCATCTGGATGAAAAACAAAACCCTTGTTGCTTCCCTCATAAATGTAAATACGTGTAACTGGCTTTAATTTTTCTTTTTCGACAGGGTTTGTCTCCAGACACCCCATTTTCAAACATTGTCCACAGCAGGGAACAGATAGAGACACATTGTAATGTTGCCCGGGAACAGTGTATTTATCAGCCATGTCAAATCCACTGCAAACAATAATGCACAAAATCATATGAAACAGTTTTTTTTTGTATTGCTCGATAATTTCTGTCATATTTTAAAGCTCTTTTGCGGAGGATTAAGTTTGTGTGATGCTCCCATTAATGAGAAGTAGCTGCCTGATAATGCCTATATCTGTGTGATTTGATTCTCACACTCTATCGCTATCTATCTTCTCAGTCTATCGAATCCTACTTTGGGGTCAGTCTGTGGTGTCCGGCCACTTAAGAGGATATAGAGTCCAGCCTGCTGAAAGTAAAAACCCTCACAGTCCAAAGCGCCTTAATCGAGTATAAGTTTCACTGGTTTTGGGGATCAAGGGAGATTTTGTTGAATCAATCCAGATGATATCTTTCCATTGTTAATCATAGACCACGACTTAATATTATCAGTGGCGTTAATAAGTGTTGTCTCAGATGCATTTTGAGGGATAATAACCCTAACCCTCTTTGTCTGCTCCAACGATCAGACTCTCTGCGTTTCACACAATCTTGTGGCTTTCTGGATTATTCTAAAAGATGGAAGGCCAAAGGTCAATGCTAATTCAATTATTGAGAGCACGCAGCAAAACCAGCTGGAGAAAAGAGAGATTATACAAAATGAGTGTTAAAATTTACAAGGAATCACAAATATATTTCATTAATCTGCTATAATGCATGTAGCATACACGGTATCTTATCACACCCACACGGATTTTAAAAAAGAAGCCTAACGCTAAAAATCTAGTACAGTAATTTATATTATATTGGAAAAATATTACAACGTTAGAAAAGCTTTTTTCAAATTTTTTAAATTGTATTCAATTATTTTTATTTTCCTGCAACAGTCAGCATTTTATTGGTTTATGTGGGTTCATATTTTTCATAAAAAAAAACAGGAAATGGAGGATATTTTTCTCAACAAGATCCACATCAATCATATAAATGATTTTAATTATATTATAAATTTCCTTTTAAAATGTGTATTTCATTGTCGGTGTATTTCATGTATGTTATTCATTCTTAATTGGTTGATAGTTGTTATTTGAGTTAAATTAATTGAAAAAAAAGTTTGACAATCTACTACTACTCATAATTTAAATTTATTGAAATATTGAAATATATCTATAATGTAAATTAATCTTACTTGTATTTTTGTGGCTATTTTTTGCCATGTTAATTCGTCAAGCTTCTCATTCCTGTTGTGCTTTTGACACTTTCATCCAAAAAGTCAGTCAATGTAAAGCCGGCTCCTCCTGAACCAAGTTCTGCCAGACCCACGCACACACGCACACACGCTCACATGCTCGCACATGCACACACACACTCACGCACACACACACACACACACACACACACACACACACACACACACACACACACGCACACACGCACACACACACACACACACCAGCAGCTCATAGAAATGTCTCTCTCTTATCTTGGTGTTTGTGATTTCCTCCATCTGTGTTTTCAAGAATCCTCTTCACTTCATTTCTTCTAATCACTAGAAACAACAATTTTGTGTTTTCAAATTTTTTTTTTCACAGATGACAACATGTTGCTGCTTAGCTTGCATTGCAAAATACACATTACTTCTTAAAAACTGATGTTCACTGTACAGTGCAGCGTAAATCCCTCCGTAATCTTATTCCAAATCTATTCGGCGATGTTTCTTTATTTGGAGACACAGAGGACGAAGGAAAACAACAGTGTTCCTCATCTCCAGGTTTCATGTTCCACTAGCAGAGAGAAGGGTCATGTATGTTTTCTAATAGACTCGAAGAATTACTTGGAAATCTCACAACCTTATGATTATCATTTCCATTTCAACATGTGTTCTTATAAATCCTCTATGATGGTTATAAAAACATGTTTTTCTGAAGATATTATTCATTGAAAAGTAATAAAGGATTTGGAGAAGATTACCGAGGACAAACAATTCTTATCCTGTGTGTGACTAAGGGGTCGAAAAGAACATGTAAAACATGTGAAAACTAATATGTGCTTTCTTGTTGTCTTAGATGGAAACTTGAATGCAATGAATGGAGTGGCCAACAGAAATGGCTTCCATGATGCTGCAGCAATGTCCAACTGGTCAGAAGTTACATCCGATAACTCTCCCCAGTGTGAGCCAGACACATCTGGACCTCTGATGGACGAGGATGAAGAAGAGCTCCTTAATAACGAAGAAGAAGACACAAGTCGAGGCAGGATGAGCGGTACATCATCGCCTCAGAGTCCAATAGGAGACTTGAGGGAAGCTGAGTGGGAGCCTCTGTCTCTGGCTGCCAGGTTGAATGGCTCAGGCTGCAGTCCCTCCCAAGCCTCAGAAGACCTGTCAGGCAGGAACGGACATGTTAAAGAAGAGCCGCACTCAGAACTAGGGGCTGCGATGGGTAGAGCGAGCATCTTTCAAGCCGATGCTTTGAGATACAGGCCGCCCCCTACAGAGGAGGACAGCGAGGGGGAGATGGAGGTGGAGAGGCCACCTCGGCTGGACGGCTGGGCGCTGGGCCTCCATGAGAGAGGCCTCGAAATGAGCCGAGGGCGGGTGAACCTCAGCCTGTTGGAGCAGGCCATGGCTTTGCAGACAGAGCAAAGACAGGCCCTGCATCATGCCTACAGGGAAATGGACCGATTCCTCATGGAGCAGATGACCAACGAGAGGAGGCACCACAGGATGATGGACATGGAGGGCAGACTCAGCTATCATGGAGGAAAAGGTAACAATAAAGAGGAAGAGACCTGCAATGTGGAAAGTGATCAGTATACAGGAACAAACCTTTTTCACAATTGTACCTCCATTCAGCGTAAGTCAGATCGACAGCTTGTGATTTGAATGATTGGATGCTCAAAAAAACATTAAAGGAATAAAAGAAGCATCCACAGGTTTAAATCGGAAGGAGAAAATCCTCTTAAATACTAAAAACATTTTGGCAACAAGTGAAATAATAAATAAACTGACTAAAATAAAGAAGAACAAAATTTTCTGATGGAATTGCTACTACTCAGAATATTGGATTTTGATAGGAATCAACTGGATATTTAACCATGACCATAAGTCTTAAATCCTCCTAAAGTACCTCTCATGTTTCCCTCTGATTCTTCAAATGACTGCGGCTAAATGTGTAATCCTAGATGTAATCTTTCGATGGATGGGAATTAAGAAGTGAATGCTCTGTGTTGAACTGCAGCCTTAACTAAAATGAGAGATTAATAGATGCGTTTTGTGAAAAAAGTGTCTGGCTTTGCATGATATTTCAATCTGTGGACTTATGTTCAATACTTATATGGGACAAGAGCATTATATGCAGGATATATATCACAATTTCTTGACCGAACACAAAGTTTGTTTATGCATCACTATTTTTTATCTATTCTATTTTTCTAATTTCTGAAATCTTATTGTGCTGTGTCTACAGATTCTCCCAGGACTGATAAAAAGGATATAAAGTGTCCGACCCCTGGTTGTGACGGAACCGGTCATGTCACCGGCCTTTACCCACATCACAGGAGTTTGTCTGGGTGTCCTCACAAAGTCCGAGTTCCTCCAGAGAGTAAGTCGCACCAGCGGTATAACGAATGATTAATACTCATAGAAACTGCCAGTTTTAGGATTTACAATCAGCCACAGTTATTGAAATCCTCTTAGCACAGCCCTAAGAATAGAAAGACCTGTTCATACATTTAGTTCAATTCAAAGATGAGCTTGAAACTTTTCAAATAAACTTAAAGGATTTCTTTCTCTCAGCCCCTCTCTCTTTCTCTTAATGTGTTGTAATGTGCGAATATTGAATTCTTCTCCCCCCCCCACACATTGGCGATTGTTAAGTCATTTCAATATAACTCAACAAACATTCAACATTAAACAGTAATGTTACAAAAGGAACAGAAAAAGTAATTAACTTTTTCAAAAAAGCGCATGCTCTTAGACTGGAGGCAGTATTTGCAAATCAAAGGGCTAGCTAACGCAGTATTCAAAAATAAATAGACAACTCTAACAAACTAATTGGAGAATATGTACAGAAAAGAAGTTTCTAAGGATACAGAGCGGACCTTTAACGACGCGGTTGTTTTGAAGAATATAATCAGCAGTCTTGTTACTCCCCTCTTTGCACTAAGCTATTTACATTTCAGCCACATTACAGCGTTCCTCATAGTGAGAAAGCCTTTTGCTTTTTTCCGTCTGTCTCTGTAGGATCTTTGCTCTATAGTCTCTAATGTACCAACCAGTTACTTAAAACTCTGTTTCATGTATGGAAATGTATTATTTCCTAAATGCACTGTGATTTTATATATATATATATAAATATATATATGCATGTGTTTACCATATTATAATTTGTCAGCTTGCCTATGTTTCTCGACATATTTATTTTACCACAACTATCTCCTTTGTGCCCCCCCCTCTAGTCCTGGCCATGCATGAGAACGTCCTCAAGTGCCCCACACCCGGGTGCACAGGAAGAGGCCATGTCAACAGCAACCGTAGCACCCACCGGAGGTACATCCACACGGGAGAGCCATTAGAAAATCTGTATGCCCTGTTCATAGATGAGTTACAGTATTAGGCTAATGTGTTTGATTTCCTCCCCAACCAGTCTCTCAGGCTGCCCTATCGCCGCCGCAGTGAAAGTTTCCAAACCTCAGGATGACGTCCTGAAATGCAGACAAACACCTGACCGCTCACCGAGGTATAATGCCAGATAACGTCGGGGATTTTCACTTCTCTCAGTCTGGTCACATGTGCAGAGAAATAACTGCAACAAGCGGCACACTCAGCTCTGTAGTGGACTAAAGTTGTAAACGCTGAACTGAGTTTATGCAAAAAAGTGATAAAAACTATTATTGTTGAAGAGAGTGTGGGATATTTTTATTCACTGATCCCAGCAGAACGCACAGTCTATTTCCAGCTTTCCAGGCAGACATAAGCAATGGTTGCTGGTCCTGTGAGCTCCTCTCTATTAGAGATGATAAAAGAGCAGAACTCTTTGTTCCCTGTGGATATATCATGGGCAGGATGCCCACTCCTACTATATTAATTAGTCTGGCAACCTGGCTGTGGATCTACAACACTCATCAGATCCCAGACTCATGTGTACAAAAGTGCTGGCGTCCCTGAATGGTTTAAAACAATGTCTATTCTTAACTACTTCATATGAACTTGTGAGGCATCTTATTATACAGGATTTACACAATAAAATATTAAGTCTCTCTCTGTCTCTTTTTTTTTCCGCAGAGCCATTGGCTTGATGAAGAAGTTTGAGATGAACCAGTTGAACTACAGGCTCTCTCATCCAGTAGCAGCTTTGCAAACCAGTCTCACAAAAGACATGGACAAGTACAGCAGGATCCGCTTTGATTACGCCAGCTTCGATGCACAGGTCTTCGGCAAGCAGCCTCTGATGGGGACCGACCAGGACCAGGATATGTCACATTTCCCAGATTGTAAGCTTATATATTTTATTAAACCTAAAACATAACTGAAATTTACATCTTTTGGAAGATTAACATTTTTTGTCATAAGTTTGCAGTATGTAGACTTAGTTTTAGCTCCCAAATTGATAACAATCTTTTTCTAGATATCACGTTTATCAGTTGTTTTTGCTTAAGGGTTTCCACATTTGTCAGTTCAGTGATTGTTGCCAAAATCTTAAAAAAATCTACTTAAACTTGTGTTCCTATTAAGTTTGGTAGAACACCTGGTGTCTCACCAACTAAATTATTCACCAATTATTTGTTGTTTAGCCCCTCAGCAGTATCCTGGCTTCCTTGGTGCACCAGGTGGCCGATTGACCACCTCTGGACAGCACAGCCCGCCGAGTCAATTCATAAAAGAAGATGGTCTCCAAGCTGAAGCTGCGACTGCCGCTATCCTTAACCTCTCCACTCACTACCGGAAGAACATGGAGGCGGTCGCCGGCCGGCCCTTGGCAACCTCCACAAAGGTAATCAAATTAGAGCACTTGGAAAGCTATTTAATGTGGTCATTTTAAAGGAACTCTGATTTGTGTATAAAAAGGGAAGACATCAAAAGACAGAATTTGGCAAAGGGAACCTGGTGTTCTGATGGCAGAGAAACAAGGAGGTTTCCACTCCGTAAAGCTTTAATGTACACCCGTGAAAATCCGTGTAATCACGTCAAAAGAGGAAATACAATAAGCCTTCCTTCCCAATTACAAATACTCATCTATTTTTTTATAAAACATGTGGTATTGTATTTAGTTTCGACATCAGCTGGCATGTTAAAACCCTGAACTGCATCTTGCCCACTGCAGATGGCTGAGGATATTTTGCTTAGTTATATGATCCAGCAGAGGCTGTGTGTCTACACCAGATAGTCTTAAAAAGCGTTTTAATGGATTAAGCCAATCAGCTAAAGGAGTTAACATCTGAAAAGTTTAATTCGCACAAAATCCAAACTCTTTAATGGAAACGAGCACGAGTCCAAAATCTCTTCAGCTGTCTGCGTCTCCGACCCAGCATTGTGTTCAAACTCACTCGGTGATTAATATTGATCACATTCTGTGGGTTACATACACCGTACTGTAGATGATTCAAGGTTTCCACACCTACACAGCACAGATCCTTGTCTCCCAGCTTGGTGAGCTGAGAATGTGGCCCTGTACCAGGTACCAGCCCACTGAATGAATAAAACAGTGTTAGCAAGTTAATCATCTGCTCTCATTTACAGCTTAGTTGTCTTGGAAAGACACATAAAGAACAGCTTTCCAGTCTGAGAAAGGAGGCCATATTTAGAGCGTTATATGGTGTCGCATGCTTTACCTTATCTGCATATGTATATTATACATCGAAATATCTGACACACAAAAAAAGCACAAAGAATCATCCCTTCAGTGAGTGGAAACTAAGTAAATATATTAGTTTAACAGTGCAAGAGTCTGAAATTACATCATTAATTAATTAGTAAGAGCAAAAAAAGAACAAAATCCTTAGTTTGAGTTTTTAGCCATAAAACAAAAGTCTAAATAAATCACAGAAAGTCACCGGTGTTGTTTTGATTAGGTACACACATCATGAAACGGCTGCATAATTAAAGTGGACAGCCACATCCAATGTTCATGAACATTATACCCTTTAATTAATCTGAAAGGCTCCCCCTTTGTTGCAAAAAAATACTGATGTATAGGCTTTAATGAAACATATGCGTTGAATAATTGGTTCCATTTATGGGAAAGGATTTCACCATTTAATGAGGTAAAACTTTTAATACCATAAAACAGCCATAAGTCATCGGGCGATTGCGTTTCAGCACAAAAAACGACCAACACATCTGTCAGCGGGGGGAAACTTATGCCACATTAAGCTTTTTAATTTTTGCTATAATAATGATGACCTAAAATCAGCAGCCCCCCCCTCCACCCCCCCACTCGCGCCCCACACCCCACCCCACCCCCAGCTGCCATCTTGGTTGTGTGTCCTAGAAAACAGATGACACAGCTGTCACTGAAAAACTACACACCAGTGATTATTTTTTTGTGTTCAGCAGAATTAGCGCTGGCTTAGTTTGGTACTTTGTCTCGTGTGAGATAACCACTGTGTGTTTTATTTACTTATTTGTATTTTTTCGCTGAATTTTTCCATGTTTATAAAGAAATTTCAAATGAAACATAGCGTTGCTGTCACATCAATCAGGCTTCACAATGTTTTATTCAAAAATACTAACAGATTGATTAGAAAGTGTAATCATTTGTTTTCTCGCGCTATACATAAAATACTTATTTTATTTATCTTATTTACTCTCCCCCAACATGATGTTATCCATTGAAAGATGAAATCATTTTTGTCTTTAGGACATGCTAATAGAAGTGGATGAAAATGGCACCTTGGACTTGAGCATGAAGAAATCTAAAGAGAGTGCGAAAGCCCAGACGAAGCCACCTTCGGACGACCCGCTGTCTCCCCCCGAGTCCGCTGTGGCCAAAGGCGGCAGCGTGCTCATCAGCCCCGCCTTCTACCAGCCGCTGTGTGAGAGGGACAGCTGGGAGAGCCCCATCCCCGTCAACTTCAGCAAAGTGCACGTTCTACAGGAGAGAGAGGTAAAAGAAAAAACTAAACAGCAACTGACACTTTAAATCTAATTCAAAAATGTAAGATGATCATTGATCACATGAGGGAGGTGGAGGAGGAGAATTTATAAAGGGCCTCTGGTTTGTAGTCAAGTCACAAAACTAATACATTTCAATTACAGAGATAAAATAAAACAATGAGACTGAGCAACACTTTCATAGAATGGAAGTAAAAGACGTATCTATGTATTATGTATGTATGTAAGAGTTTTATAGGTTTCCAGGTCAGCAAGGCCCGGGTCAGACATATTGAGGTCAAGTCTTCCAACCTCCCACCTTATTAAAAGTCTCTAAAAATCATTAATTAAATCATTTGGATTTTTCATATTCTGATTATTCAGCTGTGGAAACATATTATATACACATTAAATTCAAGTAATTCCATATCATGTTATAAAATTACGTAGTTCTTTCAAGGAAACGTAATAAGGACGTTTTTATCTAGTCTCCACACATCACTTGCCTGAATGAGGCTCAATCTGGGCTGCAAAGGTTTTTTCTTTTCTTCATTTAACAAGTGCAATTTGTTTGTAGTTGATATCAGGAGTTTTCCCTTTGACCTGCTTTTAAATCACACAACATCTGGTGGCTGCACCGACTTGTCTGTGGAAAAAAAAAGAGGAAATCCATACGTCATGTCCATACATCATAAATACTATGTGGATTAAGTATGACTTTAAATGGATGTATGATTTACTAAAGTATAAGTCTCCTTAAGCGTAATCTCTTTGCATTGCTCTCTAACCCACAGGGCTTTTGTTTTAAGAGTATTATACCCTGGTTTTCATTAATTATTCACTTTTAGGTCATTGCAGATTGTTTTCAGGTTTGATATTTTGGAGTCTTAGTCACTTTTTCTTTCTCCTTTATCTCATCTTTCTCCGCAGGAAGATTACGATCAGGTCTCCTTGGAGGACCAGCTCTATCTAGGAGACGGCAGCATGTTAAGCCCCAAAACCAAGCTGCTATTACGAGACTCAAAGAAAGAGCTTTTGAGGTATGTTGTGTCTGAGACTGAAAGTTCTCGAGGCACATTTATTCAGTCAGCTGTGCATAATGCGAGCTTCCCTTTCAGTTGGCAGATGGTCAGTATCAAAGATTAAAAAAACGGGGAAAAAAAACTGTAACTCCAAACCATACCTTTTGTGTAAATTGGACAGCTTTGATACAAGTGAGACAAAACACACAAATGAAACTCTGTGTGTTACATATGATTGCACCTGGTATGTCTACAGGTTCATGTGGAGAAGAAATTTGAAATTTGAAAGTGAGTTTTCTCCCTGTATGTCCCGTACAAGCTTACAACTCTTGATTCTTGTAGTAATAGAGTGCATGCTCTGCTGGGTCTCCTCTTGAGAATCACACCACGAGAAAAAGTAGGAATCCTCTAGTTTCCGCAGCACAGCACCCCCCACCCCCCACCTCGATTTTCCTCAGTGACACTCAGAAACAAAAATACAAAATAATAATTTTCTACTAAACTTCCCGCTGTACTAACTCCTTTATTTTATTATCTTTTAATGCCCATGAAAAGGTTCCCAGTGTAAAAGAAAAAGATTCAGTTCAAGCTTTGCAAAGTCTGTGGGAAGTGGAGTAATCTGTGTATTAAATGCTTTGTGCTCTCCTGCAGCTGTCCGACCCCAGGCTGTGACGGCAGCGGCCATGTGACGGGGAATTATGCATCACATCGGAGGTACTGAAATTAATTACACTCTTATTAGCACCAGCCATAGCAGATATATAGACAAGGGATTCTGTGCTGATTGTTTAATTGTGCTGATTGTTCCAGTTGAAAATGTGTCACATAGCGTGTGTTCTTAGATTTCATGTCATTACTTTTCCACACTGGTGACTGGAAAAAGCTTCTTTTTTTTTCACAAGGAGAGGCAGTGGAATTGTGTTTTTTAAACATTTTTGTATAAATATGCGTTGAGACATTGTATTGAGATTATTTAATTCGGCTGTGATCAAAGAGTGCATTAAAATGACTGTTAGCTCCTTATCCTCTCTAGTGTGTCTGGATGTCCCCTGGCTGACAAAACACTCAAATCACTGATGGCAGCCAACTCTCAGGAACTAAAGTACGTGTTTTGAAAACTGCTATAGGATTTTTTACGTTAAACTAGGCAGCTTGTTTTTTTTTTGCCTTAGCGAAGGTCTGCTGAGTTCAATGCTTTCCTTTCCTCTCCTCTCCTCTCCTTTCCTTTCCCACTCTCAAATCCCTCCACACTCCACATGAAGTTGTTTGCTATTTGCACTCTCTCTCTGCATATTAGCATGAATCCTTCGCTCCGCTCTGCTCGCAGTCTTTTGCTGTAAAAAGCACCTGGTCTCTGTGTCTCTCAACCTGCAGGTGCCCAACACCTGGTTGTGATGGATCTGGACATGTGACTGGGAACTATGCTTCGCACAGAAGGTAACGGAGGAAAAAAAGCCACTGCCACTGAGCATGAAATACATTTTGTCAGATGTATGACATTCAAACAGATGGTGAAATTCTCACTTTATATCGCAAACATGTTGCACTTTTTGAGTTCTTGTTTTTTCTACTCATTTTGTTGGCTGCATTTCCTATCTATGTGTCTATGTCACATAGCTTGCATCCATATAGATTTCATGTCATTTCTTTTCCACACTGGTAACAGGAAAAAGATTATTTCTCACGAGGAGGAAGTGTTTTCAAATCATTTTGATACACCCATAAATTGTGTCGGCATTATTTAATTTGTGAATCTATCTCTCTTTATATATAATATTATAGCTTTTCCATTTAGTTTGTTCCATCTATATTTTTATAAATTAAGATTTGGTTAAACACTAAACATTTAAATTCCACAAGCTTACTGCCTGTATGATTTGAGCCTTTGTTTAGATTTTCCTTCATGTTAACCGATTGTATTTATCCGACCGTTCCTAGCTTGTCAGGATGTCCACGTGCCAGAAAAGGAGGTTTGAAGCTCACACCAAACAAGGATGACAAAGATGAGCCAGAGCTTAAGTAAGATTTTTTTTTTTTTCTCATCCTATGCTGTCGCTGTCATGTTTTTGTGTTTCAAAAATAAAACAAGAAACATTGTTGAAAATGCGTCATGCGTTTGTGCCGGGGGGGCATTATACCTGCAGGCCATTAAGTTAAACAAAGAAAATAATACTTCTCTTGTCTGAACATTAGTGAATTATTTTCAAAGGATTAGCAGTGTGGTTTTGTGGGATTTTTTTTCAGGGCTTTTTATATATTTTTGCTATTTTCTGAATGGAATATCTGGCTTATCACTCTTCACCGAGAGCTTCCTTTGTAATTACAGGGAACTAAGAAAATGTTGACTGGCCTGCTCTGATGGCATTGCACTCATTTGCAGCTTAATCACTGCTGCCTGTGAAAGTGTTATTGGAAAAAATATAATGTAATTGATTTGCAGTTTAAATCCAAAGTCAGATATATGAGCCCTTGTTTACTTATACATCTGGACACTGATTTTTCTTTTTAATTACTAATGCAAGGGCACGAGCTTAGGAATTAGACTGGAATAGATCTCATACACATTAAGAGAGAATGGGAGAGACAGGGGGAGGGTAGTCCCTAGATTATTGTAAACAGTGGGCCATATGGCATGCCTCCATTGTCCTGGTGCCTTGCATCAAGCTTCATACCTGTGGTAGATGTAAGTAATGGGACCGGTGTTGTTTTGTCCTCTAAGTGCTGCCGTGCTGTCGAGTAACAAAATGCTGAAACAGGCTTTTTGCAGCAGCACTCTGCAGCGCCGCGTGCCATTTGTATCATCTCAGGTGACCTTTCACCTTTATCAATAAGGGAAAGGGTGAGCCACCTCCAAATTACATTCTTTCGCATGAGGGGATACATGACAATTATCTGTAATTCATGTCACTCCATTACTGACCTGCAGAAAACAGACCTGAAAACACAACTGACAAACTCAGTGATATTCAGCGCCAGTTGTGCTTATGCTTTTTCAAGCGCAGATATCAGTCAACTGCGAATCCGTGCACTGAACGCAGCATTCGTTCGGATTCAAGTTTCCGTGGATTAGTAACTTGTGGTTAATGTGATTATTTGAGTCCATTTGTAGTTTTGGCGACTTCATTTTTAATCAGCATTTGGCTGCGGATTAATCAACGTAATGGTTAACAAATCTTCCGGTCTAGTTATTGAAAGAGAGATTTTGTAATAATCTCAGTAAATGATTTAGTTTCGTGTTTTTGCAGTTGAACAATAAAGTGGTTGCTATTTTGTGATGTTAAAATGTTTCAGATATTGAAATTGCGTACATGTTTCCTGTGTGACTTAGTCCCGTTTGCAGGTTTATAACATGCACAACTCTTTGCTGGTTTCTCTGGTAGATGTCCAGTTATTGGATGTGACGGACAGGGCCATATATCGGGAAAATACACATCCCACCGCAGTGCAGGCAGTTGTCCACTCGCTGCCAAAAGACAGAAGGAGTCGTCCATCAACGGGCTGCCCTTTGCCTGGAAGGCCAATAAACAGGAACTGCCCCATTGTCCCTTGCCTGGCTGCAACGGCCTTGGACATGCCAATAATGTGTTTGCCACTCACAGAAGGTGAGGTCGCCCGTCCTCCATTTTATCTCTAAACAATGCTGCTGGAGGACATGTTGCTTTCTTACAATGGCACCTTGTTTACCCCCATTCACAGTCTCTGTTTGTGATGAAGTTTTCTGATGTTTTTTCACCTAAACTGATGTATTTGTTTCCTGCTGAATTAGCTTGTCAGGTTGCCCACTGAACGCACAGAGCATCAAGAAGAAACACTCCGAAGAAGAGATGATGACTATCAAACTGAAAGCCAGCAGTGGTAAGCTATACTCAGACGTAGAGTGTGGTATGAAAATATGAGTATTTAACTGTTATATATAAAAAATGTTACAATATCAACAATAACATGAATATCTGCAGTTTGAACATGATTCTCTGTTTTGACTCAGGCGTTGAAGACACAGACGACGTTCAGCATTTGGATCATGAAATAGAGGAACTGAATGAGTCCAACATGAAGATAGAAGCAGACATGATGCAACTCCAAACCCAGGTTAGTCTCTACTCCCACAAGTTCTTTCCGGGGACCGACACCTCGAGATCTTCGCTCGCTGGGTTTGACAAGCGTCTTTATTTATTTTTCATCTTTGTACACGAAAGCAGATCTCGTCCATGGAGTGTAACCTGAAGACCATTGAGGAGGAGAACAAGATGATCGAACAGCACAACGACAGCCTTCTGAAGGAGCTTGCTTGCCTTAGCCAAGCTCTCATAAACAGTCTAACTGACATTCAGCTGCCTCAAATGGTACAGTAAGCATTTAGCACAGACTCCACCACAACTCATTATATCTAACCTGTCCTGGAAGAAATCTTATATGAATTGTCTTGTTGTGCTGTTGTCACTAATAGTTTGACGTGTTTGTGTTGCAGGGACCCATCAGTGAGCATAATTTTGAAGCCTATGTGAACACATTAACTGACATGTACAACAACTCGGAGCATGAATACTCTCCGGAGTGCAAGGCCCTCTTGGATAATATCAAACAGGCTATTAAGGGCATCCATGTTTAAGCTGTGGAGCTACCGAGAGGTTCCTTCGACTTGGGATAATGGCACTAGATAGCTCCATTTCACTGAAGAGTGCTGGCTTGGCTGCATGTGCAAGACGAGGCTGTTGGAAATGCGTTTGGCATTTCCCGGTAAATACACTGCACTGAGAAAATGACCAGCCGGATCTGTAATGCTTTTACTGTTTCTGCATTCACTTGATAGGTTTACCCTGGTGAGATTCTTACCCCTCTTGCACTTAATTATTTTGTATGGTTTGCTTGATTTTAATCTGTATGTGTTCATGTCATTATTATATTATCGCTATTTATTATTATTATTATATTTGTTCATCAGTGTATTTATTTCCTCTATTTTTATTTATTTCTTGAATTGTAAATGATTAATATCTGAGAAATCTGTTTTACTTTCTGCACATTGTAAATTACATAGAAGCACATTCCAATTTCATGGCACACTTTCGCCATCTAGTGTTGAAAAACGTATATTATTATTATTATCATTATTATTATTATTATCAGACCATAAGTTGGATCTCCCTTCAAAGTTTAAAAAAAAAAAAAAACTACCAAAATATCTAAGCATCAATATTTTTAAAAATTGTTTTTGCTTTCTTTATTGGAACCTGAATGTATGGTGAGACATAGTGAACACTGAGGTAAAAAAAAAAAAAAAATGCAATGTACCTTTTTCTTCACGACAAATAACAGTTGAATGCAACCAGGAAGTGACACTGAGCAAACATGCAACGTCCCTCAGTGAACTGAATGTCCGATTCAGCTTCGCACAGCGGGCCACAACCGGAGAGAAACTAAAATCTAAGATCCACTTTGTCAAGATGTCTTTCTTTGAAAAAAAAAAAAAAAAAAGTATAGATATTAAACTGCCTTCTGTGCACACAAGTGGGAGTGTGCATATAGTATGTGCCTAAATGTATATGAATCCATAAAAATATATGAGTACTATGTTTTGTGGTAGGACAGTATTACGTGGATGGTGTCTAATTTATTATACAGTACAATTATTTTCATAGAAGGAGACGTTCCTGATGACTGTTTAACTACCGGTGTCTCAGTAGTTGTAATCTCAGAATGATCTTTTCAAGTATCCCGACTGAGATTGAGAAGTCTGGTGTTGATCTGAACTTTTTTGCGAGCATGGAGAGGGAGAAAAAGGAAGGAGTGAATTTTCAAAAAAAGAATTTTTAAAAAATACATCTGCTCCTGTTTTATCTTAAACTGCTTTCAAGCCTTAACATTTCAACCGTTCTCACAGTTTGAATATTCCTGTAACGCTTGGGGCAGATTTTAAAAGTTGCTGTTTCCAAAACCAAGCCGGCCACCACAAGTCACAAAAATTCAATCAGTAAATGCAAAAAGAGAAAGAAAAAAAAAAGAGAAATGAAAACAGAGACACGTGATAGTTGATGGCTAATCAGTTGTTTGTTTGCATCGATTGCACTTTTGTATTTCCATGATTTATTGTTTTGTGTTCACCACACTGCCCTTGTTTTCACCAACAAGAGAGAGACGCTGTAGTCGTTACATGTGTCTTAATTTACCTTGAGGCTAATCCCAAGAAAATAATAATAACGGTAATTCATTTGAGCAATACGTTGTATCATTTCTGCAAAAGGAAGTCAAAGACATGTAGCCTGCGACAGTTCAAAGAAAAAAAAATGTAACAGCAAATGAGCCAAATTACAGAAGAAAAAAAAAACAAGACCTTATTTTATCCAAATACTCAATATGTTTTAAAGAATTTTAATCTTTTAAAAACTGAATCTCGTTCTTTAAAACTAACAATCCTCTATTTATAATTTATTCTATTTAATTCCTATACCACACATCGTTTGCTCAGGAAGTTTTGTGAATGATATTTATTTTTCCCCGTTAGTATTTGGTGTTTTGTATTGTGAAATGCTTTTTTGTGGAAAGATATTAGTATGATATGAAATTGTATTGTATTTCTTTTCTTTTACATTCAAATGTAATGCTTTGTTTTTCATTTGGAGTAGTTTGTAAATTGAAACTTCCTATTACTTTTACTCTTTCATAATAAACAGATATGCGCTGTGTTGTACAGTTTGTGTATGGTAGAAATAAACTTTTCAAATGGTTGTGTGGTTTCTCAAATGTATCTGACTCCAGTTATCAACTTTCCTTAGGCATTAGCATCACCCAGTGGTGAATATTGGGCATTGCACCCAAAACAACAGGGGGCAGTGGTGCTCACACTTGAAGCTCAACACCAGGAAGTGTTTGCATGTAGAAATCTAAATAAGTGATGTACTGCAATGACACATATTTAAAAAAAATGTATAATCCAGTTTATTAAAGCCCAGATGTGACGCCTTTCCATCGCTTATTGTCTCTTAGTATCCAGATCAGTTTTTATTTTCACTGAAAAATCTCCACATTTCTGAAGTTAGAGCTAAAAATATTAATGAATTTCAAGATGAAAATAACACAAACTATCTATCAGTTAACAAATTAGTTGCAACTAATCAGTTACTTGACGAACTCCACTTCTCTCAACTCAGTTTTACAGATTTTTGATAAGTTAGACAACCGGTCGTAGCAGAGAAGATTATTCTGCTATAAAAACAATAACACAATAAAATAAAATAAAAAGATATTAAAAGAGGATATCAGTGCTGTTCCGAAACCAATGAAAAACTGATGAATGAATTAAGATGTAAACAAAAGGCCAAACAGGTGTGATACATATATAGTTATGTCAATATATATATTAACAGGAAGAAAACAATTATATGGCTAACCTCATGATTCAAGAGTGAGACAGACTATTCAATGGACATCTTTATCCTGTTCCTATTGTTTGCAGTAATCTTTGTGTTTTGGACAAGACATCTAAAATCTCAACAGTGATTAAAAATGATTGATAATTCCAGTGCTTCAGAGATGCTGGTGAACGTTGTACAAACAGAACATAATCAAAGGCATGTATCTATTAAGTATTTATTTACAGAGAGAAGTGTGAGATAAGATTAAATTACAGTCAAAGTCCAGATTGAAACAAAAGCTGATTGTCTATAACTTTAAACCAGGGTTGGATGTGTGGTGTGTAGTAACAAACGCACTATTGAGAATCTGACACTCAATCCAGCACATACATTTTCCCTGTCACCACACATACCTCCTGTAATGTATATGTTGCTGTGTGTGTATAATGTGAGGGTGTTACAGATATAGGGTAACTTGACGGACACACACACACACACACACACTGGAGGGATGTGACCTAAGCTCACCCTGCTGAAGTAAACAGTCTGTTCACAGCCATCTGATAAAGCACGGAGGCACGGAAATGTTTGTTTTCATGGAAGTAACAGAAGAAGCAAATCCAGGATCCTGGTGAATGTGACTTCATGATATACTCTTGAAATAGTCATATATACTATATTAGGGCGCTAGCTGAGGACGCTGCTTTACAAGTTCTCATTATAATGACATTAGGAGGAACTATACATAATAGCAGCAATGTTTTTTGATTCACTAGATTTAAATTTGACTATTTGTACACAGAAATTATAATTAATAATTCAAGCAAACCTGAATTAACTCAGTGTTTCTCCAATATAATTTAATTCAGAAGGCAGAATATCGAGCAGGGAGATAAAATCATCCTACAATGGAGGAGTTCAATGAATACAAATAACTAAGGATGTGTGAAATCAAACATTGTATCTGGTTAAAATTTGCTTTGGTCACGTAAGACCCTTGGACTCTGTAATTCTGAAATCCTGACAGTGGCTCCTCGTTCTGTAATGATGACGTTCTGCTAAGAAAAAGGTCAGAGAGGAGATGCTGATCCTGTTTGATTCATTAGTCAGGCTCCTTGAGGCTGTGAGTGACATGACTAATGAACCTGGACGAGTGGAGCTTCAGTTACAAGAGGGACTTGAATAAACTCTCTGCATTCTCGTGTGTTTCGTTCTAATAATAGTTTGCTTTCAATACCGGTCAGTGCTGCTCAACTTAGACGACAACCAGCAGGAGAAGGGTTCTGCCAGAAAATGTAAAAAGAAAAAAAAAAAAAAAGTGAAATCAACTTATTCGACTTCACTGATCACGAGGAAATGGTTTTGATTAGAACTAATGCTGATCTACTCTCCTTTCTAGAACTCGACAATCAGGTTAGGCTGAGAGTTGTGTCTCTAAAACTGCGTATTCTTCACATACACATCTATAGAAGGCTACAAAACTAGAATGGCACTTAGTAGAGAGGATAACTTTATAAGCCTTAGGTTCGATCAATGTGCAATTACCCACATATATAGAAATGAGTCCCCTAAACATGGCAGATTTTTCTTTTATCAACATCCATGAATTATTAAATGGGAAATTAAGGAATATAGTGAAAAATGTCCTCTCTCGCAATGTTAAAGAAAGTGAAAATAATAAAAACCTGGATCCGCTCCTTGAACCCATTATACATCCTTCTGAGTTTCGTGGAAATCTGTCAAGTGGTTTCTGTGAACAAACACACAGGGTTGGAAACACAACCTCCTTGGTGGAGGTAAAGAAAGATGAGGTGATGTGAGGTCCCTGGAACCTTGGCTCCGTGTGCTAGAGAGCGGCGATGAATCCTTCCTTATTAAAGCTGATGGTCTATTCCCACACTTCCAGGGCAGAGCAGGGCAGAGCAGGCTAAATTTAGACCTTTCCTTCAGGGAACTGTGTAAGGGGGAAGGGTGCGCCAAGTTTTCCGGGATCATCCGAGGTTCACAGACTCATTTATTATCACAGGCACGTTACGATTCTGTTCTTGTAAAGTTTTTATCAGTATTTAGGGTGTGTTGATTTGTTAAGCTGCACAGATGGAGGGCACCATTAGGAATGATTCCAATTCAAATAGGTGGAAAACATGCATCAAACTGCACAGTAGGGAAATGAATAAACAAACGGCAGTAAAATCAATCATAGATTCATTATTTTTGTGTCGGCAAACAACAACATTTCTCTAGATAGACAGATAATACATATATTTGCTGAAATACTGTATTAACGTGCATATTTGAGGTGCTTGTACTATTGTTTTAAAGTACTTCCTACATCTTTTACTGTATAGGTACACAGTACTTTGCTGATAAAGGCCAAACTTACAATAAGGATTCAGAATATAATCTGTTAAATGCAAGTTTAACGAACAGTTCAGAGGGGATGACATTTGTCAAAACTTAACCTATAACACTAGAAATACAGATAGACAGATAAATGGATGAATATATATTGATAGTCAGATAGACAGATAGACAGACAGACATATTGAAGGATCGCCAGATAGATAGATAGATAGTTAGATAGATAGATAGATAAATGGATAGATAGAAAGATAGATAAATTGATAGATAGATAGATAGATAGATAGATAGATAGATAGATAGATAGATAGATAGATAGATAGATAGATAGATAGATAGATAGATAGATAGATAGATAGATAGATAGATAGATAGATAGATAGATAGATAGATAGATGAATAGATAGACAGACAGATGATAGATGGATGGATGGATGGATGGATGGATGGATGGATGGATGAATGGATGGATGGATGGATGGATGATAGATAGATAGATAGATAGATAGATAGATAGATAGATAGATAGATAGATAGATAGATAGATAGATAGATAGATAGATAGATAGATAGACGAATAGATGAATAGATAGACAGACAGATAGAGAAATAGATAGATTGATGATAGATAGATAGATATAGTTAGATAGACAAATAGATGAATAGATAGACAGACAGATTGATAGATAAATAGATGGATAGATTGATAGATGGATGGATGGATGGATGGATGGATGATAGATAGATAGATAGATAGATAGATAGATAGATAGATAGATAGATAGATAGATAGATAGATAGATAGATAGATAGATAGATAGATAGATAGATAGATAGATAGATAGATAGATGAAGCGATGTGAAGCAACAGTGCTTCCCTCTGTCGACAGCACTCTCAGACCACGTGACCTGTGTTTACATCCTCTCCTCAGCTGTTTTCTTTCTTCTTCCACTCGGAAACTCGGCCGCTCTCGCTCACTCTACTTCCACCTGCACCCACCGACCAGCTGGTTACCACCCAGTTACCAGTGCTAACCAGTCGTCCTCCAGCAGAGGAGACTCTCCCGCAGACTGTCACCCACTGCCCGTCGCAGTGCACGGAGCAGGTTCAGGAGCGAGTTGGTGCGACACGACTCCGTGAGTGTTTGTTTTCATTTCTTTGTTGTGAAGCAGCGGGGGGTCGTGTGTGTGCTCGCTCCCCGGGTGTCCTCGTTGTGTTATCGGTGGTGTTTGCGTTGTGTTTTGCGTTGTGTTTTGCGGGATGTCAGCAGGAAGAAGAGAGGAGCTTACCTAACCCGCTTTGTCTCCGTGTCTGGGTGATGGCGCACTCGGGCCCTACAGCAGCTAGCGTTAGCCCGGTTCACTTTAGCCCACTTTGTCCTGACAGCCCACAAGGTGACAAGACCTCTAAGCTAACTAGTTAAACCTTTCACTTCAGCCTGCTGACGTTTGCGGAATTCCTTTGTTTTGTTTTTTAATTTTTGCGCATCTTTTCGTGTTATTGTTTTTGTTTGACACGCAGACTTCCGCTCCATCGGGCGGAAGAAGCCACGAAATGTTTATGTTTATTTTATTTCCACACAGTTGTGATTTGTGAGCCACTTCCGCTTGAGTCTAACCGGTTTAAAGATCGAGGTTAATCGCACTGCAGAGAGATGACAGGCGTTTAGTTTGGGAGCAAAAGCTGGAGGAAAACACACACAAACACACACAGACACACACACACACACAGGCAGTCCGTGTCAGTGTCAGTGTGTGTCTGTGTCTCGTCGTGTGTTTCCTCAGCAGCCATGATTTAACAACATCTCATGAAATCGCTTGTTGTTGTTTTGCTCCGTCGTCACACGCAGAGCGAGCAGAAGTGTTCCCGGCTCTCTGATTGGTCGACACGCCGCCGTCTGTGTGGCAACTGCGTCACGTGACCAGGTGGCGGCGCTGATTGGCCTCGTCAGGTGTCAGTTGAGGCAACTCGGGAACATCTGGGAACATCAGTCTGGGAACACTGAGTGTCCCGAGAAAAGTGGCAGAGAGCTCAACACACTGTAGGTTAAGAAAACACATAGCAATAGATTTAGAAAACGTGCAAATTAAGAAAACAACGTCATCAATTTGAGGACACAAATAATGCACAAAGTCACAACACAAGTAAATGCAGAAACACGCTGCAAAAAGTCACAACACATCTAATACAGAAACACGCTGCAGAAAGTCACAACACAAGCAAATACAGAAACACGCTGCACAAAGTCACAACCCAAGCAAATACAGAAACACGCTGCAAAAAGTCACAACAGAAGTAAAAAGTCACAACACAAGCATAACATTACAACATAAGCAAATACAGAAAGACGCTGCAAAAAGTCACACCACAAGCAAATGCAGAAAAACGCTGCAAAAAGTCACAACACAAGCAAAAAGTTACAACACAAGCAAATGCAGAAATACGCTTCAAAGAGTCACAACACAAGCAAAAAGTCACAACACAAGCAAATACAGAAAGACGCTGCAAAAAGTCACAACATAAGCAAATACAGAAACACGCTGCAAAAAGTCACAACACAAGTAAAAAGTCACAACACAAGCAAATACAGAAACACGCTACAAAAAGACACAACACAAGCAAAAAGTCACAACACAAGTAAAATACAGAAACACGCTGCAAAAAGACACAACACAAGCAAAAAGTCACAAGCAAATACAGAAACACGCTGCAAAAAGACACAACACAAGCAAAAAGTCACAACACAAGCAAATACAGAAACGTGCTGCAAAAAGTCACAACACAAGCAAATGCAGAAATACGCTTCAAAAAGTCACAACACAAGCAAATGCAGAAATACGCTTCAAAAAGTCACAACACAAGCAAAAAGTCACAACACAAGCAAAAACAGAAAGACGCTGCAAAAAGTCACAACACAAGCAAATGCAGAAACAAGCAAATACAGAAACATGCTGCAAATAGTCACAACACAAGCCAAAATCACAACACAAGCAAATGCAGAAACACGCTGCAAAAGGTCACAACACAAGCAAATACAGAAACACGCTGCAAAAAGTCACAACACAAGCAAAAAGTTACAACACAAGCAAATGCAGAAATACCCTTAAAAATTCACAACACAAGCAAAAATCACAACACAAGCAAATTAGTCACAACACAAGCAAATACAGAAAGACGCTGCAAAAGGTCACAACACAAGCAAATGCAGAAACAAGCTGCAAAAAGTCACAACATAAGCAAATGCAGAAACCCGCTGCAAAAAGTCACAACACGAGCAAAAAGTCACAACACGAGCAGAAATGCACTGCAAAAAGTAAATTGTGTTGCATACACTGTGCAACAAAAAGTTCCACAATGCTTTAGATATCTCTGAAAGCTAGTCAGTGTAAGGTGTTGTTAAGATACAGGGGCTGTAAGTGAGAACACAAATGTCCGAGCGTGTAAAAACTCAGGATAACGTCTGAACGAGCCCATGTCAGAACATGTCAAGAGATCCTCAGGAGGAGTCACTGCGAGTGGATGACATTTCTATAACACGACGGATGCAAAAAAAAATTAAAAAGAAAGCTAATATCTCACGGTGAAAATGCGGTGCTGTACTGGAACCATTTCATTTCAATCAATAGGTCTACCATTAGCTTCAGCTGTGGTTGCAATAATACACTTGTGACCCTGTGTTGATAGAAGTTGACAACACTTAAAGTCTGTCGTCCTGCTGACTGCGCTGCAAGGCTGACATTCCTGTCGTACATAATAAGATAAAGTAATAGACTGATAAATGATTTAGTGTTTTTAAGATGCGTGTAGACAAAGTAAAGCAAAGTAAACTTTAGAGGCGGTGGGATTTTGCACACAGTCAGAAAAGGGATACAAACAGTTTGAGGTTTTTCAAGGTGACACAAACTGAAGGGAAGAAAATAAGTTTTAATTTGACACAAAACTGTATGACTCATCGCAGTGGGAGCAAAATTAAGAGGCTGCAGAGGAGAATAAGAGACACAACTGGTACATTTTTCAAAACATGAGTTGTTTTACACACACACACATGCACACACCCTAGCATGGTGTCTGTTTCTGTTGTCAGGCTGGCACAACACATGCCTTTTACTCTCACATCTCTTGGCTGTTTGTGGCTAATTAACACAGAGTCTAGTGGTCAAATTCGCATAAATAGAGAGAGAGAGAGATGTGAGGATGATGAAATGCACTTTTAATTAAGTCTGAACGCTCCACTAGCTTGAGGGTGGAACCAGAGGAAAAGCCTGATTATTCCCAAAATCAAAAGGGCTCATCCAGTGTCGACGAGCATGAAACAGTTCAGAGGTTTGCATGACAGTCTGTCCTATATTCTTGTCTGAGAAAGATGCAAATGTAAGCTTCATTATGGTGGGTGACTCAAAAGTTCTGTATCTTTTGTAGCTGGGGAATTGAAATGATACATTTTGATATGATACAACAACTATCATTGCCCAAAACAGCAGGGAAGGAATAATACTGGCAAGATCTATTTCGAAATAGATGTTCCAGTGTATTTAAAAGACATTCCTGTCAGACCGATTTGAACAGAGCGTTTAAATGTACCATTGAGAGCGAAAGTACAGGGTCTGACTTTTCAGCACACAAGATACAGGCTGTGTCAAATATAAAACCAGAATAGCACTCGGTAGTCCAACAGTCCCTTCAGATTCAATCAAGCCACACCAAATTGCACACACTCACTAATATCAGTCCCCTAATTACACATGATTTCTACATCCATGAATAGTTTCTTGGCAAATCAGTTCTTTTCCCAGAATGTCAAAGAAAGCAGAAACAAATTCCTGGATCCGCTTTCTTGCCCAGACGATATGCGCCAAAATCAGATGGGCTCTGTCTTGGCTCGTGTCCCAACCTTCCACCAAGTTTAGTAGAAATATGCTCTGTTGATTTTGCATAATTATGCTGATAAACAAACAATAGACAAACAAATGGACAGAGTGAAAACAACCTCCTTGGTGGAGGTAGTAACCCACGTCCTAGTTTAATGGCTGAACTAACAAAGCAGAACTGTAAATGGAGGTTTTATCTCACGCTCATGTTTAATAATGTCAGTGGTATATCACTATCACAAGATGCTTATTACTGTTGTTTCAGAGGACATTGTGTTCTTATATAAATGTTTGTCGGATTACCTCCAAACTCAATGTAGTAAAAGAGGACAAATGGCCTTTAATCATGAAGCTCAAAACAATGAAATGGATTCTTCCTCTTAAGAATATTTACTTTCTACAATGACCACTTGCTCCCAAGAGATTAAGTGTAAAAGGTTTGCTGCGAAGGTCACTAGGTCAATAGAATCGAAAGAATTCCTCCTCCGGGGAGCATGAAAATATGCAGACATTTTTATAGTGCTCCACTCAGATTTCAAGTTATGTTTATGTAAAGCTGGACATTTTAATATAATACTACAGGGAAGGTCAAGGCATGACCAAGATCAGAATTTATCCTGGGCTGTCATGTAATGGGAATTGGGATGGGATCGTTTGTGGAATATCTATTAAACAGTGTTGTAAAGGGTGCAAAATTTAAACTTTGGCAGGTATAGAATAGATGAGGACTAATTACATCTAATGAGGCAATCGTCAAATTCATTAGCACCAAAGAGTCTGACTGTCTAATTAATGATGTTATACCCAGAGCCATGGCAACAGGGTGGGTGGCTAAAAATAAATGTAAGATTCAAGATGCACACAGACAGAGCTGCTAAGTGATAGTCTTCATGGTTACCAGCATTTATCGTGTAGCCAACACTTCAGACAACTAAACATGTGACCTTCCTCTGTCTGTTGATCAGCAGCCTGTATGTTCTGGTGCTGCCTAGACAGGCCTTTGGTATTTAGTTACAGCACGAGAGTTGATCTTGTGTTGGCTGGTGGATCCGTTACATGTTTCGTCATCCTGCCTGGTTCACCGGGGTATCCCTAATCGGGTCACAGCAACCCGGTTGGCCCTGAAATGGCGTCCATGCCCTTTTTACACACACCAGGGGTAAACCCAGGACACCCTGTGTGTTTGTTTACCAGCAGATTCCTGTTTATAAAGACTGTTGCAACAAATTTAATTATCTGGGTGGTCTTTGTTGATTTGTCTTTAACGACTGGATGAATAATGACCTGTTTTAAGACTCAAGATTATCACTGTTCTGACTGTGCAGCAGTTCCCAGGAGCAATGTGCTTACAGCATACCTCCCTTGACCCATTTTCCTGGATCTTCTTTCAACTGCAGGCAACTCAAAGGACTCTGCATTACGGGGAGGGCAGAGGGAGGAACTGGGATAAAAACACTCTACTGTACAATCAACAATGGTGAGTGAATCAATTACTTTTTTGCCTGTGAGGAGGAGCCAGTGGAAAATGAACTGCCAGGCCTCCCACTACAAAGTCACCTCTGAATTGAATCTTTATTAGCTGAGTCAGATGTAGAGATGCTGAGAGGGCAGAGAGGGAATTCAAGACTTATATCTTGTTCATTTGCAGCTACAGCCATAGCTTACCCATTCACCCTGTGGCAGTGTGGGATAAATTAAGTATTTATAAATGTTGAAACATCAGCATGCAACAATATACCTTTAAGGAGAAGTTATAAAGTAAAGTCAATAGCTCAGTATTTGTAATTATAGGCCGACCGATTCAGCAGTTGGCCGATAAAACTGGCCAAATGCAAAAAGCATTTCATCCACATATCAGTATCAGTGTATATGTTTGCAGATTGTGCAGATATTAACATTTTTATTTTACAGTACAAACAATGCAAAAATATATATATATTTATTTATATATTACGCAAATGTTTTATTCGTTTCCACCTTATATTCTCATTCTGTATATTTCTACATGTATTTGTGTTTTCATTCATAGTTATTTAGATAGTCTGTTTATAAAGATGGAGGAAGCATCTGAATCTCCTGCCTCTGTACAAAAATTAAGCCAAATTATCCTGGATACGGTCGCCGCCATTTTGTGATTTGACGTCTTTGCAGCCAGAGTCTGCAGAGCAGTAATTGTTGGGTAGGGCTGCGCTATCGAGGTTGTGCCAATGTTCGTGCTCCACCAAGTCTTAGCTGTCAATCATGGCGTCTCACCCCATTGTTTATTTCATCATATAACTAAGTAGAATGTAAAATTACAGAGTAAATGTTATTTATTGTGTACTTTGGCTTTATGGTCTTTACTGCAGCCAGCCACCAGGTGGTGATCAATATGGATTTTCTTTTTTCTTTGGCAACCTCAAAGTCATCCATCTTCATATACAGTTATTTATAATAAAGTTTAAACTGTAAAATATCAAGCCGGTTTAGCAAATCCTTCACACCCCAGTATTAGGGCATCAGCCCCAAATAATCCATATCTATCTGACTTTATTTATAATCTAAATAACTGTCATAACACCTTTTTTCATATAGTGCATATTTTATCAAAAAAGACCCCCATAGCAATGATTCTCAACCTTTTAGGTTTGTGACGCATTAAAATAAATAATCATGGGGTTATGGCTTAAGTGTGAACTGGATTTGTCAGCATTTTAGCAAAAGAATCGTTAGACCTTTTTAGTTTTTAGAAGTGTTCAGAACTTAACAAGAAAAGAACATGAATTAGAGGAGTCAGCTGAATGAAAAACACTGTTATGTAACGGAACATTTCCCCTTTGTTTCACCCCATATTCTTTGTCTCAGTGTAGCAGGTAGGTCTATGCAGGTGCCATTGACATATTGTATAAAACAAACATTGTATTATTAGTGTAGCCCCTTTTGTAAAGTACGATTTTTAAAGACACGCAAGAAAGATAGACACACAGACACACATCCAATAAATCATACCTTCACAAAGGTTGTAATGTTTAGAGGAAATCATTACACTCCTGCACTGAACCTTTGTTGGGTGAAAACAGCTGTGTCACTGCAGGCTGTGAAATAAATTTCCAATGAAATCGTGGACAAATCTGAAGCATGCTTGGGCAGGAACGCTTCATCGGAATGTGATTATAATCAGTTCATTGTCTGTGAGAGGATTTTTTCTCCATATTTAGCAGCAAGGAACAGGATACGTACTTAAACAGCAGTTTAAACATGAAAAAAATTTTACTTTCATTCCAAAGGTACCTGATAAACTAGCACCATATACTGAGAGACAATAAACATTTTCAGCCATATTTGCCATCGCAGCGGTTCCTTTGACATCTCAACGTGTATTAGGTCATTATGGATGATGTTAATCTGTGAGTGACCTATGGTGATGCTGAATTTTATGTGATTGTTTTTTTTACACCACCGTAATGACTAACCTTCATGATCAGGTATTTAACTCACACACTGAGTCATTCCTGTCTGGTTATTTTATGACCCTCTAAAAGGCCACAAGTGCGTCAGTCTAACAATAGGTTCTTCTATTTACTGCAAGTGCAGCTGCTAGACAACTCTAGTCATTTTATTCATCATCAGGTTTTACAGTAGGTAATATCACTTATATATATATATATATTATGTATATATGAATAATATATAATCCCACGTGCATGTTCAGACAGTGACACTTACACCAGGGTTTGTAGCTGTTCTGCCCTCTCTGCTCCCTGACACTTGGAGAGCATTGTTCTCCTTCTTGAACTTTATTCACATTTACCACTCAACAGACATAAAAACATAAACATAAATATACAAACTACCATGAGTTAGGTACAAAGTATCCCATTCCCCATAAAGAAAATGAACAGTTCAATAAACATATACTTTTAATGTACACTCATGGCAGTCATCTCAATCCCCATTTGGCAAAATGAAGGTAACAAAGAAGTTAACTTAAAGTTTTGATACACTGCATGATGTCCTACAAAGTCACATGTTCACAAAATGTTACTTAGACTTAAGACAACTTACAGGCTGTGCTTAGCATTAGCATGTAGGACTGCAGACTTCAGCAAGACTCAACAAGTGGACTTTCTACTTCCTGTTTACTCTTTAACTTCCTGTTTAACATTAAACTTCTTGTTTACATTAAAGGTCAAAATGACAAAAAGAGACGTAAACCTCCAGTGACTTGTCTGCATTCTCTTCAATAAATTACAAGGCTCTGAAAACAGTAGCAGGCAGTGAAATCGAGCTGTTGATTAAAATATTAGAACTGCAGCTAAGTATAATTGATTTCATATAATTTTTTAAACTAGCTTTCTTTTAACTTGTCGAGTAAGCTTTTTTCATTGTCATTATAGGAAAATCATAGGCGTAACATATCAATGACCCTTGGCAGTTCATCGGAAACTCTTTGATGTTGTATTATTGGATTATTGTCAAACATGACAGTTTCATTAATTCAATGTGTGTCGTGAACATTTACACAAAAACAGCTAAATTGTTTCATCTGGCAATCTGCAAATGCTTTTCAAGACATAAATCGCCTACGTTTTTTCCTGAGGGGAATTAATTAGGGAGAACATAACTGTAGCAGAATATGTCAATGATTATTCAGGCTGTTTCTCCTACAGTCGATAATTTTTCATCATAAAACAACCCCAGTTGTGAGAGATTATTAATAAATCTTTACTATTATCACATATTGAATCAGTACACTACACTTGGATCGCTCTAACGTGCTTATATTGTGTTCCTCAGGTCACGCTCCACCTGGACATGACTGCTGTCTGAACACGATCCCTCAGCCAGTCGCTCATCTCCATGCCACAGTGAGGAGGAACCACTCATCCTGAGAACAACTTCGCCCCCTTGTGTTCCTCTGCTGTTCTCACCATGGGGGGAGCCGTGAGCGCCGGCGAGGACAATGACGACCTCATTGACAATCTGAAGGAAGCTCAGTATATTCGCACGGAAAAAGTCGAGCAGGCATTTCGGGCCATAGACCGCGGTGACTACTATCTGGACGGCTACCGGGACAGTGCCTACAAAGACTTAGCGTGGAAACATGGCAACATACACCTGTCGGCTCCGTGTATATACTCTGAGGTGATGGAGGCCCTCAAACTGCAGCCAGGACTTTCTTGCCTCAATCTGGGCAGCGGAACCGGCTACTTAAGCACAATGGTTGGTCTTATCATAGGTAAGCATCGTGTACCCTTTTTCACAGCTGTTTATGCCTTGGTAGCCAGTGACCGTAGGCATTATGTTTTCCGGTTGTCTGTCCTTCCTAATCCCGTGAATCAAGATTGCCATGAGGGAATTTCTTCAAATTTGGTAAAAGTGTTCACTCGGACTCAAGGATGAACTGAAAACATTTGGTAGTCAAATTCAAGGTCACAGTGACCTCACAAAGCAATTTATTTGCCTAAAAATTATCATGTTTCTGTGTTTAACGCTCAAAAGTCACATTGACTAAATAATATGTAAATCACATGAAATTTGACATGCAGACAGCGGGGGTCACCATGAACAACAGTGAGGTGAAAACATATGTAGTCACCTCTTAAGGATTAAATATATAGATTTAATAGGATCAAGTGCTATAGTGAAAAACTGATTAGATTTTGGTGCCTTGAAGTCAAAGGTCAAGGTCACAGTGACCTCACATCCCTGTGAAAGTGATATAATAGGACTGCATGTAGAGGATTTCATCACACCTGCTACAATTCACTTTGACTAATTGATTAACTGATTAGATATCAGTGGTCAAAGGTCAAGGTCACAGTGACCTAAACAGTGTCAGTGGCCTCTTGAATGTGATATATCAAGACTGCTTGATGGAATTTCTTCAACTCTCAATCAGCTGTCACTTGGACTCAAAGAATTAGGTTCCAGTGGTCAGAGGTCACTGACCTTATAATCTGGAAAAATAAATATGTAGAAATATGTACACGGAAACTGCACTGGTTGGCAGAGGCATCCAACCGCAGGGCGATAATACCAAATGTGTGGGAAATGCTTGGTGACATTCTTTGAATTGTTCTAAAATAATATAAATGGATATAGTAAAACATGCCAACCATTATTTCCTAAAGCCCAAGAGGATCGGGAATCAGATCATGTTCAGCATTTCTTCAATTAAGATTACTTATTAATGTCATTTGACAGATTAAGTGATTGTCTCAGCTCTTCATGATGCCATAATAGGTAGTACTTTAGTTGTGTCACAGTATAATTTTTTTTTATATTTATACATTACAATATTTTCTTTCCTTTTGTTTAAAGGGCCATTTGGTGTGAACCATGGAGTTGAGCTTCACAAGGACGTGGTTGAATACGCCAGAGAGAAACTTGAGGATTTCATAAAGAGTAGTGACAGCTTTGATAAGTGAGTACATCTTTGGGGAAATACACTCTCTTGAGACTTAAATAAAAAGATTCATAATAAAAGAGAAAAGGATCCTTACTAGATTCTGTGATCTGAATACATCCAGTTGTTTTTTAAAAGAATAATTTTACACTTTGGGGATTATGTTTGCTTGTTGTCTTGCTCAGAGTTAGATGATATCTGACGATTAAATATTAGGTTACAGCCAGCAGCCTGGGAATGGGAGGAAACAGCTAGCCTGGCCCTTCCCTGTGTTCAATCTGTACTTAAACCGAATTGTAATAATGAAAGTTTCTGATGCAGTTTTCTTGCACTTCAGTTTTTCAACCGTATCAACAAGCAGGATAAGTCTTGTTAATTAATGAGCTTGTTAGCAGATTTTTTTAACCTTCAGACAGTCAGGTTTGCAGTTTTCCCCTGTGTCTACTCTCAATGCCAAGCTAAACAGCTGCTTGCTGTAGTCTTATTTCTACCAAACACATAAGAGTCTTCTGATCCAACCCTCAGCAAGAAAATGAAATAGCACATTTCCTCAAATTTCATGTTTTTCCTTTAACTAGTAAATGTATTCAAACCACATATGTGACTATATCATGGTTGTGTTCATGGTTGTTTCCTGTATTTCACTCACTGTCTGTGTTATTATGCTTTTTTACAGGTTTGAGTTCTGCGAACCCGTCTTTGTGGTGGGGAATTGCCTCGAAATCTCCACGGACAGTCATCAATACGACCGGATTTACTGTGGCGCCGGGGTTCAGAAGGACCATGAAAATTACATGAAAGTGCTGCTCAAAATTGGAGGAATTCTGGTGATGCCTATAGAGGACCAGGTAAGTGCCACAAGGCACCAGTATAACACAGGATTTGCACGTCACAAAGTGCCAGCACATGGGGGAACGCAAGGTAAAATAGCTTTGACCTACAAGACTGCTTATGCAACTTTCACATGCATTATTGAGCCACAACTGCCCCTGGATTTGAGCAGCGGTGTAAGGAGCACACACCAGAATGTTTTATTTAAAATGGTGGATGTGTGGACAGACCGGCGGCCATGTAAGAGGTCAGTCGTGATATTTTTAAATGTCGGTGGAGAAAATGTTCAGCAGGAACCTTTTTTTGGAAGGAGGGTAGAGATCTCGACAGACTCGTGGCCAAGGGCTCAGGGCAATTGAATGTATTAAAAGGAAAAAAAACAAACACCGGCTTAGGTTAGGTACCGTGAGCAAAAGTTCATTTCAGTATACACTCTGAGGTGAGTTCAGGTAACAGTGCTCTTAAAAGACACCAACTTGGTGTTTAAATGTATTTTTACCATTTATTAAAGAAGGTAAAAGGTACTTAGAATGAAAACAGCTTGGACACTTGAATCACGTTGGACAAAATCATTGAACACGATATGGATCAGGGATCTTTAACAGCATGATAGTACAACTTTCCTAAAAGTTTTCAAAAACTTAAGGTCCCAAGATGTGTTTCGACTGCAGTCTACAGACCAGGGGGAGATGAGCCACAACAAGCTGTTCCAACACCAATGAGGAGTGACAACACAACAGCAGTAAACATAGAGGAGATTCAAGCTGTGCTGCTTTTGATCGGAAAAGAAAAGAGCACGGTTCGCAAAATGTATTCACCCGAATCGCTGATAAAAAAGAAACAGACTTTTTTCATAGATAAAACGCTGGCGTACTCAACCAATTATTTATCTTTAACACTGCTAGCTCCACCCCAAAGACTCCCCTATATTGTAACGTATCAACCCCCTGAGCAGGGACTATTTAGGGGGTAAACTTAATTACGCTCAAGGTCCTTCGGGTTGAAAAGCGCATAGTTCCTATGGTGGAAACTTTGTTTTTATACTAGGTCGTCAAAGTTATGCTGCTAGATGTCCAAAAAAAAACCAGAAAACAAACATCTATCTTGTTACTTTGTTTTTATTGTCCATGGCTGTGACCAGTGTTACAAGTCAATCCACAGAGTAGAATTTATTGAACTGTAAAACATGGCAAAAAGATAAATATAAATAATATAGTTGTGATATTTTTATTTTATAGAGACTGGTGCTGTCTGTACTGGATAGTGTGTGACAGGCTGCTGGTTGTTTTGCTGCTGAACTCGGATCTTTCTTGACAGAGTCATCTTCATCTGGAAAAGACAAACTGATTATATTTTGTTTCATTTTTAAATTAGTGGGATAAAATACGTTGATTAGTCAGATAAGACGACATTTTATATAACTGTCAGTTTTAATCTACTCATCAACTGATTATTTTCTCCATTAGATATAAATACATTTCACCATAAATTATGTCACAGTATTTCACACTTGTTATCTTTATGCGTGGTCCATTCATTTGCACAACCTTGAGATCGCTGCCTTTTATAAAGAGCACCTCCCTCACTGTCTTTTAACGACATCGTGTTTGCTCGCGAAGCCAATTAAAAACAAGGGGGTTAATGTTTGATGCTGTTATTTAATCTGACAGCATATACGCAAATGTGGAGAAAGTTACACGTCTTCTCCTGACACATATGTTATTTATATATCTGGTTACACAAAGTTTATACATCTGCCACCTGTAATTACCACCTGCAATCTGGATAACTCCTTTTATGTGTGTGTGACTGTTGTTTACCAAGTAAATACTGTATTTATACTGAGATAATAACTACTTGTTGGCATTGAATCAAAGGTTGACATAAATCCTCAGTATTCAATCTGCAAATAAATAGACGGCAGATGAGTATCCACACAACTATCACTGGCGTGTGTGCAAACTTCGACATGATATAAAAAATATATGGAAGAATGCTCGAAGGTGGTTTAGGCCTTTAGCCCTTGTTCCCTGATGTTATACACCAGTTCATATTTTATAAGTGTTCAGTGCTGAGTTCAGGTTCTGTCTCTGTATGCAGCTGACCCAGATAACCAGGACTGGTCAGTGCACATGGGAGAGCAAAAACATCTTGGCAGTGTCCTTTGCCCCCTTGGCCCAGCAGAGTAGAGCTGACGGAGAGAAGCCTGACGCTGTTCAGCTGCGTAAGTTTCCCCAGACTCCACACAAGAAGAAAAATCTTTGAGTCCTCATGTTTTATTATGCCTAACCCGTCTTGAAGTGTAAAGCCGCAAATCTTTTAAAGTCAGACAGTTCATTTAAAGTAATGTGACGAGATGATTCCTCAAGCCATATTTGCTTAGACGTATGAATCTCGTCCCGCGGCTGCTTCATAGTGCCACTTATTTCCTTTCCTTGAATTACTGAGACAGACTTTTCCTTGACGGCCTCACTTGTTTATGCTGACCTATTTAAAGGGTACAGTTGTATGGATTCTTCTTGTTGCTGCGGCGCATCGCCCTGAAGAGCTGTGTCATCTCCGTTTGTCCCCAGCCCCGGTGACCGTCCGCAGCCTGCAGGATCTCTCTCGGATCTACATCCGCCGCACCCTCCGAAACCTGGCCAACGAGGAGAGTCAGGAGAAGGGCCTGGTGCAGAGAATCCCCCAGAAGCGCAAGAGGAGGCGCTGCCGGCGGCGACGCATCAACACGTATGTCTTTGTGGGCAACCAGCTGATCCCCCAAATGGTGGAGAGCGAGGATGAGGAGCACGCCGTGGACGAACACAAGGAGGTGGAGGAGGAGGAGGAGGAGCGAGACATTGGCGAGATTGAAATCCTGAAGCAAGTGAACATGTTGAGAGACCAAATAATGGCGTTGCCGCTGCCTGAGTCACTGAAGGCGTACTTGCTGTTTTACAGAGAGAAATGACTGATTCCCGCGGTATCTGTTGGTAACGGGTGCAGCTCCTGATGAATCGCTGTTCTTCACCCGTCTCAGTGCAACTGTAGCATTATTTCCATTAAATCTTGATGACAAAACTGTAAATGAAAGAGACGTCATAGATAATATTGGATAATAATGTTATGATTGTCATGACTTGTTAGTTTTTGTTGACATTTTTCTGTTGATTTGTATATCAAAAAAGAAAAAAAAAGATGTAAGAAGTACAGTTAATGGACATAGTTTCCGAAAAAAACCATTTTGAGAGTCAGATTCTATCATATTGTCAGGATTTATGCAGAAGTGTGCAGATAAAAAAAAATGTATAAAAAAAAGTTCTTACTATATTTGTTTAAATATGATCATGATAAAGAATAAGACTTTTATTGCACCTTTTTTAGAAGCTTTACCTTACTCTGTGTCCGGCAGTGAAACGACGCTGAGAAGGAACAAAAGACGCTGAAAGTCAAACAAGGCCACATCCTCCCGTTCTGAGTTTGAAGAGTCAGACGCTCTCATGTCATAATGGCCGGGGCACTTATGTCATTACGCCTCTGGATGATTTGTTTTAGGTCACCGTGGTTTTCTACCTTCCTTTTACAGTTGTCAAGAGACCAGATTGGTTCCTAGTTTTTTCTACACGGCACCTTTTAATGGAACGTTTTCCACAAGGTGCTCACACACCATGTACCCGTTTCCTCACTTTGCATACGAGTAACATTTGATATGAGGTGTTGTGAGCCCCTCGCCTCTCTGTGGTTTTCTTTCTATTATTAATGCAAATAATATATAAGTCTCATTAATCACATCAGAGGTTTGAAATAGTGAAAAAAAAAATGATGACGGGTGTTTAATACTTCATTGTGTTTAACTTTTGTAAAGAGCTGGTGACGGGCAGATGTCGGTAATGATCACATGCATGAATATAGTGTCTGTGTCTTGGGTGTTCCTGACTTTGCTTCACATTTATCGATCGCTCACCGGAGATGATTAATCGATTAGATGGCCTTGAGACAAACTCCTTTTTTTAAATTGACACCAATGCAAAATCTGAATCATGGAGGATTTTGAAGCCTTTTTATATCCTGGACCTGAGACGCACGTGTCCAGCAAAGCACCTTTAAATCTGCAGTCCTCCAGTGAAATAAAAAAAAGGTGCAGTCGGTTATTTTTGGCTTCATTTGTAACGTGGACTAAAATAAACCGTCACGTAAATCCTGTTTAATAAAAGTACAAGGTTCTTGCCGAGCGTCGCTGATAGTGATGGCTTTTAAGTGCCACCGCACCCATCACATTAGGGATTTCTGTAAGTTCCCTGGCACAGTGCATTGGATGATGCTATATTTTATACTAAAACATTCCGCGGTGAAAAAGAAAAACAGCACATCACAGATAGATGTCCCACTTTCTCTTCATGCTTTACCAACGCAGACTTGGAAAATCTTCATCTTACTTTGAATGCTTCATTTTAGTACTTTCCAGAGCTGAGTTGAATGTTGTTGATATTACTTCTCTTCAATATAAAGGTGATACATGTATTGTTATCTTATGTTCCTGCCGACAGTTTGATTGGCATTTTATTTTGTAGCACCCTCTTGCTGTACTGTATCTTGACACTGGGAACTCTGTAAATCAAAACCTCCACTGCTGTTTTAATAGGTGACATATATTTGTGATATAGTTCTTCATCTTTGGTTTGGGTGTAATGAAAAAAAGTATTTTGTTTTAAACTGGGCTGATAATTATTTTAGTTTTTGTGTGTGAAGAGGTAACGTTTATTTTCTGTAAAGTTTTAAATTAGGTGGTTATTTTTTTAGCATTTTCTTCATTGGAAAGCTTTTGCGATTAAGCAATAATGGAATAACTTATCAGCTTTTAATTACAAATAACAACATAGTCCCATTTGATTAGCACAATATCAATAAATCACAATAATTAGATGCACGCAACCGATAATATAACATTATCTGAAATTTTAATTGCTAATTAGGGAGCACATTAAGCATTGGAAGCAGGGGACCTCCAACCTCCACTCTCAGGTCACGCCTGGCACCAAAGTTAATAGGACTGTTTTGATTCCATTTGATGTGAACAAGGCTCGAGTAACACACGACGGAAACGGCACCCAGACGCGTCACAACCAATACTTATATCACGTTAATTTGTTAAGAGCCAAAACGGATCTGTTTCTATTTTTTTTTTATCAGGCTGATTTTTGACATAGTGTGTGCAGTTCATTTTGAAAATGTGTTGTTTCTTCGTAAATGTTTGGCACAAAAAATAAAGGTCACAGTCGCATCATGCCTCTTCCAATCATTGTAACTGCCTCGTTTTTTCTGTCTGTTTAAGTCGATTGTTTTCTTCCCTGAGTTTACGTCCGACGTGGGCGAGCAATCAAATGAGTCACGACGTTAATAAAGGCGCAGCGGCGGTGTCTGCAGGAATAAAGCCTGTGTTGCTCTTACCTCACACGTCAGAGGAGAGAGAGGGATTATGGGATGAAGGTCTCAGAGTCAAGGCCGGGACGACGCAGCCTCAAAACTCATCAGTGTCAATTTTCTTTTTCTTATCTCGGGTTAATTTGGAAGCAGCGTTTTAAACACGCTGAGTCTAATCAATAAATAAACGTCAATGAAACCTCTTCTGGTAACTTTATGCAGCCTAAACACCCACGGACATGAACCAGAAACCATAATCAGGCTTTTATCTACAATAGAAACAGAGTATATGTGTTACAAATCTATGTTGGTTTAAAATTCACTTAACAAACTGTTTCCAAGTAGCTTTATTTTATTCCCTTTAATCTTTAAAATCACCACATGAAGATCCTTTAATTATTACTATTACTTGAGAAGAATTCGTAGATCCATCCCCTGATCCTCTTCCAAAATATGATGCGTTCTCCCCTGACTTACAACACATCTTTCGTTTCATCGTCATCTGCACAGAAGTTTCTGTGTTCTCTTGTATACAAACAAACCAACAAACAAATGGACTGATGAGAAAAACATAATCCACCTGGAGTTATGGTAAAGTTCATGTAAAAATAAAGTTTTCTTCTCATTTACTGTCTTTATGCTAAGCAAAACTAAGATATCCATAAAGTATCTATCTGCTGGCTGTAGCATAGGTATCACATTCTCATGGACACACCAGAAAACTGCATCTCTACGTCCGGTAGTGGACTTTTGGGTTAAAAACACGATGTTAATGACAATGTTTAGAGTCGAATATGAACGTCGGGTTTTGTGGACACTTGGATGACACCACATGAACCGTATGGAGGCATGTTGTGCTTTCTTCCTGTTGTTTTATTACGTCTGAAGAAGAGGTCACTTTGGCTGCAACACCATTTACCCCTGAGACTCCTAAAGTGCGTTTGGGACACAAACACCTCACCCGCCCTTCCATCGGCATAGTGGTGAGATACTGAGTGAATTCAAACTTTTCGGTGGACTATGAAGTACAGTCAAGTGTATTTGAGTTGTAATAGTTGCATTATACACCAAAGTAAATAATTAGCATGTCAAAACTCACTTTACTCGTCAGCTCAAGCTAATGTTTCAACATGTGAAGCTGTAAACTGACTCCTCCCTGTGGAACGACCCCCAACCCTCAGTGAGAAATAAAACCAAGCGCACGTGGGTCATGTGTTATAAAAGTTCTCATTTATTCATTTCTGACACAGCATATTTGTTAATAAAACATCTGCAAAAAATAAAATAAACCTCCCTCTAGGATCCTGTGTTATAAGGGTATATGCGACCGAGATCATTTTTAAAGCACAGAAGCATCACTCTGACTTTCTTTGCATAGACTGCACCGCCATTCGTTTTCCCTCGCCTGCACACACACACACACACACACACACAATCAGCTTAACAAGCCCGCGCGGCGCCGAGCTCTTTACTGACCCCATTTAATTTGCTATCCCCCAGAGTTTACTGACCCACGGGGCTCCTCTGCTCGAATTCTACTTGGTAAATGGAAGGTAAGAGCGTGACTAATTGCGCCGGAGCTCTCTCGTCGAACGTGATCGTTTAGTTGTGACTCCGCAGCATTTATAAACAATACAACACACGGTGAAGTTTAAAGGCCCGTCAAGAACCTCTGCTACGGTTTTTCCTGTTTTCCCTCTAGGTGTGTTTTTCTCCGGAAGTTAGATTTTCTTCTCTTAATCATATTTACAAGGTGAAGTCAAAAAGATAAAATATTCCAAAAATACACCATCGCTGATCTTTGTTCTCCTAAATTGGTCCATAGAGTAAAGGATGAATATTCTGCAGGATCTACCTAGTCGTCTCCGGTGCATCTCAAATCAACAAATGCAGTAATCCCTACGAGTAGTTCCCCATAATTCATAATTCTCTGAGTTCATTTGAATGTCAGTGTTTATTTACATAATCAAGCTTTAGGGGGAAATAATGATAAAAGGATTATGAAAGGTGTTTCTAATCAGGTTTAAAGGGGGTTGAGTCAGATTATGGTCGACTGGATGGTGAACCCGATTATCAAATTCTCATTTCTCACCCATACAATAGAAACCACAGTCCAGGATTCCCGCAGATAGTTACGCTCTGACCTCAGACACAGGGCTACGTGATATGCAGAGAGAAATAATTCAGGTTATGGAGAAGGTTTTTACACACGCTGATCTGAAACCGGTCATTTCTTCTGTTAAAGCAGCCAGAAAAATGAATATGTGATCAATTCAATCAAAATTCAACTGCTGAGCTTGGGCTTTTTCCACTTCTATTTTACTTTTGAAAAAAAACGATCTGATTTGGAACAAAAGGCTCAAATCGGATTTGCTTGAACCTCAAATTCAGTAAAACTACATAAGGTAGAAAAACTTGGGGAAAGAGCTTAACATTTTCTTCGTGTTGTGTTGATTATAAGGAAGTCTGAGGGTCAAGAGAAGGACGGATCCACTTCAGAACCCTTTGAGTCGGACGTGTTGTGTTCGTAGAGTGTTTCAGTTTGTGTTCAGGTCCACAACCACTCAAGAAATCCAAGAAATCCGATGCTTCTTCAGAGATATCGAGTGTATCTGTCCCTAAGAGGCTCTTTTATTCCACCGGTACAGTTGTCCTCCACAATGTCGTAATCTCAATTTTTTTTTCTCCACCTCTCCACCTGTCTTTTCTCCACCTGTTTCAGTCACAGTCTCACCGAAGGGCAGCGTCTCTTTCTGAAAGGCGTGTTGTGGAGTGCGGCGCCTGTCAAGTGGCGTATTTGAGTTTGGGCGTCTGTGAATTACAAGAGATACCGGAGAGGGGAGGAATTCCGGTGGAGGTCGCGGTGCCTTGGCTCTCCAGGAACATCGGGTCCAGGCAAGCGACCTTGGCAGCGAAAAACGCGTGAATACAATGGAGCACCGCAAAGAGGTTCGAGAACTCCAGCTCCTGAAAGAGAGAAGAAAAAAACAGTAAACTCATTTCATTCTCTGTAGCCTTGTTGCCTTGAAACTCGAAACTCTCTCGCAGTGAATTACCTTTGCCTCAATGGATTTGGAGTCTTGGTTTTGGAATAAAAACTTGATCTTGCTTTTTCCGTCATCAGATGATCCTTTCAGTTGAGAGAATTTGTATCTCCACAGTACCGCCTTAAATAGAGACACAACAGATTATGGGAGTTTTTAGTCTGTAAACAACAAAAACACAAATATAAATCTGTGTATGCTTCAATTTAATTTGCGTGTTTCTCCTTGTGTCACTGCGACATGAATAATTCATGTTAAAATCCACATGGATCCAAAGAGAAATTCAGCTCATCAGCACATCAGTTGCTGTGAGATAAACTAGTTATTTTTTGCCATTGGGAAATTTAACAGGCCACAGCAATTTCACCTGAAATAGCAGCGTGTCAGTGATTTGATTAGCGCTGAAGTGGATGAGGCCAAGCAACAGGCGGTTCCCAGGGCGACCGCGGGCCGCGAGTTTCACGTGAATCTACCGCTACAGTTCCCCGCTGTGATAATCACCGTTCCATCCATCTAATTCATCAGCAGTACTTTTACCCAAGTTTTATTTCTTTATTTTCCCGGAGTATTTCTACTTCCTGGTACTTTCTACTCTCTGCAGAGGGACATGTTGTACTAATACTGCACTGCATTGATTTGACAGTTGTAGCTCCTTGGTATTTTTCTCAGGTTACAATATTTCATATTTCATATCCTCTTTGTCCACTGAGAACCACGCTGCACCAAATGTGATGATTTTGAATTTGACTTTTTCTGACAAAGTGAAGGACGACATGTTCCTCTGTGGTTTGAGCTGCATAAGTTATTTAAACTATACTTTTTAGAGATCAGTCTTCTCAAAGGACAAAAAAAACATGATAATCTCATTAGAGATGATGAATTGCTGTGGAATAAGTGAAGAGTACATATAGTTATAAAATATATATAATTATAATAATACTATAATTTTAAACTACAGCAGTAAAATGCAACAAACAACTTCACCAATCATGATAATTCAGGCTAATAATGCTACGAATTACTTTTATTACTCGTTACTCTACTAATATCGATAATTTGTTTTACTTTTTACCATTACATGTACAGAATGGTTTGAATCCATGACTTACACTAATGTGGTATTTTCCCAGTGCGTTTTTTCTACTTTCACTTCTACATAACTACGAAATGAACTGAATAAAAGAATAATGACTGTGACATGTTTTAACCTTGAAAACCATAATTTAGAATCAAGTCACATATTCATGAGACATTATCAGATGGAACAGAGAGAGTGTCCTCTCCTCTACTCGTCTGACAGAGGTGATGATGTCTCCATCTCCCTCATGTCAGTCACAGGCACTTGATATCAAATCTGCATCACGTCCCACATGGAGGATTATGTGTGACTTTATTTCCTGGTATGAAAAAAAAATCCCTGTGAATCTACCTCATTTTCATTTGTGCTGCCGTGCGATTTTTACATTTGAGTCCTTTGGTGCATTTATGTTTTATTCTGTAATTAAAACAAGAACTTCACAATTAAAAAAATAGCCAGACTATTCAATTACTTTTTCAATGCCGGCTGGTGTCAAATTCGAATTAACCTTCACACTGTTTCCCTCATGTTTTATATTCGTACAGTTTAGCTTATTAATTCAACAGTTGAGTGCCAGATCTCGAACCTTCAGAGCTCACATGCTCAACACACAATAATCGCTCCTTAAACAAATGTGTTCATTATATTCACATTTCATTAATTTCATTTACCAGCACTAAGTGCTTTATCAATTCTCAGAGGGCTGGAGCTTATCCCTGCACTCACACTTATACGCACAAAGTTTTATATATTATGAACATTTCTGTGGTGTCAGCCTTGTTTTGTTTGTGTTTTACGAGCTCCAATTAAGATTTATTTTCATTGTGCTTTAAACAGCTTTTGCTGAAAATACTAGAGCTGTGGAACATCTAGATCCGGAGCCAGCAGATTACAGCTCAACGTTTGGAACACAGTTATATTTGTGCTGTTTTCGATCAGAACTAATTCGAACACGGGTTTTGAAATGTGCCAAAAGCAGCTTTAATTATGGAGTAATCCCACCGCGTATACTGTCAGCGATAATAGTTTACATATGGATTGTGTTTTGTGTATTTCACTCTGTAAACAATACACTGGCAACATTTTGATTGTCTTTGGGGGACATTGTTGCTTCTCAGTGGAGGAATTGGGGCCAAAGTCTTGGAGAACAATATGGCAGCGCTTGTGTCCTGCTCAGGCACATAATGTGCACCAGAGGACTCGTCTCCAGATTTGGAGAAAGGCCAGAATGAACTGCAGGCAGATGTGGAGTTTGAGCTGAGGGGGGGGCAGACGTCAAAACAAACAAATGTGCTCTCAAAATGCACACAGAGCAGAATAAGTTAGCAGCAGCAGCAGAAAGAAAAGGGAGGGAAGCAGAGGCATCGTGGTTAGTTTCATCACTCAGAGAACAACCTCCCACTGAAAGGAGCTCTTTCCCCCTGCTGCAGTTTTTATTTCTAATAAAAGGATGTCTTTCACTCACCTTTGAAGCTGCATCAAAGCACACAAAGCCCATGCCGAAGTCAATAGTAAGACCCATGAGGTGGCTCTCCATGATACAGGCGTATGTTTTACTCTACAGAATGAGAGAACAAGATGTTACCCACAAGGACACTAAAGTCTCCCTTGTTCTGCTAAAAACGTTATATGAGCATTATCAATCGTTGCACTAAAACGACTGAGCTGTAACCCGAAGCCAGATTAAAGCTGTTAAGATTCCGTGCACGTTGCCGACTGCTCAGGTGCCGACCTGTATCCTCTCCACCTCCAGGAAGGTGGCCATCTGAAAAGCCTTTTCCCAGATCAGCAGCTCGCACTCCAGCTCCACACTGAAGAACATGTCCTCCCCGCTCTCCGTCTGGACGCTGAAGACGTGCTTCCTCTTGTCCAGAAGGTCGTTATCCTGAGATGAGACAGTGAGAGTGTCATGCTGATCAGTTTCAGAGTGATGCGCAGACAGCGCCAGCTAATTTCACTCTGAAGACAGACTGCAGACTGCACCTCAGAGAGCACTTTGATTCTTATTCTGTATATCTACTACACTCACGTTAAGGTAATAGGTTATTTATGCAAGCAGTTTTATTCTGTTGCCACTTAGAGTCACATATAACACCCACTGTGGTAGCAAAGGTTAAATGATATCTTAGTCTATATGAATTAAATGATGTATAATGAGTTTCTGGATAATGAATTGCAGATAAATTCTCACAGTCAAAGTGACCTTGAATCAGCAGAGAATGAACAAAACTGGCCAAATTTGACTTTGTGGGTTTCAATATGAGGAATAATGAGTTTTACACAGGGCTGCCGTCAGATCCTGATTTTCTTCTCTAAACGTATAATGACTGAAATTTAAATAAAGGTGCTTTACCTTTAAAATCTTGCTCATTATCTCGTACACAGTAAAGCTTTTCTCCGCTCTGGTCCAGTCCCATGTCGTCACCTGGAAATGTCACAGAAATGTTATATTTGATCTGAACAATGAATGCGGACGTGCATCTTTAGAATCAGATGTTGTCCAGGTGCATTTGGAAACACTCTTAAATGAAAATACATTGGACTGTTTGCTAGGACCTGGTCACCGCCCAGCTCTGTTAAACGTGAGCTCAAATTTAGTGTAGAATGTGACTAAATTAAAATTCACAAATGACTCAATAACAGCGTTTTTCGTAACAATTAGATCTTACTTAATATATACCCAAACTAAAATATAAGGGAGAAGTGAACGATAAAAGTGTGGCCTGCTTGAAGAGAACAAATGAGCTGATTTAAAATGGTCCTCGTAGGTCTAAGTGTCATCCAGCCACTTGACCGTTGATGATGTCGAAAATGGATCAGTTGAACCAAATTTAGAAAGTCCTACCAAAAGTTTGTATTACGCTACGATAAAACTAGGTCGGACTTCACAGGTTTAATGACAGATTTATAATTCATATATAGCTGGTGCAACCCATCCAGTCAAGGTACCTTTCAAACATAATTGGTAACAGCTTTTTATAGTTAGGTAATACAGGCCTGATTGTAGTTGTTAAGCTAATTAGCTGGGCATGCTAATGTTTTCAGCTAACATTAGAGCAAAACAAACAAACACACACACACAGTTTAAACCGGTCATACTCCTGCTTTTGTTAATTATGGTTTTGGAAAAGTAATAAAAAAGACACAACTTTATATGCTGAGTAATTACTCTAACTACAAACATAAGAGTAAGCGATTTTCGTTATATCAATCACTATCTTTGGGCGGGATTTAGCAAATGGTCACTTGACAGGAAGTGTCCCTGATAAACAAACTAGTCGTCTACAATAAATACTCGTGTCTCAACATCTGAACAAGCAGGCTCCGACATTCTACCATCCAATCACATTAGCATACTCCATTCATATCAGCACGTTCAACATGAACAGGCAATTTCAGTTATCTATCAATCTTTTCCCATCTCCAGTAGCATCGAAAGCTTATCCCTCTTGTCATAATCACTTAAGTGGCTTGCAGAATGTAAACAGACTTAATGATCATCATCAATCAGGAGGAGGATCAATGCAGCACAAATGATTATGACTGAGCTGCTTCCTTTTTTTCTTCTCCGGCGGGGAAACATTTCCTCCCTCAACAATACATAAACCTCAAATGAAAAATCTCCCGCTGAGCTGAGCAACATCAATTCAAACACAGAAGTTTTGCGGTTTGAAGAAGTTGGTCCGAGACAAACACTGACTCACGGGAGGTGCTGAAAACTTGAAGAGTGAGGAACCCCTCAGCGCCAGGAACTTTGGTGAATACATTCGGTCTTGAACGGAGTCCTGCTCCTTGTCGTCGACCCAGCCCATGAAGATAATCTATCAGAAACAGAGACGGACATCACAGACGAATAATGACATGGATCAAAGGCAAAACAAATAGGGGGTATGTCAGATAGATGAATTACTTTATCATACATGTCATTTTATACAATGACTTACAAGGAAGCTAAATATTTCATATAATCACTCATATGATAAATCACCCAAATGATCACAAGCAACACCTTTTGTCCCATCATCCCTATTCATCCAGCCATCCATCTATCAATCCATCCATCTATCAATCCATCATCTATCAATCCATCCATCTATCAATCCATCCTTCCACTATACCGCTTATCCATTGGAGAAGGTTAACTGGAGCCAATCCCAGTTAACATGCAGTGGGATACACCCTTGACAGACAAACCCACTATTCATGCTCACATTCACACCTATGGATGATTGTGACTCACAGATTGACGTAACCTGTCTACATGACTTTGGACTGTGGGAGGAAGCCCGACTATCAGGAAAAAACCCACGCAGACAGTGGGAGAACACATGGAGTACATTCAAAGTCCACATAGAAAAGCCCTGGGATCCAAACTGGGAACCCTCTGACTGTGAAGCCACAGCGCCAATCCCTGTTCATCATTTTGTAATTTAAGCAATAACTGCAACAAAGTTTTGAGTAAGGAAAAAATCCCTGACGGTAGAAAAATCTGTGATACTTTTAACCTACTTAATTTGAATTTATGAGCATTATATAACCGGGAATAAATCGTATATATGCTGTATGTATATTTTTAAACACCTAAGCATCCTCAGAGGAAGGCAAGGACATGCAGTGGAAAGCTTCAGAGTTAAAGATGTTTCCTGTGGTCAATAATTCACTGTGCACTCTTCACATGTCGTCTTGAGGTTTGCACATATGTATAGGAACATGTAAATTTAGACATAATTTTAACCCCCTCTTGTGTATTTAAACAGTTAATGATGTTTTATAACACACAGTAAGGATTCCCTCATGTGTGTGATGATGGATCATTAAATACGATTACGGTTGTTATCAAAGACTCATCTGTTTCAATTAGGCCTTCTGTTATCTGCTCTAAATGATGTTAGTGTGTAAACACTAATGCAGTTGCGACAGTTTATTAATGTATAGAGTCGGGGGTTGTGGGAAGCTAAGTCAAGAGCAGAGGAATTCCTAAGCATGTACCGTGTGTATGTCATCCCATCGGCCACACTCATGTGTAGGGAAAAGATATAAAGTTTTCAGGAGAAGAAAAGAGGTTAGACCAACAGGGAGACGAAGAGAAAGTAAGCAAAGCCTCTGCTGCGAACGTTCAAAGACTCCATTTTAAAGACATCGAGTGTTTCACACCATCACTACTCATTAAGGACAGGGTGATATCAGCCCGTGTAAAGTGTTTGCTTGCGTCTCTGTTTTGAGGGTTATGATGGATTTGCAAAACAAGCCAGTGAAAGATTTGGGACAAGCAGTCGCATCTCATGCAGCTTAATTTCTCAAATGAATTGTCAAGTGGATTCACACTCTCTTTTTTTTTTTTTTTTTTATTACTGAGAAGCAGAAACCGTAATGAATAAGTAACAAGAAGAAAAGAAAAGAACCCCACTGTTGCGTCTGCGTCCAATGTTTGAACTGAGAGACGACACTGAGAGATAACTGACTGAAGGCACTTTAGTCCTTTTCTGATCTTCTCTCCCTGGATCGACTTTAATGATGCAAACACTCTCTGTGTGTTGCAAGAGTGAGCGAAATGAAGCTGTCTCTTTCGTCTGACTGACTGACCTGATTAGATTTGGCTCTGATTCTTGAAGATAAGGGTAAAACACACAAATTAAAATCCATCCATCCATTATCTATGATGCTTATCCCGATCCACCCTGGACAGGAAGCTGGCGTATGGCTTGGCCAACATACGGAGACAAACAACCATTTACTCTTTGCAATTACAGCTACAGAAAACAATCTAACCCCAATCTGCATGTTTTGGGAATTTTGAAGGAAACCGGAGTACCAGAAGAAAACCCACGCAAAAGGACAAAAGGAAAACGTGAAAACTCAAGGTCCTGAATAGTGCTGTCAGAAAAGAGAATCTTGCTGAAGTGTGACGGTGCACAAAGATATTTTGTCCTTTAGACTTGTATCCCTCATGTTGGCATTTCAAACCACAGGATATGTTTCTTTTCAATAATCTCTCTCAAGACTGGGTTTACACAAATACAAGGTAATTTTCTATTCGGTAAAGTAACTCAAATAGGACATTTACTATCCGCATAGAACCATGTGTGAAGGTCACAGGGGAAGCTGGAGCCAAGCCCAGCTGACATTCACACCCACGTTCACACCTATGCTCAACAGCCTGACCCCAGTCTGCGTGTCTTTGGACTGTGGGAGGAATCTGGAGTACCGACACAGACACACGGGGAGAACATGCAAACTCCACACGGAAAGGCTCCTGGAACCTTTTGGATCAAATTAAAATCAGCCAAAGGAATTCTAAACAAGCAGAAGGAGCATGAAGAAAAAAAAACATACCTGCTGGTTAACTGGAAAATTCCTGTTAATCTTCTTCACCTGTTAAATTCAACGAGAAAAAACGATTAGTCATTAAAAAAAAAACGAAAATCACATTCTAACGAGCAGGCGGCAATTACTGGCAGAATTGAAAACATTCGCGGGACCCCAGGGAGAAACCGGGGACACATCGGAGCGCCAGAAATAAACTATGAATAACAGCGGCGGCCCTAACATGTTAACCATGGCACTGAAGGAAAAGCTGTTGGAGCAACTTCATTTATTCAATGCATGCAAATTACAAAATGAGATAGAATCATTTCCGCAAGGACCCAAGGCTCTTCCTTAAAAAATCCATTTAAAAAAATCCATTCACTGTGGTAATAAAGGCAGGAGAAACGACTGGGGGAGCAGTGAGGCTTTAAATTAAAACATTCTGCTCCGATCACAGGTATCACTCGCACCTAATCCCTGCTATAGTATCAATATAAGTCTTTCTCAGGAGCTGAACACCACATTAAGCCGCCCAGGCCTGATCCCCGTCCTCCTATGGAGGCGAGGGAACATGTCTCCGCTGCTTGTCCTGAAAGGTGCTGAAGTTTGGTGCCGGGGGAGAAAAAGAAAAAGATGACTTTTTTTTTTTGTTCAGTGGAGGAATTGAAAGGGAAGCAGCCGGATAACAGTAGAAGATGTGAGCTGGTTTCCGAGCAGCGACAGTGGGTTTGTTCACGTTCAGCTCTCTGAGCTCTCGTGTCCAGTCACAGTTACAGGTCCGACATAAATCAGGAAAAAGTTCTTTATGATGTAAAACAAATCATACAACTCTCACCCTGTCTGAAAAATACATATGATTATGGTAAATATTCCCTATGTCAGGAAAACACTGGTCCTCAATGACACAACCTCAGCTGTTTTGTTTCCAGCTTGATGTTGTTATCCCCAATAACTTATCTTGAATTATTTAGTGCATTAATGAATTGTACAAACTCATACTTACGAGCTTTAATCGATACCTGACAATGACATTATATTTTTACAAACCTTGATATTACATTTTTTTTCTCTCCATACACGTAGAAATAAACCTTAATTTGAAATTTCAACTTCTATTTGTTTTAACATCTTTCCAGGGACTATATATTTAAAATAGACTCTGGTGTTTTTGAAGCAAGATTTTGTTTTGTTTATGTCAGAAGCCGTGTCCGTCAGAGGCCGCGTCTCGGCTGTCTTATTTTGAAGGCTCCTTCAAATGCAGCAGACAAATGCATCCTTCCATTCCCAAGCATATGGGGGGATCCTTGTAGAGACAACCTATCCAGTGTCCTGCTGCCAAGGACGCGTGTAGACTGCGTCCTTGGCAGGTGACCTCTGAATAAAGGTACAGCTTCTGATTAATTATTGTATGAATAAATACATTTGAGGGGTTTTATAATATCTTCATCAGAAATGCCTCAGATGCTACCGAATATCAGTATTTTGAGGCATTTTCATAGAGATAAAAAAGTAGCTGCAGTTACATTGGTTGCATTTAGAGCTGCAAGAACAAGTCATTTCCAGTATTATAGCATTAGCCCGAGCTAGCTAAAACGTAGGCTGGAAAATCAGCGAGATATATCGTAAACAAGACTTTGTTTTGTGGCCAATAACAACACCAGAGCAACACATTGACAGCAATCATCACTTCCGTACAGGGTGAGTAGTACACAGCTGTTAAAATACTTCTTTTCAAATGCACAAGCATTGGATCGGTACTCTGTGTCGGCCGATACACAAAGTGCACATATCGTCATCTGTATCGGGAAGAGAAAGATGGTATCTGTATTTTTTTTGTAGTACTTCACTTATGCATACATTTCAACTGCTGACACTTTCTAACATTACATGCACTCAGTATTTGACAAGATAAATAAATTCCACTGACAGTTAATAATGAGCTGTGTGACACTAATGGTAAGAGTGTCAGTCAAAATATTGCTAAATTATTCAACATGTTTGAGGTGAACCGTCTCAACGAATAATTACCGCGCATGAGAAACATGAACTAAAAAAAGAGAAGGACGAGCAGCGATCACATGTCAGAGCTCGGTGACAGGCGCAGAGAGAGGAGCTGCTAAACGCCACTGAACAACAGCCTTGAAAAATTACCACATAATTGAATCGTGAGCAGAAACGGTTCAGCCTGAGCTTTGTTGAAAATCAAAAAAAAGCAGAGCTGAAATTCAGAAATCTGCACGAGTTCCCGGCCGAGGCACAAAGACACCTTGGCTGTTCGAGGGAGCGTTGACAACAAAATAAAGAAAGGTAATGAGTCATTAGGTATGAGTCACACTTTATCTTCTAGATCAGATTTGATTCAGAATCATGGGTTGGAGGAAGCTAAAAGAAGCAGTGAGCCCCGTGTACCTGCTGCTCGGCTGCGAAGACGACTGGTGGGAGTCGTTAGAAGCAATGGAGCAACACTTCCCTTCATAATGTTCCCATCTCGCCTTCAATGGCGTCTTCAAATGCATCGCTAAACAAACTCAGGAGAGGTTTCATGAAGCCAGCCCGGCCTCCCAGGTTACCAGACCTGAACATGGCCGGAGCTTTATGGGAGCTTGTGGAGCGGATTCCTTCCTCCAACATCACTCAGAAAACTGGAGGAGTTTTATTTTTTTTTCATGATTAAATATCTGATAATAGACAGACCGGTTCAAGCGTCTGACCGCAAAACAAGACAGAGCAAAACCTACAAGCACACGTTGACCCAACTCTTCACTCGCTGCCTTATTTCAATAGATTTTGAGATGTCGGTGCTATTTTTGTCCACTGGCTGTCTCATTTACAAGGGGGCCATTCATTTTATTTTTTTTAAAGGCCAATCTATGAATATTCAATTTGTCTTTTTTTTTTTTAAACAGTGAAAATCTTTCAAATCGTTTTTTCTTTTAAAGACTCATCTGCAGCAAAATCAATCCATCATTCCATCAATCACTTTCTTTGACCGCAAAGAACAACAGCCGGTGCAACTGAGAAATGAAAGAAGGATAAAAACACAAAGAAAACATGAATAAAGAATTTAACAAATCTATAAAAATAGAATATACAAAAAAAACTTAAAGTTATTCAATTGTGAGTTAAAATATGAGCATATATGTATAATTTAAAGATCTTACAGCCTGAGATGTGCAGTAAGATTCCTCTTTTCTTTACTGATACATATATTTAATAACAGATTTACTGTACAGTTAGTCAGTTCTTAAAACACGATATAGAGTAGATACATATATTACAGGCACTGTTGCATATCTTTAGTTAAATAATCATCCTAGTTTTTAGGAATAGATTATTGTCTCTCTCTCTATATATAAATCTTTTATCCAGTTAGTTCTGTGTTCTCCTGTTGTTTGTTTTGTTGTTGTGACTTTTGCTGCTGTAACATTGCAAATTCACCTAGAAATTATTAAACGACTCTATCCACCATCTGCTGCAGGTTTATATGTGCTCCTGCTCCTCAGGGACTTAAGTTAAGAGTTGGCAGGAGCTTTAAAAACTGTTATTATACCTTTTGTTTTTTTGGCTACAAGTGAAGCAGGTCTTTTACAGTTTATTTTTGTTTTTCTACTCACGTCTTAGCACTTGGAGCTTACTCTGAGGACGACCCTGCTAACTGTAATCGACAGTGAACAACCTGTTTATGCAGCAGGAGATAAACAAATCAGAGCTAAAGATGTAACACAATCTTGTCTTGTAAAATTCCAGCGTCTCTCAGTAAAAAAAAGTACAGATATTAAAGCTCATCATTAACAAGATATTACATTCATGTCATTTCATAACCATGAATATACAGAAGAAATGCAGGGAGCTGTGCGTCCTGCAGCTCAGTCACACACCTGAACTAAATGTCACGGCCACAGCGAAAAACACACTCTCAATTGTTGAGGCCATTCTGCCAGTGAGTCATCAGTGTTATGTTTAGTTTATCCCTCACTATGTCCACTCCAATTAACCAGGCCTCCATTATCCCCCACAGACACACACAGGCCAGTGCTCCAAGACACAAACACACAAACACACACACACAAACACACACACACACACACACACACACACACAAACGCGCCAGTGGACACAGGATAATTACGAATCCCTGTTTTTCACCACCGCTCGCTTCATGTTGTATTGATTTGAATGTGGAGCAACAAAAGCTCCGTTACGTTTTGCTCACATTTTACTCGACCATGGCTCAAGAGTCTTTTTCAAGAAGTATAAATTATCGTGTACCGCATGGATGTGAAGGGAAAAAAACACAAACATCCTGACAAACGTTGTCAAAATTGGACAATCTTTTGTACGAGACAGCACAGCGATGAAGCTTGTTGGCAGTACTTGTCTTTGACCCCCCCGCTGAGCATCATCGCCCGTCTGGAAACACAGAAACACACTTCAGTTCTTCCACAGCGGCTGTGGTGAAGCTGGCTTAAAAAAATATGTTCACACAAAAACAAAAAATACAGCATCATTATTTCTTTGTTTTTGGCTGCCTCCTGGTATCTTTATTGTATTATACATTTTGATGAATTATAGATAATACAAGTGCTCAGGTTTGGCTGGAGGGAGCCCTGCACGAGAAGTACAGTTTCAGTTATTTGGATCTCAGGCTCTTAGAAATAAGTGTGTACTCTCCTCAGTGAGAAAGGCATTAGTATGTGTCTACTTAATGCCATGGCATTTGCAGAGGGACTTTTGGAAGATGCACAAACTGAAAGTCTGTTGCAATAACACCCGACCCGACATCTCACTGCTATAAATGGACGACTGGGGAAGGCTGCAGAGCGAACACGTATTATTGTTTCATACTCACATTGTGCTTGGTGAGACCAGAGATGTTGCCCACTATTGCCTGAAGCCAGTCCACGCAGTCCTCGGCCGCAGGAAACTGTACGACTCCGCTGCAAACTCCGTCCACGGCGATAACCTGGAAAGCATTTTTCCTGAAAGAGAGAAGACAAACAAAGAGTGGGTGCAACTGGAGTAACAAGATAACACTGCTCTGAGGTGTGCCAGCACATAACGACCCTTAAAATCACAACCTGCTGCTTTTTTCGTCTTAGGACTAAATAATGTGTGAATCAGTGAGTATGGTGTGTTTCTGAACTTTGGACAGAGCCAGGATAGAGTTTCCTATCTTTGTGCAAAGCTAAGCTGAGCTAATTGGCTGCTGGCTGTTGCCTACAAACACAAGACTGGTTACAATACTCTCACCTATAAAAGAAATTGTAAATGTGTGAAAGTTTTCATACATGAACGGAAAAATGCCCAGAAAGTTTGGCTCCAAACATTTTCCCATTTTTGCCTTTTAATTTGAAAATCGCAGCAGGAGACTGTTCCGATCAGACACATGAACATATTCTCACATGGGCTAACTCAAACTTTTTCCGGATATTTTACCTTGCTCGAGCAAAAGCTCGAGAAAATGTTCAAAACAACCGACTCGTACATTTTCATTCTCACATACAGCCGCACTGGAAAATTTCCGAAAAATGTTCGTTCTTCATTGCATGTCTGAGAGCAGCTTTAGATTTGGAGTATTTTTTTACTTAAGCCAGGCTAACTGTTCACAGTCTTTGTGCTAAATTAAGCTATGCTAAACTGAGCTACTCTGCTGCCGGCTGTAGCATACACATACATAACTGTAATGATAATAAAAATGTTCTTGACAAAGCAAAGACGTCAGACAAGGACAAGTAGGACTTCATTCTTGACTGAAGAAAATCCTGTAGTGAAGCTAATCAATCTAAAATCCTATGATATGTTTCCTGCTAATGTGCTAAAACGTGCCAAACCACAAGTGTGGTTCATTAAGAGCCAATCTACAAGATTACTGCTTCTATCATCCACAGTGTTGCATAATGAAAGTCTATTTATTGGCACGATAATGGATTATTACATCGAGCATCCATTGTTCAATAGAACCATCCGTGCTCAGATTTAGTGCCAGTGAAAATGACTGCAAAGTTGTTTTGTGTCTTTGTTTTGAAAGGATAAGAAAAAGCTGCAAAACATATTTTCTGCTCTGTTTGACATTCGGCTCTGCACGTGGGAACTGAGCGCACTGACCCTGCAGGGGGACCCCCCCTCCCCCCCCTCACCTGCAGACGTCAGAGCCCGGCATGTACTGTGACAGGCGTGAGTGCAGCAGTGGAATCAGGCGCAGGTCCACCCATCTCTTCTCCCAGCGGAGCCCCGGGGACGTGGGCCAGGACGAGCAGGACAGCGTGTCCTGCGGGAGCGTGAAACACAAGTGAAGGAGGAGCTTGTCGTTTCCCACTTCACACATTTTCCAAACAGTGGACATGTCAAGAGCCTGAGTCGAGCCTGAGTCCTGCCGCTGCTGCTGTTGTTGTTGTTGCAGCTGTACATCAGGCAGAGCGAGGGGAAGCTGATTCACCCTCCTCAAAAGATAAAGATAGAGCGTCCAAGTGACAGTTGCATGGAAACAACTTTCTGGCAGAGGGAATGTTGCTGCATGGTTACAAAGGGACAGTTATAGAATCCGTCAATCACGGGAGAGAAGGAGGGAAAGAAGAAAAAGTACCGTGTTGTTGGGATGGTAGTTCAAGTGCAGGCCGCTGTCACACAGAGGAGAGGACGTCCCGCTACTCTGGTCGCTCGGAATGCCTAAAAATGCAACACACACACACACACACACACACACACACACACACACACACACACACACACACACACACACACACACACACACACACACACACACACACACACACACACACACGGAAGAACAATAAAGCCCCCACCTCCAACTCCTCTTTCTACTTCAGGGTTTTTCTAACTGCATTGAATCGCAGCCATCCACAGAAGTGCGTTGCTTTGTTCTCCTGCTGCCCTGAGCCAATTTGTATTCGGGTGACTGGTTGATTGGCCACTCAACCTGCCTCCATATAGACATATGAAAGGGTTTTATAAACGCTTTCATGTCTGATGATGAACCGAAGCTTTCCCGTGTAAGAGCGAATGAGGTGCATCACAATGAGAAATGTCAATCTCTTTGAGTTTAGACTCTTTTGTCAAGCTTGAGCCGCGTCTCCTCTCTTTAGCATCTGTCTTCGGTGCTTGTCAAGACGGACAAGTCCAAAAAAATAGAGAAAAGGTTTATTTTGGGCTTTTTTGGGCTTTTTGAGTTTGTCACCAGGACAACCAGTCCCACACAGAAACAGTAACACCAGCCATGAACACACTTGGTCCATTATTCTCTGCAGTAGTTAAGGTGACAATATACTTTTCAGAGCGTGTGCATGTGGAGGGTTCTCACATGTGCAGTCCTCACACAGGGGCAGTTTCAAAAAGGCCGGCGTCTTCTTCAGGAACGAGACGTTGAGCGTCACTTCTTCACCGGCGTTTCTCAAAACCTGCACCTGGAAGGTAAAGACAGATTTTTTTTTTTTTTTTTCATCACAGGAGCTGCAAACTGCGAAGCTCTGTGCTGATCGTCTGCTGCGATGACAACATGATGTGCCAATGTCTGGCTGAGAATGGAAATCCAAGATAAAGGGATTTACATAGACTGAAAGTTGTATGCTCCTTACACACACACAACCACACACACACACACGCAATAACACACACTTTTCTGGCAGTTACATTTAAGGAGGGATGAGACAGAGAACACACACACATGGCTTTACATGTCAAAAGATACAAATCATAAAGTGAAACGAGATAAGCCGCTGACAGAGCTGTGGCGGTGTAAGGAAATATGAGATATGAGCAGACAGCTTACCACTTCCTCGTGGCGATAGCTCCTCACGTTTATTCCATTTATCTAGAAACAACAGGAACAGGGTTACCCTAAATAACACTGCTGGCATCATATCACTCTGGCTCTATCTTCAAAATGATTAATGAAGCAGCACAATAACTGTTATGGCGTCTGCGCTGGAAACTGTAAACAAGACAGTCACATCCGCAGTTGCCATGAATACTGAATGTCTTTGGCTTGTAAATGTTTCCCTTGCTACACATCAGCCGAGAGATGGGAAATTCATGCGACAAATGAATAAATGACATTGTGCTATAGGAATACATAACTTTTTAATGTGACCTGTGAGTTATTAAAGGAACATTATGTTATTTGTGCTGTGTGGAACGTGTTATTGTGTAAATTGTGGCATTTTACCTGAAGGATGCCGTCTCCAATAAAGAGCAGCCCAGAGAGTTCAGCTGGAAAAAAGGAAATCACTTTAGTAAAGACAAACTGAAAAAAAATGGCATTAGTCGTAAAGAATTTGGAAAAAAATCTCAATATACCTTTTTGTTCTTTTGATATTTTCGATATGACAACAGGGATTTTATGCTCTGCTCCACCCTGAAGGGAAGAAGATTAAATAAAAATGAATTACACAGGTAACTCAAACGCCGGAGACACTCGAGAGCAACTCAATTTCCAGTGAGTCCCCCCCCCCACCCCCCGCTAATGCTGTTATTGTCGTTCTACAAGAGAATGATCAATAACGCTTGTTTTGGACCTAATTTAAAGAAGTCGGGAAGAGGAGCGGTCTAATCAGTCGCGATCTAAATTACCTTGATGCTCAGACCAAACCCTCCAATCGTCTGCCGCCTGATCGTTACAGTCCGCTCCTGCAAGAGATTCAGTTAGAACCAACAAATGAGTTGAACCTGAGGGTGCTTCAAACTAAAATTCAATCATGGCAACACAAACATAGCAACTGGTTAAAACACTGCAAGATAACAACACCAATTAATTAAGTTACACATCCTTATTTGTAGTAGGTTTAAAGATCAAAACAAATTTTCAAATCATAATTATTACAATGCGTAGGAAGCAGCAATAACACATTATGGTGATATGATCCTAACGTGTTTTTAAATGGAGAAAGTCATATTTATTGACATGTAACTGTTAAAAGAATCATTCTCAAGATACGCTTACTGCTTTCATGCCTCGATTTAGCAAAGAGAATCTATAGAGCTCTTATATTTGCTCTGTAAATGTGAGAATGAAAAGCAAATGAGGAAATAATCGACTTCTACAATATCAAACTATTCCAGTGACGTGTTTATTTCACGCCTTGGTTCAGTTTGAGAATCAGTCAGCTGCTGCATTGTGTCATATTTACCATGTTCTTAATTTCATTTTCATCAATCCACATCCCGACATGCAGAGGATGTTAATATGTCTTTAAACTCTTTCTGCTATTAGTCCTGTCCATTTTAAGAAAAGCTGCTATGAGCTTTTAACATTTAACATCTTTAGAAAGCGCACAGTGCAGTCTAGTGAAAACACAGTAGGTACGCCCACACAGACAAATTAAACACTGCCAAGGAAAGTGGATTCTCATACACTGTCACTGCTGAATATTCATATATTGAAAAAGCAACATTATCGAACTTTGTCTGACAGAAAATTCACAAAATAAAAACGCATTCTTGAATCCATGGATGTCAACAGCCAATCAAAAAAGTGTTAAGTTAAAGACACTTGAGACGATGACCCGTAGACCCCTGGTATGAACATGTAGTTGTCGTGTTCCGATCCAATCATGAGACGCTTGTGCGGCCATATTTTATTTCCAGGTGTGAACGCTCGTACTCGGAGGAGTCCACTTGTGAGCGGATCACAAAATCCAAATGTTAATACCAGGTGTGTATGGGTCTATGTGAGCGTTGATAACTGAGAAATAACTTCTGTAAAAATCAGACTGTTGAGAGGAAAATTGAAAATGAAAAATCCGGAAGGGTCAAAGCAGAATAAGAGAAAGACGGAAGGATCAAAACAATCCAAAGTTTCATATTAAAATTGGTAATAACCTGGTCATGTGACTTGGACTTGTTGTTGTCCCATCTCCCTCTTACTCTTTTATATCTCAAGTCCTCCATGTCGTAAAAATACGTCTTTTCTCTCTTTCTCCTTTCAGTTTTTTTCCCATTTCAGTTTACCCGTTGAATTTAATGGATTTTTTTATACGGTCTTATCCTGCTTTGTTGTCTCTGTTGTTTGTGAATTTCTGAAGGATTCATATTATGGCTCCTGACAAAGGTGTGTAATCGTTACACTGTATTCATGACACATTTCATAGAGAAACACGAATTCAATCTATTTCTTTTTAAAAGAATCATGTAAAAGTTGTATCGACCGCCGAAGCTGAGAAGTCGATGTTTCCTGACGTCCTCATTCTGCTCCAGCGTCCCCTCGGCTTCGCCCCCCCCCCCCTTTTTTTGTTAATTAGAAATCATGTTTCAGAGGAAACGAGCGCGTCGTCCATTTGTATTTGAAGGTTTTATTTTACTCAGCAAAGAAATAATGTAATTTTGAGGAAGGTCATAGACTCAGGGCTCATCTGAGTCATTTCTTAAGAAAATATAAAATATTTTTTATATACTTTAACCTTTTTTCACTGTGTTTTCTTAGTCTATGCTTTCACTGTTAGTTCCTTTTTCACGTTAGTCTTAATTCATGTGTGTTACAAATTCGGCATCTCCTACATGTTTCATTGTGTTTGTACAGTGACACCACAGATCTCTCTCACACAAAGAAGATATTCTATCTAGGTGATCCAGTAGGTGTATGAAAATGTAATAACTACATAAGAATACATTTACTTCTGCAGATGCGTCATTTACACAGATATTCATTATGTTTCTCAGTATCTTTGTGCTGTAACCTTCATGTATTCATGAACAGTGCATGTAACTGACATCATTGCACCAGGGTGAAGTGTGGCACAACCAGCATTCAGTAATTACAGGACTGTTTTACTTACGCTTGAATAAAAAGGCTCTCCTGACACACAGATGACATCTTGTTCTTGAATGGTCAGAATATCTTTGGCCAAGTGTAGTCGAATATTAAACGGCTCCTCATTACCTTCTTGCATCAAATAAATCCCAGTCTTTGTCTGTGAACAGTCAGAGAGATAAACTCATTCATCATCCCTCCGTGACTGAATTAACTGGCCGTGAAATGAAATGTCGTTGAGAGGACTTGTTGCAGGATGAACATGGAAATTAGGGACACAGAGCTTTTGCAAATATCATTTTGCTGTCTTTCCTTTTTCAATATTTTTGCTTGCAAACAACCACTATTCAGCGCTCTGGGTAATAGACACACATTTATAAAAACAAAGAAAAAAATACATATTTATGGTTTATAATCATGAGACAGCTTTTTATCGGTCGTGGTATAATTCCGTGTCCTCTGTGTGCGTGGTGTAGACCCATGATGAGAGGAAACATTAGCGTGTGAGTGTATGGCTGCTGCTGGTGACAACGACAAATTAAGAGGCTGTGAAATTGAGTGGCTGGAATCAAGCTCCCCCTGCACATTTGAATTTCCATGCTTCCTCCACAGCAGGTGTGTGTTTCCAATGATCCATTTAAAAACATGCTAATCCGCATAAATTTGCATCTTGCATGTCCTTCCCCCTCCCGCTGGCTAATTGCAATGCCTGTCCTGCCCTGTACTTCAAAAGGTCAAACTAAAAGCAGCCCCTCTACCAAACAAGATGTATAAAAACATGAAGAAGAAACCACGGGTGTCAGCGTCCTTGTCGCCCGGGGATACGCCACTCATCAGTTCACTGTGACAGTCGGCTGCTGCTCTAACAGAGCGTACCTCCACCGCAGGTCAGACTGGAATCCGAGTCAGTTTATGGAGCGTGTTATCTTTCACCTCTAATAAGGAACGCAAAGAAATATGCCTCGGCCTGCAGCTGCGGCGTGAGAAATGAAACGAGGAGGGGGGGGCATTAATCCACATTATTTAGACTAATGTGCGTGTGAGAGTCATTAGCTGAGCAAGAAAACGAGGTCAGTGGAGCCATAACTGTACCAAGTCGGGCCAGGCGGCGTCTCCCGTACTTTGACCTGTTGTGTATAATTAGCATTGTGTGTAATTAGACTCATCTCTTATGTTTCATTACTCTCCCCCTGCAAACAGACCTACATTATCATCTACATCATCGTCTACAATCTGAGCGCGTGCCACAGGATTATTTACCCGGCAAACAGCAGCAGCTGCTGCACCGTGAGCAACCGGGGCATCGCTTCTCATCCCAAGGGTGTAACAGTGACAGGAGCAATGTGGTACAGAACCATGAGTGTGATCCTCATAAACACTGCTTGTTTTTTCAATTTATGTTATTAATATAATAAGTCGATTATCAAGACTGTTTCTCATCGGAAACAACACAATGAGAAGATAGGATTTATTTATTTATCATCCATCCATTATTTATAGTGCCTATCCTTTGAGGGTCACGTTGGGGCTTGGGCCAATCCCAGTGGGGGGGCGTATCGCAGGGTCAACACACAGAGAAAAACCACAGTTTACGATCACAGCTACACCTACGGTCAATTTAGAGTCTCCAATGAATCAACCTTGGACCATGGGAGGAAGATGGAGGACTCACACAGAACGACCCCGGCCGAACCAGGACTTGAACCGAGCTCCTTCTTGTTGTGAGGCGTATAAAAAGATTCTATCTCTCCCTGTCTGCCTGTATGTTGCTCACATATCTCCAGAGCTGTTGATCTCATCAGCTTCACCCTGTGTTTTGTTAAGGGTCCAAGAACAACTGATTCTCCAGTTCTGCGTATTGGAGCTAGCTTCACTGAACTTTGTGAACAGGCGAACAGCTCTCTGTGCAGCAACGGTGGTGCAGCTTCAGGGTTCTGACTCCTGCACCGAGCTTTTCTTACTGCAGCTCAATTGCTGCAGGTCACTTTTACAGTTTCAGACAGAAAACTGCAACCAGCATTACCACAGGCCAAACAAACAACCAATTTCCAAACAGGCGGGTTTACACCAGGCACTCAGATGCTTGGAAGGTACACTATTTCTTAACAGGTATGTTTTGAGATATGATCAGTACATGTAATTTAAAATAATGCGAGCGAACAGAAACAAAAAGTTATTCATGCATCAGTGTGAAAAAAATACACGTTTGTAATATCATATATTTCTGAGCCACAGAGTAGGTTATTTGCACAGGCCTGAGAATAGTCATGTTAAAGGCTACACATGCACGGGGCCCAGAGCGTTGTTTTATCCACGTGCTTCCTGACGCACCGTGCTGATTTTCAGTCACTTGAAAATGTCCCGACCGTTTCTATAATCAGTCAATCCCCGCTCAAACTGCTCCATTGATTGAATTCCACCAACCTCTTCATTTGAAGTCTTGAAATCCATGTGCTACTATGCAGTGAGGGATACTGCGAAGGAGAAAAACAAGATTAAGTTGGACTGGGGAGGCAATTGCTTAACGACATGACCGACTCGCTGCAGCACAACTGCAGTCAAATTAAACCAGCATTGTTAGCAGGATGCCTATTTTCATTATAGACGATGGAGAGGAGTAGATTTTTCATTGAAACGCAACCCATTGAGCGAACTCTGGAGAGAGCCAGAGACCATTAGGCCTTAATGAATAATTCATTAGCAAAGGTGAGAGCCCAGGTATCCTAATAAATGTTTCAATATCGATGTGTGCTACCGAATGAGGTGTCTTATCAAAGAGGGCACAAGTAAAAAGGGCTACGGTAAAAAGGGCCCTAACCTGGTTAGAAAATAAAAGGTGTGACTCTGCACATGAACACCAGAAGCTTTCACTATCATCCTCTTTGCTCTGGACAGAGAAACACAAGTATGCTGTGGGAGTTTTACACCAGGGCCTCATTTAATTGGACCAGTTCCACTCACTTCTAATCAGACATGACTGCCACTTGACTCCACATAACAAGTACAGAACAAAAATTGGCTCACACTCACGTTGAGAGACTGAGAGTTACCTCAGCAGAAAGGCCCCCAGCTCTTTGTGTGGCGAGATCTAGCCATCGAGCAGCGAGTCGCTCTCCCTGATCCGAGCCGTAGCAGGAGGCCTCCCCGAGTCATGGCTGACAGGCTGTGGTGACTTGGGAGTCAGCGAGCGGAGCTGTCACCCCTCCTGGCAGGCCGGAGATGTTGCAGGATCGCTCCCGGTGGAGCCGAGGAGCAGAATGAGGCTATCGTGCAGCGAGGTTTCACTCCTGGAGGCCGCTAATCGGTGTCCGTGCTGCAGGGGACCCGGCGAGGTTACCACACTGATACAAAAGCCACCTGCAGATGAGGAGCTGCTGTGACGAGATAAGAGCTGGAGAAAAAGAATACAAAAACAAAATTGAAGTCTTGGGGAATGAAAGCGATGGGAGACAGAGCTGAATATATTGTTTGTTAAATGCTTCTCACTACGACTGAGAAGATGTAATCTGCAGTTGCCAGCAACATGTCGATACAACTGCTGCTTGTACGTGGGATGTTGAATCAGAAGCAATTCACGACTTTATTTCCCGAATACGCATCCGGTGCCAGACAAGGGGAAATTCAGAAAGCAAACTCCAAACTGTGAAACCCATCTCTTGCTCACTGCGATGGAGGATCCACAAAAACAACCCTATAAACTCGTTAAAAAAAAAAAATACACAAAACTATGGATTCATCTGCACAAAAGCCAACAAATGCAATTAAATTACATTCTTGGATTTCCGTATGCCGAGTGCAAATGACTCTTTCAGCGTGTTTATTAAATACAAGCAGCAAACCCTCGAGATATGCTCCTCGTTAGTATGCATTGTTGGCTCGACGCCACCTTCTTGTTGAGCTGCAGTGTTGCTACTATGATCATTGTTGTACAGGATTAGAACAGAATTCACGGCGTATGCATTTCAAGCGACAATTAATGCATAAATCATTGACTTCTGATTAGGGAGAGAGAGCGGGAGAGAGAGAGAGAGAGAGAGAGAGAGAGAGAGAGAGAGAGAGAGAGAGAGAGAGAGAGAGAGAGAGAGAGAGAGAGAGAGAGAGAGAGAGAGAGAGAGAGAAGCCTTGATGAAACTCACACATTTGTTTGTCTAAGTGGGGAAAAGAGAGAGAGGAGCAGGAACGAGTGATCCAGAGAATCTTTAAGAAATAGAAGAAGAGATCTTTGTCACATGTTTTACTTTGTATTGATTGCGTTTGTGATATTTTGGGTTATTGAGCTCTTGAATTGTAACATTGGATATTGAAGGTACACGTTTCTATTCTACACAAGATATTAGGAATTTGCTAAATATAGGCAGTTTAAGACAACACAATTCAATCAAATCCAACCTCCATTACGTTTATGATGTGAAGTCATTGTTGAAGAGGCGTTGATTCAACTTTATGATCATTTGTGTTTCCGTTTGGTTGAACTGCATTATGCCAAGATATGTGTTAGGCTAGGTGTATCTAATAAGCAAGCGACTGAATGTCAATTCTATATTATTTGCAGCATAGCGAGGGATATGTCAGTATAGAGAAAAGGCTAATTTCAACTGTATTGCTAAATATAGGTACGTTTTTATAGAGCTGCAACAGTTGGCAATTAAAAGAGAATTAATCAGGAATAAGTAATTAAAAAATGTCACCTTGGGCTACAAAAAGGGCTATTTTTCATTTGATGGCATTCTATAGATCTTGATTCATTGATTTAATAAACAATGTCTTAAGCAGATTTATCAATAATGAGAATTATCTTCAGTCGTAGCCTTAGTTTGATATCCTGTATAGACAGCATATGTGTTGACAGTATATTGTACACTATTTGTGAATTATTTTTCAAGTATACGAGGAATAATATCATAACCTGTTGAAGTGTTTTTTAAGTATACGCCCAAAGTGTGTGTTTCTTTCACAGATTTGTGGTCGGACTTTTATTGATTCTGTAGAAATCCATTGGAAAAACACGATCCCAGGTTCTGTCTCTCTCTCTCTCTCTCTCTCTCGCCCACACTGTGAGCTGTGTCTGCGGCCGAGACGAGCCAGCTGCGTTCACCGGATGTGAGAGAAACCCTGACATCATTTGTGGCCCTGCTATTAAAAATGAATGAGCTCACGTGGTCAGCTGAGAAATTTGTCTGCGGCTCGGAGACGGGCACTTTGTCCCCCCCCCGAACATCCTGTCAGACACCAGCCCTTTCTGTTTTTTTATTATCCGAGAATCCAAAGATTAAATAAGCTTGAACCTTTTGTGCCTTTTTAAGTCGAGTCAGCGTAACTCCTCCTCCAACCACGCTATCAGATATTTCAGTACGACCAATTTGCCAAGAAGTGTTTTCTCGAATGACTCCCTTGTCTTTGACACAATGGCAGGAAACAGAGAGAGAGAGAGGAGCGAGCGAGCGAGGCTGCCTCCACCATGTAGAGATGTGTAACTTGACGTCTCCATCTCTTAGACCTGAGGACAGCTGTGACCCGTGGAGGATGATGAATGGCCATTTGTGCGTGCAGGTGGAGCAGCTGTCTGCACAGCGCTCCGGCAAATGTGGTTTTACTGCTCCCAAAACTGCGATGGCTCTCGCTCACTGTATACGTCCACTTGCTCTGCGACCTGGATTATGTCGGGCCTGGGAGTGCAGCTTTTTAATCTGGCCGGTGCCCTGGCAGACGTTGTGCTTCTCAAATACTAAAACATCCCAAAAGAGTCGTGCTCAACGGCAACAGCAGGACACTGACACAGTTATCTTTCCAATTAATGTCAACACAATATATATAAAGACATTCCTCTTGCTCCTCTGTTGTTATAAATGGAAATATCTTTAAAGCAACACTTTTATTTAGATAACAGAATAGGCAAAGCACTAATTTGTTATCGCTCTTTCAACATCAAAGTGTTTTATCGATCAGTTATCACAGTTGTTATTCTTGACTTCGGCAGGGTTGGAACCAGTGCATCAAAAGTAGAGCCAGGCAACAACACAATAATCAATAATAACTGCATCGTAAATTTCCCCAGATCGCAATGAATTCAACATGTATTGATGCATTGCTTATGCATTGTGCAGCACAGTGAGGGGATATAAGACGTAATTGATCCGCCTCAGATTTGTGTTTTGCTGTTTGTCAAGTGTTTATCGTCTTCTGTTCATAAAGGAAAAAACACACAACCTTCACTCAGAGGCAAAAAACTATAAAAGAAATAAAATTGTCAATATCTATTGAAAGGATACCGTAATCTTGAAGTTTTGGAAGTTTATATCGCCCAGCCCTCATCAAAAGTTTCCAGGTGAGCCCAAAGCATCTTCTTAAATATCTTGTTTTGACTTGTTCTCTGACATAAATTGTGATTAATTAACTGTTCGGTTATCAATTAATTTGTCTGATTTTGTCTCCATTAAGGTTTTCTGGTCAATCCCATCCCTCCATTTTCTGGAATGCTTACGTTCTTCCAGTTTCCGTCGGAGCTGGATCAAATCCCAGCTGACATTGGGCGAGAGGGGGGGGGGTTCACCCTTGACATCGCAAACAACCCTTCATTCTCTCGTTCACACCTTCGGATAATTTACAATTAACTGTTTCAAATGAACCCAATCTGCATGTCTTTGGACTGTGGGACAAGTCCTTGAAAAATTCAAAGAGCTCAGCATCACATCTTGACATTTACTGTTTTGTCCGACTGACAGTTTAAAACCCAGAGAATTTGAACTTAAAATGATATAAAGCTGAGAGAGTCATCTCTGTATGTTGGACCTGTGACGCACTTGCGACCAGTCCAGGGTGAATCTCTCGCCCAACGTCAGCAGGATCTGTGAACCTTAAAGTATTTATAATAGCGGTATAGATAATGGATGGATTGATGAATAAATCTGAGAAAAGTTGGAGCCACAGTATTTGTGTGATTGTGAAACTTATTGCAGATTTTGTTTTTCTATTGACTCCTTTCAGCTCTAAATGGTTGAAACCTCTGTGTGTTGTGTTCAGGTTCCTCTTCACCTGACAATAAGTGACACATTAATAAACCAAGCCTCCCCCCCGGTCTCCCTCCTGCGGTGAGGCAGATGTGTGAACAGCTCTGTATTTACAGATCACGTTCAGTATCCAGCAGAGCCTGTTGTCTGCGCCGCTAGAGGTGCTACTTCCTCTCCTTATTCTTACAGATTATGTTCAACATCGATCACTCGCAGGAAAGGTGGAAAGAGCGTCTCATCATGTTTTCAATTCTTTTAGCGCATTTGTCAAAAAATAAGTCTTTCATTGCCTCGTAAGTCAATACCTGCGGACCCCTGCGGCAGCCGGCGGTGCTTTCGGCGCCAGATGCTCATGAATGATAGGCAGAGGAGTAAATTAGTGATGGACACATTTATGAGCCGGGCTCCTGACCCTCCAGACTGTGATGTATGTTTTTTGGCAACCGGGAGCCACCAGATATCAGGTGGGTGCCAACTTAAATCAGCCGGAATCATTTCATAAACCGGTTCCCTTTTTTTTAACGCCGGATATCAGGTGGCAAAAACTGACATAATAAACTACAAGGGGAAGAAAACGATCCGGCACTAACGGTCTCCCTGATTGGATTGTAATCAGTTTTATTTTTTGTTTCATATGTGACATTATGTGGATGAACAGACCGGGCAAATCAAGCATGTGATCTTACATTAGCGCTTTAATTAGCCTTAGCAAATGAGCGCAGAGCCTTTGTACCACATCAAGTTACAGCACTCTCATAATTATACCACTGTATATGAGTGTATGTGTCGATTCTTAATATACAGCCTTTACATATAATCACTTCTTTTTGTGATTTAAGTGCTGCGGCCCTAGCAGCCCTCCAGGAGAAGACTTGGGGGCCTGGAAACGGCCCCATGCTGCGAGTTGAGTGCATGAAAGGATTAAAAAGCTCGGCACTTTGATGAAGGCTCGACTGCACTGAAATGAAGCGGCACAGTCAAGGGACACATCTGTTCACAACTAAACATAAAGTAGGGGAAACATGGAGCCATCTCTTATTTATGGCCTCAAACTGTGTGACATGAAAGAAATCTCAAACCTGAGGGGTGTAAATGAAGAGTATGAACGTTAAAAAGTTGTAAATTGCATCGTGGCTAAAAGCAGCAGTTAGAAACTCATTGAGATGAGTGTGTTCGACTACCTGGACGATTTTCATGCATCGTTCAGCGCTGCGACTCATCACTATTTTAATCACAGACACATTTTCGAGATTAATCGATAAATTGAGTCGTCTCCGTGAAAATGTGCAAAAGTGACATCTTTGAAATAGAGTCTAAAACACAGATGTATCAGAATTCTGTGATAGAAAAGAGAGAAGAAGCAAAAGTGCACATTTCATAAGCTGAATATAGGACATTTATGCCTCAATAAAATAAAATGAATCAATCAAATGCTTGTTTCGCGGACAATTTCGCAAATGATACACTGGTAACAGACTCTGTATCGTCACCCCCTTTCTGTTTTTTGGCTGTTATAGGAGAGAATGGTGAAGTTAATGGTCGAGCGAATGCGTCCAAGGAGACATAATAATGCAATTTACAGTGTAGGAGACTGCCTTCCATCAAGGTTGAGCTGCAAGCGTGCTGTCAAGGCAACAGGGCTTCACCAACAAGCAGACGCTGCACATTAATCAAATGTGACCTAAAATTGTCCAGCCTGGGCTACTTCACAGCTTACCAAGCATAAAAGAAACACTGTACTTCCTCTTCACAGGCGCCCAGTGTTGGAGATATCGATGTGAAGCCAGGACCATAAATCATTATATAGATATAGATGAATATTCGAACCCCTCATTGGTTTTCTGATGGGGCAGTTATCACCTATGTGCAGCTCTCAGTGCATCGGCCTGTGTTGCAGCCCTGAACCTCTAAATCAGATGGGCCGCTGTATGAGGCGCATATAAATGAGAGTTGTGTCTCCTATGTTCCACAAGAGTTTGCTGTGCATTCGCTTCATTAGCCATCAGTCTCCGCTGAGACAGACTAATAGCGTTCTTCTTGCGTGACACCAACGGAGCACTGATATATTTTTTATCGTGCACACTCTCTCTTTCTGTCTCTGTCTCTCTCTCTCTCTCTCTCTAAAGACAAATATCCTCGATTTCGTTTATTTGTCCTCCTCGTACATCAAGCTGCAATAAAAGCATATGGCTTCTCCTCAGTGAATTCCACATCTGGAGCCGTTTCTACGGATGGTCGACCAAACAGTTGCTGTAAAAAGCTGCAAAGAAACATCAGGGTGTGATACATTTCTCTCTCTTCTGCTTGGCCTGGGCTCTGGGGGCTGGATGGTAAAATGAAGATGTCCAGGCTAACGCTGACACACCGTAGGCTCTCCCATGCAGCCCCCCCCCCCCCCCCCTTTAGCCAGAACAACCGCTGCAGAGAAAAGGGTTCAGAGGAATCGCTCCATTCAGAGGTAACACACTTGCTTTCTCTGAATACACACTGGGAAGTATGTAATCCTTGATTATTCAGACGTGCTCTGCTACATATCAAGCCGCGGTGTGTTGCCAGGGGAGTTTATCACTTTGAGTGTGCTGCTGTACATAATTGATGCTAATGCATATACATCCACCGCTTCCTGGGGATGCCGTAGGACAGCTTATCCCAGTTGAGCATTTCAAGACATTTAACGAGTCTGGATTTTTTTCTTCTTTTTCCGAAATGACCCGTTGGGATTCGGCTGCAGCAGAAACCAGCAGGTTATTGATTAAGTCAGTGTAAGGAAAATGAAGTGTACAGGAGGAAGTCTTCACGGTGGAGGGAGGCCATTGTTTGTGGGCCTTGATTGACGCCCGTGCACTTTAGATCATGATGGTGGGTGGGTGGGGGGGAATAACTTTGAGGCAAGTTGTCAGCAGATCCACACCCTGCACGTCACCAGGGGGTTCATGAATCCGGCTACGCTCAGGTGACAGGACGTGACTGACACTGTTTCACTCAGACTGGGTTTTCTGCCTGTGTGCCTCTGTCACTCGGTCAAACAGCTCTTTGATTTAGGACACACATAGGCAGAAATGGGGGCTGGGTGTGCCGGGGCATAAAATCGTCAATGACATGTCAACGTCTCTGCCTCTGAGGAGTGAGACCTCCAGTACATCACACAGATTGCTCCTGACCTATGACCAGCAAATGGACCGGCTCCGCTCAGCTGCAGCTCAATATGCCTGTAAGAGCAGGGGGCGCCTCCTGAAATCACTCTTTCTCCATCTCCAGTGTTTTCCCTTTCTCTTTTTTTTCATCCACTGATTGTCTGTCAGCCTTGCAGCCCATAATGAGATATACAAAAAAAAACAAGCTTTGCCTTATAAGCACCCTGTCAGAGCAGTTTATAGTTAGAGAAGCGACGTAAATTCTGTGGAAGAGAGGATTCAGGAGTAAAGGCTAATAAAACACACTGGACCCAACAGCAGCAGCAGCATCAGCAACGTCAGGCTTGAATCCTCCTCTTCTTCATCACTCAGTGGATGTGTTTTCAAGAAAGAAGGATGCGGAAAGAAGAAGGGTGCAGGACGGATTTGTGAGTAGTTCAGTGACGTTCGTGCACATGGAAGAAAACTGTTCTGGATTATAGGCATCCTGTGGAGAGAGGGTACTCGAATAGAGCAGAGTGGAGGAGAGAGGGGGTCTGCTGCCTCTGCACTGGCCGGAGAAACTGCGTCTGCTGCTTGTGTGTGTGTGTACACCTGCACTGAGGCAAAGCTAAAAGCTCCTGCCAGCTCCACATATATATAAATTAATATATATTCTCTGCAAATCACACACAGCAGGCATGTTTCATTCTGCAGGCCCGTCATAAGTCAAACTGTTGTGCTCAGGGCATCACACCAATGTGGAGATTAGATGATGCTTCGGATCTCACACTGCTGATCGCTTCACACAAGAAATATCACATTCCAACAGGACAAAAAGTGCATTAATGATGTGATTATAATTATGTTGCTGCCTCCATCATGCTCTGTATGAATGTGAATGTCCGTGCAAGGTTGTTTTTTTTTACCTGGTTTTCCTGGTTACAGGTGGTGATGGTCTTTTTATTATTAGATCCCTCTTCTTGCGCTCCAGGTTTCTCCTTTATTTCTAATCATATGCAAGCGACGCTTTGGCCAAAACATCTCTGCGAAATCACAACGTATCCCTTGTGGTGGCAGCGTCGCCCACACGGCATCCTGGTCCACTACACAACACTGTGGCGACGTGCAGGGAAAAAAAGCCAACGAGGGAGGAGGAGGGGGAAACAGCCAGGAAGAAGCCGGGTTTAGTCCATGATTCCTGGGCAGGCTGAGGGCTTCCTGTCGGTCGACATCTCCGGCAGCGGCTCCTCGGATCTGTGAGAGTCTGCGTCGCGCATCGTGCTGCTGCTGCTCAGTGCGCCTGCCTCCAGCACACACACAACTCCGGATCCATCAGTGTTCAATGATGCTACACTTTGGTGTTCAGGGTGTGAGTGTGTGTGAGTGTGTGTGTGTGTGTGTGAGTCTGAGTCAGGGACGGTGAGCAGCTCCGTCCCACCCGAGCCGAGCTGAGCCGAGCTGAGCGCGCACCAACACCTCACCACTCTGCTTTATTTCTTGTTCCTCTTCTGCCAATTGCACTGCAGTCCTAGTGTGTGTGTGTGTGTGTGTGTGTGTGTGTGTGTGTGTGTGTGTGTGTGTGTGTGTGTGTGTGTCTTTAGTTATGAGGGCCAATTTAGGTTCAATACCATCATTGTGAGGATATCTTTGGCTGGTCCTCACAAATTCAATGGGCTGTTTGAGGGTTAGGACTTGGTTTTAGGGTTATGGTTAGGGGCCAGGGAATGCATTATGTCAATGAGTGTCCTCACAACTATAGTGAGACAAGTGAGTGTGTATATTTGTGTGTACTTGTGCAGAAATCTGTGATAACCATTGGGATAACCATTTTGAGCCTAAAACTTAAATAGTGAGGACATTATAGGTCCCCAAAATGTGACAAAGATTAAAATCAGTGAAAGATGTTTGTGTGTTTTAAGCTTGTTTTGTGCTTAAGGTTAAGGTTCGATCATAGGCAAGCAGTAACTAAGGTTCAGGTTAGAGTAAGTCTCCAGGAAATCATTAAATGTCAATGTATACTATCCTCTGGAGTCATGGAGGGTGTGTGTGTGTGTTCTCGTACTTGTCACCTCTTTAGGACCCTTTTCAGCATAAAATAGACCTTATGAGGACCAGTAGTGTTCATGGGGAACCAGCAAGTGTTAACCCTTAAAAAGCCTTTGGAACATGGGTCAGAAATTGAAGACGAGTCATAATGTTCCCACTTTACCATAATATTCCTCACTTGGCAAAAATATCCTCACTACGTATAGTTCTAGGCTCAATATGGTCCTTACTAAGATATCTGTACAAGTACACACACACACCCGTACACAGCAGTGAGTAGTATTTGGACTCCCTCCCTGAGGCCCTGGCCTGAGCAGCTGAGCAGGTGAACCAGGTGCACTTCAGTCTCCATGCTGTCATCAGGCCAAGAGATCCCACACTGTCTCCACCACAAGATGCCAGCTGACTCCTCTGACGTCATTTCATGTTGCCCACCAACTACAGGCAGCACTTATCCATAAACTGAGGAGCACGTAGACATTTTAGTCTTCGTCCTGACGCAGATTGAGTCTTTTATTTTGAAAAGCTTGTTAATTAAAAGGCAAATCCTGCAGCTCTGGACGGGTTTAGCCCTGAAGGTCCTTCATCCAGCAGATGTTCTAAGGGTTGTCCATTCCAAGGGGGAGGTGCTGTGATTTGAAGATAATAAATGGAAGCTCTCTGAGTTCACACGTGTCTCTCCATCCCTGTCCCTCCTAATGGCTTAACCGTGATCCATGAGCAAACCAAAGCTAACACCCAGGTAATGGCTCTGGTATAGCTTTCAGGTCTCGGAAGAGGTATTAAAAGGGAGCTACATGTGATCTGATTACACCTTTAACCTTCTTGTATCTGATCTGGAACGGATGTGTTGGATCAAGATCGGGAGGAGCCTGGGATATCGGCCATGATGCAACATACAGTATACACAATAAACAGAGCTGCAGGGACTTTGTCATTAAAGAATTCAGCGTTTGGCTGTAGGATACATTGATTGGGTCATATTAGGCTTTTGACTCAGTCTTTATGCCGTAGTAACCCAGGCCTATACACATAGTGTACATACTGTAAGTGATAGTAATGGAGGCAGTGAAATGTATAGACGATAAATGTATCCAGAGGAAGCATTGGTATTTCCGATTGTGCTGTTTCCAATCGGTGCACCCAAAACAGAACCTGCACAGTGCTGGTGTTGTGTCAATTGATTTAAATTTCCTATTTACCTTAACCCAAACCAAACATTATCCTTAACCTCAACCACCTCTTCTACCTCTAAGCCTATTGCAATTTGTCCCTCACACCCACCACAGAAGGGGGCGCTAGAGGAAAGAGTATTCATGGGAGACAATTACTGAAGAGGTGATAGACTTGGACACAATGCCTGATTGTTGGACTTGATTTCCACACTTTGGATTGGACACCTCAAACTACACGTGCCACCTTTGATGCCTAAAATCGACAGCTCTGTGCGGGTAAACAAATAAACAATATTAAACTAATGAACAAACACTGTATCCAGATGGGAAATTTACTGTTGTGTCTCTCTCAACAACATTAAATTCAAGTTCACTCCATCATCTCTGCTACCTGCTGCCCTTTGATTTTCAAGTGATAATTAATACCAAATGAAATGATGGCTGATTTGAAGCTGGCAGGTCTCATGTATTGAGCAGACTGAAGAAGCAGGGAATCGAACCACCGGCCCTCAGGCATCCTTGGTTCAGTGGACGACACTCTATATCTCCTGACCCCCAGCTGCCCAGATTTATTGTCTAAGATATAATAAGTGCACAAAGACGTTCATCTATATTCATAGATACAGTTAAACCAACCCCCAAACAAATCAAGGTTAGAGCAACAGGACCAGGCTACATAATGGGGAGGGAAATAAAACAGTAAAATGAAGAACTGAGGAGGGGAAACAGGGACTTTCATTCCAGTTGTTAATCAGTCAGCAATGTAATCGGGACATAGACAATGTTTGTTTGAGATTTAGTCAAATGCATGTTTGGATTCCACCAGGCATCATGTATTCATGTAAATCTGAACCTGAAGGGAGCTGAAGATGCTGCATGTTGTGTTATCATCTGCTGCCTCTTAAAACAAACATCAATCCTTTACGTGTGTTTGACCAGAGACTTTACAAAAAAGGTTAATTATATAATCCAGCATATTAACACTGTTACACCATCCTGCTACGACACAACGCCGAGCAGAGGATACACGACTTCCTCCCTGCTAATTAATTTTTCGAGCTCATAAACTTCTGCCTCTGCTTTTCAGAATTAGCGATACGATTTGCTCGGCTCTCCCTCCCCCTTCATTACTGTCAGTACAGAACAGCCTCCACATCCACGGTGAGGCGAGAACAGAGGTGAAGCATGAAAGCTGTGAGAAGGAATTTTTCACCTGGCCATGCATGGCTTCTCTCCTCTCGGATATGGTTCGGTGGGTGGGCGATATTGATTTCAGAAGTATTATCTATTATGGCGAACATGGCGTACATGGTGTACATGGTGGATCTCCTCCAAACACCACCACTCCTCTCCGGGCCCATCCTGCTGTGCCATACAGAGCACTAAATACGTGACAGTAGCCTGGAGTTATTATGCACAGATAACCTTCCTTTCCCTTTATAATCCAAGCAGGCACAAAGGGAAACTATTCATGATCTGCAATTATGTTTTCTAGATAAGATAAGCTGTTCACAATTAACTTAAGGCCTGCCCTCAGACACGGGGAGCTTTTCATATCTGCTGACCTAGCCAATCAAACTGCTCCAGGAGATGCTTTTCAATATCACCACAGCTGAAGCCTTTTGTGTTTCTTCTCCCTGTGCCTTGCTGCTGTTTCAGATGTGCGACTCACGCCTCCCTCTCAGAAGCACATGGTTGAACACAAGGGGGCGTAGACTGCTAAGTTTGCCTCTGCAGTTGTCCAGCTGAGCAGGAGCTGCAGGAGGGATAAATCTGATTATGATTTCATGTCTGACCTTGAGAGGGAACTACACTTAGATTTACATTGCAAGGAGGGATGCCTTATTGCATTATTGGCAACGGAATGTGTGGCTTCCTCCACACACACAACTGCATTAGGGGGAGAGTCATCCTTTGGCAGAGCCACAGAATGACAATGGCGGCCTGCAGTTTGGTCCAGCTCCTGGTTGGAGCTTTGGAAACCACAGATCTGTCAGTTCAACAGATCAGAATATGTAATATGTGAACATTTCTGTACATGTAGATGACAAATCTTCCGTCCTCCTTCATTATCATCATCATTAGGCGAGCTGCTCTTAGTGGGAGTATGCTCACACTCAAATATTCCACCCATACAGGATAATCAAGTCCCCAGAGGTTCATAACAACAATCACTGTGCGCGCTCTGTGTGATGATTACATTACCGATGGCATTTTAAACTATTCTCTCTACCTCTCGCTGTGCCTCTGTTTCTCTCTTTCTCTCTCTCTCCTCCGAGCACTTCCCTCTCTCCTGGTCTTTCTGTAGCTGCAGGATTCTATCAGATGCACGCTCATGCTCACTGCTTCACAATGTGCAAACCGACCCTGCTGCTGCTGCTCCTCTCATTGTCACTTTGAGTAACAACCAAGGCCAACTGCATGGTGCCATGTTCACTTTGCCTCCCCACAAAGCACCTGTTTGAGTGGGAGTGTGAGGCAGTGACCCCACCCCACCCCCCCCTCTCTGGAGGGTCATGTGCCCCTATAGGCGTTTTTAAAGCTCCGTTTCAAACAAGAGATGTAATTGGTTTGTGATCCCAGCATATGTAAATGTCAGTGGCTGGCTCCTCCCATGCACCTGATAGGGAGTATTTACGGCTCTTTACAGCTACTCGGTGCAGTTTCCAAGAGCGCAGCGCTGCACCATGACTCCCCACTGGACTTAAACTTTTAAGGATTTCCATCTTTACGCACTACACTGACGTCCACCTCTGTGTTGACCGAGAGAGAGAAACAAAGTTTGCCAAAGTTGTCCACTTGTTTTTTTCAAGATGCCACGCTCCTTTCTGGTCAAGAAACACATTAACTCCGCAAGGAAGCCAAACTATAGTGAGTTGGAAAGCACAACAGGTAAAGTTCTTAAAAGTTAAGGGAAAAGTGTAACTTTAAATTATTTTTTGTTAAAATATTTTCTGACATGACATAAAGTTGTTGCAAAGTGTTTTTACTTTGCAGAAGTTGTAAAAGCTGTTGCCCAACTCTGAGATGTACGCACTGACAGTTGTGCGTAAAAGTTCCACTCGCTCCATTCTAACTTTCCTTTTTCTACTTCCAGTGTTCTTCACGCCGCACATCTACAAGGGCCTGCCCCTGCCTGTCATCCCCCAGCCGGAGATCCTGAGCCCGGCAGCCTACAGCCCCATCACCGTGTGGACTACCAGCAGCCTGCCGCTGTCCCCGCTCCCCAGTGACCTCTCCCCCATCTCCGGATACCCCTCGTCTCTCTCCGACGCCTCGTCCAAAGACCTCAGCGGCTCCGAGAGCCCGAGGAGCGATGAGGACGAGCAGATGCTGCCCAAGCTGACGGACCCGCACGGCGTGGAGGCGGAGAAGTTCCAGTGTGTTCTGTGCAGCAAGTCCTACTCCACGTACTCTGGACTGCTCAAACACAAGCAGCTACACTGCGACGCCCAAACGAGGAAATCCTTCAGCTGCAAATACTGCGAGAAGGAGTACGTCAGCCTCGGAGCTCTCAAAATGCACATCAGGACTCACACTTTGCCTTGTGTTTGCAAAATATGCGGGAAGGCGTTCTCCAGACCGTGGCTGCTCCAAGGACACATCAGGACGCACACCGGTGAGTGGCCGAGGCAGCGAGGCAGGGGCCTGCTGGGTGGTGGAGGGTTGAGTTGCTGTTGTTGTTCTGGGCTTCTGCAGACACAGATTCACCCTGGTGCATAATTTAACAGCCTTCAGAGCTGCGTTTGACCCTGTTGAGAAACTTTGAAGTGAGGTTGAGGAAGTTGCTGTGGAGATTATAAGATGTGAAGCTCTCAGGGTCGTGTCATTTTTTATATTCTGCAAAGAAACATTTGCTCCTGTTGAGACAAAATTCAAATTCTAATCCATCAGCAGTGGGTGTGTGGCTGCCATCTACATAATAACAGGCCAAGTGAATGTGACATTTGATTCATTTGTGTTCAACCACTGACATTGTCTCTCTTCTCGTTTCCCCTCCTGACAGGAGAGAAGCCGTTCTCCTGCCCTCACTGCAACAGGGCGTTTGCGGACAGGTCCAATCTCAGGGCGCACCTACAGACCCATTCAGATGTGAAGAAATACCAGTGCAAGAACTGCTCCAAAACCTTCTCCAGGATGTCTCTTCTGCACAAGCATGAGGAATCTGGTTGTTGTGTAGCACACTGAACTGGGATACGTTTCCACCACCAGAGGAAAAAAACTTCTCTGTTGCTTCTCTTTCCCCCCCCCCAAGCCCAAGTGGAGAACTGTCAGGAAATCACACCCAGGGGGTGCGTTCCCTAATGTGCAGACTTTTATTTCTCCCCACGAAAGGTCGATTTCATTTCAGAGTGAGAAGCAGCTCAGTGCTCACGTGCTTCTCGTTTCAAGCAGTGTTTCTATGATTGCAATCAGTGTCGAGCTTTGTCAAACATGTACTCACCTACCTGTGCTACTCATGCACTTTCCTGCATGTTTAGAGTGTGTTATATGCCTTCTCAATGTTATCGTCAGTGTTTGTACCAATGTCTCTCAATGGCTGTTACACAGTCCTCCACTTGTTTTTTATACAAACTATACCAAAAGGTGCATTATGAAAGACAGTATACATATGACCTGAGGAATACGGAAGCCATGGTTACTTAGGGAACAAGTGCAAACTTAGTTTTTAGGGCGAAATCTTTCAAACGTTTGCACAGTCAGTAGAAGCAGGTTTGCCAGCACTCAAATAGCAACACGATTAATTCTCAAGTGCCTCAGTTTTACAGGTTTTTGGCAATAATATGTATTTTTTATTTTATATTTTTATATCCTGAATGTAAGCTTGACTGAGATGATTGTATATTTACAGTGAAAACTGTGATGCTGAATGATTTTGATACTTTTCATATTTTCATGACACTTTTGAAAATAAAGTTTCATGACATTTTGTACATATATATATTTATATATATTTGAAGGCATTTTTTCATCTGTGAAGTTTCTTCCTCTTCTTGCTTTGGTGCACGAGCAGCTCAGTGAGCAGGACTCACTGATTGTCACGAGTGTCACACAGAGTCATTTACACAAATGATATTTAATCCAGCTTGCACCTTCTCATGTTATGGCGATGTAAAATAAAAGAAGAACCGAGGGGGCGAGGTGACTCAGCTCCTGAATCAGGCCTGAACCTGTTCCCTATCAACCTGTACAGACATCAAACAATCATGAAATCTAACACATACTAGTGATATTGATCTGCACTCACTTGTCAGACCCTTTGAGGGCCCATGACTCTCTCTTTACCCAGGTGTGTGTCCGGCTCCAATGCGAGTATGTCGATTTTTTAAAGTAAAAACCTCATTTACAAACAAATATCCTCAAAATAACTTGAGGAAAAAGTTTTCTTCCTGCTCCGTCACCACAGGGTCACAGGCCACTCAGATTTGAGCTCCAGATTTTAATGTGTTTTTACAAAAAGCTCACGTCTGCTTTTGCTTTGACAACCTCCTTGAATTCTGGGATGCTTGCCATCTTGGATTAAATAGACGTCCTCGGGCTACATTTTGTTGTCTTTCACCATATGCTGTCAACTCGCAGTAGATAAATATTAGAGCACAAAAAAGGGCAATGCCTTAAGCGCTACAGTAAACGCAGGAGTCTTTCTAGCAAACCCCTGAATGTGTTCCCGTTTGCCCTAATGCCCGAAAGCTGCTGACCTGAAAGATGTGATCTGACAAACAGACACTTGTTTTGCTGGCTGCGAGGGCCTGAACTCCCCTGTAGGTAGATTTTTTCCTCGCTGTGAGTCATTTTCGAGCTATTCCAGGTGCTTGCTGCCGCTCTTTGGTTCAGGCCAGGTGGCTCCGGGGCTCTCGCTGAAAAGCAGGTGCAACAGAGATGGATGCAAACCGCAGCCACAGGTCCGCCGAGACTGCAGAAACCTCCGCCATGACCTAACGTGGAAACGTTACAAGCAGCAGCCTCCTATTATACACATCATCTGCATCGTAAAAGGAAAGTGCCATCGAGTGGGCACTTTAAACTCTCACTAGCGCTGCTGAGAAGCTGAAGCCGTTTGTCCTCACTATCATTTGGAGAATCTAATAACTTTCCTTCAATAGGCAACTTCAGAGAGACAGAGACAGGGAATAAAATCATGAATTTTTAATGCTAAATTAGCTTTATAGCTTTATATATGTCTTGCAAGATTTCCCGTTTACAATGACAATTAAGTGCATGACAGATTTCTCAGATAACAAGAAGGTGTTAAATGCAGTCGTGATGATTGTAGGAGGACAATGGGAGGAGAGGGATTAATTGTTACTTATTATTCATTATGTTATTCATTTATTTGTTTCAGAGCATATGGCTATAAGAAGACTTGTTAAAGAATTGAAACTGACTGTTTTGTCGGTAATGCAGGTAATATACCCTGAGGGTGTTTTTGCAGTTAGATAAAAAAAAACAAAATAAATATTGATTATTTTGCTGATAATTTAAAACCATTTCTGTCTCTAAGATGTCAGAAAATTTAGAAAAATGCTTTCAATAATTTCCCTGTAGCCAAAGGCAATGTATTCAAATAGATGTTTCTATTGCACCAACACACAAGGTATTCAGTTTACTTATTTATGACAAGAACATTATCAGATCCTTCCACTCGAGAAGCTGGAACTGGAGATTGTTTGGTGTTTTTGCTTTTGCTAAATTACCCGATTAATTATCTTTTTGCCAATCAGGAAATTGATTTACTCTTGCAGCTCTCGCATCTTCCCACTGTCTTGTTCAAATCTTACGGCACATCCATTCATTCATCCGTTCATAATGTCCTTCCTGTGCATAACATCACTGTCACTCACTCTCCACTAAGAAGTGCCACGGGTGACATAAAGAATCCGGAGCACCGGATGTAAAGCAGGGCGGGGCCGTCACAAACCTGCTGACTTATTGGTGAATCAGGGAACATAATTTCTTTATGACCATCAAGTGGAACAAATAAAGTTAGCGGCGTCCTCTGAGGTCTGATTGTCTCAGCTCGGAAGTGATCCCCAGCCTTCGCCTCCGACTGCACCACATCAGAATGGAGATGATTGTGTATTCCCCTCAACTCCGACCGCCTGGAGGAATGTTTGCCTGTTTATTGAGCTCCTGCATCTTGTTAGAGACGATTCTCTTTCATTTCTCTTGTCTCCTCCAGTGACTGGGTGTCTGATCAGAATGGCATTGCTGTTCACTAAGAGTTGTATATGCTCCAGATCACACTGTTTGTCTCTAATTACATTGTGTCGTTAGTATCACTGGTTTATTGGTTGGTAAATTTTAATTCATGCAGATCGAGGTGACGTCATTTTATCAGCAGGGAAGCTTTGTCTTCAGCTGCTTTCAGACATGCACTGGATGACTATTATCGTCCATTGTCTGAGTGAAAAGTCTGCAGAAAGTCCAGAGGAGCCGATTTGAGATCGACAACAAGAGGAATCACCACAAGCGAGTGGGTGTGTTGCTGATGTTTCAAACACATGTTTCCCAAAGCGGTGCCATACATGTAGGCACCAACAAATATGTCAACAGAGCTTTCTGTGATAAGGGCCGACACCAATGTCAATGTGCTGTAAACAAAAATAAGTGATTTCTATAGTCTCCCCCTCGCCTGAACGCTTCAGAGATTTTTGTGTTGTGAATGCATCTGAGTGCAGGATCTCCTGCTGCCTTGTTTATGTGTGAAAGGAAACCTCCGGAGAAGGTCCAGTCCCAATTCTCTGGACCTTTTTTACCAGAGGCCATGTCTGAAAATGGCTTCATAAGCTGTATCTCAATTCAGCGGGTGCATCCTTCCATGGACCCGCTCTGTGCAGCTGAAGTTGGCAGCATCCTAAAGCGAAATCAGACGCTCTGATCTCCCTATCGCATCATCAGCTTGTCCCGCCCTTTCAGCCGTCACCTAGCAACAAAGTTACGGCCGGAAACAGTCTTCGGTCAATTAAAAATGTCCTGTTAGCTGTTCGGGAAGGGGTCTTCGGGGGGCCTAGTTGGGCCGCTATGACGTAATTGGTCTAGAAGTGCGGGTTCCGAATTGAGACACAGCTTTAGTCTTGTGTATTTATCTCATTGAAGTTATATAAAGGAGAACACTGTTGTTTCAATACTTTAAATGAGGCTCTGACCACATGCAGTAGGTCAGAAAAGAGTTTTTGGGGGATTGTGTCATTAAGAGCGTTGAAGTGAGGAAACCAGCAGAGACAGACGAGTCTGTGTTGACTTAATCAATAGCGCTGGTCTCTGTTTGTTGCCTTTCTGTTGAGCAGAGGTCAGCTGTCAAAGGATCCTGTGATCATATTTACTTGATCGTATTCTCAGCACACTAAACCTCATGACCACAGCTGTAAAAGATCATCCCCGTAAACAATGCAGGCCTTTGTGGCCAGAGATGATTTCATGTGGTACTCTGAGAGTTTTTTTAAACCTTTGCTCTGAACCCTCAGCGTATCATATCTAAGCGGCACATAAACAATCAAGAGGCAGAGATAACACTTTTTTAGGTGCACTGACACAAAGCAGTTCACCACAGAAGCAGTGAAGTTGAGAAAAGAAGGTTTGAAGTTTATGGAGTCGTTCTGAAACTGCACAACTGATAGAAAATGTTCTTCGTAACTTTTTGTTTTATGGCAACTATTTGATATATGTCACTATATAACCTCAAGTACCTCAAACAGGCAGGTACAGCCATCTTTATTTATTTGTTTAACGGAGCCAAGAGCCTTCAGGGATTATAGGGATTATAGGCCGCTCTATATTTTGTTATTCTGTGTCTGTCTCTTTACAATTAATATCAATATTGTAATGATTTAATTAAAAATAAATAATTTTAATCTAAAGTTAATATGACGGCTGTTATTCCAAGTTATGATGACTTTTACGCGAGCTAAGCCGTTGTTTTTCTCTTTTCCATCATGATTGGATTTTCACATGCTGCAGCCATTTAGTGAAGTGGAATACTGAAAAATCTATATTTTTAATTTTCAGCCTTCTTCCTTTAGTTGTTGCCCAAGTTTGCAATAAAATATCATAGCATGTATTTTCCTTTTTTATTTCATTCATCTTATCATTTACCTGCAGTTTGCGCTTAATACAAAACATTCACATAATAAATGTTTAGTTATCATATACAATATACTGTAAATTTCTACAAATATGAAAAAACAGATGACTGCGTAGTTTATTGTTTACATATAATAAATACATTTATAGTTATAATAAACCATCCATTACATGTAAAATAAACTGCTGTTTATTTCAAATAGGTCAAGTTACTCAACAAACCTGAGGGGACAAAATCTTTAAGCATTTTTTAAACTGAATTTTATCTATTATTTTTACAATTATGATTAACCGTAGGGTTCGGTCATGCATTTCCAATTTGAATGCAACATAACCATCATAATTTGGAGAATCATTTTTCATAACTATAAAGTCCCAAACTTAACCAGAAAAGACCATAAAAAAACACATTATTAGCAGAGTCAAGTCTCTTTCCTCCATGTCCCTCCAAGTCAGCTCAGGTGAATGTGTCAGGACAGGATGATGCTGGATCATCATCATACTCATCACATAATACTCTGACAGAGGTTCTGAATGGCTTACAGTTTCACAAAGTGGTGCAGGAGACCTGTCACACTAAGTGGGAAGAACCTGCCTTTAATTTGCATGCAGCAAATCATGCATTTTTAAATCCTCTTACAGCTCCGGGCTGCCTTTGACACCAGTGATCATCCAATTTGAGTTTGAAAGCCATGAGCTCTGGGTGGTAACCTGTCCCTCGCTCCACTGGTTCTACTCTCTCGTCTGAAGCACAAACTTTTATCTCACCAGCAGAAACTTCAAGTCGTTCTCCTGAGCGACTCCTGGAGCTCTGCAGCGCTCTGTTTTTGGTCTAAACCTTTTCTTCATACAAGTTTTCCCCCTGGGCCGAATAATCTGTAAACACAGTGTTTAATTCTGTGGCTGTGTTGTCCAAAAATGTAATTACGACCTACAAATGCCGCGGAGCCACTCGTATGGCCATAGACTCAATAAATAAATATATAAATTAATATTGTGAAATTCCTGGCCTTGGAAAGAGCAGTTTAAAAACAATCCCACTCTCTTGCTTTCAGTTATATCACACAATCTTTTTTATCAGATGGAGTTTGTGCAAACTACATGTTCAAATTTCTATATTTTTCTGAGAACTTCAGGGCCGTCTTGTGGATGTTGGCTTAAAGTTGAGACTGAGAGTTCATCGTGGAGCTCGGAGACAGAAATTGACAGTCTCACCACAGGGTTCAGTAAGTAGCTGCCCGGGAGCATTTGGATGTATTTTCTGCAGCAGTAGAGATTCATTAGCTCCCTCAAGCAGACTGTGCTGTTGCCCCGGTCCTTTGGTTTGTTTCTTGATTTGTTTGTTAGCAGGACTATGCAAAAACTGCAGAACAGATTTATTTGGAACTTGGTGGAAGGATGGGACACGGGCCAACAAAGAACCCACTGAATTATTGGCACAGATTTGCCCAAAGTGACACATTAACAATTTTCTTTTGACATCACCAATTTTCCAGGGTATAATTTCTAAATATTTATGAACAAATCAAGGATATTATTATCGATGAGTGTGGGCAATATTGTTGTGCAGCCTGATGGCATTGAAGGGAACTATGGGTCTTGGCGGAGGTTTGCACTCCACCATTCTAGTTTACATTTAAATCGATTTCATTTGGACCACTCATTTGCAGAAGCACAATTGACTATAAACAAAAGTCCTGTCCACACTTTAGTAGATTGAAAGAATCGAAGGGACATAGTCCATCATATAATCCATTATCTACATCGCTTATCCTTTAAGGATTGTAGGGGGGGGGGAACCGACTCAAGCTGACACCAGGCGAGAGGAGAGAGCAACCCGAACAGGTCGCCAGCATATCTCAAGGCCAACATATAGAAACCCTAACCCTAACCCTAACCCTAAGATTCATATACACCTCCAGGTAGTGTATAATAAGTCCTATGTCCTCTACGTTGCAAACCACAGGATATGATTATTTCGAAAATCTCTCCTAAAAAGCATCTTGAGAAAACTGTTTTTGTGCTGTTGTGTCAACAATGAAAAACGCTGGTGTTTTAGAAAAGAAATGAGGGTAATTTTTGATTTGATCAAACTAACTCAAAGAGAACATTATCTATCTGTATGGAACCATTTCTGAACCACCTGTTCAACGTTATCACTGTAATTGTATCCCATCTGAGATATTTCATTTTCTATTCACAGCCAGGAGACAGCTCTGATTGTTAGTTTGAACAGCAGCATTTTCAAAAGCATGAAATATTAATATTTTCTTCATTTGGTAAGACAACACAAAAGTTGCTCTGCCTCTTCCACGGGGGGTTTTGACAGCCATCAGCTGTTAGACATAAATTGATGCTGCTGGAGCTGTCTTTGGTCTGTCTTCAAACGACGTAGTTGCTTTTCATAATGAATGTTCGGCACCAGACGTTCGTTTGGCTCATGACAATTTAGATGAAAAGGTCACAGTGTCAGTAAATGACAGATATATAAGAGGACAAAGACGACACTGGAGAAGAATAGAGGGATCCTGGGGAAATAAAGTACACAAGCTATTGCATCAGGAGCTTTAAATAAGCAGGCCTGGTAAATGTTTACTTTAATTACAGCACACATGTTTGTTTGTCTCCCGGGATCTTCGAGGTAACTCCATCCAGCCTGTGAGCTCCACAGGCCGGGCGCTGCCTCCCCCTTCGCAGGATCCCGGCTATTCAGAGGCCATTGAACAATTTCACAATCGACCCTGCTCTGAGCGACAAATTAACATTGGGCAGGTCTCAGCCAGTTGCATATTTACAAGCTGTTTGGGTCCAATCACGACTGTGGCTGCGTTCACTCCCGTCCAAATGAGGAGGCGAAATTACAAACACAGAAGGCAGCAGATTTAGAAAGACCAAATAACCGTCACGGAAATGAGATTTAATTTGTGATTGTACAGCTGTGTCCCAAGTCATTTATCCAGATTAATAACCCCAATGTGTTTACCTATTGCGGGCCGCACGGTGCATCTCAATGCTATTCTGATTTCAATCCATTACATACGCTGAATATTGAAAATGTTGTGGGGGCACTTAACGTGATGTCCACTGATGAGGTGAGGTGAGGTAAAAGCTATTACCCTGAATGGATTTCCCTCTCTGAATCTATACTAATCACACTGGAAGATAAAGACAAAGAGATGAGCTGGAGATGGATTGCGAGACAATGTGGAGCTAGAATAGAGGCTGCGTGTTCATCCCTGTGTATTATTTTGATCACTGATTATCTCGGTGGTGTGTACGACGAGTGCGACTGTGACATGATCCCTGAGAGGCCGGCAGACCCAGTCAGTGCCCTAATTATGATGAATCAAGGCTGAGGGAAAGCTGTTTAGCCACCAGCCGTTTCTAAGTGGTTTTACACCACACAGCAACAGGAGGAACAGCCTCCGACATAACAGCAAAACACAACGGAGATGCTCGCAGCAGCACAGAGGGGTTTTAGGTGAGCCAATTAGCACTTATTCTTACTCTTGCAAACTCGTAATGGAACAAGAGAGTCGGTCGAAGCCTTTTAAAAATGCAACGAATAACACATGATGTCTTTCTTGTGGTTAAAGTAATAGTTTTATTCAGTTTTTATTTGTTCTCCTGCCAAGAGTTAAATGATAAGATCAATACCACTCCTACATCTGGGAAATATATGGTTGGCAGCCAGTTAGCTTGGCTTAGCATGCGAACAAAATATATGACATGTTAAATAGGAAGGTTTAGAGAAGCTGGTGGAGTTCACTTCAGCCCAGAGCTGGGGTAACTGTTTCCCCCGTTTCCAGCTGTTACCATAGACTGAATAAAAAGATGGATGATATGACAGCTTCTCAAAAGTGAAGCCAAACCATCTTAAGCGTCCCCTGCTGGCTGGCGGCAGTATAGGTCATAAACCCCTCCTACATTGTGATTGACAGCTGACACTGACTCACGATTGGTTGAGAATGTAAATGGGAGAGAACAAGAGGCAGAACACATTGACCAAAAGGCATCTGCTATGAGCTTTTGGATATATCTGCAGGTAGCCGTTAATAGAGATTGGCCCAAATGTCGCCTGGACCGATTAAACCTACAAAAGTATTGTTGTTTGTGTTATGTGTTAAGAAAACGTTGCACCCCCGTGATAAAAGGAACTAGTCACACTGTAAACATTACGTGCAGTGAGCAGGAGTCTGAGTCTTAGCCTGGATATCGACTGTCTTTGCTGGAAGCCGGGAGATATTGGTCATTTCCCCAAGAGGCTTATTCGAAGACAGCCGATGAACTGAAAGACTGCAACTGCGTGAAATCTGGCTCCAAATAACTACAAAAGTGTAAGATGGCAGCAGCATCTTTAAACACGGTCTATGCTAAGCTAATCATACGCTGGAAGTAGCTTTATCAGCTCAAGAGCGGTATCGATCTTCTCATCCAAATACCAGCACACAAAACGTATTTCTTAAAATTCCAAAGAGAAACTTTCAGGCAAGAATATAACTTGATCCAATTTGTGTGAGCTTATATGTATTCCTGTTGAGTCCCAGGTAGCCACATCAAAGAGCAGCTGTTCAGGGACACACACATTACTGCGTGACCTCTCTTAACTTATGGGTAAATAGTGAAACTGAATACTCCGGGGGCTTGAGAAAAGGCCCGTCCTGAAGTTTGGCATGACATTGGGCCTCTGACTGGTATTAGGCTCCATCCACATCACATTTTAAGACTCGATTATGTTGCTTTGAGGGATTTTGGGGGGGATTTCTGAGATGGTGGCATGAGCCTCAGACCATGACACGGTATGAAATCAACAATATCCCCTGTGACACATTCCACAGATAGCCTGGAGTTTTGTCCCTCTCTCTGTCTTGTGGTTATCTGATCATCAGTGGAGGGAAACGCTGAGTGTGGAGCGCAAACAAAAGGTGCTTGAATAAACTAGCTCCCGGCCACATTATTCAGACTCAGGTATTGTACTCCTCTGACAAGCCTCAACAGGACGTGAGCCTTCAGAGACGCTTCTCCGGGGATGGGTAGGACTTGCTTGCTCAACAAGGATCTCTGCTATTATATATATATATCGGAAAAAAAGTTATGTAGATATTCTGTATATTTACCTGCTGCATTATTCATACCCGAGTCACAAATCACAACAGCTGTACTACATGAAATATCAAAACTAGAAAAAGAGAAACATATTTAGGATGTTGTGTAATGTGATACAGCAGCGCAGCAGTGATATTACTGGATGTAAGACGCTCACTTTTGGTTTCATGTTGACTTTGATTGTACATTTTCGGGTTGCACTTTCTTTTACCGTGGATAAGAGTCAATCAAACATTAGAAAAAGTCGACAATAAAATTCAAATTCAAGTCTAGTCAATGTATTTGTAAAGCATGTTTAAACATAGTCTTTCAACAAAGCACACTGCTCCCAAAATATGGGGGATACACAAAATAGGACATATTTGAACAAAGGTATTAATTAAAAAATATAGTAAAATAATATAAAACCACATAAATAAGAGTACAAATGGATTTTGAGGTGAGTTTTTAAAGTTTAAAAGGAGGGACAGACTGCTCATAGTTCAGGGGCAGCTACTGCAAAGACCTGTTCTACTTTCTGCTTCGATACAATGTTATAAATACAACAACACCTCCAAATACAGATCATAAATTCCCATAGAGTTGAATCAATACATTTGACTCAAAGTAAACAAAGATTAAAAACTCGAAGTCTCACAAGAGCAGTCATAAATATAAGAATGAAGATGATACAGTATTTATCGATCTGGTTTTAATGAGGTCGCAATTCTACTTTTTAAAGAATGTTTCTGAATGAAGGGAAAAGTGCTAAACAAACTTTTTATATAACATGTATGGTATTATCTACCATACATTCTCATATATTCTGATGTATGGTAGATCATGATATGTAAATATATAGCCTTATTATTTCTGTGAGAAATAAGAAAAAGAATGCTATTTTATTTTCTACACAAGTAAAGCTGTGGTCGATTCATGGTCCCAAGAGGATGAACACTAACATTTATTAATAGCCTGACCATTAATTCCTTATGGGCCAAATACCACAATCTTAGAGCTGAGTGGGTAAACTTATATAAAACATACAAACATGCACATATTCCTCCCTTATTTGAACACTGTGAACTTTCTATACGCCAACATGTCAACTCTGACAGCTGGATCCCCAGAGGATGTGTTGTGGTATCCTTGCTCACTACAGGATGAACCCCTGATTGTAGGAACTTCAGAGACGCTTCCTCTTGCCAACATGTACATTTACCAAAGAATCAAACCGGCATATCAGCAAGGGATTTTCTGACCTCTCTCCTTTTCAGTTTTCACTTCAGCTACATGTTTGGTCTGATGAGCCAAGAAGCTGAAAACCTGAATCAGGGCCAAATTTTTTAAGAAGTTTATCCCACAGTAAAAGAACATAGTGTTAAGTCAGTCCTTAAGTTAATTAATGAAGAAAGATGATTACCTTCGTCAAGGAGGGGATGTTTTCATCAAACTACTTGGAACATGGGCCAAGAAAGGCTTGGATCTGAAAAAGGGCCAGATCCAGACGTGTTTTCTGTTCACTGCCTTTAATACTGCAAGATAGAGTTTTTTTAATTAGTTTTTGTTTATTTTAACATGTATTTTGCTGCATTTTTGCCTTTAATGACAGCAGAGCATAAGGAAGACAAGCAGCAAAGGCCGCTGCACGGGCTCAAGACTCCGTATCGGATTTTGGGAAAAGAAGGACGCCAGCTAGCTCACTTGGTGGTGCAGGTACCCCAGACAGGGCTTTTAAAATAATATTTTTTCATAAATTTCCCAGAGAATAACATATTGGATTTTGAAATGAACAAGAATCTGATATTTAGGGGGCTGATATCTGTGAGAGTGTGAGCAATTTGGTGCAGCCTGATTGAATTAAAGGGGACTGTTGGGCCTTGAAGAAGGTATGCACTCTAATTTAAATTTTAAAGGGGAAGTTTTAATAAATAAAACCATTTCATATGTACTTGTAACACTGGAAGTAGCAGCGGATACAAAATAATGAATTCAGTGTGAAGGGGGCACATGTTGACAGGTTACGCTCCATGAAATACCATTAGCCTGGCAGAGTGTCCTCAGTTCTTTCAGAAAAACTGTTCAGTGTTTTGGCTGAAGATGTGTTCATCTCAATCACTGGAACAAAACAGATACAAGCGTGTTTACAACCGTATTCAACAGAACAGTCCACAATGAAGTGAAAGCACCTCTGGGACTGCCAGCTTTTTTATTTATGTCGAACACAACTGCCTCTTGATATTCCTGTGATTTTCAAGCCGAGTTGGAAATGTCTCAGCGCTATAAGATTTCAAACACAACAAAGCAGGCAGCCAAGGACGCGTACACAGGGATATTCTGCAATTATGAGTCTTATAAACACTGCGTCAATATAACAACCCCCCCCCCGAGCAGCAGATTGTTTGTGTTTCCGAGCTACTAGTCACAGTCTTCCCTGTCATAAATATTGTCTGTCACTGGTGCATTCCTCCGCCTCCACCGCCGCAGCCTTTGAGTATTTCCGGAGATTGCTTGGTCTGCACCGATGCTTTCATTCCAGTGGACTGATCACAGGAGACCCCCGGTCCAGCTGTGTCGCGAGCCGCGGAGAGAGAGAAGCCCCGGCTGATAGGGAGAAGACACTGAGTGATGTGGGATAATAAGGCGGACGACTTTAAAGGCAAACGAGCGGCGTTGGGATCGTGTGAGGAGATAACGCTAACGACACTCGAATTAGCTCTGATCCCGGCCTGTGTGACTGGAGCTGCACTGGGAGAAAAGCACCGGCTGGAGATGACGGATGATGGCGTCTGGACGAGAAATGCCGCTGAGCGCAGCAGTGGATGTGAAGCTCGGGCCTGTGAGGAGCAGACGTGTCATCATCCCACAACACTAGTGTTAGTTGCCACATACAGCTGGAATGTTCCACTGGGATGACAGAGGGCGTGTCTGATCACACAACAACACACCCCCCCCCCTTCCCCTCCAACTCTCTCAACACCACCCTTCCCCATCAACATGCCTCCTGGTTGACCCTCGCCCCCCCCCTGCCCCCCCCCCCTACCCTCTCTAATCCCACAGTTAGCTGGTCAGTCGAGACAAATGGTCGAGGAGCTGCCTGCGAGTGAAGACGCAGCAGGTGCTGTGCTGTCAGAAAGCCACTTCACACCTCTCCTCTCCCGCTCTCTCTCACACCACTGCCACCCCCCCCCCCCCCCGAGCCCTGGCCACCCTCTCCGCGGGGGGGAGGGAAAGGGGTTGGTGGCGGGGCGCTCTCCAGGGTCTGCTTTGTTATCAGCGCGCTTGCAGCTTTGAAGTGAGCTGGGCCAGAATCTGGACTGTGTTTACTTGAAGGCATCTTCTCCCTTGTTGTGTGTCGCGTCAGCCCGAGGTAATTACGGCCCAGCGAGCGGCCCTGACCATGATGACACGCTGGGGTGGGTGTGGAGGAGAAGGAGGCCGGGACCCGCAGTACATCAGCGTCTGGAGCGGCTCTTACTCACTGGTATGTGGTGTAGACAAGGGAGCTCCCAAAGGGGGGGGGGGGCTGCCTGCAACTGGCACGATGTGTTAGAAGAAGCAGTGGCCATGGCCAATAATGTCCTGTAATTGTATTGTTATCATGAAGCGCAGGCCGGTTGTGCTTTGTTCTCCGCGGGGTGTCACATCAAAGAGTCGTTAAGCGAAGCGGTGCAATTCTAAGTACAATTTGTTTTACATAATTTAAAGGGACAGTATGTTTAAGTTGTTATTTTGCCATAATAATGTATTGTAATGCATTTCTAGCGTTTGAAAAAGAGCCACTGACTTTTCCTGCTGGACTCTGAGTTCGAGATGAAGTTACGAGACGTCACACAACTTTTTTAAGATGATGAGATAAAAGCATAATTCAGTATTTTTGGAGAAATGTGCTTTTATGCTTTCTCGCCAAGAGGTGGCTGATGCAGCTCTGTACGATCAATATGATGCTACAGCAGGTGAGTTGGACTTGGCTTAGCAAAAAGAAAAATGCAACTCAAGGCATAACGTAATCTGCCTATAAGCATTTGAAAAGCTTATTAAAAAACGATGTTATATCGAGTTGTGGTTTTAAAGGGAGTATATGTGACGTGTGTATTTCTTGGCTGGAAATTAGATCTTCTCTAACTCTCAGAGACAAAGCCAATCGAATTATTCCCCCAAAACAATTTCTTTAAAGAATGAGTCGGACTATTCAATATATTAAAGAACTGTGTATATTGTGTAACTGTCTATAAATTACATGATAAGACCAAAGCCAACATTGCATTCGTCTGTGTCTCAGAACTTTCCTGTTTTGTACTGCAGACGAACATTTGGGTTATGAGTTTATATTTAAACTTTAATTGAAAACATTCTTAATCAATTTCCTAAAATTGCAAACCACTGAAAGGTTATATTGACATAACTCATACTAGAGTGAAAAAGTAAATATGTGATAGACTATTTTCAGCAGTAGATGAATACACATTTGGTGTGTTATACCTCTTTTACACCTAAATCATCGGGTATATGCAGGTTGTTTTTTTTGAAAGCTGGAAAACTTGCTTAAAAAAAGGTTGACTCTTTTCCCATTGCCCTTTTTTTAATCTAAACAGAAATGAGCGGGTTCAACAGGTGGCATATTTCAATCACTGCCGATCGGAGCCGGTAAAAATCCAAGTCTAGGAGAGGAATGACGATTCTATCTGTTCCCATTGCAGACAAAAAACAGATGCGAGTGAGTGTTTTAGTCTTTTATTTAGTTTGATGACAATAAAAAATAAAAGTTTTACCTGATAAAAACGTCCAACTTTTACGAAGTATAGTTTCGTAACAAGTCCGACAATTTGCAAACTAATAAATAAGAATGACGCGTTGTTTTTTCAAATTACGTTTTGGCATCTGTAATTTTAATCGAGTGTTCAGAACAAAGCCAAACCTCTCAGTCCTAAAAAAACAAAAAACTGGTCACACAGCTAAAGCTCAGTAGCCAAAACATGATTTTTGTAGCCGTAGATTAAATGCAGACGCTCTCAAACGATTTGATCTGATGTGTATCAGCGTGTCAGGTTCGAACAAGTGACGCTGCTTTAGTCACACACTGAGTCGTGCCCTCGTGGCTCCGAACATATCGATGATGTCAGTGTGAGCAGGTGGTCAAAGGTCAGATTCCCCCACAATGCAGCTGAAGTGCATGGACTCTGTAATCTGTAAACATGATGTTGGAGCAGGCACGGCCCCCCCCCCCGCAGGATGTGTAAGCTCCCAGTCAGCGTCACACCACAGAAAACAAGTCTTGTGCATCATGTGCAATATCCAGTGAGGTGTGTGTTTATAATCATGTGCATCACTGGAGTGTGTTAGGGAGCGACAAGTTATGAAAGTCTGGGTTCATTGTGTTGACTGAAGACTTTCTTTATTACTTTGAAGAGTCACCTCTCCAAAAAAATCAACAACACAATCATCCCATTTATCTTGTCGCTCTCTCTTTTATTTTCCTACAATTAAACTTCAATGTTATCCAGATTGAATGGTGATTCTCATTTGTGAAAGAATAATTGCTCGTCTGCTTTGAACCGAACTGGAGCACACAGCTCATTTGAAAAAATGGAAATCAATAAAACGCTCACAAAAAAAATAAACTATAAAAAAAAATCGAGCGTGTATTCCCACACAGGCCGAGGTGACGAATCACATATGGCAGAGTTAATGTGACAGTGAAAGGTTTTTCAAAGCAAGTACACACACAGATTAGGGAGGATCTACAAAGTCTATCGGGATCTGATAAGACTTGTGGTGTTTTCATTGGTGAGTGTCTCTGCTTTTATCTTCTACAACCGCTGAGCTGCTCTTATCATGTGCAGCACAGTCTGGAATTCCAGCCTCTGATAATTGACTCGTAATCTTTGGTTACCCCAGGAAAGAGTTAAACCAACGTGGACTGTAGAATATTTCACAAGCAGTACGCTCAAAAAGCTACAACGCTTCTCAGCACTGCAATGTTTTGAATTTGAGTTTTTAATACACTGCTCAGCTAATGGAGCGATATCTTCTTTTTATGATCAACTGGAAAATGGATGGAAATGTGGTTTTACAATAACAGAGGAGCTCTGAGAAGAGACTATACAGGAAACACATGCAGCCACAATTACTTCCACCAAAGATATTATGTTTTCCCCAGTGTCTGTTTGGATTAGTTTGTTTAGTTTATCAGTTTGTTTAACAGCGGCCGTCTATAGTGAACTCCGGAGGATGTCCGCAAAATCGGGTCCGGACTTTCTCCGGAGTTTTCCTTTTGACACATGCACGACACAGCTGTAGATTCTCCACTTAGACACAATCCCAACACAGAAACCTCTTGAGGATTCAGCTGAGGCAGCAGACAGAAGTTATTTATCCTGCTGCAGAGATCAACACTTCTTTTTGTTTTTTGGGTCTGTCGTGAGTTAGAAACGTCATCAACACGCCCACTCGCTGGCGGTGACTCCTGCTGATGACCTCCTGCTGATTTCTCACATCAGCTCGTCTGAACTCTCTGCAGTTATTTATTTACAAGGGGACTGGCTGGAGACAGACCCTACGAAATCCCGAGGGTCCCAGTCGGGCATTCGCATTCTCACATGCAGCCCCTCAGGAGAATGTTCGGAGAGTATCCAGAGTTCAGTGCAAGTGTGAAAGCACCTGGAGTTTGATATATAGCTATTTAAATTCTCAGTCACCCTCGGGAGGAAAATATAAAGGCCAATAAAGTTTAATACATAAATTAACAGCACACATAACTGAAATAATTAGCAAATGCAAGGTGCAGGTTTGAGTGGTGACAAAATCGAATTCGACCCAAACCGGTGGTGTCCATCCGCATGAGGCTGTACAATGGTTCGGATCATTCACAGTGTTAAACTATTCATTTGGATAGTTTCAGACAACTTGCATGAAGTTGAGACAGCAGCCAGTCTTCTCCCGTTGAATGACAAGGCTGCTCATTTGGCTGCTCGTTAAACCATAATGATATTACACTGCCAACAAAACAAAGTGAACCAGCTCCCCAAAGTTTTCAGTCTGGCTTCTTTTTATACAGAGTGTTTTTGATCTTCTCATCTTTTGGGTGAAAATACAGACAAGCCTATACCCTGGAACTTTCCCTCTCAATTAGAGAAGCTCTCATGTGGGCTGAGCAGTTATAAATATTGCACACAACTTTGAATGATGTGAGCATATAGGTTCTAATGTGCCATTTGCAAAAACACTGAAGCAAACAACTTTATGATGGTTTGTTGACAAATGACTCAGTGAGAGCTAAAGTATTGATAATGTTGATATAAGAAATGACTGCCCCTCATCAATGCACCCTTGCCATTTTTCTTGCTGTCTTCATGTTATGTCTTCAAGTTATTCAAAAAAACAGCCTTAATAAAAGCAGATTTGACTTAGTGCTGAAAGAAAATGCGTCCTAAACGCTTCTTTTTCTCACGTCTCCCTGCAAAAGAAACCCACTGACATGAAGCCGGGAGGAATACAGCTCGAATGGTGAGGTAGAGCTCTTCTGCCTTGATGCCAGGAGAAAGCAGAGGCAATGGTCGACCTTGTCCTTCTCTGCTGTTGGTCTGTGGGTTTGGGCCAGGGACAGGAACTCCCTGTACAGACACTGTGTCTGCGATTGCTGAAACTACTCCACAGTAGAACACTTTGTTCACTGCCACCAAGGAAAGCCTAGACAACAAAAACACACACTTTTCTGGAAAAATGAACACTTGAGAGGGGTCGTTTTCCTCCTCAAAACGTCGTGCTTGGGTTACGGTGGTAAATAATATTCCCCTCAGAAGGGAGAAAATCGCGCGGCTTAACAAAACTGCCTGGAGATAATACGAGACGTGTTGTTATCAGACCATTAATCTAAATTTACAAGCAGTGAAGGGCTGTGATGTCTCGTTTTTTTTTAAAAAGAGCATATAACCACATGGTGACCCAAGAGTGAAGTTGCTTAAGAGTGGGGGGGAGGGACAGGGGGCTCATAACTCCCCCAAAAATTAAACAGTTTACAGGTCATGTAGTTATCTGTATCACTCAGAGAAGTCTAAACATGAGGCAGCCAATGGAAATAAAAATGACACCTTGGTTATTCCTGGTTGGAAATCAGAGTTATAATGAGATTTTGAGTGGTTTAATGCTGGTATCTAAAGCTCAATACCTCATAGTATTTAAGACATTTTGCATCCATATCTCAATAAATGATTAATGCCGCAGCAACAGTTGGTCCTAAGCAGGCAGAGAGATTCTCATTTTTCATGCGCTTCCAATCCAGCTGACCAAATATCATCGGCAAATAGTGTCACTTCAATCACGGTGCCCCCAAAAACTGATAGGTTATCCAATTATGTGCGTTGATGCATTTCCTGTGAAGCTGGAACATTGCTCATGACCTTTTCTGGATAGAAATGAAATTTTCTCCCCCTCAGGCTAAACAAAATCTCGCAAGCACTCCACCCTGTGAGTGAGTCATGCTGGGAGAGTCAAACAAGCCTACACAATGATGAATCCATTGACATTACTCCCGGTGAGGAGCTGTTTAGAAATCATCCGCCGTGCTCGACGCTGTGTCACTTCTCTCTCTCTCTGCACCGGCACGTCTCAGGGCTTTGGAGAGGTGTCGACCAGGGGTGGAGAGTCCTCCGCTGCTCCTCCGCTCGCCGTCTGAGAGCCAGTTATCTCCCCCCCGCAGCAAGCTGCCACGCGCCTGCTGCACCTGATTGTCTCACCGGCACATTCCAGGTACGAAGGCCCGACAAGCCAGGACAGAGCGCCCAGACAGTGATACACTTGTTCAGCAGCCACAGGTGTAGCTGCCCTCCTTTTCCACACTCTCTCTCTCTCTCTCTCTCTCTCCCTCAGAGGTAGTAGGCGCTGTGAGAGAAGCGAGAGCAATCGTGAGGCAAGTCCGGGGGAATAAAATCAATGACAAATGACTTGGCTTTTTCACGGGAGCACAATGAGAACGGAGCAGCTATGTGCTCATCTTATTGACCTACATTCTTGTGCATCACTCAAAGTAGACTCAGGAGTGAGAAATACAATAAAGCCACAGAGTGAGGAGTGAAAACATGTGCTGCGAGCAATTATGTGAGGGAATTTTTCAATATATACATGACTTCAGCCTCAGCTCCTCAACTGGGCCAAGAAGCTCGGCTGTATTCAGCCTGGAAATTACTGCGATGACTGGATGTGGACAACATAATAGCAAGAGGCTACCGTGTAAGTTGGTTGGACCCAATTCAATACCAGATACTTTAACCTTATTCCTGCATATGTATATATGCATAAGCCATATCCACACTACTCCACATACATTTTAAACAATAGTGCAATCTGTCCAGGGAAACAAAAACAAATGTAAGTAATTTGTATTAATTTATTATTCATCTTTGATGTCTACAACATAATTCATTGAAATCTGATGAAACACATATAACTATAATCTGGAGAAATCTGAACAAATACAAATAAAAAAGTAGTCTTGTGTAATTTTTCTGTTTTTGATAAGCCGTCAACACGTCACCATTAACTATTCCAGACAGACAGATGTTACTAAGTTGTTTATTGTAATTATAATAATATGATATCAACTGAATAACAAGTCAGTACCCTTGTGACTACTGTGTACAGATGACAGTATTAAATTGTAAAGCCCTTTGAGGCAAATTTGTCATCAACTATGATTAATGAGCAATCTGCCATTTACTTTCTCAATTAATCAATTAATTGTTTGGTCTCCTGTTGGAAAATGCAAATCCCCATTTCCTAAGGCCCAAGTTAATGTCATCAATTTACCGTTCAGCCAGCAGCTTCATAATTAGCTTTCCAACAAACAGTCCAACAACAAAACATTTTCAATCATATCTAATGTGAAAGCCAACAAATATTCATATTTGATTGAGAATCCACCATTTGTTTCACTTTTCCTTTAAATATTAGTTAATTGCCTTTGCTATAATTGATTAATCAACATTTTTTTTCATCTGCAATAAAATGTATTGTGATTTCGTCTAAATTCGTTAAGAGATTAACATTATGAGCCTTATGAAAACAACACCAGCTTGGATTTCATTCTCAGGTCTCTGTTATTCTGTCCACCACCTGTTCACGCTTCAGAGAACCGATTTTAGCTGATTTCTGATGATGAATTTAATTCCACCCCCAGGAGCAGAATAACTCAGACTTTTTCCTGATATCCTCTGTATCTCTCTGACACTAATAACTCCCCTTCATCTGCTCAAACAGCACACTAGTATGTGCACCTTCTAAATTTATGCCTTTGTGGGTCTGCTCGGCTGCCACTGAGGGGTGATCAGCCATTCAGCGGAGGGAGGAAACAGGAACTTGAGCATTACGATGATGTAATTGGCAGCAGATGCGGAGGAAGATGGAGATAAAGGAGGAGGAATTCAAAATAATATCTGTTTGGGCATGCATCATGGGGTTATCATGAGCACAGAGGGATCATGTTTTGACTTTTGTCTTACTGATGCACTGTTGCTCAAGTGCTTTCATTTTACAGTCTGAGCTGTGGAAATCTGACATTTCAGTGCAACACTGACAGCGATATTGTGGAGGATGAGTGAAGCAAGCCTGGAAAAAGGAGCCTTAAATAAAAACTTAGCAAACCGCAGAGCACGCAGGGCCGGTGCAGGAAACAAATTGGAAATGCTAATGTACAAGACACACTGTGAGCTGCTTGCAAACAGCATTACCAGCGCTGCTCACTCTGTCAGCCATAACATCAGCCGGGAGGAGGCTTTCAAATCCTGGGACAGATTCTTAACGTTGGACTCCATCCAGCGACTCTTCCGGGGTAAACGTGACCCTCGGATGTGAAAGTCACGGCGGAGAAAATGACCAAAGAAGGTCAAGTAGCCACTTTTTTTTCTTGCCTTCCTTGTGGTCTGACAATGAGGCAGCAGAACAACAGGGCAGGGCTGAGTAAGAGGATGAAGGGGAGGTGCGGGGGGTGGATGCAGGCTGGGACCTGCTCCGGCATTAAGTTATGCCTTTGTGAGGCAGAAGCACTTGCCTGTGGCAGGTGCAGGTAGCAGACGTGACGCTGCCGAGGTGTTTCTATTGAGAAGTGCCCAACCTGCTGAGTTGTCGGGACAAGTTGGAGGGCTCAGTCACCACCCAGCTCTGAAAGAACTAACCAGATCCCTGGGTTGGACTCGGGATGTAGGAGCTGGAAAATCCCGGCGCTCCAACATGAAATTATAGGATTGTTGTGATGCATGTCATGGAGGCAAATGTGGAAGATAATACATCATAACAGCCATTACAGTCCCAGGGATTGTCTCTTTTATGTTCCACCCTAAATACATTTACAGACATTTAAATGAAGGCACATGTCTTTCAACAAAGCTCAGCAGTTATATTTGAAATTCTAAATGTTTTATGGGAGTGGACTGATCCTAAAGCTCGAGTTTTAGAGGGTACGTAATAGCCCGAGCACTTATGAGGCATTACAGCAGAGAGTTCTCATTTTTCCACTGATGAGTTATTCAGAAATGTGGCCGTATTTCTTAATAAAACCAGTCATTCTCTCCATTAAGCCTCCTCTGTATTCATCACTCTGCCTCCTTGCGCAAAAAAAGAAACTGATTAAAAGTCTGCTTTCCCTGTGCTTGCGCCACAGAGGCACCTGTAGCTGCCTGTACACAGCAGCCAATCACGGACCAGCGTCAGCCTGCAAGTCTGGCCATGTCAGGTGGAATTCCTATCATCACAGAGCAACAGTAATCATCCGCGCTGAAGAGTCTGAGCGGAGGGGAAAAGGCGAATGAAAAGATTAGGTGTGAAAAATGTGCAGGAGAATCTTCTGAAGGAGATGTGACTCACCGTGTGCTACACTTGCTGAAAACATTTTCTCTTTTTTATTAATAGGAGTGGCAATGGGAGGCCTGAGGCGAGCGGTTCAAAGATGTTCCATGCAAACACACAGAGCGAGCAAGTTTCCTCACTGTGGCGGTGTTTAGCCAGAACTTATCAAAAATTCCAGGATGTTTGCGGTTTGATCTGAGCAGTGAAATTTAAGATCCAGAAACCATTTCAGCCTGTGTTGAAAAATAGAGGAAGAAAAAGGCCCCTGAGTGAGATGATGTGAAAGATTTTTAGCCCTCATGCTGGTTTTGGGTAATCAAAGATCACAATGCCCAACAACTTGAATCCACAGGAATTTAAATAAACCCCTTTGAGCCTCTGAGTTGGAGCAGGTACTTTTAGTGAGGAAACTACATGCTCTTGTTATTCTCGACATCCAGTGGAGCACACATGGCGACGTGGGGATAAAGAAAACACAAAGTTTAGATGTAATTATCACCTGAAGGAGTGGAGGCTCTTAACAATGAGGGCAGAGTAAGCAAAAACGATCTTCCTTCCCTCCTTTGTTTGCTCTGCCTGAATGAATAGCAGATCCACCAGCATGGCAGTGTCAGAATAGATTAGCGCCATGGTCCATCTCCCCGGCTTCACAAAATAAAATCCTCTTAAAAGCAGGGGATGTCACTCAATCTCCTGAGACACGTACGCGCACCGTGGACGTCTCGCCGCTGGGAAATAAACCTGCACAAATAGAGGAAGAGGAAACTGACAACGAGCAGAGTTATATGAATTCTCCGTCACGATTCACCAGTTTTCCCTCCTACACATTTAACGTGCTATTGTTTAGTTTTTGTCTGCAGAGCGATGCATTATGGAACTGCCGACAGTCATTATCCTAAACAATATAAGATCCCCTTGGTTTTCCATCGAGACACGCTGGATGTGCAGATGTGAAGAGGACAGGTTCAAGTAGCTCTTATCTCCATATTATCATTATACCGCCTTCAGCAATCTGTTATTTTGTAATCACAGCCCAGGGCCAAGACTAAAAGGAGGCTTTTCTAAACCCATTCAGAGTTTTCAATCCATGCAACTGAGAAAACAACAGGAAGTTCCTCCACGAAGAGCCCAAAGGCGAAGGTGAAGAGTTCATCGCTCGCAAAACCACTTCACAGCTTTCCTCACGAAACAAAAGCATTTAGCTGTTTATGCAGAATGAGAAATGTGATGACTTAAGAAAAAGACGGGCTGTTGGTGGACTGGAAGCTGTGTAGTACTATTTGATTTATAAGCACATGATTGCCATGAATCATGTAGAAAAACAAAGTTGGAAATAATGTATAGCTCAAAAAAGACACATTCATAATTAATTTAATTACTATGTTGTTGTTATTTTTTAAGTAAATAATGTAGAAAGTGCAGTCTGTGATTGAATTTTTAGGTAACTTTTATGGTATAGAAAGTCAAAGATGAGTTTTAATTATTGTGTTTAGTGCTGTTCATGTATTTTTGTTCATTTAAATCTGGGAAATACAACATTAATATTGGAATACGTCATCCAACCTACTTGTGCACGCTTCACCTTTTTGCATCTTCCACACTGTGCATGAACGTGAAGTTATATAATCTGCAGGTCCCCTCATATTGACAATGCACCAGGAGCTGGGGACAACACATAATGTGCCCTGAGATGTGCAGGGACGGTGACCTGTAAGGTGGATTACCTGACCAGGACGGAAACACGGTGTTAGCCTGTCAGTCTGATGCCTCCAGCTGCAGTCAGGCTCTGTCAGAATGATCACGTCAGCGTTAAACTCGCGTGCAGATCCACACAGGGGCAAACATTGGGATAATATAAGGAAAGATCACACATTTCTTTAGCCTATTTCTGATAGGACACTATTTATAAAGGGGTTATAAGGTGTAGTCAATGGCATTATTGATGTTTGTGCCTTTGGATTGCCAGGTTGTACAAATCCTCTGTTGGCAAGACACCGCTTGTCCTTTCAGCCCTTCGACTCATTAGCGAAAGCTCTGCAGTGGACTGTTACTTATCCTCTGTAAAAGGGCTTCAGGACACCACTAATTTATAACCTGCTTATTAACTTTTACAATGGCTATTTTCCAGAGGGAAGGCCATCAAACAGTCCATTGAAGAGGTCTCGTTAAAGAATAATAAAAGTTGTTCTCATTCATAGGTAGTAGCTGATCTTTATAGTGTCAGTAAATGACCGAGCAGCAATTAATAAATCAATTAATTAATTAAAGTTTATGCGACTTTCCGTATGGGGCCTTATCAGAGGGTGGTGGGCTACGACTTGTCTTTCATCATTGTCCACGCTTTTGTCTGATTTTCCACAGAGCGTTAAACATTTATCAGGAGTTGCGGAGAAGTCGATTTTATTTCTCAGCCCGAACTTCTGAGAGAGATCTGATGTCATCTGAGGTGAGGATGTTCTCAACGCTTTCAGCGGGCGCAGCGTGCATCGCTCTCTTCAAATTGATTGGAATCACTTTCTGTTTCGCGAAAAAAAAAGAGAATCCTCTCCTTTTCATCTTATAGTCTCATTGATCATTGGGAGCTTCTGAGAGTACAGGTGTGATCATCATCCTAATGCGGCCCGGCTCCGTGGATGTGTGTAGGCGAACACAGGGCTGCTCTCTGTGCCAACGTTTCTCTGGTGTGGTCCGAGAGAACAATGAATCAACCCTGACACAACATTCGTACTCATCCATAATTTATATCGGCTCAAACACTCTCCAAAGCTTTTTGAATGTTGGTTTTCATCATTCCATAATATCATGATGGGTTGCTTTTTCCCCGTGCTGGCCTGCTGGGACTAAATCTTTCATGTGATACCTTGCAGTATTTGTGTGTTCTTCTGTGTGCACACATCTTTGTGTAGCCTATGTTTGTGTCAACTCTGGTATAATGATAGACTGAGGGTGGGAGCGACAGCACCACCCCGAGCGAGCAGAAAAGCCCGACATTCCTGGGCTGCGAGCTGTGACTCTGAGCACAGACAGCAAGTTAAAACATGCAGCCTGGAGCCACCACTGTTTTAGTAAATAGTTTCAGAGCTGATGTTTGGAGATCACAGCGCTTGGACGAGGGAGGGATGGATTTCCCAAACAGGGATCATGTGTTGTGATTTTCCGGTTCTCTTGAAGGTTGAAAACGATAAATCTGCTTCACCTGCTGAAAAGGGTGCAGCTATTGTTGCAGGTTTAATGATGATTTAAATGCTCAACTCAACCTTTTAGGAAAATACATAAGCTTTTTTGGTGAAGATTGATAAAAATGACACATCTGTACATTACATATGAAACTAGCAGAATAACTTAGCACAAGCTTACAACAGGGAAACAGCTAAACAGGCAAAGGAAACACAATCCACCTGTCAGCACCTTTATTTCTCACCAGTCAACACACATAATATAATATAAGAAAATATAACTGCAGGTAAAACCATTAATAGCTTTTACACTTTAGTTTTTTTGTGATGGATTTATTTACTTGGCCAAGGACTAAGACTGGGAACAGGTGGAAACAGTTACCCGTCATTGTTTTTATATTTCAGTTTCTGTATATAACCTGTGATTAGGTGAGCTTTAAGGCTTTTAGCGCTAGGCTAACTGTTTACCCCTGTTTACAGTCTCTATCAGTATTAGCCTCATGGCCAAGTTTGTCTCCACAAACAAAGAACCAACATAGCAAAATTGCATTGGCCCAGATTTGGTCTAGATTTGGTCCATACTGTCACACTGCCACAATGACATGCAGCCCACATACTGTACAACGTGGAGTGATGGCACATGGGCAGTCCTTTCTTGTTTTTACCAGATCTAAGCCACTAGAAAGCCATAGCAATACAACATGTCTACCAAAGATGCCAAAGGTGTCCCGAAATAGTTTTGTGCTATTTAGGCCAAATTCACCATTTTCCACATTGGTCACTTTAGGTTCACATCCAGATTACACTTTGCCTAGAGCACCGCATTTGTTGTTTTGCCAGTGGGCAACATTAGGCTCACATCTATTAAGTCCAGTCCACATTAAGGTCAGAGGTGTCGCATCATTGCCTGAAGTGGTCCACATCCGTATGCTAACTGGGAAACTGACCTAGTTTTGAACTGAAAGATGGAAAACAGAACAGATAAGATGCAAAAATACTTCAATAGCATGTGAAAATAAATTATTGTTATATATTTATATATGTATTGAAAACACTGATAAAAGTACACACAATTAGAATAGGTCGACTGGTTTCATTTGTTGTAAAAATAGCATATGCTAAGCTAAGTTAACTGACTGCTGGTTGTAGCTTCACATTTACTATACAAATAAGAAAGTAGTAGAAATCTAATCAAATTCTTAGCAACAAAGGAACTACTACTTTTCTATAATTTGTGAGAAAACATTTGATCTTCCATGTACATAAACCTCAACTCTTCGTTCTTTCATTTTAGTGTTTTAATGGATTATATCTATATATACGAAATATTAAGTTTGCGAGGATAACAAGAGCAGATTTTTTTTTCTTTGAACACTTGGACTGTTTCCTCCTGTCTCCTGGCTCTATTTACCCACGAACACGAGAGTGGTATCAACAATCCAACTCTCCGGTAAGCACATTTTACTTGTATTATACCATCAATGTGTGTATTTTGTATTCTTACTTGGTATAAAATGAAATCTCCAGTTTCTGCACTTGGCCTTTTGGATTCCGGCTCGCTGTAATAAGAAGTTATGGATTTATCCGGCGGTTCACTCCGGCTGCATAGATCTGCATAGATCACCACCTGCCACTCAAATCTGGAACACCTGCTTCCTCCACAGCCTCCACCGCCAGCTGGCCCACTGCAGAAAGAAATAGCCATTAAAAAAAATACAAACTCAGCCCGGAACTGAAACGCCATTTAATCCGATGGATGTTCACAGGAATATTTCATAGCTCCTGTCCCACTTTCGAATATTTATTCCCTCTCCTTCAACAAAGCTACTCCTCACTCCACCCGTCCACGGGTTGCTTGAGCAATGAGAGGAACTTTCCTGAACTCCCATCCAACATAATCAAATAGAAAACGTTCCCTGTATTACCGGCTCCCTCCATCCACTCACTAACCTTCTCCCCTCGTCTTTCTTTAATTGAGACATTAATCAAACAAACTCACTAGTGTGACCACGCAGTGCTGGGTACACCTGGGGCTATAAGAGATGAGGACTGGTGATTACAGGCAGACGGACCGGTGTGTTTTGGATGGTGGACTGATGGTCGTGTGTCATGCTCGGAGGGAACATACAGGGAGGAGGATCCACTCCACCTACAGGATTCCACTGGATATAACAGAGTGCATCTCCACTCAGCTGTGTTAGCTCAGCATGCTCTGCTCAAATCCCTTCGACTCGACTTGATAACAAGCGCATTGGGTTGCTGTGTGTCTGCCTCACTGCTTCTCCTGTTGTAATACTCTGCCTTATTGCAGCATTTCTGACCTGCTCTGTTGCTCTGTTTCATTTGTCCACTTCTCACAGTTTCCATCACACGTGACTCTCATGCTAAAATACTTTCTTTTGTAAAGCTTCTGTTTAAATATTTATCTCATAGAAGAGAATAGAGTAGAATAGAGTGGAATCGAATAGAATGCCTAAATTATCTGTGGTGGACAGAGTATTGAAATCTTTTAGTGGTATAGATGCAACATCAACAATACCTTCAAGATTTACAGTTTGACAACTGTGAAATCATTATTGTAAGTTTGGACTTTTAAAGTTAATAACGTGTAACACAGCCAACAATTAACTCTTCAATTTGTTAATAATCATTAGTTGTAGCCTGAAATGTGCAAATGATGCAATGCAGCAGTAGTTATCTGGTAATATACTTTATGATAGGATAAGTCACATAGCTCTTATTTTTATGCTATAAGTACATTTCCTATATAATATTATAATAATATACTACTACTTTTGAATCAAAGATCTCTACTCCCACTGATTACTCGATAACTATCAATGAAGCATTAACGTGTTAGCAGCACTTCAATATTATAGCTATTAGTTTTACCTGCAATATACATTTTTGGGGAACGCGGAGAAATTAGTGAAGTGCAACTATGAAGTACTTACAAGTTGAAAGATAGTATATTACAAGTTGTTCTATACTGTACTTTTGAGTAAAGGCACCTCTGACTTTCTGCTGTGGTTCATTGAACAGTGTTTGGGTTCAAAATAATTGAATGTGATGATTTGCAATCAATATAGTTACATTTGAGTTGAATGGATTGGAGGAATGAACCCTCACTGTCTGAACAGTCAGAGTCCTGGATGCTGTGTGTCAAACAAAGCTGCGGCAGGTTGTCCGAATTGAATGACGCAAACCTACTGAGCTGAGGATTTCCAGGGGAATGTCAACACTAACTCAAACCTGACCTGACTGCAGATATTTCATCAATTATTTATGGACGGGCGTCAATTTGGTCAAACTGTCTTCTGAAACCTCTTCTGTTAAAAAAAAAAGAAGAAGCTGTGTTTAACACCAAAGCCACAATTAAAATGTAACCATGCAATCTTTAAATATCTTTGTTCAGACAGTACGTGCAGAATTACTGCAATGAGGCTCTTTTAACTCACACAACGACGGTTAAATACATTTAACTGATTGCTCAAATATTATTCTGAGGCTAATAATGAGCCTAATGCTCACGCACAGAGGGGTGTTTAACATTTGAATCTCTAATAGAGGACTTTTGGGGCATAGATATTCATCACACTGCCTGTAACCTGTTCAATTGCATCGTATCATGACTCAGACAGACCTGCAGTGCGTAGGAGTGGAAGGTGGTTTGTAGCATCTGATGAAATAAGGGCCCGTTTCCAGCAGCTGGAGCAGAGCGGCAGTGGATCATCACCTGCAGGGAACACCTGGACCCAACAGACAGGTATGTTTATTCATCCTAATGAGCATGGGTTGTTTAGACACACACACACAAACACACACACACACACACAGGAATTTGGTTACTCAGAGAGGCATGTTGTTAAAAAAAGGTTAAATTAATATGGAAAATTAACCTCATTCACTTTTAATCTTTGTTTATACAGCTATTGTCCTAATAGCATTTACAAAGTGATTCACAGTTAGAATAATAAAAATGCACAAAACAATTTAGGAAACAGAATTAATAGAATCGATGAAAATATGTAACAATCTTGTCAAAACTCCAGCATATAACCCAGCAGGTTTTTGAAAAGCAGTTTAAAACCAAATGTCATAATATCGCAGATTCAGTTAAAAGAGAAAATGAAGGGTTACATTCGTACAAACTGCAGGATTTCTGTCTTGAATTTATAATTTAGCTGTTTGGTGACAGTCATTGGTAGCAGTTTTACAGAGAAACACAAGAATTCTTCAAATTAAGAGCAATCATCCAAATTCATGATGTGACTGTGTTGCTGCTTTCAGACATACGATGAACTCTGGACATTTTCCTGAAATTTTTCTGCCAGCCTCCACAAAAAATGTCTGAGTGAGCCCATGTGAGCATATACAGCAGGAAAATGTCCGGAAAATTGTATCGAATGATGAAAAAGATCTTCCACACATGTAGAAGACACTGATGAACTTGGAAAAGACAACGACATTCAAGAGCTTTTGGCGCCAACGCCTGTGTCGATGTGCAATAAACAAAATCACAGGATTTTTGCAGCACTCGGACTCTGAGTGGAGTTCCAATGCACTTTTTCAAGTAGGAGTTTCAGAAGTGATCGACATCCGAGTTGTCTGGAACGCAGCATAACCCTGCTGTCATAAGAGATGTGTGTGACATTTGGTTAGTCGCATTACTATTCCAAAGGCCCCCCCTCTTTCACCTGAGGCACTTTCAGTCTGAAAACACTGAGCAGCACTTCGCTTCGGTTTCCAGGTTAAATTACATGTTTCCTCAAACTGCTGTGGAATAGTGTGCGACGAGCTCTTACATTCGTCTTCTCTGATTAAGTGGGTGTGACAGAGGTGTTACCCAATCAGCAGTGACGTGTATAAAATGCATTACTCATGTGCAACATAAGTGTTCAACGCACTTCCTGTTCTGTTGAAATAAACATTTTTGAGGCTGAATGTGTCTCTTAATAGAAATCTGATCAGCAGTAGCATATGAAAACACCTATTTGAATTTGTAGTGTTTTTTTGCAGCTATAAAACATATGTTTTCCTGGTGGAGTAATATGAAATATTAAGAAATGTATATAAGTAAAACAGAGGGACCTCCACAACGCACTCGAGTACAGTTCTGATTTAACTTCCTTAGTCACCGGAGGGCCGGGCTCTCGACTCGGGGCAAATCGCCAAAGATCAATGGCGAGCGAAACAATGGCGTTGGGAGTGAATGTAACAAGTGGCTCAGAATCAAATTCCAGTTTGTACAGGAAGCTGTAGAAAACCAGGAAGGACACTGCCCTCGCTCTTCCTCCGTCCAAAATACACCAGCTCCAGGCACCCGACGCTGCCCGGTCCAGATCCTGTTTTCACCCTTTTGTTTTTTTTGCTCTTCCACGTTTGACGTCTCCAAAAAACAAGGAGAAGGTTCAGCGATTAGTCAACAGGAGTTCCTTTGTTGTACATGTGACCAAACGCAGGCCGTCCAAGAGGCAGTGATTTCCTAAGCAGTGGCATTGCGTCTAATTTTAGATGACGCAGACGCCCGAGCGGGAATAATTGATCGCTAATGACGATATGGGCTCTATAGCTATTCAGGGGGCTGAAGGGTTTGAGGAAGTGGCCCATGCAGCACTGTTGTGATTCACTGAGATACAGCCGACTGCTGAATCCATGTCACGTTACCAAGGTGACAGTGATTCACAAGTCGCTTGACATTATTAACGCTTCCCGTCAGAACTCTAGCTTTTCTCTCTGACCTTTACGCTGAGATATGTCATGTGTGGTTATTGTTAAAACGGCAGTGCAACAACGTTACTGCTGTATTTTGTTCATTATCATGTGCTTTCTGGTTTCAGGCCTGTACAATGGAGGTTAGTGAGTAACATGCCAGTAGTAGTACTGTACTGCAGTACTGTACTTTTATTGTATATTTTGTTTAGTTTCACTGCACCACAAATATAAAGGGAAATATATTTTGTACTCCATTACATTTGTTTGGCAGCAGCATTTTCTTTTCACACAAATTAATTGAATAAACTTAACATGTCACCCGAACACAAGTGAAAATGAATTTGTGTGTTACCAGCTGAAGTATTTGAAATGACAAAATAAAAGAAATATAGAAGTTGTTCTCCACTAATCATGAGAGAAGATTGACAACTGAAATAATAAAGATGACGAGAGTTTCCTGTAGTTATGAAAAGTTTAAGGCGCTTATCCATCATCATTATTTCACATTCATTACAGTCACCTGTTTTATTTCACTTTGATTTCCCTCTTGGTTTGAAAGCCATGAAATATTAATGGCCCTGTGTAATATGGATGATATTATTATTTTAATTATTAGTCGTAGTTGAATGTCAGCGCTGTGCGTAATATCTCCACCACCTTGTAACAGCTATCAAAATAAAGTATGATGAAAACAGCTGAAATTCCTTACAGGTTAAAGCCTTTTAAGTAACACTCTCATAATTAAGAAAGATTGAGTCCATATTATGAGAAGTAGAGGTTTTAATCATTTTTTAATCTGTAGGTTTCTCTTTCTTTCTCGTCTCAAAGCTGAAGCAGACTGAGTTTCCTCTGCCCCCGAGCTTTGGAACATTCTCCTGTTCCACATTAGGTTCTGTCCCACTGTAGATAATTTTAAATCTAATTCAAAGTCCAACCTTCTTCATCTTCAGCCTGATTCTGTCTTTTGATTCCATTAATGTCTATTATTAACTTATTATTTTATCTCTGCATCTTTAACGGTGTTTTAGATTTAGATTCTATCATTTCCCTTCTGAACCTTTTTCTCCATATCGTATTGTAACACTTTGGCTCAACTGCTGTTGTTTTTTAATGTGCTGCATAAATAAATCTGACTTGACTTGACTTAAAAACAATATAATGAGCTGGAAAGTGCATTGTCCACTCTTGTTTGCCAACTGGCTTATGACTCCTTTGCTATATAAGATGTTGTTGTTGCTGTTGTTGTTTGTTGGCAGTTTCACCAAAGAGACAAGTCTACGTAAAATTCCCCAAGTAAATTAATTCAAATAACTTTTAAAAGCCCATACAGTCATAAAATGAAAAAAACTCTAAAAAGTTAAACAGAACTTTATAAAGCAGAACCTCTTTTTTTCTTCCTTCCTTCCCCATAATCATCTTTATATTTATCTTGTTACCATTTGAGATTGGAAACCACTGGACTGAAATACGTAACAGTATGAATTGGCAATCACTTCAAACATAAAAGCTAGTTTCGCCTTGAGTCTCACTCATTGGGCCTTTTGTCTGCAAAACCAGAACTTTTTTTTTTTAATTCAAAATATATTTAGCTGTTATCACTATTTTATGTTTTTACCTACACATGTATTTGAGTATTTTGACATAAATATGTTGGTACTTCCACATCATTTGAGAATCAGAGCACAGGAGCAGCTCGGCCAAAAACACAAGTACTGAAACAGGAATAGGAAAGTACCATGTGTAGTATCTGCATTCAATCTCCAGCTACCTCCTTGTTAGACTGGAGCTGTTGAGCTGCTACTAAACACGCAGGCTGGACTTCCAGCTGGAAATGTTCTATTGGGCTTCGAGCCCATTTTTCTATAATCTTTGCTTATTAAAAGCAGCCCGTCCTCCTTTATTCACATCCTCTGTTCCACGGAATACCATGAATCCTGGTGAAATATTGAAGGTGTGAGAGGGAGAGGAGAAGGGGACCATGAGGGAGGGGAAGAGAAATTACTCTCCATCATAATTATCGTCTTGATTCATCCTCCTCCTAATTATTGGATCTCCAAAAGCAAGAGAGTCAGAGTCCGTGCTTCACTTCCTCGTGTGTGGGAGTTGTTTTCAAGACAAAATGTATGTTGGTAATAATTTGGGGATATTTAATCACTGTCGGACAAACGCCATCAAAACAATGTGAATCATGTGACTTGATGTACAGCTTTGATATTTCCCTGTGACAAATGGGTGCTGTTGGTTTTGATATTCACATCCCTGCACTATCAGGCTTTTCTGTTGGTCTGAATACCGAGTGAGAAATGAATAAGACCTTTTCTAACAGGAAAAATACGCTCCATTAATTAATCCACTGGGGTATTTTGTATTAATATTGACCCTGGACCACTGCGCAGGCATTAGTTTACAAAATAACAACGAGGAAATAGTTTTTTAAAATGACTATCAGGGCTTTGTTTGCTTATATATTATGCATACATTAAATTGCAAAAGCGAATAAATTGAATGCAGCTCATTAAAATTCAGTCAATTGTTTGTATAAACTCAAGCGCTTGTTTGTTAATCACGAGTTACAATACTGCATGTGGAGACAAACCTCGCTGCTGATTTAGTGACGGCTGAAGAGACAGATAATTCATCAATAACGCCGCGATCTGAAGTGACCTCCGCCTCACCCCCTGCTCTTTGGCTGGGGAAACCCCTCGTGAGCTGACGTGAGTTATACCTGGGCTCTAAAGCATCTCGGTATTACACAGGCACAGTTCATCTGCGTGTACATAATGGACCTGAGGTTTTTCAAAGGGTATTTATAGCAGCCGAGAAAAGTTTGAACTTTATCCTACAAAAAAATTAATAAACATTATCTAAATGATTATTTTCCTTTAATTGTTTTCCTTTGTTTCTAAGCCATTTCTAAATTTAGACTTGCTGGCAGGATTCACGAGCTTGAGCGAACATGTGGACAGAGGTTATGGAAGCCAGTTTCCTCACATGAAAAGCGAGGTGCGAGTCATTTCTATGAACAATGCGAGAAGATCAATAAATTGTGTTTGTTTGTGCGTGTGGGTGGTTTTGTGTCTCCGTCCGTCTGTGGGAACGGAGCAACAAAAAAAAAAGGTCGTAAATTCAAAAATAGAGACGCTCAGATGAAAAGCGACTTAATCCTGAAAGTGTAAGTGTGTCTGTGTGCGTGTGCGTGTGCGTGCGTGCGTGTGCGTGATAATGGTGTGAGGTTTTCTTCTTCTTTTTTTTTTTTGTAGTACTGAGTTTGCATTTTCTCTAACAAGGGTCTGGCGTCCCCGCAGCCGTCAGTGGGATCCACGCTGGGCCCTTTTGCAGTAATCAGCCAGACTGTCTTGCTCTAATTGTTTCCAGATTTGTGTGGGAGGTCAGAGCCCCGGAGTGCTGATCCTTGCCAAGTTTATAAACAGAGCAGTGTTTCCAGATGGCCACTGGCTCCAGACTGGCTAGCAGGTTGATTGGGACCAGAATAATAACAGGTGGAGAACAGACAATGAATTCCTTGACACTTTTTGCCCCACACACACACACACACACACACACACCCACCCACACAGACACACACACACATGCACGTGCACACTCGCAAACACGCTCTCAGTAACACACTTTCAATATGGTGAACAGGAGAGACTCCTGACGCCATCTCTGCGGTCGGAGCTCAGTAACAACCAGATCTGAGGGTAATACAAGCAGGATGTGGAGCACATTTTGAGAAGTGAACACACGTCTGTTTTAAGGTTTTATAGACAGAAGAATATAACATAACAGTGACGTAGGAGATTCGGGATCTGTATTAGGAGATTTAACACATTTAACCTCAGGGAAAGGGGCTGAATAATTATCTGTAAAAAAAAAAAAAAAAAAAAAGAAGAAGAAGTCAGTCGCTGACTTGACTTCTCCTTTGAGTTGAGTGATATTTTGACATTTAACTCTGTCCTGACTTGGCACCGGACCCAGCTGTATGAAACCTCTGCTCCTCCACAGGAACTACGTCGGCTGTACATTGCAAAAGACGAGATTACAAAACATGAAGTTCCTACAGGAAGCCAACTGCACTCTCGTGTTGTCTTTGGATGCCACATCCGTTTGTGAAATAAATCATTTAAAATCTGCAAGACATCTAATTATTAGGTTTTTTTCTTTCCATACTTTATTAATATTTGTATTCTTACTCATGTCTACAAGCCGGATAAAATAAATGTGTCAGAGACTGAGTAATACATAATTCACATTCATTTTTTTTTTGTCACGTTTGTCTTCCCGTCGAGAACTTGGCAAAGCTGGTTCCCACACACACACACACACACACACACACACACACACACGTTCAAAGTGGAGGTTTCAGCAGCTCCAGTGAAGACATTCCCACCATGATCACATCATTAGCTCCAGCATGTCTCTTAATGCCTCTCTCAAGTTTTTGTTTACAGAATCCAGTCCTTCCAAGGTCTTTGTAATAGCTTGAGAGATCTGGGCTCCGGAGAGAGGGAGAGGGAGAGAGAGAGAGAGAGAGGGTTCTGAGGAAATGTGTGTGTGTGTGTGTAAAGAGAGAGGAGGTGGGGGTGGGTGGGTGGGGGGGCTGCCTTTCATAGGTTTTGCTCTGCTACACTTGTTTGGGCCAAGGTTGGCCCCTGTTTTTCAGTAAGCGTACTCCACTCCAGATGTGCGGCGGCTCCAGAGTGGCTGCCATGTACAGTAAATCGGCATCTGAGGGCTCGTCAATCTGTGGGGTAGAGCGCTGCGGTGTCGTCAGCCCCAGCCACTGGTATAAACGGAAATTTGTACTGCTGAGCTCCCATGAGGTCCTCGGGGGGGTGGAGGAGCAGGGGGGGGGGGGGTGGGTGTTGCAAGACAGAGAGACAGAGAGAGAGAAAACGGGAGGGGAGGTTGGGGGGATTTGGAAGTGAGAACTTAAAAAACTGAAACTGATGAGCAGCGAGGGACGGATCCTGTTAATGCACACACGCACACACGAAAAGGTGCCGCACACGTCTGAATATCACCGACCGGGGGGGGGGATAATGAGCTCAGCTGGCTCGGCGTCGGGACGGCAAACGAGCAGAAGAAGAAGAGGAGGAACGACGTCGACACGAGACGAACTGATGGCTTTCGCAGAGACATTTTATCTGCTTGCTGCCGAAAAATGGAGACACGGCTGTGGAAGCAGGTCACAGCCGGGGTAGTTCAGCGAGCTCTAAATCAAATCATCATCCGGCGCCGAGAGAGAGCAGATGAAACGATAGAAGTTCATGAAACGAGAAACAAATGATTCAAATAAACCAGAAGCCGGGATGAGGGGGAAAAAAAAAAAAGATTTGACGGAGCTGCTACCGGTTAAGAGCAGTTAGAGCAGGTGATCGTGAGAAGACGCACAAGTGCCAAGAGTGAAGTATAAATACAAGGAGAGTTTAATCTGGACATCGCAGCATCACTCAGCTCATGTAAATACACCCGGCCTGAGTCAGATGAAGACGGAGCTCTTTTGGGAGAGAGGACACAGAGCAGACTCTGGAGTGTCATCAGGCCAGACGGCGTTTCCCCCGCACATTCCTCCCTTTACATTTTCCCATGCTCGGAGCTCCGGCCCTGACTCAGCGCCATTATCACTCGGACCAAGTCGCAGGAAAGCTGCTGATGACTTACAGACTGAAAGCCCTCGTGTCCAGACTAATGTTTCGGCTCATGGCCTCAGTGTGGTTTCCTCCCATCCGATTTTATTGAAGGTCATCAATGTTTCTGCATCACAGAGGGAGCAGTCTGAGGCATGAGAACAGCGCAGATAGCAAAGGAATTAAGGCTGCGTTCATCCTACTAAGGAGTTGTGGAGCTTCTAAAAAAGAGGAGTTTATAAACGTATCGTAGTTGTGTTTGGATTTTAACGTGGACGTCTTATGATCTTATGATATACGGAAGAAAACCGGAAGAAAACCGGAAGTTTGAGGTCTGGAAATGTGAAATCCGGAATTGACGTGGTATGGAAATGATGTCGTTAGCGGACCAATCACAGCCAAGAGCTGTCCGTAGGGTCTCCGAAATATCCACGGATAGTTAGAAAAATCAGAGGTGCACGAAAAGCTCTCCGAGGCGCTCGGAGAGGGCGTTCCACGGCGGAGAGGGCGGTCCTATCTGTCCGTATCCGTAAAAACGGAGTAGCATAAATCGGCCTTAAGTTTGAAATCTCTGGGGCAAATTTGGAGATGTTTGGAAATGATGACGTCGATAACAACCACTTGTCTTCGCTGATTCGTCCGGCTCCTTTCACATGACCCCTGTGCAGCATTAGCATTGGCAACCAGTGTGGAAGGCAAGATAAATAATTAATTGCTAGCGTTGCTGAGCCTGTTGTCTTTGCTAACAGCTGTTGTGCAGTTTAATTCTGCATTTGACAATCGGTGCAACGTGGGAGGAGACGAGCTGTAATCTGAGACACTGGAATGCGTGTGACAAAGTTTAAAGAGCGCGAGTGTAAACGAGGAATTCGATCTGATGTGGAGCTGAAAACGCTCTTATGGACAGAGACCGTTTCAGTCTGAAAACAAGTGTGGGTCACACGCTCCCACAAGTGACTGACTGTCACCAAATGTGTTCTGAGTCGCATCAAACAATCACCCGATGTTCATCTCAAAATCGTCACACAGTCACAATATTGAATCTCCAACACAGCTCAGATCAGAGTAAAACACGCACAAACGATGAAACTGCAACTCTAAGCTGAGTTTAGACCAAACAATCCCATTCCATGAATTAATTAAATGCATAGACTGGTCAGTCCTTTGCCAATCCTCATGACTTGTTTTTCGTTTTAACTGACAAAAGCATTTAGAATTGCATGTGTATGTAAACAGATGAATGTGCTCTATTAATATCCCTATAATAGCTTACAAATGAAAGCCGGTTAAAATGTGTATCAGCAATAATAACTATTAGCTAGAACTTTAAACTGTCACATTGTTAAAAGATATTCTACAAACATAACGACACACACACACGGTTTCCATGGTTGGGATGTCGGAGAAAAGAGAAAACATCCTCAGCCCGATTTCTCCGGAAGAAATCAAGGTCTTGGCCACGATTCAGAGTTTCTAGTTGTGCTTCTACATGTGTGCTCGTGTTGGATAAAGACCTGAGATAAGAGCAGAGCTGCTGTTTGAAAAGATCGTTACACAAACTGATGAATCTTTGTATTCAAACTAATTCAATCACCAGTCATCTGTTCATCTAGCCTATTTCCATTCATTTATCCATCAATTGTGAAATATGTTTACAGATGATTCAAATTGTTTGAATAACTATTTATATCTCTGGCATTGCATTAGTGCTTTTTTACAAACTTGTTTCTCATCTTATTCTACAGAACAATGCCATGTGCACTATCTCATGTGTGGAGACATTTAACCTCATCCAATGTAGAAGGAAAGGCTGTGTACATTTGCAAATACTGTGCAAAGACCTATGTTAAGAAAGACACAAAGATGCAGAAGCATATTAAGTCAAGTGCCCAAAGTTTCCTCAGGACTCAAATCAGCCTATGACAAAACAAAATGTTTATATTTATGTCTGTATATGACAAGGTAAATACAGTTAGTATAAATTACCCACAACATTTCCAGTTTATTCCCGTTTATTCTCGTTAATTCCCATATATTCCCGTATATTCCCGTTAATTCCCATGGAAAGTTTCCAACTTTGAATATTCCCGGAATTTTGCAACCCTAGTCACCAGTCAGGCTAAACACTGGAGCTCCTGCACCGTGTTTACGTTGTTATCCCTCTGCATGTGCGCCCATATCATGACCTTTCTTTCCTCTTTGAAACACAGAGACCCAACGCCCCCCCCCTCTCTCTCCATGGTTTCCTCTGGGATCCCCCACGCTCAACATTGGGCAGCCCCCCCCCCCCCCCCCCTTCCCCTCCCTCTCTGCCCAGTAACAAGGCAAGGCGTCAGAGGCCTGATTATTTGCACTGACCCGGGTCTGTCTCCTCGGGGCGGCCGCCTCGGCTCCGGTCGCACTGGATCCATTGACACACGGCGAGAAGGAGAGGCGGGGGGGGATGGGGGGGGGGTGGGGGGGGAACAGGCGCTGGCTCCAGTCAGTCGGCCCTCCTCGGCAGGTTGATGAATGTCCAGGACTTCATGATCTTTGCCACCCAAGCCACTGGAGTCAGGCTACAATGAGTTACAGTCTCTAGGTTAGCAAACCCTCCTGGCCGCCGCCGCCACCGCCACAGACCCCCCCCCCCCGACCCCCCCAACCCCACAGTCCCCCCCCCCAGAACCTGAGCTGGCCGGCCTCCCTCCCTTCCACAAACACTGGAGGTCTATCCTTGACTGCTCCGCTACGCCACCTTCCTCGCCCTTTCAACTCTCGGCCCTGACTGCGCCAATTCTCTCCGGCGGCGGCGCACACTCACGGGTCCGACCGCAAGCTGGCACAGGTCCCCCCCCCCCCCCCCCCCCCCATCAGCAGGCCGTTACTGCTCAGGGCAGGTTGCTTCAGCCTCCATTCATGCATCTGACACCTGACTGCGTTTGCAAAATATTCAGTTTGTTACAGAGTCGTCACTGCAACGCAAAGCTACCGATACAATATTTGGTTTTAAATGTATTTCTCTCTCTTCCTTCCTCCCAACACATGGTCTCTGCCAGCCATGTACCTAATAAAAGCGAAGGCTAGGTGAAAGCGTGCACTTAGCCCGGCTGTAAAACTGAACCACAACGGCAGAGAGGGAAACAACAGCATTGTTAATATCGGCCCCCCCGCTGCGGCGGCTAATTGCGCTGCAGTCGTGGGTCTGTTCACCGTCACATGGAGCTGCGAGAGAATATCAGCCGACTGAGAAACTCTCGCTCAAGTGTGTCTCTTATCCTTTTTTTTTAAACATATATTTATTGGTTTTATATAGTTTTATACATTTACATCAATTTACATACATACAAGAACCTTCCCCAACCTGAACATATGGCAGCATAAATGGAAATAAATAATACAAAAGTCACAGACATTGCTAAGTAGGGATGGGGGAAAAAAATCGCAATTCTTGTGAATGACTATTTTAAATTGCCATGCTGCCTCCCAAATCGATTTTTTTAAAACATATTTATTGGTTTATACGGGGGGGGATATATGGGGGGGGCAACATCACCCCAGAGCATGTTGACCAGCTCTTGTTTTTGCACAAGAATCTAAACATACCCAGAACTAGCTTTGTATCGGCTACATGCAAACAACAATAGCCTTCTTTTTGTTTATTTCAAAGTTTATATTTTAAGTAAACTTTTATTCATTCTATTTAATTTACCTTTTATTTATTGTTTAAAAGTAGCCTAAGTGGCATACATTTCTTAATCTGTCAGTTTGTGTGCAGTTGACAGGGGCTATACAATAATAGGGCACATTTTTATTTATTTTCTCTATTGGCTGACCGGCAGTCATTAAGTTAATGTTAATATTTGAAATAAAACTTGTAAAGCTCTAAGTGAATTTGACTGTGTTGTATTTGAAGGTATGATTCAACATTTTTCCATGGTCCAGCACTTAAAAAAAAACACAATAGAAATCCCAGGAAATCGTAATATCGAATCGCAATACTTACAGAATCGCAATACATATCGTATCGCCACCTAAGTATCGTGATAGTATCGTATCGGGAGGTCCCTGCCGATTCCCGTCCCTATTGCTAAGATATGATTACAACATAAATTCAAGTACAAAAAATTACAATGAAAATACTAATTTAGTTTAAACTAAATTAAAACAAAATTAAATATATATATATAAGTAAGATAGAATACAGTCACTAGCAAGAAACAGAGCACAGCACACATTCCTCACACCAGATTAGTCACTTCACATTTCCAATGCCTCTTCAATGTCACCATTCTGAACAAAGTCCAAAAACCTCTCCCAGATACTGTCAAATTGAGAAGCTTTCTTCCCAACTACATATGTTAACTTCTCAAGAGCCAAACTCGACGTTTAGTTTTTTAACCTCTTTTCCTTTCTACTTGAATAATGCAGAACGTGTGGATGCCAGTGGCTCTGCAGAGGGACGAACATAATCACAGCCTCACGCAACTCCTGTAATGTGTCGTGTCAGTTGTTGTCTCCTGTTATAAAAAAAAGGATTGTCTCAGTGAGAGGTTAGTGAAAGGGTGGAATCATCATCAGAAGGACGAAAAACTGCGGGAGGTGTACACGCCGAGCTGGAGACAAATATGCCGTGCCATTAGATTTGCAATTATTCGCTATTACAGCAAAGCACACTCATTACGTTACCCTACAATCGAGACTGGCAACACTCTGGGTAATTTGATGACGCACGGGTCCTGGTGCTTTTGGCCGCAAAGAGCGCGTCTGAGTATCTCGCGCCGTTTTTCCATCTTCAGCCAGAAATCGGACCCCTTTAATCCCCTCAGAATTCCCCCTCTCTTCACTCCTTAACATGTGTCTACTGTGAAAACACCAATAACTCCAGTAGGTAGTAATGAGGTGTCTCTATGAGCACCATATTAATCTCACAATCGAAACATTATTAGACGTGAAACTTAATCTACAGTCGTCGTGGGAGCACCGCATCACCACTTGATTGATTTTGGCTCAGGTTTAAGAGTATATTGAGTATAAATGTGGGAGTATATTATGTGTATATTTGTTACACAGTATTCACCACTTTAAATGACTGTTTAAATCTTTAATGATAAAGTCTAAAGTCTGTTTCTAGGGCGAACTTGGAACTGATTTGATTTAATGGTGAAATGACCTTGTTCTGTCAAAACCTGCAGCTTGAACACAGTCATAAAAAAGTAATCTAGCGAAAGCAGGTAAAAATGGGGAAATAACGACATCAGATTTAATCAATTTTATATGAAATCCTCCTTATTTCATAGAATCATGGCTCTACTAGGTGCATGCATCATTAATTTAACCCAAGATTATATTTTGTTTGGCCAGGGTTTCAGTTTTCAGAGCTTAGCAAGTTTGTAAAAGAAAAATATTAGTAGGCAGACTACAGCCTGATGGTTTGGCATAACTTATAGTAATATGATAATATTTACAATAACTATTATTATCAGTGTTATTATAATTGGCTTTTTACGACTTGCCTTGCAGCATTTTGGTTGAGCAAACTGGTCAAAATATTACCTGCTTTATAAAAAATGTTATAACTTAATCAGTAACAACTGGTATATTAGAGGCTGATTATATGTTTTGTGTCTATTTTCTAGATTTGAAAGTATCTTGTAACCACAAATGTCAAATAAATGCATTAAAAAGTATAATTCTTCTTTCTCAGATAGAGTGGAGGTATATACTAGCATAGAAGTGCCTCAAAACAACTTAAGTGTAGAACTTGACAAATATACAGTTCATATCTAGTTATGATTTTTGCATTTTACTCTTTATTTAACTTTTATGTCTTGTATATATATTTGTTTTATATACAGTTATTTCTTTCTTATGTGAAGTACTTATTGTGTTTTTATGCTTTATGTTAAATGTATGCACCTTTTTACCACAGAAAATTCCAGGTTGGTGTAAACCTACTTGGCAATAAATCCTTTCTGATTCTGATTCTGATTCTGATGATTCATCACTGCAACAAAGCACTGACTAATGCAGACTACAGAGTAATACATATCAGTGCCAGAGGTTTTAATGCTTCACCACATTAGAGACCAGAGAAAAGAGTCAAAAGACGTGTAATCAGCTGACATGGTGGCTGTCAAAGGATTCATTGAGTGGCCTTTCAAAGGAAACACTGTCCGCACACGGTTCATCCCTCTGTTCCCTTTAAACCACATCTAACTTCCGTTCAACCCCCCCGCTGCTGCAGGAGACATTCCTCACAGGCTGGTTGAATGGCAGCCCTGTTGCGGGTCAGCCTCGGCGGCAGCAACAGGCAGTTTACAGGCTCCCTGCTGTGCTGAGCTGTGACCTGGCCTCAGAGCGGCGTTCCCAGGTGACAAATAAAACACTAGCCCTCACAGGAGCGCGACTTCAGGCTCCACAATGCTAATTCAATACAATGCGTCTAATTGTGGCCCATTTTCGGAGAGGTTAGCGAGATCCTCGGCCAGCCATTCACAGGATTACTGCTAATTGGGAAATAAACGTGTGGTAAAGGAGTCTAGGATGAGGTAGTTAATGTGAAAACCTCTTAATGGACACTTAGAGCCCATTAGTGTCCTTCTCACAAAGCATTGTTTGATCAGATAGGCTCCTCTCTGTTCTCTCCGTGGTGTTCAGTTGAATTTGTTGTTTTCTTAAAAAAAAAAAAAAAAAAAAATACACTTATTGTTTTATTCGGCGCCACCGAAAGTCAGCATCAAAGACGTTACGCAATCTTGTTAAATATCAGCTCAATTATTTCGCCAATTTCACGTCATGGATTGAAGCATAATTCATACACAAGCATTTTGAAGCAATGACCATGGGCAGGGTTGCAGATATGGAGCCCTCACGACCAAACTCAACAACCAGATGGCTACGCTGCTTATCTGCGATGGCTTCGTCTGATATTGTTGTGGAGTGGCTCCACTCAGAGCAGACGTATGAACTCAGGAAGGGTTTGTTAAAGCCGTAACACAGATTTGACTTTATAGATTTACAGTGAAACCAGTATGCTGCTGAGAGAACAGTTGGTGACTGTAAATAAGTCAGTTTATTCTCATTATTAAGCTTTAATGAAGTAGGTTTTGTCTGAAGTTCTGCTGCGTTGCCATCAAATGACACAATGTGCTTCAAGAATCAAGAAATATGCTCATCGACATTAAAAGATGAGTATGAATTTGGTAAACATGCATTAAATAGGAAGCATTAATTGGATCATGGTTAGCTTAGCTTAGCCTTAGGACTGTAGAGACATGGAAACAGCTTGTCTAGATTCCCCACAGTGAAAAAGCTCAATGATTAAGACCTCGTACTCACTTGTTCGATTCATACAATCTGTGTCTAACTGTTCTAACGACTACCTTGTGAAATGGTTGCACAGAGAAATTGAACTCTGGCTACAACACGGCTGATTTGGAAGTCTTATCAGGTTAAAGCTCAGTCTGTAACACTGAGTGCAAAGAATACCTTTGTTATCCAGAGAATAACATCTTTCAGTAACTGAAACATTCACCACGATCTTAACGCTGCCCTGCAAAACATATTTTGAGAACAAGAGCTTTTCAAAGTCTTGTATTTTCTGAAGAAACAGTTTCCAGCCTGACCTAGAAAAGATTGTGACCTAGAAACAGCCGTCCCCATATGTAACAATATATCCAATTGCTAGCACTTTGCAGCCGATATATCATGTTGAAATAACACCTATCTTTTTCGCCCTCGATTTGAAGTTTGTGACATCCAATTGAGAGCTGAGATATCGATAAGACAGATGGTGTATGAGGCAGGACTCACTCAGAACCACAGCTGCATAACGTCCAAGGCAGTTTCATCCCAAAAGTTTCTATCTCAATTAGGGGCAAGAAAATGAACCAGAAAGAAAATTGATATCATCAGAACTGGCCTTTGACCAAAATTGTTGTTGTTGCAATAGATTCCCATTTACTTCCATTCATCCATCAACAGAAAGTTATGCCATGTTGCTGCACTCAGAGAGTATTCCGGGTTAGGGCTGCCGAGATGACAAACGTCCTGTGTTACTAATCAGCTGTTGCGTCAGTGGCTTAAACGATGCTGGAGTCTGAAAACACCGATTACAGTTTGGTTATTATTTGTCACCGGGAAATCTCAGACAAAGATGAACGCGAGAAGCTTCTGTAAGAGCACTGGTTTCGTAATCTTGTATTTTTGAAGGTCGGACTTGTATATAACATGTCTGACACACACACCCCCCCACACACACGCCGAGCTTCGTCATCTCCTCCACTCTGCACTGCAGGAGATAGCTCATGTATCATGCAGCCCATGTAACTTCTACTGACCTTTCTACATCCTTGATAAGCTGCTTTTCACTTTTACTCAAAAGGTCAGAGTGGTGGTTTTGCATAATTCCACCAATTCTCAAGTCCGTTTATTTGACGTCCTGCTGGCTGTTTTTTGAAGCTCAACAAAGGTTATAGATTATTGGACATTTAAATGCTGTTGTTTTAAAAAAGTGAAAATCTACTTGCAGAGGTCTGACACTTCATTTTTCCTCTTGTTAGTGCTGTGTAATTGTTGCACGGTAATAAAGTTGTAGTCGTACTGATTTCGTGGTCAGTGGAGTGAGTGAGCTGTGAAATGTTGTTCGACATCTCTGAGACAACTGCGAAGCTGCAAACTTTGTCATGAAAGTCGCTTCCACATTCACAAGATCCTTTTCACAACGTCCATATTTGCCTTTTGTTTTCCCAAAGAATTCAGACAAACAGAGCTTGTTTGGATTGGAGCGGTCTGCACTGCGTTACGACACAACAATAACACAACCCTGACAAGTCGATGCGACATTCTTCACTGAGACATATTAGTTGATTTTCATTCCGAACAGAAATGAATGGGAACAAATGGCCGACTGGAGGTTAGCAGCAATGTCATGTACACACGCTATATAATCAAAGAAAACAGGCATAAACATTTGTATTAAACGGTCAAAGCCATCGACTACGTCTGAGGAAAAAAAAGAGTCAACTCCAGATACTTATGAAGACAATGACATGCGTTTAGTAGCAGACTGAGAAGGATTATGTACCAATAAGAAACTTTTGATTTATTATTGGAACTTGCAACGTGTAGCAAATGGGTGAATTAATGGTTAATAGATCATTTAGTATATAAATCATTTAGACTTATTAAGAGCAAAGCTTGATTTGCCAGGTTGTGAAAAATCCCTTTGGTATTTACCATTAACCACTTTCTAATAAAAACCCTTTACAACATTTACTAATACAGACTGGATGGATTATTGTAAAAGTAGTTTTTTAACATTCATTTAGGTCTTATTGCAAATGAGAAACATGAGCAGTTATTAATGGATCACTAACATTAATTACTATTTTAGTGAACAAACTGAACATCCATAGTCATTTAGCTGATGTTCCAAAGTCTAAAAAGGAGTTTGTTGGAAAGTGATTCAAAGCCTTTTCAAACTATGTCCAAGGTCGACAAGGAATATCTCAACATAGATTATAACAGGATTATAAATGTATCAGGATGTTTATTCATTACCAATATAATCACCTACATCGTGCCCACAGTGGGAGCCTCACCAGTTTATCCCTCAAGTCCCAGAAACACTCAACACACCTCAGAGCAGAAACTGTGAGTCCAGCGTTACACAAGAAACTCTGTCTCTGTCCCATCATTTCTAAAGGCTAGTATTTTATTAAACATGTTTATCTAGTTCAAGACTGTGCTTTCACACCCCACTGCATTCACAAGGCTGGATATCAACGGGCTGGATATCAACGGGCTTCTTGGATATAAGGAAGAAATTATAAATGAGCTTTTCTATGATTACCTACTGGATGCCACCGGCTGTAAAGCAGCTCGGAGCAAGCTGCTGTCTGCTGGATCAAATGAGCAGGTTCACAGCAGGCTATCAGCACTGTTAACTCCGGCTGTAAACCAAACCGCCCAGCGGGTCAGAGGTCAAAATGTTTGGGCTTCACAGAGACGCCATGAGCTGAGCATGGCCAGAAGTTGATATGAGGTCTGCCTGTGAATTAGTGACCTGAACATCTAACCTCATATACTAATGCAGAGAGAGTTTGGATTTAGATCAGCCAGAAACATGCAGTTAATTGTGAAGGTAAAAAAACACACAGTATAATTATTTAGCTTTTAGTGTTTCTGTTTCTATGTTGTGCCAAAGTGAATCATTGTTTTAAACCTCTATGGACTCCTGTGTTCTGTTTTGTTGCTAAAAGAAATAAACCATAGCTGAAATCATGGCTTACAAGGCTTTTACATTTTGCAGTGCGAGCTAGAGGTGAGTTGGAAACTTGTTGTTGTTTTTAGTTGCAGCATCTGGTTGTTGACGCTTCCCAGTTGGCTGACTTTCATTGGCTTTTGTGTGTTTCTGTCGGAGCCGATTATCGTAAATATCAACATATTTGATCGGGGAAGCTCCAACTCAATCTGTGGCATTAAGATTATTTTGTATTTGCATCAACAGTGATGAAAGCTGTAGAAATAGGTCTGATTTGTGTCTCATTAAAATCAGCTGTAAACACAGTGTTGACTTACTTCTATTCGTCGACATGTTGCTATACAATATACAATATAATGTTATAAATTGGTATAGCTAAAAATGGCTTACCTAGCTATAGCAAACCCAACTTGGCCAATCCAATGAACTGAGCACATTTTGGTGAACGCAGTCGACTCGGGGGTTGTGTAATTCCAAGCGTCAACTTCCCATTTGGGTCTAAACAAGAGGTCTGGTGTCACAGCATACTGAGATGTAAACTTAATCATAACCAGTTCCTATACAAAGGTGAGGATGGTAATTTTTTCAAAACTGAATCATTTCCTGAAGACCTTCATGGTGATGAGTTCACTTGTTTGAGCTGACACAGCAGAATGAGTGGGTCATTTCTGTACCTCATGAAATCCGATGCTTCTGATGAGTAAACAGCCAGTAAGAGGATGAATGAACTTTATATTACATTAGTAATGTGGATATTTCCCAACTGTGAGATGAGTGTTAGGATTCAACTTGTTCAGACAGGAGTGAAAATGTTGTGTTGAAGATCTGTGATCTGAGCTGATCTAAGGTGAAAACCCAATTTGGTTGGTAGCATGAATTGTGAGAATTGTGAGATGCTGCTTATTTTATCTATAGAACCTTTGAAAGAACTGTTTCTTGTTACCCGAGGCAATCAGCAATGTATATACAAATGAATCATACATTAGATGTTTTCTCGTGTGACCCCTGGACACCAGGTCACAATATTTCCTTTTACAGATGCAGCACACAAAAGGAGTTTGAACATTTATGACACGTTCGTACCTACAGGAAATATTCTGAATGATTTAGGTGAGAGGACAATCCTGGCATGACCAAGCACAAGCCGGGACAAAATAAACTCTTTTTACATCATAAACTTGAAGGTCACTTGGAGATCGCATCCCTCCGCCAAGGATTCTTCTTTGGCCCACAATCCACACTTCCCCCAAGTTTTAAGAAAACTAGTTCAGTAGCTTTTATGTAATCCTGAAAACAACATACAAACAGCAATGACAACATAACCTCCCTGGTAAAGGTAACAATAGTCTCTTCTAATCTGTCTGATCCTTCTGGCGTTCGAGTTCTCAAATCTTGTCGTGTTTCTAATTCTGACTTTTTCAAAGGACCCTTCCTCCTGTCCCTTGGATATCTGTGTTCTTTCAGGTTTGCATCAGTTGACAAACAGAAACATCATCAACACGCTCGCACTCGCTCGCTGGGAATTCTCCCGACATTGTTCCGCTCCGTTCACACATGGGCCCAATCGGACGTTATACAGACTTTGTGCTGGAGCGCTGGCAGAGCAAAGCCTATTTCATGTGTGGTCCAACTAATTCAGACAACTGCGCTCTCACATACAGCTCCTCCGGGTAATGTCGGGGTAAGTCCAGGGGTGTCGGGCATGTGTGAAAGCTACTTTAAACAATATGTCTGAGTTTGGGCAGCGACAACAATAGACAATAACAAGCTTTTTATTTCATTTTTTCATGTTCTTAGACTTTTATGAGCTCCAAGTTAAACAGGTACGCCACCAGATACGATGCAAATTGTTTAGAGAACAACGTTGAGCCAAAGCCCAATAGTTTTCTGTTTCAGATCAAAACACGATAAAGCAATAATGAAAGTGCTTTAATACTGCGGTCAAAAGATCACACTTTTATGCACGCAGCCTAATTGAAGGTTGACTAAAATGAATGATTTCTCTGAAGAAAATTTCAATAGCACCCAGATAAGAGACTTGGAGCACCCTCGCCTGCTTCCCCTTGCTCTTCATTTGGCGCGTATTTTGGCAGACACTTCAATGCTCAGCACTCCAGGGTAATAATACAGATAATACAGCGAGAGGGAGGCAGAGAGAGGGAGAAGGACACTCGTGGGTGGGGCGGAGGGAGAGAGGGAGAAGTGTTCTCCTTATCAGGAGCAAGGAGCAGCAGCATTTTACCTGAGCCGTGCACCTGCTGGTTCAATGTGTTCTTGCTGTGTTCCCCCCCACCATGTACATCTGGATACACTTGGAACATGGAGGCTAATTATTGTAGAATTAAAGTGTTCTTGTCTGGTATTACAGTGATTTGTCTGCCCAGCACTCAGCGGAGGCACAAAACCAAATTTGTACACGTTTGAAGGTGAAACAATCAACGACTTGATGCCTACGACAGTTATTACAATATATAAACCTTTTAGGAAATAGTTTAGAAAAATATTGATACCTCGCTCGTGCAGATATAGTGAATATGTAGCTGGAGCCACAAACCGGTTAGCTTAGCTCAGCATAAAGACTGGAAACAGTGGTAATCTCCACCTACTCCCACGATGATATTATCATTATTAAACTATTATACGTAGTTCAGTGCACATATTAACTCTAGGTTGAACTGACTTAATTTTTAGAAGTGAATGACCCTAACCCATTTTTGAAGTTGGTCCAACAATTTTCTCTTTTCAGTGTAAACCCACCAACTCAATTTAGGGGTCAATTACATATGTCGTGTTCTCTTCTTGTTTTTATCGAATTAGTAAACTAAATCAAACCAAACTTATAAGAATAATGAACTCTTAGCTACCTTAATGACAGAAACTATCTTTGTTGATGTTATTTTAAGTTTTCCATGATTTTTTGGGCTAGGCACATGTCCCATCTGCTAACACGGAGGAAGTGAGCTTTAAGAAGAATACTGCAGCCAGCCACCAGGGGGCAATCGGGATTTTTTTTCTCTTCGCTTTAGGGACATTGTCATGTCGTCAATCTAAATATACAATCTGTGGTTTCCATTCTTTATGCTTGGACAAGTTATCAATCTGCTGACAGATTATTGTAAAGACATGAAAGAGAGATCCATAATTTAATCCATCTCATGGCAAAAAAATAAAAGTGAAAAATATCTTCCCAAAATGTCAATTGTTTGATTTAATCATAAAATCAAGTGTACTAATAAGTAGCCAAGTATGTCTACACATGTCTCGGTATCAAGTAATGTTTCTGGAAGGACTGATTTCCGTCCTGTCCCTCTTGTGCGACTGAGCCCGAGATGAGAGCGATTGTACGGAGCTGTAATACAAACCAGATGTTAAACTTGTGTCCTCAAAATGAATGGGCCTATTGGGAAACCGAGGCAAGTCTCAGGGGACATTCCACTGGAGGCAAAGCTGATTGGTTCACATTGAAACAACATGGCCAAGATAAACTGGGATTTCAAGAAAGGGGGTCTCTGGACGCTGGAGTCTAAAATAAATCGTTAGGGCTAAAGGAGGAGCTTAGCTCATCCTCTAAGGAAAACAGTGAGTTTTGCAAGTGACTGACACACATGATGACTGTGGCGCCAGGCAACCTCGGTCTCCAGCCCAGTTGTGGGCTGCATGGGAAGTGGAGAGCATCAGGGGCCATGCTTCTTTTGTGCTGATGTCACAAAGCTGCGGGGTATTACTTTTTCCAAATTGTTGTATTTATTTTCCCCTCATGACTGTTTTTGGCAAGAGGGGAAACTCGAGCTGAAATGGTCTTGTAAAGACCAAGAGTTTCTCTTTTGATCCCAAATTCAAATGCAGCTCATTTGTTAAATCTGGCATGAAGGCACCAGAAGATATTGTGTTTACATTAATAGAACTGCATCTTGCTGTGTTTACTTTCTCACACTGTTCAGTGTTCATTTAGTTGATTGGGAAGAGAGAAGGTCATTTTTTAGCAACTTGTTTAACAACAGATTATTATTTACTTTCAAACGTTCAAGATATTTTCCTCACACACATTCATGGAGTGTAGTGAAAAGGTAACTATGACCATAAACTAGACAGTCTAGTTCAATCAAGAAGAAATACATAGATGTTGAAAAGGAAGATTTAAAAGGAGCAAATTTCAGGAGTAGAAAATGTAAAAGTGGAGGAACATAATTATGCACAATGGATTAAGTAGCAAAGTAAGAAAGTACTTATGGAGAAGGCAGGGGGTATTATGAATTAAGCAATACTGGATGATGATTAACAGGTGTATGAAAATGTGATGGAAGGTTCTGAATTTCTATTTCTTAAGCCTTTGAAAACTCACTTTTAAATGAAACAGCTTCTGACAGAAGCTTTGGACTGCACATGTCTCATCCCATTCACACAGGCCACAACCAAGACTTTCAACATTTTGTCAAATACAGTTAAAGACTTTCGTACCGAGACTCTGTTGAATGGCAATATAAAGAAATCCACTCTAAAGCTCATCAGTGAACATTTTTCATCTGTTAAATCGGATAAAAGTGTAAAAACGACAGTTTGCTGTTTTGTTACTATTAAACGGAATGATTTGCTGATTCCACCTGTTTCCTGTTTTTATGCTCAACTGGAAACTTTCTTCAGCTTCATTTTGAATAAACAGATAAAAGTATGGTATTAATCTTCTTATTTATCTATTGGGAAAAGCACACAGCCTTATTTTCCAAAATATCCAACTATTCCCTGAGGGAAAAATAGGTTAGGAACAACTGAGCAGTTTGAGAATTTTTATATTGTGAACTTTCTATTATAAATGTTTTATAGTTCTATTGTTTGTATTGTTTTTAACCAATTATTACACTTTTATGTCCTTGCAGCTGTAACCCTGTAACCCCGCAGTGGGAATAACAAAGGACTATCTTTCTTATCGGTCATTACATACAAATACCAAATTCTTAATTTTACTAACTGAACCAAGATTAAACATTACAAGGCTAAAGATAGGCAAAATTAAATAAAAACGACAATTTAAAACTGAAGGGGAAATATCTAAAAATGATTAAAAAAAAAAACAATAATAAAACAAACATGGTGTGTTGGTAATTCATTGAGGAGTGATTGAAACAGTGTCAGTGATTCTGCTCATTCTTGTGTCACATATATATGATTGAGTGTCTGGGAGATGGTCTCAGCCCAGAGAGACGCTCTGTGGCCACATGTCTTTGTCTGTGGTGTCACAACAAGCAGGAAGTTCACCAAGCCGGCAATAAAATAAAAACAACACCAACCTAACTCTCAAGGTCACAATAGTGGCATTTTAATTACCACCAGCCAGTCATGGAGGTAAATAGCTTGGAGCCGCGTCCTTCGCTGCTCGGAGATGTCACACTTTTTACAAAGGCAGATCTAAAAAGAGAAGCACGTTTCCACACAATAGCTGGAAAGCAGGAGTGCGGCGGTGCTTTCCTCTGTCGGTGGGCCCGGCCGGCCGGTTGTGTAAGCACTTCCATCCTGTGAAAGCCCCTGGTAGACCTCCACCTGCTCGCTGGCTGCAGTCGGCCTGCTGCGACTCCTCCGAGCGAGCCAGCCGCTCCCCCTCATTTCACTGGCGCCAGCGCTCAATGGGCCCTGCACTTTGATTATTTGTGTTAACAGTTAATTTAGCACCACAGACACATGTGCCAAAGCTGGCTTCACTTCCTCATGCATCACCAACAAATGTGACTTTTATGAGTTCCTTTCCCCCCCCCCACCCACCCTCGCTCTCAGCAAAGTTCTCGCCTTGCAACTCACTCTCCGAACCCTCTACGGACCGAGTCTCCCCCCCCCCCAAACACACACACACACACACACACTCACCCTCGCAGACACCAGCTCCTCACCTCCTCTTACCTCTCCACTTTCCCTCCCTCCTCCCCCCCCCAGCTCATTTTCCAACCTCCCGCCTCCACTCACTTATTTCGTCGGTTTCAGCCTTAATCTCTTCCACATCTTGCCTGGGAGAGTTATTTCTGGCTCCTCTGTCCCCGGTGTTTGCATTATCAGGAATACATTTCATGTCAATTTATTCATTGGTTAAATACCGCAAGAGAGTCGCTCTAAGGGAGATTTGAAGTGCCGTCGAAAAATAATGCTCGGAGAGGAGGCCCTGTCCACGTTCTGCGACGACTTCTTCCATTTGGATGTGAGCTTACGGAAATAACTACCGAGGAGGGAATTAAAGAAATGATTGTTTCGTGCAGTGAGCTCACTTATAAAGACGTTACACACCACAAAGAATGCCACCATTACTGCCGATGATAAACTGTTCCATCATCCAGTCTCCTGCAAAGTGTAAAGTCTGGGGCGAGAGCACGACCTGCACTCATAGGTGGCACACAGACTTAATCTGCCTTTATGAAAACCTTTGCCCTCAATACCAAGTGGAGCCACAGTCAGTGGGGAGTGGGAAAAGGGGCTCGGAGGACTTTGTCAATGCCTATTTAGCATTGACACTGATACTTACAGACTGGGAAAGAACAGTGCTGAGGGAGCACAAACTAGCCGCACGCCGATGAGCTCATGCCAGGACTATGCAAGCAGAAGGCCACAGGAGCCATGGAAATATTTGGACATCTTTTCTGCTCTCCCGCTCGTCTGTAGTGCAACCCAGTGCATCATCTCCTGCGGTGGAGAGACATGTTTTCAAGTGGCCAGAGGCAGAACCTTAAAAGGTCGGTCTTGCAATTTTTCTTTTTATTGTGCGACTGCATTTCAGCCACTCAGCAGGAGCAAATTGCGACCGCATCCCGACGCCGCAGATTCTTCTTCATTAATTTCTCCATCCGTGCCGTGTAGTCCATCACTGCTTGAGCATTGATTCATGCGCAGCGGTCCGTAATAACCCAGCCGCTGTAATGGCCTGTTTTCAGTCAGACAGAAACGGTCCCTGCTTGTGTTCCTCACTGCAGCACTGTTGGATGTGGTGAGAGTTCTGGTGGAAACATGGGAGAAATCTTATGTAATTGCTTTTTTGCTGTAACACGGGGTCTGGGCTCCTTTCAGCAGTCAGGCAGCTTCCAGAGTTCGTGGAGGTGTCATAAAATATTTCATTTCGGATTATATTTAATCCCTGAAGAGGTTAAGTCATGGCTAACAACAAGTGAATTATTCACTCTCCACATACTATTCCTACGAGGAAAACAAGGAAGGCTGGATTACCTATGATGGATTCAAGTGTTTATTTTATATCTAAGAAACGTTTAACTCACATAGTGATTGCTGTTTGACATTTTGATTACTATTACATAAAATAGTGTTTTGCTATTTGATTTGGTCCGTGTCCCATGTACTAACGTAGAGGAGGCAGGGATTATGACCTATACTGTAGCCAGCCACCAGGGGGCAATTGAAGCGCTTTGGCTTCACTCTTGGGAAGCAGTCATGTCGTCTATCTTTACGTACGATCTAAGAACCGATTCAATTTTAAACATTTTATGGATCTTAATTTCTGAGAACATGTTCAATCAGTGCTCAACAAAAGACGCAGGATACTCGAAGCAGCAATCATGCACATGTGTAGTTAGAAGTAAGTATATCTACGGCCTTAGTACATCATTCTATTAGTACAAGTGTTACAGGCTGATATGGGCCACTTCACAGTTGATATACAGCTTTTAAAAACTAGAAAATGGGAATTCTACTTAAACAAACAAGAAATGAAGACTAAGCACAACCTCCGGAGAAGCAAGACAAAACAGGTTATTGTTATTCCCGTCACATACAGGCTGGAGGTGAGAGGATGACAAAGTGTGTCCCCAGGAGAAGAGGAGGGGGTCACAGGGGACTGCTCTCAGAGACACTCGGCTGACCTGGCTTCTGCACACAGCTCCGGGATTCCCTCCTCTTCCTTCCCAGTATTGTCCCACATCCTGCAGGGCCCGGCTCTCCTCTCCTCCGCAGCCGCCGCTGCCACAATAGCATCAGCGGGCAGTGGGCACCGAGGGGTGACCAGAGGGACGACAGCAGTCAGCCTGACAGGATGTGACACACTTCTCTCAACAATTAATGAGGACAAAAGGAGCGGCTGACACGACATGGCGGCTCAGCAGGGCACATCGGGCCTAATGGCTCGCTGAGTGGCATCTTCACACCCGGCCGTCACACTCGGAAACAAAAAACGGCCAATGATGGCAACAAGGAGACGACTCGCTAGAATGTTTTATTAAACAGGAAGTCGTCTCATTGAAGAACGCACAACGTAACAGGATGAAAATAAAATGATGAAAAAGCTCAAGGTTGAATGTAGCTTGGTGCTGTGCATTTAGATGAGCAGCGTTTCCAAAAACATTTCTCAGATCTCTATAGTTTATGTTCACATTTCAAACTCCTCTGGAGCTAAATATTGTGTCTTTACTTCATTCGATTGTAACAGATATGGTCACTAGAAGTTGTTCCATTAGGTTCAGTGGTGACAGTAACTGGTTAACAAACTTATTAGATTTAAGGATATTTAGGGCCTTTTATTCATCGAATTGAATTTCAGACATTTTAAGGACCTGCGGCCTCCCTGGAGACAGGACACATTTCAGGTTCTTATTAATATTTCCATTTTATTGTATTCCAAACTCTAAACTCCATTACATTTTAGAGGTTAATATTATAGTCTTTTATGTTCCATCATATTTCTTTGAGAGCTTTAGTCTCAAGTTACTTTGCAGATTAGGAATTTACATACAAATTAAATGACCAGTTAGTAAAATATGAAGTGGTGTTTCTTACTTTTAACAGTATATACAGTTGTTCATGTGAGTTTCACTTCCACCAGCTTTTTGAATACTGCAGTAATGCATCAGTGGTAATGATCCACCACTATGACACTTTCCGAGGCCGTTCTGCCCTAATGAGTGCTTGAAGTGCGTCCTGCTGCTGACACTTCCTCCACCACTGATCAAGCCGAGCCGGAGCTACAGCGAATTAGCACAATTTCTCTGACACGACAGAGAAGTCTTACCAAAGGAAAACAACTTTGCCGTTAATAATTTTAAGCAAATATAGTTATTTCTGTCATATTTGTCAGCAAGGAGCCCGGAGAAAACCACAGAGATAAAACACTCAACCCACTGGTATTGATATCCTCTTTCCCCAGTGACTTCTCCTGGCCTCACTAAATGAGCTGAATTTCTGCCTCCTCTGGCATCCGCTGCCTGTGAACAGCAGCTTTCCCAATATTAATAATAATATTACCGATGGCACCAGTGAGAGAGAGAGGGATTAGTGCTCATACTGCTGGATGAGAAGTCCCTGCTTGGCTGGTATACATGTGGGATTTGACTTGACTTTTCTTTAAACACAGCAAATGGGAAGCCAAAAATCTTTTTCATTTAAGAGCAATTAAGTGGATCCCAGAATCAGTGGCTCCAGCACGCCGCCGAGGTTTTTTTTTCTCTCTCGGTTTTATTACCCATTTCCTCTCCCTTGCGCCAGCAGAAGGAATGCTCACTTTTCTCTCACAAAGCCACATTTCCAACGCCAGAATCACACAGGGACCACCATGATTAAGTGCAAGCCAGTGCTTCCCTCAACATGTGAGACATTATGGACCCCCCCCCCCCCCCGACCCCCTTCCTCCAAACACTGGAGAAGTGTTGTGCTCCAACATTTATGTGAAGTAATTAAAAACATCCACCAGTAATTTAATAGTTCTCACCAAGCAGAGACATGAAGTCTATACCGTTTTTTTTTCTACCCTGTATAAATAACCTGGAATGCAGTGAGTACACACTCTGACGATTTGGACTCTTTTCCCCTCAGCATTTTCCCTTTTTTAACATTTAGCAAGAAGCCCTGCTCTGTGTCACTTTAACCCGGGATGAGGCTGCACAGTTACAAGCGACACTCTTGACTTTTTAAAATTCATGTTCCAGATAGTTCCATCCATACATCACACGCCGCCAGCAGATTCAAATCAAAGCATTCCTGTAACTCCGGGCTGTCGCTCCACCAGTCTTACAGCATCAGTGAGCATAAAAGTGAAGTCAGCGGCGGCGGCAGCATATCTGAATGTGGATGTGTCTGTGAAGAGCATGTCAATGGCCCAGAGAGGCAGCAGTGCATCGGACATGTGGTTCCAATCGGCCTCTTTTCTCACAGCGAGAGGGGAGGCCATTCATTTATCTCACTGTAAATACAGCACTTAAACTCTCAACAGGAACTATGTATTTCAAACCTCCCAACAAAACTGTATGTGGGGTAATCAACTTAACTAAACAATGTTATTATTGTAATACTTGAAAAAAAACAATCATGACGCTGTATCTCACTCTCTGGGAATCTTTGGGGGATTGTTTAATTTAACAATTAAAACATAAAGGAAATTTAAGATTGATGAAAAATGTCTTTATTTTCGTTTAATCAATCTGCTCTGTTGAGCTTGTTTTAATTATAAACACATCTTTGTGCTTAACTTCAGCTTTACAAAACCTTTTAACTCCTTTGAGCTCGTTGTTTTGGTTTCATGGACCACAACCATTTCTTTAACCATTAAGTGGCTCATGATTCACATTTCCCTGATGAGTTGGTGGAGACCAAAGCCGGGATTAAAGAGAATGAATATTGCACTCGGATGTCTAAATAAGCGAACCATCATTTTGCCACGTGAGCGTCATATCGGCTGATGATATGTCGGAGCTGGGACGAAAAGATTGTTGCTCTGCTGCCAAGTGAGAAAGGAAATCAGTTAAAGCAGGTTTAAAGACCAACAAGGGATCTCTCAGATGGAGTTAGTGAGAGCACATGCTAAGAAACAGCTCCGATTGTTATCAATGAAGGATCGAGTGAACGACCACAGCTAATAATATTTATGCCAAGAAAAAAACCCATGAGAACATCCAAAGACCCCCTTCGTAGGGTCGGCAAAATGTCACATCAGCCAGCCCAGAGATATAGTGTTTCTGAGGGTTGATACCAACAGGGGATGTTGCTCCTTTAGGTGGGAGCCTAGAGATATAAACAACTTTAATATCACACTTTTTAGGACTTTATTTTTGTACAATTTAAGACTTGTGAGACTTTTGAAAGGAGCCGTCACTATAGGAATAAATTCCTGGGATTATTAGATAAAAAGACACAGACCCATGAGAAAACCACACACACACACAGTTCTGATAACCATCAATCTGACATTTCCTGTTCCTTTCAGGCCATCATAAATGGATGCAGTTAGATTACTATCGGTACTGTCTAGTTCAGTAATCTACTTCTCTCTGTTATAGTTAGAAGACTTTATCAATTATTTTATATTTAATTATAATTATTGTCTTGTTTTTTTAATTAGATTATTATTGAAGATGAGATATAGGATATTGGTATTTAATATTTCCATCCATCAATCTGGAACCAGCGACTGTGTGAGTTATCTTCTTTTGTAAAAGTCAAGAGTAAGTTATGACAAGGACATGGAGAATGGAAACAAATAAGAGTTTCTCAGGAAGACAGACACGCTCTGCCCTCACTGACCATAAAGAAGACAAAGCTTTTTACAGTATCAACAGACGCAAGACGTGACCTTTTGGCCCCTTGGGGCAAAAGGTGAGAGCTCTGGGAGCAGAGGCCTGGTTCCAGCAGTCTGCCGGCAGACGAGACGTATGTCCTCCTCACCACATTCCTTCCCATCTTAGATCACTGAGCAGCTCTCTCCAGCTTTCAGCCGTCAGTCCCTTCTGACCCAAAGCAATAGAACTCTTTATTTTTGCCTTATATAAAAATAATAATAGAATAGAATGGGAGTTACAAGTGCAATGAGCTCTGTGTGGCTTCAGCTGGCGGCTTAATGCAGGTGCCTGAGTTTGAAATTCAGATTTGTGTGATGGGGCCGGAGGTTAGACAGTCAAGTAAGGATTTCCTACTTCCATTCAAATGAGATTCTCCAAATATAAGTGTAGTCACCAGGAGCGGTCGACGCTGGGAAGTACATGTGGTGAATAAAGGAATAAGCCTGCGTAACCTGGGGCTGAGTCTTTTATATTTGGGGATGACTCTGCTGTTGAATGAACCGTCTGCATCACAAGCCAAATTTGATATTCATGACATCTCAGAGGAAAGAAAAAAATAAATAAACACAAGAAGAAAGGGAGCGAGTAGCAGATGGAAGGTTGGCCCATGTACTGTCACATCTACAAAGTCACATCTCTTCTTGCACACTGAAGAAGAGCGAGGTCATCCTCCGCAGCGAACACTGACTCATCTCACACCCACAAACACAAACACACAGAAACTGAGCAGAAAATACTGCTCACTATTATAGATATAAAAACTTGTTATTATAACCTACTTATCCATCAACATGCATGTCCTCTGCAGCCTCATAAGGACACAGTAGGACACCAGCTCCAAGAGTGTAAGAGCCTTTTACACTGGATCCTGCACAATGGATGGGCTGAATCGCCCTACAGCAGGCAGTGAAAACACGTCACTTTTGTAAAGAACACTGACAGCACGCACAGATCGAGCCTGGGAGCGTCACAGTGGCATTGCCTCTTCAGACAAGTCATGTCCTCTAAACAGAGGCCCCTTCACAGAGCAGCGTCAAGGACATACATGAGCGTGGAGCGCCCTCTAGGGGACAGAGCTCTGAGCTGATTGAACAAGAGAGCGACCACAGACGCCATCAGAGCTCAGACTTTGCAATTGAATAATAGAAATAAAAGCTGCGACTTTTGATACACAAATGCTGCTATGAAATGTCATTTGTTTTAAAATATGTAACCGTGCGTTTATGTAGATATATATGTATTTCATTCTTTATAAGAGAGAGGGCACATTGGGACCAGAAGACCCCAGGAGGACAAAAGAGAGAGAGGGGGGGATTCATGGGAGATTGTTTGAATCATCACCACGCCGAGCTTGAGCCTGGCTGCTGTGACACGACAGGTCACATTGTGGCCGGCAGCCACGTTCACATCCCAGAACCAGCAGCCTGCAGTCGGGCTCGGCTGCAGCGAGGGAGATATACAGCCACGAAAGGTCAGAGGTCGAATGCAGAAGCCGCCACAGTTCATCACGTTAACATGTCACAATCAGACATGACACACACAGTCACGTGAGGAGACTTGTACGCTTCGGAGGACATTGAGGGGCCAGTAGCTTTTCCAAACTTCCCCATCCATCACAGAGGTGGACACAATATCAGATCGATGTCACGAGCTCGGGGCAGAAGGACAAATGATAATGAGCTGAAACATCAATTGGACTGACGGCAGAGATTAATCCCTCCACATTAAATCGCTGAGTCTGTGGATTATGTGAATGGAAATCGCAGAAATCGACTCAACTCTCACTAGAACAAATAAAGACTCCATCAATTCTACAAGATTTAAAAAAGGTTAAATTCAACGATGCTTTTGCGACACATCATTTAAACAGACATACTGAGCGTGTGCTGAAGATGGAAGTTTGCACCACCTGCAGTAGGATCTCTTAGAAATACCCAGTTGGTTAATTAAATGTAACTAATGATCTACCAGCTGAGAAGCAACAAAAGGCCAGTTCCTCAGAGGAAACAGTAGCCTCTGCTCTCACTGCTGTGTTAGACATGTACTACAGAGCACTGCAGCATCTGGAGAGTGAACAAGAATTAGTTCACAGCATAGCGAGGTGTGTGTGTGTGTGTGTCAATCAGGAGAAGTGTTCTTCTAATGGACATGCCACTAAATGAGCTGTGGTGTGAAGTATAAAGTGTTTTGATTCTATTATTCTAATGAGAACAAGTATCATGCACTGTATCAGGTATCTGCAGTGTGGTGTCATTTCATTAACATGGATTCCATTACAGGGGCCGACACTCCACCTCACCCCAACCTGACGTGTCAGCAGAGGCCCCCTTGTGGTTAAACAGGCTTCTGTAGCCAAGGTGTGAAATAAACTTCGACCACTGGATTTGACTCCATTTTTCTTTTTTTTTTGCAGACAGTGATTTTTAATTTCAGAAAATCACAAATTCATACACCTGTCATTTTGACTGGAAGTTAAATGCAAGGGTTTCAGAACGGAACAGGCTTCAACGTCTGTTACATGTCAAAGAGCTGCATAACAGAAACATTGGTATTGTGTCAAGTACAGATATATATATTTATATATTTATTTAAAAAAAAAAAAAACGTTCTTACCTTGTGACACTACTTTTAGACTACAGCCACAGTTCAATGATTCTGTCATCTTGTAATGATATTTCAATGAACCTGCTAAATTTGACTAACATCTGAACAAAAAAAAAAAAGGTGGCTTCTCTTCGACTAGGTTATTAGTTACAGAACATGCCATCGTACACACATCTTGCCATTTCACTTCAGTGATCAGTTGTTTGAACATAAAACTTGGGACAGCCTCTGCGTGGCGCCAGGCTTCCTTCTTCAAGCCGGAACAGGTGGAACATAGACGTTGTCGTCGAAGAAACTTTTTTAAAGGCAGATAACTGTGGTCTCAAAGTCTTTTTTTACCATTTTTCAGTGCCCAACTGCAGGGAAATTATTAATGAATGAGCTACGTAATTACAAAGTCCAATCTTGCTCTTGCAGACGATATTGTAGATGTGCGAAGTGCGCCTCTTGATGATTTTACACAATATTTCTAAGAGAGTAAGGTTTAAGACAGAGGGTCGACACAATCCATTACGATTAAGAGCTGTAGCTTTGGCCTTCTGGTGGTTGTGGAAGCTTTATATTTTCTTTGGACATCATTAGACGCCTTAACTCTTGAAGAATAATTTTAATGCTATAAGAATTCTGCCATTTTGCTAATACTGGTATGCTACGACAATCCACCTGTGAGACAAAAACAAGAGAGAGAAGACAAATACACAACATCAGTCATCGTGACAACACTGCTGACAGTGAGTTATTGAACGCATCACGTCTGAGCATCACAGAACTGCAACGCAACAAAAAACAATTTCTGAACTCGACACTTGTACATAACCATGTCAGACTGAGCGATCACACTTACCGAGCCGTTGGAATTATTTATCCCATTCATGCTAATTTTTGTTACAAATCTAACAGTCGGGGCTAACTCTGGGTATTTCTGTCCACACTCCACTCTCAGACTGTATATCCTGTTCTCATAACTGGTCTGAAAAACAAACAGAGAAACAGAAAAAACACATTTGTAACATCAGCTGTGAGACAGTATTCTGAGACTGTGGTGGAAGGACGATCCTCTCTGCTTACTCTTGCTGGTCCGATGATCATGCCTGTCCACCGTGTGAGAGTCATGTCCTCGTCATCCTCCAGGCCCCAGCTGACTGTGCCGTCGCCATCGCCCTTTTGTCCCTCTTCAAGCTCCTCCAACAAGCGGAAATTGCGTGGAACTTTAACTCCTGCAATGACAGAAACGGACCATGAAATAAACAGATTATAAAAAGATGCAGGGGTACGAAACGTTGGTTGCAGATGAACCATTGCTTTGAAGTGTGTATTTCTTTCTATCTTTCAGTTTTAAAACTTAAACAAAGGAAAAGGGCCAAAAACCAAAGTTTAGGCACCTCACATCGTCAGTACTCTCACGGGCATCACAACTTGGAAACCCCTCATTGTAGCAGCTGAGCCTTAAATTCTTGGCCCTGTTGAGACCTGATATTAACATCGATCCTGAGAGATCCAATCACAAGTGGACAGCTCCTCTATTCAGTTATCACCAGGTTTCAGAATGTGTCTCCTGTGACCACTTGAATGATTCGATCTCACTTCTCCGCTCGTACATCGTTCCGCAAAGACTAAATTATAGTTTTATCTGATTATGCAGATGGGTTGATATTGTGGCAGCGGCCGCAAATTAACGAATGTATGAAAAATACTTTGAACAATGTTACCACATGGGCCTAGACCACCTCTGAATGGGGTCCGATCTAAAAAATGTCCTGGGTGAGTTCAGACCTTAGAGGGAGCTGTTCACTTGTGATTGCGACTCTCAGGACGAATGTTAAAACCAGTTCTGCACAGGGCCCTTGTTTTGGTTTTTTTCACCCATTCTCTCCTGCAAAAGATTCTTGGACCCTCTTGCATGCACTGTTCCAATCTACACTTCTTGCATCCTGTGAGCAGTTCTCTCTCTTCCAGACCACAACTTGACCTCCACCCTTTCCATTAACTGCTATATCTTAATTGCATCGGCCACTGAAACGACTTTACTATCTTTTTATAGCCTTTTCCTGCTTTGTGGGCATCAGTTATTTTAATTTCCAGAGTGCTAGACGGCTGCTTAGAAGAGCCCACGGCTGCAGATTGAAACAATGTTTGAGCAGTCTGAGTATTTTAAAAAGCTATGAAATTTGCAGCAGTGGATCTTTTCTAATCATGACTTAACAAACCAAATAAGGTCTGAGACGTTGGTAAAAGTGATGACAGCACAACTTTTTTGCTGATTTCCATTGTTTCCGCGACAGACGTTTTGACCAGGTGAGCCCAAACTCCGGGCTTCTGTCAGGAGATATTCTGTATAATTCTTACTGGCAACACGTCATTGAAAGCATAAAACAAACAATTCACTGGCTGGACTAACAAGTAAAGATGCGGTGTAGCCAACGCCTCCTTAAAAAGTTTACCTCCAGTCAGTCCAACATGAACCACCCTGCTTCTGTAAAGCAGAATCTAAATCAAGAAACACACTTAAAAATGAAAACTCAAGGAACAGTAAAATAGTTGGGAATTGTTTTTTGACCATTTACCAATGCCATCAATGTGATCGTCCTTCAAATGTGAGAGACAAATAAGGAATAATTAACAATAGAGTAAATCGAGCTCAAACAATAAGCTGATCAGCAGAAAACGTATCTTCAGATACTATTACTAATCAGTTCATTGTTTCAGTCATTTCTTTCCAATTTACATTGTTGGTGAGAGAAACCATATTAAGATAAAATTGTCACAGAGAAAATAAGTTTTGTTTTTCCCTTTACAATTAATTAATGTGAATTATCAACAGCACCAAGTCCAATTTTAAATCAAATGGTTAAAGCTGCAACATGTCTATCCTGTGCCTTTGTCACCATCGGTGCCTCGACTTCATGAAAACATCCATGGCTCTATTCATGGAAACGATGCATCTAAATGATTAGGATCGAGAAGTATGTACAAGACAGGACAGGTTGTACAGGAATGACAACAGATTGATGCTCTGTACGAACAAGCCGCAGAATACAGCAACGTCACATCTGCCTCCTGGGAAACTGCATCTCATTTGAGAGAAATTTCTTAAAGATATCTGATGCTGCTAAATACATTGGTGCACTCTTGACAGCAGTCCGGAGACAGTCATGAGATTTGGAGCACATGGGCCTGTGCTGCTGATTGTTAACCAAACGATCCAGTCGTCTTATGACCAATGTCGTAAACTGGTCAAAGTGTTCAGCTAATGGGAAAATGTTCTTGGAGGATGGTTCAAACATTGGTATAAAACCCATCCTGACAGGCACTGCTGCTGTAAATGATGAACCACTTACACCTCCTGACTGGAGGAGTGGTGGAGGTGGCAGCACTTAAAGTAAAACTGCTGCTATTCATGATAATGATCCAGAGAGAGAAGGGAAAAGAGTTTTTTAAGACAGAAACGTGACTGAAGCTGTGACGACACAAAAAATGTCCCCTGCCACTACAGTATTAATTTCACACACTGGCTTCATACATTAAATCATACGCAGACATGACAACTTTTAGTGTTGTGCAGCGAACACAATGAGTGGTTGGCCCTGCAGTGGTGTACGAGCTTTACTGTTTGCTAAAAATGAAATTTGTGTAGAACTTTTTCAAGATTTCACTTCCTCATCGACATGCTAATGCTGCTCAGTTTAGCTCACAGCAGCTGCGAAGTATCACTAAACTGTAATGCAGACATGCTGGCGATACTAGCGCTCTAAATACACTCGATGTTAATCACCTACAATATTGAATATGTTCTCATTCCATGGAGTAATCATTTAGATCTTAATATTTAAAGAAATTGTCAAACATTCCCCCAAAAATGCTCACATTTGAGAACCCGGACTCATCAAATGTTTTGCATTTTTGTTTGACAAATGACTTAAAACTAAATTAGCTGACAATCCAAATTGAAGATTATTTATGAAATTGATTAGTATATAAACAAAGTATTTTGTACCAAAGTTATGTCTCCTATATATTGATAATTTACAAACAGAACCACTTGTTAACAACACCTGCAACAGTGCTACTGATTTAGAATGTTTTCGAAACGTGCACATTTCTCCAGGCTACCTAGCAATTTAGTGAACGGCCATGCTAAGTGGCTACTGCTCCTTGCATGTTTCAAATGATGAGCCACGATTGAGGTTGACGAATATTACATTTACCAACCAAGATTGCATGTCATCCTCTTGTGGTTTCTTTACACTCTCGAAATGATACAACAGATTTCCTGTCTGACACAGCTTTTGTAGCACTTCCTGTGGAGTTTGACTTTTGTCCCCTGGCCGAAGAAAATTAGGTTGATTAAGCCTGCAGCACGATTAAATATTATGATTCATTTACTGTGAAACTATGAATCATTCATTCGAGTTTCAGTCGTAACAGATACTATGTGGTCAGCATACAGGCCTGTGCTCACCACACCCTACTTCATTGTAGTTTATTATAGCTCACATTTGAATATTTAATGTTGTTTTTAGTGAGAAGACTACCTTTTCATACAATTTTTCCTATATTTGACAGATATCCATGGTAATTTGCCAGTACATTTATCGTTGGTGTTCTGTTTTTGACAAATTTAAGGTGAGTTTGAACCAAATCTAAAAGGATAACTACATAAATATCTAAGTTTTGTAAAAAATGCACAAATACTGACCCATAAATTCCTATTAGGCTGTTTAAATTTGCGACTGGCCTCAGAAATCTTACATCCCTTGAGTTTTAACAAGGTAGTGAAGCTAAGGAAATGAGTAATTGAAATATATATACACGGTATAATCACGACCAGCCTTAGTTTGTGCCACTTTTGTAATAATTACATTACCTTTTTTGTTTTTTTCCATTGTTTGTTGCCTTGTCACGTCAGATTAAGGATCCATAGGGGGAGCTGATATGTAGTAATATTACGTCTAAGGCACCAGGTGTAAAGTAAAAGAATAATTCACTTTAACCATCCCAGTAACCATATAAACACGATAACCTCGTTAGGAGGACCCAGCAGC